>NC_141687.1:1965048391-1966248391 GCF_964263255.1 Lissotriton vulgaris
CTTTGCCTTCTGTTGTCTGATTAATGTGGACATTAAGCCTTATGCTTTTCTGTTTTAGGTTGCCCACCCTATCGCTGGGGGCGTCAATTGCTTCTACCTAGGTCAGTACCCTTACCCTTCAGGGTTTCTTTAATGATGTCTTAATAAATTTTCCTGAATTGGATTTTGTTTGATTGGTTACCCCCCAGGTCCCTTGCCACTCTGTCCTCAGGAAGACACTGAGCTGAGGTGTTTATCCACCCTTACCGCGTCTGGATCGAAACGTCAATGTTTTCCACCTTTCTTGGGGCCTGCACCCTTGCTGCTGATCCCCCGCTCTTTGACCATATTCACAGATGTTGTACCACTGTGAAAGAAAAACTTGATTACGAACAATTGAAAATGTCTTTAGGGACAGGCTCTCCTCATTGCTAAAAAGATTGGACCTTAGCACGACATAACTTAGCAGACTTTATTCTATAAACTTTCCTAATTCTTTTACCTTCTCACACGAGCACCAACCTTTGCACTTTCCCATGCTGCGCCTGTCCGTAACCCCTGCTCTCCATTGCACCTAATAAATGTTCTCGATCTGAAGTAAATGTGAATAAAATGCAATCTATGTTGCCTTATCTGAACTGTGAATATATTGGGTACTGTTTGATTATATATGCATTTGGCTTGTTTCTATCTCCTTTTTCACGCAGGATTTAATCGTATAGAAATATCAAATGTGTTTTCATTTATTGTTATAATTGATCTATGTCTAGGACCACTTCGCTTTGAATTGCAACACTTTTCTTTTATATTTGCAGCATGTTTTCATTAAATTCTCAATCACTCTAGATTGAAAAAGTCTCTGACGAATTTCATGAAATTGCTTTTGTCTCCGAGTAACAGATACTATTTCTTTATCATGTTTCCTTTTTCTGGTATTTGAAATTGAACTCTGCTTCACCTTACTTGAAAAATCCTTCTTTTTGCTTTGTGTGATCTTTTTTTCATTAAATGTTCGCAATATTTTTTTCACAAACTATCTTCTACTTTTAGTAGAACAAACTGTTTCTGTACTACTCGCATTTTTTTCTAATTGAAGATTTTGCCTTTTGCTGAAATATATATTTTTCTTCTCTTTTCTTTTTTTTTTCACTTCTTCTTGGCATTCCCAAATTTTAATACAAACAAAATAATTTTCTGAAAAACAAAAAATAGGTTCAATTATTTTTCACATTTCTTCACTATGTTAAAATAATAACACACAATTACAAAACTTCCACTAATGACTTCCAGACCCAGTGCTGCAATGTAATGGAGCACTAAGATGACATCTAGTGGCATAGAACAAACAGCAAGTATTTATTTACTTATTTACATGCACCTTTACAATTTATATGTAACTGCACTACGTCGTACTTTTCACCTCTCTGTCGCACCCCACCACCCCACAGCACTCTCTCTGCAACTCAACGCAGACAACTTTATAGATAGTATTTTTTTAAATTGTAATTATGCACTTAGGATGATATTATCAACCAAACTGCACACACAAAAATTACCATTATTAGCCTACAATTTTATCTACAACTTCGCAAATATAACACTGCACCCCGGATTTTAAGTGGGGGGTGTGTCTGTGGGGGTCTGAGCACCAGCACTTTATTTTTGGTGTCCTCGAAACGGCTCTTATTGGGGCTCTATTTTCGGGCCTCACAAAACTCATCATTTTTGTTTTATTTATTGCACTGCAGTGAGACTGGAACATCATCGTGGGGTAATTAGCAGATAGACCACCATGCGTACAACGCCCATTGCCCCAGACTCTCTCAGACAGCTTCCCGGGCGCACACACAGAGCCGCACCCGAGTACTTCACAGATCTTCAAAAGATAATTTTTTTGTAAATACGACTCTGTTCTTTTTCACCCCTTTCTACAGCCCCTACATCCCCATTCTGCATATTGCTTAAAGAATTAGCCTCCCCCGATATTTCCCTCTGGTTGCGCCTCTGGAAACGACCACAAGCAGGCAACTCCAGCACGACCCTGCTCTGACCTTACACACTATCTTGTTTTAGTGCTAGGAAAACACGCGCTTTGCCTGGCTCACTTAGTTCTCACACCCCCTCTTTAATATGAACATAAAAGCTTTCCAATTACTTTTATATTCCCATACTGTGCTTCAGATGGAAATATAGACCTGCAGGTTCTCAACACCCCAAATTAGCTCTCTAGTATACTTTCTCAAATGTAAGAAGTACAGGTATTCAGTATCTGTCAGTCACGGCCACTTAAAAACAGTGTACCTATATACAAATCGACAAACCATTATGTTTCTAAATTAACCTCTTACACAGCAAAGCTCCTTTACATTTCTTTCGCTAGATGTACCTTTGTTTAAAACACCACCAGAGAAGGGTGGTGAAGTATGCTGCACAAAGAGCAACTCAAAGCTGTGTTGTTATTTATAAGAAACACCTGCCTGTCAATGCTTATCACCAGCCTTTTCAACTCCTTAATAGGCTGGGTGGATGAGTATAATACACCTTATTTAGGATCGGGGACGGAGGATGCACGTAAATAAGAATGTATAGTTGAATGAACGGCGAGTGGATACATGGCCAGATGGATCAATAGATAGGTAGATAGATAGATGTATCAATGTAGTGATGGATGGAAGGATGAATGAATACATGGACCAGTACTTAGGATAAACGGGTGGACTGATAGATGCTTAGGATTGCTTCTGGGACAGATCTATCTATGGATATATAGGCGTATGTCTGCATGAATGGCACAGTGCTTACTATAGGCGAGTGGGCTCAAAGATGCTTAAGATAAGTGCAGGAACAGATGTATCTATGTATATAAGTAGTAATATATGCATCAATTAAAAGATGTTTGAATGGTGCAGTGCTTAGGATGGATGGATGCTGGGCTTTAATTGGGCCGGGTCTGAGGACCAGTACTTATTTTCAGGGAGCCTTCAAATGGGTCTCTATCGGGCTCTATTTTCGGCCCTCGCAAAGATACTCAATTTTTTTATTGCACTGCAGTAAGACCATGCACATCCATGTACGCATGCTTATTTTGCTCACTACTGAGAACTGGAGACACACGTTGTACAAGGAAGGGAAATGCTTTAAGCAATGTTTTTTCCGAACGTAGGATAATTGGAGGGGATTTTCTAAAGCACACAATGCTACTTATCTTGATTTAGACCACACCCCTACTTACATAGCCCACACCTAAGAGGTTTGCCCCCCTTTTAGAGCACCCCCAGTTTTTTCCCACTTAAAACCCTGACTACACCACAGTAACAAAGAAACACTCTAAGCTTCCATTGAAATCTATCATGGCTCCAAGTTTCATAATTTGCCATCAACGCTGGCAGCCTTTCTACCACAGTCCAAGAGTGTCTATCAACACGAACATTTATTATCCACAGAAATGTTGTTTAATTTGTGTAGCTGTCTGCTGGAACACTCATCATCAAACGATATTAAAACATCAGATTTTGCCAAAAAAGCATATACCATACCATAAACTGATTCATAAATGGGCACACTGCCACTACACCACCCTCTTCCCCATCCTTCCTTAACCTTACAAAATCAAAGAAAGAGCCACACCAAACCTAGTAGAGACACTACAGCAATACAGGAACTTAATTTCAACAACTGTCTGCAGGAACGCTCATAAGCAAAGCGTATTAAAACATGCAAATTTGCAGGTAAAACATATACTATGCCATAGGGCGCTTTATATGTGCTCCCAGTGGTCCTACATCATCTTTATTAGCTCGACATCTGCACGTTACTAAATTCTGTTTTAATGACCAACATACCCACTTCCCTCACACCCACCCCCGCCCTTGCTTAACCGCATGAAATCATACCGAAACCCCCACCATTCCTAGTAGTGCCACTACACCCATATCCAGGCTTAGTATTAACAGGTGTGTGCCGGAACACTAATCAACAAAAAGTATTCAAACATGCAAATTGGCGGGCTAAACATAAACCATCCCATAGCACGGTTTATAAATAGAACCAGTGGCACTAGGATACCTTTATTAGCTACACAGGTCCACTTTACAAATATCCGTGTTATAATCAGCAACATACCCACCTCTCCCACCCCCGCCCCTGCTTAACCTTACGAAAACAAGCAACGAGCCTCAGCACTCCCGTTAGCGCCACTATAGTCATACATAGACTTAATGTCAACAGGTGTCCGCCGGAAGCTCATCAGCAAAAGCTATTAAAACCTGCAAGTATACCATAACATGGTTTATAAATAGTCGCAGTACCACTACAACACCTCCACACCCGCCCTTGCTTAACTTTACGCAATAAAAGAAAGAGCCCCACCAAATGTAGAAACGCCACTATAGCCATACAGAGGCTTAATTTCAGCAGATATCTCCCGAAACGCTCATCAGCAAAACTTATTAAAACATGCAAATTTGCGGGTAAAACATATACCATGCCAAAGGGTGCTTTATTAGTGCTCCCAATGGTACTACATCACCTTTAGTAGTTCGACATCTACACTTTAATACATTTTGTGTTTTAATCACCTACATACCCACCTCCCCCACACCCACCCCCGCCCTTGCTTAACCGTACAAAATCAAACAGAAACCACCACCATTCCTAGTAGCGCCACTAGACCCATACACAAGGTTAATTTTAACAGGTGTCTGCCGGAACACTTATCAGCAAAAAGTATTCAAACATGCAAAATGGCGGGTCAAACATAAACCATCCCATAGCACGGTTTATAAATGGGCCCAGTGTAACTACACCACCTTTACTAGCTAGACATCTCTATGTTACTAAAGTCGTTTAAACACTTTGTAGATTGTATAGCATGGGATGGGGAGAGTAAACAAAGTTCTAATTACTAAACCTTTGATATAGCGTCCCTTTACTGTATCTATATTAAAGACATTAAACGGAATGAAAAAATTGACGAGTGTCTCAAAAGGAATAGCGAAGCTGAGCACCGGTAAAACCAGACCACTTCAACACCTACATATATCCAGCACAGGCACACAGCCTAACAACTACTATCACTTAAATTCACATGTAGATCTCTAATGTCAAAAAAGTCATACAGGAAATATACAGCACATTTTCCTTTCTTTTTTATCTCTCACACATATATAAAACATCTCTTCCAAAGAAGCACTCCCCAACCACTTCTATTCTATAAGAATAGACAATCATTAATATGTTTACTACCATATATTTTAGTATATCTACCTTTTTGTTATTCACTAGTAAGAAACTACTAAAACTATTAACTATACCCAAATGCAAACCAGAAACCATGTTCATATTATATCTCAACCTATGATCAAATGATTCAAACTATGCGTACATATAAAAGGAACGTATCACTTTTCCTATCTCCATCTCCTCACCATGTAATCTCCAAACACTGTAGACGGCCTCAAAGTACGACAACCTACCTCGACTTACATTCAAATCTACCTCTCAGTGTCAAAAATTAGACCACAACCTGCCACATAACATTTCTGGGTTTCGTTTTATCGCTTTTAACTTAATAACACATACATCTGCTACCACCACTCCTCCACCCCATTATTTTCACAAAAAGTATAATTTGCAAACATTTTGTTTATCTCGCCTGAATACATTACAAACCCAAATTAACGCTGTACCTCATTTTAAAAACCATACAGTCCTATAAAGATGACAAACTACACTTCTTCTTTGTGAAAAATTCTTAAACATGTATAAAGTACTTATTTAACAACAGGTCAAATGTTATGCATATTTTATAACCAATATCAAACACCACACTTAACTAACACTATATTACTTTCAAATAAAAAATACTTTCAAACTTAAAAATATCACCTCAAAAGTTAATCACTATTACAGAACACATAACACACCTTGTTCATTTCTAACTTACCTTTGTAGTTGGTATGCAGATTTCAAATATCACACACGCATACAATTCTTTCTTTGTCACATAGTACATGTAAAGCACAGATTTCATCAAGAATAGAACCAGGAATGACACAATTTCTCTGTCACTCCACACATAAATACATGTAAAGTACAAATCAGAATACTTTATTCCAAAACTTATCTCCATTGGTTAATTTAGAATTTTCCATACGAGAAGCTACTTCATATTCCGCACCACATACAAGTCAAATGTTCAACCTATTTTATCACCACACATTCTGGAACATTCTACGACACCTGCAGGTTAAAAGTTCATCAATTTTTTTTAACCTAACGACAAAATTTTGCAACATTTTTTCGAACATTTAACGGCACTTGCAGGTTAAAAGTTCAAAAAAGGGTCAGTAGTTCATCAGCTTTATCCCCAACTCCAGCAGCTCAGCTTAGGCTCCCAGCGCCATCAGACCCGTAAGAGTCAGTGCTTTTCACTTTACAAAAACCGAATTCATTTGATAGGCACAAATTTACCTTCGTACTCCCTATATACGCCCCCTAAGCTTCATACACAACTTACAATGTTTGAAACAAAAGTTCCTCCGAGTAGGTATAACTACATGCTGGCACTACTTGGACAGATGTGGCACAGCGGCACAGCGGCCAGAGCACAAGACAGCATATGACACACAGTTTTGGGCTCACGCTTTTATCACCGAGTCCGGCAGCATCCACACCTTAGCAGCATGAGACTCTAGACAGTACCTCACATATTTTCCGTACCCCAGGACATTCAGACCAGTACGGGTCAGTAGTTCGTCCTAGTGGATATAAACACATGCTGACACTACTTCCACAGCTGTAGTGGAGCGGCCACAGCACATGACTTCACAGCATAAGACACACAGTTTGGGCTCAAGCTTTAATCCCCGAGTCCCGCACCACCTCACCTTACCAGCATCAGACTATACGCAATACCTCACTAAACTTCCGTAGCCCAGCACTTTCACACCGGTAGAGTCAATACTTTGCTTAGCACACCCTAAACACCCGACAGAGGTTACAGTACTCCTATCCTCCTCCTTCCTGCTTTTTACCCCTTATTTCCCCTTACTCGCTTCAACAGAATCACAAAATGGCGGTCAACACTTCCTAGTTGCAACCGGTCGCAGCGCTCGCAGCCAATAAGCAGCAAGCTCGTGCTCGTAACGCCTCAGCCAATCAGATGGCAGAATTCCCAAATATCCATATCTGTAAATTTCAATATTTCTCAAAAACTACCGGACGGATTTACACCAAATAAACAAAAACGTGCTCTCTAGACCAAGACTCTTCTCCCTGCCAAATTTGGGGTAATTCCGTTCAGCCGTTCGACCTATAGCCTTGTCTAAAGTTTCCTATGGAAATTAACATTGAGAAAACACGTTTTGGGACCCCCTTTTTTCTGGCTCCCCTGGACGAATCACCCCCAAACGTTTAATATAGGAGCTGATATGAACAAAGAATTAGTTTTGAAAATTTCATGAAGATTCATCTAACGTCGCCAAAGTTATAAGCAAAACAAAAAATGCTCTTCCTATGGAAACTCGGTCCTAACTATTACTACCTACTGGCAACCGCCAGTAGGTAATATATATATATATATATTCTGTCATGTGATCAAGGCCCTTCGAGGGCTGAAACGCGTCATGGTCGGTGTGGTGTTTGGGCTCCATTAAACATTATCGCACTATTTATGGGTTTGTCACGTCTTTCAACGGATATCAAGACGTTGTATGCCATATATATATATATATATATATATATATATATATATATATATATATATATATATATATATATATATATATATATTCACTGAAAAAACCATAGGTTTCGCACCAGTTATAGTTAGCTGGAAATTTTACTGACATAAAACCATTGAAATTCCCACGTTATAGTTAGTTGGACTCACTATAACTTGCGCGCCTGCAATGCACTGCTGATGACGTCACATATTACATCACTCATGACATGGTCAGTGACCGAGGACTGGCCACAAACCCTCCTGAATCTTCACCCAGCACCTCCAAAAGAAAGCAACCCACTCCATTGGGACCAGAGACAAGGGAGATGGTCCCAAACATACAACCCCAGTTTGGGCAATACAAGATCACTTGTATATTTTGTGGTAAGACCATCGCCTATGGTGAGCAAAGCATAAAGCTCATCAACCGTGCTGGTGACAACCACGATTGCCCCAAAAAACAATAATAATTTTTCCTGATTTTTTTTTGCTCCAGTTGAGCCATTTACAATTCCCTGTTTTTTGTTTCTCCCCATAAAAATAACAAAAAAAATATAAAATTGTTCATAAAAGCCAAAAAAAGTACAAAATGTTCAAAAAAACATTAAAAAATATATAAAACAACAAAAAGAAGAAAAAAACCAGTTCTTTTTAGAACTACCTCCAATTTATAAAAAAAGGCTAAATTTTTTTAAAACTCTGTCATTCTTTTCCTCCCATGGTACGCTCCCCTGTACGCTCCCCGGTGCGCGTACCGGGCGCTCCCCCTGTGCAAATTGAAAAAAATATTATTTTTTTTTGGCCCTGCGGGGCCCTTTTATGGCCGCCACATCAAACCTAGGGGGTCTACTCTGCCCCCTTTTGGTCATTTCCCCCTTTGTTTTTGCCACCTCTTGTGTCTCGATCCTACCGAGACACAAGATGGCGGCCGCTCCGGACTGTTTGGAATGTTGACAGACACCCGAGAGCCAATCAGGTTTCCGCGGGCAAACTCGCGTAGAGCGCTGGTTCGCGCCCCGGTGCGCGTACCGGGGCGCGCTTATAGATATATATATTTTTTTTAACCTAAGTTACTCAAAATCCACTGGAGCACATATCTTGAGACATAGCAAAGGCACATCGGGCTACCAGTCCCTACAATTTTGCCAAGTTTGGTGGAAATGTCGATTCTCCAATTAGCATGCAGAGAGAATCTTGATTTCATTAAAGACAACGGAGGCTGACATTATGCAATAACTTTTATTGCTGCTCAAGATATGCAGCCCTTTAAAGTGTAACCATTACATCATAAATAAAACATTCTACAGGACATGGACAAGTGTCCTAGCAACCAGTAAACATCCTCTTAGAGCTGCGAAGGAAAGGACTTGAGACTCAAAATCTTCCAACGTCCACTTAAAAGGTTCATAAAGAAGTCGAATCTGAAAAGGAAAAAAACACAAGGAATAACACTTGTTCCGGAAGGGAGAAATATCAAATGAAAAGACATATTAAACAAATTTTAAGAATATAGTAAGAAAAAATCCACCAGGGAGTGGTGGGAGGGATAATGTCAGCCTCCGTTGTCTTTAATGAAATCAAGATTCTCTCTGCATGCTAATTGGAGAATCGACATTTCATTACAAGACCGGAGGCTACATTATGCAAGTTCAAAGCTTCTTAAAGCAACATTACTCACATGTTCGACAGGTTTAAGGTAAAATTTAACAAAAGTTGATGCATTAGACCAATCTGCTGCTTTCAGGATATCAGAAAGGGATCCCCCACCCCAGAATACCTTGCTTGCCATAGCGCCACGAGAGGAGTGTGCGCCGAATTTTGATAAATCTACTCCAGCTTCAAACATGACAGTTCTTACCCACCTGGCAATTGTCGCGGAAGAGACCGCCTTATAAGGTTTGATAAAAGAAATTAACAATTGATTTTCATTACAAGGTCTAAAAATACTCATTTTCTGATCATACGCTTTCATGCAATTTACAACACACAGTTTTGGAGAATCTAAAAAATAAGGGTAAAATATGTTTTCAGACATGGTCTTGGTTCTTTTCCAAATCTCGAATAATACTCCATCAGGAGAGTAAAACCTGTTACAAATTTCTAAAGCCTTAACATCAGATACTCTCCTGAAGGAGATTAAACAAAGTAAGGTAGCTAGTTTAATCGACAATTGCTTCCTTGTAAGGAAACAATTGTCCGGCCAAGATGAAAAAAGATTAAAAATAACATTAACATTCCACAAGGAACTATATCTGGGTCTAGGAGGACGTTTAAGTCTTATACCTTTCATTACTCTACGAATCAAAGGGTCAGTACCAATAGAAAAGTCGTTCAGTAAGGAGTGACCTGCAGAAATTGCCGACCTATAGCAGTTGACTGTTCTATAACAAAGGTTTGAGTTAAAAAGGTCCGCTAAAAAATTAGCAACATCCACTACAGGTGCTTCCACGGGATCCAAATTCCGTTCCATGCACCAACCACACCATCTTTTCCAAGCACTGGTATATTTTCTCCTCGTTCCGGGAGACCATGATTCATCCAAAAGGTTCTTAGCTTGCCCTGAAAGGCCTGAGTATCTCGTAGAACCCCTGAAATCTTCCAAACAAGAAGGTTCATGTTTCCTTCTAAGAGAAGAGGATGAAAATCTCCTTCTAGACCCAGAAGGAGATCCAAGTTCCCTGGGATAAAACGGGGAATTTCCATGGTCAATTCCATCACACTCGGAAACCAGACCTGGGAGTTCCAAAAGGGAGTAACTAGGACAATTCGGGACTGTTCTGAACGAACCTTCAGTAAGACTCTCTGGATTAGGGAGAAAGGGGGGAAGGCATAACAATTGAGATTGCTCCACGGTTGGAGAAGAGCGTCCACTGCCAAGGCAAATGGGTCTGGTCTCCAGCTGAAGTAGCGATCTATTTGGAAGGAGAGTCTGCTGGCAAATAGGTCTACTTCGAAAGGACCCCATAGGTCTTGAATTTTCTTGAAAATCAGAGGATTCAACTTCCAATCGCTTGCGTCTCTGAGGAATCTCGAGTTCCAATCCGCCCTGGTATTTAGGTGGCCCGGAAGGAATTCTGCTCTCAGCGTAATTTTCTGGTCCCAGCAGAAGTACCAAATTTTCTTGGCCAGATCTGCTAGAAGAACAGACTTCGCTCCTCCTAAACGATTGATGTAGGAGACGGCTGTGAAGTTGTCTAATTTGATTAAGACTACGCTGTTCATCAAAATTGATTTGAAACTCATAAGAGCATTCAAACTCGCCATCATCTCTAAACAGTTTATGTGTAGAAATAGTTCCTCCTGGGACCATTTCCCACCAGTTTCCAAGTCTCCCAATCTGGCACCCCAGCCGGAATTGCTCGCATCGGATTCCAAGATATGGTCCGGCGTATTCCCGAATATGGCTTTCCCGTTCCAACTGTCTAGGTTGTTCCGCCACCAAAGGAGGTCGGACCGAGCTTCTGGAGATAAGGGAATGTGGTCTGAATACCATAGGCCTTTCCTCAGGCCCGTGGATTTCAACCTCTGAAGGGCTCTGTAGTGAAGCGGACCTGGAGAGATCGCTTGGATAGATGATGATAAGAGGCCCACTATTCTTGCTAGTTCCCTCAAGCTGACCAAATCTTTCGATAAAACATAAGAGACTTCTTTCTTTATTTTTGTCAGTTTCTTCGGGGGAAGTTGGAGTTGGGCTAAGGACGTGTTCACTTGAAAACCTAGAAATTCTAGATCTTGAGAAGGGGTCATGACGGATTTTTCTACATTGATAATGAAGCCTAAGGGCTCCAGGAGGTCTACAGTCCACCTCATGTGGAGAAGAAGTTCTTCTTGACTCTGGGACATCAATAGAATATCGTCTAGATATATAATCAAACGAACTCCTCTTCTCCTTAGAGATGCAACGACCGGTCTTAGAATCTTGGTGAAACACCAAGGGGACGAAGAAAGGCCGAAAGGAAGGCATCGAAACTGGTAGATTACGCCTTTCCATAAAAACCTCAGATATTTTTGGGAGTCGATATCCATAGGGACAGTAAAGTAGGCGTCTTTCAGGTCTAGCTTGATGAGCCAATCTTTCTTTTGAAGAATATCTCTCAAAAGGTGGATACCTTCCATCTTGAAATGCCTGTATACGAGGAAGGAATTCAAGTGTCTGAGATTTATTACGGGGCGCCAACCTTTGTCTTTTTTCTTCACAAGGAAAATTGTGCTTACAAAGCCGGGGCCCGGGTTGGATACAATGAAAATTGCCCCTTTTTCCAACATCATGCGAATCTCCTCGTCTACTAGGGGTGACTGATCTCGGTTTAGAACTAGTTCCCTGGGGGGTGAGGTCTGGAGAGGGAAGGAGACGAAATCTATCTTGAAACCTTTCACTGTTTCTAGAACCCATGCATCGTTTGTTATTGATAGCCAGTTCTGGCAGAAAGTAGCAAGTCTCCCCCCTACCTTTGGAAGGGAAGAACCAGAAGGAGGGGTTCTTACCTTGATTTCCTTGTCCTTGGAACTTGGCCCGGTTGTTTCCACCTCCACGATTGCGGTAGTTGCGTCCTCTCTGAGGGAAGAAGGAGTTGTTTCCTCTGAAGTATCTTCCACGCTGGTTCTGGTTGTAGAAGGACCTGTTAAAGCCTCGGCTGACAGCTGGCCCTCCTCTGTCAGCCCTTCCAAAAATCTGTCTTCCCCCAAACATCCTTCTCATGTTACTCTGAGCTCTGCTAAAAGCAGAGAAGGTAGATACGTATTTACCAAGAACTTTGATAAATGAGTCTCCGAAGAGGAGTCCATTAGGGTCTCCCTCTACGTCCTTATTGGCTAGGTCCCCCAACTTGGGGTTCATCCTAATCAGGATTCCTCTACGTCTCTCGGACGTGAGGCTAGCGTTGGCGTTTCCTAGGGGGCATAAGGCACGTTGGCTCCAACCCCTCAAGAGTTCGGTGTCAACCGGAGTACCATTAATAGAGGATTCCTCTGCAAGGTCTAGGATTCTCGCCAGAGGGCCTAAGGTGTCTAGCAATTTATCCTGACACTGTTTAAGACAACGTTCGACACCCTTGCGAGGGTCTCTTCCGGTCTTAAATAGGAAGGTAAGTAACTCAGGATCTAGGATAGGTGTCAAACCCGCTTTGTTGTCGAGGAATGGTCTAGGACATTCCGATTTCATTAGGTTTCGTGAGTCCCTTTCAAGGGGTTTCCTGATCCAAAGCTTAATAAATTTAGCTACGTGGTCAAGGGGCCACCAGTCGGAACCCCTAGGGTGAGTAATATTCGAAGGGTTGAACATTTCCGCCCCAGAGGGGTCTTTAATAGAGTATGAGGTGGAGGGTTGAGTCAAGTCATCACCCAATAGATCGTCAAGTTTTTCTGACGGATCAAAGATGTATTCGTCAGCATCAAAATCGTCGTCAGGGTACATATATTCATCATCGTCATCATCACAAAGGATGACGTCTTTTGTGCCGCAAGGGACACCATGTCTAATCGTGCCGCGAAGGACACCTGTATTTTTTGCGCCATTGAGGACGCTAGGTCTGTTTGTGCCGCTTGGGACATCCTGCTCATTTGTGTCACGTGGGTTACCATTATTCTCGAGATGTTTAGATTTCTTTATAGCCTTTCCGCCCCTGGCGGGAAGAGGGTCTTCCTCATCTGAGGAGATCGAGTCCTCACGAGGAGTATCCCTCTTTCTTTTAGCTAATGCTGCCTCAACTGCCTCCTTTAGGGAGGATTTCAGCTGGGTCTTAAAAAGACTCATAAGGGAGTTTTCAGTGAGAGGGGCCTCACAGGCTTCGTTGGACCTCTCAGCCATCCCACAGCGTTTTTTTTTTTGTTTTTTTTTTTTAAAGTTATAATAACGTGTACCTCAAACGGCTCTCTTTTTAGTGGTTATTTTGAAGTATTAGAGAGTTAATCCCCAGAGTCCGCGTAGGCAGGAAAAGGACGACCGTTGTATGATCGCAAAGTCGCGCTGCGTAGTGCGTTGGCATGAAAACGCACAGCGCGAGGCGAAGAAACCGGTTAAAAGTAGATAAATAAAGACTGTTACCTACCTAAAACAGGTCAGTCTGTAAGGCAAGTTGGTTAAAACAACATTCCTGGCTAAGTTAATCAAAATAGTATCGAATAACGTATAAAGTACCCCTAGAGGGGGAGAAAGGAAGAAGCAGTACTTATCTTTGCGTGAGCAGCGAATAAAAGAGGATGTTTACTGGTTGCTAGGACACTTGTCCATGTCCTGTAGAATGTTTTATTTATGATGTAATGGTTACACTTTAAAGGGCTGCATATCTTGAGCAGCAATAAAAGTTATTGCATAATGTCAGCCTCCGGTCTTGTAATGAAATCCATTCAGCCGTTCGGGCTAAAAGTGAGGTCGACCGCCCTATGGAAATTAACATGGGGAAAACACGTTTTGGGACTCCCCTTTTTTCTCGGCCCCTGCTTGACGAATCCCCCCCAAACTTTCAGGGAAGGACCGGAGCGCCGCAAGGCAAATTTGAGGACATTTTCAGGCAGATTCCTCAACCGGCGCTAAAGTTATTCACAATAGAATGTTGCGATTTCCCTATTCAAAATAATCCTAACTATAAGTCCCAATTTATGCACCATTTTAACCCTCCAGTGGGTCTCCGATTTCTACTAACAGTTTATAAAGACCATTCACAGCCCCTATTGGGCTCGCAAAAGGAACTCTGCCTGCTATAATTTGAAGATGACTTTCAGCGCCACATCCACGAAGAGAAGATTCTCCCCGAGTGGCCCCCTAAGTTGTTTTGATGGGTGGTGCGTTGCCTCCACGGCCTGGAGCACGCCGAGTAATTTATCACCCAAAATTGCACCAGCAAGACTGAGACCGCATTCTGCTGAGAGTCAGGTAACACCTTTATTTTCATCTGTAGCTGGCAACTTTCCTTTTCCTAGTTGCGTCTTGTAGGCTTTACGCGTTTCAAGGATTCTTCCTCTCATCAGAAGTCACGCTTTCAAATCGGCATGCTACGTGCCTTCCCACATTACCCTGCGTGATTATCTTTTATAGTTCCAGCCCCAGGTGTGCCGTATTTAAGCATATTTCCATTCTTGCACGACAGTGTTTGTAGTCCCAATTTATGCACTATTTTCACCCTCCAGTGGGTCTCCGATTTCTACTAACAGTTTATAAAGACCATTCACAGCCCCCATTGGGCTCGCAAAAGGAACGCTGCCTGTATAATTTGAAGATGACTTATAGCGCCACATCCACGAAGAGACGATTCTCCCCGAGTGGCCCCCTAAGTTGTTTTGATGGGTGGTGCGTCGCCTCCACGGCCTGGAGCGCGCCGTGTAATTTATCACCCAAAATTGCATCAGCAACACTGAGGCCGCACTCTGCTGAGAGTCAGGTAACATCTTTATTTTCATCTGTAGCAGGCAGCTTTCCTTTTCCTAGTTGCGTCTTGTAGGCTTTACGCGTTTCAAGGATTCTTCCTCTCATCAGAAGCCACGCTTTCAAATCGGCATGCTACGTGCCTTCCCACATTACCCTGCGTGATTATCTTTTATAGTTCCGGGCCCAAGTGTGCCGTATGCAGTTCGGCATCTGCATTGAGCCCCAATGGCATTTCAGTTCCTTCAGGATGATCTATTTCGATTCTGCCTGTCTCAACAGACGATTCTGATCACCTCCTCTGATATTAAAGGGAATGTGTTCTATTCCATAAAATCTAAGATTGTCATAGACACCTTCATGTGTGTTCCAGATATGTTTGGCGATGGCGTATACAAAGCCTTTATTTTTGATTGCCCTTAAATGTTGCAAATGCGAAGCTTCAATTTATTTGCTCTGCTTCCTATATATTATTTTCCAAATTCGCATTTAAGGGCGTATACAACATGGGTGGTTTCACATGTTATCCTCTTCATGATGTTTTTAATTTCACCGAGCTGAATGTCAATCTTTTGTTGATTTTAAACCATATTTACAGGCTTGGCATTTCGGGCACTTAAAGAATCCTTTCGCTTTCAGCCATTGCATTTTACCGCCACCTTGATCTGTTTTTTGGTAGTGGCTGTGTGTTAGAATATCTCCAAGAGATGGTGCCATTTTGTATGTTACTAGCAGCCCGTCCCGACGTTGTCCGGGCATGAATTGCTACCGGCCAGTAGTATATTGTTTTGTAGGATTTCGTTTTGATAGCATTTCTTATCTGTGACAGGCCTGTGAAAAGCTACGATTCACAGTGCACTGCTGATGCACTTAAGAGTGCGCGTTCAGTAGTGTGTGAACTCAAGTTTCTCTACTTTATTTTTCCTTGCAATATTATATAGCGCGATCTTGACAACATGGCATGAGCACAATTTACATTACAGAAGAACACATTCATTTGTGGTAGGCACGGGGAGACAAAGCGATTGGCCTGGAATCATAGGATGTTGAGCTGATGTCGAGATTCGAACGTAGCTCCCCAGCTCTAAAGTTCGCAATTCTAGAACTTGTGGTGGGAGGTGTGTCTAAAAGTTTATGTTGGTGCTGGCCATCAATGAGAGAGACCTGTGCATTTTTCAAATCGGTGGTGAAAAAATATGAGTATGTTGCTGAAGATGTGGGCGGCCGTGCCACCAATGTACTTACCGGGGGAGGGTAAACACCCATTATTCCGCAACTTACTTTCCGCATACCATCACTCCGCATACTTTCATTACAAAAGTACCAAGACTCCGCAATGCCATTATAACGCATTGCATTACATTTTATATGCTTTTACCACACATACATTTACAACGAAATTCGTTGAGAAATGCATGAATGGTAAAAGCATGTTTTTTAAACTATTTGGATAAGGTAAGTATGGTATAGGGGTATATGTTTTGGGGTACTGAGGTATATGTTTTGGGGTGTTTGGGTATTTTAAGGGTTCAGATATAGTTGTGGGTTATGGGGTACAGGGGTAGCTTTAGGGTTTAGGGATAGGTATGGGTTTTGGGGTACAGGGGTATTTTTGGGGTTCAGGGCTAGGTTTGGGTTTGGGGTATAGGGGTATTTTTAGCATTCAGGGGTAGGTTTGGGTTTTGGGGTACAGGGGTATTTTAAGGGTTCAGGGCTAGGTTTGGGTTTTAGGGTGCAGGGGTATTTTTAGGGTTCAGGGCTAGGTTTGGGTTTTGGGGTACAGGGGTATTTTAGGGTTCAGGGGTAGGTTTGGGTTCTGGGGTACAAGGTTATTTTTATGGTTCAGGGCTAGGTTTGGGTTTTGGGATACAGGGGTATTTTTAGGGTTCAGGGGTAGGTTTGGGTTTTGGGGTACAGGGGTATTTTAAGGGTTCAGGGCTAGGTTTGGGTTTTGGGGTATAGGGGTATTTTAGGATTATGGGATAGGTTTGGGTTTTGGGGTGCAGGGTATATTTATAGGGTTAAGATGGGTTAGTGTTTAAGGGCGTGGGTGTATTTTAAGGAGTAAGGGTGGGTTATGATTATGGGGTGCAGGGGTATTTAAACGGAACAGGGTGGACACCCGGAGCTGGAATGTACAGAACCTGGGAAGAAAAAACAATGAAATATTGGGCACAACGATCGCTTTTTTTGCCGTAATCCCGCGCCCTGCACACGCCCATGCCCCCAGCGTTTGAAATTATTGCTCGAACATTGAACTACGTGTACCAGCATGCTTTGCCAATACACACCTGTGATTAATTTATGCATGCAGTTAAGTACCTATCGAAGCAACAGCTCCATTTCACTGCGGCTTTACCCTGATGAAGAAGCCGCCCTGGCTTTGAAACGCGTTGGGATGCTATTGAACTTTGGACTGCTGTGCTGGTTTTAAATGAATTCCTGGTGTTAAAGCCTCTCCGTTTTCGTCTCATTCCTACATCAGGGCATCGTTGTTTGGATTTACCTGCGGCAGCCTGACCGCAGGGAACCTGACACCACTTTGCTGTGGGGCCTTGCGACGGGAGAAACCTCACGTCGGATTCAAGGCAGAACAGGGAGTGAAACTCTTACAAAAGCCAGCGGTGTTTGCACGGAGGCCCACTGGAGTTTATTATGGACTTCTGCTGGTCGCAACTGAATGGAGGCCCACTGTGGTAATATTATTGCTCGAACATTGAACTACGTGTACCAGCATGCTTTGCCAATACACACCTGTAATTAATGTATGCATGCGGTTAAGTACCGATCGAAGCAGCAGCTCCATTTCACTACGACTTTCCCCTGATGAAGAAGACGCCCTGGCTTTGAAACGCGTTGGGTTGCTATTGAACTTTGTTCTGCTGTGCTGGTATTAAATAAATTCCTGGTGTTAAAGCCACTCCGTTTTCATCTCGTTCCTACATCAGGACATCGTTGTTTGGCTTTACATGCGGCAGCCTGGCCCCAGGGAACCTGACACCACTTTGCTGTGGGGCCTTGCAACGGGAGAAACCTCAAGTCGGATTCAAGGCAGAACGGGGAGTGAAACTCTTGCGAAAGCCAGCGGTGTTTGCCCGGAGGCCCACTGGGGTTTATTATGGACATCTACTGGTCGCAACTGAATGGAGGCCCACTGTGGTAAATTTATTGCTCGAACATTGAACTACGTGTACCAGCATGCTTTGCCAATACACGCCTGTGATTAATTTATGCATGCAGTTAAGTACCTATCGAAGCAGCAGCTCCATTTCACTGTGACTTTCCCCTGATGAAGAAGCCGCCCTGGCTTTGAAACGCGTTGGGATGCTATTGAACTTTGGACTGCTGTGCTGGTTTTAAATAAATTCCTGGTGTTAAAGCCACTCAGTTTTCGTCTCGTTCCTACATCAGGGCATCGTTGTTCGGATTTACATGCGGCAGCCTGGCCAAAGGGAACCTGACACCACTTTGCTGTGGGGCCTTGCGACGGGAGAAACCTCACGTCGGATTCAAGGCAGAACGGGGAGTGAAACTCTTGCAAAAGCCAGCGGTGTTTGCCCGGAGGCCCACTGGGGTTTATTATGGACTTCTACTGGTCGCAACTGAATGGAGGCCCACTGTGGTAATATTATTGCTCGAAAATTGAACTACGTGTACCAGCATGCTTTGCCAATACACACCTGTGATTGATTTATGCATGCGGTTAAGTACTGATCGAAGCAGCAGCTCCATTTCATTGCGACTTTGCCCTGATGAAGAAGCCGCCCTGGCTTTGAAACACGTTAGGATGCTGTTGAACTTTGGACTGCTGTGCTGGTTTTAGATAAATTCCTGGTGTTAAAGCCTCTCCGTTTTCGGCTCGTTCCTACATCAGGGCATCGTCGTTTGGATTTACATGCGGCAGCCTGACCGCAGGGAACCTGATACCACTTTGCTGTGGGGCCTTGCGATGGGAGAAACCTCATGTTGGATTCAAGGCAGAACGGGGAGTGAAACTCTTACAAAAGCCAGCGGTGTTTGCAAGGAGGTCCACTGGGGTTTATTATGGACTTCTGCTGGTCGCAACTGAATGGAGGCCCACTGTGGTAATATTTTTGCTTGAACATTAAACTACGTGTACCAGCATGATTTGCCAATACACACCTGTAATTAATTTATGCATGCAGTTAAGTACCGATCGAAGCAGCAGCTCCATTTCCTTGTGACTTTCCCCTGATGAAGAAGCCGCCCTGGCTTTGAAACGCTTTGGGATGCTATTGAACTTTGGACTGCTGTGCTGGTTTTAAATAAATTCCTGGTGTTAAAGCCACTCAGTTTTCATCTCATTCCTACATCATGGCATCGTTGTTTGGATTTACATGCGACAGCCTGGCCGCAGGGAACCTGACACCACTTTAATGTGGGGCCTTGCGACGGGAGAAACCTCACATCGGATTCAAGGCAGAACGGGGAGTGAAACTCTTGCAAAAGCCAGCGGTGTTTGCCCGGAGGCCCACTGGGGTTTATTATGGACTTCTACTGGTCGCAACTGAATGGAGGCCCACTGTGGTAATATTATTGCTCGAACATTGAACTACGTGTACCAGCATTCTTTGCCAATGCACACCTGTGATTGCTTTATGGATGCGGTTAAGTACCGATCGAAGCAGCAGCTCCATTTCACTGCGACTTTGCCCTGATGAAGAAGCCGCCCTGGCTTTGAAACGCGTTGGGATGCTATTGAACTTTGGACTGCTGTGCTGGTTTTAAATGAATTCCTGGTGTTAAAGCCTCTCCGTTTTCGTCTCATTCCTACATCAGGGCATCGTTGTTTGGATTTACATGCAGCAGCCTGACACCACTTTGCTGTGGGGCCTTGCGACGGGAGAAACCTCAAATCGGATTCAAGTCAGAACGGGGAGTGAAACTCTTACAAAAGCCAGCAGTGTTTGCACGGAGGCCCACCGGGGTTTATTATGGACTTCTGCTGGTCGCAACTGAATGGAGGCCCACTGTGGTAATATTAGTGCTGGAACATTGAACTACGTGTACCAGCATGCTTTGCCAATACACACCTGTAATTTATTTATTTATTTATTTATTTTTGACACTTGTAAAGCGCACTGTTACCTTACGGTGTCCTGGCGCTGTCTTGATAACTCCTGAAACTAGATCACCAGGTTAATTTACAAAAAGCCCTGTTTTTAGCTTTCGCCGAAAGGTCATAAGCTCGGGGGACAGTCGGAGCGCCGCTGGAAGGGCATTCCAGGCCACCGCCGCCCCTCGGCTAAAACCTCTACCTCCCCAGAACACCTTTCTGATGCATGGGGTCTTGATCAATCCCAGAGTAGCTGACCTCAATAGTCTACCGGGTTTATGCCAATGAAAATATTGCCCCAGGAATGCTGGACCTATACCATGGATCGCCTTAAAGACAATGCACAGGCTTTTAAATAGGATCCGCTTCCTTACTGGCAACCAATGTAATTTCACTAGTTCGTGGGAGATGGACGCAAATTTGGGCAAGCCTGTAAGCAGGCGCGCTGCTGCATTCTGCAGTATCTGTAACTTGCCGAGTACTCCTTGCTGGGCTTCAAGGAGCAGACTGTTACAGTAATCCAGTCGTGAGAGCACCAAAGCCGTCACCACTGTTTTTTAACATTCCTCTGGAAGAAACGGAAGAACCTTCAGAAGGATTTTCAATGTCCAGTGGATGGATGAGGCCAAGGCGTATACCTGAGGTTTATAAGAGAGTCTGTCATCTATGATGACCCCCAGGTTCTTAACCTTATTAACCGGAGTGGGAAGAGTCCCCATCTCTTCTGTCCACCAGCTCGGGCCCCAAAAATTGGCCGTAGAACCAAACAGTATCACTTCGGTTTTAGCCAAATTGAGTTTTAGACAATTTCCGGCCATCCATTTGCTCACAGCTATCATGCATTCCTGGAATTGATTTATGCATGCGGTTAAGTACCGATCGAAGCAGCAGCTCCATTTCACTGCGACTTTCCCCTGATGAAGAAGCCGCCCTGGCTTTGAAACTCTTTGGTATTCTATTGAACTTTGGACTGCTCTGCTGGTTTTAAATAAATTCCTGTTGTTAAAGCCACTCAGTTTTTGTCTCGTTCCTATATCAGGGCATCGTTGTTTGGAGATATATATATATACAAAGCACTACAGGTTCCATGAGGCAACGCTGGTGGACATGCCTAGTAGACGGGAAGTATTTAATCCACAAGTGCTGGGAAACTGCCTGTTTCACCATCCGTCAATCCAAAGCCCCCAGATGAAGTGCAGAGACATGAAACGCGTTGGGACTACGGACATGATTTGAGCATTGGCATTATGATGCTGAGAGTGCCTTCTTTCAATAAATGAATGCAATACTGAAAACTTACCTGTGAGTGGTCCTCTATTCGTCAGGCAACTTCACGATGGATTGTATGCGGCCTGCCTGAGCCGCAAGAGAGACCACCGCTGAGCTTCGCGCAGCCCTGCTGGAACGCCACATGACGGATCAGCTTTGGGGCAGGCAAGTGTGATTAAAAAAAGATAAGAGTTGCTCCCTGCGCACAGAACTGCTTTTGCCAACCCACTAGGGTTTCATTGTTTTTAGAAATACGGAAGTGACATGCAGGCGACTCACTGAAGGAATACTAAAGCACTACAGGTTCCATGAGGCAACACTGGTGGACACGTCTAGTAGGCGGGAAGTATTTAATCCACAAGTGCTGGGAAACTGCCTGTTTCACCATCCGTCAATCCAAAGCCCCCAGATGAAGTGCAGAGACACGAAACGCATCAGGACTACGGACATGATTTGAGCATTGGCATTATGACGCTGAGAGTGCCTTCTTTCAATAAATGAATGCAACACTTAAAACTTACCTGTGAGTGGTCCTCTATTCGTAAGGCAACTTCACGATGAATATATATATATATATATATATATATATATATATATATATATATATATATATATATATATATATATATATATATATATATATATATTCAAATTCCAGTGAGGCCCTACTTAGGGCTCCCGGGCGCTCTCAGGCGGTGTGTTCAGAGTGCGGCAGAGCCTTGCCATAATAGTTTCACTTTGCCAAAGGCATTTCTCGCGCAATCCCGGCTCCCTAATAAACGGCAACCATCAGTTCCATGATGTGCAGGTTCTATTAATTTCATAGCAGCTCAGCCAGCAACACCACTCGACGTGGTTCTGTCTCGCAGAGACCTTGTTCACGAGACTAATATCAACTGCATTTTTTGCCTTTGTGATTTAAATAAAGTGTACGAAAAAAGGTAAAAGTGACATTATTTCCTTACTGGTGGCAGCTAGGAATTGTGGGACATGTAGTGCACATTTCATTTCATGTAAACACCATATCTTTTCTTCAAATCAATTCCTAATACATGTGTGTTCAAGTTTCCTACTAACTCTCTATGAATATTATTTGAGCCCTAGGCTTTTCCCATATCGCTAAATGTGCAGTGATTATTTTACACCCTATTTTAATCCTACTTTCACCCTCTAGTGGGTGATGTTGATCCTTACTATCATTCTTTCCTCCCATGGATAATCTTTAACGTCATTCTTCCCTCCAGTGGGTTTTTGCAGATTGTATTTACACTTCAGATAAGTCACTGTTAGTTCATATTGCATGTTATGTTCATTGCTACACACAATGTACTTCCCCAAATCTCCCACACAATTTGCTCAACATTTATGTCTCTTTTGTTCCCAAAATTTTAATAGCTACCATATCCATATTCATGTGTATTGCATGTGAATTGAAAAAAGTGAAAATTATAAAATTAATGAAACAAAATTTGTGCTGGTTAAAATGTTGTTTCCAAGGGGACATAGTTCATTTTCCATTTTAGGGGGTAGTAATGGGTTACTCAGAGGTGGTAATGTCATTCCTCATCCTGGTTTAATCCATGCGGGGTCAGAGTTCGAAAGTTCAGGATATGTTTAGACTCCTTTTGCCTGAACTTTCGAACTCTGACCCCGCATGGATTAAACCAAGATGAGGAATTACATTACTACCTCTGAGTAACCCAACTAGGACCATTATTACCCCCTATAATGGAAAATGAACTATGTCCCCTTGGAAACAACATTTTAACCAGCACAAATTTTTGTTTCATTAATTTTATAATTTTCACCTTTTTCACTTCACATGCTGTACACATGAATATGGATATGGTAGCTATTACAATTTTGGGAACAAAAGAGACATAAATGTTGAGCAAATTGTGTGGGAGATTGGGGGAAGTAC
Source organism: Lissotriton vulgaris (assembly GCF_964263255.1). Classification (NCBI taxonomy): domain Eukaryota; kingdom Metazoa; phylum Chordata; class Amphibia; order Caudata; family Salamandridae; genus Lissotriton; species Lissotriton vulgaris. Next base: position 1,965,071,721 of record NC_141687.1, read on the forward strand.
AGTGTGTGTAGCAATGAACATAACATGCATTATGAACTAACAGTGACTTATCTGAAGTGTAAATACAATCTACGTCAACCCACTGGAGGGAAGAATGACTTTAAAGATAATCCATGGGAGTAAAGAATGATAGTAAGGATCAACATCACCCACTAGAGGGTTAAAGTAGGATTAAAAATAGGGTTTAAAATAATCACTGCACATTTAGCGATATGGGAGAAGCCTAGGGCTCAAATATTATTCATTGAGAGTTAGTAGGAAACCTGAACTCACATGCATTAGGACTTGATTTGAACTGATGGTTGTCATTTATTAAGAAGCCGGGAGTGCGCGAGAAATGCCTTTGGCAAAGTGAAACTATATATATATATATATATATATATATATATATATATATATATATATATATATATATATATATATATATATATATATATATATATATATATATATATATATATATATATATGTATATGTATATATATATGTATATATATATATATATGTATATGTATATGTATATATATATATGTAGATATATAGATATAGATATAGATATAGATATAGATATAGATATATATATATATATATATATAGATATAGATATATATTTATATTTATATGTATATATAGGTTTATTACACAGTGGCGGTTGCCACTGGGTAGTAATAGTTAGGTCTGCTTTCCATTGGTGCCGTTTGTCAAATCCTACCCAAAAAAATGCTTTGGGGTGATTCGTCAATGGGGGGCTAAAACCAAAAATCACCCCTGCATTGCCCATAGACTCTTTTGGAAAGCAATATAGCAAAAACTGCTGAACGAACTACACCACATTTGACAGAAAGCTAGATCTTGGTCCAGGAAGTGTGCTTTTTGTGATTTGATGTAAATCCGTTCAGTAGTTTTTGAAATATTAAGATCCAAAAATATTTAATATCTGGAGGGGTGGGTTTGAACGACTCCAGTGAGGGTCTTTCAAACCCAATTTTAAAAACTAGAGCATTCTGTTTGGGGCTTTTTTCCCATGCGCCTATTCACTCCCACAGGAGGCATGCTCCAGCGAGCACTCTGATTGAATGGCTGGCTGCAACATGGAGAAAAATGTTGCAGACAGCCATTGCAGAACTCGGGGGGCTTATTTCTCTGTCCTGTGTTAAAAAAAATAGAATAAACATGAGGGGCAAGGTATGGATACCCTACCCCCATAGCCCTTGTGGATTTTAGAGTGCAGTCCCACAGGACTCCCGTGGGAGGCCCTCAAGGTGGACCTGGGCCTGATGGTCTTCACTATTAAAATTATGGGGAGGGGCATCAGTGAGGCCCCCCTCCCTGATCCAGTCAGGTCCCTGGGGACTCCATCCCCATAATCAAATGCAAAGTAAGGGGTGTTGTCAGTCCCCCTCCCTAGCCTCAGTGAGGCCCCAAAGACCGCTTGGGCTGAATTCCATTGAACAGGGAAGGTGGGTGGGCAGTAGTTTCCATGCCAGCAAGAGCATGGGCAGGGAAACATACATTTGTTTGCGCCTGGTAGAGGCATTTTTACAGCTCCTACTGGGTAGGGGCAAACAGGGCTCCCCTGCCTGCAGGATCACGGGCAGGAAGGCATGTCTGCTCCCACTTATTGGGAGCTTTAAAAAGGCTCCTACTGGGTGGTGGCAGACTTTTGTTTCCCTGCCTGTGATTCTGTGGGCAGAAAGACACACATTGCTCCTGCCTGGCAGGCAACTCATTGCTCAGGAATGCGGGCTTCGGGCTGCATACCCTCTTCCACCTAAAGGCCCCACGGGATGGGATCCACATGCCATTTGCCCCTCTCTCCTGTACAAATATATTTTAGCCCTGAGGGATGGGGTGCTCGGGCCACTATTGGCTTGCGGAGGGGGGCTGTGCGCCTCCATCACCTTAATTTAAAAAAAAGGTCCCGGGGATGGGGTTCGCAGTGATCATAGAGGCTCATGAAGGGAGGCTGTATTCCCCCTCCCTTAATAGAAAAAACAATCCCTGGGATCAGTCAACAAATCAATCAATCAGGGGTTGTATAGCGCAGCTTCTCACCCGTGACGGTCTCAAGGAGCATGTGGGGTGCTGCTGATCCGTCTGGGTTTAGTCGAAGAGCCAGGTCTTGAGATCCTTCCAGAATTGGGTCAGCAACAGGGATTCCCTAAAGCGGAGGTACAGGGTGTTCCAGGTCTTGGCCGCGAGGTAGGAGAAGGATCTTCCTCCAGTTCTTGTCTTGAGGATCCGAGGCATGGAGGCAAGGGTCAGCTGGGTGGAACGGAGGTGTCTGGTGAGAACGTGAAATGTGAGGCAGTGGTTCAGATATGCTAGTCCAGCATCGTGGAGGGCTTTGTAGGCGTGAGTGAGGAGCTTGAAGATGATTGTTTTGTGTACTGGGAGTCAGTGTAGTTCACAAAGGTGTTCGGTCATGTGGCTTTGGCAGGGGTGTTGAGGGCCAGTCCGGCGGCGGTTTTTTGAATGTTCTGTAGTTTCCTGAGAAGTTTCTGGGAGATGCTGGCATAGAGTGCATTGCCGTAGTCGAGCCTTCTGGTGATGAGTACGTGGGTGGTCTTTCTTGCTTCACTGGGGATCCATCTGAAAGTCTTTGGAAGCAAGCGTAGTATGTGGAAGCATGAGGAGGATATGGCATTGACCTGGAGATTCATTGTGGGCAGGGAGTCCAGTCTGATGCCAAGGTTGCATGCATGGTCTGTGGGGGTGGGCTGGGGTCCCAGTGCGACAGGCCGCCAAGAGCCGTCACAGGCAGAGGGGGTGGGTCCCAGGATGAGAATTTCAGTCTTGAGTTGAGTTTAAGGTAGCTGTCCTTCATCCAGGAGACAACGGCCTTCATCCCGCTGTGGAAGTTGATTCTGGTGGCCGAAGGTTTGTTGGTGAGGGATAGGATCAACTGGGTGTCGTTTGCTTAGGAAACAATGTTAAATCTGTGGTTTCTTACGATGGCGGCGCGGGGAGCCAATGTAGATATTGAAGAAAAATCAGTTTGCGATTTCCTACTTGCACATTTTTGGGATTCGCAATTAACAAATCACAAACAGCTATGTACAACACTGTCTCAGACACTGCGATTCCCAATAGGTCGCAAATGGATCTGCCTCGTCAATATATATGAAGCACGTCGCAATTTGCGGCACATTAGAAATAGCTCCAATCACAGGGATGGTGGCCTGCTGGGGTCAACAGATCACCATGTCTGTGATCACTTTTTAAAAAAATCTAATTTTTTGTTGTTGTAATGCAGCCCTTTTTCTTGAAAGGAAATGGGCTGCACTACAAAAATAAAAATGAAAAGTTTTATTTTATTGTTTAAGAGTAGGCAGGGGTCCGTGGGACTACTGCCTGCTCTTAAAAAAAAATGTTACCCACCCATGTGCGGATGGGTTACCGCCTCCGCTAGGGAGTCGGTAAATGATAAATTTTTTGTGACCGCATTCCGGTTGCAAAACATTTATACATACCAGCACTCTTTGGTATTAGGAAGAAACGCCCTACACACGCCCCTTCCTAATGCCGAATCGCAAAATGTGATTCGATAACCGGTTTCTCAGTCCCATTTTGCCTTTTGTACATGGCAAAATGCATTTTACCGGTCACAAACCTTCTCGATGGGCCATTTGCGACAAGTGAAATGCTTTGTACATCTGGCCCTAACACTCGAACTGCAACTCTATAATAATAATTAAAATAAACTACAGGGCCCTCCCTCCCCTAATCCCACTTCATGCATCAACCACAACCGTAACACTACACACTATTATGACTCTATAACACTACCACTGAAATACTTCAGCTCCTCTATAACACCACAAAACTGCAACTACTGCACTAAAACTCCCATTACGAAATGATAAGCGCTACAACTGCAACACCTTAATGACAAAACACTACAGCTGCAACATTACAAATTCAACACTACAAATATAATAATACTGAAACACTACAACAACAGCACCTCTGCATGGCATGCTCCAAAGACTCGCGCTTCCTGTGGACCACAGTGAGCAGATACAGTCATTGGTTCTCTGCACCCACCCTTGCCAACCAATAAACACACAGAGGAACAAACCAGCATCAATGAGTGAAGTGCCAGCTAGACAGTTTAAAGGGATTTTTAATGTAACTTTCAATGCCAACGTCATAATGTCCTCGATCTTCTTGAGATGAGGCCGTGGCTTCAGATGCTAAAGGTGCGAACGAAAAAAAAAATAAGCCGAGTCCTTGTCAGGGCATGTGTCACTTAACAGGCTGCTATGCCGGCTAGTGACTCATTCTGTTCAATAATTCAAGTGGCCAGAAAGGGAACATAAATATTGAGATGTAGCAGGCGCAGACAGCCCGTGTCACCTGCCACTCTGCCATCGAACTTTGATGCTTTCCAAAGCAGTATTTTTTCTCTTTATTTTTATTCAGAGATAAGATGGCTGAATCGAGTTGGTATTGTTGAAGTCGGAGCTACCTCAGAGACAGACAGCAGAAAGCAGTTGATATCTGGGATCCGGTTCAGCGATCACCATGGCATTGCTAAGGTTGGAGCCTGTTTGCAGCACCACTTTATCTTGATATGGAGGCAAAGAACCCATCGTCCATGCCTTAACCTAGACAGAACCAGCGGTTTTCAGCAGTGTCGATATACATTCAATTGAACAGTAGTGGGAGCCTGACAGGCTAGCAGTTATATTAGGTTCCTGGCATTTCTAATGTGTGGTGGCACCGGGCGCACAAACTCTAAAAGCGCCACCTGGCCATACAAATGGTAGATGTGTGCTACAGGAACGTTTGTAACATAACAGAACTTTTTTTTTTCAGTTTAGTAAAGTTTTATTTTGTTTAAAAAAAAAGTACAGCATAATATAACAGCATGACAAAAATCAGAACCAATATGAGAGAACAATGAGAGATAGATGGAGAGGAAAAATGGTTCAGATAAATTATGAAAAGGAAGAAAATGGAAGAAAGAGAGAAAGATAAGAAAAGAAAAGAAAAAAGAGGGGGAGAGAGAAAGAGGGAGGAAGGGTTAGGGAGGGGGATAAGAGGATAAGAAGGTAGAGAAAGGCAGCCAGGTAAGGTCAGACTTAATTTTTAAAGTGACAGAAGAAGAAGAAGCAATTGCAATTCTGTGCTCATCACATATGAAATTCCACCATGTATGCACAGACAATTTAGTATTATCCTTCCAACAAGACAAAATTACTTTGAAAGCAGTTGCAATGAAAAGATCAAATAATTTAGCATTATATGAATGTAAGTCTAAAACATCAGATAGGGAACCTAAAAAAACGTGCAGCGCTGAGAATGGTTCAGAAAAATGGAAAATACGCATGCAATAATCCCAAACTGAGCTCCAAAAAGTAAGAACAGAGGGGCAATCAAACAAGAGGTGTTTGAGTGTGCCAGGGTGAGAGGAACGGGACCAACAAAGGGGGGAGGATGAAGGGGAGAATTTTGTTATGCTTACAGGGGTAATAAGAGCTCTATGGTACAGAAAAAAAAGTGATTGAGTAATACGAGCTGAAATCGAAGTCTTAAACAATTTACACCATAAGCGATCCCAAACATCAACAGATAACGAGAAAGATAAATCAGTTTCCCAAACAGTTTCAGTAATGGTTTTAGGTCTAAGACCAACATTATCTAATAACAGTTTATAAATTAGAGCAGCTTTGGGGATTTGTTGAGTAAACAAAGGATATAGAGGAGTGGAAGGAGTAAGGGAAGGAAGGAGATCAAAAGTAGGAAGTGTAGATAAATGAGATAAAATGGCAGAAGTAATAATGTCATATTCTTTGTGAAAATGTACAGGTAAATCAAACATGGTTTGCATTACAGAAAATGAAATAATGGAGGAATCAGAGAAAAATTGGTATACAAACATAATATCCTTTTCTTTCCAATACTTGAAATAAAAAGATTTACCCTTATACTTAAGATATTTGTTATACCATACACTAGAGGAAAGAAAACATTGTAAGGGGGATGAATCTTTCGAGAATACAGTGTGCAGTAGAGTATGTGAGTATTTCAGTACAGGGTGAGTAGTCATGAATGAACAATTCGACATAAAAAGAGATTGTTGGAAAGTAAAATCTTTTAACAAGGACCGTTCGACTGCAATCCATCTGGGCAGAGGGGTATCATTAAAATTGAAAGCCAAGGAGAAAGCTTGTTTTATTAAAAAGGCAGAGTGGTATGACTGAAAGTCAGGAAAGCGAACCCCACCTTCAGATTTCGGGCGTATAAGTTTATGTAAAGCAATACGAGGTTTTTTATTATTCCACAAAAATTTGGAGCAGATGGAGTTCAGCCGGTTGAAATATAATTTAGGTATTTTCACTGGGAGCATGGAGACAGTGTACAAAATATGTGGGGAAATCATCATTTTAATGGTGTCTAAACGACCCCACCATGAAAGAAAAAGGGGAGACCATGATTGAAGAAGTGATTGAATTTTTTGAGTAAGAGAGGTAAAGGTCAGTTTAAGTGTTTCACCTAAGGTAGATGAGAACCAAATACCCAAGTATTTGATCTTGGAGGGACACCAGGCAAAATCAGTTGATGCAAACATATATTGGTAACAGGATGAGTTTAAGGGTAGGACTTCCGTTTTAGAGAGATTAAGCTTATAGCCAGAAACAGAGGAGTATAAGCGGACTTCTTCTAAAAATGGAGGGAGGGAAGAAACATGATTAGCCATATAAACCAGGACATCATCGGCATAGGCCGAAATTTTTGTCTCAAACGATGACATTTTGAACCCATTAATTAGGGGGTTAGAGCGGATTTTAATGAGGAAGGGTTCAAGGCAAAGAATAAAAAGTAAAGGGGAAAGGGGGCAGCCTTGTCTCGTTCCTCTGGATAAGGGGAAAAATTTTGAGAATTGATTATTAACAAAAACACTTGCACGAGGAGCAGAATAGAGTAGTTTAACTAAAGAAATGAAAGAGGGGCCAAACCCAAACCATTGTAATGATTTAAACATGAAATTCCAATTAATACGGTCAAACGCTTTCTCAGCGTCCAGGGATAAGGCAGCAAGGGGGGCTTTAAATCGTTTACTATGTGAAATAATATTGGCAAAAACACGGGCATTATCAGCAGCAAGTCTACCTTTCACAAAACCAACTTGATCAGTGCTGATTAGCAGAGGGATAAGGGATTCAAGACGGGCAGCTAAAATTTTGGCAAAAATGTTACAATCGTAATTAATGAGGGAGATGGGATGAAAGTTTTTACACAAGGAATGGTCTTTGTCAGGCTTGGGGATTATGATTATTAGGGCATCCAAAAAGGATCCAGAGGCTTTGGCATTAGTAATAAAGGAGTTGAAAAGTTGTAAAAGATGAGGAACAAAAATAGAGTGCATGGTGGAGTAAAATTCAATTGGGAGACCATCTGGGCCAGGGGCTTTCGATTTCTTTAGGGAAGTAATTGCCTTGAGAATTTCCTGAGGAGTAATTTCAGTCTCTAGTTGATGGAATTCGGTAGGGAGAGATGGGGGAGGGGGTAGGTCTTTGAAAAAACGGGAGAGGTCATCATCATCAGGATGCGTATCATCAGTATACAGGAGTTTATAGTAGTTATGGAATACTTGTGCAATATCCTCATCAGAAGAAACCAGTGTGTTGGTTACTTCGTTGAGAATGGGGCCAATTGATTTTCGTTCAGATTTAATTTTGAGATAATTTGCTAGCATTTTTCCAGCTTTATTCTGACCCCCATGAAATTTAGATTTAATCTTCAGAAGGGTGTTACAAGCTTCAACCGTGGCAATTTGATTGAGGTCAGATTTGGCTTTGATAAGTTGGAGGAGAGCGTCAGGATTCTTGGAAGAAAAGTAAGAGTGTTCTAGGGTCTTGATGTTGGAGAGTTGGGCGATATATTTAGCGCGTTTGAGTTTCTTTTTTTTAGATACATAAGAAATTGTGAAACCACGTAAGACGGCTTTAAAGGCATCCCAATTATTCAAAACTGACGTGTCAGTAGGTAAATTGAGGGAAAAGTATTCAGAGATAAAATCTTGAACTTTAGACATAAAAACAGAATCGGAGAGAAGGAAAGTGATAAATTTCCATCGATTAAAAGAGGAGGAGGTTTGGGCTAGGTCAAAAGTGGCATAAACAGGTGCATGGTCCGACAAAAAAATAGAACCAATTTCGGACTTCTGAATCGCAGGGAGAAGGGATTTGCTGACGAGAATATAGTCGATTCTGGACCTGGTGTGGTGAACATTGGAGTAAAATGTATATTCGAGTGAGTTCGGATTGCATGTTTTCCACACATCGAAAAGGGGACGTGAGGCAATGGCTGATTGAAAGGATTTATGTGTCTTATCAGGCTGGAATTTGGAGGAAGATAGTCTATCTGAAAAGGGATCTAACCATTGATTAAGATCACCAGCTATGATAATGTTAGGGCAGTCAATGGAGGAGATGAGGATTTTGATGTCAGACCAAAATTTAGGATCTGGTCGGACAGGTCCATAAATATTTAGGAGCACCATCGTTTTGTTTTGTATAACCACTTTTAACATAACCCAGCGACCTTCATCATCCGATTGAGAAGATAGAATTTGAACATCCAAACCTTTACGAAATAGTATAGCAACACCACCTTTTTTATCAACAGCAGGAGAAAATACAACTTGACCCACCCAAGCCCTCTTAAGTTTCAACGATTCAACATCTGTACAATGAGTCTCTTGGAGAAAAGCAATCTGAGCATTTAACTTGGATAAGTGGGACAGTACCTTTTGACATTTAACAGGGTTTCCAAGACCACGAACATTCCACGTTACAAAATTACACATGATGGGAGGTAAGGTAGGAGGATAACATCTGGGTCCAATACACTGCGGGTGAACAACTACAAGGAGAGACAGTGGAGACAAACATGTTAGAAATGAGAATCAAATACCGAATATGAACAAAGGCAAGGAAAATCGGGTAAATATAGAGAGACAGTAGACGAATGAGCATTTCAAGCATAAGGAAGAAAGAAGGGGAGCAATGAAAAGTACGGGAGTTAACAATAAGAAAGGAAGATAGGTATACAAAGAAGAGCACGGAACATAAATGAACAAGGAGAAAACATGCATGGCCTGTGAAAAGAAGAAAGAGAGAAGAAAGAAAGAGAAGGAGAAAGATAACAAACAGATCAGGGCAAAGAAGCCAGATCTGAGAGAAAAGAGAATACCGAGACATTAGGAGCATGGAGACGCCGGCGAAGGCGCCAACCCCACAGAGCGAGGAAAACGTGGGAATATAGATAGGAGATAAACAAAAAGAAGAGATGTCGTAGTAAAGAATTACAAGGAAGAGACCAGGACAAGGCCACAACAGTCGTCAAGACATAAGATAAGTGAATGCAGAAAATAGAAAAGAATTATTTTCAGTCATTGGTGTCCATAGTAGAAGCAGAAGCAGAGACATTTTGGAGATACTCTCGAAGCTTCTGAGGATCATCAAATGTATGGGAACGACCATTGTGAGTTATTTTGCAGAGACAAGGATGTAGGATTCCATATTGAATGTTCAAGTCCCTCACACGTGGTCGTAGATTAAGGAACTCCTTGCGACGTGCATTCGTGGGCAATAAAGATGGTATGGCCCGACCAAATGAGGCGACGTTTTAGTCTTGCAGCTTTAAGAACAGTCATCAATTCGGTGAATTCAAGAAAAAGCAGGATAATACCTCTAGGTTTGGTTGGGTTGGACGTAGGACGACCCAAACGGTGAGCACGCTGTATGTTTAGAGGAGTAGATTCTGGTTGGAGTTCCAAAAGTTCATAGAGGAATTTGCGGACGAAGGACACCATGTCGGCCCCCTCAAGGGACTCCGGAACACCATAAATACGGAGGTTATTCCTCCTGTTACGATTTTCAAGGTCCTCTGTATGAATTTTCAACTGCTGTATCTCTTTTTCAAGAATAGGAATTTTCGTAGATACATCCTGGACGTCACTGATGCGTTGTTCTAGTTGCAGAACCTTGTTCTCCATGACAACCCAACGATCTTCTATCTGCTTGAGCTTCTCGTTAGTTGCCAACATAAATGGTTGTAAGCCACGAACCTCTTCTAGAATGGAATCCAGCACAGGGTTCGGAGAGATGCGAATTGGAGATGGAGGGTCATTCTTAAGGAGTTTCGGTTTGGTACCGGTGACAGACGATCTCGCATGACCCGCGTCCTGAGACATGATGCCAGCAGATGGGCAAACTAGGAGGACCGCCGGGATGTAAGCCACACCGCAATAGCCAAAAAGTTGAGACCCTGTATGTAGAGCTAGAAGAGGCGCTGGAAGGAATAGGCCATATAAGTGGCAATAAGGAGCAATGGAGAAGCAATAACTCAAACTCACAGGACATGCGTCGAAATGGAGCGAAAATAATTCAATACGCAGTCAAAAAACCATCCAGGAATATGGCAGTATAGAAACAGCAAAGCGTCCATATTAAATGAGACCCAAGGGGATCAATTGATATTCCACAGAGGATTGTAAGTAAATGAGAGGAAGGTGTTGAACTTTGCGCAGGAAACACCACAAAATGGCCGCCGCTATGCAGAATTAATATAATTAGAAGCTATGAAGAGAACTGTGGCGCCAAAAGTCATGGAGGTAGAGTAGGAGCATAATGGATGTTCCCTACAACATACCTTATCAAAATATGTCCATTGGTTGCAGCAGGAGGACAACGGGCTGTTGAGGCGGCAAAGGTGAAAGGAAAACGGAACGCGAGCTCGGCGGCACAAAATGGCGGCCGCTCGCGTCCCGCAGCAGCCGAGGGATACTCAGCGGTAAAACTTGTAGAGAGCGGCAATTAGGAGAGCCGCTGCATCGCGCAACACACGGGGACCATGTTCCGCCGTGCAGGGATGCGATTTGCTGGTCTCCGCATGCGAGGAAAGTATCGGGAAAACAGCTGCAGTTCCCGCGTCGTCACGGAGCTCACGGAGGCAGCGCCATTACTCACCGGCGCGTAAGCCACGCCCCCATAACAGAACTTTTTTAATGGGAAAGTACTGACGAGACTCGGGAGGGCACATGACAGGAAATTGCGACATGTTATTTGCTCTTTTTCATTTTAAGTGTATCAAAAAGCATTTTGTTTGTTGATATGCTGTAACCGTTTCTTCAGACTGGTATGCCAGTATTGTGCTCCTTTTTTTTGTTTTTCTTTCCTTTTTCTAGTGCTGGGCAGAGAAGGCAGGCCCTAGCCAACCATATCACAGAAGCTGCTGCAGGCTGTTGGGCTCGGAGGCTGCAGACCTCTCTTCTTCCCTGTGCGTGTGGGCTGTCTGGGTGGTGGGGGCGGGGTGGTGCGTATGTACCAGGTAAGACGGCATCTGCTGGGGTCTGGCGGGAAATCTCTTCAGGTTGTGGCAAACTAGTAAACATGCCCAGGTGGTATTTTCAGGTTTTGGCTGCAAAACAGTGGGTCAGGGTGACTCAGTCAGTGTTTATGTTTCTCACATCATCTGGACGAAAACAAGCATTTCCAATGCATAGTGCCAAATTCAGCCCATACCCCAGACCGCTTACAACAACTTCCCAAATAACAGACACCACACAATATTCTTTGTTGGAAAAAGTTGTTATTTGCATAAACATTATGCCAACATGTTGGATTATCTTACGGGCGATCCAGGGTCAGGTCGCCTCTCGCAACCTGCCCACCTGATGAGCCATAAACCCCCTGTGGTGTTAACCGCGGGGGTGTTGTCAATTGGGGGAAGGGCTAGCCCCTCCCACCGGCAGACCTCCAGTCCACCCCTTACTCACGCCCCTCCCCCGTAGGGAGAGGCGGAGCGTTGCAGGCAACCCCCGGTTGCTCAGCTGCACAACCGCCCGAAGGACTAACAGGGCGCCGTCACACCTCCAGGATCCGACCGGGGAACTCCCGGGGGATAATTGGCTCTTGCACCTTTTCTGAGCTCCTGTAGAGGGTACCCTTCTGTACCTTCCAGCGTTGGATCGCCCACTAACTCCGCCTGCAACACACACAACATAATATTACAAAAGTACCCCCTCTGCTGCCCGCCAGCCGGGTTAGCGGTAGGGAGGGAAAACATGAAAACGGGCAGCAGTGACCGTCGGTCCCGGGGGAGAGGTCCTGTCCGCGTGGCCGATCAGTGGGCAAAGAGGGCGCCAGGCCCCTGACCCCAGTCCATATAGCAGCGGAACAAGCCCCTCCCTCACTGGAAATACGCCACTGGAGACCCCTGGTCCCCACACTAGACCGCTGGAAGGGGTCTGGGCCATCCTGTGGCACTAAGGGTGGCCGCCCTCTTAGGTGGCCCGGGGCAGCCTGGCATAGTGCCAACATCAGCCCATACCGCAGACCGCTTACAACAACTTCCCAAATAACAGACACCACACAATGTTCTTTGTTGGAGAAAGTTGTTGCAGTTTTATTTGCATAAACATTATGCCAACATGTTGGGTTATCTTACGGGCGATCCATGGTCAGGTCGCCTCTCGCAACCTGCCCACCTGATGAGCCATAAACCCCCTGTGGTGTTAACCGCGGGGGTGTTGTCAATTGGGGGAAGGGCTAGCCCCTCCCACTGGCAGACCTCCAGTCCACCCCTTACTCACGCCCCTACCCCCTAGGGACGGGCGGAGCGTTGCAGGCAACCCCCGATTGCTCAGGTCCACAACCGCCCGAAGGAGTAACGGGGCGCCGTCACTCCTCCAGGATCCGACTGGGGAACTCCCTGGGGATAATTGGCTCTCGCACCTTTCCTGTGCTCCTGCAGAGGGTACCCTTCTGTACCTTCCAGCGTTGGATCGCCCAGTAACTCCACCTGCAACACAAACAACATAATATTACAAAAGTACCCCCCTCTGCTGCCCGCCAGCCGGGTTAGCGGTAGGGAGGGAAAACATGAAAACGGGCAGCAGCGACCGTCGGTCCCGGGGGAGAGGTCCTGTCCGCATGGCCGATCAGTGGGCAAAGAGGGCGCCAGGCCCGTGACCCCAGTCCATATAGCCGCGGAACAAGCCCCTCCCTCACTGGAAATACGCCACTGGGGACCCCTGGTCCCCATACTAGACCGCTGGAAGGGGTCTGGGCCATCCTGTGGCACTAAGGGTGGCCGCCCTCTTAGGTGGCCCGGGGCAGCCTGGCATAGTGACAACATCGGCCCATACCGCAGACCGCTTACAACAACTTCCCAAATAACAGACACCACACAATGTTCTTTGTTGGAGAAAGTTGTTGCAGTTTTATTTGCATAAACATTATGCCAACATGTTGGGTTATCTTACGGGCGATCCAGGGTCAGGTCGCCTCTCGCACCTGCCCACGTGATGAGCCATAAACCCCCTGTGGTGTTAACCGCGGGGGTGTTGTCAATTGGGGGAAGGGCTAGCCCTCCTAAAGGCAGACCTCCAGTCCACCCCTTACTCATGCCCCTCCCCCCTAGGGAGGGGCGGAGCGTTGCAGGCAACCCCCGGTTGCTCAGGTGCACAACCGCCCGAAGGACTAACGGGGTGCCGTCACTTCTCCAGGATCCGACCGGGGAACTCCTGGGGATAATTGGCTCTCGCACCTTTCCTGAGCTCCTGTAGAGAGTACCCTTCTGTACCTTCCAGCGTTGGATAGCCCAGTAACTCCGCCATGGCTCTGGGTGTGGCCGCCGCTGCCCCAGAGCCCCCCCACGTTCTAGCGATCCATTAGTTGCAACCTTGTGTTACCATTGCTTCCTTAAAATCCAAAAAGAAGAGGGCCATCCCTACTTCAGATAGGTGTATGCCATCTCTATCAAAGCACCCAGTGCTTTTAGCATTTAACAAACCATGCCTCACAAAACCAAATCCTCGTTGTTCTGTGAATTTGCGCATTGCGCTGTTGACCTGCCGGCGTGAGGTCTCCATCGCCTCCCCTGACCTAGCACCTAGCCAGTAAAGCGTTGGGGTAATCTCAGACCACCATAACTCACAGGTCCCCAGCAAGTTGCTCAAATCGCACAAGGTGCCCCTCATCAAGTGGAGCAGGCCCCTGCGACCCAGGGGAACCAACTTGTCGCCTCCTAGGTGTATTATTAGCAAGTCCGGTGGTAACCCCCCCCATTTAGTTTTAAAAGAATTTTTTGCTTCAAGCTAGTCCAGTGCATGTCAGGAGTTCCCAGCCACCGTATCCATGTCGCTGTGTAGCCGTGCTTCCAGTTTCCGCTATCCGCCCACTGGGCTACTCTTTGGACTCCCGCTTGTCCTGTCACCCAGACCGTTTTACCTGGTAAAAAAAGATGCAGATGTTTCACACGTTGTTTATTAAACACACCACCCAAGTTGTATACAAACACTGCAAACATTATTACACCGACTCAAGGTCGCACAAAAATGGCACAATGGGAAATTGCAGTCCGTGCCTGATCTGCCCTTCTAGGAACGTATGTATCTTTTGTAGCAACTTGACTCCCATCGCCCCACTTGTTTTATGTGTTCCACTGGCAATCCTGCCTGGAACGCAGTGGTTGCCGCCCCTATCCTAAAGGAGTGGCTACAAAAACGTTTGCCCCGTACCATGTTGCCTGACAATTCCAAACAAACATCCATGATACGCTGCACTTGGTATTTAGTCAAAGGAGTTCCATCAGCGTGCAAAAGGAGGCAACCCTCGCCAGGAGGTCGCAGAGCCAAGTATCTTTCTAGCAAGCGCACTGAGCAGTATCTGGCCACATCCAACCTGTTCAATAATATAACTTTGCCTACCCCTTCCTGGTCTGTCTTAGATCTCCTCAACCTAAGAGTGAGGCCTTCGCCTGTCAAGCCCACATCCTGTCTGCTCAAGGCTGTTCCTGATGTGTCCAGTTTGGATCTAGCCACCAGCTCCCCCATTCGAAATGCACCGAAGAAAGCCAGCGCAAAAGTAGCAGAAAAGAGAACTGATTCAAACACAGAGTGGGTGGCCCTATCAACCCAATCTAGCATCCCTTTCAGAGTCGCAAAGTCTATCGCTGACCTGGTGTCCGGAGCGCGCGGTTCAGTTCTGGCCCAGCCCTTGAGCGCTGACCTAATCAGGAAAGACTTTGAGGGATCTACCTGCCCCCTTAACTTAGCATGGTGACTGATCGCAGACAAATGACCCGCAACCCACGATTGGGACTTCCCCTGATCTTTAGCCCACAACATGAAATCTTGAGTCCGGGACTCCAGCGTGTGCCTCTCCAGCTCCCACACCCCAGTGACAGCGCAGAAGGTTTCCACTGCCGCCCTGTAACGCTTGATCGTCCGTGGAGCCAAGGCCAGTTCCCCTAGACCCCTCAAACGCCTTTCAGATTCAGAAGAAACCACAGATGTGCTGGGAATGGGGTCATCTCCTCCTTCACTCGCGGCCATGCCTCTCGAAACCTGTGCCACTGAAAGCGTGAAAGAGCGCCAGCCGCTATATTCTGCACCCCCTGAATGTGACGCACTCTACATTCCACATTGTTCACCAGACACACCCTCACCAATTCCCTTAGTAGGCACAATACCAGCGGGCAGGATGCAGAATGTCAGTTGATGGCCTGTACTACCGCCATATTGTCAGACCAGAACAAGACCCTGCTTGCCGCCAGCGCCGCAGGCCAAAGGTGAAAAGCCACTACAATTCGAAATAGCTCTAACACTGTGATGTTTCCCGTTACCTTTTTCTTTCGCCATACATTCGGCCAGCCCTGCGTGCACCACTCCGTGTCCAAGATGACACCAAAGCCCTCTCTCCCAGATGCGTCCGTGAACATGGCAAGTTCAGGAGACCCTGCCCAAGGCCCCCTCCAAACCACAGAGCCATTGAAGTCTAACAGGAAGTTCGCCCACATCTTCAGATCCTCCTTCATGCCCCTACTGAGTCTCACTAGGTGGTAGCTTCTGCTGACTTTCGCTGATGCCCTTGCCAGCCTGCGAGCAAAGACCCTTCCTGCCGGTATGATTCTGGCTGCGAAGTTGAGCTTGCCCAGCAAACCTTGTAAGAAACTTAGCGCCACTTTTTCCTGCCCCAATGCAGCCTGAATGTTCTGCGTCAAGTCCCTCACCTTGTCTGTTGGTGGCCCAGACACGCCCTCCACAGTGTCGATTTCAATACCTAAAAAGGTCAAAACTTGCGCCGGACCCACTGTCTTACCAGGTGCTAAGGGAACCCCTTAGAGCGTGGTCAGTGCCTCAAAATCTCGAAGAGCCTCACTACACTCCTGGGACCCGTCAATGAACAGGAAGTCGTCCAGGTAATGTGACACTCCACTGACTCCATATCTAGTCTGAAGAGCCCACTGCAGGAAGCTACTGAACGCCTCAAAATATGCGCATGACACTGCACACCCCATCGGCATGCAACGGTCATAGAAGTACTTGCCCTCCAGCTTAAAACCTAGCAGATGTTGGCTCTTGGGATGCATCGGAAGTAACCTGAAAGCCGACTCAATGTCTGCTTTGGCCAACCATGCCCCTTTGCCCGCCCTCCTGACTAAGTCCAATGCTACATCCAGCGTGCAGTACGAGACGGAGCAAGTGCCTTCTTCCTAACCATGGTTGACCGAGGCGCCAACAGGGTGCGAGAGGTTGTGTATTAATCTGTAAGACCCAGGTTCTTTCTTAGGTACCACACCTAGTGGGGACACTACAACCTTTTCTAGTGGTGGCACAGCAAATGGGCCTGCCACTCTCCCTAACAACCTCTCCTTCTCCACTTATGTTCTGACTATCGCTGGTAACTCTCTAGCAGACCTGAGATTGTCCGCCTCCCTGGGTCCTCTATGTCCCACATATGGTATCACGAAGCCCTCGCTAAAACCGGCCAGCAACAGCAGCCTGTCTCGCGAACGTGGGTATTTCCTTAAGAGAGGCAGCATGATAGACAAGATCACAGGGGAGGGTCCTTTCACTGCGCCTGCATCACAAGTAACGGGGAGGGGGGAGGGGGATGGGGGTGGGCAAGAGTGAGAGGAGGGGTGCATTCTAAGTCCTTACTGATTTCCTGCTTCCTTAGTACTCTTGTGGGTACCAGCTTGCTGCGAGGAGCAGGAAGTCGCTGCATGTGAGGCCCCACATTTGCTGCAGGAATGGGCAAATCTGCAAACTTTTCCCCAGGAGTAAGAACCAGCATTGAACAAGCGACAGGTCCCCGGGGACGACCTCCTGAATGTGCCTCTGTTACCCCCTCTTCCTCTGTTGCCCCCCCGAAACGACTGCCTATCCCACCTTGTTTCGCTGCGTGACGCGCCACTGCCGGAATCCTTGTTCCATCGACTCTTATCTTGTGGTCCTGTACTATGAAGCAAATGTGAACCCATGTGATTCATCCAAGGCTGCACCTCTTTTTGGTCCCATCTCATTTCAGGACACAAAGACATTCTGCGCCTAAATTCCAGGTCATAGCTCACTCAACCCAGCCCGCCCCATCTAGCGGCCTCTTTCCTGATTAGCGTGCTATATTGAACCAGCGCCTGAGCCTGCTCTGGGTGTTTCTCCAGGATGACTGCCTGTAGGATAGCAAAGGCATCCAGCCAGTTCTCAATTGACTTCTCTGGCCATTGCTGATATTTGGCTTTCTTATCCTCTTCCTTCACACTGCTTTCCTTACATCTGTCCCTTCCTGCCCCAACAAAAGAAGCGCTATCAGCTCTCTCCTCCATATCATCTCTTTGTCCGCTAGGGGTACCTGCCAGGCCAAGTGACAGTGACCGGATAACAAGGGTGCAGCCGAAACCGCCCGCTCTTGCCCCGGGACGACTGGCAGCGCTGCAGGAGTAACACTAGGTGTGACGCTTGCGGACCCAGGGAGTGGCGCAGCACCACTGCCCGAAAAGGGTGGAGGCGACATACCGGTATATGTAGATGAACTGGCCACCACTGCGGCTTCGGAGTCCAAGGCGTCATGACTGCTGCTGGCTGTGATGGTGGAAGGAGCGGGTGCCGTAGTAAGGGGTAAAGCAACTGCCCCCCCAGATGGTCCACTAGGCAAAGAAGTGGCCGGAGCCACCAACGGAAAACTTGTGCTGGGGATGCTAGGAGGAGCCAAAAGGGCGGGGAGCAGTAACAGCGCCAGACTGACCCACACAGAAGCCGCCGCCTTGGCACCTAACTCTCCCCCAGGCGGAACACTGGTCGCCAGGACCGGAGAAAGCGTGGGACGAACCCCCCTCATCTCAGCCATGAAGTCTTTAATAGTGTCAGATAGTTTGCTCAGCTCTTCACGTGTGGTATACACCGCCACATTCTGAACAGTTACTTGGGGAGTCAGCGGAACAAAAGGCGAGGGGGCGGCCTGCAGTGGCACCACCTCTTTCTGGGCTTGCACCACCCTAACCTTAGCTGGCCGTGGCTCAGGTGGGAAATCTTTAGACGTGGGATTGCGCGACCGCATTGACACCCTAGGTGGAACAGCCTCCTGGCTGAGTTCAAGGTCCGGAATGGGGGCTTCGCATATGACACCAGAGTCATCTCCTCCACTGTCCCTCATTAGTCCATTGGCCCAGGACAAACCCTTCCCTTTGGCCATCTGTATAAACGCTGTCCACTGAGCCTCTTGAGTCGCATCCGGTAATGAATCGTCCACCTGCGTCGTCTGAGTAAAAAGGGGTGGGGAGCCCTGGCTTTCCATGGCGAGTCGTCGGGAGCGCATCTCACAATCTACGATGGGATAAAGTGAGAAACAGCAGCCTGTCCTGCTGCCTCTGCATCCCCTGTCCCTTGCTTTACTTACTCAATAATAGGTGGCTTGGCTTATGCGTGGTCACAGCCTGACAGAATTCACGAATCCTCTGCGCACCTATTCTGCGTAGAGATCAAAGAAAGGTTAATAACGTCCCTTCCACCTCATGACACATCTCTTTGGCGCCCAGAGCGCCCTGCCCCTTCCTCACCGGGCCCATCCCCTTTAGCTGAAGCGTATCCTTTATACCTGCTCCAATCCATTGTGGTTTACTTATTTGCCAGCCCAACCTGAAATCAGAAACATCATGTAATCCTCAAACCACAACAGTTTTCATTATTTCCGGCACACTGACCCCCAGTGCACCGACCGTTTTATGCCATGATGCGCCACAACGTCCTCCTCGGACTGTGTGCCTGCGTTAACATAAAGCCAGATGTTAACCCCTTTGCTGCGGGGGTTATTCCCCCGCTGTGCTGGGGGGGAGGGGGCGCGCACAGCGCCCCCATGCTCATGACTAGCTCAGCTCGTCATGAGCTACGGCGCTACGGTGCTCATGACGACCTGAGCTCGTCACAGGTGTATTGACTCCCGTGGAACGCTTAGCACAGCAGGGGAATTCTCCCCGCACCTGAGTGTTCCACGCGCCATGACGAGCTGAGCTCGTCATGAGCACGGGGCGCCGTGGCTCATGACGAGCTCAGCTCGTCATGAGCGTCGAAGGTGTTAACAAGCCCCTACCCCTCTCATAATTTCTCTTACAACCAGGCCCAGAGAGGCCGGACGGGCTCAAGAATACGCCAAGCTATAAACCATGTAATGGATAACGTTTGTTCCAGTGCCAGAGTGTCTAGCATTTATTGCCGTGTTATACCTAAGGTACATTCTTACTCTAGTGACCTGCACCCATGTCACTTTCCCCTCCTGTGCACTGTTTGCTACCTCATGTATTTTGTTAGCTCACAATTGTCACTTTATCTCATGTAACTTAACGTCTGCTTATGTAATCTGTTCACTTTTAATGTTCTCTTCATGTACCATTTCTGTTCCTCTTGTGAAGCGCCCTGACGCTTTCGAGTAAAGTCAGCGCCATATAAAACGCATAATAAATTCAATAAATAAATTATCATATACTAATAAATCGTTCGTCCTATTGTGAAATGCTTAGACCTCAAGGTACAAGCCCATCAATTTTATTATTATGTAGTAATTCACCCGGGGCAAACAAGAACGGGTCGAGAGCTCGAGAAACTTAAGGAAAACAATTACAAAGCATAAAATTCGGGCCTGATACGCGCGAGCGCGCCAATCCCCTCCCCGCAGCGGCGAACTGCCACAACGCGATCCCGGACTGCGCCATGCAAGGAGCCCGGCACCGCCCAGGCCCCTCGTGTCCGGCCCACCCGGCGTGCCCAGGCCCTCTGAAAAAGAGAGAGAAGGTGACAGCATCAAAACACCCTGAGCCCCGCACACAACAAGGGCAACACCCCACCCCATAGCAACAAGGGCCGGAAAGCAGGAACAACAGGGGCGGCAGGCGCAAGAGGTGAGGCAGGGGCGCAAAGACGGGCCAGATGGCAGAGACACACGCACCAGAGAGAGACCGCCAAGAGGTGGCAAAACACATCGTAACATGAACCCGGGCCTGCCATCCGCCAGGACACCGAGCCCGGAGCGCGCGTCCCACCCACAGCGCCCATGCCCGCATGCAAAACCCCCGCAATCACCCTGAGGGTACGCCGCAACTAAAGCAGGGGGGGGTCAAAAAGCAGGCAAGAGCAAGGGCACCGGCCGCAGGCCGTGCACCCGAAAAGCGACCCTACAGGTCACGAGGCACCAGGCACAAGCTCCCTCAAAAGGAACACCCTGACACAATCCCCGGACATGTGGAAGGGACAAAGAGGCAAAGCCTAGCGCACACGTCCCAGAACACCTGTCACCCACGGCGGAATGACCTAGCACCGCGCCCCCCTGCCCGCGACCACCCCCCCCACGTCTCCACGGACACCACAGCCCGGAGCCCCGCAAGCTGCCCAAGCCCTCATGGAGTCGAAGGCCCGTACAAGATCACCGATCCGACACACGAACCCAATGAGAACAGGGAAATTCTAGGGACGCTAGGCTGGAGGCAGCCGAGGAGACCCCGAGACTGAAGGGAAGGGGTCCCCCACAAAATTCAACACTTGACGCCAAGCACAAATCGCCCGCGACCTACACCCCTGGACGGCAGCCCCTAGAAAAAGGGGGACCAGGGAAGGACCGGCAGCGGAAGAGGGACCGGCCAGAGAGCCCACCCCACAAACCCCGCACACTCACCTCAAAACATGACAAGCATTTGCAATGCAATAGGTCTCGCATTAGGAAAGTTTGAGCTATTGGTCTTGTAAATGACAATTTTTTTATTTATGTGTTGTTTTTGAAATTATCTAAATTAATAGCTTTGTCATTTACAATGCCAATAGTTATAACTTTCGCAAACGTGACACCTATAGCATTTGTAATGCAACATGTTTTGTATTTATGTAACTTACATATATTTGATATTACAAATAACAATGGTTTTTAATTTTTTTTAAATAATTAATACTTAAATAAAACTGATTGTAATTTATAATGGCAATAGCTTAAAGTTTTGTAAATAACTTTTGTGAAGATTATGTTCAGTGTATTTTATTGTGACGAAAATCAAAGAACAGGGTCTTTTAGATTAAAATATGCTTCTCTGACATCGATTTTAAATGTCTATACTATATCAATACTGTACTGATAATCGATGCCTCAGGTTTACGGTTCGTCAATAAACGTCATGCCAACAAACCGGTCTCTGCAGCCACAGTCACGTTCTTAGCCGTCACAATGTTTACTTCTTTATCATCTCAACAGAATCGACCATTCAATAAGAAAAAAACACAGCCGTAGCCATAGAGCGCCACCTAGAGGTAGCACCAAATTGGTACAGAAGGCATAAATAATTGGACTTTTTTCAGATTATGGGTAGCTTTCATCACTCAAAATGTTATATTGCTTTTAGAATTTACAATGCTTGCACAATTCCTGCAGTTCAGATCTGCTTTTGCAATTAAACCATGATTCTTATCAGTACAGACGAAAATTGTGGAGATTGTTCTAATTGCACCATCCAATCAAATGTCTAAGCTTGGTTTTTGAAAAACACACTTTACAGCTGTGAGGTACAGACACTGTGGTGGACGAATTTTGCAAACACCGGGGTTCTACACCCTGAACTGCCTCTCAACTCACCCCAGGCCATATTGTGCCACTTTCGCTGATCCCTCCTAGGGAGTGACGTCTAAGGCAGCTCCTGCAGGACCTGGTCCATGCCCGACTCTCAGAATGTACACATGAGAATAGTTTACACTGAACAAATCTAAGTGGAAGTGATCTACATAGTGCTTGACGCAGGAGTCTGGCACGGATCAGGCCCTCCTGGACCTTTGTTGGACACCACAGCATTAGGTATTCTTTTTATGTGTGCAGGATCTTAATGCAGCTAAGAGTCTCCCCCTGAGTTCGAATATGGGTGACCTCTTGGGATGCAGACGTGTCACCCGAGACTGCACCACAGATGCACTGAACTGCCCCGCGCACAGATACTGCACACACTTAAGTCTGTGCACCGGGTGCAGAGTGAATGAGTGAATCTGTGACAGCACTAGCAACAGCACATTAGTGAAACATAGATCAGCTACATGAAGGTGCTGGCCTGCCTTTCACTGTGCAGGCACAAACCGGTCTCACTTTTAAAGGGGAGCAGAAATACCCTGCAGATGAGTTCAGTGAGTGACAGCATCCCTCTGTGGGGGTGCCTTCTGGGTCCCTGAGAACTCTATTTCCCAACTCTAGGAAGTGCTCACTGTGTTTACTGATTGTGTACCTCTTTGATAGGACAAAATGTCGGTGCACCCCAAATAGTCTCTTTGCCTGCCCCCTGCACATTACCACCGGCATAGACCTGTGATACAGAAGGGGTTATGAAATGATCTGCAGCCCCTTGGGAAGGGTTTCAACACGCACCTACAAGATCCCGTTGTGCTGTCTGGGCACTGTGCATAACACAGCCCCCGACATAAACATAACGCCAAATGGCACAAGGTGGCTGTCGCAAGGGCACACCACCGATAATGTATGAAATATAGGAAAGGGCAATACCCATAAATTGTATCAAATTTCACATCTGTTAAACTAACACAACTTGGATTTGGAGGAGGAAGAGGTATATGCCATGGCCCCTGCGTAATTAACGATGAATTGCACATTTTCCGGAGCTTACCCGCGCACGTTTGTCATTGCTTAGAAATGTGTACTGGAGAGTCAGTATCTACCATATATACAAATGCTAAAACAAGACACTGCTAGATCACCTTTTCACAATGGTGCAACGCTGTGCACAAGTGCAACCGATGACATCACCAGCACCTGGCTCTTTGTAAATTTAGTGCATTTTTTCCCACCATTCGCACAACGAGTTCTGCAGATTTGCACAGGGAGCTGCCCGGACAGAACTTTGATATGTCTGCTCCGGGGTTATATAAAATAGACGTCTTTAATTGCAAAGCACCCCCCTCTATGGGTTTCAATGCACCACTCTCTTCACACATGTGTCGGCGACGTCGTTAGTGAGGCACACAATGTATCTGAAAAACCATTATACAAACTCAAAACAGCATTACCATTTAATAAACAGACGATGTCATTATATAATTATTTGCGGAGGGCACAGCTCTGGAATTCTCCGGCAGCGCGGCAGCCGCAGGGACCTCTCGCAGAGCACACAAGCGCGCCCGGCACTTCAGAAAGATACATTACTTAACAAGACGTGCAGGGCGAGTGCCGGTCCGGCGAGAAGGGGCGGGACTGCGAGA
Organism: Lissotriton vulgaris; assembly: GCF_964263255.1. Lineage (NCBI taxonomy): Eukaryota > Metazoa > Chordata > Amphibia > Caudata > Salamandridae > Lissotriton > Lissotriton vulgaris. Next base: position 1,965,095,248 of record NC_141687.1, read on the forward strand.
TCAGATTCCGATGCGTGCCTTCTGATTGGGCTGTGCGACGTCACATGATCTCCTTCAAACGTAGTTGTTATTATGTCCAGGGCGGAAGTCAGGCAGGCCGGGGCGGGACGTGAAGACACACCGGAAGCCCGGGCGGGCTCCCGTGAGGTGAGAGCCTCGCACGCGCAGAAGGATGAGACCGCCGCCGCCTGCAACGAGCCCTCGCCTGGAGACGAGTACCGGTGAGTGGGGGCCTTTGCTGAGCTGCGAGGGCGGGGGGCATGTGTGTGTGCGTGGGGCGGCGGGGGGCTCTGTATGTGTGTGAGCGTGCGTGTGTGTATGTGTCTTGGAGTCTGTGTGTATGCGTGTGTGGTGACTGCGGGGGGGGGAGAGTGTGTGTGTGTGAGCGAGCGAGTGTCTGTCTGTGTGTATGCGCATGCATGTGTGTATGTGTGGTGATGTGCACGGTGAATGTGGACGGAGCCGACGTGCTCGTGCACGAGGTCAAATCCACAGGCTAAAGCGCGTGGCACCCTCTTGTCCTAATCCCCCCGAAGTCGATCACTATAGTTGTCGAACTGGACTGGAGCATCCTACGGATGCTAGTCCAGCTCGACCTAAAAAAGGGCAGCAGCGACCGTCTGTCCCGGGGAGAGGTCCTCTCCGTGTGGCCGATCAGGGGGCAGGGGGCTCGTGACCCAGTCCATATAGCCGCGGAACAAGCCCCTCCCTCACCGGAAATACGCCACTGGGGACCCCTGGTCCCCACACTAAACCGCTGGAAGGGGTCTGGGCCATCCTGTGGCACTAAGGGTGGCCGCCCTCTTAGGTGGCCCCCTTCGGTGGCCCGGGGCAGCCTGGAAATATGTCTTGCATTTGTAAAGTTAGAGCTATTGGTGTTATAAATGACACTGTTTTTATTTATCTTGTTTTATTAGCAGTAGAGTATTTTTTTAAAGAAAGAAAGTGCCCGCTATAAAGTATACAAGCGCATGTGTAAGCAGGAAGTGCTGAGGGAGTGAAATCGTATGTAGGACAGTTGTGGGAAAAAAGGGAATTGGTGTGGTGATTTAGTGGGGGAAGGGAACAACATACAAAGAAAAAAATTTAAACATGATGGAATAAATGAAAAAAATAAACCCGAAGGTAATGCAGCAACATGAAATGAGCATCTGTTGAAATATCACTGGTGTGTTCATTTTACACCTGAACTTAAGCCTTACTTGGGAGCAATAAAACGCCACCGCATGCATGTGCCACACACAACGCTTGGCCCACTCTCCACTGCAGTCCAGGGGGATGCAGTGGAGAGTTGGGGTGGACTGTGGACGGTTGATAGCCAGAAACCGGTCCTAGGATGCTTAATTCAAGTCCAGGGAAGACATGGCTTGGCAGTTCGGCTGGACTGCTCCCATGAGGCATAGGGTCAAGACTGATTTGCATATGGCCATGTCTGAACTGGGGTGGCTTGGTGAGCAAAATAACGATGGATTAAACCCAGATCTGTGACTGGGGGTGAATGTTTTGCCATTGAGCAACATTCCGTCCATCATCTTGTGTGTTTTGCTGTTCACCCTATATGGGAATGGTATGTCCAGACGTGGGTACCGTGCTCACTAAGCCAGTGGAGTTAAGCTATACTGGCTGAAGACGGCTAAAAGCCAGAAACCGGTCCTAGGATGCTTAATTCCGGTCCAGGGAAGACATGGCTTGGCAGTTCGGGCTGGACTGTTCCCATGAGGCACAGGGTCAAGACTGATTTCTTATAGCCATGTCTGAACTGGGATGGCTTGGTGAGCAAAATAACGATGGATTAAACCCAAATCTGTGACTGGGGGTGAATGGTTTATCATTGTGCAACATTCCGTCCATCATCTTGTGTGTTTCAATGTATTATTAGCCGATGTTAGGGCTGAAGAACACACTGATGAGATGATCATTTCTTGACCAAAGAAATGTTAACCAACAGCAGGATGAAACGGCAAATAAGAACATATAGGCCATAAGTGTGCCCTTCCATTCAGAAAGTCTCCAACAGCATGAAGGAGGCCCTGTAGTAGAACCTGGATCTTTGCCATCTGTATACGACAATTACCGTGGCTACCCCTAGCACCCTTTATTCTGACAACCAACACCACAAGCCTATTTGGGGGCAATGACACCGGATTCCTACACATCCAATGAGAAATGTCAGACACAGTCTGCTCTCCCCTCATCCAAACAAAGTGAACTGTCCATGTTATGCCTTCTTTAGCTTCCAATCCCGACTTTATGACTTCTTTTGTTTCCAATCTCCATCTGAAACAGTTAAGTGTACAGATATATAGATGAGAGCATGTTTGTAAAAACTCTTTTAACCACATGGCTGCTGGGCGTTTTCCCCCCCTGTGCTGGGAAACTCTTGATGCCATTTATTCATGACGAGCTCAGCTCGTCATCAGCACACGACACCCGTGGGTGATGACGAGCTGAGCTCGTCATCAGCATCGAAAGGGTTAAACAAACTGAAACAATAGGTTCACATCTCCGGGACTTACCACCCCATTTTCTTTAATGTGCAGAACCCAGCGTGTTCTCACTGCAGTATATATCAGGGGATCAGACAAAAGAGGAGCACACAGGTTGACCAAAGACTTTGTCTCCTCTCTAAGGAGGTATTGCAGGCTGCTTGCAAGAAATCTGGTTGTGTCTTGCTGGACCTACTTGCTTTCTAGGACAATTTTGCTACCAGGGCTCTCCTCATGTTTCCTGTCCAGCTAGTAATGGAGGATAGATACTTTTGATCTTCCGTGGCCAGGGGCCTTCATTATTCCTGGCCTTCCATCTACTGTCATCCTGCAGGCTTTGGCAAAGATCAGAAAGGAGAAGGTCCCTCTTTAGCCGATTCCATTCTGGTCCAGGATGTTGTGGGTCCCTTCTCTATTAGTTGGCAAAAACTTGCAAGTAGAGGTTAGGACACGCGCCATTTTCTCTGAGGCATAAAATAAATGTTGTACTGTGTATCCTTCCCCTGTACCTCTCAATCTGGAGGCTGAGTGGGTAGAACAAAAGAGAGTATGAATTCCTGTGGGACTCGCCACTGCAATTCGCCAGTGTTGGAAGTGGAGGTCCATATCGCTTACCGCCAACACCAATTGCTGGAGGTGTGCATCCCCGACCCCTCGCTTCAACGTTAGGCTAAGTAAGGACACTGTCTGAGATAGCCCTGCTCACTCCCTTAGTAGCTTGGCATGAGCAGCCAGGCTTATCTCCAAGGCACGAGTGTTCAGTATGTGCAACCACGCACAAACAGTAACCCCATGATGTCATCACAAATAAACTCCACACGTTTATTGATAAAATTAGTATAATCTTTATGTAAGCAATTATACTATACGACCACACGATACAAAATTAACATATAAGAATGGGTAGTATTCTTTCCGGTGGGTTAGTAGGTTTTAATCCCAACCACCGCTTCTAACCAACAGTTAAGCTCACTTCTAACCGTTTCCTAAAAGGTTAGGCAAGTCGTATTGCTAGAATCACATAAGGAAACAATACTGCAATGCGTAACGATATTCTCTTATACTGTGCAACAGTGAAACAATGACATATGTAGGGCCACAGTCATTTACTTTGCAATTCAATGAATAATGCAATGCTTATCCCCACCAGCATGCCCTGTACCAGGAAGAAACAAAGCAAGGTGTCACGCTACAATCCTGTACGATGTAATGAAGAAATAATACACTGCGCCACGTTCTACTCAAATACGGTGCACTCAAGAAATAATGCAATGCGCCACATTACAATCAGGTAATATGCAAGGGAAAAATAACGCAGTTCGTAAAGCCTCAAGCCTGTAGTTCGTCAGACACAAATGAGGTCAGGCATCATACGTCAGTTCGATAGTTCGTTAGCAGCAATAATGCAAAGTGTAATACAACAGTTTTAAGTTCTCCGTTAACAGTGTCCCCGTTATGGATTAAATGATGACACAAAAGTACTGCTTCCCACTCCAGCCCCAGTACGGCCACGTCTTGGGTCAGCATGGGCCGGGATCCAAGCCGAAGCAATGGCTCGCGTAGCTGACTGAAGCGGGAGGCCGAGAGAGTGTCCCTCCAGGCCCGCACCCCACCCCAGGTGTTGATCCACGTTACCTTGGGGGGTGTGATCCCACTCTCCTCCCCGACGTCAGCGACTTGGGCCTTGATCCAGAATTCCGTCACGGGCTGCGGCGGACTCGGGCCGGCGGCTCAGACCTTCCATGGCTGTCGGTCCGGGCCGCTGCTGATTGACTCTGAGGACCCCAATGACTTGGCCCTCACTCCGGCGGTCTCAGTCTCCACCAAGACCAGCCCTCAGCACTGTGGAGACTTTACTTCAATTCGGTCCACACCCAAACCCGGCACTCTTCTCCAGCACCTCAGGTTGCACTTTGACACGCACACCTCCTTCCGAGACTTGCCTCTTCTCTGGTGCTCACGCCGATCCGGCGCTCTTCACCAATGCTCCGCTTGCACCTCAACACGCACGCTGCGCGTTCAAGCCTCTCCTCTTCTCCCGGTGCACACGATGTCCAGGCGCTCTTCACCAATGCCCTGGCTGCACCACGACACACACTCCTACACGTCGGAGACTCTCTTCTTCTTTTGGTGCCTACAAGGCCCCAGTGCTCTTCAACACCCGGGCTGCACCATGACACGCACCCAGCACGTCTGAGACTCACTTACTCTGTTGGTGCACATGTTGTCCAGGCACTCCTCACTAACACCCTGGCTGCACCACGACACGCATACTGTGCGTCCGAGTCTCGCTTCTTCCTTTGGTGCACATGAGGCCCAGGCGCTCTTCACCAACACCCAGGCTGCACCATGACACGCTCCCAGCGCGTACAAGTTTCACTTGGAACTCCAGGTGCCCAAGATCACAGGGCACAACTTGCGAAGGTCTCAGGCTAGACAGAGCACACTCACCCACAGCGTATCTGAGTCTTTTCTGGAAACTTTTTATGTTTCTGTGTTTCCAAAACAGGGAGCCAGCTCACCTCGGGCACTTGGGGGTTCAAGACACAGCACAAAGCACAGTCTTCTTCAAGCGGAGGGACCCAGCACCTCCAAGCACAGTCCCAACAGTCCCTTCCTTAGTTAGAACAGCAAACTGCAGAAAAGCCCCAGATCACGAAGCAAGGATTGGTCTATCCACAGCAGTCTCTTCAGTTGCTCCTTCTTTAGTAGAGGTTCCTCTTGACCACAGAATGGGTCCAAGCCTTTTCAGTCTCAATCCATTTCTGTTTCATTCCCCCGTTCAGGGGTTTCAGCTCTCATAGTTACACCCCTTAATGTCTTTGAAGTTTATATGTGCTCAAGGGTCCCTGACCCCTCCCTAAATCAGTTCTGGGTGTCTCCCTCCCAGTGCCACCTCTCTCCCCTTGATACTGGGGATCTGGATCCTTAATCACTCAGCAGGAGATGGGTCTACTGGTTTATAGCACCGGCCCAGGCCTGTTCACCTCCCCGGCTTTTCCACCCCCTACTCTCCAGATACAGGGCAGCCTGGTACCATCTCAACCCCTTCCTGGGTCAAGGCCTCTTCCAGCTCTTCTCGCCTTTCAGTTCCAGACAGACAATCCACATTTCAGAGACACACAGACAGAACTCAGCCCCTTTTTAGGTCTCGCGCCTAGCGAAGCAGTACGCAGCGCAAAACTTTATGTAAACAGTAAAAGGTAGAGCTAGAGATACCATCTATTTACCCAGACAGGGCCGGACTGACTACCGGGCATTTTGGAATGCTGCCGAGCTGGGGAATGATTTCACTACAGTGGGGGCTGATTTAGTTGATGAAGACATGCGTGTGCTTCGAAATAATTAAAGCAAATTGAATTTCGTTCAGCACACGCAGGTCCCCATCAATGAAATCAGCCCCCAGCTCAGCAGCATTCCAAAATTCCCAGTAGCCAGCCCGGCCCTGTCTGGGTAAATAAATGGTATCTATAGCTGCAGGGTCTTACTATATTCAGTCTCTCCCTACCTTCGTTTAAAGAGCATCAAAGAGTTTTTGTAAGCATTAAATCTTGAAGAGGGACACACGTGTGAGGTGTGGAGCCTCTGTGTGGCAGGCTTAGACCTCCGACCTTTTCATTCATTCGGCACCTTCTCCTGTCGAAGGTAAGATGCTGAAAGCCTTGGTGTCCTGTCCAAGGCATTCCTGCACTCTTTGTCGGTTAAATGTCAGAAAGAAAGGGAAGATGCGTTACCTCACTTTTAACAATTATGCCCCAAGCCTCTGCGAATTTATTTGCCTTTCTGTTTGAAAAAGTATGATTATTTATTTTAGAGTGACTTCTGCAACACTTCGGCTTTGATTTAAAATCAGGTTGACCATGTAATCCCTAAATAAAATAATAATCAGACAAATACTTTTATGTGGCTTATAACAAAACCTGTTTGTGATGCTCAAATAAAAGGTGTTATGACTGCCAAACTCATTACTACTCCATTTAACTGAAGGATGCCAGCCTGACGTGCACTTCCGGGAATCAAACGTGAGCTTTAGCTCACTGACAATGTTACCTGCTGTGTATTTCGAAACTCTGAAATCAAGATCTTTTTTGTGCAGTTTTGTCACGAACCGTCCCTGCTGGGTTTTTTAAGATGGCTGTAAGGACAGGGGATTGGGAATGCAGAGCCCCAGTAACCACTATAAATTTGCCCTACTCTGCATATTTCATTCTACAATATATGCAAGGTTTAGCAGTTTTTGATAAAATACAAATCATAGGCATTAATTGTCCCAAACAGTTACGGTATGTGCGTGTTTTGCAGGATGGGATGTGACCCCCCACACTAAAAAAAAAAACGCATGCACAAATTGGGGGGAGAATTGGGACTTTGCGTGGAGACTGCAGTCTATGTGCTATTTGAATGAGTCACTGGCATTCTTTCGTGCAACTTTCAGCCTGATTTTGTGGATGGTTTGGTCTTCTGTGCTTCAGCAGCAGAGAATGGTGTTTGCTGTACTTTCCCACGGAATGTTCACCGAGCACAAGTCTGCACTTCCAGGTCCACACCGACCCCAACACCACCCTCAGAGTCACCCTCATCTACAGACCCCCCCGGACCCCGGCTGCAGTTCAGCAACTCCATCGCCGACTTTATCAGCACACACGCCCTCGCCTCCATGGACTTCATCCTCCTAGGGGACCTGAACTTCCTCCTCGAGACAACAACGACCCCAACACCTCCACCTTGATCGACAACCTCGGAAACCTCGGACTCAGGCAACTCGTCACAACACCCACCCACTCCGCCGGCCTCACGCTCAACCTCATCTTCTCAGCAAGCACCCACGTCTTCTTCACCACACCACCAAACTCCACTGGAACGACCACCGCTGCATCCACTTCACCTTCCAGAAACCCACCATACACCACCGCACCGAGCAGATGCCTCGCCAAAGCTGGAGCACCGTCACCGAGGACCAGCTAGCCACCGCCCTCGCCCACAGCCCACCCGCAGACCCGACTGACCCCGATGCCGCAGCCCGCAGCCTAAGACTATGGATCGACAACTGCGCCAACACCCTCGCCCCGCTCAAGAAACCCCCCAACACCCACATCAGCAAGAGAGCTAGCTGGTTCACCGAAGACCTCCAGGCCTCCGAGTGAACCTGTCGAAAGCTAGAAAAAAACTGGACCCACGAAAGAACACCAGACAGCTACACACCCCACAGAACGCCACCCGCCAAAACCACCACCTCATCAGATCCGCCAAGGGACCGCCTTCAGAGACCGCCTAGACAACAACACACACAACAGCAAAGCTTCGTGAAAGAACTCCCCCAGCTCCAACACCAACGACATCCCATGGCCACAAGACCTGTGCGACTCACTGGCCACCTTCTTCTATCGCAAGATCACAGACATCCACAACAGCTTTGACGTCGTCACCACCCCTGCAACCCACGACACCCCCGCTCCCACGACCACCACCCGCACCAACCGCCTGCTCGCATGGACCAACATCAACGACAACGACACCATCAAGATCATGAACACCGCCCACTCGGATCCCTGGAAGACCCCTGCCCACACCACATCTTCAACAAAGCCAGCAGCACCATCGCAGCCCACCTCCGGAAAACCATCAACATCTCCTTCATGACAGTGACCTTCCCGGAGAGCTGAAAGCACGCAGAGATCAACGCCTTACTCAAGAAACCCAAGGCAGACCCCAAGGACCTCAAGAACTTCCGACCCATCTCCCTGCTCCCGTTCCCGGCATAGGTCATCGAAAAGGCATCAACAAACAACTGACCAGCTTCCTCGAAGAGAACAACATCTTGGATCCATCCCAGTCCGGGTTCCGTAGCAACCACAGCACCGAAATTGCCCTCATCACCGCCACGACGACATCAGGACCCTGCTCGACAACAGAGAAACCGCGGCCGTCATCCTCCTGGACACGGCACACTAAGAGCACACCTCCACGACGCCGGAATCCAAGAAAAGGTACTGGACTGGACCACCTCCTTCCTCTCCGGCAGAACTCAGAGCGTCCGCATTCCCCCTTTCCGCTCCGAAGCCACCAAGATCATCTGTGGCGTACCCCAAGGCTCATCCCTCAGCCCCACGCTGTTCAACGTTTACATGGCTCCGCTCACCCACGTCGCCATCGTCATGACCTCAATATCATCTCCTACGCCGACGACACCCAGCTGATCCTCTCCCTCACCAACAACCCCCACACTGCCAAAACCAACCTACACGAAGGAATGAAGGCTGTCGCCGACTGGATGAGAAACAGCCGACTGAAGGTGAACTTGGAAAAGACGGAGGTCCTCATCCTCGGTCCCACCCCCTCGGCCTGGGACGACTCCTGGTGGCAGACTGCACTAGGAGCACCTCCTACACCCACCGACCACGCACGCAACCTAGGGGTCATCCTCGACTCTACCCTCTCCATAACGGAACAGGTTAACGCTGTCTCCTCCTCCTGCTTTAACACCCTCCACATGCTTCTCAGGATCTTCAAATGGATCCCCACCGAAACTAGTAAGACGGTCACCTAGGCCCTCGTCAGCAGCAGACTGGACTACGGCAACGCACTCAACGCAGGAGCCCCGTCCAAACTCCTGAAACGCATCCAGAACGCCACCGCACGCCTACTCCTCGACACCCCCCATCGCAGCCACATCACACCCCACCTGAGAGACCTGCACTGGCTCCCTGTCAACAAGAGAATAACCTTCAAGCTCCTCACCCACGCACACACCGGACCAGCATACCTCAACAGCCGACTCAGCCTCTACACCCCCACCTGCCAGCTCATCTCCGCAGACCGTGCCCTCGCCACCGTCCCCTGCATCCGAAGAGTGACCGCTGGCAGCAGATCTTTCTCCCACCTCGCCGCCAAGACATGGAACACCCTCCCCATCCGCCTACGGCAGACCGAAGACCTCCTAACCTTCAGGAAACTCCTCAAGACCTGGCTCTTTAAACAGTAGCAACGCTCCTCCCTTCCCCCCCATCCCCCCAGTGCCTTGAGACCCTCACGGGTATGTAGTGCGCTTTACAAATGCTACGATTGATTGATTAATTGATTGAGAGGTAAAGCATTGATGACATTTCGTAAGTTGGAGGGAGGAGACCTACACACTGAATTGAGGGGAGTGGAGTTGAGACTCCTTTAGAAATTCAATGAGGCCTTTTACTGGGTTTGGATCTGCTGATTAGTCCTCCAAACACTACTATTTAGGGATGGTGGGGGAAGGACTGTAGACTCTGTTGTGTAAATTGAAGGGGACTCTTTAGGTGAGATCTCACCTTCTGTGTTTCCCTGATCACACTCTGTTTGGCTGATGATAGCCGGGTGCAGAAACCTCACACCTCTTTCTTCCTCTTTTTGGATCCTTTTAGACCAGAACCTACCCTGCTGTGAAAAGTATCATTCTACAAAAAGACTGTGCCTCAAGAGCAGCCTGGAAATGACAATAAAAAAGAGACTCATTCCAAAGAGGTTCTTGAGATGCAGGCAGTGGATACCTATCCCTTACCTGGTTGTGCTGTATAAAATTGGGACCCAACTTATTGTTCCAGTCCCAAGTCCTCTAGGGCTAAGGAAGGGAGTGCAACATAGAGTACAGAGAACTGCTGTGCATCCATGACTGGTGCCTGCCTGACAATCAGCTCCCCAGACGTGAGGGGACATCACCTGAGCCTGGCGTCTAGCTGGCAAAGCTGCATTACTGACCTGAAGTGCCTGGAAGCCTGTCAGCCTGTTGATAGAGGGAAGAAGCATGCCAACCCTGCAGGAGGATTTCATGTCCAGAAAGAGTGAGATGCATCATGCCCCTTGATGTCTGTGGAACATCCAGAGGAAGAAGACAGAGAAGAGATTGATCTGTGGACCCCGGTGCATGTGGGTTTCAGTTGGAGTCTCTCCACAGTGATTCCAGATGGGAACAGTGAAGACCTAGGCTCTGATCACCATGGCCCAGTTGGGGTAGTGATCCTGATTCGAAATCCAGCCTGTGCATAGCCATGTTTTCAACAGTAGATGGGACATGTGTGGCCACATTGCAAGAGAAGATCAGCCTGTGCCTGGCCTACCCAAGACCAGAGAATAGTCCTGAGCATTGCTGCACCAAGCCTGGAGAATAAGCCCATCAGGGTTCAAGCCTCCACTTGGGACTGTGACTCCTGTCTATCCAACAACTGCTGAAAAATCACTGGGGTCCACACCAAAGTAGGACTGCTGGATTTACATCTGATGGGCGGCCACCCCGCCAACGAGTGTGGAGATCCCAGATGGAGTTGCCATTAGTGCGTCACCTCCCAGAAGAGTAAGCAGTGTGATTGTGCTGAGGACTGATCTTCCGCAGGTGGGCAAAAACAGAACTATGAGACAGCAAAGGCGCATTAGTGGGCTGATCTGCTCCTGACCTATAATCACACTAACACTACATTTAAAAGGATGGAGAAACCACCTCGGCCAGAAGGGAGGGCGGTGAGGTAGCAGAGCATAACCCTGCCTAAGAGTGGAAAGATACTAAATTATGTTGTGACTATATTCACATGTAGGATTCCATTTTAAAGAACATTCAAGTATTCTTTTCTTGAAAGTCAAGCACAGGCTTGGACAGTCATGTATTGCACTGCTGTGTGATTGTAAAGGTCTGAACTCGAACACCCCCATGAGCTCCCTGAGAAGTTTGTGACTGCTCACTATCTCTACCGCTGAGAGTCAAGTGCTGAAGGGATTGCACTTAGCCTAATTTGGAAAGCCATAATAGGACGTACTGTGGAATATCAGAGGACTTTCACGACAACCCCCAGGGTTCAGGTCCAGTAGCCCCTGCTTGCCCCAAAGCCCTCCTTATGGAACCTGGCAAAGCATGAACGAGACTTTGAGGGACAGCAGGGGATAATGCTGGCGTTGGGTGCATGTCAACTTGAGGAGCAGCCATTCTCCAAAGTGGCGCCAAATGAGAGAACCTGAAACACACATTGTGGCTTTCATCCTAGAGCGCTGATGGTCCTGCAAGGTTACTACATTCTGTGAGAGTGTTTCAGGAGTGCTGCAAGTGGGTCTCAGTATGAGAGAGCTGGGGCCAGCAGACTCAAAGACACAGACTGCTGTAGTCACGAGCTGTGCTGTTTGAGTAAGAGGCAGGAAGTGCCGTGCTCTGGGAATGGGGACTTTGCTTGCCTTCTTGTGCAGCTGCATGATGCCTGCATATCGAGTCCTTAAAAGTATACTGCTCTTCCCCTGCAGAAGGATAGGCTTGATGCAAAAAGCACAAACAAAAGGCGAATGTAGCAGAGAAGTGTCTCCAAGAAGAGAGGAATGAGACGAGTTGCTTGGATGTTTTTGGCTAGCTCCCAATGGACTAAAAAATAAAGGAAACCCCCAATGACTGCAGAAAGTAGAGATGTCAGTAGCGTCTAATTCTTCACGAACATCCACAAGATGTAGAGGAGGAGGAAGTGGAGAACATCGATCTAGAAAAGAACTGGTAAAACCAGGTTTAACTTGGGAAACATGAAAGAGCAGATGAATCTTCCAAGTATGGGGAAGATTTAGTTTCACTGCACTAGAATGAAGAACTATGATAATGGGAAAAGGAATGAGAAAGGTCAGTATTACCTTTGAACACTCGTAGTATGCAGTAACCCTTTCTCACCTGTGTGATATATTGTAGCTGCCCTGCTTTTCCTATTGGCTGTAGTTTGCATACGTTCTTGAACGGCCTGGAGGTTAATTTCTAGATCTTAGATGTTAGACTTAAAAACCTATGGGTAGTGTTCCCCCAAACCTTTTGCCTTTTTCCTCCCCTTTTCTGACCTAGTTTTTGCTGGTATTAGGACTCTGCGCATTTTACCACTGGGAACCAGTGCTAAAGCCCTTGTGCTCTCTCCTGCATTTCTGAACTTGTGCACCCTCAAACTTTTTCTTTTGTGTGTCACTGGTGGAGGTTCAGTGTACTACACTTTCACTCACTGCATGATCTGGATTAGCTTATGTTTATGGTCTAGATTTACTTCTGGGGCCATTATCATAAGTGTCCCGAGGGTGAAATGGGCATTTGAACCTGCTTTGTGCACCCACGGGGCACTTTGGTATTAGAGATGGGGCCGCAGACGCTTGTGCGGCCCTTCTGTAATACCGATGGCACTGGCACTCGTAAAGCAAAAGCGCTACCTTCAGAGGGCATTCCCTCATTTACATGGGGGCGTGCCCCATGAAAATGAGGGAATACCTTTGCCTCTGTGCATGCTCCATATTACAGATGCAGGCGCTGAGGAAAAGAAGCGGCCAGGAGGTACACTGACAGTACGCCATCTAAAACGTGACGCACTATCAGTGAGCCCTTGATAGCAGCCCTCTTGAGAGGGAAGTGTCCCATGGACTCCCCAGACATCCCCTTGCAGGCGTGTGCAGTCACTGCAAGGGGATCTCTAATCCCCTTTAAAAGTGTAAGCGGGTTGCAGCCTGCACTGTGTAAACACGGAGTGCTTCAAAGCAGCCGCACCCTTTTCCCCCGGAATGCGCTGCCCTGGGGGCAGAGTGAGTTTGCAGCTGCCCTGGGGGCAGCGCATTCCATGTAATAGGGCGTACTTTCCCTCTTTGTGCCTGCCGCACCTGTTTTAAGGTGTGCGGGCGCAAACAGGGAAAGGGAGCCCTTTACAAAGAAAGAGAGCCTCTGGTGGTCTTATGTAATACATGCTGGGTTCTGTAGTTTCTTGCGACAGGGTGGAGTTTCACATTTTGTATGGTAGGGGAAGTTTCATTCGTCCCTCCATTCATTGAAAGCCTTCAATTTGTATTATATATGTCTTTACACACATATATTACAATTCTGGAAAATGCCACTTCTGGAAAGTTAGCATTTACTTGCTTTAGCCATTCTGTGCCTATAGCCGGTCTCTGATCACATGACTGGATGTAGTTGGCAGTTGGACTTTGTGTAGTCCTCCTAGATAGACATTCACAATGTGAGCTAGGTGCGACTCAATTGGCCATCTCTGGCAGGATGGGAGGGAGGAGCTGGGCATAGCCTCACTTACATCTGAATAGGGTGTGTCCTTTCCACACACAAAGGGCTGCATACACCCCCCCCCCCCGTAGCAAGCATGGAGTCAGGGCAGGAAGGGAGGATCTCTATGCACTTCAAAGGCATGTCTGTGAAGTATCCCCCACTTCAAAGGTTATAAGGATTGGTCCTCAGGCAATCAATCAATCAGCAATCTTATGGAGTGCGACCACTCACCTATGAGGGTCTCAAGGTGCGTAGGAGAGGAGGGGGCGGGATCTGCAGTTCAGTCGAAGAGCCAGGTCTTGAGGTCCTCCCCTGAATTGCAGCAGAGATGGTGATTGCCCAAGGTGCAGTGGCAGGGAGTTGCAGGTCTTCGCAACAAGGTAGGAGAAGGATTTTCCTCCAGCCGTGGTTATGCGGATCTGTGGGATGGTGGCCAGGGCCAGCTGGGTGGAGCAGAGATGTTTGGTGGAAGTGTAGAAGCAGAGGTGGTGTTTGAGAAACACCACCACTTCAGTACACTTCTGGACCTGTGGATACCCTGTCATGAAGGACTGCTGTGCTGCTGAAAGGAATGCCACTCTGCTGAACTGCTACCTTTCTGTACTCCTGCTTTGCTGGGCTGGCCTGCAGCCCTAAAGCCTAGGTGAGAAGGACTAGACCTCCATTACTTGACTCCAGAGTGACTCATAAGGCTAGTTGGCTGGACTTCTGATCTGAAGCCTCAGGGACATAACAGCTTCTAACCCCTGCACGTGAATTCTGCCATCTGGAGTCTATACTGCCAAGTGGTGCCACCCAGTCTTGGGCCCTTGGAAGTGAGCCTAAGGTGCTTGTCAGAGAAACTGATACATCCTACCTGCTGAAAGCTGCCTACGCGAGCAGAACTACAGCATTGTTGCTGCTTTGTAGACTGGACCAGATGCAAAAGACTCTGATCGCCGCCGCAAGTTGCATCTTGGGACGGACGCATCGCCTTCAGAATCACCGCTGCACAACGCTTTTCCTGACACAAACTCCACATCGCAGCTTCATTGCTCATCGAAATAGACGCATCGCCCATGCTGCGCTTCACACATGGGACTTTACATCGACAGGATCCTCTATGTCGATTCGTCAGGACCTTGTACTGCGACATCCCAGAACCGATGTATCACCTCAGCTGTGCAACGCATCTTAGACGCCGGTCCGCAAACAGGATTTGAGGGACCTTGTTCCGCGGGCATAACTGGGTCCCTGTAGCTGGCCCACGCACCAACGCGGTAGACCTGAACTTATGACTCCCGGTCCGGCGCGACTTGATATCCCCAATAATGCATTGTGCTTTTTGGCGCTGTTTTTCGCTGTAAAATTTATAAATCAATATCTCCGGTTCTACTAATTAGAATTTTGCCATTTTGGTCTTGTTTTATTTATTAAAGGCTACTCTATTTTTCTAAATCTGGTGTGGGATCTTTTTGTGTGGTGGTTTCACGGTTTGAAGTGTTGCACAAATACTTTACACATTGCCTCTAAGCTTAGCCTTTCTGCTCTGTGCCAAGCTACCAGAGGATGAGCACAGGTTAAATTAGGGTGTGCCTGCCTCTTACCCCGACTAGGATTGTGGTTGCTGTTTGGCCATAGCTCCATACCGCAGTCAACAAATAACCCAATTTCTAACATTGAGAAAATAGTTGTAAGGTGTGAAAAAGATGTGTTCTCTCAGGGAATAGCTGATTGTCAACAGTTTCAAAAAGTGACACACTAGGATGCATAGCACCTAAAGCATAAACAGGAAAAACTCATAAGCAGAATAAACAGCATTCATATGTGGAAATTCAGCAGACAACAGCAGCGTTTTCAAATTATCTTGGGTTCTGTTGGAAATACAGCATAAGTACTGTTCAAACTTCCGGTTAACACATTTTATATGCCCGTTAGTAAGAGGTTGATTCGTTTGAGATATAGCTTGTTGTATTCCTAAGCTTTTTGTAGGCTACTTTCCCCAAAAATTGATTTGTATTGTTACCCTTTACTAGAAATATTTTTTGCCTGCAACCTATGAAGTTGAAAAGGGTCACACAAAAACTTAATGTGCCATCTCGGGAGCACAGGATAATCAAAGCAATAGACTGAAATGGGCCATCTTTGCATAGATATCTTCTGTTATAACAATGACAACACAACCACCAGCCACAGGTAAATCCACAAAGTAATCTGTGAATATGTTTGATCATGGCCCTAACAGTATTTCTAGTTACCGCAATAAACCTGCAAGTAATTGTTGTGAACTCTTAGCTTTAGCAAAGGCCAATCAAGATATGGCATCTTTCTTCAAAGTAGGCCACCAAAACAAAATGCATTATCCACTTTATAGACGTTTTACCTCCACAGTCGGAAGAAATATCAATATCATGATATAATTTCATGACTTTAAATTGTAGGTTAGAAGAGGGTAGACAAATCCTCTTGGTAAACCATTCTTGATTTCTAACAAAGTTGGATTCTGTTGTACAAAAACAACATATTCTTGAAAGGTAAGATGTGTCCTCCAGTTTTGTCAAAAAGAGGTTCTACAACCATCATAAACTAACAACAAGCATTGGAAAAAGCAACAGCTTTCACTGTGCCTTTTGGCTTTGTCAATGTTTTATACATGATCACACTAGCGACCGTGCAACATGGCTTAACGTTTTTTTTTTAAAGCAATAGGAGGTGCCAGTATTGACCACTTCATAGGGCTTTTTTTTCCTTTAAGCCATGTTACACAGAAGCCTGCATGGCTGTGCTGAGCACAGGAAGGTTGGTGGGTGGGTTCAAGCAACGCGAAAGAGGAGGGTAGGATACACATCGGGGAGTGGGAGGAGGGCACAGGCGGGTTGGGTTTGGGTGAAACTATGGTGAGGGAGGACGGCGTGTAACAAACAATGGTGAGCGGAGAAGTGGGGAGGGTAGGTGACAAACACTGGTGGGCGGAGGTGAGAAACAATGATAAGCAGGAGGAGTGCGGGGGTGAGTGACAAATAGTAGAGTGCATGGGGGGAGAAACACAGCCGAGGACAAGGGTGAAAGTGAGAGACTACAGAGACATGCTGGTAGTAAGAGTGCATGTCAAAAAGTGTACCTGCTGGAGCCTGCGGCCAGCGGAAGGACACTAGCGGCTGACAGGAAGCTGTTCTTGGTCCATGCTCCACACAGAAACACAGACCAAGACCCAGGAGAAAGTCAGAGGCGAGTAGGAGGTGCTGACCAACAGGAAGCAAGGAAATGAGAGTGACGTGGGAGACCACCAAAGGTAAATAAAGGTAACTAATGGGCAGGCTCTAAACCCCTTTTAAGATTTTGTTCTTATTTACAAGAGATTTTTCGCGTACAGCACAACCGTTGAGCAGGTAAAACCTAAAAAGGAAGCATATGAGATGTATTTTCCTCTTGATTTTCTATTTCTGGGTAGTTTCATGAAAGAGCATCCACTAATAAATATATAAACTTGAATAAAAAATAAGGTTCTCTTTGTTTTCTGAAGAACTTTTAAATTCCCACAATGCATCCAAATCTCTATTGATGTCTGGTTTCCATTAATAAATAACAACGTTTACAGTATGGTTAATATAGCACCGATAATCCATTCCCTAATATAGAATAGTTGATTTCAAAGCATTATCCTAATTATCATCCGATTATTACACTAGAATGGCATCAATTACTGTCTTGGTTAACACAATAAATGAAAGAAAGGGATTAGGACCCTGAAGTCAGGTTCAGCAAAAATCCCTTATTAATCTGTTTAAAAGCATTGTCTGATGTGGAATCCCATGCAAAGATTCCCACCTACTTTACCAGTCTAGTGACATGAAAAGTTCATATTTGTTAAAAAATATATACATTTCCTACTCTAGTTGGCAAAGCCAAGAAAACAGAGGGCTTCCTTGACATTAGAAGGGGCTAGCCAGCTATTGACTGTGAGGTGTTATGTGAATCCACAAAAAGACTATATTCGAAAAGAATGTATCCTCGATATTCCACTGTTGTAATCTCAAAAACACATGTTGCTGGTTGTTTGCAAGTAAGGTGCTAGGATCATAATCACTTTAATATTTCTGTGACATGATATAGATGTTGATCCCTAGTGGGTGAAAATCTCTACATGCCAACTAAATAAACGATGACAAACTGAATGTCAGAAAAACTGACTTGTACCTCTGGAAAATGGAAGGGGCATTACAAACCCTATATTCAAAATGATAAAAGGGTGTAGGGAATGCACTATCCATCCATTACACTTTCACATCCATATCATATGATGAGCGCCCTTGAGTTAAACATTGTAAAGACATTATCTAGAATCAAAGGAAGAGGATATCTGTCCTTTATCGTAATAATGTTTAGACTGCAATAATCAATAGAGGGTCGCAATTATGTTGTAAACTTTTCTAGATACAAAAAAAGAGGTATGCAAGCAGATTAACAGGATGTAGTAATAACACCATTGTGAAGATTCTTATCGAGACCTTCTTGTAAAGATGTGTTCTCTATTGCTGAAAAATAATGCATTCCACTAAGAGGAACAACCAAATCAGGAATGATATTTATGCAACAATCCTATTCCCATGAGGGAGGCAAAGAGGAGACTGTAAATTTCAAAAAGGCATCTTGAAACTCGTGATATCGGGTAGCTGTTTGTGACAAATAAGTAACAACCTTAGATGTAACTGACTACTACAAAAACAACTTTGGAGTCCTTTATCGGGCTGTTTGCATGCAATGAGTGGTACAAAGATCTGAAGACAAGACCAAGGGCCTGTTTTAGATATTGGCGGATGGGTTACTCCGTCACAACGGGGAAAGATATCCTATCTGCCAAAATATAAATCCAATAATATCCTATGGGATTTAGGATTTTGGAGGACTGGATATGTGTCACCGTTGTGATGGAGTAACCTGTCCGCAAATATCTAAATTAGGTCCGTGCAGCCACATGCATCATTGTAGGAATTTACCATTCCTAAATTGCCAAAATTAAGGAATCGCAATTTAGGAATCGCAAATTTCTATGCATCAAGAAATCGGAAAAGTTTTTGCGATTTCTTAATTTTCCTTATTTGCAATTCCTTAATTGCGAATCGCAAATAAGGAATCGCTTTACATTGATTCCTATGGGCCTAGAGGCCCATAGGAATCAATGGGAAGGCATTCTCATTTTGCGAATTCGCAATTAAGGAATCACAAAATGAGAATGCAATTTCAAGGGTGCAGGGGGGGGTCCAAAGGACCCCCCCTGCACCCCTGAAATGTCACGTAAGTACATTTTACTCACACACATGTCCCAAGGGCATGTGTGTGTGTAAAATATAAGTTTAAAAAATGCATTTATTTGCATTTTTGAAACTTTTCGCAAATTACCACGAAGTACCATTAGTGTTGTTAGTTAACTCCTGGACTCACCAATTGAGTATTTGTACTGCAGTTAGTAAATCCTCTATTTGAGCAATGTCAGCATTAAACGCTACTTGCAACTTTTGGCATTGCAACTGGAGCAGCTTAATTTTGGCTCCACCTTGTCACCTATTTACATTGATTTGTGTAGATTGCCACTTATTGTATATTGTGTGGCCTAACATGCTAATAAACAAATGTGATTTCTAATATATTTCTGAAATGTTCCATGATAAAAACTTAGCAGTATCATTTAATGTGCGCAATGCATACTGATGTTGAAGATTTTAGTAAATGTGTTCTTCTCGTTCTTAGCTATATGAATGGTTTAAGAATCTCATGATTTTATTCCACATGATATTCCATATATGTGCTAATTGTGACTGTGCGTATATTCAAATGCCAAGTGTACTTTAACTGCTGTGCTAACTTTGCATGATTTCAGGCCTCAAGTTCCGGAGATTCGATGTTTAACTTTCATATGAGATTTGCTTTGCTTGCATATTCTCTCCTCTGCAGGTGCAAGGCTTCATCAATTAGTGAAGGGCATTGTTTATTTGTAGTGATACTAAGGTACTGGAGGAGCTTTTGGCAAGAAGAAGACATGTCAACTAAGTGGGAGATGAATTCTCATGACTGACAAGAGATGGTCAAGGTCGGCTGACTGTACCCAACTGAAGGTCTGGGAGAAAAGATGAGTGTTGCCAATATTATACAAGGGAAATGGAGATGTACTGGAGAAGATTATGCTGGCTACCTTCAATACTTTGTGTGTTAATAGGTGTTGCATTTTTAGCTAGAGAGCAGAGACCCTTAGCATTTCACGAGGTGCCGACCCCTTTTGCTATTCCTCCCATTGTGTGACTTAATGCCATACTTCATATTGACTTGGAGTACTTTATGAATGACTCCATATTGCTGACACATTTTCTTTGCATATCTTAAATAAATTCGGACTTCCCTATTTAGGATCGAGTAGGATAAGTTAGATTTATTAAGAACTACTAATGACTCGGTGTGAGGATCAAATGGTGCAGCTTAACCTTCCGATCCTCTCCCACAGATTTTGTAACACAGCCACAGAGTTTTGGTTTGCTTCTTATTGCTTAGACTAAATTTCATTAAGAGATTCAGATTTATGCTTGTGATATTATACTTTTATATTATGCTTTTGAGACTCATCTATATCAGTTTGTTTCTGACTTTGTAATAAAAACACTTGGGGGCACATGCATCAAGCCAGCATTTTGTGATTCCTAAATAGCCAATCTTACCAATTCGCTATTTGGGAATCACAAAATGCTATGCACGAAGTAATCGCTAAATAAATTGGGATTCCTTAACATTACCATTGTGATTCCTTAACATTACTCAATAGCTGTGAGAAGTTAGCCTGGCATATGATGTCCACTATTCTAGTGGGCACCTTGCACCAGTCTAAACGACCCTTATTGATGGTGGTTGTAAAGTCAACCTTATAGACAAGTTATCCTATTGGTAGCATGGACCAGCAGTCTTAGGCTTAAACTTCAGAGAGCATGTGAAGCAAGCTGTTTTACCAATTATAATCCCTTGAATACCAAATGAAAGGACACCACACAAGGTATATATCAAATATATATGTATTTATTTCTAACACAACCCCTCTGCACTCTTTATAAGGTCAGAGATCGAAATACATAACAAGTTACTCAATTAGCATACAATAAGTTACACAAAAACATTTAGGCCATAGGGGCCTCACAAACCATATACTAAGTAAGTGGTATAAGAACCACTTCAGAAATAGTGAATAGGCCTAGAGCCTAGGGAATCGCTGGGGCTACACTAAACAACCAAAGGTTAGGAAGTAGGAGACCAATGGGAGACGCGTGCAGTGTCTAAACACAGTTGCGAGTTACCATTGACTTATAATGGAGAACAAAGAAGTTACAAAGTTACTGTTTAAGGGCACTTCCGGATGGACTACGACAAAACCCCTTTAGACTAGGACACTTCGAGAGTCAAGACCCACGGGAGCACCAGAGTACTCGTATTACCTCACCCAGTGAAGCCGGGTACATAAGTGCCTTTTGCTGTCAGGTTTCGTCGATGTTTTCTATGGAGAGCTGCAAAGAAGTGCAGTAGGCGACCAGAGGAAAAGTGTCCGGGTAGATCCAAGGGTGGATCAAAGATGTGAAGAACCTGAAAGCAGAGGGGACAGAATCTGGGTCACTAGCCCGTGACCAGGAAGGAACCAGGCAATGTTGCGATGATCTCAGGTGAAGAGGTGAAGCTTGTCTTTGCAGCCATGAGGACCAGGAGGCGTCAACGATGACCAGCAGCTGGATTCGAGCTGTCCCATGAAGGATCTAGATGACTGTGGTGTTCGTATCCAGACTGGACACAACAAGCCTTGGCAAACGCAATCCATGCAGGAAGTGAAGAGTGGCTTCGGAGCAGGTCAGCAAGGTCTGATGAGCTTCTCATTTGCAGGGAAGCTGGAGCAAACCTGGAGCAACCAGGAAAGCAGTTTGGTTACAAAGGTTTGTCTTCAGGGGGCTCACTAGCCAGCGGGCTAGCAACCGGGAAGACTCATTGAGCTGAAATGCAAAAGCGGGCCCCACACGGCACTCGTTGAGTGTGGAGGGCTGAGCTTTGGTTCAAATGGCGCTCGGGATTGGGGCTTCTCGTACCCCAATGCACAACTGTGAGTTACCTCAGGAGTCGATGCAGTTAGCAAAGTTCAGGATGTCCAGGGTGTTCGGTCCCACGTCTCTCGTGTCTGCCACGGGTCTCAGCTTTGCTGTGGATGTGGGTCGGAGTCAGAGAAGTCTGAGAGTCCAGTTCCTGTGTCGCTGAGTCTTCGAGTTCCGGCAGGAGCGTCGACAAAGCAGACCGGCAAGTTACTGGTGGTGCCTGTTTGCACAGGGTGGTCACTCCTTGACCACAAGGGAGATGTCTTCAGTATTCTACTCAGAATAGAAAATCGAAGGTCCAAGAGTTTCGTATCAGAGTTTCGTTCCAGGATAATCTAAAACCTATTGTTGTCCAGGCCTCCCTTGCTGGAGATTCCCCCAGCAGCAGGAGGTCAGACTCGTGTCTGTGGCAGCAGCATCCATTTTGTGATGATGAGGCTCTGTTTAACTTTAACTGGGTAAAGCAGTAACTACATGTCTTCTCTCTCTAGAAGGGTGGAGTGCTATCCCCGCAGCCAGGACTGGCGGGGGGCGGGGGGGTAGTATTCCAAAGTGTTTGACACCTTACACAACATGTTTTGATAAAGCCAAACGAAAGTTAGCAATAACCACGAGGATTATAATGCACTTAAGAGTAAATGGTATGGCTATATCATAGAAGGTTCTGAAAGCTGCAGAGGGGCTAAGCTCATGCTAGGGCACCCTGGCGCTAAGAAAAGTGGGAATCATCCTAGGTGAGAACTAAATGGCGGCCAATACGTATGCCTCTGTCAAGTTGAAAAGCCAAGTTTTAAGTTGTTTTCGGAAAGGGGCTTCTAGATCTAATAGTCTTCGCTCTTTTGCCATAGAGTTCCAAGCCTTGGAAGCCAGGACGCTAAGAGTTTTTCCGCCCTTAGTTTTGTAATGGAATGTAGGAGTATTGATTAAGTTACAGCCTGTCAATCTTACAACTCTGGTAGGATTGTAAAGCGTATATCTTTTCAAAAGGTACTTTGGGCAATCGTTGTTTAATGCTCTGAAGGTAGTCAATAACATTTTTAAAAGAATACTTTTATGGAGAGGGAGCCAATGCAAAGTCCTGAGCGCCGCAGATGCATAGGCAATTTTAATACCAGTCATGCAGCCATGTGTTGAACGCTTTGTAATTTTTTTAGTGTATGCTTTTTTACCCCTGCCATCAAGCCATTGCAATAATCGAGGCGGGAAAGTATGAGGGCAACAGCCACACACTTTCTTGATTCAATGGGGAGGAAATCAAAGAATTTCTTCAATGATTTTATGATGTTGAAACAACTTCCTGCTATGTTCCTTACATGGTGGTCAAAAGACAATGACGAGTCAAAAAGAATACCCAGGTTTCTAGCCACCTCTACCGAACTGGGAGGAGGAGTGGTGCCCTTTGGCCACCATTTACTGGGGCTAAAATTAACATTTCTACCGATAGGCAAGATTTCAGTTTTGCTTGAGTTGCATTTAAGATGGTTGTTATTCATCCACTGAAAGATGTCGGTCAGGCAATTCTGAAAATTTTGTTCCGCCTTTGTGGAGTTTTTATCTTAGGATACAATCAATTGGGTATCATCGGCATACGATGTTACCAGTATCCCATATGATTCAATTAGAGTAATAAGGGGCACAATATGAATATTAAAAAGTAGGGGGCTCAGGATGGAGCCCTGGGGAACTCCTGAGGAAAAAAGGTTCTCACTCGGGAGAAAAGGTCCCAGTGATATAGTTTGGGTTCTCTCCGACAGGAAGGAACTTATCCAGTCGAGGGCCCCATCTATTATACCATTTTCTCTCAGTCTGTCGAGAAAAGAAATTTGTGGGAGATAGTATCAAACGCCACCAATAGATCGAGCAATATCAGGACGGCGTTTCTTCCTTCATCCTGTACAATTTTGATACAGTCAGTTAGTTCCATAAGAGCCGTTTCGGTGGAATACTTTGGACGAAAACCTGATTGTTGACAGTGTAATATGTTGTGCATTTCCACAAAATACGTCAGCTCTTGATGGACCATGAGTTCGGTTATTTTCCCAAGGACTGGGAAAAGAGATATGGAACGTAGATTGGAAAGGTCTGTGGTATTTTTATTTTGTTTTTTCATCAGAGGTTTCACTATAGCTTTTTTCCAGTCCAAAGGGACGATACCTGAGCTAAGTGAATCTTTGACTATTTTGTTTATGATGGGATTCAC
The DNA here is from genome assembly GCF_964263255.1 of Lissotriton vulgaris. Classification (NCBI taxonomy): domain Eukaryota; kingdom Metazoa; phylum Chordata; class Amphibia; order Caudata; family Salamandridae; genus Lissotriton; species Lissotriton vulgaris. Next base: position 1,965,119,041 of record NC_141687.1, read on the forward strand.
AATGTCTATAATCTGATGAAGAATAAACGGGGGACAAGCATCAGAGGGAGATCCTGATTTACAGGATATGATAGCTTCACGAGTTTGCACAAGGGTCACAGGCTCAAACATTCTAAAGGTATTCGCCGTAGTTAACAAAGTTTTTTTTGTGTCCTTTGTGGTAGGTTGAGAAATAGGTGGAAATTCATCCTGTATAATTTTTATTTTCTCCTCAAAGTAATCAGCGATCTGATTGCAGATACTTTGAGACTATGGGATTTCCCATTGAAGGGATTTTGGATGGGTGAAGGATTTAACTATAGAAAAGACAGTTTTTTGTCTTTGTTGGGCATCCTTAATTGTTTTTGTATAGTAAGCCTTCTTTGCGGTTTCTATGTTTGCAAGATATATATTCCTATATTTTATGAAAAGAGCTTTCGTTATCGGATCGTAGTCTTTCCTTCATTTTCGTTCGCTTTTTTTACACTGAAGGTGAGCTACTGCAAGGAGCTGTGTGTACCATGGGGCACTTATCTTTTTAGTTTTTTCATATTTCGCGGGGTGCTTTGGAGGGGCAAGGTCATTTGTTGTTAACTGCATCCAAGTGTATTAACTTGTAGAATCTTGTTCAACATTGCCAGACAGAGTAGGGACCTGTGACTGAGCTGAATGCTTAAGCGTGCTGTTTTTCGCGATAACTGCCCAGTTCTGACTGGTAGAAGGTTGCAGAGTTGTTTTTACCATTTGGTAGGTATAGGTATACTATATCTAAGTGAGGGGTGATTACACCACCTTACCCAAGCTGAGTGATCAGCCTGTGGTGTCAGTTTGGATGGCCAGCCAGGGGTGGCATAATACATGCTGCAGCCCCTGGTAGGCCTTGGATGCACCTATGCCCTGGGTACCTATGGTACATTAAACAGGGGCTCACAAAGGTGACCCAATACCCAATCAGGTATGTACCTAAAGTACATTGAGTCTTCATGTTCTAAGTGAAAAATATCTGGAGAGTCCATCTGCATTGCCATAGTCAGTCTCAGGTCTGTTCCACTGTAAAGTCCATCCCCTGTAGGGAAATGGACCACCTAAGCAGTTTGGGATTTTCACCCTTCATCTGATTTAGCCACAAGAGGGGCTTATGGTCTGTCTGAATCTTGAAGTGAGTACCAAACAAGTATGGTCTCAGCTTCTTCAGGGCCCAAACCACAGCAAAGGCCTCGCTCTCAATAGCGGACCATCGCTTTTCTCTAGGAGTCAGCCTTCTGCTAATAAAAGCTATTGGATGGTCTTGACCATCTTTATTCAGTTGTGAAAGAACAGCTCCTACACCCAACTCAGAAGCATCTGTTTCAATAATGAATTCCTTGGAGTAGTCTGGACTTTTCAGAATAGGTACAGTTCACATGGCCTGCTCCAGGTCATCAAATGCCTTTTGACAGCTTACTGTCCACTGAACTCCCTTTGGCATTTTCTTGGCAGTTAAGTCATTAAGAGGTGTCACAATGGACCCATAGTTCTTAACAAACTTCCTGTAGAACCCAGTCAGGCCCAAGAAAGCTCTGACATGTGTCTGGGTGGTGGGAGGAGTCTAGTCCTATATGGTCTGGATCTTGCTCTCCAATGGTTGAACCTGACCTCCACCTACAAGGTGGCCCAGGTACACAAACTTACTCTGCCCTATCTGGCACTTGGTAGCCTTGATAGTTAGGCCTGCCTTTTGCAGGGCGCTCAAAGCATTCTTTAAGTGGATCAGGTGATCTTCCCAAGTGGAGCTAAAGACAGCAATATCATCAGGATAAGCTGCACAGTAGTCATCCAGATCTGAGAGGACTTGGTTCACCAACCTTTGGAATGTGGCAGGTGCATTCTTCAGACCAAAGGGCATTACCACAAATTGATAATGGCCACCAGGGGTTGAGAATGCTGTTTTGCCTTTTGCATCATCAGCTATTCTGATCTGCCAGTAGCCAGCTGTCAAATCAAATGTACTCAAAAACTTGGCAGACCCCAATCTGTCAATGAGCTCATCTGCTCTTGGTACTGGGTGGGCATCTGTCCTAGTGACAGCATTGAGGCCTCTGTAATCCATGCAAAACCGCATCTCTCTCTTACCATCTTGGGTGTGAGGTTTAGGCATTAGGACTACAGGACTGGCCCAAGGACTCTCTGAGGGCTCAATGAATCCCAACTCCAACATCTTTTGGACCTCTGTCCTGATACAGTCCCTGACATGATCAGGTTGCCTGTATATTTTACTTTTGACAGGCAGACTGTCCCCAGTGTCCACTTCATGAGTGCACCAGGTAGTCTGACTTGGAGTCAGAGAAAACATATGTCTGTAGGACTGTATAACTTGTCTGCAGTCCTGTTGCTGTTGGTCAGTGAGGCTGCCTGCCAAGGCTACACCATCAGCTGAACCATCATCAGGGTTCTGAGAAAGCAGGTCTGTGAGAGGGTCACTCTCCTCCTCCTGTCCCTCATCTGTAGCTATGAGCAAGCCCATTTCTGCCCTGTCAACATATGGTTTCAATCTGTTGACATGAAGCACCCTGTGGGGGGTCCTGGGAGTTCCAAGATCAACCAGATAGGTTACCTCTCCCTTCTGTTCAGCAATAGTGTGGGGTCCAGACCATTTGTCTTGGAGTGCTGCTGGGGCCACTGGCTCCAACACCTACACTTTCCGCCCTGGCTGGTAAACAGCCAGCACAGCCTTTTGGTCATGCCAGGCTTTTTGGAGTTCCTGGCTAGCCTCAAGGTTTTTGGATGCATTTTTCATATACTCAGCCATCCTGGAGCAGAGACCAAGTACATAATCCACAATGTCTTGCTTTGGTGCTTTGAGAGGTAACTCCCATTCTTCCTTCACTAGACAAAGGGGTCCTCTTACAGGGTGCCCAAACAGAGGTTCAAAAAGGGCTGTAGCCAACCCCCTCCTGTGGGACCTCTCTGTAAGCAAACAAAAGGCAGGGCAGTAGGATGCCCCATCTTCACCTAAGCTTTTCAGGTAAACCCTTAAATATTGCCCTTTAAGGTCTTTTTGAATCTCTTCACCAGACCCTTGCACTGTGGATGATAGGGTGTGGTGAACTTGTAGTTCACTCCACACTCCTTCCACATAGCAGTCAAATATCCAGACATAAAGTTTGCACCTCTGTCTGAGACAACCTCCTTCGGAAAACTCACTCTTGAGAAAATTCCCAGGAGGGCTCTTGCCACAACAGGTGCTGTTGTGGTCCTTAGGGGAATAGCTTCTGGGTATCTGGTGGCATGATCCATTACCACCAGAATAAACTTGTGCCCAGAGACTGTTTGGGGATCCATTGGTCCAACAATGTCAATCCCTACTCTTTCAAAGGGAACCCCCACCACAGGTAGTGGTATTAGGGGGGCCTTTGTGGTGCCACCTGATTTGCCACTGGCTTGGCAGGTGACACAGGAGCGACAAAACTCCTTGGTGTCTTCTGACATGTGAGGCCAGTGAATGTGAGAGACAAGCCTGTCTCAAGTCTTGCTCTGGCCAAGATGTCCTGCAAGGGGAATAGCATGGGCTAATGTAAGAAGGGAGCCCCTGAATGCCAAAGGTATGACCAACCTCCTGGAGGCACCAGGCTTGGGGTCTCTAGCCTCTGAATACAAGAGCCCTTCATCCCAATACACTCTATGGGTTCCATTAGCATTCCCAGCAGCCTCAGCAGCAGCTTGCTGTCTGAAGGGTTCAAGAGAAGGGCAGTCCAACTGTGCCTGCCTCAGATCTGCCCGTGAAGGCCCCCCTGTCCCAAGAAACTCAACCTGATCAGGATCAAGCTCTTCTAGGACAGTTCCTTATTGGGTCTTACAATCAGCTTCCTTGGAAGGCTGATCCTCATTCTGAGGCAAGGGGGAAGGCAGTGCCTTCACCCTACTGCTTCTCCCCCTGGTAGGCAACTGGTCCATGATTTCAGGATCCAGGGCCTGTTCAGTTTTGCACTTTTTGGCCTGTTACCTGGTCACAGCAAGGACATGTGCGGATAGACCTAACATCTCTGCATGAGTCCTATACTTCACTTCAGACCAGACTGAAGATTCTAGGTCATTGCCAAGCAAACATTCTACAGGGAGGTCTGAACTAACAACAACTCTTTTGAGGCCAGTTATCCCTCCCCAGAAGAAATTAACAATTGCAATACTATGGGTGGTAGTGACATTGCTTGCATTGGTCACTAGGTAATTGTCACCTAGTATGATCTGTCCAGGGTCCACAAAGTTGGGCGTCACCATTGTGACACTGGCACATGTGTCCCTGTAGGCCTGAGCCACTTTATTATTAATTAAAGGAGTCTGTCTGTACTTGCCCAAGTTATTGGGGCTTACAGTAGAGGACATAGCCATGTACACATCACAGACAAAAACAGCTTGAGTTGGTATCCTGACTAGGCCAGGATCCATCTCAGTTCCCAAGGTTAACCCTACTACACCCTTCTGTTGAGAACCACCACTATTAGCTGTACTAGGGGGAACAGTTGCCTTAGGGGCAATGGCGGCTGGAGCTGCCTCCTTCTTGGTGCAATCACTGGTCCAGTGAGTATTAACCTTACAAAAGTTGCACCATGGTTTCTTTGGACCTTCTTTCTTTTTGGATTTTTGGGGAACCCCACCATTAGAAGCTTTTTGGGGACCTGGCGAAGACTTCTGGTCTTTTGCTTTCTCCCGACCCTTTTGGTCCTGCTTCTTCTGATCAGCACCTTGGTTCTCTGCCTTCTGCTTGTCTGCCTTCTTTCCAAATTCTTGGGGAGAGGTCCGATCAGAGTCAACCAGGTGCTGATGCAATAACTGGTTCTGACAATTATTAAGAATCTGTTCCCTCATAATCAAACTATACAATCCTGTATAGTCATTGACCCTACTGACCAGTAACCAGCCTTCGAGAGCCTTAGTAGCACAATCTACAAAGTCAGTCCAGTCCGGAGTCTGTGTCTTTTGGGTGTCTCTGAACAGCAACCTATACTGCTCAGTGATTAAGCCAAACCTATCTATCAGGGCACTCTTCAGGACAGTGTAGTTGTTAGCATCCTCATCACTAACTGTGAGGAGCTTGTCTCTCCCTTTATCTGAAAAGGAGAGCCATAAGATTGCTGCCCACTGCCTCTGGGGTACTTGCTGTACTCTGCTGGCCCTCTCCAAAGCAGTTGTAGGGAGGGACAATCTTATTTAGGTTTTTATGGTCATGAGACCTTTCCCTTGCTCTAGGAATATTGCTGCCACCAGTGGATTCTAACCCACTTAACTTTTTCTCTCTTTCAAGAGACAGGGTCTCTTTTGCAAGGGCAACTTCTTGCCTCTTGATCCTACGATTTACTTCCTTCATCCTAGCTTTGTGCTCTCTCCTCTGAGGGGAAGTCACTCTCCTCACAGCAGAGGCACTGGACCCTACTGAGGACTTAGAATAATCAGAGCCACTGTACAGTGATCTGTTCCTTCTGTTTCCATGGTTAGGCCTACTTGGAAGGATAGAGGGGGGCCTACTATGGCCCTCTCCACCTCTAGATAGTCCGGTGTTGCCCAGGTTAGGTTCATCTACTGCATCCTGGTCATCATCCTCATCAAAGTCCAAAGTATCTTCTCTAGTTGGAATTTCCTCTGTTGATGGATGCCCCCTTCTGTACTACCTTGGTTCCCTGGGTCTGATGCATTCTCTGCATCATGAGCCACTGAGAGATCTACCAGGTGGGTAAAGGTTGGACTCTGTCCTTGTTTCAACTTTCTGACTGCACACAGGCTTCTAAGTTCATTAAAAGTGAATGAGTCATACTTAGAAGGCACCCTCTGGGTGTCTTCTTGAAGAGGTCCACTAGGGCCAGCTTCCAAGGACATTTTCTAGTGAGGTGTGGTGTGTGCACCTACCTACACTAAATGGTTTCCTACTAGAAACTCTCTAGGATCTGTACTCAGGGTGGGCTAAGCCCTTTCCTCTACAACTGCTAAGTACAGTAGAACTTAAAGTATTATAAGAACTTGATTTATATGTACCTCCAGGTACCTTAATGTGCTCTTTCAAATGACATCTCAAGATTATATGGTAAAACAACACCAAGCTATTATCCCATCCGCTGCACGCCAATGTGAGAAGTTAGCCTGGCATATGATGTCCACTATTCTAGTGGGCACCTTGCACCAGTCTAAACGACCCTTATTGATGGTGGTTGTAAAGTCAACCTTAAAGACAAGCTATCCTAGTGGTAGCATGGACCAGCAGTCTTAGGCTAAAACTTCAGAGAGCATGTGAAGCAAGCTGTTTTACCAATTATAATCCCTTGAATACCAAATAAAAGGACACCACACAAGGTATATATCAAATATATATGTATTTATTTCTAACACAACCCCTCTGCACTCTTTATAAGGTCAGAGATCGAAATACATAACAAGTTACCCAATTAGCATACGATAAGATGCACAAATACAGTTATGCCCTAGGGGCCTCACAAACCATATACTAAGTAAGTGGTATAAGACCCACTTCTGAAATAGTGAATAGGCCTAGAGCCTAGGGAATCGCTGGGACTACACTAAACAACCAAAGGTTAGGAAGTAGGAGACCCACGGGAGACGTGTGCAGTGTCTAAACACAGTCGGGAGTTACCATTGACTTATAATGGAGAACGAAGAAGTTACAAAGATACTGTTTAAGGGCACTTCCGGATGGACTACCACAAAACCCCTTTAGACTAGGTCACTTCGAGAGTCAAGAACCAGGGGAGCACCGGAGTACTCGTGTTACCTCACCCAGGGAAGCCGGGTGCATAGGTGCCTTTTGTTGTCGGGTTTTGTCAATGTTTTCTATGGAGATCTGCAAAGAAGTGCTGCAGGCGACCAGAGGAAAAGTGTCCGGGTGGATCCAAGGGTGGATCAAAGATGTGAAGAACCTGAAAGCAGAGGAGACAGAGTCTGGGTCACAAGCCAGTGACCAGGAAGGAACCAGGCGATGTTGCGATGATCTCAGGTGAAGAGGTGAAGCTTGTCTCTGCAGCCACGAGGACCAGGAGTCATCGACGATGACCAGGAGCTGGATTTGAACGGTCCCACAAAGGATCTAGTTGACTGCTTTGTCGGTATCCAGACTGGACCCAACAAGCCTTGGCAAATGCAATCCACGCAGGAAGAGAAGATTGGCTTCGGAGCAGACCAGCTAGGTCTGATGAGCTTCTCCTTTGCAGGGAAGCTGGAGCAAGCCTGGAGCAACCAGGAAAGCAGTTTGGTGTCAAAGGTTTTTCTTCAGTGGACTCACTAGCCAGTGGGCTAGCAACCAGGAAGACGCGTTGAGCTAAAATGCAAGAGCAGGCCACATGCGGCACTCGTGGAGTGTGGAGGGCTGAGCTTTGGTGCATAACGCGCTCAGGTCTGGGGCTTCTCGTACCCCAATGCACAACTGAGAGTTACCTCAGGAGTCGATGCAGTTAGTAAAATGCAAGATGTCCAGGGTGCCGGTCCCACGTCTTTCATGTCCGCCAAGGGTCTCAGCTTTGCTGTGGATGTGGGTTGGAGTCAGAGAAGTCTGAGAGTCCAGTTCCTGTGTCGCTGAGTCTTTGGGTTCCGGCAGGAGCGTCGACAAAGCAGACCGGCAAGTTACTGGTGGTACCTGTTTGCACAGGGTGGTCACTCCTTGACCACAAGGGAGATGTCTTCAGTCTTCTAGTCAGAATAGAACGTCGAAGGTTCAAGAGTTTCGTATCAGAGTTTCGTTCCAGGATAATCTAAAATCCTGAGGACACAGCACCTATCTTTATACTAAGAACATAGGCTGGATTACCTGCTAGGTCCCTCTTATGGGTGGACCTGGGAAGGGGGTGGTTACACCCCTTTCCCTTTGTCCAGTTTCATGCTAGAGCGGGGCTGGAGTGCCCCAGGTTTGAACCGGGCTATGCATGGAGCACCTTGTGTGCCCCAGGCAGTGTCTGGAAAAACATCTTTCCATTCAACCCACCATGCCCCAATACACTACAGGCTGTCTGGGCAGGTGCTGGCACCTCCCTTGACAGGAAACCTATTGTTCAGGCCTCCCTTGCTGGAGTTTCCCCCAGCAGCAGGAGGGCAGACTTGTGTCTGTGGCGGCAGCATCCATTTTTATGATGCTAAGGCTCTGTTTACCTTTAACCGGGTAAAGCAGTAACTACATGTCTTCTCCCTCTAGAAGGGTGGAATGCTACCCCCGCCGCCAGAAATGGCGGGGGGGGGGGGGGGGGTAGTATTCCAAAGTGTTTGACACCTTACACGACATGTTTTGATAAAGCCAAACCAAAGTTAGCATTAACCGTGAGGATTATAATGCACCTAAGAGTATATGGTATGGCTATATCATAGAACAGCTATAAGGAGATGGTTCCGAAAGCTGCAGAGGGGCTCAGCTCATGCTAGGGCACCCTCTCACATAAAACCAAGAACTCTGCCTCCAGGATTGTCGCGGCCTACCATAGTAGTGACTTATAGGTGCAAATGTGTCTATATATATATATATATATATATATATATATATATATATATATATATATGGGTAGATATAGGTATACTATATCTAACTAAGGGGTGATTACACCACCTTACCCAAGCTGAGTGGTCAGCCTGTGGTGTCAGTTTGGATGGCCAGCCAGGTGTCGCTTTTTTTACACTGAAGGTGAGCTACTGCAAGGAGCTGTGTGTACCATGGGGCACTTATCTTTTTAGTTTTTTCATATTTCGCAGGGTGCTTTGGAGGGGCAAGGTCATTTGTTGTTAACTGCATCCAAGTGTATTAACTTGTAGAATCTTGTTCAACATTGCCAGACAGAGTAGGGACCTGTGACTGAGCTGAATGCTTAAGCTTGCTGTTTTTCGCAATAATTGCCCAGTTCTGACTGGTAGAAGGTTGCAGAGTTGTTTTTACCATTTGGTAGGTATAGGTATACTATATCTAAGTGAGGGGTGATTACACCACCTTACCCAAGCTGAGTGATCAGCCTGTGGTGTCAGTTTGGATGGCCAGACAGGTGTGGCATATTACATGCTGCAGTCCCTGGTAGGCCTTGGATGCATCAATGCCCTGGGTACCTATGGTAAATTATACAGGGGCTCACAATGGTGACCCAATACCCAATCAGGTATGTACCTAATGTACATGGTATCAATTTAGAGAGAGAACAGCTGGGCTGTGGGTCTGATTAGCAGGCCCAAAGCCACACTAAAGTCGAAAAACCATAAAATCACAGCAAAAAGTGGGGTTGACCATAGGAAGTAGACCCTACTCTCCTACAATAGCGATTCGCAAATTGCGAATCGCTATCAGGTAATGCCACTCTATTCATTCCTATGGGCCAAACAGGCTCATAGGAATGAATGGCAATGTATTCTCATATTGCGATTACCAAATTGGTAATCAAGATTACAAATGCAATTCCTAAGGCCCCCCCAGATGCCCCCTCAAAAACGGTAAGTGTGCACATGTGGTGCACACACATGCATGCCCTAAGTGCATGTGTGCCGAAATGGCTCTTAGAAAAGTAAATTTTTGTGCATTGTTCAATGCATGCGCAAATTACCATCAACTTGAGGTTGATGGTAATTAACATTTCCTAAATGCACAGTTCGCATTTAGGAAAGGCTACATGCATCAGCATTAAAGAATCACAAACGGTGATTCCCTAAACGCATTCACAATTTAGGTAATCGCTACAAATTTCGATCACCTATTTTGCGAATGCAAAGCCTTTCATGCATCAGAAAATTACTTTTTGCATTCGCAAACAGCCCTATTCTGCAAATCGGCCCGTTTGCGAGGGCAAAAATGATTGATGCATGTGCCCATTTAACTCTATTCAGTAGTATTGGTTTTATTACATGACTGCCTTTGTTTATGTGTTATAGTAATCAAAAGTGATGCTAACTCCCTTATACCTCTCAGGCAACTGATAAAAGGTCCACCGACAGCAGAGAAAAAATATCTATGAGATTAGCGCATTCTCAGATGGTAACAGATTGAAGATGGTTAGTTCTTGAAGTACAGGGAAGTAGAAATATTACCCTAAACTAGGTTAGACCCAAACCACAGTCCTTGTAGTCTATGTCCTAACTTGATGGATCGGCGAAGTTTCAGCGGTTCAGAAGAGAGTTGTAGCAGCGGAAGAGGTAGTATTAATAGGGTTGTGTGACGCAGCGGCTTATACTTAGCTTGCGGGTTGTATGAGAATGGTATGTCTAGCAGAGTTGTTTGAATGTTGTATAAGTGTGGTGTTAAGTTGAAGTTGTCATCGGTTCCGAAGTGACCACTGTATTGTGATTTGTCTACTAAGGTTTGAAGGGCTTTTCGTGAGATGTCTTCGATGGCCCAACTGAGATAGGGACTTGTCTTCGTGTGTGACAGTGAGTTACGATCGGTGCTGTGAATCTTTTGTAAATAGAACTGATCGTGATGATTCCCCGCAGATCAAGGTTTCATTCTTTTTTTTATTTTTATTTGTTTTTATTAAGAACAATAGCAGGGCCTATGAAAGATATACAGTAAATAAAACGATTACGATTGTGCATTGTAATCAATAGTGTCGCTACATACTTAAAGATAGTAAAGAACATCAGACATGCTAAAATGGTGGCACATAACTCGAAGGTTTCATTTTTAAATGTGTGGTAGAATGCAAATATCTGTTGGGTGATTGCATTCTGCTGATTCCTTCATTAAAGCAGACAATCGCTGTTTATTGTTATTTTTATTACCGGTGTTTGTGTGTGATGGTGAAGAGAGAGAGTTTGTGGAAATTGTAAAGGAGGGCGAGCCTCTGCGAGAAGCATGAATGGCATCAAAGTGCACCCTGCTGGGGTTAGTGGGTCGGAGGCAAGCTGCGCTGTTATTGTTTCTTCACGTCATTGAGTGCCATGCTGTTATTGGTCAGTGGCACGGTATAAGAAATCTGGAGAAAAACATGGATTCAGGTTTAACATTATTTTGATTTATATGTGCTAAAACATTTGCAGGAAAATATGAAATGTTTTAAAATATTACATGATTTGGTGAGGGGACATATGACAATACCCATCAGAGAGGGAGAAGAGGCACCACCTGAGGATATGGCAGGTCATTATATGGCGATAAATGTAGGGCTTCACACATATATTTGGCTTAGTCAATGGCACAAGATCACAGAGAAAGGTGTGTACTGGCCTTTCCACGCTATCGTACTTTTAATGTGAGAATGATTGAGAATTTGAGAAGAATTTTATATGAGATGAAACCATTATCTACACCTACACAATTGGTTGAAGTGCTCAACATATTGGAGCGAGCGGCGCATGCAAGGGAAAGAGAGAGAGATCAGGGTAGAGCTAGAAAGCCAGTGCACATGTATGTGGAAGCTAGATGGGATGCAGAACAGAAAAGGTGAAGAACAGACATGATGGAGGGAATGAAGTTATATCCTACATTGACCAGCGAAGAAAGGGGGACAGGGAGAAAGGAGAAGAGGGACAGGTCGAAAGGATCAGGACAAAGGAAAGATGCTATCGATAGTTACACAAGCAGTAGTCTTTTGGAAGTGTTATTGTTAGAACCTTTACCGCTATACAATGAGCTTCACACAATGACTGGGGGAAGCACTAATGTGAGTGGTCAGATGGGAGTGGCTACCACTCTAGTGAATGGGAATTCTAATATGATGGGGGCTACTACAGTGAATGTCAAATTATGATGGGAGGAAGTTCAGGGATGTCTGTGCCTAGCACTTCTACAGCCCTCAATGTTCCAGATGTCCTTACTGTTCTGGTTACTATCGGGTGAGTGGTTCCTATATATAAACCTATGGCTCTTCCAGCTAAACCACAAGTATCATGAATGCCCCTATCAGTTCAGGAGCTGGGGGATTTGTTCCCTTAGTTCCACTAAATTCATGTTTCCCCTTGCAGTGCAAGTACAGATCCTTCGATGAATCAAACTGGATTTGGACCTTAAAGGACATTTCAGGGATTACCAGACATGGATACGGTTACAAGGGAACCATCGCCAAATGTCAATAGTAGTATACCTAGAGAGGGAGGGGTGACCCAAGCTACTGCGGGGCAGTCTAATCTGAGTGTCCAAGAATTGGATAAGTGGCTGAAAATCTTTAATGAAGCATTCAAATGGAAGTGCAAGTACAGAGTTGAGTCAGGAAACAAACTTCAGGTCAACACTGAAAGTAAATTTGGTGGATGTAGTCAAACTAAAACTGGAGCTGGTTGAAATGATAAGTGGAAGTGTTGAATTGGCTCAAAGAGATGTTTTACAGCCAAATGAACTCTTGTTCATGAGCAAAGATGTTATTAGACAAGCAAGGCAAGCTCATGATAAGCTTATCAACCTAGCCAATAAATATGAAGTACATTTGGAGTGGACAAAAGAGCCACCAACACTCTTTCTCCGATCATGATATGGAGAATATGACAGTACATGGGCTGAAAATGCAAATTTGAGAGTTCATACAGAGCATTGGGATTTCGAATACACTGGATAAATGGGAGGACAAGTGTTCAAGGAGCAACGGTCCCAAAAGATCCATGGGGAAACCGCTTCTTTTGGGAGAAAAGAGAACGAGTACCACAAGTTTCCCCTGACAGGACGTACCTAGTGGAGGTTATGTTCATGTGCCTTCGAGCAAAAGTAAACTTGTGTCATTCACAAATGACTTCATGCAAATGAGAAAGAAGCCTGTGGGGTGATACAAACAGGCCGATTAATTTGTAAAAATGTGAAAGCTACTGTGGACCAATTTGAATACCTTGTTTGCCATTGTTGTTTCAAGTGATTTGTGATCTGGATTCAAAATGGCTACGGATTGGCCTGAAAGGGAGCTGGAAAAAGATGCAGTGACACATGGCCCATCAGCTACTGTAATGAAAAAGTATGATCAGGTGATGACTTGGCTGAAAGCTAAGGTACCGCAACAAGGTATTCATTGGATTAAGATTGATAGAATGACCCAAGAACCTAAGGAGATGGTTGATGCCTTCTATGAGAGATTGTTACAGACTTTTAAATAGTATAGTGGAATGGAGACATTGGAACCTAAGAATATGGGACAGTATGTGTCCAGATTTGTGACAGGACTGAGATCTGAAATTAGTATGATGATTCAACAGCGTTTGATATGTTGGCAGAATAAGTCAATCGAAGAGATTTTACACTACGCCAAGTACTGCCATGATGATATTGAGATGAAAGAAAAGAGGCTTAAGGAGAAGGTGATGATAGTGCAGATGAAGGCTGCTCATAGGTGTAACCAGCATCAGTTAATTATGGGGAATGTGGCTCTTCTGCAGGGTGTTGCTCATCAGGGAGTTTCTATGATGCAATGTGAAGGAGGTTTCTAGTTGCGCAATAAAGACTGAGGTATTCCTATTGACCATAGTACTGGGATTTATGTGCCTACCTTGAAAAAGTCTAACCCTCTACTGTAATATTGGGGCACTGGAAGCGAGAATGTTTTCTCAATCCAGCAAATCAAGGACGGAATTTACAGTTTGCACATCCTCAGAATAGTAACCCCATGCAATCGCAAAAAAGACCAAGGCAGAGATCTCAAAATTTCAATGTGCCCCAGGTCCAATGATACAAGTCCCACAACCCCCGATGCCACAGCAGAATGCCAATAACCCTAGATAAAATTCAAATCAGATTTTGAAAATGAACCCAAATTCTTTCCAGAACCAAAATATAACTCGGACGTCTCCTGTGATTGAGACGGCAGAAGGATAGGGTTCTGATCAGTCCTCCTGATGGTGCCTGAGGGGAGAGGAAGATTGTGCACTAGGCACAGTCTTAGAGGTAGACTAGAGTGGCCCATTTGTCGGTGCTGAAGTAGATGGCCAACCAATCACATTCTTGATGTACACTGATGCTACCCTCTCTACTGTAAGAATAGTGGAGGTTGCAAACCTACCCCACTTGGGAAGAATAATCCAAGTTGTAGGAGTGGCGAATAAGCAGATGTCTAGTCACTTGACAGAAGACAAACCTGTAAAAATAGGGTCCTTTGCTAAAAATCATCAACTTGTGGTGTGCAATTCGAATCCAGTCTGTCTTTTGGGACGTGACTTGTTGTGCAAGTTAAATTGAATAATTTACTGCACACCAAGGGGCATAGAACTTCAGATCAATGATGAGGACATTGCTTTCAAGATAGCAAATCAGAATTTAGCTTTTACAATATTCCCAATGATGACAGTTGATGAGTTGCCCCAAGATCGCAGAGATTCTTTGAGGATGGAAGTCTGAGATTTTTTAAGGAAGGACATCAGACTCATTAAAGGAGTTGAGCCTGTCCGTATACAAGTAGAGCCCAATATGGAGTATCCAAAAACACTGCAGTACAATTTAACCCCCAAAAAGATTGCTGGTATTACTGCGGTGATTCAGAACATGAGCTAACAAGGGGGCTTGATAGAGATCACAGGGATTCCTTGTAACTCACCTATTATGGGCCTGCAAAAGCTAAGTGGTAAGTACTGCATCATGCAGGACCCAAGGCAAATCAACAGTATAGTGGCTCCTTGTTGTTCCGTGTTATCAAATCCAGCTGTGACATTATTTCAAATTTCATGTGAAGCGGAATGGTTCCCCGTCATTGACCTTTACCAGCCAGTCTCTATACCGTTGCACAAGGACAGCCAGTTAATCTTTGCATTCTGGTTCGGCAGTCATGGTGCCGAGTTCCTCAAGAGTTTATGGAGAGTCCTTCCATCTTTAACTAGATCTTGAAAAAGAATCTGGAGTCTTTGATTATGCCCTGCAATTCATTGTTGGTACAATACATTGATGACCTACTGATTGTGCCCAGTAGCCAAGAAGCCTGCAAGATCGATACTATGCCTTGCTAAACCATTTAGCTTAGAATGGACATAAGGTGTCCCCAAATACATTGCAGTATAGTTTGACAGAGATCCTGTATCTAGGACATCACAGTGTGAGAGGTGCGATGAAGGGGTCACAGGAAAGAATCTTGGTGATCAGGCAAATTAATCCACCGACGACTCAGAAGGAAATTAGGATGTTTTTGG
Organism: Lissotriton vulgaris; assembly: GCF_964263255.1. Lineage (NCBI taxonomy): Eukaryota > Metazoa > Chordata > Amphibia > Caudata > Salamandridae > Lissotriton > Lissotriton vulgaris. Next base: position 1,965,134,050 of record NC_141687.1, read on the forward strand.
GAATGGTGGTCTACTGTCACCAGTGGATTCCCAACTTTTCCCTAGTGGTGATGCCTTTACAGAGGTAGATACACAAGCATGTGTCGGATCCAGTATCCTGGGAAATGACTGTTTGGTGCATTTCTGGAGTTGAGAGAAAACCTCTGTCACACCCCGGTGCTAGGAATGCCTGATTCCAATAAAGCATTTTCGCTTTTCTTCAGTGAGAGGGAGGGCTGCGCTCTCTCAGTGCCAATGCAAAATCACAGAGGTGCACAAAGGCCTGTTGCCTATATTTAGGTTACATTATATCATGTAGCCGCAGCGTTGCCTGGATGTCTGAAATCCATGGCAGAACAGAAGTCAGTATTTGGAGGTGCAAGAACATTTTGATGGGTCGCCCTTTGACTGTTTATGTCCCACATTCTGTCAAAATTCTGTTGCCTAGAACTCATACATAGCACCTGACAAATAGCCGCCTTACTAAATATGAGCAAGTTGAGGGGCAACGAAGGGCTAAACCCAGAAACACACCTAGAGATAACAACACTACCTGCACCAACTTTGGAGAAAAACGACAGTAACTTTCAAGAAAGTGTACTTCATTTACCAGAATGCATTGTGGTGAACTGTGCTGGGATGAGAGGCAGAGTGGTCCCTCCCCCCTTGTGATTAAAATGCTCCCTGGAGAAAATTAGCTCACGTGGCTGCAGCTGTGTGCCTGTGGAGTGGTACTGTGACCTGTGAAGACTTGGGGCAGTATTTCAGCAACACCAGATGTCTTTTCTCTGCTCTCTACTATTTCTGCTCTCTAGAAATGAAGGGCTAAACCCACAAACACGTGTTTAGAGATACCAGCACTACCTGCACCAACTTTGGTGAAAAACTATAGCAACTTTGTAGTACACGTACTGCATTTACCAGAATGCAACGGGGTGAATTGTGCTGAGATGAGAAGCAGTGTACTTCCTTCCCCATTATTTTTAAAAGGCTCCCAGGTGGGATGCACCTGTGTGCCTGTTGAGTGGTACTGTGACCTATGAAAACGTGGGCAGTATTTCAGCAACCCCAGATGACTTTTCTCTGTTCTCTACTACTTTTTATCTCTACTGATGAAGCTAAAGCCAGAAACACATGTTTAGAGACCACAGGACTACCTGCACCAACTTTGGTGAAAAAGGACAGTAACTTTGAAGTAAGTGCACTGCACTTACCAGAATTTAATGAGGTGAACTGTGCTGGGATGAGAGGCCGTGTGCTCCACTCCACCCTTGTGTTTCAAAGGGACCCATGAGCCAACGAACTTACAACCTCACCTGAGATGCACCGGTTTGCCTGTGGAGTAGTACTGTGACCTGTGAAGGCTTGGGCAGCATTTCAGTAACCACTGATGACTTTTCTCTGCTCTCTACTGCTTCTGCTCTTTACTGATGAAGGGCTAAACACAAACAGACATGTCTAGCGATAACAGCACAACCTGCACCAACATTGGTGAAAAACTACATCAAATTTAAAATAAGAGTGCTGCATTCACCAGTATGTAATGGGGTGAACTGTGCTGGGATGAGAGGCAGTATGCTCCTTCCCCCTTTGTGTTTTAAAGGCTCCCATGATCCAACGAGCTCACCTGGGATACACATGTATGCCTGTGGAGTGGTACAGTGACCTGTGAAGTCTTGGGCAGCATTTTACTCAATCCTTAAAACAAGTAGTACTTGTAGAGCGCAGCTTATCACCCTACAGGGTATCCAGGCACATTCTGCAGGTATCAGTCGAAGAGCCAGGTCTTGTGTCCCTTCCTGAAGAGGGTCAGCTAGGGTGTGGTGCAGAGGTGAAGGGGGGGGGGCTTTGGTATTGAGGTGGGAGAAGGATTGTCCTCTGGAGCGACGGATTTGTGGTATCTGTGGAAGGGTGAGGTGTGCGGAGCGGAAATTCCTGGCCGGCTGGCAAGTGCAGGCTGTGTTTTATTTATGCGGGTCCTTAGTCATGGAGGGCTTTGTAGGTATGGGTCAGAATTTTGAACAGTCATATATCCTTGATGGGGAGCCAGTGGAGGCCCTTCAGGTGCTGGGTGATGTGTGCCTTCTGGAGCAGGTTAAGGATCAGTCTGGCAGCTGTGTTCTGGATCGTCTGGCATCTATGCAGGGATGAGGAATTCAATCAAAAATAGCTACTAGTCCGTGGGGCAGGTTGCTTCTTAAATCTACTTGTCCTGGAACAAAATCCACATGTCCCTTTGGTGCCATGTAGTGCGGCAACACATTATGGCAGCAATCCCATTATATAAGAGCTCTGGTAAAGTATCCCTGATTATGCCAGGGCTCATACCATAGTAGTGTTTGAATACTAGCAATTCCCTTATGTTGCAATGTTTCCGCAGATCTACATACTGGGGCTTAAGGTAGTAGTAAGCAATAGTTCCAGGGATGGAATGCCCTTATGAGTCTGTGTACACCTACTAACTTGCATTATTTAAGGGTTTTCACCAACTTTTCTCTAACCTTTTCCCAGACTGAAAAAGGCTGGAAATTTACTCTGGACAATGGCAGACGTAAAATGTCTTCCAGGGTTGGGAATAAAGTGGATGGAGTGAAAGTGAGCTTGCAAACACTCAGATTTTCACATGAGCAAATCTACATATGCATATTTGCTCATGCTAAAATGCAGTTAACAAATAATTTCTAGGAGTACTATTTTTTGGCCTACTTCTGTATATTCTTGTGAATTCACGGAAACCATATATCTTCACTTAATGGAAGGAAATATAGCATGGGTGCACTTTTGAGACTTTCTTTAATAATAGGGCCCCTAATTAGGTCTACCATTAACCAAGACCTTTTGTGTTTATTAAAAGTCAGACTTTCTGCTCTTTCACAAGGAGCATATCAGAACACAAAGTAGTTTTGTTAAGTGCCAGGAACTACTGTGGCAATGTGTGCTTTTTGAGACCAAAAACTATTTTTGCTGTGAAAATGTTTGTTATAATGGTGAGGGATCGGCAGCTCCCACATCAACATAGTTTTAGAAAAACCATGCCAAAACAAGTCACGCATTGACAAAACCAAAAGGCTGCCCACCAATTTCAGATCTACTAGCTTTGCCAATGCTTGTTTATTTTTATAATCGTATTGAAACTGGTTTCATTATGAATATTTATGGGAAATACTAGCATAGGTCAACACATTTTACTAAAGGATGTTGCAAAGAAATGGTACCTAAAATTATACAGTAGTTTAGCGAAATGTTTTTTACCTACTTGCATTTTTTGTGAACATTTTATTTTGAAAGCAAAGTCATCAATCTTGAATTCAAGCTTCTGCAAATATTTGCATCTAAATAGAGAGCATTCTGGGAGCATTATACATAGGCTCATATTGCTAAACTTTGAAAACGTGTGTACACATTTTTATACTGGAGTCACCGTCAGTAGTGCAGTCCTAGCTTACAACATTCACCCTAATAATAAAGGCTTTGCATTAATGAACCATAAATTCACGTTTGAAAAGCGTTAACATATGGACACAAATATTACCTTAACTGCAGACAATGCCTTTCCCTGTTCCATAATGTGGTACTGTAACCTGACAGCCAAAGTGTTTGTGCTGTAGGGGGTTGGGCCTACTTTTCGCAAGGACAAAATGCTCATGAAAGCTTGTTACCCTTTACCCCAAACAATATGTCCTGGGTGTCACTGTTTTGCTGAGCGTGTAGAAACAGTGAGAGTTCGCTGTCAAGGTTGCGAGCTCCACCAGCCACCAGGAGTCGTCCCAGAGAGCGGTGTGACTGCTGCAGGTTCAGGAATCGGCAGTTAGTCCTGTTTCTGTGACCATGGGCCACCATCACATGACCTGGGCTATGGGTATATAATCGAGTCCTACCTCTTTTTCATTGCTCGATATTGCCATTGTTGTGGCCTTGGTATCCGGCTCCTTCGTTTCCTGTGCCTTGCTGAGGAGTTTCCAGTGCCCTTCTGCCCCTTTTTGTCTCCCACGGGCTCGTGGGGGATTTCTGTCCGTTTTTTTTCCTGTGTCCCTCCCCGTTGTGGTAGAGAGTGAGTTAGTTTCCCTTTCCTGGTTTTTGCCTTTTCCCTTTTTTTTCTGTTCCCTTCCTTGTGGTTGCCAGCATTGGTATAATTCATTTTTGTGTGAGCGGGGGCTCCCGTTTTCACCTTTGGTCTTGTGCCGGCAGCGCTGTGTCTAACGCGCTGTTTGTTTACATCCGGCATTGTAAGCGCCTGTCTACATCGTTAGGCGCACGGAAGTGACGTTTCGGGTCATTCCGTTATTTTCTTCGATTTTTCTAATGCTGGCGTGTTGGAAAGAGAGTCGCTAGTCCCTTTCTTATCCCTTGTCCTAGGCTTCTTTTATAAGGGTTTTTTTTTTATCGTGGCTGGTGTTAGCGGAATTCATTTCCCGCTTTCCTTATTTTTTTCCCCCTTTTACGGTGCTTAGCTTTGCACCTTCACTGAATTCAGGACACTGTGTTCTTCGTGCCCCTGACTGGGTTTAATCTCCTTGGAGTGCCATTATTCATTATTTTGGAGATACCAGTCCCTACACGAAGCCAAGCCTGCGCTTACCACTGGTGCAGAGGCGTGAAGGAGGGAGCCGTGTCCTGACGTTTTACAGGGTGGGAGACTTGGTGTCTCGTGTTATACCACCCTCTTTTCGGGTTCACTGGAATACCCACAGTATCATCCATTTGTGGGCTTTCGGTGGACAAGAGAAGGGGACTGGTGCATGCTACGCTCCTGCAGTGCTTGGGCTGAGCAGGGTCCAACAGAATATCGAGCCCACGTATTTAGCACTGCCTGAGCGAGCATGGACGTGGATGGGAACGCATTGGGGGATGGCAAAGGAGGTCCTTCAATGCAGGATATCATGGGGGCATTACAGACATTGCAGACACAGGTTCAGGAGTTGCAGCAAGAGAACGCTGGGTTGAAACAGGAATTGGTGGCTGTTAGGGCCAGGGAACAGTCACATCAAAGGGGGGCCACTCCCGTTATTCACCCTGCGACCTTCCAGTACAGCGGGGGGGTTGGTCAGAGTACAATGGGAGGTAGTAACTCCTGTAACTCTATTAATGTTACAGTGTCTTCTCCGGTAGCGGTGCCGTTAGCCCCTCCGGAGAGATTTACGGGAGATAGTGAGAAATTTGGGATGTTTATGACCCAGTGTCAGTTACATTTCATGTGTAGACCGAGTGCCTTCCCTGACGATTCAGCAAAAGTGGCCTTTACAATATCCTACCTGGCTGGCAATGCGGCTCAATGGGCTATACCTTTAGTGGATAACGATGATCGGGTGTTGTACAATTATAACGCATTTAAAGAACTGATGCGGGGACTGTTTGCCAAGCATGCATTCATGCAGGCTAGTGATGCTGAACTAATGAAGCTCCGGCAAGGCAGACAGGATTTGTTGTCCTATATTGCTTCTTTTAACAGACTGGTATCCGAGACCCATTGGCCCACTGAAAAGAGAACTTCTATATTTTATCAGGGTCTCTGTGAAGAGCTAAAGGACATCGTATCCCAGGTGGTAGATCCACCAGAAGATTGTGCAGCATTCATAGATCTGGTGGTTAAATTGAACCACATGGTGTCCGAGAGGCGAGGTGAGCGTAGCAGGTTTCAGGCATCCCGAGGTAGTTACGCAAAGACGGAGATAAAGGCTGCAGGGGATAGCAAGGTAGCACCCGAGCCCATGGAATTGGGCGGGGTACGGGGTCCTTTGGCGCCAGAGGAGAAGAAGAGAAGGAGAGAGAACAATTTGTGCTTATATTGTGGTCAGGGGGGTCATTTTGCTAGGGAATGTCCTGTGAAGCCCTCTGGTGCGGGATTCAGCAAAAAGGTGGCTTGTGTTCAGGTAGATCGTAGGATAAGTGGAGGACAGGGTCAACAGTATGAGGTTGTCGGATCTATAGACCAAGCACCGAGACATTTCGTTATCAACGCCCAGCTATTGCTACGGACTCAGGATTGTGTTTCTGTTTCAGTATTGTTGGATTCAGGTGCCACTGGCAATTTTATGGATATTACTATGGCGGAGAAGCTGGGGGTTTCTTGGCAGTTGAAGGAGCGACCTGAGCCAGTAAGGGCTATCGATGGTACTGAGCTGACATCGGGGTGTATCACCCGTCGGACTGCACCTTTGGGTCTAGCATGTGAGAATGGGCATTCCGAGATGGTAGTTTTCGATTTAATCGATGCCCCTTCATTTGGATTAGTGTTGGGGGTACCATGGCTGCAGAAGCATAATCCCAGGATTGATTGGGTACAGAGGTTGGTGACGTTAGATTCAGCGTATTGTTTGAAGCATTGTTACGCTGTAGCAGGGGCACAGATCGATCCCTTGGTTTGCGCCGTGACGGATGTGGGATCTGTTCCTCCTCAGTACTTGGAGTTTAAGGACGTCTTTGATAAGACGAATGCTCAGGAACTTCCCCCCAACAGGGCTTATGATTGTAAGATCGACCTGGTACCGGGGGTCTCCTTGCCTTGTAGCCGGGTGTATGCATTGTCAGAGCCAGAAGAAGAACACTTGAAGGAGTACATCGATGAGATGTTGAGACTTGAGTTCATTCGTCCATCTTCCTCCCCTGTGTCATCTGCTATTTTCTTCATTCCTAAGAAGGAAGGGACCCTCAGGGCATGTGTGGATTATAGGATTTTGAATGCGGCCACAGTTAAGAATAGGTACCCTCTTCCTCTCATCTCCGTGTTGTTAGATCAGCTCCGCAGGGCTACCGTATTTACAAAATTGGATTTGCGGGGAGCCTACCACCTAATAAGGATGAGACCCGGGGATGAGTGGAAGACGGCTTTTAGGACCAAGTATGGTCTATATGAGTATACTGTAATGCCGTTCGGCCTATGTAATGCGCCGGCGGCATTCCAGTTCTTCATTAATGAGGTGCTTGGTGAATATCTGGACCGCACAGTTATTGTCTATTTAGACGATATTCTTGTGTTTTCTGAAACAAGGGCAGAGCATACAGATCACGTACTTCAGGTATTGCGGACACTCCGGGAGCACCATCTTTATGCCAAGCTAGAAAAATGCCAGTTTGACACCCCAGAGGTAGAGTTTCTTGGTTTCATTATTTCAGCAGAGGGGATACGAATGGATCCAGGGAAGATTCAGGCCATTGTGACCTGGCCTGTGCCTACCTCTGTGAAACAAATCCAGGTGCTCCTGGGTTTCGCCAACTTTTATCGGCGATTTATTACGCATTTTTCTGAGGTAGTGTCACCTATGACTCGTCTGTTGAGGAAGGGTGTTCCTTTTGAGTGGACCAGTGAGACTCAGAAAGCTTTTCGGTCTTTATTGGAGCACTTTACTTCAGCCCCTGTATTGGTGCACCCTGATCCTGCCCTGCCGTTCTTTGTAGAAACTGATGCATCCATGTGTGCTGTGGGTGGGGTGTTATCCCAGCGTGACGAATCCACCGGTCATATGCATCCAATCGCCTTTTTCTCAAAGACATTATTGCCCGCCGAACGGAATTATACAGTGGCCGAACGAGAATTGTTAGCTGTAAAGTTGGCATTCGAGGAATGGCGACACTATTTGTGGGGTGCCAGACACGTTATCACCAACTATACAGACCACAAAAACCTTGAATTCTTCCGTTCCGCTAGGGCATTGACACCTCGTCAGATGCGGTGGGTGTTATTCTTCAATGAATACGATTTTGTCATCACCTACAGGCCAGCGGCCCAACAGGTTAAATCCGATGCCCTTTCTCGGATACATGGTAACCCCAAAGGAGAAGAATCTGTGACGGAGGACAGGGCCATGATAGAGAGTAAGCGGATAGTGGGGGCCATAGGTATGGATGATTTTCCTGGTTTGGTAAAAGAGCGATTGAAGCTTTTTGATCCAGCTCCCTTGTTATCTGTGCCCGAGGTAAGAGTGAAGGAAGGGTTGTTGTATCACGGGGACAGGATGGTAATCCCTCCTTCTTTAAGGGATGAGGTGTTGGAGTGGTGCCATTCATCTGCACTGGTGGCACATCCTGGGATGAAAAAGACAAGAGAACTGTGTGAGCGGTGGTTTTGGTGGGACACCATGATAAATGACATTCAGGGATATGTTAAATCGTGCCCTGTATGTGCTATCAACAAGCCATCGCACTGTAAGCCCGCAGGGCTTCTGTGCCCTTTGGAGGTACCGCCATCCCCGTGGCATACCATAAGTATGGATTTTGTAACTGAATTGCCATTGGCTTCTGGATATACGGCTATATTGGTGGTGGTGGATTTATTCACCAAAATGGCACATTTCATACCACTCCGCAAAATCCCTACAGCAAAAGAAATGTCGGTGGTCTTTATGTCTTCAGTAGTACGTTTACATGGGTTGCCAGAGGTGATTATATCTGATCGGGGTGCACAATTTTGTCCCATTTTTGGTCCGAACTATGTCTGGTCCTGAAGACAGAGATACGTTTGTCCTCGGCATACCATCCTCAGTCTGATGGACAGACTGAGCGAACAAATCAGACAATGGAACAGTACTTGAGATGTCTGATTACCTCCTTGTCATGTGATTGGGTGACGGGTCTGCCCATTGCTGAGTTCGCATATAACAACAGCTTACACTCTGCTTTGGGCATGACCCCCTTCTATTGTTCACTTGGATACCACCCTAGGGCGGTAGCCATTCAGCCCACGGGACGCATGCCAGCCATTGATGGGATTTGTAGGCAATTGAGTGACATCTGGGGCTTGGCCCGGGAGAGTCTGGTGGAGGCCAAGGCTGCTATGAAGGCACAAGCGGATAAACATCGGGCCCCAGCTCCCCCATATAAGGTGGGCGATTTGGTGTGGTTGGCCTCTCGCAACCTGAGGTTGCAAGGGTCCCGTAAATTGCAACCCAGGTACGTAGGTCCCTTTCCGATAGTCCAGGTCATTAACCCGGTTGCAATGAAGCTTGAGTTGTCACAGGACTATGGGGTACACCCTGTGTTTCATGCTTCATTGTTGAAACCTTACGTACCTTCCGCACAGGTGTTGCCCCCACCACCTCCATTGTCAATTGATGGTAAGGAGGAGTTTGAGGTACATGCCATCTGCGACTCTAAACGGATCAAGGGTCGTCTCTTTTACTTGATTGACTGGAAGGGATATAAACAGGAGGACAGGACTTGGGAGCCCGCTGGTGGGGTTCATGCCCCTCGACTGGTTCGATTGTTCCATAGACAGCATCCCTTGAAGCCCCGTCCCGTGGGGAGGGTCGTAGGGGGGGGGGTACTGTTAGGAATCGGCAGTTAGTCCTGTTTCTGTGACCATGGGCCACCATCACATGACCTGGGCTATGGGTATATAATCGAGTCCTACCTCTTTTTCATTGCTCGATATTGCCATTGTTGTGGCCTTGGTATCCGGCTCCTTAGTTTCCTGTGCCTTGCTGAGGAGTTTCCAGTGCCCTTCTGCCCCTTTTTGTCTCCCACGGGCTCGTGGGGGATTTCTGTCCGTTTTTTTTCCTGTGTCCCTCCCCGTTGTGGTAGAGAGTGAGTTAGTTTCCCTTTCCTGGTTTTTGCCTTTTCCCTTTTTTTTTTCTGTTCCCTCCCTTGTGGTTGCCAGCATTGGTATAATTCATTTTTGTGTGAGCGGGGGCTCCCGTTTTCACCTTTGGTCTTGTGCCGGCAGCGCTGTGTCTAACGCGCTGTTTGTTTACATCCGGCATTGTAAGCGCCTGTCTACATCGTTAGGCGCACGGAAGTGACGTTTCGGGTCATTCCGTTATTTTCTTCGATTTTTCTAATGCTGGCGTGTTGGAAAGAGAGTCGCTAGTCCCTTTAATATCCCTTGTCCTAGGCTTCTTTTATAAGGGGTTTTTTTTTTATCGTGGCTGGTGTTAGCGGAATTCATTTCCCGCTTTCCTTATTTTTTTCCCCTTTTACGGTGCTTAGCTTTGCACCTTCACTGAATTCAGGACACTGTGTTCTTCGTGCCCCTGACTGGGTTTAATCTCCTTGGAGTGCCATTATTCATTATTTTGGAGATACCAGTCCCTACACGAAGCCAAGCCTGCGCTTACCACTGGTGCAGAGGCGTGAAGGAGGGAGCCGTGTCCTGACGTTTTACAGGGTGGGAGACTTGGTGTCTCGTGTTATACCACCCTCTTTTCGGGTTCACTGGAATACCCACAGTATCATCCATTTGTGGGCTTTCGGTGGACAAGAGAAGGGGACTGGTGCATGCTACGCTCCTGCAGTGCTTGGGCTGAGCAGGGTCCAACACAGTCCTAGCTTACAACACTCACCCTAATAATAAAGGCTTTGCATTAATGAACCATAAATTCACGTTTGAAAAGCGTTAACATATGGACACAAATATTACCTTAACTGCAGACAATGCCTTTCCCTGTTCCATAATGTGGTACTGTAACCTGACAGCCAAAGTGTTTGTGCTGTAGGGGGTTGGGCCTACTTTTCGCAAGGACAAAATGCTCATGAAAGCTTGTTACCCTTTACCCCAAACAATATGTCCTGGGTGTCACTGTTTTGCTGAGCGTGTAGAAACAGTGAGAGTTCGCTGTCAAGGTTGCGAGCTCCACCAGCCACCAGGAGTCGTCCCAGAGAGCGGTGTGACTGCTGCAGGTTCAGCAACCCCAGATGACTTCTCTGTTCACTAGTACTGCAGCTCTCTGCTGATGAAGGGCTAAACCCAGAAACATGCGTCTAGAGGTAACAGCACTACCTGCCCCAACTTTGATGAAAACCTACAGCAACTTTGAAGTAAGCGTACTGTATTTACCAGAATGCAATGGGGTCAACCATGCTGGGATGAGAGGCAGAGTGCTCCCTCCCCCCTTGCTCTAAATAGCTCTTGTCAAAATTAAACTCATATTCTTTGAACGAACTGTGTGTCAAGGAGCAGTTACCCCCATTGGCAAATCCTGGCACCTTGTTAAACACTACTGCTTTCCTCTAGTTGCCTTACTAGCATTATCCTGCCCTGAGGGACCATTCAATTTGGAAGATTCACCAAGCAACCTGCCTTTCTGGCATAGAAGTACAGCTTTCTATCATGGATGTTTTGCGCAGGCTTAGTGTGGCGTTTAACATTGCTCCTAGCTTGACCGATGACCAGGTCAGTCAAGGTGTGGAGTCAATGCATGTCTCCTCCATGGGCTTTGAATGAAGAGTATGTGTAATCTTCCATATCTCATACGCCTTGGCATCTCTGTAATCTTAGTAGAACAACGGCTCTTTACTGCACAGCCTCCGATTTTATAGCTATTGATTAGCATATTCAGCAGCAGTGGAACTATGGAGCACCAAATTCTAGTTCAATTTTTACAGCATTCAGCCATGAGCGTTTATTTAAATTTGAAACTGTATGGACATTGTTTCTTTAGCACATACTTTGTAGGCTTAGTGTGCCACACTTCACTAGAAATATGTTATGTGGCAAAAAAATGTGTAATTTCCATGTTGCATTTATACAGTATAGCATGTGTGGGCAACAACTCATCTATAGCATGCAGCGCATTACTTTTGTTACAATTTGTTTTGTATATCTACTGTTGGGCTATGGCAGGTGTGGTACCACTTGCACCATGTTTATCTGTTCCCGGTACACCACCACTGAAATGGGAATAGTGGTAGGAAACATCTGGCAGTAATTTATTTACCATTTAAAGGATATACATCCTCCTGAGACACAGGTTAGGTGTTGAAGGTAGGAATATCTTGAACTGGCCTAAATAAGAGGTAAGGGTGAGTGAACAAGAGTGAGATTCAGAGGAGGAAGACAATATGCCACAATAATACAAACATTCGACAAGCTGTTGAACCCCAGAAGCAATATTGTTTTTCAGTGGGCTCAACTGCTAGGCAAATCTGTTGATGCGTATGTGGTGGTGCTGATACTTCTGGTGGCCACCTACAACTTAAGGGAAATTTGATGTGAAGATATCAGAGACAAACTGATGGAAAGAGACAAACAAGAATGTCCTGAAAGACCCTATAAATCGTTACAAGACTAGTGTGCTGCTATGTGCATGAAGTATTTGGCAGTCTTGGGTTGCTTGGACAGTCTCAGTGATTAAGAGCATAACAAAAGGGAGTCAAAGCAAAGTAATGGGACTATCTCAAATTTCTAAGGGAGATAAGAAGGATGGTTCTAAATGTTAAGGTTATGGGAATAAGTGTCATTTTAGAAATGCTAAGTTTTGTTTGTCATAGTCACAAGTCTATTTCAAGTGTGGTAGGAAGAGCCATTTTGCATAAGAGTGCAAGTCCAATCTAGCATAGAAAGGAGGTGTTAATACAATGTCCAGGGGGGAGTGGAAGGGAAAGATGATGAGGAAGTTGATGTGTTGACTGTAATTAGCGGAAGGTACGTTTTTCAAGGAGGGAGATCACTCAGGTCTCCCTACTGTGATTTAGGAGTTACTGGGGAGATGTTAGAGATCATGTAACGCTCAAACTCATAATACATCATTTAGGGAAACACTAATTCAGATGATTTCCTGATGCTGAACTGAAGGAATCTAGGTGAAAATCGTTGCTTTTGAAGAGGTAGAAGGCTTAGGCGAGTTTAAAGCTATACTATAGTTCAAGGGAAATGAGGGGTTGGGTATGGTTTATAGGGCCAACAATGGGCCATGTTTGTTTGGATGCTGAATATTATCTTAGAACCTAACTACTCTAACAAGAGTACGCAAACTAAGGAGTTTAGGGTGGTCAAACATCATGCAGGGCAGCAAGTAAAGAACGAAGTAGGATGGCTGGAGAAGTTTTCCAAATTAAGTTTCCCAAATTCATTTATGGCAGGTATAAGGAAATGAAGGGATTCTGGCATAGAATTTCTCAGATTGTCTAACAAGGCTTGGAACGCATGCTTGCGTTTGACCTTGACATGGGCCGTGTTGGAAATGAAGTAAAACTGTAGATGGCAATTGCAAACTACAACTGTTGGATTGTTAAAAGAATAGTGCACCTTTTAGGTGGGGCCGTTTATAGTTGGAAAAATTAAGAAACATATGTGCAGTTACGGCAGTTAAAGTTTGCATTACTAATTTTATGACAAGACCGGAGGCTGTGCCTTACAGGACTCACTTAATGGCGCTGTAGCACAGAACTGCCATTAGGCAAGTGATTGGCCTAGGCCCCCCCTGGACTTACCTGGTAGCAGTCCTCCTACAGGTTAAGGCACTTGCGGACCCAGCTCTAGCATCTGGAGGTTCCCGCTATGCTCACCTCACTCTCACCATCTTGCTCTTTCTTGCTCAGGTCACACTGCGCTCTCTCTGTTTCTAGTGCTTCTGTTCTTTTGTGACTTTGTTTGCCAATGTCCCTCTCTTTTGCGCCTTTGTTTCACCACGTTTCGATCTCTATTTACCCCATACTTTTGTCTCTGTTTTGCGCCTCATGTCTAGTAAGTCTTTCTCTTTCCTGTAAGTTTGTTTACTCCTTGTGTGTGCTGCCACTGTTCTTTAGCTGTGCCTGCTTTCTCTGTCCCATTTCCCGCTCTTTTTCTGCACCTTCGACCTCTTCTCTGTCGCTCCTTACCTGCTTATTATGCCTCCCACTCTTTTCCGCTGTGCCACCTCCTGCAACCATCCTAGCCCTGCCCACCAGCCTCTGGGATCCTCCCGTCTGCCAGGACCTACTTGATGGTGGCTGCAGCATGGATGCACTACTGGTGCACATAAGGCAAACTCATCTGCATCTGGACCACACCCAGTGCCAGAATCCTGGTCCTTCACCAACCCCCTGCTACCCTGCTGATTTCCTCCAGGCTCTGAACTCCGATCGATGTGCTCCGCACTGCTGCAGTGCTACACCACACAACATGGAAGAAGTCCGTCGTCTGCTGCTTCACCGGAACCACATCCACTGCTCCAACACCCACCACGACCAGACCAACAGCACCGAATCCACTTAAGCACCATCAAATCAACACCCATCTGTACCCCACTCCTTAATATGCATGCTCCTCAACACGCTTGCTCAGCAAACACACCACAGAGATCTTGGACCTGCTGGATGACACAGCCCTGGATTTCCTGTTTCTTACGGAAACATGGTTGACTGCAGCATCAACATCAAACGTTGCCACAGCCATCCCTGCCGGATACAAGATCATCAGGAAAGACCACCACAAAGATCCGTAGGCAGAATCACCCTCATCTAAAAGGACACCGTCAGCTGCAACATTTTCATATAAAAACAGAACTTACTACATGAAACACCTTAATTTCAAAATGCAAATCACAGCCAACTTAACCCTGAGCGGAACCCAAATCTATTGTCCCCCAGGACCCCGCGCCAACTTCACCAGCAACATAATGAATGTTGCCACTCCATTACTAATAGATTCCAGTAGTCTAGTGCCTACATCCTCCTAGAAGACCTCAACTTTCACCTAGAAGACCGGACTGACACCCAACTCAGGTGCACTCCTTGAAAACCTCCGAAACTTTAGACTCACCCAACATATTGCAGCCCCAACTCACACTGCTGTACACATCCTCAATCCCGTTTTTAGCTCATTTAATGACATCATGACCAACACATCCATTTCCAGGACCGACTACGCCATTGTCAGCTTCACAATCAACAGCCCTTACCACAGAAGAGATACAATGACAGGTCCGGTTTGCCGACGCTAGAAAAACATAACGGAGATGGATTAGGCTTCTGCCTACCACAAAACCCAACCACAGCTCACAGGCCACCTATCAAGTGACATAAACAACTTTAACGACTGGATCTCAGAAGAACTCAGAAGGACCAAACGGCACTGCAAGCAACTAAAATGGAGATGAAGAGCAAGCCAAGAAGAATCAGACAAGGACTGGTTATAATCTGTCCAGAGGTGCTACCATCAGCAAATCTAGGGAAACAAGGGGAAGGCCATAGCTGAACGCGTCATTGGTAGCTCCAACATCAGCAAAGGCATTCTCCCAATCATCAAGGGCTTCACCACAACAGAAACAACCACCAGCAACATCACCCCTACTCACGAATTATGTAACGATCTCTCTGACTTTTTCAGCAGCAAAATCACAGTAATACACGTCATCTATGATCCGCATACGGACCATAACAACCTTGGAACAAGTCAACCGAAATCGGACAAAGGAAACACCCTAACCTCATGGAAATCCTTCACCACAGAGGAAACCAAAATAATCATGAAGGTCATCCTTTCCAGGGCCCCATCAGACCTGTGCCCCCACTATGCCTTCAACAAGGATTCCACCCCAATAGTGAAGCTCTCACCTTTATTCTCAACACCTCCAATGACACAGTCACCTTCCGAGAAATTTGGAAGCACACCGCCATCAATGCACTCCTGAAGAAGCCCTCTGGAGGCCGAGCCAAGTTCACAAACGACCAAACAATCTTCCTCCTACTATAGCCAGCCAAGATCCTAGAAAAAGCCAACAACAGATGCCTTGCACAGAGCAACTCACCTCACCAACCACCAGCTCCTCAGTGCCATGCAATTGGGATTCAGACCAAATCACAGTATGGCAGGAGTCTTCAAACTGTGGGGCTCGACCCCCAAGGGGGCCGTAGAGTGATAAAAGGGGGTCGCGCATTCCCAGTTACACTTCTGCCCAGGCCCATAAGGCTACAAGGGCTTCTGTCCCCACCTCCCCCGTCGTGTGTCTCAGCCCGGGCTGCTGCAGTGCAGCTCGAGCTGCTGCGGGCTCAGCTGGGCAGTGTCTGGAGTCTTATCTCCGGCAGGCCCTAGTTTTTCATTGGTCTTTAAAGACCATTTGCATATGTACATGCCTTTGTAAACTGGTTACCGAGGCATAAGGCCAGATGTATCAAAGGGTTCAGTCCATTCTGTGTCTATGGGGAAATGTGTTGATACATATGGCCCTTAGTTTTTTTCTGGTTCCAGTACCCCCTGGGCCTCAGCTCTGCCTGTTCCTTACATTTATATTTTTATTTACTGCTGTAGTGTGAGAATGCATTTCATGAAAAGGAATATAAAGTAGGGTTGCCAAAAGACAAATGCCTGCCATGTGTTGCTTAAAGAGCCAGTAAAGACCTCCTCTTGACAGTAAATAGAGTTATAAATAAAAAAGTATGTATTCATTCGTTATGTGGCTTTTCTGTCCTTGTTCTCTTTAATTATCAGTCATGGATCATTGAAGCAGCCCAAGAACACAATTTAAAGTGCTTTCTATTTATATTTGCTGTTCTAAGTATGCACAGATAAGTGTTGAAAATTCGGCTTTAAGTGACTATTTTTGTACCGTCTGGGCCACTGGTACTCATAGTACGGCCCGCGGGCCGCCAACGGCCAGACACCCCTTCACTGGCGGCCCGCGGACCTTACCTTGCAGTTTCCAGGGTCGGCAATAAACACAGACGATGACCGCAGGAGCATACACAGTGAATAGGTATTAAATAGGTATTCACTATGTATGCTCCTGCGGACATCTTTTGTGTTTACTGCCCGCCTCTGTGACATAAGGGCACCTTCAGAAAGCTTCCCAAAAGGCACCTTAAAAATCAGCTTTAAGCGCTTTCCCAACTGACTATTACGAGGGCGTTTTGAGAAGCTACCTGCTTGGACAGAGACTGATAGAGGCACATAGACAGATAGAGGCGACAGATAGAGGCAGAGACACAGAGACAGATAGATACACAAATATAGTTAGAGACACGGAAACAGATAGAGACAGAAACAGAGACAGGAACCAACAGAGATAGACAGAGATAGGGACAGATAGAGACAGAGCCAGATAGAGACAGGGACAGAGGCAGGGACAGATTGAGAGAGATAGAGGCAGATAGAAACAGTCAGAGACAGGTAGAGGCAGAGACAGGTAGAGGCAGAGACAGATAGAGACAGGGACAAACAGAGACAGATAGGGCAGAGACAGATAGAGACAGAAAAAGGGAGAGACAGACAGAGGCAGAGACAGGGACAGAGACAGACAGACAGATAGAGGCAGAGACAGACTGAGACAGAGACAGACTGAGACAGACAGAGATGGAGACCAAGGTATTGTCAAGCTATCCACGTCGTCCCTTACCTTGCCTGGATAGATGCCCTCTAGGATGACGCAGATGATTCCGCAGAGACGCAAGGGACCAACTTCCCTGATCACTAACTAAAACTTACTGGTTCTAAAAAGTTACAGCAAGAATTTAACTAGAAATTAGGGAGGAGGGCCGGTACTGGACGTTGAAGTGTTGAATTTTGGGTCTTGCTGTCGACCTGCGAAGCAACAAGCACAAAAGACTTTACTATTCAGATCCTAAGGATTTCTCCAAGCTACTCTAAGTCTTTGTAACTATTCTAGTCAAGGCACCTAAATTCAGTCTGGGTGTTTTGATGTTCCCCTACCTGCGATCAGTAAGATGTTGACCTTCGCCAAGTATTTCTTTATAGATAGTGGAGGTGAAGTCGTCAGACGTCCTCTAGGATAAGTGGTCAGCTTGTAGATGGTCAGCTTGTATGATCAAGTTGTATTATGCTGAAAATTAAAAGATTGGATTACTTTACATTCATTAAAAGACCTTTCGCAAAACCTTCCTAACAATTCTACCACTTACTTGCAATTAACTTCTTGCTTCATAGACTTGGGGTTCTTGTATTTTTCCTCTAGATTCAGGAAAGATAAGCTGAGACCAAAAGGCACACTAAATCCTATTACCTAACATCAAGTGCAAAACTAAATTCACAATCTAAATATAGCACAGCATAATACACTCATGAAATCAGAAACAAAAGTTCTTCACTCGAAAACTGAGATACTAAAATCAGAAATGTCCAAAGTCTCTTCCTTGCATTTTCTTCTGCGAGTTAGAGTTCCAAAAATTATGTTGACCTTTCTTGCGAAGGGCGCCTTTTAACAAAAATGAAAGTACTTAGCTTTCTATCACTTTGTCCTTCAGGGTCTTCATTACGGTTGCAGAAGAAGAAGCGCCATGAAGTGGAGCAGAGAGGAAGTCCTGCCGGTATAGAAAAGCCTTCAGGTAGGTCCTAAGTTCTGACGCGACCTTCTCCGATGGAAGTCAGAAGGCAAAGCGCCTTCCAGAAGACTGGGTGCGGTTTAAGTACTGGACCGCACCCAGCCCCACCCGGTTACGCACCCAGAACGTGCGCGAAGATAAAGTCTCCGGATCCCTTCCTGACGCGCACCAAAAAGGCACGTGCGAGGGATGCGGGGAGAGAGCAACAAAACCTTCTCAGAGCTAAGGCTCGGTTTTCGACAGCGCTAAGTTCCAAGTCCTGTTCCAAGTCCTGAAATAACCAAATTAGACCACAGAAACTTGCGCAAGGCACAGTGAAAGCATGATTGTTGTGATTACAATAAGTTATAAGGCATGGAATAACGTACACCCAAACACACTGACTTTGAAGCGTGCGGGGCGCACGGGACAGGGGCGGGTTTCAAAAAGGGAAATGCTACATGTGCCTCAAAGGCATGTGTACTCCTAAAGGGCATGTGTACTCCTAAAGGGCATGTGCACTTTTAGGGAAGGGTATAGTGGAATCATGACAGGTATAGACAGATAGATGCAGACAGAGGCAGAGACAAGGAGAGACAGATAGAGGCAGAGACAGACAGAGAGACAAGGAGATGGAGAGGGAGACAGAAGGAGGCAGATGGAGGGAGACAGAGGGTGGGAGACAGACAGAGGGAAATAGACAGAGGGAGGAGAGAGACAGACAGAGTGAGATGGGGACAGGGAGACAGAGGGAGAGAGACAAACAGAGGGGGATAGAGGGAGGGAGACAGAGGGAGAGAGAGAGAGAGAGGGAGGAAGAGGGAGACAGACAGAGGGAGATGGACGCAGGGAGACAGAGGGAGGGAAACAGACACAGGGGGACAGAGGAAGGGAGACAGAGGGAGAGGGAGAGAGACAGAGAAGAGAGAGGGAAAGAGAGAAAGAGAGAGGTAGAGAGATGTGTGTATGCCGGGTCTAGTGGCTCAGTGGACAAATGCATCTGCTGCCGGGTGCTTTGTTCCACCTCATGGTCCCAGGTTTTTTTTGCATCTAGCCCTGCCCCCTCCCCCACTGACCCGGCCCTCAGCCACAAACCACACTGTAAATTTGGCCCCGAGAGAAAGTTTGTGAGTACCCATGGTGTGGGCCATCAGAATAATGAACTGGCAACCCTACCCATAGGACTGAAAGTTTGTTACAGGATCAGCACATTATTTATTTCCTCCACCCTCAATCCCTGATTAATGCCAAAATAGCAATAGTTTAACCCCTTGTATGCGCGTGACAGCCGGGAGCCGTCACGCGTCAAGGTGGGTGTGTGCGGAGAACGGCCCCCAGCTGTCGGAATCCCGCCCACTTATGAAAACTCCCAAACAGCACGGAAATTTTGTGCACACAGAATAGGTTAACATATCTCAATCCCTACGCAGCTGTCAATAACATGCTGAGTTACTTCAAGTGTCAGGAAATTCACCCTGCATTCAGACAACTCACTCCTCATTCTCGCCCTTCACTTTCACGTTCATCCTGCACTCACAGCGATCACACTGCACTCACACTGATCACCATGCACTCACACCATTCACTAGCTCACCCTGCACTCACAGTGATCACTCTGGACTCACAATGCACTTGTGCTGTTCACCCTATTTCTCACACAAGCACACTACTCACCCTGCACTCGTGTGACACTTCACACACCTGTCCAGCTCACTGCTTAATCTGCAACTCACTCAAACAAGCCCATCACTAACCATGCATTAATTCGACCCACTCTGCACTTACATCTGCACCCAAATTCATATGGTCTCCTCACTCACCCTGCAGTAACTCCCCTTACCCTACTCTCATACTGTTGCATCACTCACCGTGCACTCACATGGGCACTCTGGTCACCCACACGGTGCAGAGGGTTAATGTACCTGCTACAAAGAACACGTATCATGCAGATCCCAGAGCTGAGTGTGAGTAAACTATGAGTAGCGCTATGAAAAAATTAAATGTTTGTCAGAAAGGTGCTATAGAAGGAGGAGGTGCATTGTTGGTGAGCGGTAGTGAGGGAATTCATGAAGAAGGAGGAAACGGGGGGAGGGCACCAAAAAATACTGTTGCACCGTGTGCGTCTAGTGCTAGGGCCAGTCCTGGCTGGAAGTGTTATCCCTCCCACCCACGAAGTTCGGTCTAGTGGCTCCCCTGCTTCTGCCTATTATTATTATTTACATTTGGAGTGTGCTACTGTTACCAAAAGGTATCCTGGGGCTTTTAGCCATCTGCTGCCTGAAGGCAAATGAGAAACACACAGAAGGGGAAGGTGAACCAGCCAAATGGGGTAACCTACAGAGCATAGAGCCAGGTTTTTATATCTTCCTAAAGAATAATAGATTCTTGGTGGAGCGAAGTTAAGGAGGGTGCAAGTTCCATAACTGCGCTGCCTGCACCAAAACAGCGAGACAGGCAATTCATTTCTTCCTGAATTAAGGAACAATAAGCTGAGTGGCACAGGCCGAGAGGAGCATACGGGTCCGACCGGTATGCTCAGTGAGGCTAGATGAGAGAGGGCAGCAAGGGAGTGAGAGAATTCGAACGAAGAGGTCAGGGATGAGGAGAATTGTGAAGTGCCGAAGGGAAGTGCGAACACGCAAGAAGTGAGTGTGAGCGAAAGGTGGGGGCTACTGTTAAACTGTGAGAGAAGATAGCAGCGAGGTGATCTGTGACCTAAAAGATCATTTGATGCGACATGGGAGAGGGACAGCAGAGATAGGGGAAGAGAGGGAGTACTGGGGTGGGTGCTGAGCAGTGATTAATTTGTAATTAAACATGGGCCAGGTCCCTCACAAGTAGGCCACTGCAAGGTTAACCACCCACCCATTGCCTTGCCTGCGCAGCCAATGACAATACCTGTGCAGCTACCAACCATAACACTTGTACAAGTGTGACTATTCAGAATATTTCAAGCCCCCAAGGCTATAAGAATGTCATGGGTGTCAGGAGTTTATAGTTTTAATGTATAATGAATTAATAAACCGCTATTCTGATCATCTCTAAATTAAACAGACAGAGCCATCATGTGGAAGGCGTCATAGTGCCAGTGTGCACAATTCGGTGCCAGTGGAGAGCACCGGAAACCACCTGCTCGAATTAGGCACTGGTGCTGAGGTGACAGGGAAGAGGGACGTTGGTTCAAGAAGGTGTGGAAGAACAAAGGGGAGATGTGAAAGATGAATTGGGGGGCTAGAGAGGTGTAAGATACAAACAGACAAAAATTTGAATGGAGAGACGAGATGAATGAGAAGTGCTGAGGGGCACCGGAGGTGATGGGGCCAGAGAGGCCATGAGATAAATGTGAGACTGTTAGAGATGAGGGCAGTGAAAAGACAGAATGGCAAGAGGTGATTGAAGGTGAAGTGAGAGGTTGAATGGGAAGCGGTAAGAAGTTGTAAAAAGGGGTGAAAGAAAATGGCCTGAGAGAGAGATCTGGGGTTGGGAGAGGAGAGGAGAGAAGGATGGCAAGGAGGTGGTGAGAGAAAAGTGCCATGGATAAACTGCTTCACTCTGCACAAGACCGCCAGGGTTCTAAGGGAACCCTAATGTTCCCGGCTAGGGACAGGTGAGCTTCTACTATGGCAGCACATATTCCTGCAGAGTGGGAGACCCTTCACAAAGGATGACTAGACATCTTTCTGATGTTAATTGCTGTATTTTATTTATAAACTGGTACTGATGGGGTAATATCTTTCCTCAGTGTTACTGTGTGTAAAATGTTTCACAATAATGAAGCAATGCTATCCCAAAATATGTACAACAAGGGGTGGTGAGGGACAGAGTCTCTGAATTAAACAGAATACTCTCACCCAGTCAAGAGATCAGGGCTAGATCCAACACCGTTTTTTAGCTCACTGCACCATCCCAGTTTCAGAACCTGGCTGTATGCAAATTAGTCTGTTCCTGTCCCAGTGCATGATGGGAACAGGGCAAACCAAACTACAAAAGCCAATTCTTACACTGGGAAGGAAACAAGCTACCGGGGACCGGTTTCTGGCATTTCAGCCTCTTCGGCCCGGCTTGCTTGAATCCTGATGGTGCAATGAGCAAGGGACTCACATCTGAGTATACCCTTCCACGCTTAGGGTGGACAAAAATATTTACAACAAGGGGTGGTGAGGGACAGAGTCTCTGAATTAAACAGAATACTCTCACCCAGTCAAGAGATCATGGCTAGATCCAACACCGTTTTTTAGCTCACTGCACCATCCCAGTTTCAGAACCTGGCTGTATGCAAATTAGTCTGTTCCTGTCCCAGTGCATGATGGGAACAGGGCAAACCAAACTACAAAAGCCAATTCTTACACTGGGAAGGAAACAAGCTACCGGGGACCGGTTTCTGGCATTTCAGCCTCTTCGGCCCGGCTTGCTTGAATCCTGATGGTGCAATGAGCAAGGGACTCACATCTGAGTATACCCTTCCACGCTTAGGGTGGACAAAAATATTTACAACAAGGGGTGGTGAGGGACAGAGTCTCTGAATTAAACAGAATACTCTCACCCAGTCAAGAGATCAGGGCTAGATCCAACACCGTTTTTTAGCTCACTGCACCATCCCAGTTTCAGAACCTGGCTGTATGCAAATTAGTCTGTTCCTGTCCCAGTGCATGATGGGAACAGGGCAAACCAAACTACAAAAGCCAATTCTTACACTGGGAAGGAAACAAGCTACCGGGGACCGGTTTCTGGCATTTCAGCCTCTTCGGCCCGGCTTGCTTGAATCCTGATGGTGCAATGAGCAAGGGACTCACATCTGAGTATACCCTTCCACGCTTAGGGTGGACAAAAATATTTACAACAAGGGGTGGTGAGGGACAGAGTCTCTGAATTAAACAGAATACTCTCACCCAGTCAAGAGATCAGGGCTAGATCCAACACCGTTTTTTAGCTCACTGCACCATCCCAGTTTCAGAACCTGGCTGTATGCAAATTAGTCTGTTCCTGTCCCAGTGCATGATGGGAACAGGGCAAACCAAACTACAAAAGCCAATTCTTACACTGGGAAGGAAACAAGCTACCGGGGACCGGTTTCTGGCATTTCAGCCTCTTCGGCCCGGCTTGCTTGAATCCTGATGGTGCGATGAGCAAGGGACTCACATCTGAGTATACCCTTCCACGCTTAGGGTGGACAAAAATATTTACAACAAGGGGTGGTGAGGGACAGAGTCTCTGAATTAAACAGAATACTCTCACCCAGTCAAGAGATCAGGGCTAGATCCAACACCGTTTTTTAGCTCACTGCACCATCCCAGTTTCAGAACCTGGCTGTATGCAAATTAGTCTGTTCCTGTCCCAGTGCATGATGGGAACAGGGCAAACCAAACTACAAAAGCCAATTCTTACACTGGGAAGGAAACAAGCTACCGGGGACCGGTTTCTGGCATTTCAGCCTCTTCGGCCCGGCTTGCTTGAATCCTGATGGTGCAATGAGCAAGGAACTCACATCTGAGTATACCCTTCCACGCTTAGGGTGGACAAAAATATTTACAACAAGGGGTGGTGAGGGACAGAGTCTCTGAATTAAACAGAATACTCTCACCCAGTCAAGAGATCAGGGCTAGATCCAACACCGTTTTTTAGCTCACTGCACCATCCCAGTTTCAGAACCTGGCTGTATGCAAATTAGTCTGTTCCTGTCCCAGTGCATGATGGGAACAGGGCAAACCAAACTACAAAAGCCAATTCTTACACTGGGAAGGAAACAAGCTACCGGGGACCGGTTTCTGGCATTTCAGCCTCTTCGGCCCGGCTTGCTTGAATCCTGATGGTGCAATGAGCAAGGGACTCACATCTGAGTATACCCTTCCACGCTTAGGGTGGACAAAAATATTTACAACAAGGGGTGGTGAGGGACAGAGTCTCTGAATTAAACAGAATACTCTCACCCAGTCAAGAGATCAGGGCTAGATCCAACACCGTTTTTTAGCTCACTGCACCATCCCAGTTTCAGAACCTGGCTGTATGCAAATTAGTCTGTTCCTGTCCCAGTGCATGATGGGAACAGGGCAAACCAAACTACAAAAGCCAATTCTTACACTGGGAAGGAAACAAGCTACCGGGGGCCGGTTTCTGGCATTTCAGCCTCTTCGGCCCGGCTTGCTTGAATCCTGATGGTGCAATGAGCAAGGGACTCACATCTGAGTATACCCTTCCACGCTTAGGGTGGACAAAAATATTTACAACAAGGGGTGGTGAGGGACAGAATCTCTGAATTAAACAGAATACTCTCACCCAGTCAAGAGATCAGGGCTAGATCCAACACCGTTTTTTAGCTCACTGCACCATCCCAGTTTCAGAACCTGGCTGTATGCAAATTAGTCTGTTCCTGTCCCAGTGCATGATGGGAACAGGGCAAACCAAACTACAAAAGCCAATTCTTACACTGGGAAGGAAACAAGCTGCCGGGGACCGGTTTCTGGCATTTCAGCCTCTTCGGCCCGGCTTGCTTGAATCCTGATGGTGCAATGAGCAAGGGACTCACATCTGAGTATACCCTTCCACGCTTAGGGTGGACAAAAATATTTACAACAAGGGGTGGTGAGGGACAGAGTCTCTGAATTAAACAGAATACTCTCAAAATATGCGGCATCACATAACATTATTTACATTTTCTTCCAACACAATTTAGTCAAGCCTGTCACGTAATTTGGTCCTCACCTGCCTCATAATTCCAATAGCCCTGCCTACAGGTTTAGACATTTTTGTCAGGAGGGGATCCTTACACCTGAAAATGTTAACTGGGGGCTCTCGGCATCCAAAAGTTTGAAGACCTCTGCAATATGGAGACGGCCCTATTAGACCTATCTGCAGCGTTTGACACGGTGTCCCATGCTATCCTGGTCAATCGTTTGGCCAGTACCGGCATAGCGGGCACCGTGTTAGAGTGGTTTAAAAATTTCCTAACACATAGGCGCCAGGTTACCACGCTGGGACATTTTCGTTCTCAAGAGAAGGAGCTGACATCAGGGGTGCCACAGGGCTCGAGTCTGAGCCCTACTCTCTTCAATCTGTATATGGCCCCCCTGATCAAACTAATATTCTCATTTGACATCCGCATAATAGCCTATGCGGATGACACGCAACTAGTCCTAGTCTTAGACAAGGACAAGGACATGGCTAGTGCGGAAAAGGCCCTGAAAGAGTGTTTGACTGCAACGTTTACATGGATTGAAAATAACCATCTTAAATGTAACTCAGCTAAAACTGAAATCCTACCGTTTGGGCAAAAAAAAAAATTTTCTCCCCAGACATGTTGGCCAGAGAATGCAGAAGCTCTGCCCAATACAATTGTGGCTGCACGTAACCTCGGGATTAAATTTGATGAGACCCTTTCGTTCAAACAGCAAGCAATAGATGTAGCTGGCTCATGTTTCAACATAATAAAGGGCCTTAGGAAATGTTTTGATCTCCTTCCCCTACCAGCCAGACGCACGGTTGCAGTAGCACTAGTTACATCTAAATTAGACTACTGTAATAGTCTGTATGCAGGGGCCAATAAGTCGGCCCTATACAGACTTCAGATGGTTCAACATGCTACCGCCAGACTGGTGCTCAGATGGCTGCGGAAATCCTCAGCCTCTGCAGCATTGGATACCCTTCCCTGGTTACCTATTCAGAAACGTATTCTGTTTAAGGTCCTGACGATTGTTCACAGGGCCTTTTATAAGCGAGGCCCACTGTACCTCAGAAAATTTTTCAATCGATACCACCCCACTCGAGAACTTAGATCTGCCTCAGCTAACCTATTGAGCGTCCCAAAATTTAGACTGTCGACAAAGGGAGGAAAATCCCTGGCAGTGATAGGTGCTAAAGCATGGAACAAACTACCCTACCAACTCCGTTCGATCAGCCCCGAAAAGAACTTCAGAAAAACCCTGAAGACTTGGATATACACCCTTGCTGACACCACATGCAAAGCAATGATCTGAATTTTCTTTCTAGGGACGGAACAATATAGCGGTGTACAGCTAGTAGCTATTGGAGTAAATGCGCCAAGATGCTCCTTGGAGTGGTAGTGCGCTATATAAATGTCTTTTCACTCACTCACTCACTCGTTGCAGCAACAGACAACATCTGGATGATCCTTGATAGAAGAAAAACTGCAGCCTTCATCCTACCCGATCTCTCTCTGGCCTTCGACACAGTCTCCCATCTGATCCTCATCAGAAGCTTCCACGAGACTGGCTTCCAAGTACCTGCCCTAAAATGGTTTTGCACACTCCTCGTTGAAATAACCCAAACAGTCAACAAGCCACCTTAGACTTCAGAAACCCGAGAACCAATATGTAGAGCCCTCCAGGTCTATTGGATTACTCTGGCAGACATAATCCGAGCTCACAACATCAACATACTCACCTTTGCGAATTACATGCATGTGATACTGTACCTCTCAGACAAAACACAGAGCTTAAGGAAGAACCTCAACATCTTCATGACCAAAAAGTCCACCTGGTTGAAGTCCAACTGCCTCAAGTCGAATAAACAAGACCAAAGTGGTTATCTGCAGAAAGAAAAGCCTCATCACGGGTCTCTGCCTAGAGGCCTACATAACTCAGACTCAGCCCACAAGCAGGAAACCTTTGTATCATCATTGAGAGCAAGCTGGACATGTTTCCCCAGTTCAATACATTCATCACCGCCTACTTCCACACCCAGAAATTGTTGAAAAAGATCTACAAATGGCTACCAAACAACATCAGGAAGACTGTCATCTAAGCCCTCATCACCAGCAGACAGGCCTACGTGAATTCCCTTTAAGCAAGAATCACCAATCAACTCACCAAAAGACTACAGATCACCCAAATCACAGCTGCCAGACTCGGCCTCAAGCCCTCACACCGATCATGCATCACACATCACCTAAGGGAACTCCACAGGTTGTCGATACACAAGCGCAACAGTTCAAGATCCTCACCCAGACATAGCACTACACAACACAGGCCCAGCTACCTGAACAGATGCAACATTTCTACCAACCCCTCAGGCAGTCTGCTCAGCTGGATCCTTACTAGCACATGTCCCACACATACACAAAGCAGGTCTGGTGGTTAAGCCTTCTCATCCATCACTCCTAAAGCATGAAACAACCTCCCACACCAGATAAGAGTCTCCTTATTTCATAGAATTTCACATGAAGCTGGCGATTTGGCTCTTCAAGCAAGTTCCCACGAGGCTAGCCTCACACACTTGCAAAAGTGCCAGGATACCCTCACGGGTGATAGGATGCTATACAAATACACATAAAATAATTATTTTGAGTCAAGGAGCTCAATCAAGTGATCATAAGGTTTGCCGGGCACCTAGTTGATTGAGAGAAGCAGAAGGTTCCAGGGCACACTGAGGATGCCTGTGGGCCTGGCAAACTGAACAAAAATATTTAGGTGGATTACCAACCACTCCTAAAAATTACCATTCACCTGACATTATAGGGTCCACGTTGTTTACAACACTTGATATGGCAGTAGCATATCATCAAGTTGAGTTGCACAAGGATTCTCAGTATCTGACATTTTATCAGACAAGAGTTGGCTTATCATTACAACAGAATGCCTTTCTATTTGGTATCATAAAGGATAATAAAAAATCTTGCTTACAACATTTTCTTGGAGTTGTGGATTTCCAGGATGGTATTTTGGTCTAATGGGCTGACAAGGACTGACAGAATGAAAGATTGGCAAGGGTGCTAATTATACTGAAATGAGAATGGATTGACCCCATGATATGATAAGTACAAGTTTGCAGTAGATCATGTTGGTTATGTGTGTCATTGTGTTTGAGTAAGGGTATTGAGCCGAAGGTTAAATTGTCAAAAGCCATTAAAGAAGCTGCCCCTGTTAATAAGGACCACCTGCAGTCTTTTCTTAGTCTACTACTCAGAGTATAAGTATTTTTCATGTTTTGTTTCCATTCTTCAAGCAAAGTTAAATTATTGTCAGTGTGAAATTCCTATGAAGCAGGAGTGTTCAATATAGTGAAGAAAGATTGTATATGCCAAGCCCTCGAAACTCTTTGATTCTAACTGGAGTGCCATGATTACAGGTGCATGTGGGTATGGTTTGGGTGCAGTGCTTTTGCAGGAGAGAGTTGGGCATGAGAACGTTTTAGCATTTGCTTAAATGGCTCTGGGATGTGCGCAAGTGACCTACTCAAAGAAAAAGAATAACGCACTTCAGGTTTGGGTAGTAAATTTGCAGTTTGCACAGATCATAAGCCTTTTCTAGTATCACAGGTGGCAAGTGCGCTACGCTTAAGATTGCCAGGTGGTAATAAAGACTGTAAAAGCATCAGTATAGATAGCAATATATGCCTGGTTTCAAATTGTGTAGCTCGCTACAGGAAAGGGTGCGGAGGAGGAAAAATAAGTTGTGAGTGTCTTTGTCAAAAGAGGAGTGTAAATAGCATCTGGATCAAAATGCAGTTTTAGCAAAGGTAAAAGATTCCTTAAAGAGATTTGTGCCATGAAGAGACATATTCAAGAAGACTTTTAGCTACCTAGTGTCAGACTTGCAGTTCCACTGTGGCAATGGCTAGACTTGGATCCTGCTCCGTCTCCCCCACCTTGTACTTCATGGAAGCTAAACCCCCACTCAAGAGAACACAGGGGAATTGTGAAACACACACATCACTGAGTAGCACCCTCTCTTGGAACTGGTATGAATTTTTCTCATGCATTGGAGACCTGAAGAGAGTAAACAAACATCATTACTATATGTCTCCTGAACGGAACTATCTAAAATACTGTGTATGATATACTTCTATAGGTGAGTAACACTGCAGTGTTATGTGCCTGTAAATACAAATGGCTTGCCTGCAACATATAATGTGAAAGGTTAATCTAAAGTCTAAACTCCTCAGAGGTAATATATGCACATGGAAATTAATCCTTATTGAATGCCATTTACAATAAGTTCAAAAGAAAATCAAATGCAAGGTTCAAAGTCTTAAGAATGAATGTGAGATTGTCACTCCACCGGCGAAAAAAGAACTTTAGTGCAATAAAATCATCAGAGAACAATACCGCCTTCGAAGAAAATGTTCAAGTCCATGCGAACATTGATGGCAGCACTCCTACAACAATTACTTCCAACGAAAAATCACAGTTGATACAACAAGCAAGATTTCCAGAGGTGATTGTAGTACAATTCCATCTTCAAACTGAGTGAGATGTGAGCAAACAAAATATGGCCATCGGGAAGTAGTGTTCTTCAGGTTAAGCGCCTCGATACACTAGAGCAGTGGTTCCCAAACTTTTGACTCCTGAGGACCCCCACTGAATCACTACTGAAAGCCGGGGACCCCCAAGCAATTTGTAGAATTTAAATTTCTTTTTAAAAACGCCTTTTGAAGCAGAGGCAATTTCAAGAGGTAGACGGCCTGAATTGGGTCTATTAGCATGGACATGTATGCATACAGCAGTGTATTATTTAGTGGTACCCAAGGGCTTGTGGAAAGTGAGCAATCATACAGCAGCACGAAAATACTACTGCTGATCCTGGCTGCATCTATTTTTACCTGCCTGCCAAGTAACGGTAACTTAAACACATGTATCTTTCAACATTTTATTGCTTTTATTGTTGTGCCTGTATTTTCTTTGTTGTGTCTGTGACTGCTGTTGTCTGTCTTTCCCCGCTGCCTGTACGTGGTCCGTGCCCCTTTTTCTTCCCACTGTTCCCTTGCTGTCCCTTTGCTCTCTCTGCCCGGTCTTTCCTTCTGTACCCCTCGCTGCCCCGTGAACCAGAAACAAGTGTCTAGAGATCCGCATTATCTACGCCAACCTTGGCGAAAACACTCGAAAATATCAGAGCGAGCTAAAGAGACTGCATTTCCCAGAATGGCAGGGGCGAACCTTGCCTGAGACGTCAGCATTGTGCTCCCACATCCTGTTGTCTACTTAAAGTACTCCCATGAGTCATTGAGCTGACGAGCTCATAGATGAAGCCCCTGCGCGCCAGTAAGAGGTACCGGACCTGATATAATGTTTGGCAGCCTACTCAGCAAACCCCAAAATACAAGACTGTATTCTCTACTGACGACGGTTAATAAACCAGAAACACGTGCCTAGAAATCAGCACTATCTGCGCCAACATTGGCGAAACACTCGAAATTATCGGAGCGAGAGACTGCATTTCCCAGAATGCCAGGGGCGAACCTTGCCAGAGAGGTCAGCAGTGTGCTCCCACATCCTGTTGTTTACCTGCTCTATTGTTCAGCTCTCTGGGACTTACTTTACCTGAACTGTTCTTTAAGGGACAACCTCACCCCTGCTCCAAAAAAATCCACTGCTATTTTTTCCCATGCATGCAAAAAGCATTATTTAGTTTTATCTGCATTGACCTGATGTGTTCCATGCAATGAATGAGGAGTTGAAGCATTGTCCGCTTGTAGAAAAGAAGTGAAAAAAACAACGATTAAATCTGACCATGAAAAAGGACAGTCATTGGGGAATGTCACTTGTCTGCCTGACAGGACTGGAGGGAAAAGCTTGTAAGTTTATAATATTTATATAATATTTTAAGTCTGTTTGATTATAAAGAATGGGGCCAACTGATATCCAAATGTTGGCCTGAGCTACATAACTTAGTTGATCCAGTAGGATGGGGGCGCAAAGATACTACACACCATAGACAAGTGTAGGAGGATCAAGAGGGAAGGACAAAACAGAAAATGTGTGGTTTGAGCCCCGTTTAAGTAGAGGAGTAGTAGTGGAGGTATAAAAACTACTTATTTTAATTTTTTTTGTACATTTTAGTTGAACAATAGGTATATCAAATATTAATACTTCGCAAGATCAATAACAATATATTGCCTGGCTGTCTACCCATGCCCTACATATGTAAGCAATAAAAAAGAATGAGACACAGGACACAGAAGATGGGTGAGAGAAGGGAAAATTATGTCCGAAAGTGTAAAAGCACAATTTAAACAAACATGCATGTGCGTATAACCATCCTCCCTCCAGTGTGTGCACGGATAAACGTATATGCCCCTATACCATGCAGGGGTGGGGGTCATCCCTTGAAGAAGGTAAGTCAACATTCTAAACCTTCCTTCAATTCAGGCTTTAATGCTTACGTCATAGTTCTACCGAGTCCATCAATAGCCACAAAAGTTCAGTCATTACAAACTCACACAACACTACATCTCCCCCTCAGCAGTGTGTGTCCATTGTCCAGGTGACTCGTAAATAAGGCCTGGTCCAGAGTTTTCCTAGAGGCTGACTGTAGCGAAGAAAAAGCTTTCCATAACATTTGCACTGTAGCAAAGCTTGTGCCACAAGTGGCGGGAACCTGATCCTTAATCAATAGTGTCCGCTCTAGTCCAACTTTATGCCAAGGTTTTTTACTACCTGCCTCGGGGAGGGGGCCAGACCTATTTCAGCGGGCCACTAGTCAGCAGACCAGAGCTCCTGAGCCTTTCCAAACAACAGTAACTCAGTCATGTCACTGTTTAATTGAAGGTAAGTGCTTGCCATCCAGTTCACAATTTTTCTCATGCAGTAAGAGAATCGAGATTTGACCTTATCAAGGTCATGTCCAAAGGAGATGACAAGTTGAGTGTCATCAGCGTAGGCTATAATCCATAAGCCGATATAGAGCTTTGCCATAAAGACCCACATCATGTAACCTGCAGATTAGTATAGCATGAAAGACAGTGTCAAAAGCTGCTGACAAGTCCAACAGCACCAGTATAACTGTGTTACCAGCATCCAGGTACAGTCTGATGGCATGCATGACAGCAACTAGTGTGGTCTTGGGGTTGTGCAATGCTCTGAATAAAGATTGTGAAGGATCCTGTGCTCACTACGCCACTGGAGTCAAGCTATCCTGGCTGATGACAGCTGATAGCCAGACACCGGTCCTAGGATGCTTGATTCCGGTTCAGGGAAGACATGGCTTGGCAGCTCTGGTCTGGACTGTTCCCATGAGGCTCAGGGTCAAGACTGATTTGCATATTGCCATGTCTGAACTGGGGTGGCGTGGTGAGCAAAATAACAATGGATTAAACCCAGATCTGTGACTGGGGGTGAATGCTTTGCCAATGTGCAACATTCCGTCCATCATCTTGTGTGTTTTGCTGTTCGCCCTATGTGGGAAGGGTATATCCAGACGTGGGTCCCGTGCTCACTATGCCACTGGAGTCAAGCTATCCTAGCTGTTGACGGCTGATAGCCAGAAACCGGTCCTAGGATGCTTGATTCCGGTCCAGGGAAGATAGGCTTGGCAGTTCGGGCAGGATTGTTCCCATGAGGCACAGGGCCAAGACTGATTTGCATATGGCTATGTCTGAACTGGGGTGGCTTGGTGAGCAAAATAACGATGGATTAAACCCAGATCTGTGACTGGAGGTGAATGTTTTGCCAATGTGCAACATTCCGTCCGTTTTTAAGGATCCAGTATCTCACACTTTTCCAGAGAAGCAGCAAGCTGTTAATTTATGAGGCTTTCTATGTTTTTAATAAGGGAGGCAGTAGCGATATGAGACAATAGTTGGAAAGGTTTCCCGGGTTGGTGTTTGGTTTCTTTAAAACTGGAGGAACCTGGGCATATTTCCAACCTTGCATTTTAGTTGAGTTAAAAGAGAGGTTAAAAAGGGCCATGATGAAAGATGCAATAGAGTTGGACAGGCAAGCAGTGAAACTAGGAGGCCATAAGCCTAGCAGAGACCCTGAATTGGCGTTTAGCTAACAGCCCTTGAATTTGCTCAAGGGTGCATGGTTCGAACCTTTCTAAAAAGGATGCTGCATTAGGAGGAGGAAAGTTAAAATAGACTACCTCCTCTAGCGTCATATTAATAGGAAAGTTCTTATAAATTGTGCTGATTTTTTTCTTCGAAGAAGTCAGTTAACAAATCACATAGATCTTGTGGTGCTGTGATGGCCTCAAGCTCAGGTTTAATAAATCCATTAAGAGCTTTAAAAAAAGTTAATTTGCATAGTTTTCAGCTTGCTTAATGTTATTAGTTTCTTGGTTTCACCCTTAACCCGGTCACCCCACTCACCACACGGCCCCCGTGTGCCCTGGTCACCGCTGCTGCCTTCTCGTCGCTGCCTCCTGCTGCCTGGGCTCCCGCCCTCAGGCTTGCCCCCTCGCCGCTTCCTGTGTCTGTTTTTCCCGCTGATCCCTCCGTGACTGCTTTTTTTCCTGCCCTTGTCCCCCCCCCGCTCACCGCCGACGGTCCTCTGCGGCCCCGCCCCCTTCCTTCTCCCCATTCGCCACCCTGCTCCCGCCTCCCAGGTGCTCCTCCCTCCCACTTCGCCATATATGGCGAGGACGGCGCTTACGCGTAGCGGGCGCGGCAAATGCGCGCCAAAGGCGAGCCCAAGGCGAGCCCGTCTGCACCCGTCTGCACCACGGACGATGCCACTCCACACAACGGACCTATGACGCCGCCACCCTCTACGCACTCAACGCCGGCCGAACCCCCACCTGCTACCGAGCCACCCCGAAACGCACCCACGGACCCTTCACCTGCGAAGTCTGCAAATACACCTGCCTCCAGACCTGCACCACACACGACAAGCCGAGCACCAGCAGGAACCACCTCAAGTGCATCCTGCTCAACACCCGCTCAGTCCACAGACACGCCGTTGAACTCTGGAACCTGCTCGACACAACATCACCAGACAACGCCTTCCTCACAGAAACCTGGATGAACGCCTCCTCAGCGCCTGACATTGCCATAGCCATCCCGGACAGATACAAGATCACCTGGAAGGACCACATCAACCAGACTGGAGGAGGCATCGCCATCGTACACAGGAACACCATCCGCATCACGACCAACTGCGACGACACCCTCACCGCCGCCCAAAATCTCCACTTCCAGATACACACCGACCCGAAGACCACCCTCAGAGGCACCCTCATCTACAGACCCCCGGGACCACGCACCCAATTCAGCGAAGACATCGCCGACTTCATCAGCCCGCACTCCCTCCCCTCCGCTGACTACATCCTCCTAGGGGACCTCAACTTCCACCTAGAGAACAACAGGGACAGCAACACCACCACCCTGCTGGACAACCTCGCTAACCTCGGACTCAAGCAACTGGTGAACACCCCCACCCACTACGCCGGACACACACTTGACCCCATCTTCTCCTCCAGCAAGCACATCTCCTTCAGCCACTCCACCGGACTCCATTGGACTGACCACAGCTGCAGCCACTTCAGCTTCAGAAGAACCACGACCCACAACCACCCGCAACAGATTCCTCGCAGGAGCTGGAGCAAGATCACCGCTGAGCAGCTCACCACCTCCCTCCACCAGAACCCTCCCGCCAGCACAACGGACCCCAACGAAGCAGCCAGCAACCTCACACAGTGGCTCACCAACTGCGCAGATGACCTCGAACCACTGAAGAACCCTCCCAGCAGACCCGGCAGCAAGAAATCCCCCTGGTTCACCAACGAACTCAAGATCTCCAAGAAGAACTGCCGCACCCTCGAGAAAGCCTGGCGCCACGACCCGACCACGGACAACATGATGGCCCTCAAGCACGCCACCCGCAAACACCACCAGCTGATCTGCACCACCAAGAAGACAGCATTCAAAGAACAACTGGACAACAACGCCCACAACAGCAAGGAACTCTTCAGCATAGTCAAAGAGTTCTCCAACCCCAGCGCCGGAAACAACGACATCACTCCCTCGTAAGACCTCTGCGACTCACTCTCCTCATTCTTTCACCGTAAGATCGCCGATATACACAACAGCTTTGGCGCACCAACCACACACCCAATCACCGAACCAACGCCCCCCACCACCACCCTCAGCGCCTGGACCCCGGTCAGCACCGAAGACACCACCCGCACAATGAACACCATCCACTCCGGATCACCAACCTACCCTTGCCCCCTACCACGTCTTCAACAAGGCCGACTCCATCATCGCACCCCAACTCCGGGACATCATCAACACCGCCACCTTCCCGGAGATCTGGAAGCACGCCGAACTCAGCGCTTTCCTGAAGAAACCAACAGTGGACCCAACCGACCTCAAGAACTACCGCCCCATCTCGCTCCTCCCTTTTCCTGCCAAAGGCATCGAGAAGACCGTCAACAGACAGCTTGCCGCCTTCCTCGAGACAGACGGATCCCTCGACCCCTCGCAGTCCGGTTTCCGAGCCAACCACAGCACTGAGACCGCCCTCATTGCAGCCACTGACTACATCAAATCCCTGCTCGACAACGGGGAAACAGCGGCCCTCATCCTCCTCGACCTCTCCGCAGCATTCGACACTGTCTGCCACTGCACCCTAGTACAGCGCCTCAGCAACATCGGAATCCAAGAGAAGGAACTGGAGTGGATAATCTGGTTCCTCGCCGGAAGAACCCAGAGAGTCCCCCTCCCCCCGTTCAGATCCGAGGCCACCGAAGTCATCTGCGGCGTACCACAAGGATCATCACTCAGCCCAACCCTCTTCAACGTCTACATGAGCCCTCTTGCAGCCATCGCACGCAAACACAACCAACATCATCTCCTATGCCGACGACACCCAGCTAATCCTCTCCCTCACCAACGACCCCGCCACGGCCAGAACCAGCCTACACGAAGGGATGAAAGAGGTCGCCGAATGGATGAAGAACAGCCGCCTGAAACTGAACTCAGAAAAGACGGAAATCCTCATCCTGGGGTCATCACCCTCCGCCTGGGACGACTCCTGGTGGCCCCCTGCCCTGGGCACCACTCCCAAACCAACGGATCACGCACGCAACCTGGGCTTCATCCTGGACTCCTCCCTCTCGATGACCAGACAAGTCAACGCCGTATCATCATCATGCTTCAACACCCTGCGCATGCTCCGTAAGATCTTCAGATGGATCCCCACCGAAACAAGGAAGGCGATCACCCAGGCACTTGTCACCAGCCGACTGGACTACGGAAACACCCTTTACGCCGGAACCACAGCCAAACTTCAGAAAAGACTCAAGCGCATCCAGAACGCCTCCACACGACTCGTCCTGGACATCCCCCATCACAGCCACATCTCCGGCCACCTGAGAGACCTGCACTGGCTCCCTGTCAGCAAGAGGATCACGTTCAGGCTCCTCACCCACGCACACAAGGCCCTCCACGACCGGGGCCCCAAGTACCTCAACAACCGCCTGACCTTCTACGCGCCCACCCGCCAGCTACGATCAACCAGCCTCGCCCTCGCCGCCGTACCACGCATCCTCCGAGCCACCGCCGGGGGAAGATCCTTCTCCTACCAATTCTTAATTCAGCAGAGTACCAGGGGCCCTTGTCTCGACTTGAAATAGTTGGTACTTGCTTAAGTGGGGCAATTTTATTGAACGTCCGCATGGGGGAGTTTGGTAGTTGGCCTAAACCATGTTCAAATCATTGCTCTGAATGCTCTCTATAGGTTCAAAAACTTTGGAGTAAGAATTCAGTGAGACTAGTTTCCATAGTCCCCTCACTCTACCGGCCGCTCTTCTAGGCTCAACAGGCTCATAATCTTTTGGAATATTAAACTTAATTGGGTAGTGTTCAGATCATGTGATATGTAATGGAGGTTTACTCCTTACCGCCAGCGAGTTTGTAAAAATAAGGTTGGTGATGTGGCTTGCCTTATGTAAGGGACTTGTCATTATCTGTTGGAGGCCTATAATTTTCATATCTGAGGGTGTGCCTAGTTAAAAGGAGGGAGGAGTGCGAATTTGTGAATAATTGTGCAACCGTGTGACACATCTGGGGAAAATGTGGCAAAGTTTAGTAGAATTAGTTTGCGGTTGGGATGTCAAGTTTTGTGTCAATTTGTCACGGGGTGGGGTCAAAAAGAAGAGGAATGCAATTTTGATTGTGACACTATTTGATGGATCTACATGAAATGTGTCAAGCAGTTAGCAAATAACACCCAGTGAAGGTATTTCAGATTATGTACAGATCCAATGTGGAATAGGGGCAAAATAAATTAGGGAAGTGAAAATATATTTCATTTGCTAATAGAGCTGCCACGATGTGATGAATCTAATAAATAAATAAATATATGAAATCTGACAGACGTTTAGCAGGTTTAGCTTTCTGTTGGTTTGTCAGGTTTTGAGCAGATCTGAAAAGGAAGGAAGGTATATGTTGGAGGGAGGTAAAAGTTCCAATCACTTACAACTTTGGCACGGTTTGATGAATCTGCCTCAACTTTGGGAGACAGCAAATTAAACCCGGGGCATAATATTATGTTTCATGCAGATCAGGCAGGGTATGGGATAGGACAAAGCTACAGCAGAGGGTCAAAAATGCCAAGGCCTGCAGCCATCTCCTGCTGTGCATAGCTGAAGGCTGTGTGTACCAGTGATTTTCTGCCATGGAGCTTGGGCACATCACATGGTCTTTGGCCAGGTCGTGCATCCATACCTAATCTACTTGGCCGTTACAGGGGTGTCTGCTTGTGGGGATTCGGAACAGAGCTGGCCAAAAGCAGGCCCTGCAGCCAACTTCAACTATG
Organism: Lissotriton vulgaris; assembly: GCF_964263255.1. Lineage (NCBI taxonomy): Eukaryota > Metazoa > Chordata > Amphibia > Caudata > Salamandridae > Lissotriton > Lissotriton vulgaris. Next base: position 1,965,171,464 of record NC_141687.1, read on the forward strand.
CATGGCCTTTGGCCATGCACTAATATAAATGTTTACACGACAGGTAATAAATGCAGATGAATGCATAAATCATTAAAAAAACAGTTCAAAGCCCTGAAATGTGCTAATTATGGTATGCAATGCACACCAAAACTCACATCCATTGGCATGCTCAGTACACTACTTGACTGATGGCATGTGATTAAAAAAAGGCCAAAAAAGGACAACAAGGCAATGACTTGAGTTTTGGTGTTCATCTATCTATATATGAAAACATAAAACGTGTTTGGCTGTTTTTATTGCACAAAACGCAATAGTATAAAAACAAATTTTTTGCAAATTGTCATTATGTTGATGAAAACCATATTTCACAGGAAAAAGAAATTCATCAGTTAGTGTTAGGGATGCGCACAACACATGCCATATTTGTTCCGTGAATGTAATTGTTTTTTTGTTATTTACTTACGTTGCAACCCTTCAAGCCTTTGGCTGTTTGCAGGGGGGCCTGCGGCCAGACGTTGCTCCCAATCCGCCATGGCCACCCAACTCATGATACACATGGTCTTTGCTATGCACTGTGGGAGTTGGCTGAAGGGCCAGTCCCTGTGCCTGACAAGCCGTGGCCCCAAAAACAACATTGCACACAGTCTGCTATATACCCATTTTGCTCTTTGCACATCCTTCAGCTAAACCTGGTGCCCAATCCCCTTTGGCTTTGAGCAGCAGAGGTTGGTTGGAAGGCTTACCTGGCTTTAAACTGGGCTCAATTTGCTACCTGTGATATTCCATGCAAATTAATTGAACAGCAGCAAAGTTATTAGTGAATGAAACTCTAATTGCCCCACCCCCTTTATATTTGGACCGCAAACATTCTGCTCGAAACTTGAAACAACATACAGTATTTATTTATTTATAAAGTTTTATTTAGCGCAAACAAGATCCCGTAAGGATATCCGAACGCTTTAATTAGGAAGGAAAGGAAGGACAATAATGCAAAATCAAACATCAGGTAGGAATATAAACAAGAATGATTGCAGATTACAAGACAAATGCTAAATGGAAGGTTATAATAGACAATTGCACACGGGTAGCAAAGGGGGCATAGTAGTAAATGATGGTAGCATGTTAGTAGGAACAATGTCATCGAGCAGGAGAGCCTAGCCCACTTACGTTAGGAATTTATTAATCAGGAATCTTGTGAATTCCAGTTTGAACACCGTTGTTAAGGAGATTCTTTGTACTTCCGGTGGTAGAGAGTTCCATATCTTTGAGGCAGCGCCACAAAAGACTCTGTGACAGGTTCTGTTTTTGCTAAGGATACGTGGTTTCAAGAGGAAAGTAGTGGCGCTTTTTGAGGCTCTTACACCGCAAGATAGTTCAAGTTTTTGCGCCAGGTACCTTGGAGTATTAAAGTGGATGGCTTTGTGCGTCATAACGGCAATCTTTAACTGAATTCGCACTTCATAGGGGAGCCAATCAAGAGATTTTTGGACTGGGGATATAGGCTCATTGCGTTTGGTGCTGGTAACCAGTCTAGCAGCAGCCTTCAGTAATGCCGTTAGTGGAGCCATGGTGATTTGGGAAGGCCACAGAGGGTAGCGCTGCCTTAATCTAGCCTCACTTCAAAAAGGTGAGGTTAGCCTCGGCAGGACAAGCGCTTGTACCACTTGCTTGAAATCATTAAGTGGAAGGAACAGTTTGATATTTCTGAGTGTACTTATTAAGTGGTTTGCTCCCTTACATGTATTGCTGATATGATTTAAAAACCTTCTTGAAACTTCCTCCCCCTTTGATGGACCTGCTAAAAAATAGAGAAAACCAAGAGATGGTTGAACAACCTAAGTCTTAGCCAAATTCCGTGAAGGTCTATCACACGTTGCCAAAGTTATTATTAAATCAATCGTTTTTCGATGTTTAGGCTTAACCAGTCATACAGCATTGAATGCTGTATTCAGTTAAACATGATTGTTATCCTTGTTATGTCAGCTACCCTGTCTTTAGACACCAAGGGCTGTATTACAGAATGTGCCCCAGGGGCAAAACGGGCATGTATGCAACACTGAGCGCCCCCGGGGCACTTTGGTATTACAGAAAAGGCCACAGACGCTTGTGCATCCCCTTCTGCACTACAGATAGCGGTGGCGCACATGTAGCGCCAGCGCTATCTCCAGAGGATGTTCTCTCATTTGCATGGACATAAGGCCCCATGCAAATGAGAGAATCCCTTTCCCTCTGCACCATATTGTAGAAGCTGTCAGTAGGCGCACTGATGACAGCCCTCTGGAGGAGGTAAAGGGGGTCCTATGGACACCCCCAGACATTCCCTTGCAGGAGGGTACAGTCACTATCTGCATCCACCTGCAAGGGGACCTCAAATCCCTTAAGTGCGGGTGGATTGCCGTCTGCACAGAGAAACCTGGTGCAGCTCTTAAACAGCTGCTCCGTATGCGCTGCCCCGGGGCTAAAATGGAGTTAGAATTGACCACGTGTGCTGTGCAGCCATCTTCCTACTCAGTATTCTAATATACACTGACGCTCATGTTTATAAACAAGCATGTCTACAGATGAGAAAACATCACCCAATACTGTGTCTACATTTACAACTTCATGTGAAGGACTACTACAACTTGGCAACGAATGTTCTCTTTAATTGAAGTCAAAGACAGCTTTACCAGATGATTCCAAGCCATAGAAGACACCATGTTCCAGACCTGGACTTTCCTTTTCATAAATCAGTGTTTTCAGGCGTGTTAGTACAATGGGGTCATCTAAAATGAATCAAGACTACAACTCCCAGAATGCAGTATGTAGTTAAATGGAGTAAAGAACCATAAAGCGATGTCTGGTAACAATTAGACTGGTAGCTTAGATAGCAAGGAAGTGGACAAATCCTAAATGTGTTTAGCCAAAAAGAAAAAGGTTTCTTCGAACGAAGCATAATTAGAAACGAGACAAGCTACTGGGTGGCATGATAATATGGAAATGTATTTGAAGGAGGAATAAAATCATAGCATCTATTAATAACACTTGGAAATCGATGTCATGCTAAAAATACCTTGCAGTCTGCAATTCCTAACCAAAGTTTAAATTTACTGCCCACGACTGTACCAGGTAGTCTGATGTTTTTTCGCATTGTATTTTTAATTGTTTCGGCTAATGAGCCATACAAAATGAATTAGATTTATATATAAAAGTTTAGCAAATACGATGATTAAATACAAGTTCCTGAGTTAGGTTCAATGAAGAAATTAGTTTTAAACTGTTCATTCCCAATCGTATAAGATACAATTTATGTTTAGAATATACTTTAAGGTATATTTAGTTGCGTTAGTACATTGGAGACACAAACGGGAAACCCACTGTCTATTTTCCAAAACCCTGCGAGAGAGAATGTGTGTGTATATATATATATATATATATATATATATATATATATATATATATATATACACACACACACACACACACACACATATAAATACAGATATACACACACCTGTGTGCTTGCTTGTCACATCACAACCAAAATCCGTATTCCTGGAAAACGGCAACTTTATTTCCCTTAGAAGTCCCAGGCAGGGGGCTGATACAGCCTTCTTCCCCAACACCAAACTATTGTTTCTGATTCCTAAAGCTGGAGGAGGGGTGGGGGGGCTACAAGTAGTCACGAAAAGTCGCAGCCTTGGCCTCTTAGCTGGAGCTTTAGAAGCCCGGCACTGCATGATAACAGCTTTCTCAAAAGTGTTTTCCCAGAACCGTCCCTGAAACACACAAACACTGCAACCAACAGCCTCGCCCTTTTTAACTGATAAAAATGACAGAAGGAAAAAAAAGTCGTGACTCGGTTTTCAAATGAAAGAGCTCCTAGCAAATATTGAAAAAAAATCCTGATAAAGGAAGTGAGGTGAAAAAGGGGAAGGGAAAAGGAGAAGAAAATAAACTATAAATACGCCCATCACCCCCGTCGCGTTGTTCAAGCCCCGTAGTGGGAGTTTCAAAAGAGAGAGAAAAAAAGCCCCGGTCCTTTAAAAGAAAGAGAAAAGAAAACTTGAGCTTTGGCTGGGGGAGGATGGGGGGAAGCGAGAAAACAAAAGAGAGAGATAAAAGCCTGCTCGGGGGAGGCGATTGTCCTCTGTGTGTTCCTCTCTCTCTCGTGGGCTGCGGGGAGGGGGGCTGCTTTGCATCGCTTCACGTCAGCTCTGCCTCATTCCCTTCTTCCTTCCTGCTACAGAGAGGGGGGCGGGGGAGATAGGGTGGCTGGAGGAGGGGTAGAGAGAGAAACATTACAAAGGGAAGGTGGAGACGGTGACACACAGAAGGAAGGGCAGGCAGGAACGGGGGAAGGGAGAGACGAGCAGAGGGAGGGGAAAGACAGTGGGGGAGAGGGAGAGACTGAAAACGAGAGGCTGGTAGACACTGAGGAGAGGACAGCACAGGGGAGGGGGGAGGGCTGTAGAGTGGGAGAGTGTGAGAGATAGGTGGAGAGAAGAGGGTTGAGGCAGAGGGAGGGACATGACTGAAAGATAAGAGGGAGGAGTAGGAAGACAGTGGGTGAGGGGGGGAGGCAGGAGCGTTGCAGGGGGCGAGAGGAGGCTGCGGGTGAAGGAAAAGGGTCACTTTGCAGAGAAGAATGTAGAAAGACGCTAGGAGAGGGGTAGAGAGGATGAGGCGGACGGGGAGGGATATGACAGCAGGAAGCGAAGAAAGGGGAGGAGAAGTGCAGATAAACAGGCAGTGAAACAGAGGAAGGAAGGAGAAGACGGATATTACAGACAGATTACAGAGGGAAGGGGGACCGGGCGAAAGAGGAGAGAGTGGGCGAGATAGGCGGGGGGAAGAAACAGGAAGGTTAAGAGGGGGAGGGACATTACGGAGGAGGAGGGGAGAGACAGAAGAAGAGGAAGGAGAAGAAAAAGAGTGCGTGAGGCAGGCAAGGAAGGAAGACAGGAGCAGACCGAGGGAGGGACTTGGAGAGGCGAAAGAGTGGATCAGGCGCAGGAAGGAAGCAGAGAGAGGAAAATAAGGTATTTTTTTGTAGGGGAGAACAGAAGATAAAGGGGAGTAGATAAAACAGAGAGGAAGAGAGAAAAGAGGAAGAAAACAAAAAAAAGGAAGGCGAGCTAAGTCAGAGGAGTCAACCGAACCGGTGACTGGAACCCGAGCTGCTTTCTTCTCTACTTGGGGATAGAGGACCCGACCTCCCCCCAAGGATTGGAGGCAAATCGAGGGAATCCTGACCTCCAGGAAGAGCGGAACCTCGACGCCCGCCACTGTCTAGGGTAAGTCTGCAACTCTCTCCGCTTCTGTTATAATGCCCGTTTCTTCCCAGGGTACAGAAAGGGGGCGCACTGCTGCCTGTAACCTGTCTGCATCACCTCTGTCAGGGAGGCCCGAGGGGGCGGCGCTGGCAGTGTAACCTGACCCGCTGGCTCCCTTTAAAAGTACCTCGCTGCTCTCATCTCAAACAGGGGCGGGGCGAGTCTACCTTACAACCTGTCCCTACCAATACATATTAATTGGGTAGCGGTTGCCCTAATGTGGAAAAGAGAACAAACTTCAGTTCAGTTGCGCTACACTTCCTCTTTGGCTGATGTTCCATAGAGGTCCCAGGAGTTCAAATATGTTTTAGTTCGGACGTAATGTGGAACGGTTCGTACAGTACTCCAAGATTCTCAAAACATACCCCAAAATGCATTTCTTTGTATGTTGTCAATTTCAAGGTGATTTGGTTTATTCCCCCCCCCCCCCCCCCCCCCCCCCCAGACATGTACTTTATATCACTAAGTGATGTCTCCATTCGGGAAAAGGGGTTTGAGGGCAGGGGCGAAGGAGGGGTGCTGTTGCTCCTAACGAGCTGCCTTTTTTTTTCTTTCTTTCTTTCACTTTCAAATTCGCTCCTGCTGGAGAGAAAGATTCAGTGGTGGGGGAGGGTGTCGACGAGAGAAAGAAGCCGCCTTTGCGGAAGAATGGCCTCCCCTTTCGTCACCTCTTATCTGCACGGGCTTCTTGCGCTATTTTGCATGACTTTTTTTCAGTTTTTCACCAGCATCTAATTAACTTAATCCAGCCTGTGACTGTTTCTATCAATTTCTCCTGTTCAGTTCCTTAGTATAGTATCTGACATAGTCCATTTTTTAAATTCGCCTTGCATTCTGGAAACTTGTGTCCTGCGCCCTGCTCTCTAGCACCTGTGGTTTAACACCTACCTTTAGAAGTACAGGCGTGTAGATCTTAGGATGCAGCACTCTTACTGGACGAAGGAGAAACATGTGAAGTTGCCAGCTTTGTGAGACCTTCCAATCCCCGAATACTTTAACAGTTCAGGGAATTGTAGTCTTCATATTCTTCAACGGACTCAACCCGATTGAAATCACCTGGTAGCGGCTGGTAACAATGTTAAAGGAGTAAGGACTGCTGCGTACATGGTATCCTGCTAGCAGAGCCGTCTGTCCGCTGTACACACCCGATATGTGCACACTTGATACCTGTGCCCACCCACCTGACCCCCAGCATTAGAGTTAAACCACACACCTACTGACTCCCCAACCATCCCCTTCAGCACACACCTGCCTCCCACCCGAAGCAGCAAGAATACAGAAAGACGAGACGACTCCTGCTGTCTGGCACAACACCAAGTCTGCCTCCTATCCCCATCCAGGACACCCCACACTCCCATGGTGTGGTCCTGGGGTTCCGCCCTAGGCACATTCCTGCATTCGTATCCTGCCCTAGGTGGGATACCAAGGACTCTGGCAGAAACGAGTCAGCTTGCTATCCACTCAAGCAGTGGTCTCCTCAGAGAAACTGAGACTTTTGCAGACATCTCCCTCCCTGTCACAAGACTTGGTACAACCCATGCCAATCAGTAATGCACCCAGAGGCAACGGGACTTCTCAAGTACATATAATAAACCCCATAATTTACAAGGACATGTTTACTCTCAGGTCAGTCCTCCTCCTGGCCCATAAATGAAACTCAGTACTCTTTGCCTCTCAGGACTAACCTGTAGTTCTCACCCTGTCCCGCAAGCGGCAACAGCTCGGGGCACCTCTACTCTCAGCTCAGTCCTGTAGGCTATATCCTGTCCCAAAATTAACGACAACAACTCAGGACACTTCTCCTCTCAGCTCAAACCTGTAGGCTTCATCCTGTCCCACAAGCGACAGCAACTCAGAAGGCTTCCACTTTGAGCTCAAACCTGTAGGCCTCATCCTGTCCCGCAAGCAGTTAACTACTCAGTAAAATTCTACTCTCAGGTCAGAACTGTAGTCCTCATCCTGTCCCACAAGTGACAACGACAACTCAGGACTCTTCTCCTCTCAGCTCAAACCTGTAGTCCTCACCCTGTCCTGCAAGCGATAACAACTCAGGACACCCCTACTCAAACCTGTAGGCTTCATCCTGTCCCAGAAGTGACAATAACTCAACCGCTTGTGTAACTCAAACACCCCTTTGTACCACACAAAGTGCTGCATCAAAAGGCGATAATACTCCTGATCTCAGCAACAGGAAAAACAGACACCTAGCAGTGACACTGTCATAAATCGGGGACCATCACAATCTCAGACTCACTTTTTCTACCAAGCCTAGCCTGGCTGAGGGGTGGAGCGCAGGTTACATTTGCTGCTTCAATGGTCTAACCTGAATGTACCTCCTACCCTGATGGAGGCACTGCTGACCGCCAAAGATTCTTTCTAGCAGTTTGATACATAGGCCAATTTTCTAATTCAGCATGGACAGCCTCTAGCCGAGGGACGGAAACTCATTTTTGTCTAGTAATTTATTAAAGTGAAATACCAAACTCCAAAGGGTAGCAGAGCAATTACCTAAAAAATTAAATACAGTTTTAAAATATTGCAACTCAAAAATCCAAGTACAAAGAACTAATCAGAAAATAAAGATAAATGAAAGGCAAAAAACAATAATAAGACCAGACAAATGACAATAACCAAGATTAATATTCACAATAAAAACACAAACAGTTGGAAAGTTTAAGTTGAAAATACTTATGTTTCCAAAGAATCATGAAAATCATGACTAGAAGGGCAAGGGCATCCAGAGGAAATGGGCTGCTGAAGAAAAGGTTTGACCGGAAAGTTTGGTACAGTCCAATTTGGGAATTTAAGGTCAAATTATTTTCCAAGTGTCTCAGTAGATATCTCAGCCAGACATTTTGGGAGTTGGAAGACCAGCACTTAAAAATAAAAAAAAATCGAGTTGGCACATTTTAAACAAGCACTGGCAAAGCCAATAATTCTAGTCCCTTGCTGTATGGTATCACCGATGCTGTGCTGCATGGATTTTAAACAAAGAAAATAAAAGCCTATAACGTGGCTGGACGCGCCATTTTGTGTAGGTGCACCACAAAGCTTGCACGCTCCAACAAAACGTAGAGAGCGCTTTTTTCTTTTTTGTTTGCCGATCCAAATTGGATTGGTAAGCAAAAAGAAAAAAAGTTGCTCGTACGTGGACAGAATCACAGAGGGACGAGGAAGCAACAGTGGGATGAAGCAACATCGGAGTGAAGGCAGGGGAAGCCATACATAGAGAACAAGTGGGAAGAAGGAAGACAGAAGTCGCAGGTGGTATGAAGCAAACTGACAGAGAGAAATACGGGGGGAACCGAACGCAAGAGGTATCAACTTGGAGTTGGGAGGGAAAGCACAGAGACGAAAAAGCAACACAGGGGATAAAGCACACGAGGTGGTGGAGACGTACTCGTTTTCGAAAGAGTAACAAGCGCACCCCGGCACTAGGGGGAGGAGTAAACCACAGTAGTGCTTAATTTGTAAATATATATATATATATATATATATATATATATATATATATTAATCTATACTAATATAATAAAGAGAGAGCCAAAACCTTTGAGGTGGGTAATCCCAGGAACCACAGCACCAATCACAACACCCAATACAGCGTTGGAAAGGGCAGTTGCAGCAGAAGGACATAGGCTATGCAGACGCCTACCATATACATTTAAAAGATAAAAGAACCGTGCCAGCAAAGTAGTCCCTTGTGGGCGTGTCTGCGTTGTGCTGTGGGCGTGTGCTGGGGGGCGTGACAAACGCTGGGGTGTGTGGTACGTTCCGCCCTTCATGCCATGTCTCATATCGTGTGCTAATCCCACCCTGCTCCCTTTAAATACCCCTGCACCCCATAATCATAACCCACCCTTACTCAAAATACCCCAACACCCTTAAACACTAACCCATCTTAACCCTATAAATATACCCTGTACCCCAAAAACCAAACCTATCCCTAAACTCTAAAAATATCACTGTACCCCAAAACCCAAACCTAGCCCTGAACCCTACAAATACCCCTGTACCTCAAAACCCAAACCTACCCCTGAACCCTAAAAATACCCCTGTACCCCAAAACCCAAACCTAACCCTGAACCCTTAAAATACCCCTGTACCCCAAAACCCAAACCTACCCCTGAACCCTAAAAATACCCCAAAACCCAAGCCTAACCCTGAACCCATAAAATACCCCTGTACCCCAAAACCCAAACCTACCCCTGAACCCTAAAAATACCCCAAAACCCAAACATACCCCTGAACCCTAAAATACCCCTGTACCCCAAAACCCAAACATACCCCTGAACCCTAAAAATACCCCTAAACCCCAAACCTAGCCCTGAACCCTAAAAATACCCCTGTACCCCAAAACCCATACCTATCCCTAAACCCTAAAGCTACCCCTGTACCCAATAACCCAAAACTATACCTGAACCCTTAAAATACCAAAACACCCCAAAACATATACCTCACTTCCCAAAACATATACCCCTATACCCATACTTACCTTATCCAAACATTTTTTTTAAAAACATGCTTTTACCGTTCATGCATTTACAACGAATTTCGTTGTAAATGTATGTGTGGTAAAAGCATATAAAATGTAATGCCATGCGTTATAATGGCATTGCGGAGTCATGGTACTTTCGTAATGAAAGTATGCGGGGTGATGGTATGCGGAAAGAAAGTTGCGGTATAATGGGTGTTTACCCTCCCCCAGTAAGTACATTGGTGGCACGGCGGGCCACATCTCCAGCAACATACTCCTATTTTTTCACCACCCATTTGAAAAAAGCACAGGTCTCTCTCATTGATGGCCAGCACGGACATACATTTTTAGACACAAGTTCTAGCATTGCGAACTTTAGAGCTGGGGAGCTACGTTCGAATCTCGGCATCAGCTCAACATCCTGTGATTCCAGGCAAACCGCTTTGTCTCCCCGTGCCTACCACAAATGAATGTGTTCTTCTGTAATGTAAATTGTGCTCATGTCATGTTGTCGAGTTCGCGCTATATAATATTGCAAGGAAAAATAAAGTAGGGAAACTCGAGTTCACACACTACTGAACGCGCACTCTTAAGTGCATCAGCAGTGCACTGTGAATCGGAGCGTTTCACAGGCCTGTCACAGATGAGAAATGCTATCAAAACGAAATCCTACAAAAAAATATACTACTGGCCGGCAGCAATTCATACCCGGACAACGTCGGGACGGGCTGCTAATATATATATATATATATATACATACACACACACACACCTGGGCTCCAGTCAGCAGGCCACTTCCGCTTGCATTGCGCACTGCTGCTGTCAATTTCAGTAACAGCATAACTAATAAGTTGCACTCCTGCAAGTGTTACAATTCTGACAATTTCAGGACCCCAAACTTAAAAGAATAATTTTGGCAGCAGGTATTTGTCATTCTTAATTTATATTGAAATAATAAACAACAGTTGTGTTCATCTCTGAATTTAAAACAACAACGCCATCATGTGGCAGACTGTCATATGTACCATGCGGAAAAGTGCTGGTGGCAAGCACCGGAAACCACCAGCTCAAATTAAGCACTGCACAATATAGACTGCTGCACAACACATACACACACGTAGTGCCGGAGAAGGAAGCAGTGGAATGCCAGAAGTAATGCATCCATGCTCCAGGGATGGGACAAATAAAAGAAGAGGAATGAAAGCCCACCCATGCTAGGGATTAAAAAGCAAGCATATGAGAATGACCATGAAACCAACCAGTGATAAGCAATGGGTGGACTATTAGCCGGCTTTAAGCTAAGGCATGGCATGCGCTGTCCAGAAGGCTAGACTTTAAAAAAATACCAAAATGCAGGGAACAACAGTGTAATTCGAAATAAAATAATGATATGATCACATTTATCTGTGCCCAGAGATAAGACCGGCCACAGAATGAAAAACAGACTTTAGAAAAGATGAAAAAGTAACATGTAACCTAGATACCAAAGTATGGCTGTCATCCAGCCAGTGCTTGATTTTTTTGTGCCAGAGGTTGCAGACAGAATGAAAGGATGAAAAAGAACCTGCAAGAGCAAGATAAGCAAGAAGGAAGTATAGGGTGGTGGAAGAAAGAGGAATGAGGTGGAATCAAGAGTAGGCAGCCTTAGCAACGAGCTCTAGTGGCGTATTCTCAAGAAAAACTTTTAGGCTCTGAACCTATTTTTTTTTTCTTATTATTTTTTTAATTATTTGTTTACAACCTATAAATATCCAAAGATTGAAACCAGAATCGTCCTCAAAAGAAACAATTAAAACATTTCAGACTGGAACCAATTTTGTGATTGTTAACATTCACTGATGATTCAGAAGTAAAGGGTAGAGGTTACACTGTAAAGGATGCAACAGAGGAAATCACATAGAGGTAAATAGAGGATAGTCAGGTGAGAATCAAATAAAGAAAGTGAAATAAACTCACGTTTAGAAGGCTTGAGCTTGAGAAAGTGTGGAGACACCCATGTTTCACAGAGAAGGTTCCCCAACCTATTTAATGTAACACTATCTCCCACGAACAGGAATTACCACAGAGCACATATGGGGCACCTCCTACCCCAATGGCCAAGCACTCTCCCCTGCCCAAACCAACTCTCCCCCACTTATGATATAATGAAATGAGCTACCCGTTTACTTGCTGTTTCTTTTTAAGCTGCACAGTGAATGCCAGCCCGCACCTGTTGAGTGTAAATGTGCAGAAAAGGATGGAGAGAAGCTAGTACTTTTTCTTTCACCTTAAATGGAAGGCAGAAGGGGTAAGAGTGCAGGCAGATACTTAATTTAACAAAACAAAGTATATTTCAGTTTCTAAACATAGCCAAAAAGGGATTTAGTGTTCATCTAAAGGCGGTCTGAACAGTTTGTTAGGTCCATGGAGAGAGTTCCATAGCTTTGCCATCCTCAATAGGAAACTTCTGCCCACCACCCCTGACCCCCCAATGATACAGCACCAAATACTTTGTTTTCAAGGATCTAAGTTTTCTGGATGGAATATAGCAAACAAATGTATCCTGGAGATAGCTCCGGCTGATATTATGCAGTGCCTTGAAAGCTATGCAGAGACTGATATTTTGAAATACCCGATAAGTGTCGAGCCGGAGCATTCTATAGCATCTGAAGTGTATGAAGTAGTCTTTTCAGGATGCCCATAAATGAGGCATTCCCATAGTCCCGTTTTGATAAAGCAAGCTTGGTAACCATTGTTTTAGTAGGTCTGATGGTATGAAGGAGCACATTTTCCTGATTATTCTTAGAGTGAAGAATACTGATGACGCAAGGGCACTAACCTGATCTTCATAGTTACGTTTATTGTCGAAGACAATCCCTAGATTCTTCACTTTCCGAACTGGTGAGGGACGTGCCCCCATTTCTTGAGGCCATCAACTTTGTGACTGAAATGAGGTGTCTTTACTCAGGAGAAGGACGTCCGTTTTCCCAGAGTTAAGTTTTAGACAGTTTAAATTCATCCAGCTGCCTACTTGATACATACAAGCTGAATCTCGAGGCAGTGCCTTCAGGATTGCTGGATACTGATACCTATATTTGGGTATCATCGGCGTATGACACCACAGAGAACCTGAATGGTTTGATGAGCCTAGCCAGTGGGGTGACAGAAAGATTGAAAATAATAGGGCTAAGTGAGGAGCCCTGTGGCACCCCACAATGCAAGCAAAACTGATCGAACATGAAGTCTCCTAATGCTACTTGTTGCACTCTTTTCGATTGAAAAGGATTTTATCAGGCTGAGGGCAAGGTTGCTTATTCCTAACTCAGTGAGCCGGTCAATCAGAATGGTATGTTTGACTGTGTCAAAGGCTGCTGAGAGATCCAGTAATATCACTACAGCCTTGCCACTTCCATCTAGGATGAAAAGCTGCTCCTCCGAAGTGGCTACGTACGCTGTCTCCGTACTATGTGCATTTCTAAATTCATATTTAGTGGAGTCCAGCAAGCAGTTAGTGTCAAAAAATGACATGAGTTCCATGTTCTAAGCTTTCGCCAGAAGCTTAGCTTGAAAAGGTAACCTAGAAATGGGCCTATACCTACTGGGCACTTGAGGATGGAGACTGTTGAAAAAAAATTAAAGGTAAGATTCGAGAGGGAAGTAACCACTGTTGATTATTTCGTTAAAAATCGTCGTCAATTGTGGAACAAGATGAGCAATTTTTGGAGGACAAGAGTCTAATGGAGGTCCGGATTAAGTGGCTTTAATTCGATTAGAGACCTGCTCTGTACTTAGCATAGAGAATTTATAAAAAAAAACTGAAAAAAAACAACAGGTGTAGAATGCACTCTCTTGACTGTTGAGACAATGGCATATGTTTGATTATTAGTTGCAAACATCATAAACTACTTTTACTTTTGAATGAAAATATTGACTAAGATATTACAAAATCTTTGACTACAACTATTACTGTTAGGCACAAGCATCTTCGCTAAGCTTTTAACAGTATGGAAAAGCTCTTTTGTCGAGTTATTAGATTGTAAAATCTTGCTGGAGAAGTATTTCGTTTTTTCCTCTAGTATCAGCTTTTTGTACTCTGCAATGGACTGTTTGTAAATCTCTCTATCATGAGGATAATAGTTAAATCTCCAAATTAGTTTTTTTTTCACAACAAATTTTATTGATAGGATTCGGCAAAGTAATAAGTGTGGCTCCCCACAGTCAGGAGAACACCACCAAGCATCATGGTACAGTTACAGCACAGGACCAGAGTCCAATCAAAAAACGAGAGAAAGCACAAATGAAAGGAAACTTCTACACCCGCCCCTATCCCTCCCAACCCCACCTACCCAACCCCCCCACTACTCCCCCCCCCCCCCCCGGTGTCCCTCCCTAACCCCGTGCACGTGTGTACAGATAGCTTTAGTGCTTGGTCGTGGTATGGCAATCGTAGCGTAGTTTATAGGTTCGCTGGACATCATACACCTAAAGATCCTCCTCAGGTTCTCCAAATTAGTTTTTGACGTATTGATCTACTTATGTATGGATATGATGATAAAGTTGCACATATGTATGCATATCATATTTTAATATGTTTTAAAAAAATATCTATTTTCATTCCTATGGTAAGTGTATGTGTGTGTGTATGTGTATATATATATATATATATATATATATATATATATATATATATATATATATATATATATATATAATTTATAGTGATACATGGCCAGGTTGTTTCTTTTTTGTTTTATAAATACATTAGTATTAGTAATTTCATTACTTTAATTTATGTATTAATGCGTTTCTTAAGTAATAGGCATATTGAATAGTTAAAATGTATACATAAGTTCTGTATAATCATATGCAAATATTGTGATGTGATTAATCATAATAAATAGAGATCCATTAGCATGTGGTCACATACTTATGTTATTTATGTAACAACCTGTATACACTTTAAGCATGAATGAGGAGTGTATATATTTTAGCCATAAGTAATATAAACATTTGTTAAACATAAATATGAGTCTCTCTCTCTCTCTCTCTCTCTCGCTCTCTCTCTCTCTCTCTCTCTCTCTCTCGCTCTCTCTCGCTCTCTCTCTCTATATATATATATATATATATCTCTATATATATATATATATATATATATATATATATAATTATGCATTTGTATAAATAGCTGCACACATCTGAATAATACATGCATATAATAAAGCAAATATGTTTGCAAACACACATGTGCACCATTTGGTGTCTTGTGCATGCTATATCTGTAGATTTATATTTTGAATATGGTGGTGATGTAGGGAAGAGCTAGCTAGCTCTTGAGTAATCTTCTGGCAATAAGATGGCTATCTGTTGCTCTTATATGACGGGTAATGAATTACATAATTTGGCTGCTTGAACCTATGTTTTGTGCTTGCATGCTGGGATTTTGAGGCGGGCAACAATCTGGAGCAGACGTTTTTTTGTTATATGTATTTTGTGATTTTCTTTCTGATGAAAATTGATGCTGTTGCATTCCCACACATACAATACTTCAATAACAGCCATCCAATGTGGGCACATTTCCAGCCATTTTCATACAAGCCATCAAAAACCTCACCCTCGAAGTGGCCCATGCTAGTAACCACAGGTGGATTTTAACCCTCTCGCTCTACCATATCCGAGATCCTTATAATGCAAGTATTTGCCAACTTGACTCTCACCTCATGTCAAAGCTAACTTGCGGAAATGCGGTTGATTTTAATCAGCCTCCGCTCCCTCCTGTTCTTCACCAGTTCTCTCTTGTGGCCACCAAAACACCAGCTTTTGACTCCAGTTTACCCAGAATATGGTCTGCAGACTTGCGCAAGGGCAAATGTTTTCTCTGGCTTATGAAGCCTGTTCTTTCTTTGCCCCTCCACATGCCTGTGTGGTCTGATTCCTCACGTAACACACCCACCCCTCTCTAAAGTCTTTTCCGACCACCTTCAGAGCCCTCTGTGTTCTCAGCTGTTGTATGACGGAACCAACCAAGCATGCAAGTACCACGCATGTCGGTTCCACGTGGTCTGACCCACGCAAGTCTTAACCACGCATATGCCTTTACAGCGCAATATGTGTTGTTAAAGCATGTATGGCAAAGACGTGCGTAATTAAGAATTTTCAGGTAAGTGTAAGCACCCTGGCCCCGCCCTGAGACCTAAAACCAAACCCTTCCCCAGAGCACTAAAACCATCCCAGTCCCGTAAGCCCTGTATGGTACCCGATCCCCCAGCCCTGAAAACTACACCCAAAACCCATCCCCACTTACCCCACCGCGTCCTCTCCCTATCGTTCCTGCTTCGCCCATTCTGACAGCTAGACCGCGCACTGCCTTAACGGCGCATATGTGTTGGTTAAAGCAAGCGTGCAAGCGCTTGCATTATTGGGACATAGTGGCTCTGCCCATGTTGTTACGTTGGTTTCCCATTCTCAGCAAATGCAGATTAAGACATTATTTCCTCGGACCCGCTATGCGTAGCACCAAATCCTGCTAGGTTCCTCCAAGAAGATGCACCTCAAAATGAGACACAACCCGTTCAGCGGGTAGACCACAAATATGAAACTCAATAC
Source organism: Lissotriton vulgaris (assembly GCF_964263255.1). Taxonomy (NCBI): domain Eukaryota; kingdom Metazoa; phylum Chordata; class Amphibia; order Caudata; family Salamandridae; genus Lissotriton; species Lissotriton vulgaris. The sequence goes on from NC_141687.1 coordinate 1,965,187,820, forward strand.
TGTGAATACCAGCCAAAACGGCTAACCCTTAACTGCCCCATAAAAGTGTCCATTCATCTTTTCATTCATGCACATTAACATATACAGAAGTTCTCTGCTCCCCTCTCAAACACCGTAGGCAGATGGAACACCACCCTCCCCTCACCAAACAGGGACGTGGACAAGAAACATATATCCTCCTCCACATAGGGGAAGGCAGCAGCCTCGATCACGTTTCTTGGTGTAGACCTAAGGCAAGACACTGTATCCCTTCACAGACCTCCCTTTCCGCTTGACGTCTGCCAATAAACCAAGAAGGGGAATCTGATCCCCTAAGGCGCGTGACAACCTTTCTCCTGCTTGTTAACTTCCTGTTCACCTCTGAAACCTTCGGTGTGCTCACTATTCCTGCGTAAGGCTCCATTTTATCAGGGTTTCATATTGTATTTGTAAAACGATGCAAAAAATAAGGTGAACATTTATCCAGCCATACCAACATACGATCTAGATGGCACTGGCCCTTTTTCTTGCTCCTTTTTACCTGTGAAGCAGATGTGTGAAATAATAAAATTTTTAATTATTTGACGTCATTATTTCCTATATTTGTGTTCTCCAGCGTACAGGTGCACACTGAAATCCTTTTCAATATCTTATTTTGGCCGGACAGATTAGGTCCACCCTCCAGTAAAGTTTTATATTCCATTAACTCGACTCACCGGTCGGTTCTCTTTAGAACAGTTGGGTTCAAAAATCTCTCTCTTCCCGCCCCCTTGTCAGTTCTGGATAGTTTAGTTACCCTTTGTCTCAAAAACCCCGCTGTGGATAGGAATTCTGAATAATTAAAAAAAAACTATGCTATTCAACTCCTTCCATAGCTGCTTCCACGAAGAACCTATGTTTTTTTGCAGAAGGTTGGCACCTGTATTCGTTTTAGGAGACCACAACGTATTTCTCATCATCAGATTTTGACCCAGAACAAGAGAGCAAAGGAAGAAACAAGGTGGAAGAGAAAGCTAGGCAACCAGTGGCAAAGAAAGACAAGACAGCAAGTGTGAAAAAGAACCTGTAACAGAGTGATAAGGAGCCAGAAAGAACAAGGTGTAAGAAAAAGGCATAAGACTGAAACAGTACTAGGCAACCGTGGCATTTGCCAATGCTGGCATTTGGTAGTACTTGAGGCGACCTCATGAAGAAAACTTTGGGCCCTGTACTGCAGTGGGAAAAAAAGTACTTTCTGAAAAAAATGAATGCCTCTGTGGCATTAAGAAATGAATGTGTAAAAGTCCAGTGAACTTTTGAGATAGAAAACAGTCACTCATGCATGGCAATTCAGATTCTCCATTTGAGGGGGATTGCTAAACCAAATGGCCAGTAGCATAGGGTGAGAGTGTAATACTCCTGAGTGGAGCCAAAGCCCACTCTATGTATTTGTTAACTATGTCAGACAGACAGCTGCACTGTCATAACAGACTTAAAACGAGGACTGAATGGCCTAACCAGTCCTGAGACAAAAGTTTAATTTGAGAACTTTGAATTAGACCTAAGAACCCTCCCAGCCTCAATGAAAGGTTTACTCTGCTGTTTTTAGGTCTTGCCTAGCGATGCAGCGCATGCGCTGTTCGTCTTGGCGATTCCTATTGTCGTCGGTTTTTGGGCAGAAGGGAGACCGGAGATGTGCATGTGCTGGGACAGGCGATGTGCACGTGTCTCTTCCAAACCGGACAGGAGATGTGCACCCCCCGGACAGGTGATGCACGTGTCTCTCACAGCGACAGCTTGTTGATACAGTTGGCACGCATCCGGGCGTTTCCTCTGAGCTGATTGCAAGCATCTGCTGGAGCGCGCAGAACATTGACTGTCCTGCCCGGAGCCGCAGAGCGCAAGCTCGGCACTGTTTATTCCATGCTTTCCGCGTGACAGACAAGAGACAGTTCCCATGCGATTTCCATCCTGCACCCATCATTTCACATACTTAAAGGGCTGTGGTATGTACGCTTATGCCCAACATAGTGTTGACCATATCATATGAACTACACTTAGTATATTGCTCAAGTAGATTATGAGCTGAATAACAGGAAGTAGAGCACAGCCGTTTTTACCACAAACGGGTAATGAGTTATTACAGTACTTCACAACCCTGGCTGTGTAGGGGCAGAGACCGTGACGTTGTCAAGGACTGAACAAGGACCCTGCCTCTGGGATTTTTGATTGACATTTAGTTCTGTGTTTCAGTCGCTGCTACGTGTGCTCCGCAGGTACCAGCTGGTAATTAATAGGTGCACTCCACTCGGAAGTGCGTCCGTGGAAGGCGGGCTCTTCCTGCATGTGCCATGGGAAAGGGAAGTCAGGGCCGGCAGTTTACACAGAGCAAGATTTATCTGATGGAATGCGAAAACTCTGGGAGCAAGAGATTCAACTGAGAATTAATGGGCTCGTTTAAAGTCTGACGGTAGCGCTATTCCTGCAGGGAACGACGTCCTCATTAAGCACTCAAGAATAATGTTCCTTAGGACTGCGTTTAATCCATTTCAAGAACGTTTTATTCAAAAATTTCATTTGTCGTTTAAAGTCTAACATCTCAGAGGGCTAGTGAGTCCACGTGCGTGATTTAAACTCCTGCAGCCGAAGCGGCCCTTCCTTCCAGAAGCGATGCAACCCTGGCCATGCCACTTTGCCTTTTGGAACCACTGGCTTGGCCAATCCTCTAGCACTATTTCCCATTTAGAAGCCTTCCTTTCTGGGTGCAGCAGATCTTACGAGTGCTTTAGATGTGCGTCGGCGTGTGATGGAGGAAGCGGCGGGCTGAGAGGGCTACCTCAGCGGGCGGCGGACAGCTTTGAAGGCCAAGGCTGACTTCGCCGCGGGGGCCCGGGGCGTGTGAGATCAGAGTGGGCCGATGGGAGGCTGTAAGTATGGCTGGCGTCTCATAGCCTTGTGTGTCCGTCACTAGGAGCTGCTGACATTCTTGTGCTCATAGAGGACCGGGCATCACTTGTGTGCTCAGTGGTGCAGTGTTTGTGCTACTGTATCGAAAGGTTTGGTTTGTTTGTTTTTCAATAGGAGCTTGTCTTATAAATGTAGTAAGTTATTTTTCTGTAATGCTAAAGCAGATATTTGTTTCATGGTAGGCTTTACAAATAACATATCATTGTGCCATAAACGAGGAAGTGTTGGAGCAGGCGGAGAGATCAGTAAAATACAACCGTCGTTTTTAAATATGTTTGGTAAAGTCTGGTGTTTGCTGAGGTGATTCTACACATTTTCACATGGAGCGATGGGGCCACCAGGAACAGAGGGTGTGGTTTAAGTCATGTCGTGTTCATATTGTGCAATGATTTGAAGCCGTGATCGAAGTGCATTAAAAAACAAGCATTTGCAGTGCAATAGGTCTTGCAGAAACGCAAGTTTGAGCTATTGGCATTCTAAATGGCTGTGCCTTTTATTTTGGTTTTTAAAACCTAAATAAAAGGCATTGTAATTTACAGTGGCAATAAACTTGCGTGAATGAGAGACCTATTGCATTGCAAATGTTTGTTAATTATACTCTTTATGCTGTATGGAGTAGTGATAGTGATGTACTAAAAAAGTTGCTGAATTTGACATATATGTAAAAGTATAGTTGTACAAAGGCAGAGACTTGGTGTTTTTACTTTTGGTTGCTTGTTTCAAGTTTGTAGTAGACTGATGTAGGGATTCAAAAATTAGTTTGGAAAAACACTTTCTGAATATGTGTGTTTGAAACCGTGGACTGTGAAAATATGTCAATGGACATTTTTTATAGACCTAGCTATACATATTTTGTAACATACAATCATAAAAACTGAGGAGAAATCCATAGCAAGACTCCCACTCGACCTCTCTAGAAGGACCCACATCACACCCCACCTCAGCAAATTGCACTGGCTCCTGATAAAGAAAAGATGCTAGTTAAAGATGCTGACCCACACCTACAAGGCTCTGCACAATGAAGGACCAGCATACATCAACAAACGCTTAACCTTCCATCAAACATCCAGCCTCCCTCTGTCATAGACACCCCTAGTATCTGTTGACCCTACAGCGTAGGGCGTTCCTTCTCGCACTCTGCACCCCAGGACTGGCTTTCTATTTGTTGGCTTAAATTGGTATAGGCTGTCCAGCTTGAGTTCCTCCCTCCCATTGCCCAAACCTTGTTTACTGCATTCTTCCACAAACTTACTTTCTGTAAACAGACCTTTAAATCTTGTTCTTATCTTCTCACATTTGCTGCGAATTCAAAGACAGAGGTCAAATGCCAATCTGTCTTCCAGGGAGCTTGGTGTTTACTTTTTGGATGTACGTTGTTACAACGCATGCTTTTACCACGCATGCTGTTACAACGCAATTTTTACAACGCAAGCCATTACAGCGCATTGCTTTGGGGGGTGCTGGATAGTGAATAGTTTAGTTTACTATTCCAACTCCAGTCCCCGTGGACAGTAGGGAAGGTGTTGGATAGTAAATTAAACTATTACTTATCCTAGAGCGTCCCCCAGTGCAATGCGTTGTAATGGTTTTCATTGTAAAACCTGTGTTGTAAAAGCACTGCGTGGTAAAAGTTGCGTGGTAAAGGATGTTTCCCTTACTTTTCTTTCTCTAACTTCAAAGTGATCGAATTTATATGACAACCCTGCTGAGTATCCATGTAAGAAGAGAAGGTGTAGGACTGATTTATTTCTAGCACACAATAACAAGAATAAACTGTGCTAATGTTTCAGAATATATCCGAGTTTGTACAAATGAAGCACATTTCTTTGGAGAGCAGTTGGGTAGATTGCAGGGGAGTGTTCTACCCCACTCCACTTGAAATGTACACATAAACATTTAAAGGCAATCAAATAATGTGTATTGTATGTAGCAAACTACAAAATGGCAAGCCACTAGGACAAGGAATAACAATCCATGGAAACTATAAACGTGCCGGACGACTCCACCAAATACAGTCCTGGCAAAAATGGTCCAACCAGCCCCACTCCTTTCCTCTCCTCCCTCCCTCTTTCCATCCATCCCTTCTCTCTCTGTCCTTCTCTAATCTATTATCCTCTCACTCTCACTGTCTCTCTCTCTCTCTCTCAGCCTCTTCCCCCCGCCCCCACCTTCTCTGCATTCAGATGCACCAATTAGTCTAAACACTTGATAGCAAAGATTTGAAAAGCTAACGCCCAGGACAGGATACATTTTGTAGTGTTTATAAAAAAACATGGCAGCCCTTAATCTGAGACCTGATACTCCTAGAGAGAGGGAAGTACTGCATGACAGTGCTTCATTTGTTTAGTTATGTCTAAGAGGCCAAGGATGGAAAGGGTATGCAGAGAGTTGTTTTGTATTGTTAGATATAGGTGTTCATTTAAAATTGCAATGATTCGATGAGCATGGACCATGAAATCTGACATCGCCCAGTGGAAGTGGCTTTTCCAAGGTGAGGCCCAGGAGTGAAGGAGAGGTGGTACACCACTGCTTTACCCGTCTCGCGTATGAGTTCCTCCTTGAAAGGGCTGAATATTAACTGAACGTGTTGCATGGCCCTCCACGGAATTAATAAAGCACCCATAATCTTCATATGCATCTGTCCTTTCGTCCTTGTCTATTTGAGCTGGCTGTGGGATGGCCAGTGTGTTGTCTGACTACGTCTTTGCGTCTGTGGGGGAGCCTTTGTTTTGATCTGTGTGGAGAAGTGTCCACATATTTGTTGGTCTGTGTGCTGTGGTACCAGTATAAATAATGCCTGCATGTAACTTTGTCTTGTGGTAAGTGCGCATTCTGACCTGTAGGGCTCTGTACAAGGGTACCAATATATACATGTGGATCTGTGTGATTAGTTTGTCTGTCTGGAAGTTAATCTCCTTGCATGTGTGATGGCTGTGTGTGACCTATTGTGTCTGCATATGTGAATGTGGGAATGGCCTGTGTTAAACTGCATTAATGTTGTGTGCCTGCACCTTACAAAATCCGGACCTATGTGCTTTGTCAGTCCTTGTTTACAGTATAAATAAGAGAAGGAAGAGTTTACATACTCCATCTCAAACAGCGAGAGGCTTTAACAAATACATAAGTTCGTAGGGTGGCACTGATGAAATGATGGGTTTGATGCTGCTGTCAAATTAAAATCTCCCCAAAGTTTTAGCTATGCTGATTGTCGGTTAGCGGTTACATTTGAAAAATATAAAATCTACTAGTTACTTCATAAAAATAAGTCTCACACTGTTTTAGGTGTCGCAAATGCCCATTTCTCAATACCCTTTTATCCTTATGTGCAACTCCACAAAATGTTGTAAATCGTATGTCAAAGCCATAAGCACGGAAGCAGGAGTTTTGGGATGCAGAGGAAGAGGACCCTGAAGCATAAACATTAGCAAAGTCCAGAAATATGGATATACCGTGAAAGCACCTTCAAAGTCAGGCATGCAGAAAAGTGTTTACACACAATAGCAAATTCATTCTAGACCTATTGACTTTGCCAATGCTTGGTGGTAGTGTAGTAGGGGCGGTTCTATTGGATTGTAATCATGGTATTGGTGATGGTGTTCTTGTTGGTGGTATTTGTATTGGACCTGGAATTAGTGGTATTTGTATTGGACCTGGAATTGGTGGTATTAGATATGGTACTAGTAGTATTGGTGCTGGCGATATTATTACTATTGGTGATGGTAGTGTAGAATTGGTGGTGATGGTATTGAGGTCATGTTTGTGCTGGTGATGGTTTGTGATTTGGTAATTGTATTATTAGTAGTGCTATTGGTGGCATTTTTTAAGTGGCGGTGGCACTGGTGAAATTGATGGTGTTTGTGGAGGTTTGGTATTGGTGGTGTTTATTGTGGTTCGTTGGTTCTGGTAGTTGTAGATGGATTTAGGTGGTGTTGATGATTAGTTTTGTATTGTGCAGGTGCTGCTGGTGGTATTGGTCTTGGTGGAATTCATATTGGTGGCGTATGTCCTAGTAGTATTGCGGTAAAGGTAGCAGAGCTGTTGCGTGTATGGGATACAAAAGTGAATGTGATGAAAAGTATGATGATTTAGTGTACTTTTTTCGACATAAACTAGTCCCTCGTGCACTGCCATTCAAGCTCTCCAAATCCCCAATACCAAGAGATCGGAGAGATCTACTCCTATGGGAAGAGGCAAAGCTCACACTATGTAATGTAAAGACTGTTGAACAATATCCTCGGCAGACTGAACTAATGCTGTCTAATTTTGACCTATAAAAAAGGAAGGTTGTGTTTCGATCATCAAAATCCATTAAGAGTCCTCGAACTGGTGTTTTATGTTCAAGCCAAACGCTTCGTGGCTTAAACCACAATCTTAAACGAGGAAAGGTCACTGCTGCTCTGAGCTGGTAGAAGAGGAGGAAGGTGGGCTCGCGGGCGAGAGGTGCATATCAAGAGGGTCCCCTTCCACCCCACACAGTTCCGAAAGCCAATCGGGTTCAAATAAGCTTCTTTTCACACTGTACCTTTGCAGTTCTTCCCTTTAGGACTTCCCTTAAATCTTATTGTAATCATGTTTGGAGTCAGTGTGCTCAGTTTATGTACAGGCTCATGACAGTCTGTCTTGTATGGTCATCTCACACGCTGACCAGCTACGCTACAGTACCCTTACCTTCCAAGCATTTAAGAGCCGTGAGGTAACATTCTCTCCGGTAACCCAGATCTTGCACATATGCACGTTCCAGGCAGCCTAGAACAGTGTATCAATGTCCAGTCAACATCCAAGAAGTGCGAAGAGGCCACGTGTGTGCCATACAAATACACATAACATTAATTCAATGTAACTCAACAAAACTGTGCGGAACAGTCTCCCAGAAGGGGTGGTAGAGACTAACCATAAAGGGATTCAAAAAGCCCTAGGTAGACTGAAGGAATCCTTAGTACTGCATGTCAAAAAGGGCAAGGGTAGACCAGATAGAGTGGCTGCTATTCTAAGCATCTGTGTAAACGATGATGCTGAGCATCTTTCATTGGGATCCCCTTGTGTTTACTGTCAATTACATGATCCAAAAACAATGAATATAAGATGGAGTTTGAGCAGAAGCAGGTTTCAGGGAACTTAGAGGAGGTGATTAAGAAGGTGCTTTGAGTGGGTCTAAACAAATACATGTGTACGTGGCATGAGCTGTGAGAGAGTGGGTGGTAGAATGTGTACTCCACAGTACTTTAACTGAAGTAAATTAAATTCAGGCTACCAGAATTGTATGCTTCTTTAAATGATATGTAATTACATAGTAAGCAATAAGAAAATGGATTCAAAACCTACTCAATGTTTACCACAGTATAGTGATTACATGATAAATTAAATGTAATCTACCCCACACACAGTCACCAAACTGGGGGATAATGCGTTGGGTTAAGTTGATCCAGTGTCAGAAACATCAGGCATGTTTAGCTTCACTGGATCAGAATTCTTTGTATTATAAGGTATAACCCCCCCCCATGCCTTGTAATTCATAAAGGTCCTGCAACAGGCTACTTCCTTCTAGAAACATGTTTTTAGTAAAACCATATTTGTCACTGAAGATGTTGGGCATATTTTTCTAAAAGTTTAGAAGCTTGGGTTCTGAAGATTAGTTAACCGGCCTGAATTTATTAAGAAATGAGGCACGCCCTTTTGTCATGTTCATTAGGTTCCTTGTGGCCTGTTGCATTTGCTGCAACATTACTAAAACGTTTTATATCTGTTTGTGAAATAAGGTAATTGTACATCTATTCTGAGGATAGGAGATGAAAGCATTTTTGTGACTACCCTCACTTTATTCCATTGTCTTTCCTCCAAAACTCCTACTAAGTCCTCAGACAAGGTACCATCTTTGTCCAGTAAAGCTCTTTAAACCATCACTGGACACTGGCTTATATTCAACTGCTTAACTAAATCCAACACATACACAACAGTAGTACCTTTAAAACGCTTGCCACCAAATTCCTCCCTTATTTGTACATCTGCAAACCCCTCAGTTTGTTTCTAAGTGTTCCTAATGGGTAGTATGATGGTAAAGGGATTTGTTCTGGATTGCCAGTTTATTCAGCGGTTAAACTAGGATTAAACGTGTCTCTTATACGTCTACAGCAAGCAACTCTACCTCTATGACACACATAGCCCCGTAATTTGGCCTAGCTAAATAGACTGAGTGAGCAACCTACATGAGGCCTGATTTAGAGTTAGGTGATCACATAAAGGCCTCCGAATTATAGAACAAGTGGTAAACCGTCTGCTAGAGGATTTTCGGCCAGTGGAGAAACTGGCGGTGAAATTATCTCTTCCATGTGTAGATCCTGATAGCAGACAGAGGTAGTCTGCTGGATGATTTTCCACCTTCATTGTATCCCCTGAGGTTAGATTTACCATTCCACACACAAATCATTAGATATCTGCTGCCACCCATTTCTACATTATAAAAAAATTGCCTGCATGACATACATGGCTGTACACCACAGGTCACCCAACTACCTCACCCAAAAGTTGTCCGTATCAAGAGGTTCGAGAACCAATAGAAGTTCAAAAAATCTCCTCCTGAAACCTCGAAGATTCCGGAAGGAAAAAACATACAGACGCTCCTTCTTAGGAATGGCACCTAGGATCTGGAATGCACTCCCGTCTGAAACGAGGCTGATCTCCTCCACTGCATTTTTTAAGAAAGAAGTAAAAGCCATACTAATGGCTAAATTCACCTGAACTCTATTTTGGTCCGATCTAAGACCTTACACCGACTCTGTATGAGCTGTTTATTTGATTATCTACATGTATTATGCTTTTATCTGATTGCGATCTTATTTTGTTACTCACGTACTACCTATTGTCATTATTGTAACAAAAGTCTGCTTAATCACCCTCTTGTTTCCCTTACCCCTCCTCTCTGTAAAGCGCTCTGATATCTGCAAAGATCTTGTTCGCGCTATATAAAACTTTGAAAATAATGCCTGTAGTTTAGGTGGAAAAGAGGTTTCACCTGAAACCTAAAGTTCCTGTACACTCTGTTCGTGATGGATGGCCGGAAGGCTTTTTGAAATCTGTTGAATCTCTTCTTTGAGGGCCGTGCTTAGAAATAATTAATTATGCCCTGGTTGCATTGGAAGTGACCAAATTACAATAAGTCATAAATCTCATCTGATGGGTCATAGCTGGATTTTCTTGTTGCTGTGCACAAGGACCACTTTTGTTTGGGAGTCCTCAAAGCCTTGCATGGAGCCTGGATATCACAACGATCCCAGCCTTGTGTGATCCTGGTTAAACTTAGGTGACGCTTAGGAGTAGAGACTGAACCTTTCCATCATTCATTCTGCCCTCGTCAAATGATCCTCCCAGGCTTCCCGAGGCATGTTGGTTCTGTTTGATAAAATACTCTTTTTGTTGGCTTTACCTGCACATGTAGAGCAAATCTTAGCTGCATGTGAGAATGTCAAAGCCAGGAATATTGACCTGCACATATATCGACTTTAGAATATTGACTACCAGCATGTTGTCATGGTAAGCATGTAGGGGTGTATAGATGTACTGTTCATATAAACCCCCATCAATTTTCCTTAGCGATTCTATATTTGTGCAGTCTGTTTGAGGTGCAGGTTGAGGCAAACGCTTTGATGTATTAGTAGAACAAGTACATTGCATGCACAAGACACCACGAGCTGTTTCCCGCTTGCCTGTCCACCTCTATCCGAACTGCAGAGGAAATCCTCTGAGGCCAGAGTGCCCCGGGGTGGGTGCTCTTAGCTTGAGCCCCCTCTCTCCGCAGTCCTAGTATTTCTCTGCCATGGTGGCGTGCTGGAAGTCCTCTATTTTTTTTATACAAGGTGAAAGAAACATCTAATAACAAATAAAGGATAAAGTGCAGACGTTGCTCAAAAATGGTTCCCAGACACCATTATGAAGGATTTCAATGGCAAGTCTGTCCTATTAGTACATTAACATTCCGAGTACCACCTTATCTATGATGAAAGGCGGTATATGGGCCCCTTAATTCTATAAAGGTATAATATGGTTTTAATCTAAAAATGACCCGAAGTGCTATACAGTCAAATCGTTTGAATCTGTTTATTTGTCTCCTAATATGCTCGTTCAAGCAGACATAATTATTCACATATTCTAGTGTTGCAGACTGCTATATGGAGGGGTTATACTGGGTAGAATTCCATCCCACTATTTTCAGGTTATCTCTATCGTTCATGTTGGTAGCCATCCATGTGCAAATTACTTTGACCTTGCTCCAGGAGGTAGCATCCCCTCACTATGGGATCATAAGGTGCACTAAGCGCACTTCAGCCCTGTGCGTTTTCTTCGGTATAGTGCCATATTAGGTAGAATGCTGGGGGCTTAAATCTAATTACATATGCTGGCCACATATAGTACTTAATAGCCGGTTGGTTGAGCATAAAAAATGCACTGTATCCGCCAGTCACGATGATGCACCTGGCACGGCTAGTGCTTCCAAGAACTTTGGGTGTGCCCAGCAAGTGCCACCTTTCTGGTGTCTGCAAAAGGCTGTACCTCCTGTCCTGGTGGACCTTGATATCGGTGTTGTGGGTTCAGTGGCAGACCGGGCATGAAGTGATCGAATTACTGGAGGAAGAGTGCAGCACTTCCCTGGCCTAAATATATCCTTCCTGCCTCTCTTCCTCCTGCTTGTAGAATGTTTTGATATGGCATTCCAGGTGCCAGGAAGTCTTGTATTGACATTTCACCATCTCTTTGTATTCTGGCTTCATGGTTTTATATTTTCAGTTGTTTTTTTTGTGGGGGTTTTTTAGTATTTGTTTTTTGTTTCATTGTTTTTTCATTTCATATCCTGTAGTTCGCGTTATTTTGAGCACGTATTGGCAGTAGGCTCCAAAACTGCCCTAAGACCCACGTAAGCCATTTCTTTCCACACACAGGTTAGTAGTCGCGTTATTTCAAAACCAGTGCCTTCTTACTCAGCCAGGTTTATGGGACCAGTGCCTGCTCTGTGTATCCTACCCCACTCTTGTGGGGCTGCTTGAGGTTCTATCTTTAATCCCCTAACGCTGTGGCCACTTCAGTCTTGTGCTCTCGAATGCTCGCTCATGCCATTACACACTCTTACTTTCAGAGAGGGAGACACCCATCGAGTGCTGAGGCTTTACAGTTCAAACTTGAGGCAGTACCTTTATCTTCGCCCCCTCGGAGGACGAGATCTAAGACTTGCTTAAAGCTTTAAACTCCAGACACTGTCTTTGTACCTCCTTGTCTCCTATGACTCCCCAAGAGTGAAGTTACCAGGGTTTGCTAACCTGGATCTGCTCCCTTTATCTCATTGTCTACGCTGCCTGTCCATCAAACGTGCATCAGCGCCTTGTCAGGGGTAGGAAGCACTATTTAAATGCAATCACAATACTTATGGCTGCTTGAGCTCCCAGTGCGATGGCGCTCTTTCAAATATTTTAGACCCCGTAGTCTCTTCAAAAGATTAGAGAGAATATTTTGTGATAAAAATGATGACTTCTCGTAAAGTGATTCATGCTGTGTGTTCGTTTTGTTTGTAAGCACAGCATCACTGGTTTTCCTTCAGTCAACTAAGTGGTCTTTAAAGTGAATTTTCTCACATGATCCCCCATGGTTAACACTTTTTGGTCAACACACCCAATTCATGTCTAGCAAGCTAATGGTTGCTGTGTTAACCATTGTGTAGTCTTACACCGGTGTATGCTCTAGAATCAGGATTCCCAGCCATCAGCGTGATATGGACACTGCCTGCTTGACTCCATATAGTCTAAGAAGAGGTGTATTATGTGTTCTTTTTTTTTCCTTTTTCTACTACCTCCGACTGAGATATCCAAGTGTTAACTTCAAATTCGTTTCGTTAGACTGTGTATCATTTCGTGTTTAGTTTTCAATCTTTATTAATAGTTTTAAGTCAAAAAATACAACTTCAGGTGAGCATACCCACTCCCCTCTCACACACACACACACACACACACACACACACACTCCCAAATTCAAAGTCTACCCTGCTAAAATCCAGCGCAGTCTGTTCCGTAGACTTTTTTTTTTAACTTTCAGTCATGCGCCACAATTCTTTTATTTAAAATTATTATATTTTAATGGCATGACCAGAACTTTAATGTCCCAGCCAGTATAACAATTAAGAAAATAACCTGTAACTGGCATTTTTTCCCCTTACCAGTGCATACGTGAAACAATAAATTATAGGGTTTTCTACCATTTCCTTAAATGATCATGACTGATAATTAAAGTAAACCAAACAGAATAGTCATGGTAAATATATAATTACAGGATATTTACATAGAACTTTATATATACACTGAAAGGACAATAAATAAATAAATCTAGATGATTTTATATAAAGTTCTATGTAAATATCCTGTTGGGGCCTTTGCAGAATTTTAAAACATGAACAAATGCTAGTATTTTTCTCTGGGAAAGGTGGCAAGTCTATGCACAGCAGACTCACTGCTCTACAACATTACTAAAAACATTGACAATAGCTGTCGTAGACCATACAAATTGGCTTTACCACAATTTTTTTGTCATGTCGCACGGCAGCAATGCAGCGGTACACTCTGGATAAACATTGACAAAACTAATAGCTCTTGTCTCGCAGGCGAGGCCTGTTGACTTTGCCACTGCTTGTTGCTACTGTTACCCTGTCTGGAAGTGTCATGCCACCGTTTTAGTGGGTGTGGAAATGTATCGTCAGATCGAAGAGTCGCCTTCAAAGAGAAATGGCAGGAGCTGCAAGTTGTGTTTTTTTAATTTTTTTTAAAATTATAGATAAGTTCTGCTTCTGCTACTATCCCATGACTGTACAGGGTTTTAACAAGGGTTTTTTAGTTTCGGTGTTTTATATAGTGCAAACTTGTCCCCAAGCTATTAGGTATCATAAGCACCATTTGCGTTACACAAGGACAATTTTTTATTTTTTTTGTCTTTAGGCACAGGGAGATTAAGTGATTTGCCCAGAATCACAGGATGTTGAGCAGCATTGCGAGGCTCGAACCCGGTTCCCCAGATTTTAGGTCGACCACCCAAGCCATCAGGCCACATCCTCTTTAATCAGGGTCCATTGTGCATGACTCTTCTTGCCCATGACAATTCCTGGGAATTCCAGCCTCTGTCCTGAGATGCCTTTGCATTCTTGTGTAAGAACGTCCACTGTTTTTAAACTAGCATATAGGCATAGTATTTTAGGATGTTTGGTTATGTGTTTTAAATTTTTTTACTCCTCTGCACCCCAGGTTAAATTGGTTTTCGAATACAAAATATGTTAAAAGAAGCTGTGCATTGTTTGATATAGTTTAACGTGTTTGGGTGGGTGAGAGCCCAACATACCCACCAAACATCAGTGATTATGTTGTAATTGAATACGGACAATCAAAACTTATCTTTGCTTAGATTTAATCTCAGTAGAAACCCAGAACAAACCCGACCAGACGCAGCTGGTTAAACTGACAGTGCCACACTCGATAATGAGCTCAGAGATGGAACACCAATACATCAGAGGTGACATACCAAGCCCAGCATTAAACATTCTAATACAATATAACATATCTTCCCATCTTACACTAAAATGAAAGAAAAGAAAAAAATAAACAAGAGAACAGAATGACCAAGAGAGTAAACTCTTTGAAATATTTTAACTTTCTTATAAAATGTTTTAAACAGAGACAATGCAATCTGTAAGATACTCAGGTGTTCTTCTTTCCCCCCGCCTCTCTCAAACCCGAGAAGAACCCAACATCCCATCTCCTCCCCTTTCCTCAGCACCTTCTATCAATACCTCATCCAACACAGACCTGCATCAACCTCATCTGTGATCATTTTCCTTAAATTCACCATCATCCATCATCCTCCAAGGGGACACTCCTTCCTTTCCATCCTCCATCTGCAAATCCATCTTGCACTTTCCATTCTTCCTTTGATACAACGCAACTCTCCTCAAATTCCACGTCTGTCCATTCAACTTTGCCCAATTTCCACCAACACTTTTGACCTCAAACGGACCTCTGAACTTATTCAGAAAGTTAGTGTTAAGACCAAGCTTAACCTTAACCCAATCACCAACATTGATAAACAACTTATCCGCTTTCTCTTCAGAGAAAGAGTTATGTATATTCTCTTGGAGACTGTACTAAAACGCATCCAAGCTGGAAGTAATTTCGTTCCTGCTACGCATCATCTCAAAAGGACTCACACCGAGACTACTATTAACAGTTGTCCTGTAAGCCCACAACATCTCAGTGACTCAATTTACCACATTCAAATGAGAGTTGTATGCCAACTGCATGGTGCCCTTCACCATTCTATTCATTCGCTCAACCAACCCATTACCTTGTGGGTTGTATAATGAACAACATGAATGTTTGACACCAACAGAATTCAAAAACTGTTCCATCTCATACGACGTCAACTGTGTGCCATTATCAGAGAGAATAACTGATGGAAAACCCTCTCTTTTAAAAATCTGTCAAAACACAAATAGTAGAGGCAGTAGTAACCAAACTCATAAAAGCAACTTCAATCCACTTTGACTTGACGTCCACCAGCACTAATGCAATTTACCGACTCTGTGGCAAAAAAGTAAATGACCCAATAAAGTCTAAACAAACTTTTTCCCAAACTCTCTCTGCTGAAGTAATATGTTGTGGCTCTTTAGAAATACCCAAACCTACCTTTAGCCTCTTCTCAGACTCCTTACAAGCCAAACACCACTCCACCCATACTTTTACTTCTGCATCCATGTTCGGCCATCAATAATTCACCTTCAATCTTTTCATTGTCATAGTTTGCCCCAGATGGCCTTCATGAGCTAAACGGATTAACTTATTACGCAGAGCGCATGGAGGAACAAACTTGTCATTGCTCATGATGATACCATCAGCAATGAGTGACAACTCGTCCACAATTTTCACAAAAGGCCTTATTGCAACTGGTAACACACCCTCTCTCCTTGAACCATCCTTGATCATTCTCACCACACCTGTCAAAACAATATCCTCTTGCATATGCTTGTACCACATATTCCTTTGAATTGCATTTTAACATGTCTCCAAAGCATCATCCCCATTCGCCACAACCTCCTCCATCTGTAAATCCACCACCTCACTATTTCTGTCTGGTAAACGCGACAAACAGTCCGCCACCCTGTTTCGCCAACCAGGCAGATATTCAAATTTACAAACAAGCTCTTGTAACTTGACTGCTAACCGAGCTAAACGCCCAGAACAATTCTTAATACCACCTGGGCCCAGAACCTTCAACAATGGCTTATGATCTGTACGTAGTGTAAATGGACTGCCCCATAAAAATACTCTAAAGTAGTTGGTTGCCCATGCCGCCGCCAATGTCTCCCTTTCAATCACTGCATAATTTCTTTCTACTTCAGACAATGATCTAGAGGCCTTCTCCTTGCCACGTCTGGATGTCGCCAAAATGTTGTAATTGAATACGGACAATCAAAGCTTATCTTTGTTTAGCTTTAATCACAGGAGAAACCCGGAACAAACCCTACCAGATGCAGCTGGTTAAACTGACAGTGCCACACTCGATAATGAGCTCCGAGATGGAACACCAATACATCAGAGGTGACATACCCAGCCCAGCATTAAACATTCTAATACAATATAACAGATTACACCCCCACACCGGCAAATATAGGGAGGAACAACATGCAAATGATATCGGCTTTGCTTATGGCCTCAAATGGGGACCCAGGCTGTGCTGGGTCCAGTGCCCTAATAAAAGTGCTTTTGAAGTGATTTGAGTAAACTCAGAAGCTGAGAATGCAAGAAAGAGGTTGATCAGGACACAGGGCAGTGAAAAATGGTTACATTTCCCATTAACGTTGTTGCGGTTCATGAAGTCTTTGCATACTAAAACCCCCATAAAGGCACTAATGATGAGCACCCAAACCATGCTGAAAACTAGCTGCCCAAGCCCAGTACACTTACATGCACACACATTGAACTTATTTTACTGACTTTAACCAGGTGCATGACTAGGCAGCCTCAACAGCCCAATTCACGTGAGCACGAGAAATGCTGTGGAATTAGAATATTGGTATTTCCTCAGTTAAATTCGCATGTAAAATATTTTGCTTTAATGTATTTTAATGTACCGTGCCTGTTTGCATTTGATGATTCCTCTGCAGGTTCCCTGTAGTCCAGTAGGTGTTGGCTCTAGGAAGCAGCTGGACTTTGCTTTACAGGCATCCAGAAGCCAGCTATCCTGAATCTTTCTAGTACTTTGATCTTGTCCATGTCCTGCCCCTGCTGGCAGGCAGTTTCCCTTCATTACACTGAAACTAAAGATACGGTGTGAGCTCCTAGTGTACTGAGATGGGCTGCTGTGAGTGCCTTCAGTACTTGCCTGCTCTTAAACGTCATGGTGAATCCATTCTTGGAGATAATGGCGCTGATTCCTTTGTTGATACAAAATTCACCTGTAGGCATCTCCTCTCCTGTCAGGGGTTCTAAAACAGGGTGTCGGAAAGTGTTGCCCTTTGAATGTGAGCTTGCAGATTTTATCTAACGCCTAATTCTGTGAATTCATGTACTTTACCCATCCCCATTTTATACAGTATGCTTCTGCGACAGAGCGAGATCATGTGCTTTCTGAGGGACTTTGCAGAGTTGTCAGGAGCAGAATTGTGGTCTCTCTTGGATAAAATGTGGGCTCTGAAATTGCTAACACGTGGTCTGGTGCTGTTTGGCCATGGGCTTATGGTGGCGGGCCATGATATTTCAGGACGTGTGAATATAACTCTTGACCAGTGTTTCATACTTGGGATAAAGGGATGGACTGGTCCAGACCTCTGACAAGTTTCTTATGAAACTGGCAGTAATTGTCATAGTGTGGTGTCTTTGTCCGCATCAGTGTGGATTATTTGATCAGTTCTTAACTATGTGTTTATCAGCACACAAAGGGATGGGTTACTGGGTCTGTCTTACCCCCTTCTCAACATATCTCCCTGTCCAGGAGAGCCCATGCAGTTTGGTTGGAGGAGCACATATTTCATTGTGGGTTCCCCTTTGTCATGCTCTCTAATGTCAATGCTGTTTGACTTGCTAGTGACAATTATGTGACACTTTCTGATATTCTGGTTGCAATATGTTTGGATGTGTGTTGTAAAGTTCAGAAAATCAATGAAATTACATATGTATACAAAATAGTCTCTGAAGTCCAGAGCTAGTCCACAGCTCTTAATTAGCATGCAGGTAGTAGTTTCCTATTATGTAAAGTTAGGATAGCAGAGAGTTGCATAGCTCTGTTTGTGACATGTTCTCCATGCCCGGTGACTTGTTCTCTCTTCTATTATGAGTGCTTAGATTGCTCTGCTCATTAAGTCGCCCTCTTTTTCGGTCTCGTACCTGGCGACGCTGACTTGGCTCTCAAGGGAGACCGAGCTGGGCACGCGCAGGGCTTTTGGCGATTGGAGCAGCCACGTGGTGTGCACATCTCTGTCCCCCTTCTGAGGCAAGCCTCAAGCAGCCTTACTTTCACTTTTCCCATTCTCCCCCTCCCCCCCTCCCTGTTGATACTAACCTCCAGCCAGCTTCACTGCCCAATTGAAGCCCCTACCCTTGTGCGCTACCCCGGCTGGTGATCATCCCTCATCCAGCCAGCCCTGTGGCCGATCAGCAACGCTTTGCCCATCTACACAGGTACGGCTGGTCAGCCATCTTCGCTGCCTGATAGCACCACTGCCCATCTCTACACTCACCACTTCCCCCTGCTGTCCTAAACCACGCCCCAGGTCCCCCATGCCCCCCAACCCCCTCTCTCCATCACCTCTGCGCTGAGGACAAGCCCCCCACTGCCCATCGCCGCATCCCGACAGCTTTTCAAATTGGTCTCTATGATCTGTTCCCTCCCCGCTCCCGCCTCCCAGCTGCTCCGCCCACCCGCGCACTTGGCCTTTATATGGCGACCGTGCGAACGCGCAGCAGTCACGCGCAGCGGGCGCGCCGATTGTGCGCCGAAGGCGCGTCAAAGGAAAGCACGTCTGCGCCCGTCCGCGACCTGATCGCGACCAGCGCCAGGACCCCTGGCCCCCGAAGACCCCGACCGACCCGCCTGACGTACTCCGCCGCCACCCTCATCGCTCTCAACTCCGGCCGACTCCCAGAATGCCATCAAGCCACACCACGACGCACCCACGGACCTTTCAGCTGCCACGCCTGCAAATTCACCTGCATCCGGACCTGCCTCACACCAGCACCCGCCAAGTCGAACACCAGCAGCACCCACCTCAAGTGCATCCTGCTCAACACCCGCTCCGTCCACAGACACGCCATCGAACTCTGGAACCTCCTAGACGCCACAGCCCCTGACGTTGCCTTCCTCACGGAGACCTGGATATACGCCTCTTCAGCTCCCGACATCGCCATCGCTATCCCAGAGGGCTACAAGATCGTCCGGAGGGACCGCAACGCCAACCAGATGGGAGGAGGCATCGCCATCATCCACAAGAACACCATCCGTCTCACGACCAGCACCGACAACACCCTGACCACCGCCGAACACCTGCATTTCCAGATCCACACCAACCCGAACACCACCCTCAGAGGCACCCTGATCTACCGACCCCCTGGACCACGCACACAATTCAGCGAGGACATCGCCGACTTCGTCAGCCCGCATGCCCTCCCCTCCGCTGACTACATCCTCCTGGGGGACCTCAACTTCCACCTGGAGAACAACAACGACCGCAACACCATCACCCTGCTGGACAACCTCGCCAACCTGGGACTCAAGCAACTGGTGTCCACCCCCACCCACCTCGCCGGACACACACTCGACGCAGTCTTCTCTTCCAGCACAGACATCGACTTCAGCCACGCCACAGAGCTTCAATGGACGGACCACAGCTGCATCCACTTCACCTTCAAGAGAACGACGACCCACCACCACCAGCAACAGGCCGCCCGCAGAAGCTGGAACAAGATCACAGCAGACCAGCTCGCCACCTCCCTGAGCCAGCACCCTCCTGCCAGCTCAGCGAACCCCAGCCAGGCCGCCGACAACCTCACGAAGTGGATCAGCATCTGCGCGGACGAGCTCGCCCCGCTGAGGACCCCGCCCAGCAGACCTGGAAGCAAGAAAGCCCCGTGGTTCACCGACTAACTCAAGAGCTCCAAGAAGAACTGCCGAGCCCTCGAGAAAGTCTGGAGAAGGGAACCCACACCGGACAACAGGACCTCCTTCAAGCTTGCCACCCGGAAGCACCACCAGCTGATCCGCGCCGCCAAGAAAACAGCATTCAAGGAACGGTTGGACAACAACGCACACAACTGCAAGGAACTCTTCAACATCGTGAAAGAGCTTTCCAACCCCAGCGCAGGAAACAACGACATCACCCCATCGCAAGACCTCTGCAACTCCCTCGCTTCATACTTCCACAACAAGATCGCGGACATACACAACAGCTTCAACAACCAACCAACGCACACCATGACCGAACAATCACCCCCCACCACCACCCTCCACGCCTGGACCCCGATCAGCACCGAAGACACCATCCGCACGATGAACTCCATCCACTCCGGATCACCGACCGACCCCTGCCCTCACCACGTCTTCAACAAGGCCGACGCTGTCATCGCACCCCACCTGCGAGACATCATCAACACATCATTCGACACCGCCACCTTCCCTGAGAGCTGGAAACACGCCGAACTCAGCGCCCTGCTCAAGAAACCAACAGCGGACCCCACCGAACTCAAGAACTACCGCCCCATCTTGCTCCTCCCGTTTCCAGCCAAAGTCATCGAGAAGACCGTCAACAAGCAGATGGCCGCCTTCCTCGAGACGAACGGATCCCTCGACCCCTCACAGTCCGGCTTCCGAGCCAATCACAGCACCGAGACCGCCCTCATCGCCGCCACCGATGACATCCGAGCCCTGATGGACAATGGAGAAACAGCGGCCCTCATCCTCCTAGACCTCTCCGCGGCATTCGACACGGTCTGCCACCGCACCCTAGTACAGCGCCTCAGCAACATCGGAATCCAGGACAAAGCGCTGGAATGGATCATCTCCTTCCTCGACGGAAGAACACAGAGAGTCCGCCTACCACCGTACAAGTCAGAGGCCTCCGAAGTCATCTGCGGCGTCCCTCAAGGATCATCTCTGAGCCCCACCCTCTTCAACGTCTACATGAGCCCCCTCGCGGCCATCGTACGCAAACACAACCTCAGCATAATCTCCTACGCCGACGACACCCAGCTGATCCTCTCCCTGACCAACGACCCCGCCTCCGCCAGAGCCAACCTGCACGAAGGGATGAAAGAGGTAGCCGAGTGGATGACGACCAGCCGCCTGAAACTGAACTCTGACAAGACGGAGGTCCTCATCCTGGGCTCTTCCCCCTCCGCCTGGGACGACTCCTGGTGGCCTCCCGCCCTGGGCACCGCACCCAAACCGACAGACCACGCACGCAACCTGGGCTTCATCCTGGACTCCTCCCTCTCCATGACCAGGCAAGTCAACAACGTCTCCTCGGCGTGCTTCAACATCCTACGCATGCTACGGAAGATCTTCCGGTGGATCCCCACCGAGACCAGGAAGACCGTCACCCAGGCCCTCGTCACCAGCCGACTGGACTACGGCAACGCCCTCTACGCCGGTACCACCGCCAAGCTCCAGAAGAGACTCCAGCGGATCCAGAACGCCTCAGCCAGACTCATCCTCGACATCCCACGAACCAGCCACATCACCGGACATCTGAGAGACCTTCACTGGCTCCCCGTCAACAAAAGAATCACCTTCCGCCTCCTCACCCACGCACACAAAGCCCTACACGACCAAGGCCCGAGCTACCTCAACAGCCGGATCAACTTCTACGCTCCCAAACGCCACCTCCGATCAGCCAACCACGCCCTCGCCGCCGTCCCCCGCATCCAAGAGCGACTACAGGAGGAAGGTCCTTCTCCTACCTGGCCGCCAAGACCTGGAACTCCCTCCCTCCCGACCTGCGCCTGACCCAAGACCACCTGTCCTTCAGGAAGAAGCTGAAGACCTGGCTGTTCGAGCCGTAGCGGCGATACCCCCTCCCCCCCCCCCCCCCCCCCCCATCCCCAGCGCCTTGAGACCCTACGGGTATGTAGCGCGCTCTATAAGTGTCACTGATTGATTGATTGATCTGGTAGCCTCCCGTTGCCGGCCCATCAACGCGTACCGAAGTGCTCCTCTCCGGCAATCACACAGCACACCTTGGCATCTTTCGCACGAGCTGCGCAGCACCCATTGGAGTATGGCGAAGTCTGCAGGCTCCGCCAATGTGCACGCTCACGGCGCGCCTACAACGCGCATTTCACTTTCCCTTATTCAAGCAGCAAGCTGCTCATGTTGATTACATTTATAGGGAGACATCGTTTCTAGGCGCTGAAAATACGAGATGCCATATTACACAGTTTAACTCATTTTATTTGATGGGAAGCTGTGTAGGCCTTGTTGTAGTTAATCATCTATGCTGGTTGGGGTGGCATCAGGATTTATAGCCAGCAGGTTAGCAGCAGCATCGAATTCTTGAAACTTTAAGTCCTCTACGGTCGCCATTCATTCACCAGAACAGGACTTGGTAGCCAATGGCTTCAGTATCTTAGTCGGTGGGTGGTCACTCTAGGTCCTGGTATTGGGCGCCTGCCGGAGGAGCGGACGAGTCAATGGGGAGCGGAGGCTAGAGTCCCTCTGGGCATGTACATGAGATACAGCTCTGCTGTACAGTCAGCTGTTAATCCTGCCTCTGATGATGCGGGCGAAAGCAACCTTAAAGTGATGTATATACATGATATAGCAGGCATAATTCAGTGTAGCAATCTTACTCTTTTATTATGTAGCCTACAAACTAAACGCATCTCTGCTTTAAATAACCAACGCCGCGCTGGGCCTCTTTGTAATCTTTCACTTTTAGTTGTGTGTGTGCGCCCACTGAAGCGCACAAACAGGCACGGGTGATAAGATTTTAAGCAAAGACGTAACCCTTAATAGTAGGAATGTTTTCTTTGACCTTTATTGAAGCATATGGTTCGAGGGCTGAAGAGGGCGGAGTCTCCCAAGGGTTCATCTCACAATTTTTACTTTTTTCTTTAAAGGGAATCAATCCTTTCTTTGAATCTGTCACTTTTAATGTGTGACCCTCGCAAGCGAAGTATAAATCTCGGTTTGTTGCATCACTTCCTCCGCTTTTAGACTAGGATAGCCCAGCAGGTTCATGCGCCTGTCCGCTGCTGCAAAGACCCATGTACAACCAGCAAGGCAGGGAGCTGAATGCCAACATGCTTCTATCATATCTTCATTCTCCTCGAGATAAGAACACCAGCGCCACTGGAACGGGTAATAGTAGCATTAGCAAGGCTGTGGTGTTG
This sequence comes from Lissotriton vulgaris, assembly GCF_964263255.1. Lineage (NCBI taxonomy): Eukaryota > Metazoa > Chordata > Amphibia > Caudata > Salamandridae > Lissotriton > Lissotriton vulgaris. The sequence continues at coordinate 1,965,211,144 of NC_141687.1, forward strand.
TGTTTTCACACTTGTTCACAAGAGGCTTTTGCGTGCAGATATGAACATGCTGGCGTTTTTTCACACCTGTTGGAGTCCGTAAGGCCTCTGCATTCACCACACTTTCTGATGCGCCAGGAGTGCCTCGTCACAAACCCAATGAACACAACTGGATGTTTACAAACAGTGCGTGTGTAGGTGCGCTCCATTGAGATCTTGTTTCCGTGTGAAGATAAGAACACGTTTGTGCTTTGAGACTTGTGTCAAGTGAGTGCTAACATAAACCGGTTTGATTTTAACACTCGTAGGTGTGGGCCTGTTATGGAAGCATAAGTATGTCAGTGTTTCTTTTCTCACTTGTTTACATGCGTTACGTGCCATAGGCACTTATCAGCATCGTAGCACTTGTATAGCGCCTCTTTCCTATGGCACCTGTTAGCATCGTAGCATTTGTATAGCGCCAGGTTCCCCATACAAGGCAGCAAGGCGCTTCTGTGGGATTAAGAAACTCTAGGAGCTGCTCTGACAATTGGACACTTTATTTTTTCCTTTGCACAATAATAACACCAACAGTCACCCCCATCCTGCTCCGCCCCCTCTTCCTGTCCCCCCACACCTCTACCTCCATTCCCTCCCGCCTCCTCTTCTCTCCGGCGCCAGCTCTCGTAGCACGGAGCTTCACGAAGGGAAAAAAAAAACCAACATTTTCAAAGTCAATAGCTGATAACAATGTCATTGCGAGACCTTTTGCATTACAAATGCTTGTTATATTATGCTATTGTAATCTGCTGGATTTCCAACCTCTCCTCTTGGCATAATTCTTGTTAAATCCCTAACCCATCTTTGAGTGTACGACAGCAGTGACGGAAAACTCGCTGCAGCACTCCCCAGCCAGACCTTAACAGTTATGGGGTGCACTTCCAAGTCAGAACTGGAGGAAATTGGCTCTGTATATACTATACCAACATGAGGTATAGTGTGCACAAAGTCCAGTGGAACCCCAAAGATAGGCAGAGGTAAAAGTAGATAGCACCTTACTCTCTATTTGTGGTAGTGTGGGCGAGCAGTAAGGCTTTATCAGAGGGTAGTGTTAAGCATTTGTTGTACACACTCAATTAGCAAATGATGTCACCCCAAAGATAGGCAGAGGTAAAAGTAGATAGCACCTTACTCTCTATTTGTGGTAGTGTGGGCGAGCAGTAAGGCTTTATCAGAGGGTAGTGTTAAGCATTTGTTGTACACACTCAATTAGCAAATGATGTCACCCACTCAAAGGCTGAACTCAGACCAATATTGTTTGAATAACAAATATTAAGTTATTTTATTTCTAGAACCACGCCAAGCCTGGCACTGGTAAGTGAAATCAAGCTTATGCAACGTTTTACAATTGAATGCAAGTTCAAATGCAGTGAATTGAAATACAGGTAAATCAATTTCATGGAATTACTGTTCGGATTACTTTTCAGTTACTTTTCAGATTACTTTTAAAGTTACTTTTTCTACTCTGTGAGATGTGCCTAGATATCACACTAGGACATTTCCTAGAGAAAAGGTAAGTAAAATCAGTTTTGCACAGTTTTAGTTTTTCAGTTTTTCATACAAATCAACTCCACACAATATATTTCAAGGAAGAACAGTCAATGTATTCCTATGGAGAGAAATTAAGTTATCGGTTAAAAGTGAAGTACTCGGTCTATGGGGTTGAGTTTCTGGGTTTGGAACAAGAGTTCCCCCGGGGTCGTGGATGCACTCTCAAAGCACCCTCCATGGCACTAGGGCTACCGGGTGCAGAGTGCTGAGCCCCAATGTTATCCAATGGGGGATTGGGGGCTTCCTGTTTGTGGCTGCTCACGAGCAGGCCACCGGGTTGTGGGAGCAAAGCTCCTGGTGTTTGGCTCAGGGCAAAGGGGGATCTGAGTTAACACCCAAAGTGCACCTGCAGCGGCACAGGGGCGGCTGGGTGCAGGGTGCTGTTTTGGCTTTGGGTGCCCAGTTGATTTCAATGGGGAATCTCCGGTTTCATCAAAGACTGTTGGCTCGGGGACGGAGATCTTCTGGATATGACCACTGGTTGGAGAGGTTAGTTGGGATGCCTGGGGATGCTGGGATACCATTGGTTGGGCCACCGAAGGCCGTGGGACTTCGGGTGCAGGGGTGTCTTTAGGCGTCGGGTTTTCTTACCAGCACCAGTCTCGGTCGGGGGGATCCTCCAGAAAGATGCTCCAGGCATTGCTGGTAGATTTGAGGCAGGTCAAAGATCACTATATCTCAGGTTAGATCACCAGGGAGACCTCCTCGTGGTGTTAGGCCACTCTAACTCGAGCAGTGGGTGTCTGGAGCAGAGTAGTGCAGACTCACAGATTTGGCCAGAGCCAGAGTCTGTGGGTGAGCAAATCCGGTGCTCACGGGAGACAGTGTCTTTTCTGTGGAAGGCAGGGCAGGTCCTCTGGGTTCTGGGGGTTGCTGGCTGAAGTTCACACCAGGTTTTTGTTTCTGCAGGTTCGAGGTGGGGACAGCCTGGTAGGGCTGGGGCCAAGTCAGCTGTCGTCCTCCTTCTTAGCTTCAGCACAGTCCTTCTTTTCTTCTTGGTTGGTACTTGTCTTAAGAGGCAAGGTTCAGGGGTGCCCTTAAATACTAGATTTAGGAATGTTACAGGTAGGTGAAGATTGGGAACAATGGGTCCCTTCCTTTGGGTGGGTACACCCCTATTATTGCACCCACCAGTGGGAGGGGTATATGCCTCACTCTGGTTGGCTGGGTCCCCCCATTTGCAAAATGGCAGGGGCTGAGAGTTGTGCTTCACCTGCCTCCTCCACCTGAGGTGTGAGGTTGTCAAAGGTGGGCACACCTTCCTTCCTCACCTGGTTTGAAGCTTCCCCTTCGTGGACCCTGCTCATTAAAATTCTTTTAATATGAATATACTAAAATATTACAAAATATATACATCAGTAGCACAGAGTATTTTCTTCATCAATATTTATGTATTCAAATTTAAAAAACATTAAATCTTCCATATCCTCAAATTTTACTTCCACCTAGAAAATGTAGAAGACTGTGATACTAGCTCTTATTGAAACCCTTGAGGGTTTCAGGCTATCTCGGTTAGTGAAAGATCCTTCCCATAGAGCTGGGCATACACTTGATGTAGTGTTTTTCAAACAAACCATTAGTGGTTATGAAAGTCCTGATTTCTTTAATCTGGTCCGACCCCCATGTGGTCGTGTTTGACATAAAGCTAAATCAGAAACCCTTTACTAACAACCCCCTTAACTTAGCTTAAGGTCAATTTCTGCACCTGGAATAAAGTATCGGCAGATGCCCTCAATAAAATATTATCTGATACCAAAACCACAGAAGAGATCAGGTCCGTAGTTGATGGTAGTGGCAGCATGACGTTGGTACTCCTCAATTTATTGACAGCCTTTGAGATGGTTGACCATAAGATCCTGGTCGAGCATTTAGGGCTGTCGGAATCGAAGGCCGGCTCTTATACGACTTGCATCCTTTTCATCTGGATGATCACAAGTGGTGGCCCCCAGATCCTTTTGTGTCTAATCCTTTGTAGCTACACAAATACTTTCTACAGAGGGTCCTAGGGATTATCAATTTTTAAAGACCAGGCAGTGTTCTATCCCCATTCTACAACTGAAAAAACACAAAGAACCTACCGGTCTAGAATCAGTGAGACATAGATTAGCAAAGAAACTAGAATGTCTAGGTCAAAAAGAAAACATATTCACAAAGTTTTAAAAAAAAACAATCCCATCAGTCCACAACAGTATGTACCCCAGTGATTGGAACAGCCACTAGCCAGTTTTGATCAGTGGTGCTGAAGGCTTGCAGTGCAATAAAGTGAAGAAGAAATAGAGGAAATGTTAAAATTGACTACTAGGATACTATGTAAATGGACACTATCCTAGTGTCAAAATCTAAAAACAGTGCGCTGACAGTTTGAAAAAATAACTATCATAGGCGATGAAATGCAGGTCTACATGTTTCAGCCACAAGGATTTCTTGTATTCAGGCTTTCGTCAGAACCAATATAACAACGCTACTGAAAAATGTAATATGAAAACTGTGCAACAAAACTTTTTTTAAACAACTTAAATGGTTGGTGGGATATGCCCTACCATGTCCCAACAGGTGGTCGAATAACACAGGAAACTTGGATTCATTCCCAGCTTTATGTGGGAGTACTCCTCACCTCTACTGGCGACTGCTCAGGGAAATGAGGCCCGCTCTGTCCGTCGGTAATCCCGAGTTTTCCTGAGCCGAGGGGGAGGTTCTTTTTTTTCACTTAGTGAATATATTTTCTTTTTGACCTAGACATTCTAGTTTCGCTGCTAATCTGTGTCTCACTGATTCTAGACCGGTAGGTTCTTTGTGTTTTTTCTTTTAAACCTTGTAGCTGCCATGTGGGGTCCCTCAGAGGTCCGCACTTAGCCCCACTCTTTAACGTTTATGTTAAACCCTTGGCCTCCCTTATAAAATCATTCAGGCTGGATCTCACCTCTTATGCAGATGACACCCAAATAGTGGTAGCAATGTCCTCATCTTAATATGCAGCAGCAACAGCTGAATAAGCTTCAGGTGTTGCTGCCAGAATGTCAACAAGAATTCCAAAGCATAAATCTGTTATACAGTCCATTTGACATCTTTACTGGCTGCCTTACAGGCAAGCGCATCAGATTCAAAGCCCGCTGTCTTGCCCATAAGGCGCTGCTGAGTTCCTTAAACAATCTTTCATTTGGTTCACTCCAGGTAGAAACTTGAGGTCTTCTGGCACTCGATAATTGCAGTCAGTAGGTTCAAACAAACTAATTGGGAAGGGAGAAGTTTTGTGAACTCTGCTGTGAAGGAATGGAACTCTCTTTCCCTCTGCATTAGGTCAATTTCTAACCTTATGTTTAGAAAGAATCTAAAAACCTTGCTTTGTCAGTAATTTCCATTGACTGTGTTTTTCTTCCACAGTGCTTGCGCCTAGACACCTTAGCAAATCACTGTAACATTCACATATATCCATCAGTGACCTCTATAAATGGGTATACATACTATAGCAAGGAACCCACATCAGTGCAATGAATCAGACATTAGGAATGGAACTAAGTTAAAGCACAATAAAAAATCAAATGTCATACGTTTCAAGTACTAGAAAGTTATCACCAGCTACTCCCAAAATGACTACAGGGTTGTCTGATATTCGCCTTACCTCCTTTTGTGTATATCTATCGTGTTTGAGTAGGATGAGGTAGGTTTTCTGTGAGTACTGTCACATACATAACTAATATTGTATAGGGATATTGTCTATGGAAGACCGTTTTATCTCCGATGTTGCCTTAAAGTTCAGTAACTTTGGTTCAGTACATTGGTTTCTTCATTGGTCCATTCGTAGAACAAATAATAGTGTGGTATAGTGCCAAAAAAATAAAGTAAAAAGGCTTGTATAACAATTAATCAAAATCCAATGGCAGCAGTCAGTGCATTTAAAAATAAAAAAGGCCACAAAGTTAAAAAAATTAACCAATGCCCAGTTTAAATAAGTAAACATAGTGATTATAAGATTTCATTTGCCTATAATCAATAACATGACCATTTTGGTAATATCCTACAAAGCATCTCATTAAAGGACATCCCAGATGTAACTCAGATGTAATAGTATGGGGAAAATTAATTTTAAACCATTCAGTCAGAGTCATGCCTGAAATCACACATTTTCCTTACATTTCTGTGATGGTAGCTTCCAGAATGAGCAGTAATCCACAAAATTCCTACTATCCTCATATCACTATGATTCGTAATGCCTCAAATTGTAAAGTGCTCTGACATCCTTCGGGATCAAGTGCGCACTATATAAAACTTTATAAATAAAAAAATAAAAATAAATCTTCGTTAATAGATGACACATAATGTAGCACAGAATGTTGCTTCGTGATTCATAAAAACCATGCAGACGATTTAAATACGCAGAAGGGTAATGACTTTATATAAGCGTATAAAAATGTATCACAGTCATGCCCCGAAAAGTAGTGCACATAACAAATGTTAATAAGCATAGCTTGTGATCCAGTGGGAAGGTTCACGTGGTCACCCAGGGTCATGATAACAGCTAGTTTAATATAAAGGAAAGAATGTCTTATAAATAGCACTTCGATAACCAGGGTGTCTCCCTAGGGCAGGACAGATGATTTCCATTCATTTGAAAGTCTGTTGTGATGTATTGTTTTGTATTGTGTTTTAATTGCATTTATATAGTGCTTACTACCCCTGATGAGGCGTCAAAACGCTTTTTCAGGGAGTAGCACTCTACTCCGGGACCCATAGAGGATTAGTGGTGAATTAGCATAGTGACATATGAAAGTAAGTAATTTGAGTGGTGGATATGTTAGTCAGTTATTTGGATTGAGAAGGATAGAAGAGGGAGAAAGTTTTACATTTATATAGCGCTTGCTAACCCTGATGGGGTGTTGAAATGTTTTTTTCGACGAATAGCACGCTACCCGGATGTGGTAGGTAAATGAAATGGGTACCTGCTGGGGAATCCCTGTCGCACACACATCCTCTTCACATACGATGACTAAGCTTTCATGAGTGTTGGCCACCTCCGGGCTGATAGGTGATCTAATCCACTCACTTTAAAGACTATTTTAGCTTGAGAATGACTTGATGATGTGTGTTCTTTTGTCGGGAAGTTCTGTGTTTTTAGAGACCGAAAATACAAGCTGTTGAAGAAGCTTGGTATCAAAGATAGGTGTCAGTGACCTGAGATCATACACCTGAGGATATTCAGCATTTTTCTTTCACTGAGTGTCCTAAAAGGTGACACAAGGAAAAGAACATTCAGGACTGCAGTCTTCCATTTGCTCGGTGTTAAAAGCACCAAGAACTCTACTGAGTCTCTCTGTCTCCAGTGTGAGCCGAGCTCTACCAACTACAGAGCTCCTTGTGAGTCGGGCTCTTTTGAACTTTGCTCTACCCTCCTTCCACGCCCAGTTTGCTAACACATACATTGCCCTTCCACGTCTGCCATCTAGTCTCCTGCTCCTGTGAATGAGAGGCAGAGGCAGGCTGGATAGATAATTGAGTTGGAAGCCTTATTCAGTCATAATCCCAATAACAGATTACCACCTATAAATTAATCCTATGGCCCAGCCTGAGAGTCATGCTGCGAATTGTAGAATGATACAGGAGACCCCTGTGTTTTATGACCCTTAACCCAATCCTGTTCTGTCGTTTTCGATCCGGCTTGACAACACAGCTGTCTATCAACAGGTTACCAATGCTTCAAAGTATATAGAGTGGATGTATCTCCATCCAGAGAAGCATTACTCTTTCCTCTGATGCTTTTGACTATTTGTTGTTTTATTCTGGCCTCCAGAAAGTGCTGCCTTCGCATGCATGATGGACTATTTTACATCTGAAAAGTTCACTCAGTTATTTGTCATATTCAATCTTTATCTCCTATATGCATTCTACACAGAAAGCAATCCTTTTTATTAATACATTTCTCCCAGCACAGGCAAAGCTGATAGGACAGGTTTTAATGTGATAAACAGTATTTGTGATTGCCTGTGTGTGCATGTGTTGGCACCTTGAAGACAGACTTGATGGATCACTGTTGAGATGAAACGGGAAGTGTACGTCATCAGCCTTTATCGGTTCATGTTGGATTTTCACAGTGTGATGTTTGTGACTCTTCAGTTTCTCGTCTGGGTGTATCTCCTGAGTTAATTTCCAACCAATCGAAATCCCACCAAATATTTTCGTTTTGCTCTGCTTTCTATTCCATCATCGGTCTGTCCTATCACTGACTTTTCCTGACCTGGTGCTGCACTGTGTCAGAGATACCATGACCCTACTAGCCCTGTTTCTTGTTTTCACACCTCATTGTTTCACTGTCCTCTGAGCTCCTGAACTAACAGCCTGGCCAGTGAGCAACTTTGCTATGCTAGCACGACGGAGGATGGAGGTGATGGCATAGCCACAAAGTTCCTGTGAGTTCTTATTTGTGCCCTCTTGTCTGTGCCTTCTTACCCGTACCCACTTGCGTCGGCCATTTAACATGCAACTTCTCATCTGCCAACTATACACAGACCGATATCTGCACCAAGTGCCAAGAAGTCCCGTTAGTAGCGAAAGCTGTGCTATACAAGTACTCCATAACATACTATGTTGGCATGGTTTATGGATGCGGTGTTTCTGTGAATTTGGAGAGATCGATGGGAGGACATGTTCATTGTTAGTTTAGCCAACTGCATGGTGGTCACTTTATGATGATTTGAAGGCTCTACCATGTTGGTGAGGTCAGTTGATGAAGACCTTTTATTGAGCTGTCACAGCCAAAGATGGAATGTTCCTCCAATCTGGTGTGGTCTGTAGAGGAGGGCATCTGTCGCCTGGCACAGTCTGAAAAAGCAGCTTCTTTTAGGTGTCTTCTTCACCCTCTCTGGTCTCAGTCAATCTCAAGGACCACTTCTTTAGCTTCCCTTTACTTTTCCAGCTTTGTTGCCTCCCGTACTGTTTCTCTTTAGTATAATGTATTTATTAATGTGCACTACTCCACCATCTCCTGATCCTGGGGTCTTCATTTTATTTCTCTATTCAGTTCATTTTTACAGCTTCCTTGATAGTCTAGTCCCTCAAAAGTGGGACCACTGCATAATTCGGACATTGTCCATGAGAGATGTTCCCGAGGCTGGAAACTAGTTGATTTTACTGGATACGCTTTGACGGTCTTGTTTACATGCGTCTTCTCCTGGCTCCTAAGACAGCTCCTGCATAAACAAAACGCCTTGCAAGTTAATCTGGTTGGGTGGCTCCTTATATGTTAATCACAGAGCAAGTGTTTACGGGATGCGCTGTCTCTGCCTTCGCTTTCAGCTCTGGTGGACACTGCACACATTGGCCCTGGCTAGAAGTGCGCCGTTAAAGGCCGATCCCTGATCAACCCCCCCTTTGCGCATGGATCAGACTTCCAAGCGTGGCAGTCACATCCACGCAATTGTCCACTGTAACTTTTGGCTGGCCAAACCTGCTGACATGTATGGGGGGGTAGGGGAGGGGGGGAGATGGGGAGAAATGTCTTTTAATCACCAAGAGTGTGGAATTTGGTGGGAAATAATTGAATTGTGGGGATTTGCGCGCCAGGTAATATATCTCCCCACGATATCCTATTAACCAGTTGTGGAAAATTCCTCATCTTCATTTGTGGTACTACAAATCCTAGCAGTTAGGTTTGTATGATGTCTGTTTGCGCCAGGAGCACAAACTCCAATATAATTTATTTTCTTGGTGGCTGAGTGTTTGGGCACAAGTTTATCGTAAGTTCTTTTAGTAACTGCACAGCTTTTCTGCATGTTTTCAACCTGGCCAGAAAGGAAGTTTACATTTTGCCTTGGCTTCAGAGCATCACTGGAAACACTTCTCTAGTTGTGAGTGATGAGAACCTACTGTTGGCAGGTGTCCTTTTTTCTGTGAAAGTAGTTGGTGTTAGAACAGTCTTCGATAGGCAGCGCTATACCTGACCCAAAGCACTACCCTAATTGATATGGTTGGCAGTGTCGTCAGAGGGTCGATAAAGCATCAGATGTGCATCATGACCTGACACGAGCTGTAGAGACAAAAAGGCATAATTGAGGCCTCCGGGCCGTGTAAGGAATAAACCACTATTTATTGCTCATGTTCTCTGTGAGCTGCACATTTCTCTTCATTTTATGCAACCCTAGACGGACCTCGATCTGCCCCTGACCTTAGGACTAACGTACAAGAAAACGGCTACAAAAATAAAGCTATCTTCATAACCAGCATTGGCAACACCAAATTCTTCTCACCTTGATAACGTGAGTGTTCAGTTATTGTCCCATGGATCCTTTTTGTAAGCAAAGTACTATCTTGGAAGTCAATGCAATTAAATATTTTCACTCTCTATAAAGGGCATGGCTACTTTTTCAACTTTCTTCCAGGAAACCGTGAACAGAATTTTTAAAACCTATGGCGTGTGATCCAACTTAATGATAACACAAAAGACTGTCTGCAGGACATAGCTGTCCGAGGAGGTTTCAGCATTTAAAGGAAAAGTGTTGCAGTTTACTTGCCGCTAGATTCCGAAACGGAACAAATGTTCGATCCACTTGATGCGTTGCAGCAGCTTGGGGATCTGATTTATGGATCCCTGAGAAATGAGACCTTTTATTGTTATTCTTCTGCTTTGTACGCAGGATGAGTGAAGCACCCTGACACCCAAGGCCGGCTTTAGCACTGGTGGCGCCCGGTTCCACAATCTTTTTTGGCACCCCTTGTTCACCCATGACCACCTCCTCGAATTCCCTCACTAACACCTGGCAAAAGTGCCCCTCATCTCTCCACAGCCCCTCTCTCAATTACATTGAATTTGCTTTAAAGCGCTGGTAAAGGCTGGCTTAACAATCAACTCAACTATCCAAATAAAATACAGATCTGTTCTTTGCAACAGGCATATTAACCCTCTGCGCTACTTTATGGTGAGTCAAAAAAGCCCTAGACAAAATTCCGATCTCCCTTTATAGCAGGCACATTAATCACAAGAGTTATCTTGGCATTTTTATTGCTGCCTGAAAGCTGGATGCACAAGGATCTCTGCAGCAGGTGCTTTTAAATCCTATGTTATTGCTAAACACAGTACACGAAGAGAACCTGTCCTGCAGAATATGATATTTGTGTGGATTTGGGAAAGATCCGGCCCACCTGGCTTGTGTGAAAAGATCTCTCAACGTTAAGGTCCTTGTACTGTATAGAGACACATTTTCACTGCATAGCTATTATTTTGGCCAACCCATATTGAGATGCCTATTTGAGCTTTGTTTCTCACATCAGTGTGGGATCATCTAGCACTGGACAGATCTTGCGGCTTTGATCAACTGAAATCATGTAGTGAGTGAAGAAGTTAAATCTCATAGCTCCCCGCTTGAATGTTTGGAAACACCCATGTCCAGTGGGATTCCACTGTAGACCGATTCATAACCACAGAGCACAATGTGCAGTGTTTATGGGGGGGGGGGGGGTTCAAATCTGGCCCCTTGCTCTCTGCAGACTCCACTGTATGGTAGCCAACCATAACTATTGTATTTGAGAGCTGGAAAGGTGGCAAGACCCAAACTAACTACTAAAAGAGATAAGGATGCATGTGCATGACATTTACCAGTATTTCCACCTTTAACATGTGGATTCCCAACTGTTAGGTTTGCAATGTTGCAGGGATTCTGCTCTGGAACAGAACTATGCTTGGAACCATAGAACATCAGTATGTAGGGACTGAGGGCCATATGTATCATACTACCGTTTAGCGAATTCCAAATAGCGAATTTTAAGGAATCGCTATTTGGAATTCGCAAAATGGTATGTATGTACAAAATCGCTATTAAATAGCGACTCTTTACCATTCCTAATTTGCGATTAGCAAATTGCTAATCGCAAATTACCCATTCATTTCTATGGGCCAGGAGGCCCATACGAATGAAGGTTCAATTTGCGATTAGCAATTAGCTAATCACAAATTAGGAATTTCTTCAAGGGTGCAGGGATGTCTCAAGAACACCCTGCTGCACCCCGGAAAAAGACATTTGGGGGCATATGGCACACATACATGCCCTAAGGGCATGTATGGGCGTCATATGGCACCTTTTGTTTTTTGGAAAAAAGCTTTTTGATAAGAATTCGCAAATTACCACCAACTAGAAGTTGGTGGTAATTTGCGATTCCTTAATGGCATTTTTTGAATATTTTTTGTTTGATACATTGCATTTAAGGAATCGCAAAATTTGTGATTCCTTAAGTGCAATCGCAAAATAAGGAATTGCAAATTTTGCTATTCCTTATTTTGCATCAAACATGTTTGATACATACCATTTGTCAAATTAGCATTCGCAAAGGCCGAAATTCGCAGAATATGGCCCTGAGTCACCAAACCACCTCCATATCTATGAGTCCGAGTCCGAATAGCTATAGTTCTTTACTTGCCCTCCTAACCTTACCAGCAAAACGGGTGAATTGGTACCCCAAAACACAACACTCTCAAGGGTCTCCGGGATCGCAGTAACAGGACACACCATTTCGCTCTCACTCGGACTTGTCCACAAGAAGATATCCAGGAGATACGAAGGAAGTTCAAAATGTTTATTTAAACTATTGTGCTCTGAAATGCAGTATACGTGCCACAATTCGAAAAAATGCATACTAAAAATACTGTGAGCACGATTAATAATCCATATACCATGAAACGCCCTGTCATCGTATAGGACAGGGTAACATATACTCCTTCCCTTGCTACTAAAGCTAAAATATTATATATGAAAAAGATCTCTGGGATTACTGACAGAACCCGTACCTTGGCATTCACAGATGAACATTCTATATCTTGGCAGATGTAATGCTCTTGTCTCATAACTCCTGTTCCATGTGTGTGTTTTTGGCTCATAGACTCCTCTATATGACAAGACATGTGTGCACATAAACAGCCGCATTCTTGTGTTATGTCTAGGTGCTAGTGCCTGGCCAGAATGAATAACCAGGCACATTGTTGTTTGACCTTGTCAGTGGTGTTCAGACTAATTTCCTTGAAAATAACTGAATGTAAAAACATATGAAGGTTCCGTGTGAAAAGTACAATGTGGCACAATAGCAAACCTGTTTATATTGTAACATGTACAAAGGAAAATGAGGCCCACAACGTGCAGAGCTAGGCGCACACAGGGAAACCCACAAAGGGCCATGCAAGAAACACATGATTGTTCACCAGCTCTAGCACAATGCTAAATTCATGTAGCAGGTACGAAGTTCTCTTCTTACGGTGTACTGGTGAGAGCGCGGTTTGTCATAGGAGACCAGGATCTGGGTGGCCCATCCTCGCTCAGCACGAGCCTGTTTGCCTGCTGCACCTTCACTGGTGTGGGCCATGAATGGCTTGGTGTGATCTGTGCAGGAGTACCAAGGAGCATAAAGATCCTCGGTGACACCAGGAGGCCATGCAGATGGCCAAGAGGGCTCTTTGAAGTACAGCCTGCGGTGGTAGGCCTTTTATACTTGATAAGCGAGTCATTTCAAAGGCACACATGTGCGCTCTGGCAGTGGAGGCGGTGAAGGATCTAGAAGCAACTGAAGGCAATGGAGTAGAATGCTGAGGTCTTCTTCATTCCAACTGAAGCCGAGAGCTGGGTTGAGGAGAAGAAGAAAGGGGACTGGGAAGGGAGGATGGGCCTAGGCGGGGACTGTACGTGTCTTAGGTACAACAAGTGGATCGAATACCCAGACCCTCCCCTCCGCCCATTTCACAGATCTGACTCTTCTCGGGTGCGAAGCTCGACCTAGAGTTAGGTGTTAGATGGTTCCATGACCACAGAGCACCAGCGTTCCTCCACTAAACGTGCAATCTACAAAACTGTTAACATGGTAGAACACCAAGGGGTACACAGGTGCTCACACACACATGTACACTAACTCCCAAAAACCCACATTCAGAGACGCTAATTACAAAAATTGCAAAATAATGGAATACCGTGCACACACTAAATCTCAGCCACGCGCGCACACGTGCACTACTTTACAGACCCACAAAAGCAGTGGAACTCAGATGCATTGATGAATTCCAGACATGGGTGCACACAGAACAGGTCCATAGAGCTGAGGCACCGTTGCTAGGGAAACGGAAAGAATGAGAGAAAGATGGAGAGGCAAATAGAGGAGGCCAGCGGTGGGGCTGGAGAGGCAGAAGGGAGCACCAAAGGAATACTGCAGAGCGGCGAGGGAAAGGAGGCTCTGGAGGCAAAGTTTTGAAGAGCATTTTTTGTTACTGCCCCCAGGGGGCAGGGCAGCGCATCCCTACGCTGTTGATGTTCCTGCGACAGGCTTTAGAGCAGAGAATTCAATTGCACTATTGAGCAGTCACATAAGGAACCATCCAGAAGAGGTGGCTCCGTGGGCATATAAAGGGTGACCTGTGGCACCTGAGAACACGAGGTATAAATACATAGTGCAGGCATCCTTCGCTCCTTGCCCACGCACCACATCTAAATCGACATGCAGACAGGCATGAAACACTCTTGGTATTTACGTCTATGCAGACCTTGGCTGAGGAGACCTTTCCATGAGCCCCATCCTTGGCTGTCTCCATCTCGGAGTCCGCGCTGACCAGGCGCAAGGACCCCTGTCCTGCTAGAAGTACTGTGGGTTCTTGGGCTGTCCACACCCCTCCAGCTGGTGCTCCCCAGCCACATGCTTAGCACCGGACACAACTCCTCACCTCACCAAACGACTGCAGCAAGTGAGAAACGAACTTTAACCTGCGTCCAGAGGGCCATGGCAAATCTTCAGCGCCTTCCTGTCAGGCCAAAATCTGAATCTGCTATAAAAGACAACACGTTTTGTGGTGTGTGTTCATTTCACGATTAAAACTATTTTATTAAATAAAAGATGCGAGCAATCATCACGAGGCTTCCGTGAGTGAGATACATTCTACAGTGTGTGACAACACAGAGGGATCTTTGAGGAATTTTCATTTTCTTTGCTTCTGTTACTGGCAATAGGCAGTCATGCATACAAGCGGTCTGCATTCACTGGAGCACTGGGGCCATTAAAATATATGAGGCCACACTATTGTCTTTATCTTTGTGAAACAGAGATGCTTTTCTGTCCAGCTCCACAGTCGCTCTGTTGTTTTCAGCCAGAGCCTGTTCTAGCGATGGTGGTGCCCCGTGTGTGACCATCTTTACTGCCCCCCTTCACCTCCTTCTCCGCGGATTCCCTCACTACCGCCCTCCAACGGTGCTCCTCTCTCCATACCCTTCTCTCGCATTTAATTTATTTTATAGCACTACTTCTCCCTGTATAGGGTTTACATCACACACCTATTGTACATTGACAATGAATCATACAAGTGTGCAAACCAATGCTTAAGAAATGTTAAATAATATATTGGGGCACAAGGGTAGGATTCAAGTCATCAATACTGGTAGGCAGAATTCGATAAAATATGGTTCGTCTGGTGAAACACAAACTCCGAATTTATACGTAACACCGTCTACATTAATAAGAAATGAGAATGTATTACTGTCGAAAGGAGACCTTTTTAGTAACCTTACAGTACCAAAAGATTGGATAAAAAAGCACTAAGATTCCAAACCTATGTCTTTCAGTTTGCATGCAGCTCTTTGATGCCGGTTCATAGCTCACTGTGCTATTGTAGAAGCATTGTACTGCGAATAATAAAAGGACCTCTTTGCCAAAAGCAGTACACCTCTTGGCTTTCAATATAAAAACAAGTCTGTGATATGCATGTTGCACATGCTTTGCAGCAGGCTCATTAGCCCTGTGTGCTACATTATGATGACTCAAAACTGTGGCTAGATGCAGCAAGTACATTAACCGCTAGAGTTAACCAGCCATTATTATTATCCGCTGAAAATTACTAGGCACACAAAGATCTCAACAGGCTGCTCCTATCTTGCCTGCCACAGCTGATCTGTCTATGCTGTCCTTCTCAGAGTGCAAATTGCACCCCCCCCCCCCCAACCCATGCTTTGCAATCGATGCAGTGTCGCTGGTTACACTGCCCTAACTCCAGCGCTGCTTTCAGCCTTCTCAAATAAAAATAAATCAAGCTGTATAATTTTCTTTGCCATCCCATTTGTACTATTGAATTTTTTCCTATTGACCTGCCACAACACGCAGCCCTTCCTTTCACATATCAGTCATATCAATCCATTGTATGTATCTCTTTCCTAGTAGATGTTCTGGCCTTCCTAAAGCCGGTTTCAGCTGTTGGTCACAGACAGGATGGCATCCAATACTACAGTAGGCATTGGCCATCCCCTTGCTCATGATTGGATCGCTTGTTTGGCCATTCCAAACCACGCTTCTGATTCAACGGGTTTCCTTCCTCTACTTCTCTTTCATCTCTTCAGGCCCACCCATTGAGCAATATTTAAATAAGGTTAATGGTGATATAGGCTGAGTCTTCAGCAATATTTCAGAGAACGGAGAGTTTATGCTGACATCTTTCAGAAATTGAACAGACACTTGCACATGTATGCTAGCATGCAGAATTATTTTCAAGACGCAGCAAGAATTTCATTGTGTGTCCATTTGAACTTGCTCTTGAGCTTTTCTTGCTCTGGGGTTCTGATGATCCTTATTGACAATAACTTGTGAGGATTGCTATATGTTTCTTCTATAAAGATACGTATGGAGATTCTTCTGAATTTTGAGCTGTTTAGTTCTGGTCTGATTGAAAGTAGTGGGGCGTTGCATTATCTGGACCCTGGTGCAAAGAATGTCAGCCCCCACCTTCCACAAATTGCTTCTCTTATGCATGCTTGGGCTTCTACCGAAGGAGCCATACATGCAGATCTGTGTGGGAGATGGATGGGGAAGCTGTATTGTGATCCTCAATCGAAATTAGGTGATTAACATTGACCATACAGAGATGTGAAAATAAGCCCTTTAAGCTTCGCAACATCTTTCATTGATAAATGCAGCTGTGTAAAGACTTTTCCAATATGATAGCAGGTGTGCCTCCCACTTTAAATGATGGAAGCAGGGGTGTATAGAACTTCTGAGAATCATGGATAGAGTTGATTTCTGGATAAAATCGTGATCTTTTAGAAATGGATCAGATGGACATCTTCCAGTGAAAAAAGCTGTGAGGAGCAGGCCTCTTAGAGATAGTAGCAGATATGCATTGAACTTTGCAAACACAAGGAGATGATGGATGGAGCGCTGAAACTTTTCAGACCCTTACCCCCATCCACAGATCTGGGATGAATCCATCATCATTCTTTAGCTCACTTCGCCACTCCAGTTCAGACCCAGCCAAATGCAAATCAGTCTTGACCCTGTTCCTCTTGGGAACAGTCCAGCCCGAACTGCCAAGTCAGGTCTTCCCTGGACTATCATCAAGCATCCTGGGAACAGTTTCCGGGTATCGCCATACATTAACCAGGCTAGCTTGAATCCAGTGGCAAAGTGAGCAAGAGCCCCACGTCTGGGCATACCCTGCCAAGAGTGAGTTGCATATTGCTGGGTCCAAACTGAGGTCGCATGGTGAGCAAAAGAACGATGGATTTAACCCACATCTATTGACTGGGGGTGAATGTTTGATTTGCTCTGCATTCCGTCCATCATCTGTGTATTTTATGCATTGAACTTTCACAGACTCTAGTACGCTTGTTAAGCTCTTTCAGAGCAAGGACTAGGATTGAATAAATATTTTAGAAAATGTATCATTCAGAAAAGTCGATCAAGTTTGCAGAGATTATTACAGAGGTGGAATCAGTCATGGTTCAGGTTTTGTGAGATGGACACAGAATCCTTTTATAGAGGGATCAGGTGTGCTTAGAACTTTTGGCGTTAGGAGCAGGTTTCATTGGTCTTTTGTCGTGAGGACCTCTTGGATCCCAGTTGGTTCCTCCATTTTGTAGCTTGATTGCACATTTTATATTTTACAGGTTTTAGCCACATCACCTGTAGTAATGACCTTTTACATATTGTATTTCAACTTTGCTTGCAGGATATTATTCCAGTAATATATTGTACGAGGTGCTTGTTTTAGTTAGCCTTTCCATGACCTGTAATTTGTAATTGCAATAATATGCAGAGATATTCCAGTTCATTAATTGTAGAAGGTATGCAGGAATCTTTCATAAGTAAAATGATACCAGCACCAGTCATTCAGAGATGGTAGAGACTATGCTGCAATCCTATAGTAATGAAAAGCAGCTTTGCTGTGTTTGTAGGTCAAGACCACTAGCCAGCTCAAGATGTCTGGATGCAAAAGACTTATTGTGGGCTTACCAAGAACATATAAAAGCCCGCCTATTGCTTACCATTGATTGACTTTACTGTCGCCCTTATTTGCCTGCCTTTCTATTCAATGTCTTTCACTGTTTTAGCTTGTCCATCTTGCGTTCGACCCATTGAGCATAGCACCATATTTTTGATTGACTGATTAATATGCTTCCTCTAATCTCATTTAGAGAACTACTTTTTTCTTTTTGCATAAGCGCTCTATTAGAGTGCATGTGTATGCTGCCCCCACATTGCTCTCTCTCCTGTGTGCTTCTTTTCAACACCCACACTCTGGTTGCTGTCTCTTGCCTGTGTGCTGCTCTCCTGAACTTGTCTGTTTTAATTTTATTTACATCAGTTTTGCACAACGTTTAAAAAAAACACTTTCATGCAATTTTTTTAATTTACCGATCGATTTCTGATTTAAATTTTAAAAAATGCTACGCCAAATTTATTTAGTGGGAGCAAGGCGCTATATGCATAGCTTGTTTTTTTATTTGTGGTGCAAAATGGGTTCTTTTGTTGGCCTTGTTGGTGCACAGTTGTATCTCTTATATGACACTGTATTTGTACCTCAATATCAGTGACTAGTAAGCGGCCAGTAAGAAAGCCAAAATAACATCCACTATAGTGCTCAACAGTTATATTAAGTAAAATGACTATTTCAACCACCTTAACAAGGTTAGTACAGTCAAGTCAGAATTGTGAAGGTGCGTCAGTTGTGCAGTGAATCCACGCACAACACTCTTAGGGCCTGATTTGCAGTTCGTGGATGGTTTACTCCATCACAAACATAACGGATATCTTGTCTGCCGTATTACAAGTGCATTATATCCAATGACACGTTTTTTACAGAGTTACCCATCCACTGATATCTAATTCAGTCCCTTAATCTTTACAGGTTACTGTTTTTAAAACCAAAAACAATTCAGATTATTGGTTACATGGGCCACAGTTCCACAAAGGTTTAAATGGTACTCTGCAGGCTTGGGTGGGTCCTTGAGAATTTGGAAGTTTTTTTTAGAATTTGGAAACTGGAGTGTTGCCATTGTGGATCGCTGTCTTTAGCCCTGCTCTGGAAGAACTCCCTACCAAGGTATTTAAACGTTCCCTGATATAGTGGGTGTGAGTATGGGTGTTATAATGTCAGCTGTTTTCACCCTTTTGGCTTGAAGACTTACTTGTTCACTGAGTACTAAGTTATTTATTTATTTAAAATGTTTTGTATAGCGCTAACAAGAGCCCGAAGGGTATCAGAGCGCTTCACAGTAAAGGAGGGAGGAACAAAGTAAGGGGACATTGAAGAGAGGGTAAACTAATGAGGTACTAAGATTGTACAATGATGCGAACAAACATTACTTAATAAGGTAAGGCAGGGAATGATAGGCATTACGACTTTTAAGGAAAAACAACAATAGCAAAAAAGGACATTTCGCAAACAGAAGGGCCATGACCAATTAAGGCAGGAACTTGTTCATTAGGATTCTTTTTTTATTTACTTCATGTTTGAAAGCAGCCGCGTAGGGGATTCTGCGAATTTCCGGTGGGAGAGAGTTCCAGATCTTAAGTGCCGTGCGAGAGAAGGCTCGGAGTCTCGTTTTCTTTTTGGAAAAGGTCTGAGGTTTCAGTAGTAGAGAAATTGCCCTTCTTGAGGGTTTCCCCGCTCCTGATAATTCCAGTTTTTGAGCCAGGTACCCAGGGATTTTGAAGTGGAGGGCTTTATGCGTCAGACAAGCAATCTTTAGTTGTATCTTGCTTCGCAGGGTAACCACTGTAAAGATCTTAGGGCTGGGGATATGTGCTCATTTCTTTTTGTATTGGTGACCAGTCTGGCAGCGGCATTCAACGAGGCCCTGAGCGGGGCCAAGGTATATTTGGGGAGGCCAGAGTGTCGCACTCCCATAGTCTAGCCTCGGTAGGACAAGTGCTTGTGCCACTGAGGGAGGAACGATTTTAGGTTTTAAACAATCCTCATTTGGTGGTTCGCACCCATGTTAGATCATGTATTCTTCAACTCAGCACCAGGGAGATGGTGAAAGGATCAAGGATGATTTATTTTGACAACAAATCGCATTGAAATTAATATTTTTTTCACCTAATCACCCTAAAATTGTTACATCTACCCTAAATCCCTTCTTAAAGAGAAACCAGTTGAGAATGGCAGATTTGTCTGGGCCGAATAAATAATTTAAACCGGAATAATCTTTTGTCTGCTGAACTTTTTCTGAATTCTGTTTCAAATTCTATTCAGACTGAAGACTAGCAGCTCATTGCATGGAAGGCTTATGTTCGGGATATCTCTATTTATTTGATTTTCCAATGCAGCCTTGAGTGTGGCCTGATAGCAAAGAGTTCTTTCACCTCCTCCATTTAAGCTGTTGTTTGATCTAATTTTAATATAGCACATCACACACTTGGTTTATGCTAATAATGTGCAAATTTCCACTTCCGTTTGAGACCCACCGGAAGCCCCCATTGTTAGTTTGCGTTTTGAAACCTTGGTAACAGGTACATTGTTCTTTAGGGGAAAGAACCGCGCGGCAGATGGCGTGGTGTGTTTCCTGGAGACCTGGGTTTTTAATTAAAGTGAACAGAGTGTTGATCTCTATCTAGTCCTTGGTGGACGGTGGATATAATCGTAAGATCCTCGCACCATTTGGCGTCATTGTCATTCTATGTTGCAGCCAAAAAACAACAGGTGTAGTATAGCAGGAAGGCGTTTGGTAATACAGATCAAAGTGCCCAGGGGTCTCGCATACCTGACAATCGTGACCAAAGTTGCAGTCATTAGTCAGTCCTTTTGACTCTTCACATTGTGCTTTTCAGTTTCATCTTGATCTTTACTTTTAATTGATGATGCATTCAAGATATTTGAACGATACGATTAGTCAATGTGAAAAGTTATCACACAGATTCACCGATTCCGAGAAAGGAGAACTTGGGAGTAGTACAAGGTTAGGTATTACAGACCCAGTGGTGGGAAGACGTGTAATGGGCTGCAAATTTGCAATTGCCCAAATCTTTGGGTGTGTGCTGCAGGTAAAGTGTGCTTTAAACGGCTCTACTCATACCCCAGCAGAAATTATTCAACTGTAGTTCCCTTCCTTTTAGTTCTTTCCCTAGGGTGCATTTGCTCCCTTAGAATTATGCAAGGCAAAATAATAAGCAAGGGTTCTTCCAGTCAGTTAACTTTTAGTATTTCTCAGATGTATCATTCTCTCCAGCATGTATGTCTGGCAGTTTGCATTTAGCACTTGATACAAACAGTGCCATTATTATATTTCACGCAGTAAGAAGTCCTCCGATGCAACACCCCTTCATCTCATTACATCTTTCTGAATACACTTAGCAAGCGATTCAAATTATAATGTCTACAGGTTTCTGCGTATCTGGTGCACTAAGCACATGAAGCGATTCGCGTTTCATTAAAAAAAATACTAAGACCAGGTCATAACTGTTGTCTTTGTCATTCTGTAATTTACTTTTGGAGTGAAGAACCTGTAAGATAACATTTTGTTATTGAACCTCAGCATTCACAATCCCAAAGGTTCCTTGTCACCATTAGTAGTATAAGCATGGTGATATAATGACCAAATATTAATTGTGTTCTTACAGCACATTAGATGCACAACCTTTCCCTCCACGGCTGCCTTTGGGTTTTTACGCTTTTTAGGGTCTCGCCTACCATACAGTGCATGCTGTCTGGGTGCAAAAGACCTATTGTGAACTTACAGTAAGTAGGCTTAAACCCGCCCATTCCTCATCGTTGGTTGGTTTTGTCAGTCTCATTCGCTTGCCTCTTATTTGATGGTTTCCCTACATCTTCTTGTGTTTGTATTTCCCCTGGGGCATAGCCTCTTTATAATCCTTTTGACTGGTTGATTTGTAGACTTTCACTGCTCACTTTTAGGAAACTTCTGTTTTTCTTTTTGATTACTCGCTCCAAGAGAGTGCATGTGTTTTCCAGCTCTCTCCCTAGTGCGCTTCCTCCCCCACCAGACTCAGTGTTGCTATCTCTCTAGTGCGCTTCTCCCCCTGACCACTCTCCTCATAATTTATGTTGCTCTCCCCCTTATGGTATATGTTATGTTTTTGTTCAGGCCAGGACGCAAATTGCTGCTGCCCAACACCCTAAAAACAGCGGTTTCGTGTTACTTCAGTTTTACTTAGTTTACTTTTTATTTACTGATCCATCTCCGATTTGGTAAAAAAAAAAAAAAGTCACCAGCATCATTTCGTGGGTACGTGCATGCACGGTGATACCTGTGCGCGTGGTGATACATGCTCCCACATGTTGTCGCACATACACCCACCTAAAAAATTATGCAGCTACCGGTAGCAGCATCGCCAAAATGCTGTACTATTTGGGCCTTTTTAATGTGGTGTGAATTTCTTGCTACATGTGTTTGAGGATTCGTAAGTGAGCAGGTATCTCACTCTAACGCAGATGTGTTCTCTGCCCTGTCGAAAGCTGTATTGTTCTGGATTATGATCGCAGAAATCTACATGGAGATGCTGCTCTCGTGGCTTGAGAGTTCTGACTGAACTTGAAAATAAATAAATTAACCAAATAGCAAAAACTGCTTCAAAAACTAACAAGCATTTACAATGCAACGGTTTCGCCTTCGGAAAAGTTTGAGCTATTGGCATTGTAAATGACAAACTTTTTATTTATGTGTTGGTTTTGAAAACAGATAAATAAATGGCATTCTCATTTACAATGCCAATAGCTTACTCTGTCGCAAATGCAAGACGTATTGCATTTGCACACACACACCCACACAAGAGCCCCCCACACACACACACAAGAGCCCCCCACACACACCACACAAGAGCCCCCCTCACACACCAGAGCCCCCCACACACACACGCAAGAGCCCCCCACACAAACACACACACGCAAGAGCCCCCCACACAAACACACACACGCAAGAGCCCCCCACACACATACGCAAGAGCCCCCACACACACGCAAGAGCCCCCCCCCCCACACACACACACGCAAAGAGCCCCACACACACGCAAAGAGCCCCACACACACGCCAAGAGCCCCACACACACGCCAAGAGCCCCACACACACGCAAAGAGCCCCACACACACGCAAAGAGCCCCACGCAGAGGTCAGGGGTGGCACAGAAGCAGAGTTTCACCAGCTGAGGCTCGCATGAAGCCTCTAGCATGAAATAGAGGGAGGGTAAGGGAGAAGTGATGAAAGAGAGGAGGTAAACAATGAAGGGAGAGCTCCATACGTGGGGCGGGGGGTCGAACTTGGCCAGAGGTGGAGGAGGTGTACCCCAGATTCGAGGGACTGCCCCTTCCAGCAATCTAGGAAGCTCTTTTCAGGAGAATTTGTTTGAAAAAGCAGGTGGAGCAAGTTGTTCCAAGGGGAATAGCTGTTTTTATTATTACTGCTGATAAGTTATCTGTGCCACCTGCTCTTGTAAGTTTTAGCATCTCAGTTGTTTTCTTAATGATTGGTATTGAGAACCCCTCTTTGATCTCTTTATTAGCAAGAAATGTTATCAGGCTATAAAGTAGTGTCCTCCAACAGTGAGAAATGCCCTGCGTGGCCGAAACAGGTCGGTGTGACAGACTGGCTCTGTTTACTTAATTAAATACCTGAAGTGAAGGATTTCTGAGTGCGGCGTATTTTTGCTAAAAAAAAAATAGATATATATATAATCCTGCTATTGTTGTATACACACAGCTTGTCAACTAGTAGCAAGGTGATCCTCATAGCTATATGCATTGGCTGAAATACACGATTTACTTTTTTACGGTGCCTAAACCTTGAATGTAGTGCACATTATACACGTCCAGAACCAGAATCACAGATGGCGACCCTGGGGCCTGTTAGGGAGCATGAATCTACCGTAAGGCGCCGTGTGGAGGCTCCGCGATAAAGTGGCGTTCGTTGTATGCAGTATTATCTCCATACCGATTCGTTTTCCTCTGACCGGGCCTGTAAATCTCAAATTGTGAGCATCCCATTCAGTGACTATACTTTTTTGCTGTGTGCGTGACCCTGTTCAATATTGCTGCAGATTTTTCCGATCGTTAGAAATGCTGTATCGTGTGTCCTCCTGCACAGAGCTCCGGCTTCAGCCAGCTGCCTGGACGTCTGCCCCGTTCTCCCCTTTCATGCTGTTCTCGTGTTCGCAGGAAACTCCGCCACCACTTTGGGTAAGAGCACAGCCTCGCACGGCCCAACCACGAGTACCAGGCTGCAAGGGCCGAATTGCTTCATCACTTCCGGCCACAGAGGCCAGTGTGCTCTGACACTGTGAGTCTCTTAACCCTTCACCCTTCACCCTTCTCCTTACCTGCTGCCCCCTCCATGACAGACTGAGACGATTTCTGTCTGGCCGAACTAACGGCTAGATAGCCAATATGGGCCGCGTTACTGGCTGTTCGGGAGCACTCGAGGGAACGTGAAACGCAAGGGCGCCGTCCTCAGTGAAGTTCAAGAGCTTGGAGCAGCTGGAAGGCTAGTTTTAGCTGCGAGAGTGTGCAGGTGGATTAGGAAGGCACCGCTGCTTGGCTGCTCATCACCCCTCCGCATCCAGGACAGTAAAGTCTAGAAAACAAATGTCTGCTTTCAAAACCTGAGGTTTGCAGTGATTGTATCCACGGCTCGTGGAACGGCGCCTGCTTAACGAATGCTCCTTACATAATTACCAGATGCATTACATTGATTGTAAACAATAAATGACTAGTTTTAGCTGACTGAAGCGCTACTTTCTAAGGATTTGTGAGAGTAAATGTATGACGAAAGCATTGCTTACTGTCAACACAACCAAATTCTGCCCTGTCCATGTTTCTTGTTGTACTGTTTGTTGAATGCAGATAAACGTGTAGGGCGTCTTGATCTGTGGTTCCTCCGAGTAGTATTTTATGGCACAAACTGCGAGGGGCTAGAATAGACATTTTTAACTACTTTCGAGAGGACACCCAACTTCAAAAGTGAAGAACGGGCAAGACCCAAAGGTTGTGTCCACTTGCAGTTCGACTAAAATACTCTATTCTATTCACCACTTGCTTCTTTGTTGCTGTGTAAATAAAACAGTTAGCCACATCTGTCTGTCCTGCTGGGATTTAAAGCTGTGGCCTACACACAAATACCTGCAGCCATTTTGAACCAGCAGAGTTTACTTACCCACTGAACCAGAGGAGAGACCAAACCAGCATTGCTGATATTCCGCACAGCTGCCTCAATGTCCAGGTCCAATGACATTCCTGTCCTTAAACATTTTGTGGTTTTCTCTGTCGCGATTCAAACTGCCTGCGGCATTGATGGGTGTCTCATGCGTGGATCATTTTGGCACTAGCTACGCGGGTGCCCCCAGCTTCTGGGCCGAAGACTCACCCTCGCAGGCACGGCCCCCGTCGCAGCTCCCACTGGCCTCCGCTGACGTCGAGGGTTCCCCCGGAGTCAGCCACTCACAGCGCGGCTCCCGGGGCAGATCCTGATGACGCGGCGAGGCTCCAACCAACGGCGGCGCAGCTCACGGGGACAGGCCCACTGCAGCGGCCAATCAGAGCGCGCCTCTGCCGACGAGCCTCCGAAAAGCCACCAATGCGGTCGCAGCCCCTTCGTGCCTCGGCCAAGGTGCCGAGCAGCTGCCGGTTGACCCCCGGGCGGGACGGGATACCACAATTTGTGAGGACACGGGGGGGGCGGGAGAGGACGAGGGGGGCGGGCGGGAGAGGACGAGGGGGGCGGGAAAGGACACGGACGTCGGGAGGGAGGCGGGAAACGTGGGGACGGCGGGAGGAGGGACACAAGGCAGGACAGCAGCAAGCACGGCCCGGCCGGAGGAGACTCGGGGGCGTTCCCGGCGTCGCGTGACGTCGTCAAAAGCCAAAGAATCTCGGGAACGCCCCTGTGTCTGGTCCGGCATTGATGGACAGGCCCCTCGTCCAATGGCTAGGCTCCATTTATGGAGCTAGCCAATGGGACGGGGGGCGTGTTCCAGAGTGCTTACTGTACTCAATAGATTTCTCTGGAGGAGGAGCCTAACGGCTCCGTCCCCCAGCGAAACCTAAAAAGTTCCTACCTGCAAAGAGCAGGGCCACCAGAGTCAGAGCAACCAGCGGAGTTAAATTAAAATGCAGAAATGTGCTTGCTCTGTTGCTTGAAACCGTAATAAACTAATGGGGTTATGTACAAAGGTTTTGCTCTGGTGTTTGCATGCGATAAAGAGACACAAAGCTTAGCCCTGACTTACGTAATAAAAGCCTACGAGAGTTGCACACAACTCCAGAGTGCTTTGTGAGTTGTATTAACTCTAGGGCGAACCCCTTAAGAGGTGTAGTAGGAGCACTCCCAGGATATACCAAGGTGACACATATTGCCTCCATATTAAAACAAGCATTAGCAAAGCTGATGGATCTTGACCATGAGAAATATAGGCTGGCTTTGACAATGATGTATAGCTATGCTGTATAACAGCACGGCTGCTATGCAGCATGACGTATATAATTTTTTTTAGAAAAGCCCTATGATGTGGCCGTTGTGTCATTTTGTAGGCATCCGCCATCATGTGTGCACACCTACAAAATAAGGCCGCCATTTTTTTCTTTCTTTAAGGTGGATTAGTAAATAAAAGGGCTATGATGCAGTCGCCATTTGGGAGCCACACGCACACGTGTACAAAATACGGCAAAACATTGTTTGGATTGTTTCTACTTTGGAGCACAAGCACTTTAAAAGAAAAAAAACAATGGTGCAGACCTAAATACAGCAACACTGAAGAGAGCTGGTGGGGGAGGGGCAAGGGTCAGGGGCGTAACACAGGCCCCCCGCAGCTCCCTCGGTAGGAGGGGGGGGGCAAGCTCCAGGGGGGGCCCTCGGCACTGCTCTCTGGCCAGAGAGCTCCCTGATTGAGCCTGGAGGGAGCCCCTCTTCTTACCGGGAAGGGAGGCCCCCTCAATTTACGTTACACCAGTGGCAAGGGTGAGCGGGAACATGGAGAGCAGGACACAGGCAAAAGGACAACGTGGAGGGCAGGGTGGGGGTAGAGGACTTGGCACGAGGGCACAACGGCACAACCTGGAGCTCTAGGTGGGGGGAGAGACGCATACAGGCAATAGAACAACGTGGAGCACAAGAGGTGGGCAGAGAAGCTCATCAGGAAGACAGCTGGAAAACAGACTCCCTCATGGGAAGTGCTTTATGAAATAGGAATAAAGTGTGCACAAAAAAAGCGAGCACTTGTGGAGGGATAGAAGGAGCTAATCGGAGAGGTGGTAAACAGGTTATGCTCCACAGGAGGGACAAGTCATGCTGGACGGGCCAGAAAATAGAAAGCAAGAAAAAGTGAGTGACAAACCACAAAGCCATTACTGGGATGAATGCATCCCTTGGTAAGCCTTCAGCATGTCCCTAATATGTCTTTGCAACTTAACAGGTCTACTGGCTGAAACTCCTAGAAGCAAAAACCACCTCTCACATTGGGACTGGGGAACCAAAGGTAGTCCTGGCAAAAATGCTCAAACCAGGCCCGTTCTCTAGGTTTTCTCGTGCAATCTATCTTTCCATCCATCCATTCTCTATCACTCTTCTCTCCCTCAAGTTGCTTTCTCTTAACTCTTCACTCCCTTATTCCCTGCCCTTTTGTCTCTCCTGAAGCCTCCCTTGCCAACTGCAATTAACCTTGGGATGCTGGGGTCAGAGGCACCAGGAGCAGTCCGTGGCTTTCTGAACTGGCCTTTAAAGGCTTCAGCCCACCGGGTAAACGCCCCGTGGAATAAACGGCCTGACCGGCCCTGATACACGAAAGGGAGAGCATTTGTGAGAGCACGAGTCTGGAACAACCAGGCCTGCTTCCCGCTGATCCGACACCGATAGAAGTGTTTCCGGTAACTCACAAAAATACCCTTAGGAAGGACTACCGAAAAATAGAAATCCAATAAGTCACCCATTACCATCTAAACTAATGGAACACCCAGGAACTCGCAAAACACCTTTCGGAAGAACTACAGAAAATAGAAATCCAATAAGTCATCCATTACCATCCAAACTCATGAAAAGCACTCAGATACTTGAATACCTGCTCACACCCCGTGACGCCAGTTTTACAAGCACATTGTATAATATGTGTATACTTTTGCCGTGTTTGTTATAGGCTGTATATGAAATATTTACGCTGCAGCTGGTATGTTGGCCGGCGGTATATGCGGGAAGCGGGGTGGCCGGTCTGACATTGCATTTCTAGATACATGGTCGGGTGGTGGATATTTCCACGGCCCCGGAATTTCTCTCTCGCTGCAACTGGAAGTCCAGGAGGCGGGAGCGCACGAAGGACGTGATTAATCAATCTCTCTCTCTCTCCCTGCACTCTTCCTTCAGCCGTGCTCCCCCTCTTTCCGGCCTGCCCTTCCTTCCTCTCTGCAGGAGCACACACTTTAGCTCCTTCTTATCTCTTTTCCCCTCCCCCTCTCGCCAGCCACATTTCTTTGCTTCCCTCTCTACCCCTCCCTCCACCGGCTTTCCTTCTTTGTCTTTCCTCCCACATCTCTCCATCCCATTCCCTCCCCCTGCTGCTCTCTGTCTTATCTCCTCCCTCTTCCTTTATCTCCTCTTCCTCCCCGGCACAGAAAGCTCTCGTGACCCTCAGTCCCTTCCCTCGCGCCCTCTCCCTCCTGTCGTCCTGATATCTATCACCAGTCCCCGCGCTCACATCATTCTCCTGTCTCTGCCCGCCTTTTCTTCTCACGGTCTCCTCTTTCTGCCTCCATCTTTTACTAACAGCCGCCTCCCTCCATGCCCTCTTCCCGCAGTCTGCCTCTTCCTCCCCCGCCATGATAAACTGTTGTTTTCCATGATGTGCGGAGCAGCACCGCTCGGCCCAGCCCCACTCCAATCTTGTGTCTAGTTTCACCGGTGCAAAGTGTGTCTGTGCTTCTCTCACGTTAGCTTTAACTGCGTTTTTCTGCACTGTGGCCCACGGCTGTGGCTGTCCTGCTTTCAGAGCACAATTTGCGCAATCGTATGTCCAGTTTGTATCTAAACTACTCCCTGTTGGCGCTGATTGCCGAGCCGGTTAATCATTCCTACCTCCGTTCTGTGCTTACCCCGGCCCCTCTAGCTCTCAATTTCATCATATTTTCTTGCCCTTTGTTTCAACCTTTTTATTAAGTTTTGTCGCCATTCTTCCGTCTTTTTCCTGTTTTGCATTTACTCTTCATACCCATTTCTTCTTTTGTTGGTCCATTTTTCTTTTCTTTTTTCCTTCTGTTTCCCTTCTACTCTTTTTTTTTTCTTGTGCATAAGCATATACAACTTTATGATTGATTACATTTGTTTTGCGTACTCTTACGCAAACATGTCTAGGCGCTGTAGCCGGTAGTGCTAGGAAGAATTCATGCACGTCCCACGACGGAAATAGTTTTTGACGAGGTTTAAATTGAGCGTGTTGTGTGCCTGTTATTCACCATTTATAGCATCTCTCAACTCCTCCTTTCACCTGTTCTTTTCTGGCTTCTGCACTGTTTCTCTTCTTTGTGCTGCCCTCTTTGGTCAGTTAAACCTCTTCCACCCCCTCTATTTTCCGTCTAGAGGATCCAGCAGTGTCCAGGCTCGCTCCTCCGTGTTACTCCAGTATGTCATTGGCCTCAGTGCTCCTCTCCCTCACCGCATTCCCTCGATTTGGTAGCAGGGTCTTTTAACATTTGTCTGCTTCAGAACCTCAAACGTTTTGTTTTGGCTTTCTCACTCCACCCATTCGCCGCCGCTAGACACCTACTGGACTCTATCTTCACTAGCTTCAGCAACATCACAGTAGACAAGCCCACACCGATCACCTAGCCCGACCACTCTCTCATCAACTTTATCATACGCATCTGACACCACTGTAGAAACACCATTCACTACATCTTCACAATGGGACTGAAACAAAATCCTGGTCTTCCATACTCCTACACCACTAGCCGGCACAACAACAACCTCCCAAATCCATCTCCAATATCAATGCCTGGATCACCTCCTCTGCCGATGCCCTGGCTTTTCTCAAAGCCAACAAAGCCCAAGAACAAGACCGCATGAAGCTGCTATATGGAAGAGCTCAGGCTCACCAAACACGACTGCAAGCAACTTGAACACAGATGGAAACAAAGTAAGAATGTCACTGACAAGAGACCCTACAGATCCACTCTCAGATATTACTATCAGCAAATAAGAATCACCAAACGCTTCGCACTCACTAACCGCATCAAAAACATCACCAAGGAAATCTTTGCAGAAGTGAAAGACAACACCTCTCCAGCAGCAAGCTCCACCAGCGTAATACCCTCTCAGGACCTCTGCACCCAGCTATCCATATTCTTCAGTAACAAAATCACCAGCCGCCATGACAACTTCGAGCCTCAATCAACCAGACCCTTCCACCTTTACAGACCTTTGCTCATCTCTACCAACACCCAGAAGACTACCCTGTCCACCTCGCCCACCATCTCCACTCAAGAAACTGCAGCAACCATGTAGACCCAGAGCACCCTCTGACCCCTAGCCTCACCATGTTTTCCTCAAAGGACTGGACTCCGTCACAGCATCCCTCACCCGACCCTGAAGGACTCGGTCATCATAGCCACCTAACTGCGTACCTGGAAACCAGTTGCAGTACTCCCTCCTCCTCAAGAAACCCCCTGCAGATTCGAAGACATTAGCTAACTACCGGCCTATCTCCCTGCTACCCTTCCCCAGCAAAAGTAAGAGAAAAGATGATAAATGTCTAGATACCCAGCTCACTGACAACCTCCTCCTTGACCCCAGTCAATCTTGATTTGCTGCATCATGACAGGCCGCATTCAGTCTGTCAGCCTGGTCCCTTTTACCTCGGTCGCCTTCAACCTAATCTACAGATTTTCACAAGGATCACTCAGCCCCACTATGTTCAAAGCCTACATGACCCCTTATGCCAGCATCATCCACGCCCATGGAATCCAAAACCTATTCTATCCTATGCTGACAAAACCCAGCTCCTACTCTCCCTCACCGACAAGTTGCCAAATCCCCAAACCAATATGTCTGAGGTATGACCGAATTAGCCAGATGGCTGAAAACCAGCTGCCTCAAGCTCAACGCAGAAATAGTAATCTTCATCGAAGACACCTCAGTCTGAGACTCAACTTGTGGCCTGCTAAACTCGGACCCACACCCCTCCCGGCAGTCCACACAAAGAACATCAGAGTAGTAATCTACAACCAACTCACCATGTAAGGTCAAGTGAATATAGTCTGCGTCTCTTCTCTTTCTCTCTCTCCCTCTCTTTTTCTCTCTCTCGCGCTCTCTCTCTCTCTCTTTTTCTCTCTCCTAGTTCCACACATTCAAGATGATCCCCACTGCCATTCACAAAACCGTTACCTAAGCCCTCATCACCAGGAAGCTGAACTATGGCAATGCACTGTGTGCTGGAATCAACACTCAACTGACCAGGAGACTCCAGAGCATACAAAACGCTGCAACCAGGCTCACCCTCATCCTTCCACCCTACACTTTCAATGCTTCACACCTAAAAGAGCTCCACTAGTTCACAGTCCACAAGCGAGAACTCTTTGAATTCCTCACACACACAAAACTATGCACAACATTGGCCCCACATACCTCAAAACATACACCTTCCACAAACCTACCAGTCACTTCAGTTCAAGCAGATCAGCAGTTGGGCCTTCTCCTGCCTTACTCCTGTAGCCTGAAATGAGCTGTCTCTGCACATCACAGCCTCCTACTCCTCAGGTCTTGAATTCTGCAAGAAACTGAAGACCTGACTCTTCACCTAGCCTCAGCCCATATAGATCCAGCTTCAGCGCTAGGATACTCTCCCGCGTGAACTGAGCACTACACAATTAAACGTTACATAAAGACGTGCCTGAGTGTGTGCCCTTGCATTGTGTAGGAGGCGAGCAGTTTTCTGAGTGTGTGCCCTTGCATTGTGTAGGAGGCGAACAGCTGCCTGAGTGTGTGCCCTTGGATTGTGTAGGAGGCGTGCAGGTGCCTGAGTGTGTGCCCCTGCATTGTGTAGGAGGCGAACAGCTGCCTGAGTGTGTGCCCTTGCATTGTGTAGGAGCCGTGCAGGTGCCTGAGTGTGTGCCCCTGCATTGTGTAGGAGGCGAACAGCTGCCTGAGTGTGTGCCCTTGCATTGTGTAGGAGGCGTGCAGGTGCCGGAGTGTGTGCCCTTGCATTGTGTAGGAGGCGAACAGCTGCCTGAGTGTGTGCCCTTGCATTGTGTAGGAGGCGTGCAGGTGCCTGAGTGTGTGCCCTTGCATTGTGTAGGAGGCGTGCAGGTGCCTGAGTGTGTGCCCCTGCATTGTGTAGGAGGCATGCAGGTGCCTGAGTGTGTGCCCTTGCATTGTGTAGGAGGCGTGCAGGTGCCGGAGTGTGTGCCCTTGCATTGTGTAGGAGCCGTGCAGGTGCCTGAGTGTGTGACCCTGCATTGTGTAGGAGGCGTGCAGGTGCCTGAGTGTGTGCCCTTGCATTGTGTAGGAGGCATGCAGGTGTCGGAGTGTGTGCCCCTGCATTGTGTAGGAGGCGTGCAGGTGCCTGAGTGTGTGCCCTTGCATTGTGTAGGAGGCGTGCAGCTGCCTGAGTGTGTGCCCTTGCATTGTGTAGGAGGCGTGCAGGTGTCGGAGTGTGTGCCCCTGCATTGTGTAGGAGGCGTGCAGGTGCCTGAGTGTGTGCCCTTGCATTGTGTAGGAGGCGTGCAGCTGCCCGAGGGTGTGCCCTTGCATTGTGTAGGAGGCGTGCAGGTGCCTGAGTGTGTGCCCTTGCATTGTGTAGGAGGCGTGCAGGTGTCGGAGTGTGTGCCCCTGCATTGTGTAGGAGGCGTGCAGGTGCCTGAGTGTGTGCCCTTGCATTGTGTAGGAGGCGTGCAGCTGCCTGAGTGTGTGCCCTTGCATTGTGTAGGAGGCGTGCAGGTGTCGGAGTGTGTGCCCCTGCATTGTGTAGGAGGCGTGCAGGTGCCTGAGTGTGTGCCCTTGCATTGTGTAGGAGGCGTGCAGCTGCCCGAGTGTGTGCCCTTGCATTGTGTAGGAGGCGAGCAGCTGCCTGAGTGTGTGCCCTAGCATTGTGTAGGAGGCGTGCAGGTGCCTGAGTGTGTGCCCTTGGATAGTGTAGGAGGCGAGCAGGTGCCGGAGTGTGTGCGCCCTTGGATTGTGTAGGAGGCGAGCAGGTGCCTGAGTGTGTGCCCTTGGATTGTGTAGGAGGCGAGCAGGTGCCTGAGTGTGTGCCCTTGGATTGTGTAGGAGGCGAGCAGGTGCCTGAGTGTGTGCCCTTGCATTGTGTAGGAGGCGAGCAGCTGCCTGAGTGTGTGCCCCTGCATTGTGTAGGAGGCGTGCAGGTGCCTGAGTGTGTGCCCTTGCATTGTGTAGGAGGCGTGCAGCTGCCTGAGTGTGTGCCCTTGCATTGTGTAGGAGGCGTGCAGCTGCCCGAGTGTGTGCCCTTGCATTGTGTAGGAGGCGAGCAGCTGCCTGAGTGTGTGCCCTAGCATTGTGTAGGAGGCGTGCAGGTGCCTGAGTGTGTGCCCTTGGATTGTGTAGGAGGCGAGCAGGTGCCGGAGTGTGTGCGCCCTTGGATTGTGTAGGAGGCGAGCAGGTGCCTGAGTGTGTGCCCTTGGATTGTGTAGGAGGCGAGCAGGTGCCTGAGTGTGTGCCCTTGCATTGTGTAGGAGGCGAGCAGCTGCCTGAGTGTGTGCCCTTGCATTGTGTAGGAGGCGTGCAGGTGCCTGAGTGTGTGCCCTTGCATTGTGTAGGAGGCGAGCAGGTAGTGCCCCTGCATTGTGTAGGAGGCGTGCAGGTGCCTGAGTGTGTGCCCCTGCATTGTGTAGGTGGCGAGCAGGTGCCTGAGTGTGTGCCCTTGCATTGTGTAGGAGGCGTGCAGGTGTCGGAGTGTGTGCCCCTGCATTGTGTAGGAGGCGTGCAGGTGCCTGAGTGTGTGCCCTTGCATTGTGTAGGAGGCGAGCAGGTAGTGCCCCTGCATTGTGTAGGAGGCGTGCAGGTGCCTGAGTGTGTGCCCCTGCATTGTGTAGGTGGCGAGCAGGTACCAGAGTGACCATTCTATACTTGAATATAATTAAGTATAAGCGGATGGTTTGGTGATCCCGATTCGTGATCCGTAGCCGGCCTGTGCCTGTCCGTACTTCATTGCTGTCCATCCATTCCTGGAGTATTTTTAATAGAACGTTACCTAGAATTTTCCCTGCGCCGTCCAAAATAGAAATCGATCGGTAATTAGATGGATGTTTCCTGCTTCGTGTCTTCTGACTTGGCACCAAAATTGCACACTGCCACGAGGTCGGTCTACCCTCCTCAACTGCTGCATTGAACACCTGTGCAAATATATTATCTCGTGTAACAGAGATGATGTGAAAATAAAGCCTTAGTGACCTTAGATTTCAAACTTTGACACTCAAGGTCAAACCAACCCTTGCATCCTCATTCATCTGAGCTGGCATACCATCTTCTGAGCAGGCGGGACCATGTTGCTCACAGGTGGCAACGCAGTATGGCACTGCCTCTGTTGTTTGAAACTTGTAATGTTGTGTTGTAAATTAAGTGTTTGTGTGGCATGATTGTTATAAAAAATACTAACTTGAACCGTTTCGGTTAAGAAACTGCAAGAAGGCTTGAGGTGATGGTGGGTGAGATTAATAGAGGGTATACTTGCAGATCCCCTTCCCTCACCCCGTTTGTATGTCAAAACTATGTGTCTTATGCAGAGTTTTTAAAGTGTTGTTTGCATTCGTTTGCTCGTATAAAACATGGAAGGAGTAGTTCGCTTTGTGAAGATGGAGGCAGGGAATGTGGTGCTTCCCCTTGTTTGAATAACAAAATAATATGCTTCAGTGTCTGTTTTGAGGCACATTTGATAAATAGGCGGGACCCTTAATCATAACAAGTAGATGTTTCATATCAGCTTTATGTGCATATGTGGAACGTTTAATTCCAGGAAAAAAACTATCTTTCAATTAAATATAAGGGATAACATAATTTCAGACAAATGGAATTGGAACAAAACATGGTTTTTAAACGGATACTAACACACATTTGCTACACATTCAAAAGTTAAAAGTAGTATCTAGAGTATAACGTTTTATAATAAGAATTATAATATTATGTCTCCAGGCAGTAGAGACAATAAATCTCAACAAAAGGTTATTCACTGACTGTGTTATGTGTGTTTGCCTTTCAGCCATATAGTTTGACTTTCTGGAATGATTATTTTGATGGAATGTTGTCAATGCTATGATCACTAGGTGAGAATCACCAGGAGAGGGGCTTTTGGGGTCTGCCCACTTGTTGGGAGCCAGGAATATCTGTTTTGATTGGGCAGAAGTTGCGTGCTTCCACAAAAATATGCTTGCCATTCCCACTGCTGTGATAATTAGAGAATTTATGGTGGTGGTGGTGGTGGGGGGGGGATGGGTTCTCTCACATCAGCAGCAAGTATAGAAGGAGGGCAGTTGTTAACTAATGTAGTTTTTTTAGGTCTGGCTTGATAATCCAACTATCACTTGACCTTTTAACCATCACTAATATTAATCTACCGTTCTTAGCACACAAATACATATTTATTCCCATGCTATCTACTACTAATGCTTCACTTTACCATGCACCATTCCTTTAAAGGCAGACCTATTAGCATTGCCAATGCTTTTTTGAATTTTTGATCAAATCAACAGAGATCAGGAAAATGGAATCTGCTAAAAAATGGCAAGAAAGTATTTATGGCGAGGTCTATGACCATGGGGTAATGTGGAAGTCCGCAGGACTCGGCTGTGGAGATGAGATGGGGAATCAGTATTGTTATTAAGAGTCAGATGCTTATATTGCTTTCATTCACTATTCATTTCATTGCTATTTTATTGTAGTATTCTCCGTCTTCCACTTTTAAAGCATGGTTCAGGTGTTATGTGAGTTTGTTACAGTTGACCTAGAGACAGCAGGTCTTGGTAAGGGACACCAGTAGTAGGGACTTGGCCACCATTCTTTTGGAAGCAGTTGTGACCTCATATCTGGGTTAAAAGTTCTAGAGATCTATAGGACTTGCTGTACTCACCCTTGATTGCTCAGATATGGTCTGTCCAACATTGAGCAAAAACTGCTTTCTCCTGGAAAGCCTGCTGCTTGGTGTCAACACTCTTTCTTCCCTCTTCCACTGCTCTAAAAGCTGAAGACATTCAGGTTTGTGAGACAGTAACACAATGGCCGCGCTAGAACACAAAGGGCCTGATTTATTTGTGAGCGCACAGCCTGCCGATCCACCATGGAGACAGAGGCATTTACTTGGTGGTGAAGGCTACCCGGCCCATTTATAAATGACCGCCAAGCAGGCAGTCATTTATGGAAACACTATCAGGAACCGCCATCGCAGCGGTTCCTGGTAATGCATATTAGTCTGTGCTACAGGGCTGCGTCCTGCTTACGCAGCCCTTGTTTTTTTCTTTACAAAAAGAAAATCCCAAAACAGGATTCAGGTTTTTTTTTTGTAAAGAAAAAATAAATGCTCCTCCCGCCATGCAAAGCTTCTCCCATGGCTAGGGAGTATTATAATGTCTTTACTGTTCCTTACCTTCAGGTTTTTCCTGGCGGTAAGAAACAGTAATAAAAAGGCTACATGTCCACTCATGTAAAGTGGGTGGTCGGTCGGTCAGTCATGTAGCCATTTCTCGTATGGCCCTCACTCCACAGGGCCATCGGAGAAGTTTGGTCACGCCGAAGACAGAGTGGTCACAGCCGTGGGCAAACTTAAGGTCCCTCTGCCATTATATTTGGAAGGTGGACCTCTATGTTGGTGGGGAGGGATCTCCATCACAGTTGCGACAGAGTACCTTCTGCGCCAATATATAAATCAGGCTCAAAGTGTTCTTCTGGAGAAAAAGGCTGCACAGCCAAGCCTGTCATAAAAAGGACTCCTTATTTAGTGACACAGGTATGGCACTGGGAGTACTAAAGTCACTTCACTCATCCATGGGAACATACTGCTTTATAATTTGCTTCGCCAAAATGTAAGCTATCCTTGAATAATGTAAAGTATACATTGATCTTATATTACCCTCTTGTGATTACTGTGTAAACCTACTTTTGCGACTTGCTTCAAATAATAAAGCACCCAGACTTAATTGTACCCTTGAAATAAAAAGATGCAAAGATGTAAATTTTCGCAGACACACCGTTGACCTTATTAGCAGGTCCATTTCACTACTCTCTCTCTCCTTCCCAATCTGAATAAATTGGACTGATAGCCGTGTATCTCATTGTTCTTCAACCATATACCTTGGCTAACCCTTGTCAAGCAAGAGTACCATGCTTTCAAGGACTTCCCCTATCAACACAGATAGTCAAGACTTCATCATCTTCGGTTCAACTGCTAATCCCTTGACCATGTTCACACGTTTCTCAATGCTCTCAACGACAAGTCTAAAGTCACAACTCATGCTCTCCTTGAAAGAGTGTAGCATGAAGGTAAAGCCCTCACCCTGTGATACCAAGGAAACCCGAAACCAAACACACCAGTAATGAAGAAGAAAATAAATGTTGCAAAAAATTTTCTATTATGATTTACATGATGAAAAACCACCGCTGGCATCCCATTTACTGCATAGTTAATTGAGATATTCACTTCAACTTGGACATCCATCTTAAAAAGGAATAGCTGGATTTCAGTAGATACACTGAAGAAAAGTTTCGATGTCTGTTTGTTGAATTCTACGTTACTCTGTATTATAAATATAACATTTTTGGAGTGGACTTTTCAGAAACCCTTTTATAACGTGTTGTGCATAGCACAATTGAGCAATCATGGTAGATCTATAGAGCGGTTGGTGTGAGCTATGGAGCAGTGGTTCCCAAATGTTTTCGACCCGTGGCTTCGTTGACCTTTTGACTGCTGGCCACGGCTCCCCATTACATTACTTTTTTGGTGGGGTTGGGGCAGTGAAACATGTAAGCCCGGCCTCGGTAGTACTTCAATTTTAATCCCTGAAGATAAGTGGTATGAAGCTGTGGAGAATAGTGCATGCAATGCACGGCTATGTCTAGTCTCTCTTTTCATAATATTTGTGCACCCGCGGGCCATGCAATTACTGCATCTATTTGGTGAACCCTCAACCTGGAGCTGGACACATCCAGCAAGGGGCACCGGGGTGTTCCTACGCACAGTTTGGGAACCACTGGTGAGCTCATACCATACATTACTCATGTGAACTAGTGGGCAACCAGTTCATGTTCAGTGATAACACTTGTGGTGGAAAAAATGGATTTCATGACTATTTTGTAAAATTGAATCCGGTTCCATGCGAGAGCCAAAGTGCTAATGCACGCAGAGAGAAAAAAAATTACAGGACTTAACTCTCTTTCCTGCAAGCTAAGGACCATAAGATAATAAATATAATCGAATTCAAATGTAAAAAGCATCCACAATATTCCGAATAGAAGTTCAATAGCATATTTGGACACCGATTCCAGTAGGACTGCTAGATATGGCCTAACAACATTCTAAGAATTCTACAACTCTTATGTAGAGTTTTGCATTTCTACCTAGAAGAGAGGAAGCAAGGATATATGTAGTATCACTGATGGGATTTCAAAATTCCATATTATGGGTAGTTAGATACAAGTTGCAAAACGAAAAACCTTATGCAATATGAAAACCATGGCGCCATTAAGTATACCCAAGTAGAAAACACAAGCAATTGCAAAGCCAACAGACCTGGCGTTAAAGTGACAAAGGTTTTCATAAATTCTGTTCCCATGAGCTGCATGCACACATGTTGTTTACTATGGTAGTAGCAGAGGAGCAGCAAAAGGGTTTTTCTTCTGCATATAATACACATGGGAGATAAACTGAATATGATGATGAAGGTACTTTTCAGATGTTAACTAGCCCATCATGCATAATATAAATACCTCCTAGAAAGAGGAATGATTTCCCGTAGTCTGTGATGAGCGGGTAAAACTCTGGGTGGCGTTTTAAGTCCATTCTATGCCAATTCTTCAAAATAAAGTGTACATCAATTCTTAAGCAAACGGCTATGCCATGAAGCCATATATATATTTTCTAGTTAATGTGGACGCTGCACAGTTCTGCCAAATGGTCACACACTGCAAAAAGCGAAACAGTAACTATTGATGGTTTACAATAGGAAACAAATATCACATTTCTGATAAAGGCTGAAGGTCTCGGTTCCTCGTTAAAGTCAATTCTATCCGTTATTAGCCATGACCTTCAAAATAATTTTTTTCCTCTAGGGTGTGGGTGGCAATGGGGGCTGGTAACATTTGAAAGTGGTAGGGCGAAAACAATTGTCGTACTTCTGCGGCGAGCGATCGTAGCGAGTGAGCCTGATCCACCTACAGCGGGTTTGTGGGGGTTCTCCCCTCGAGAAAATTTTGAAAAAAGGGTGGGCAAATGGTGCATTTTCAAGCAAACCAGAAGGTGTGAAGAACAGCTCAGTCAATACTACTATTTAGAATTGTGGGAGTTAAGAAGCCTTATAGAAGTTTCACACATAATGAGAATGCTCTGGAAATATGGAACTAAAATGAACAACAATTTACTGGTACTGCAGTAGCACAACTATTCTTGATCATACTGGATAGAACCACAAGCTAACATGTACAATACCATGATTGACAGGGTGATGAATTTACTTGGACACTAGCGCTTGGGGAATGTAGCTCATCATTTTATCATACAATGACAATTGCTTCCTTTCCAGTATAGGGTTTCAGTGATATTCACGATTGCTTGCCGTCCTTCCTATTGGCTTATAGTGATATCACTACACACTGGAAAACAGCATTGCCGACTCGATGCTAAGTGTCAACATGTCTTATGTAACACCTCTGGTCAATTCTGACTTTTTAACCAATTTAATTGCATTTTGGATTTGGGAACCCATACTAGGGGTTAAAAATAAAGCTACAAATCCCAAACGGCAACATACTTTTGACTGAAAAGCCAGAATAACCAATGTTGTCACATTTCCTACAGGCACGTGGCAGCGCTGCGAAAAGCAACCTAAAATTCAGTTTGTTATGGTCTACCTTTTTTAAGTAACAGAATGGGCAAGAGGGTGGACATGGCCTTTTGCGTGCAGATGAGACAAAGAGCCATTCCTACCAAACAACTCCACCAAACTGTCTGCAAGAATGACACTGAGTAATGAAGGAAGATGCCGGGGGAGTCTCTGCACATCAAAGTTGTATGTCGCCCTGCACGCTCCAGCGACAGGAGTCCAGCTCACTTCCAAGTGGAGGTCTTAGGAGGTTGTATTGGCTTTTTCTAAGCAACAAAGAACCTAAGCAGGATCACTTAAATTGTTTATTTTGTCAGCCATCCAAGATGCATTCCTATATGCAGTGAAACAAGTACACACACACAGGCCCAACAAACACCCTGGTCTCTGCATGCAGCTTCACATGCACTCCACAGACTATGAACACTCTGCCCCACGTGTCCATACAGCCAGTGAGAGGCACTCCGTGCCACAAGCATGCTCAGACACATGACTGATGCTAATAAACAGGTGAGCGAGGGCGCCACACTGACATAATGTGATCTGCTCAGGGTCACACGGCGAGTATTGAGTACCTGAACTAAGACCTTTCCTGGGCAGCCCAAGGGCAGGTCCGGGTCTTTCCCACTATGGCGAGCACTTCTAGGTTTCTGTACGCTCTCAAACCCCACAGTAGGTGCTGTTGGCTAAGGAATCAAAAATTAATAGGAAAGAAAATTGAAAATAAAGGTGGATATAAATAACTGTAGCAGAATCTTAGAAAGTGCTAGATCTGAAAGTGTAAGCGATCTGAAAGAGTAAACCCTGCGGGCTGTTAGCATTTAGTTATCAATGCCCAGCCCTACAGCGTATTTAGCTCACATAAAAGGTCAACTCAGGAAATGTCCTTTCAAATACCGACCCAAAACGCCTTTAACAAATGAGTTGGTTACTATGAACTTGTCATCAGAAAAATCCTCGCCATCTTGGTGTTCGGCCCCAACAATAACATCTGGTCACCTGAATGGTGGCCGCCCTCGCTGGGGTCTTGTCCCACTCCCACGGAGTCAGCGTGAAATTTGGGAGTAATGATTCAACCGGCCCTCTCCATGACTTTGCAGGTAAATAGAACTGTCGCTACCTGCTGGGGGATCATCAAAATACTCAGGAAAATAAAACATTACCTGTCCCCTCCAGGCGCGGAAGCAAGTGGTGGTAGCACTTGTCGCTTCGCGACTCGACTACTGTAATGCCCTATACATCGGCATGAATAAGCGCCTAACGCAGCGTCTTCAGACCGCCCAAAATGCGGCTGCCAAATTCGTTCTGGACGCTCCCAGACTAGCGTCATCAACAGCTGCTAGGAAAGCCTTACATTGGCTTCCTATAGAAGCGAGGATCACCTTTAAGGTGCTCTGCCTGACTCATAGTGCACTTTCTGACAATGGTCCTGGAGGGGTCAAGAAACTGCTGGCCCCCTATGTCTCGGGCAGACTCCTACGTTCTTCCTCAAAGAATCTGCTTGTGGTACCTCGTTTCCGCAAGAGCAGATGGGGCGCTAGGGCTTTTTCTACAATCGCCCCAAAGCTATGGAACATTCTTCCAGGTGAAATTAAAACTCAGCCCTCTGTTCTGCGTTTCCGAAAATCACTAAAAACCTGGCTGTTTGCAAGGGCGTACTTGTAGTTATTTTCTATTTGCTTTTTTGGATTTTTCTGTTAGGCGCCTTGATGCCTTCGGGCTAAGTCGCGCGTTATAAGATTCTTTTCATTTCATTTCATTTCATTCATCTTTTCCATCAGAGCTGTACAGTATAAGAAACCAGATTACAAGAATCCGTGACTCATGATCGCTCTGGCCCATTAACGGATCTGAGGACATGAATACATCTGGGAACGTAATCTTAAACCAGGCATGGATACATTTATTCATTCATTCATTCATTCAGTCCCGGTGAGGCGCAGTGGAGAGCATCCCAACCGGGCCAATTTCCCTATGTAGGCTGCATGCAGCAGCCTACAAAGAGAAAAAGGGAGAGTGCACATGACTGGGTTGGTCAGCCCTGGGGACGACCAAACAATCAGTAGGCAAC
Organism: Lissotriton vulgaris; assembly: GCF_964263255.1. Classification (NCBI taxonomy): domain Eukaryota; kingdom Metazoa; phylum Chordata; class Amphibia; order Caudata; family Salamandridae; genus Lissotriton; species Lissotriton vulgaris. The sequence continues at coordinate 1,965,253,020 of NC_141687.1, forward strand.
GCACCCAGGCCCCAATGAAGGAGCTGCTACTGGTGGGTGGCAGTCTCAAACACGGAATTCCCAGTCTGTACAGCCACTGTCTGCAGATGCAGTTCTGACGGAAGTCTCAGCTGCCCTTCACCACCCCCCATCTACAGTACCAAGAGCTAGCCTCCGCAGACTGAGGCCTTGCAATGAGTACTGTTACTCTACACAGCACTTGTGCTGCCTCTATGCAGCCATTGTGGAATGCAGGTGGCTTTCTGTAGTGTAGCAAGAGACTTACCCAGCCAGGTTGTGCAGTGGGTGGTTGATCTCCTAAATCTATGGAATGGACTCTACTCAGCAACTGTGACTGCGGCGGCCGCGGCTGGTTTTGGCGACGCACCAGGGTTCCGCATCGCACAGTTTGGGAACCACTATCCTGGCCCTTCTCTTCTGACCTTACAGTCCAACACTCAGTCAAGGCCTCATGTCCATTCTTGAATGTGTTCATCTCCTGGTTGTTATCTCCTCACCTAACGATATGTTAGATGATTATGGCCTGGACCATTCAGTGTAGGTTTTTGGGGGAGGAGGGGTTTGGTTTTGCACAGTAGGCTAAGCTGGAACGATATCACATGGGCTTTTATCTTTGTCTAGTCTTTGAATGACAGAGTAGTTTCAATGTAAAGCATAGGGCATTTTTCATAAATTGAGAGCAAATGGGGGTGCTGTCCAGTTTATGCTGTCTTTCAGTGCCTTGAACTGTGCTTGGATTGTGCTAACGTTAGCGAGGAAAAAGGCATTCTTGATTTGGTTCTGTTTAATGTAAATGTCAGACATTCAGGTTGTATAATATCGGGCCATTATCTGATGATTTTTATATACTATAGCCCGCTGACTAGGGCTATACCAGTTTTTAAAAGCCAATGAGGGAGAGGGCGTTTAACATCCAGTATAGTCTGAGGCAGAAGGGCTATAAGGCAATTAGAACATTCCACCCATGAAGGGTAGAATGTTCTAAAATAAAAAGAGAGAAACAAAAAGACAAACATTGGAATGTTGGAGTTCCGGGCTTATACCGGCCATTACATGCCCGAAGCTGCTACATTGCCTTTATCAGAGCTCTCAACATTCCACTGTTGGAATATAGCCATGTAGCCCGCCGTATAGTGGGTCGCCTTCGGCTTGGGCCTTTAACGCTGGAGAGGGCCTTTAATAGCCGGTATAGCCCAGCTACGTAGGGCTATAAGACTATTAGAACATTTTGCCCTCTAGTGGCAGAATGTTTTAACAAAAATAGCAAAGCCTGATGAGAGGGTGAGGGAATTGGAATCCCCCTCAGTCTCTCTGACGCCTTTGTTCACAGCCAGAGCTGTGAACAAAGAAACATTTGAATGTTGGAGCTCCAGGCTTATACCAGCCATTATAAACCTGGAGCACTATATTGTTTTCAATGGAGCTCCCAACATTCCAATATTCTAATATAGAACCTGACATAGCGGGGTTTCCCGGCAATTAAAGGTCCCCTCCAGTGTTAAAACCTGAGCCGAAGGCGAGGGCATTTAACAAGGGAGCAGGCTTTTAAAGACCATTGAGTTCGCTACGGAGGGCTCTAAGGCTATTACTACATTCCGCCAGTAGAGGGCAGAATGTTGTCATTTGTAAAAACAAAGGCCTCAAAGAGCCCGGGGGGGTTTAAATCCCCTTTGGCTCCGAGAGGACTTTGTTCACAGCAACATCTGTGAAATGAAAAAAAAAACATTTGCTCTCCAGGCTTCTACAAGCCATTAGAAGTCTGGAGCACTCCATTGTCTTCAACATTTTAGTGTTATAATAATATTTCTAGCTGACCACAATTTGAAGTATAGCTGCTGCTGTTGGTGTACTAGTGAATCTTGTTGACAAACAAGCACACCCAATGGCTCCAGGTAAATACTGAATAACGGGGCGAGAATTGAGCCCTCTAGGTCGACATGGGTGACAAAAGGGTGGAAATTTGAATGAGTCTATTTGACCATATAGTTTTCTTTCTTTCAGAGAAGGAGTTGAAGGCTTACAATATGTTTAGAGTGCTAGGCATGTATGAGACGAGGGTATAACATTGAAGAGTAACAGGAGGCAGAGGTTCTATTGTCCTTGATCCTTAGACCCCTTTTTTTTCATCACTGTTGCCCTCTCAGTGTTATGATGTGGTTACATCTAGACTAATACATTTGGACTGGCCTTCGAAGTTTTAGAGGTTCTTGGAACTGGTTGGCGGCTTCCCTTTCAGGGATTTGTCCCAGGAAGGGAAGATGGGGAAACAGGGCAGTAGTTAAATTGTTTGTCTTGTTCAAAATGTTTTGGGGAGCGTGGGCTAGAATTTGACTCATTTTATAAACCTGTGTGCAAGATGCCTCTGAGGAAATGACCACTTTGTGTAGGTGTGTGAAGGCCTTGGGTAGTAGCAAATTAAAGATTGATTGGGTGGATGTTGCCATTGTAGGCAATTGGTTTTAGAAAATCTATAATAGAGGTGAGAAACTGAATTGTTAAGGGTTCAGAGGAATTCCAGGAAGGAATGAGGTGTGTTGGAGATACGTGGCATTTCACTTTATGGTATTAAAATTAGGTCTGTTTGTATTGATTTTGTTGTTGACATGTGTGTTGGGTATTTCTGTACTGAGTTAAGTTTGGGGCTATTGGAAGAGTACTTTACAACCTTCAGTTTTGGCTTGTTTTTGTTGTTTACCACGAAATGTTTGGTGATTCTACGATGAATTAATGAGTTAAACACTAATCTCACCTGTGATCTGACAGTTACCAGTGTGCGTCCCAGTAAACTAACTCAGCATTACATCCTTCCAAGGTCAGTGGAGTGAGTACCACTAGATTGGAAACTAGTATTATCTCTTATTTATTGTGCTTGAGCTGTGAGGGTATATAAGAAAACAAATTATTATTTGTAATAGTAATCTTGGTCAGCGATTATCTGTTTGCAGGTTTTGCATGTTGCTTGGAGAATTGTCACATTGAGTGCAGGAGTTTCAACCTCGAAAATTGGTCTTTTGTAGATGTTTATTGCTGAGGTGTAACTGTCGGTGTGTGTAAGATATAGATTTGCCTTTTTTGTGCTTGGGAGTCAAGCATGGATTTCAGTTATGGCCTGTGGAAGGGTGTTGAGGGGGGAATGAGCGAATCATGGGTGGGTTGCTGAAGAGAAGGAGGTGATGGATTGTTGAAGACCATTAAAAGGGAAGTTGTGTAATGAGCGTGTTATTTTGGTTGACCTTTTGTGAGGAGGCTTTGCGGGTTGTAAAGGAGAAGACTGGATGATCAGACCAGTCTAATGACTGATCTCAATTCAAGACCTTCTGCGCTTTTTTTAAGTAGATGATTAATGTTCTCATATAGTGTACTTTGATTTAGCTTCTTTAGCTTCATTAAGTTAGAAACCTTCAGTCATAGGCATGAAAAATGTTCAGTCGTATCTTTGATCAACCCAGAAATATTTAGGTCTTCCTGTCTTTCTATTGGCTGTTTGGATGGATCCTTCCACATCTATTGGAGAACTGCTGAGGCAATATTTTACGTCTGAAAGGTATGGTCGATTATCACGAGTTCAGTGTTTTCGGTCTTGCTTTCATGATGTTCACAAAGGGATTTTTTTTTTTACTGCATCGCAGTTTTATAAAAGTTTATTTTGCTAGCCTCCCAGTGGCACCTCTTCTCTACTGTCAGGGATGTCCTCACATGGTGAGCCCACACGTCAGCGCCTCTCCACGGGCAGACACTCCTGCAGCCAGGCGGTGTCCTGCGGCTTTGCCGTAACCAGCCTACTATCCACGGCTCACCGACTAGCGGCTTCCTACTACTGAAAGTCATTGACAAAGCCAAGGGGGCTAGCTTCGAAATGGCAAGACCTGTTGGCTTTGCCAGTGCTTGTCATACCGAGATCTGCTCCACTTCTTTTTACCCATTTTCTTTTTTTCTTAATTCGACTCTGCCCCTCTACCTATATTTGGTCACATATTCATCACTTCCCTTCCCCAGTTCACTTCTCCCTCCCTTTAGTTTGTACTCGTCTGATTTCCCGCACATTCTGTAATTTCATTCTTCCTCATCCTGCTTCAGTTCATTCTGTCTTCGTGTCTCATTACGGCCCTCAAAATCTCACTCGCCTCTCATTGTTGATCACCTTTAATTCCTCTTTCTCTCTCCATTTATCGTGATAAGTCTGTTTTACCTTTTTCTCCATCTGTTTATCTTTCATTTTTATTTGTTTATCTTTCATTCCTCCTTTTTGTTGTCCTTTTCGACCTTTTTCGCTCTCTTCTTTGCTCTTATTATAAAATAACCCATTTCAGTTTATTGTAGAATCCTTCTATTATGTTTTTTTTCAGCAGAGAGTATTGCAAATGTTCATTTCAAAATATGAAGATGTGGTGTCAGAAATTCCGAAATATAGGTACTTGGGCCCACATGCATCATTGTGACATTTTGCACTTCCTAATTTGCGAAAAATAAGGAATCGCAAATTAAGAAGTGCAAAATGCCATGCATCATTATTTTCGGTATTCATTTGTGATTCAGTAAAAATCGCAATTTTTACCGAATCCCAAATGAATACCGAATTCTTAAGTTAATTTTCGCAATTCCCATTGATTCCTATGGGCCAAAAGGCCCATAGGAGTCAATGGGAATTGCGAGTGGCACTTTGGAAATTTCATGGGTGCAGGGGGGGGTCCTTTGGACCCCCCCCTGCACCCCTGAAATGTATTTTTCGCATCATGTTTCACACACACATGTCCTAAGGACATGTGTGTGTGAAACATGAATGTTGAAAAAAAAACATTTAAGCATTTTACACACTTTTTCCAAATTTACCGAGTGGTTCAACCACTCGGTAAATTTGGCACCCTAATTGCGAATTTACAGTTTTAAATTTAATGATGCATTGCTTTTAAGAAATCGCACATCTGCGACTTCTTAAAAGCACCCGCAATTTTAGAACTCGCAAACATGTTACGAATTCTAAAATTGCTTCATGCATCCCAAAAAGCACTTTTGCATTCGCAAACGGCCGATTTTAAGGTATCACACTGTTTGCGACTACAAAAATGCTTGATGCATGTGGGCCTTGGCAACATGCAGGAAGTGCACACTGCGCCAGTTAAGAGTGCAGACGAAAAGTTTTAGTGAATAGGTGAATCTAGGGGCAGGTTGAACCTAGTCTAGAACTCATAGCCTTTCAACTCGAGGCCATGCTGCACCATCACCACCTCTACCCCCTTCTGCCCTCCTGCTCTCCGGCCCTCCCGCGCCACGGTTGCTCCTACATATTCTTCCTCTTTCATTTTTTCTTCTGCTCGCCCCTCCCCCACGTTATTCTTCTGCGGCTTCATGTTCCTTCCCTTTGCGTCGCTCTTTGTTCATGTTCTGCCCCCTCTCTACCTCCCTCTTGTTTTCCTCACCCGCTCTCCCCCTCTTTTTTCTGCCTCCGCCGTTCTTTTTCTCTCCAGCAGTCTATTGCCTCCTGTCGCCCGCCCCTCCTCCTCTTCTCATGCCTCCCTTCTCCCACGCGTCCCTTCCCCCTTCCTTCCGTCTCTCCTGCTCTTCCCCTAGCTGCCTCTTCTCTCCCACTCTTCTTCCCACCCCTTTCGTTTGACCTGGTTCTTCCCTTTCTTTCCTCGCACGTTTTTTTCCTTATTGTTAATCCCTGCTCTGTTCACTGCCTCTGCCCATGCTGTGTTTTACTCTCCCATTCCTCAATCCCACCCTTTCTCTCATTATTTAACCTTATGTTCGGTTTCAAAAGCAGATGATGAAAACAAGCAAAACAGGTCTGGCCTGCTTTCTGTTCACTTTCTCCAAACAATCTAAGGCTTTACTCCTGTTTTTTTAATGATATTGTTCCTTTGTGAATATCAAACACCTCCTTGAAATATTCATTAACTTTTTTTGTCTCCAGCATTTCTTTTGTCTTCTTGCTCCCCAGCACCCTTGCTTTGCTGTAAACATTTTTACAATGTCCCTGCCTGACCTCTGCCTCAACATCTGTTGGAGCCAGTACTATTTAATGGTTTTCCTCAGTGGATATTTATAAAATTAAGTTTTAATTGGGGGTAAAGCCCTTTATGAGCTTATATACAAACACAGACACACCCACTCACAGATAGGACCACAGCGCCCTTTGACGCATCTTCATGAAACTTTCCAAAACATTCTCATCCACTAGCTTCTTCCTGGAGTGTTTTGGGATGATCTGCCATGAGGGGACCGAGAAAAGGGAAGGGGGCCCAAACGTGTTTTCCCAATGCAATTTTCATTAGGAAAATGAGACCCAGCTGCAGCCAAAACGACTGAATGGAATTTCACCAAATTTGTTTTAAACTAACAAAACCACTGAAGGTCACCTGTTCTAGTTATGCAAAAACTATAATTGGTCCCCTGTAGTAACTACACGCGCCCTCGCCTTGCCTCACATATTACATCACTCATTGCAACGATGACCTCATTGATAGCATCACTGCATTGTTTTAACTGACCTTTTCACCTAACTATAACATCTCTTTAACCTTTGGATTTGTCAGTAAATTTTTAAGGGTTCTTTTAAAGTAAAGTAAGATCTCATTTCGATTCCTAGCTGTTATTTAGCTCTCTCTCTCTCTCTCTTTTTTGTTTTTGTTAATTTCTTTAATGGGGAGAAGACCCCAAACCCCTTTGCCCTAACTGTGAGTGTTTCAGTCCCTTTACTTTTATAGGACTCATCTGAGGCAGCACACTTGGCTGTCACTCGGGATGAACTATTGTTTATTTGAAGAAAAAATCAACAACATTCTAAAAAGGGGCTTCTAGACAACCTATTACTTGCGCAGATTCAACCCAGATCTAGGGCTGAGTGTGATTGTCTGAAAAGTTTCAGCGCTCCGTCCATCATCCCCTTGTGTTTTCTTTGTTCGCCCTTAATTGTCAGGGCATGCCTAGATGTGGGTCCCTTGCTCCCTTTGCCACTGGATTCAAGCTAGCCTGGATGATGATGATGGATGTTACCCCGAAACCAGTCCCAGGTTGCTTGTTTCCGGTCCAGGTAAGACCTGGCTTGGCAGTTCGGGCTGGACTGTTACCGTGAGAAACAGAGTCAAAACTGATTTGCATATGGCTGGGTCTGAACTGGGGTGGCAAAGTGAGCTAGAGAACGATGATGGATATAACCCAGATCTGTGACTGGGGGTTAGTGTTTGAAACGTTTCAGCGCTCTGTCCATCATTTCCTTGTGTTTGTAATTGCTGTTATCTTGCCAGCATCCCCTCCGTCACTGGCCCTGATGATGTCCAGATTGGACTATGCCAACAGATTATATGCTGGCCTGCCAAAGTAACGTTTGAATAGACTCCATACTGTTTAGAACATGGCAGCTTGCTTGGTTCTTGGTCTTCCAAGATGTGAACACTTCTCCAGATATTTGCGTAATCTGCACTGGCTTTCCATTGAAAAACATCAAATCAGCTCTCTTAATGCATAGAGCTCTTCATCAGTCTGGATCTGACTATTACTTGGTCAAGATTGCCTTCTACAACCCGACAAGAGCCCTACGTTCATCCAATTATCATCTGGCCAACTTTCTAGAGTTCGTCTGGCTACTGTAGGCAGTCGCACCTTTACTTACTTGAGCCCTGTTGGGTGGAACAAGCTCCCTCTAGATTGAGCCAAACAAAGGCTGAAGCTGCTTTTAAGGAAAAGCTCAAGACCTGGCTTGTCTCCTAGCAATTGTCATTTTGATCTGTTTTTCCATAGACCGTACAGCGCTGGGACACTCTTGAGTAGCCGAGCGCTCTATAAAACTTTTTCACCATCACCTCCCTCATTCCCTTTTCTGAACTCTGGCCCTCCATCCCCATCTGTGTGGTGCTCTTTGCTGGCTTGTATTTAGGCTTCCATTACTGAAATTCCCCCTCTTAACTGTCTGCCTGTCTCTCTCCCTCTTTCGCTCTCTCACACTCACTCTTTCTCCTGCTCTCTCTAACTGAATTTGTCAGCCCTTACTTGGGGCTGTGAAAGTTTGTTGCAGTGATTGTATAACCTACCCTTTTGAAGTTTATATTATTTATCTTTTAAGAGTTTCATCACCATTTATGAGACTGACTGGTGTCTTTCGGACTGGCTGGTGTCTTTCCTGCCTCTAGTGACTTATAGAAATCCCTTCATGTGGTGTCCACCATTTCCCGAGACTCAACCCAAGATGCTTTTCATGGAGTCCCACGTCCATATCCACTTTGAATTTTTGTTACCTCTATCAGGAGTTTTTTGTGTCTGTGCCATAGAAGCAACATCCTTCTCAATTCATTCTTCCACAGCTCATCTGTGGCCGTCCTCCTGGTTTACTGTTGGTAATATCGAACACAAAGTATTTTCCCTGATCACTGACCACCGTGTTCCACACTCTTCTGTCAGCCTTAGCACTGTGCCCATCAAATCCCCCTTTCTCTCTGCACGTCATAAACAGGACTTGCCTCTTCGTTCCACAGGCTTTGTAGTTTTCTCCTAAATGCACACAGTTTGCTATTCTGTCTCACTCTGTTCATCATGCTCTTCTCTATGGTCTGCGTTCCATCCATTGTCTCATTGCTTCTTTCCCCGTCAACCAGAATGGACACCTTTCATTCTGTCCTTTTCCATTGTTCACCACTTTCTCATTATTTCACAGTTTCTTTTGTGTTCCTCTCCTTTCATTTGCTGTTTTGCATTTTTTTCATGTCTCACCCACACAACATTTCCCTTCTGCTGCTCCGTGCTGTGCTCCTCCTACACCATCCACTATCCCTCCTGTTTGTCACTTTTTTAGTACCATCCTCTCCATCCTCCTTCATATTTTTCTTTCTTTGTAATTATCCCTTCCCCAGTATTCCTACAGCCCTATTCTTCACCCAGTTATCCTCCGTTTGCAGTTATTGTTTGAACGATTGAATGAATAAAATACTACTGTTAAAGCGCAAACAGCTGCTTCCCCAAAGCTTCCCGGCGTTCACCAGTAGGACTCCTCTATACATCACCTAGTTCTGCCTAAAGAGGAATGTCTTCAAATCTTTTTTTAAACCAAAGTGCAGAATATGACTTCCTGAGCTCCAGGGGCAAACTATTCCACTGTTTCGCCACTACATATGAGAAAGCCTACCCCCTTCACCTAGCCAACTTTATTCTTGAAATGACAGAGGCCCTGATTGAGGGAATGAAAATCTCTCTTTGGCACATACTTTCTGGATCTCTGCCGAAGAAAGAGGTCCCTTTTTACGTCTCGCCTACATAGCACACATGCGCTTCGAAGGAGACCTTTAGCCGTCGTTCTACTCTTTTTCGAAGCACATACTCGTGCTTGTGGCAGCATCCATCTTGCAGGAGTTAGCAGGAGCGCGCACAAGCTCGAGTATGTGCTTCGAAATAGATCCTGTGCGAGCTCGGGCATCAAACAAGCAAGTCCCTGTGCTCGGGAAGCAAGCTATTCCTCCCATTCACAACACCTGGTCAACTGATATGCAAAAGACGGTTTTGCACGTAGGTCTATGGAGTTATCAGTAAAGCGAACGCAACACATCAGATGTTTCTCGAAGAGATAATTGTTGCTATAAGACTTCCTTGAATGGGAGGGGAGTGGCAAACTATGCATTCCAATTCACACAGCCTTTGTTTCTACTTCTTGAACCCCTCTCGGTCCAAGAATCTCACTGTCGCACTTCAAATAATGTTATACACACATGCACTTGTTTAGATATGAAACCAATTTCTAATAAAACAGTTCATGTGCAGACAACTGGATAATTGTAGAGGGCTGTACGCTGCTGAAAAGCAATCTGTCCGCATTCGATGTGCTCAGAAGGCAGCCAATAAAAAAGAAACTTGGCTGTAGACTTCCTGACACTGATTTCTTTTACTTGCACCCGCCCCATCCCTGCTGTTTTTTGCAAGTGATGAAAGGGGCACCAGTCTGGACAGTGCTCACCTTTGGTCGCCCAACCAAATGTCGGACAGATTCCGAGAATATTTTGTGCGTTGCTCAAAGGTTTTGTACACTCCATTTCTATTCATGCAGTTTGATTTAACTTTCAGAAATCCTTCGGGGAGGTGGGGGCTCTTTAAAGACTATTTTTGATTGAATCAGTTTTTGTTACCATATGTTTGCAATAAAGTAAACTTTACACAAGAGACCCTGCATTGTCTGTTTTTCTGACACTCGCGCTGCCTGGTGTTTTTTTAGAGGCTTCTGAAAAATGGAGCGATCTACTCTCTTTTCCTAATAACGAATGAGATGTGGCAGAGGAACCGAATTTTGCAAACCAGCAATTGAAGATCCTAATATTCATTGCGAGCATCGATTATTTTAAGTTTCTTCCCGGGTCTTTTCCCCTTTTCATTAGAGCGAGGTAGTATTACATCCCAATACAGTGCTAAAAAAAAAAAAACAATATTTCGTATACTTTTTGTTTCTTTCGCAAACAATTTGGCTCATTACACAAAAGGCAGTCTTTTGTACTATTTTTTTCATGGTTTCAACATGCAATGGCTAGGGCTACATGGTAGTAATAGATGGACTCCTTTAAACAGTAGCAGTGGCAGCTGGCCATGTCAGTTACTACACGGAGCCTGTGTTCGTTGCTCTTCACCTCTAATTCTGTGTGCTACATCTGCAGCATGCAAGGAATCCAACTTACCATAGAAAAGACACCCAGATGGTCCCATTTATCATGCAGCACACTATGGCCTGGATTGATGCAGTTACTCTCGAGTTGGCCTTGGATTAGTATGGATTACATAAAAAAAGAAGCATTGGCCTAGCCAATAGGTTTCGCCTTTGGGACCTTATAAGTGTTTAGCCATGCAACAGTTGATGTTTTTTCACCAAGGATATTGTGCTGCATAACTAAATACTTATAAGGTGCCAAGGGAGAGACCTATTGGCTATGCCAATGCTTGTTTATGAACGGCTCTGAAAGTGGTCAGCAGAGCTTTAAAAATGATCCTCTTGTTCACTGGTAGCCAGCTGAGCTGTTTAAACCCAGGTCTAATGGATTATCTTTTTGGGGTACTCAAAATAATCAGGCAGCATCAATTTGTATTATCTGGAGTTTGTTTAATAGTTTTACAGGCAGTCCAAAAAAGGAGGGCATTAGAGTCCAGTCAGGAAGTCACTACAGCCTACACAATCAGTTTTCTAGTATGCAGTCTTCTAAGATGCTTGTAAAAAGTTTCACTTCCATGTATTAACCCAGATCTTAGTGCTTAAATGCAGCATTGCTGTCTCGCCTGCCTCATTTAATAAAAAGGTAAATGCAAGCATATATGCATACATAGGTGGATGTTGGGTCAGCCTTCTTCGTCTATTAATCTGTTAAGCTTTCATTCTGCTCATCACAGCATACAACGTAGGCCATTGTGTCAGCCCACTTCAGTAGTTGGCTCTTTTGCACAGTGAGCGATGGTGTTGAACTGATTATTCACCTAAAATTAAGTGCACTTCAGTGACAGGGCTGGTGCGCCAATACTCTCTCTACCTTGCCGCTCATTTTTAGGTCTAGTAGAACCAACGTGCATGCGTTGTTCTGCGAGAATTATAGTAAGGGGCATTCAAAAATGCTCCCAAAGTCTGCAGGCGGATCTGGCACAGTGAATGTGCGCCGGGCGCGCGCACCATCTGTCCACCTGCAAGCTTTGGGAGCATTGTTGCGGCCGTTTTGATGTTCTCAGTGAGCCACTAGGCCACTGAGAACATCAAAGCGGCCACAAAATTGCTCACCATTTGCCACCCACTTCCTTCATTGGCACTTGCGGGATAGTCACGGTTAATTAACTTGCCAATATAATGGTGCAACATCTACCTTGAGGGTCGCCCTGTTTGCGCGCTCCCTCCTGTACTTTGTAGAATAGAGCACACGCAGTCCGTCTGGAATGTTCATTTAAAGGGGACGCCTTTTCAAAGAGCCCAGTCTCCTCCCAGGTTGACGTCGAAGAGGCCTTGTTTTTGTTGCAGTGTCTCCCATTTTTTTTAAATTTTTTTTTTTATAAATATATTTTTATTGCAGGAATCAGTAAATCGTTACAAAATCGACCAGCATTATATCACAAGCAATATCAGCGAAATACAACCCTCTGTCCCCGCACCGTAAGTTTCTTACACAGCCATCCGGCCCACAACCCTGGGGTCGGGCGGCGAAATTCAATGGGGGCTCAGAAGGATGTCAGAGCTGGTCCGGATGATCCACTGTCCGTCATCTGCTTTTCCAAACAAGCCTATAAACCCAAAAGGAAAACCCCCACCCTCAAAACACTACTAACCAAAGTAAACCCCACCCAACCCCGCCATCAGCGCCTGGTAACAACCGCAACAGGATCTGCTATGGGACCCACGGGGAAAGCAACAGGACTAACAGTGCAATTGTTTATCGGGACATGGGGCGAGTCGCTTCTTCACCTTCAGAGTCGCTGGGGGCGCAATAATCCCTAAGGGCCTGCACCAACGTTTCCCACTCCAACGCTGCCTCCTGCGCCTTCTCATTACGCTGCCTCCAAGCCAGTTGGTATCTCAGCGTGCTCTCCCCCGCCGCCCACTTCAAGAGCTCGCTGTGCCATCGGCTTCCTGTCGGACCAACTCGTGCCTTCCAGTTCCTGGTCACCTCTCGTTTAGCAAGGAGGAGCCCTAGGTCGATAAATTTGCTGGAAATTTTATTCTTGGGGGTATGAGGGAACCAGTGCAGGAGTCCCACCGCCGCATCAAATGATAAGGACCTCCCCGTCACCTCCTCCAGGGTCTTCCCCACTTCCACCCAGTAGGATGACAATCCCGGGCAGGCCCATAGCATGTGGAGGAGGTCCGCCTCCTGAGCTGGGCACCTAGGGCAATCCGCCGAATTCGTGGCAAAATATCGCCTAATTGTCACCGGGGTCAGATATGCTCTATGGAGCACGTAATAGTGGACCAGCTGAAACGGGCGTGGCGTGTGCCCTTCCAGGCTCGCCGCACCAACTGGGACCAGGTCGTCTCCGGGATCTCCCTGCCAATGTCCTCCTCCCAGCGGTTTCTCAAAGTAGTGAGAGGAGCCAATCCTTCGTTGATCAGTCTACCGTAAAGGCAAGTGACCGCCTTCACCGTGCCCGCAGACATCATCACGTATTGGCACACCGGAGATAAAGTGGGTTCCTCCTGCCCGCTTTTCCAGTGCGCCTGGATCGCTCGGACAATGGCCGAGTGCAGCAGAAAGTCGCCACGGGGGATCTCGAAGCGATCAATAAGCTCCTGAAAGGGCAAGAGCGCCCCGTCCTCATACAGATCCCCAACTAGCTGTAAGCCGGCGTCCTCCCAGGCCGCCAATCGTGACCAATCGCCTCCATGGGGGAGGGCCGTCAGCATCCCCAAAGGTATTTCGGGCGCATACGGTGTTCTCAGATGGCCTCGGGCGTGAGCTCGGTTCCAACACAGGCGAACGGTCCGCTCCTCCAGCGACAAGTCCCATAGGGCCAAACGTTGTCGCAGCGCTATGAAGGAGAGAACATGCCGGGCCATGCCCGTCCCCCTTCTGTTTTCCGGGCCCCGGAATTCCCGGGCGATCTCCTGGGTGAAGGTCTGGAGCTGCGCCGCCAGATAATACTTTTCAAAGTCCGGCACCGCAAGCCCACCTTCATCTTTCGGCCTCATCAGGGTCTTGAGGGCCATCTGACGGCGGCCCGAGCCCCAGAGGAATCCGACTATCATAGATCTTAGTAGTCGAAACGTGGCCGGTGGGACCCAGATCGGTAGAGTCCGGAAATAATATAACAGCCGGGGAAGCGCCACCATTTTAAGCAGAGCGATCCGCCCCGCCACCGAGAGCGGCAGCGTGGCCCAGAAGTCCATACAGCCTCGAAGTGCTCGAGTGCTGCGGGCAATGTTCCCATCCAGGAGGTCGGATGGGTCGTGATAGACGTATACCCCCAGGTACTTAAAGCAGTCGGGTTCCCATCTGATCTCCCTACTTAGAGTAGGGGCGGGGGCGCCCTTGCGAACCGGGAGTTGCAGTGTCTCCCATGTAAGTCCCACACTATTGTGCATAGTCCATTGTCCCCACGTTTCTGTGCACATTTCAATAATGCTTTTCTGTGCCTCGTACATTAATTCATTTATTTTTCGCTGCAGTTACTCCCATTTAATCCCCTTTTTTCTGTGCACTTTCATTGCTGCTGTTGTGTGCCTCGTAGATTTTTTTTATATTCATAAGTGTTGTTTGCTTTTCAGCCGTCGCTCATGTGCCCCTCTCTCCCAATCTACTTTCCATGTTGCTCTGTCGCCAGCGTCCTTCTCCCCCACCCGCTCAACACTGCTCTTTCACCCATTGCTTCTCCTACCAACCCACGCCCTCTGTTACTTCACCTCACCCACACCTCCCTGCTCTCCTCTTCGCCCCCGCCCTCTGGTGTTGCTCATGCACTCTCACCTGCTCCTTCCATGCGATTTCCACCACAAACCCTGGCCCTCTGCGTTACTTCTCCCAACCTGCGCCTTCAGCATTGCTTCTGCCCACACTGACCCTCCGTCTTTCTCTGCTATCAGCAGTTGTAAAAAAAAATTTATTTACGTTTCCAGTTCCGTAAATAAAAAAAAAAACGTGTCATTTTGTAGGCATGAGCATTGGTGGATCATACACTTCTTCAAAATAACGTAACCGCCACGTAATAGCTCCTTCATATACACAGACATAATTTTGTGTTATCTTGTCTCTGTTTATATTCGTGCCACACAACCCACAAAATCTGCCTCAACCATCCTTATTTCTTGAACCCGCTCAAAAATGTAGACCCACTTTTGAGTGTTTCCAATCCCAACCCCCATCGTTTGCATCTTGGAAGGCACTCAGGCTCCCTCTCTGCTCAGCACCTAAACTGACGCAATATCTACACAAACAGAATACACATGAATGTACCCTAAGTAGGAGGACTTCACCATTCCTGAGCTCATCTTTGCCCTACAAGCAAATAAAATGCCCCATAGACTTCACTGGGATCAGCCGCCTTCGACCACACAATCCCCCACCACACACACACACCCCCCCCCACACACAACCCCCCCCACACACAACCCGCCACAAACAACCCGCCTCAAACAACCCCCCCACACAGAACCCTCCACACACACAACCTCCCACACACACAACCCCCCCACACACACAAACACAACCACACGCACACAACCCCACACACACACACCCACAACCCCACACACACCCGTAACCCCACACACACACAACCACATCCCCACACACACAACCACATCCCCACACACACAACCACATCCCCACACACACAACCACAACCCCACACACACACAACCACATACAAGTCAAGTCAAGTCAGAATTTATATAGCGCACTACATACCCAGAGGGTCTCAAGGCGCTTGAGGAGGGGGGGGGGGTTTACTTATCGAAAATCCAGGTTTTAAGCTGTTTTCTGAAGGCTAGGTGGTTTTGAGTAAGGCGGAGGTGGCTGGGAAGGGAATTCCAGGTTTTGGCCGCTAAGTAGGAGAAGGATCTTCCCCCCCCATGGTGGCTTTGTGGATGCGCAGAACAGCGGCGAGGGCTTGGTTGGACAAACGCAGCTGGCGGGTAGGGGTGTAAAAGGAAAGGCGCGAGTTGAGACAATCAGGTCCAAGTTCGTATAGGGCTTTGTGTACCTGGGTGAGGAGACGGAACGTTCTCCTCTTGTTGACGGGGAGCCAGTGAAGGTCTTTCAGGTGAACGGAAATGTGTTCTGTGCGGGGGATGTCTAGTATGAGTCTGGCTGAAGCATTTTGGATGCGTTGGAGTTTTTTCTGCAGTTTTGCGGTGGTACCGGCGTAAAGGGTGTTTCCGTAGTCCAGACGGCTTGTAGCCAGTGCGTGGGTGACTGTTTTTCTTGTTTCGGTGGGGATCCAGCGAAATGTTTTTTAGGTCTCGGCGTCAACGAGCGGAAGCGCGTCTCCGCCGAGATCTTTTGTCAGCAACTATCATTCCCAGGAGACAGTCCCGGCCACGCGCATCCTTCCAGGCGATTTGTAACTGGAACGCGCGCTGTGGCCAGGCGCTGTCTCCTGGGAAGCGCAAGCACCACACACGCATGCGCATACACACACACACAAGCGCCCATGCACGCACGCACATACATACATACAGAGACACCACCCCTGACTCATACACACACGCGCGCACACACACAAGTGCACCGAGGCCCCCCCTCCCCCGCCGTCACCGTCGCACACATACATACACACACACACACGAGCATACACACACACAAGTGCACCAATCGCGCTCCAGCCTTTTGGAACTTACCTTACCTCAGCACGCGGCGCCCAACCTCCTGCTGGCGCGGCCCCGGGGCTTTACACGGCTCACAGGAGCCCCGGGCCGCGAGACGCAACGACTCCGCCTGCCTCCTCTTCCGGTCTGAACGTGGCCCCGCCCCGTCACAGGCGACCGTGCCTGACTTCCGGGGCGGCCGCGATACTAAAAGCTTTTTCAGAAACTATGTAGGAGCGTGATTGGAGACCCACAACAGCAAATAACCCAATCACAAACACGCTGGTACATTGCACAGGCAGAATCTACTACATTAACTGATGCAACTGCCCAGGTAGGTGAAAAAAGGGTTTTCTCTGAGTGAGCAGGACGAGGCATATGGGCTTATCAGTCGGCGCCTCTCCTACGCCCATGCTCCACTACTGTGTAGGCCAGCAAATGACTTCCACAAGTCCCTTCAAATGTTCACGTCTCGCACATCGGTGGGAGTGCAGGACAGGCCTTCCTCTTCATCAGCATTTTTGCGCTCTGACACGTTGTGTTGCTGTGCCTGACGCAGACTGGATTCTAGCAGCGATTCAATTTGCTCTTGGCAGGCCCGTAAACAATCCGGGTCGCACTTGATGACCTGGGACAGGAAATGCGTGAGGCACTGGTAGGAGAGGAAGCTGTTGGTGTTGCCGAGGTGAAGACCTTGGACGGCTGCTGCCACGCTGCCTGCCGCGATCATGGAGGGAGGGTTGGAAATGAACTTGATGTCTGTCGCGCAGAGTGCCACAAAAGTCTGAGCGTGCTTGCGGATAATCTGCCTCGTGTCCTCGCCGAGGGGCATTTTGGAAAGGAAATGTTCAATGAAATCGTGAGGGGTGACAGAGGCCAAGTCCCACTTGAGTTTGTTCAGCGTCAACAGCTCCATTTGCACTAATTCGTCGGGTCCGATGGAGTTATCAGTATAAATGCAAAGTTTTTCCGCCGTTAGAGGAATGGTTTCTTTCATTTTTGAGGCCACGAGCATGCAGGTAGCCCCCAGCAGCTGCAATCTGTTTTTCTTCAGCGGTTCCACCGACAAAAATCTGTCCAAGTAATTCATGGCTAATGGGAACACCTCCTCTTCACATTTCTGCTCTTCACAAACCTCCAGCATCCAGGTGGCCACGATCTTCCGCATGTAGGGTTGCACTTCACGCTGCACGCACTTAAAGTAGGAAGCGGACGGCGGGCAGTTCTCCTCCGCCTTCAGCATGGTGTGCAGCACCCTGTCGTTCAGGAGGTGCTGATCCAGGTAAGCCCTTCGGATAGTTTCCACCTCGCAGCACAGCAGCTGATGTTCCATGTCTCCCCCGGCGCGCGGTGCCTGCTCTTGAGAGGGGGTGCGGGGTGGTGAGTGCGGGGTGGTGAGTGCGGGGTGGTGAGTGCAGAGTGGTGAGGGCAGAGTGGTGAGGGCAGAGTGGCGAGGGCAGAGTGGCGAGGGCAGAGTGGCGAGGGCAGAGTGGCGAGGGCAGAGTGGCGAGGGCAGAGTGGCGAGGGCAGAGTGGTGAGGGCAGAGTGGTGGTGAGTGCAGAGTGGTGGTGAGTGCAGAGTAGTGGTGAGTGCAGAGTGGTGGTGAGTGCAGAGTGGTGGTGAGTGCAGAGTGGTGGTGAGTGCAGAGTGGTGAGTGGTGAGTGCAGAATGGTGAGTGGTGAGTGCAGAGTGGTGAGTGGTGAGTGCAGAGTGGTGAGTGGTGAGTGCAGAGTGGTGAGTGGTGAGTGCAGAGTGGTGAGTGCAGAGTGGTGAGTGCAGAGTGGTGAGTGGTGAGTGGTGAGTGCAGAGTGGTGAGTGGTGAGTGCAGAGTGGTGAGTGGTGAGTGCAGAGTGGTGAGTGGTGAGTGCAGAGTGGTGAGTGCGCAGAGTGGTGAGTGCGCAGAGTGGTGAGTGCGCAGAGTGGTGAGTGCGCAGAGTGGTGAGTGCGCAGAGTGGTGAGTGCGCAGAGTGGTGAGTGCGCAGAGTGGTGAGTGCGCAGAGTGGTGAGTGCGCAGAGTAGTGAGTGCGCAGAGTAGTGAGTGCGCAGAGTAGTGAGTGTGCAGAGTAGTGAGTGCAGAGCATTGTGTGCTGTTGAGTGCAGAGTGCTGTGTATTGGCAATGTTAATGACAATGCCCATTTATTTTTGATTTAAAGAAAAAAAATGTCATGAGCAATGCCAATAGCTCTACCTTTAATGATGCCGAGACCATTGCATTGCAAATGCTTGTTTGAGCATGCGTAGGATGTTGAAGCATGATGATGAGATGGCGTTGACTTGTCTGGTCATCGAGAGTGAGGAGTCCAGGATGATGCCCAGGTTCCGTGCGTGGTCCGTCGGTATGGGGGCTTTTCCTAGGGCCGTTGGCCACCAAGAGTCGTCCCAGGCGGAAGGGGATGCACCTAAGATGAGGACTTCCGTTTTGTCCGAGTTCAGTTTCAGACGGCTGTGCTTCATCCATTCGGCTACTTCTTTCATCCCTTCATGTAGGTTGGTTTTGGCGGTGATTGGGTCTTTGGTGAGTGAGAGGATCAGCTGAGTGTCATCAGCGTAGGAGATGATGTTGAGGTTGTGTTAGCGTGCGATGGTTGCGAGGGGGCTCATGTAGACGTTGAAGAGGGTGGGGCTGAGTGATGATCCTTGCGGGACGCCGCAGATGACTTCGGTGGCCTCTGACTTAAAAGGGGGGAGGCGGACTCTCTGAGTTCTTCCAGCGAGGAACGAGATGATCCAGTCCAATGCTTTTCCTTGAATTCTGATGTTTCTGAGGTGTTGTATCAGGGTGCTATGGCAGACTGTGTCGAAGGCTGCATAGAGGTCAAGGAGGATGAGGGCAACTGTGTCTCCATTGTCCAGTAGTGTTCGAATGTCGTCTGTTGCTGCGATGAGGGCGGTCTCGGTGCTGTGTTTGGCTCGGAAGCCAGACTGTGAGGAGTCGAGTGATTTGTTGGTTTCGAGGAAGGCGGCGAGCTGATTGTTGATGGCTTTCTCAATGACTTTGGCAGGGAATGGGAGGAGCGAGATGGGGTGGTAGTTTTTGAGTTCGGTGGGGTCTGCTGTGGGTTTCTTCAGAAGGGCGCTGAGTTTGGCGTGTTTCCAGCTTTCTGGGAATGTGGCTGAGTTGAGGGAGCAGTTGATGACGTCTCGGAGATGGGGTGCGATAATGGAGTCTGCTTTGTTGAAGATGTGATGGGTGCATGGGTCTGTAGGGGATCCTGAGTGGATGGAGTTCATCAGGCGAATGGTGTCTTCTGTGGTGATTGGGTTCCAGTCGAAAAGGTTATTCGGAGGAGGTACAGGTTCGGAGGTGAGTGGGGTGGACTGGTTTACGGGTTGGTTGTCAAAGCTGTTATGAATGTCGGCGATTTTGTCATGGAAGAATGAGGCGAGGGAGTCGCAGAGGGCTTGAGAGGGGGTGATGTCGTTTGAGCTGGCGGTGGGGTTGGTGAATTCTTTGATGATGTTGAAAAGTTCCTTGCTGTTGTGGGCGTTGTTGTCTAGTCGGTCTTTGAGTGCTGATTTCTTGGCTGTCCGGATTAGTTGGTGTTTGCAGGTGGCGTTTTTGAAGGCGGCTTGAGTGATAGAGTTTGGGTCTTTTTTCCAAGTTTTCTCAAGGGAACGACAGAGCTTCTTGGATTTCTTAAGGTCATCGTTGAACCAGGGGGCGTTCTTGCTTCCTTGCTTGATTTGATGTTTTTTCAAGGGTGCTAGTTTGTCGGCGGTTTGGGTTAACCATTGTGTGAGGTTGATGGCGGCTTGGTTAGGGTTCGTTGAATAGGCAGGGGGTTTTTGAAGAAGCGATGTGGCGATCTGGTCGATGGTGATTTTGTTCCAATTTCTTCGCAGAGTTGGTTGAGGGTGGTTGTGGATCGTGGTCTTATTGTAAATGAAGTGGATGCAACTGTGGTCCGTCCAGTGGAGGGGTGTGGTGTGCGTGAAGGAGATATGTTTGCTGGAAGTGAAGATAGGGTCGAGTGTGTGTCCTGCATAGAGTGTGGGGGTGTTAACGAGTTGTTTGAGTCCGAGATTGGCGAGATTGTCCAGAAGGGTGGTAGTGTTACTGTCGTTGCTCTTTTCCAGATGGAAATTGAGGTCTCCCAGTAGAATGTATTCTTCCGAGGGGAGGGCGTGTGGGGTGATGAAGTCAGTGATGTCTTCGCTGAATTTTGTACGGGGTCCTGGTGGCCTGTAGAGGAGGGTGCCTCTGAGTGTGGTCTTGGGGTTGGTGTGGATCTGGAAGTGAAGGTGTTCGGCGATAGCGAGGTTGTCTTCTGAGGTGGTTGAGATGCGGATGGTGTTCTTGTGGACGAAGGCGATGCCTCTTCCTGTTTGGATGGTGCGGTCCTTACGGATGATCTTGTAGCCGTCCGGGATGGCTATGGTGATGTCTGGAGCTGAAGAGGCATTCATCCAGGTTTCTGTTAGGAAGGCGATGTCCGGAGAAATGGTGTCGAGTAGATTCCAAAGGTCGATGGCGTGTTTGTGAACCGAGCGGGTGTTGAGAAGGATGCATTTAAGGTGGTTGGTGTTGGATCTCTGTTTGGTGTTTGTGGGTTTGGTGTGGGTCTTGATGCAGGTGAATTTGCAGGAGTGGCAGGTGAAGGGTCCATGGGTGTGTCCTGGTGCTGCTTGGGCGCAGTTAGGGAGTAGGCCAGGGTTAAGTGCTAAGAGGGTGGAGGCGTCGTATGTAATGCGGGAGGAGTGGGTGATGCGGGGACCAGGGGGTCTGGCGCTGGGCGCGGTCCAGGCGCGGACGGGCGTAGACAGGCCTCCCTTTGGCGCGCCTTCGGCGCGCATGGGGCGCGACCGCTGCGCGTGACCGCTGCGCGCAGGTGTGACTGTCTTAAGTGGATATAGGGGGGGGGTGGAGCGAGGGAGGGGCAGCTGGGAGGCGGGAGCGGGTTGTAGGGACGGGCTACAAGGCACAACAACAACAAGATGGCAGCAAAAGGCAAGCGAAAATAGGACAGGGGCCACAGTCAGGCACAAAGTATATTTCTCTATCCAAAATAGAGACCAATATAGCGTTATGAAATTTAGGAGGCACAAAATGAATTATGGTCAATGCGAGCACAGCACAATGCACAGACAGACAACAGAGCAGCAGAGCGCCACGCTCTCAATGAAGCACAGGACAAGCAAAGTAATCACGAGCAATGCACAATGTAAGGGCAGAGCAGCAGAGCGCTACGATTATGGCAAGAGAAATCAACAGTAATCACGAGCAATGCACAATGTGAGGGCAGAGCAGCAGAGCTCTACGATTATGGCAAGAGAAATCAACCGTAATCACGAGCAATGCACAATGTGAGGGCAGAGCAGCAGAGCGCAACGATAATGGCAAGAGAAGCAGAGCGCTGCGCTTTTAGTGAAGCGCCGAGCAGATTTTATTTAAATGTGAGCAATGCAGAGCGCTATGATACCCAGAGGTCAGGGAAGCGTGGGGGGAGCGATCGCTGCTGATTGAAGTCAGGGCGGTCACACACACAACCACACACACACACACACACAAACAAACACCAGGATAGCAAAACATAGCATAGCAAAACAAAACATAGCATAGCATAACAAAACATAGCATAACAAAACAGTTTAGCATAACAAAACACAAAAAACATAGCATAACACAACACAACAAAACATAGCATAGCAAAACATAGCATAGCATAACAAAACACAACAAAACATAGCATAGCATAACAAAGCATAGTTTAGCATAACAAAACATATTTTAGCAAAACAAAACATATTTTAGCATAACAAAACACAAAAAACATAGCATAACAAAATGCAAAAAAACATAGCATAACAAAACATAACATAGCACAACAAAACATACCATAGCAAAACAAAACATAGCATAGCAAAACAAAACATAGCATAGCAAAACAAAGCAAAGCATAACAAAACATAGCATAGCATAACAAAGCATAGCATAGAATAGCAAAGCAAAGCATAGCATAACAAACCATAGCATAATAAAACAAAACCTAGCATAACAAAGTATAGCTTAACCCCTTAAGCGCTGCCGTCGGCCAACGGTCGTCACGAGCACTACCTTGCCAATGCTGCACATGACAGATGGCGGAAGGGCCAGCGCTCGTTATTCGAACGTTCAGCACTGGGTGCTGAACATTCGACGCAGCAAAGGGGTTAACAAAACACAAAAAATAGCATAAGAAAATATAGCATAGAATAACAAAGCATAGCATAAAAAACACAACAAAACATAGCACAACAAAGCATAGCATAGCATAGCAAAACATAGCATAGCAAAACAAAGCATAGCATAACAACACATAACATAGCATAACAAAACAACAAAACATAGCATAACAAAACATAGCATAGCATATCGCAACAAAACAGTGTAGCATAGAATAACAAAACATAGCACAACAAAACATAGCATAGCAAAACAAAGCATAGCATAACAAAACATAGCATAGCATAACAAAACACAACAAAACATAGCACAACATAACATAGCATAGCATAACATAGCAAAACAAAGTATAGCATAAAAAAAGCATAGCATAACAAAACCTAGCATAACAAAACAAAGCATAGCATGACATCATAACAAAAAACATAGCATGACAAAACATAGCATAGCATAACATAGCAAAACGTAGCAAAACATAGCAAAACAAAACAACATAACAAAACCAAGCATAGCATAACAAACATAGCATAGTATAACAAAACAAAACCTAGCAGAACAAAACCTAGCATAACATAACAAAACAAAGCATAGCATAACAAAACATAGCATAACAAAGCATAGTATAGCAAAACATAGCATAGCAAAACATAGCATAACAAAACATAGCATAACAAAAGACAACAAAACATAGCATAGCATAGCAAAACATAGTTTAGCATAACAAAACACAAAAAACGTAGCATAACAAGACACAGAAAAATAGCATAACAAAACATAGCTTAGCACAACTTAACATAACATAGCAAAACAAAACATAGCATAACAGAGCAAAGCTTAACAAAATAAAGCATAACAAAACATAACACAACAAAACATAGCATAGCATAAAAAAATAGCATAACAAAACATAGCATAGCATAGCAAAACAAAGCATAGCATAACAAAACATAGCATAACAAAACAAAACCTAGCATAACAAAGTATAGCTTAACAAAACACAAAAATAGCATAAGAAAATATAGCATAGAATAACAAATCATAGCATAAAAACACAACAAAACATAGCAAAACAAAACATAGCATAACAAAACAAAGCACAGCATGTCATATAACAAAACATAGCATAGCATAACAAAAATAGCATAAGAAAATATAGCATAGAATAACAAAGCATAGCATAGCATAAAAACACAACAAAACATAGCAAAACAAAACATAGCATAACAAAACAAAGCACAGCATGTCATATAACAAAACATAGCATAGCATAACAAAAATAGCATAAGAAAATATAGCATAGAATAACAAAGCATAGCATAGCATAAAACACAACAAAACATAGCAAAACAAAACATAGCATAACAAAACAAAGCACAGCATGTCATATAACAAAACATAGCATAGCATAACAAAACACAGCATAGCATAACAAAGCATAGCATAGCATATTGCAACAAAACAGAGTGTAGCATAGAATAACAAAACATAGCACAACAAAACATAGCATAGCAAAACAAAGCATAGCATAACAAAACATAGCATAGCATAACAAAACATAGCACAACAAAACATAGCACAACAAAACACAGCATAGCATAACATAGCATAGCAAAACAAAGTATAGCATAAAAAACCATAGCATAACAAAACTTAGCATAACTAAACAAAACCTAGCATAACAAAACAGCATGACATCATAACAAAAAACATAGCATGACAAAACATAGCATAGCAAAACAAAGCAAAGCATAACAAAGCATAGCATAACAAAACACAGCAAAACATAGCAGAACAAAACAGCATAACAAAACAAAGCATGGCATGACATCATAACAAGACACAACAAAACATAGCATAGCATAACAAACATAGCATAGTATAACAAAACATAGCATAGCAAAACAAAACACAACAAAACATAGCACAACATAGCATAGCATAACATAGCAAAACAAAGTATAGCATAAAAAAGCATAGCATAACAAAACCTAGCATAACAAAACAAAGCATAGCATGACATCATAACAAAAACATAGCATGACAAAACATAGCGTAGCATAATATAGCAAAACAAAGCATAGCATAACAAAACAAAGCATAGCATAATAAAACATAGCAAAGCATAACAAAACGTAACAAAACGTAGCAAAACATAGCAAAACAAAACAGCATAACAAAACCAAGCATAGCATGACATCATAACAAGACACAACAAAACATAGCATAGCATAACAAACATAGCATAGTATAACAAAACAAAACCTAGCAGAACAAAACCTAGCATAACATAACAAAGCATAGCATAACAAAACATAGCATAACAAAGCATAGTATAGCAAAACATAGCATAACAAAACATAGCATAACAAAAGACAACAAAACATAGCATAGTATAGCAAAACATAGTTTAGCATAACAAAACACAAAAAACGTAGCATAAGAAGACACAAAAAATAGCAACGTAGCATAAGAAGACACAAAAAATAGCATAACAAAACATAGCATAGCACAACTTAACATAACATAGCAAAACAAAACATAGCATAACAGAGCAAAGCATAACAAAATAAAGCAAAGCATAACAAAACAAAGCATAACAAAACATAACACAAAACATAGCATAGCATAAAAAACATAGCATAACAAAACATAGCATAGCATAGCAAAACAAAGCATAGCATAACAAAACATAGCATAACAAAACAAAACATAGCATAACAAAGTATAGCTTAACAAAACACAAAAAATAGCATAAGAAAATATAGCATAGAATAACAAAGCATAGCATAGCATAAAAACACAACAAAACATAGCATAACAAAACATAGCATAGCATAACAAAGCATAGCATATCGCAACAAAACAGAGTGTAGCATAGAATAACAAAACATAGCACAACAAAACATAGCATAGCAAAACAAAGCATAGCATGACATCATAACAAAAAACATAGCATGACAAAACATAGCATAGCAAAACAAAGCAAAGCATAACAAAGCATAGCACAGCAAAACATAGCATAGCATAACATAGCATAGCAAAACAAAGTATAGCATAAAAACCATAGCATAACAAAACCTAGCATACCTAAACAAAACCTAGCATAACAAAACAAAGCATAGCATGACATTATAACAAAAAACATAGCATGACAAAACATAGCATAGCATAACAAAACCAAGCATAGCATAACAAAACAAAGCATAGCATAACAAAGCATAGCATAACAAAACACAGCAAAACATAGCAGAACAAAACAGCATAACAAAACAAAGCATAGCATGACATCATAACAAGACACAACAAAACATAGCATAGCATAACAAACATAGCATAGTATAACAAAACAAAACCTACCAGAACAAAACCTAGCATAACAAAGCATAGAATAACAAAACATAGCAAAACACAACAAAGCATAGCATAGCATAACAAACCACAACAAAACATAGCAAAGCCTAACAAAACATAGTATAACAAAGCATAGTATAACAAAACATATAGCATTGCATAACACAACACAACATAGCATAGCATAACAAAGCTTAGCATAGCATAACAAAACATAGCATAGCAAAACAAAGCATAGCATAATAACACACAACAAAACATAGCATAACAAAACATAGCATAGCAAAATGCAACAAAACAGCATAACATAACAAAGCATAGCCTAACAAACAAAGCATAGGATAGCAAAACTAAACATAGCATAGCATAACAAAACAATGCATAGGATAGCAAAACAAAACATAGCATAGCATAACAAAGCATAGAATAGCAAAACAAAGCATAGGATAGCAAAACAAAACATAGCATAGCATAACAAAGCATAGAATAGCAAAACAAAACATAGCATAACAAAGCATAGGAAAGCAAAACATAGCATAACAAAGCATAGCATAGCATAACAAAACACAACAAAACATAGCATAACAAAACAAAAGATAGCATAGCAAAGCTTAGCATAACAAAACATATCACAGCATAGCAAAACATAGCATAGCATACCACAACACAAAAAACAAAGCATAGCATAGCAAAACACAACAACACATAGCATAACAAAACATAGCAAAACACAACAAAACATAGCTTAGCTTAACAAAACGCAACAAAACATAGCATAACAAAACATATCATAGCATAGCAAAACCTAGCATAGCATACCAAACGCAACAAAACATAGCCCAGCATAACAAAATACAGCATAACCAAGCATAGCATAGCAAAACATAGCATAGCATAACAAAACACAGCATAGCATAACAAAACAAAACATAGGATAGCAAAACAAAACGTAGCATAGCATACAGCATCACCCAGCACCACCACAGCATCACTCAGGGGCACCACAACATCACTATGCGCTACCACAGCATCACTGAATGCCACAGCATCACTCGTTCGCCACCATATCACTCAGCGCCACCACAGCATCAATCTGTGCAACCATTCAACAACAACTGGTTCAAATATGTTCTCTCAATGTTTCAAGCTTTATTACACATGTCACAAAAAGATGTTAATATTTCTCTTCTGATCTTGGATTTTCAACACAAAATACACTGAACATAATCTTCACAAAAGTTATTTACAAAAGTTTAAGCTATTGCCATTATAAATTACAATAACTTTTATTTAAAAAAATTAAAAACCATTGTTATTTGTAATCTCAACTTGCAACCGGAAAGAGACTTCCTGAAATTCGGGAACTCTCTTAAAATCGACTTCTTGTGGGTCACGCATTGACGGTAACATCTCCCATGTGCTTTAATCCTCTAAACCAAAGCACCATACTTCGCATCTGCTAGCTCCTCTCCTTTTCTTCCAAAAGGACAGTACCCTAAGCAACAATAACGTGAAATGTGAGAAATACTTAAACACCAAATAAGGAACTGAAAAATTGAACACCCCCAGAAAATAAGAGCCCACCTTGCAATACTGCTCATCTGACATACGCTGGGGTGCTGAACTTAAAACTAAAAAATAACTATTCTGAGTAAAACACTGACCGAACCTTCCAGTTATATTTTTTTTCTTCCCTTCGCACATAAATACGTTTTGCAAACCCTTGGTGAGTGCGGGTGGTGAATAAGTTGTAACGGCAAATTGTAAGAGGGACAGAGTCAGGATGCATAGGATGAGTTTGATATGCTGTGGTTTCCCAAAATCGCATTAGTGCAACCGTAGTCCATTGCCTCTGCCCCTGTTAAGTAAACATTGTAGCCAATGTAGGAGCCGCAGACCGCTCAGTACTTCAACCCACTGTGCCGCAAATCCGCCGTGTGGCACCTCCGCTCGGCCCAGCTGCGAGAAGCGGGTATGACAATTGTATTACGGATCTTAGTTATTGGAGCAATGGCACATTAAGTCGCTGTGCAGGAGATTATCGAATACCTCTCCAGAGCGGTACAACACGTGCTGTTATTGGCCAGGGGGAATGCTTTAAAAGCCCGCTATTCGTTTGAATCGCATTGAGGGCCACAACAAATGGAAAACCACTCGCACTCCTTTTCGTCTGTGCCTGGACTCATGGTAGATGTGCACCGAATTCTTTTGAAACGCAATATTTTACAGAGTTCTAAAATGTAAACTAGGCTGCAACTACTTAAAGAGAAGTCAAGTTTCTATTCAACAAAACCCCACTGAACTCGAGATCCCTTTGGTGTGGTGCTAATTACTACATATTTCAAGAAGGAGCATTCGCAAACCTATGTTAGCAGATTCGTATTGCTTTATGTTTTTTGTATAGTGTGTAGATCTTTTTATTTATGTTTTAAACTCGTTTTTATTGGCATTTCGTATATATCATTTCAATAGAAAACAAATAACATGCATTTCCGTGCACAGTATCACCTGGTGTAACATCATGACATTTTAAACTATATCCGATCGGGGTCACTGCAAATGATTGTGAACATATAAAACGTCTTGTTGCATTTTAATATTTGTTCTAATAGAGCATTCTGGTCCCTTTTACATAATTATATCTTCTATTACCCATTACACATTTTGTTTATATTTTCCACATGGGCGGCCAACGGCCTCACATTAAGGTATGAAATTACTATCCAAGATTAATGAATCTATTTTTGAAAAGGAAAGAAAAACGTACATTTAGGAACTTAAATAGTGTTATATCTTAGGATCTAAACATAAATAACTGGAGATTCTGCGTCCTGCAGGCCCACAGTGTAGATCTTTTTAAATGCAGGTACTTTCACAGTGTGCCCCCCATCAAAACACGGAGGCATGTCACAATTCAAGTGGTCTTGCCGCCTATTGCCCCTAGCAGAATTTTCAGAACTATGTATAGAGGGGAGGTTGGCGGTACCAGACCCACAGCCTCCTCATTGAATATTTATCAGAGGCTACGGGCTATTTGAGTTTTCAACCCCCTACATTTTTGCTGCAGTTACAAGAAATTTAAAACCCAGTTGAGCCCTGTTAACAAGCGGAAGCCTTTTGACCAGGACTGCAGTACCTTGAAAGCATTTCAGCCAAGCTCATAAGTGCTGCTAAAGAACGGTGCCACTTGAAACGTTCTAGGCGGTTCTAGACGGTAGCAGCAGCTTCTGCCAATGCTGATGCATCCGAGCTGTTTATAAATGCACTGTTTCTCGGAAGTGGGGGCGGGGCCAGAGGCGTGCCTGGCACAGCAGCTCCCTGGCCTGCCTTAGATTGACAGTACAGGTGCTCCTGAGTTGATCGCTATATATTGCCAAACGTTGACAAAGCCAGTAGTTTCTGCAGCTGAGCAGTGAAAAGGGTTTCTCACGCTCCATTAACACATACACAGAAAAGGTACTACACAGGCAGTTGCAAGGAAAAGCATCCCTCAAAGCAGAGGATGGGTTACTGTAGTACTCCCTCTCTGTATGCCTTAAAGGAACAGGCAGCGTCGACTCCTGTGTATACATTGAAACGTACAGAATCGGTATTGTTGAATGGCCGCTTGCCTTCATTGAAGCTTTAAACGGTAGCGGTCAGTGTTTGGGACAAGTCGAGAGGGGGGGATAGAGGTCGCGAAAGGAGGGGGAAAAATAAAAAATACTTTAAAAAAAGTATCTTCAGCCGGCCACGCCCTGCTCCTCTGCTCCTCTTCTTCAGGCACAGACTTCCAGCCATCCCTGCGGCCAATCCTGAAGCTTCTCTCACAAGAGAATTTGGTGTTTGTCCTATTCTCCATGTTCATCTTTGCAGGGCCTCCTTTCCCAACTTCAGAATGTTCCATTTCCTCTCCATTGTTAGATTCCCTGACTTGCACCACTTAGAAATCACACACTACCTTTTATGAGAGGTCTCGTCTACCTCCTCTCCCTATTGACTTTACCAACATTCATGCACAGGCTGTCCCACTCCCAGGTCCCTTTTGTCATTACAGTCTTGCTAAGGACATCTTCAGCTGTCCGTCGCAGATAGCATTGCATACAGTAATGCTTAGAGTGGGCTATGGTACTGCCTATTGCTCATGTTTGGATGGCCATTCTGTCTAGCTGAGTTCCATGCTCTTTTTTTGGACGTCTTTTGGGCGTTTGTCCCTATTCTTGTGTTTGTCTCACCCAGGTAGCATTGCTTGTTTACCCTCACTTTTGATTGGCTGGGTTGGGAGAGTCTATTCTTCCCCTTTCTCTCTGCTCATACAGTGCATGTGTGCTCTGTCCTCACCCCTAAACCCCCACCCCTTTTTCTCTCCTATCCATATCCTCTTGCTTGTTTCTTTTGTATTACATTTGTTGAGTGTGCACCAGAGTGCTTTGCCTCACTCCCTCTGCTTCCCCTCTCTGTTTACCTACCACCCCAAGTGTGCTGCCTTTTCTCATGTCCTTTGGTCACTGTCCGCAACTACTTTTCTCCACTCCTTCGGCTTAACCCTCCCTTGCGTTTCCCTCTCCTTGTCCATCTCTCAACTTTATTATCTTTGTCAGTGCTTGTTGTTTCTAAAATGCATTGCCTTAGGGGAAACCAACAGTGGTGACCATCCATCTTGAAAGTCTATTTTTCATGCTTTCAAGATGACCATCACGTTGCATGAAGCAACGTGGCATTACGTAGCGCAGCAGTTATATTGATAGAATAGAAAGGGCTTTCTTACTTTCAAGCAGGCCCATCAACGTGCACCAATCGTACACAATAAGGGTGACCATGTTATAAGTATTGAAACATTACTTTTTATGCGTTCAAGATGGCCACTGCTGTGGGTCATGACATGTTGCCTGACGCAAAGGTGGCTGGTTGCAATGCCGAGAAATGTTAAAAGCATTTGACATTGGTAAAGACACACAGCACTGGGAAAGTGAGGCTGATTGGCTCTACCAATGGTTGTTTTTTAATATTCCTGCTTCTCGCCTTGCATTCTCAAGTCTCTCTCTCTCATTACTTTTATTTCTTGCCCATTTAATTTTTTTTTCTTCTGTTCTCCTTGCTTTGGGGCACCACTGGGAGAAAAACTGGGCAAAACTTAATGAAAAACATATAGGGGGCGATAATGATGTCGGGCGACCGACGACACCGTCTCAAAAACTGGACCGACTCTGGTCGCCGGCCCGCCCGCCTCATTAGGATGCAACTGAACACAGTTCGATCGCATTCTGACATTTCCCTATGGGAGTATGCATTACAGCTGTAAACCGGTCGTAATACATGCTCTCATAGGGAAATGGTAGGTAGTGTTCATCCCTGCACCCCGTGCCTGCCACGGGGTGCAGGGGTCAATAGGGGGGCAACATAGGTGCCCCCTCGGCCCCCAGATGTCAAATGAATAATTTGTGGTCTTTTGATGCTTCTAACTAGCGCCCACTTTAAAATATTGCAGTGCTTTAAGAATTTACTAGTGAAGTTGCTAATCCTTTTTGCTCTTATTTTTTACAGAAATGCTAAACTAGCCAGATGGTATGAGAGATGGATCGCTTCACCGACTTCGGAACGCAGACGGATGCTGTGGTGGTGCTCTCCTTGGCTCAGGCAGCAGTCCTGGGCCTGGTGTCCGACAATGAGCTGCTTGGGGCCACCATTAGTCCTAGCGGCTTCTTCCCATCATCTGGCAATGAGCTGTTAGACAGCGGACCTATTGAAGCAGAGCAGCCAGAGGGGGGCGCTTACCCGGAGGCGGGGTTTCGGGTCGCAGCAGAACCACAGGAAGACGAGGCATTGGAGGCAGAAAAACACACCAGGAGGAAAAAGAGACCCCCTGTGAGGCTTGTGCCTAAAATTAAATATGAGAAAGCCGAAGAAGAGGATGGACTAGATCACATGTATCAGGTGACTACCCCTTCATCGCGTAAGAATGAAACTGAGAGAACCCCCCTGGAAGGCCAAGAGGAGCAAACCACTGTCCAAAGCAGGAGTGTGAAAATGATCGACCTGAGTACATTCCGCCGGAGACCCCGGCGCATCCGGAACGCACACCAACAACATGATGTAGCTACAGAGACTTATTCTCATGACCGCCAGGACATTGCGCAAGATGGCTACTCTGAGTCAACAATGGATGCAGTCCCTGAAGGCACAGAGTCCGACAATGTGAAGGGGGAGTGTGATCTGGACCAACATTCTTTAACCGAGACCGACGGCCATGTGCCCACATTGCCGAGAGAAAACGGACAGAACTATGTGTGGCAAGAATCCTCCAATGAGCCCGATTTCGACGCCAATGATTCTAGCATGGAACGCAACAAAAAGGCTCAACTGGACCGCCTGGACATCAATGTCCAGATCGATGATTCCTATTTGGTGGACACTGGTGACCGGCAGAAACGCTGGCAATGCCGCATGTGTGAGAAATCCTACACCTCAAAGTACAACTTGGTGACACACATCCTTGGCCACAGTGGCATCAAACCCCACTCCTGCCCCCATTGCAACAAACTCTTCAAGCAGCCGAGTCACCTGCAGACACATCTTTTAACTCACCAAGGCACACGACCACACAAGTGCGAAGTGTGTGGCAAGGCGTTCACTCAGACGAGCCACCTGAAGAGGCACATGCTACTGCACACTGACGTGAAGCCATACAGCTGCCGCTTCTGTGGCCGTGGCTTCGCCTACCCCAGCGAACTGAAAGCCCACGAAGCCAAACACGAGAACGGGCGCTGCCACGTGTGTGTGGAGTGTGGCCTGGACTTTGCCACACTCACGCAGCTGAAGCGTCACATATCCTCACACCAGGGTCCCACATTGTACGAGTGCGTAGAATGTAACAAAACATTCCACTACCGCAGCCAGCTGCAAAATCACATGTTGAAGCATCAGAATGTACGGCCATTTGTCTGCACTGAGTGTGGCATGGAGTTCAGCCAGATCCACCATCTAAAGCAGCACTTGCTCACGCACAAGGTAGGGTTGTTCCACTCATCTTGGAAACCCAGTTGCACTTTAATCTGTGATATTTGAACTAACACTGTGGAGTGGGGGCTAATACACCCTGGGTGTCGAAATAGGGTGAACCATAGGCATTGTCCTACTCTGGGATGCTATGGTTTTAGATCCAGATAATGCATTTAAAGGTAATATTTTATTTTGATACGTCACTAAACCAAGATGGGTCTCTTGCACCGTTCCAAAGAGGGATGGGACATTAGATTTGTCTCCAAATACATTCCTCTAAATGTGCAAAAAAGTACATTTAACCACTGTAAAGCTGCTATTAGTTAGCCTACACTCAAGTGGAACCTCCTTAGTGTTTGAGGCATCTGGGCTAAGGTGTGCACATGGCATTGCCACTGCCATGACTGCAGCAGGGTCCGTGCATGAGCAGGTAGACTCCAAGGTTGTCGTCCTCTCGTATCTGTTAGTCCGTTTAGATAGTGTTATTTTGATACTTGGTTTGTGTTAATATATAGAAAGTATTTTCTTTTAAAAATGTTTCATTTACAACATCCCATAAAAAACAGACTAAACTAAGGCTAGTCATGCTGACGAGATCCTAGTCAGAAAGCTGCAATTAGGGTTGATAGTGGGGGAAAAAACTGTTACAAAATGAATGGAAACTCTAGAAAAGTATTTTCTTTATAAAATCCCTCTTTCAATGACATGACTGAAGCTGTAGATTCCGCATTTTTTAGGTCGAGCCTAGTCCGCGCATGTGCTGTCCACAAGACATGTTGTATCTGTTCCGTGGGCTTTTGGCATGACCATTGATGGCCATTTGTTGTTTTCTGTGGCATTCTGAAACGCTTTGTTTTTATTGGCCTTTCACGTTTAATTGTCCCTCCTTTGTGTGGCTCTATCCCTCCCATGGCGACTTCAATAAGTGATCCTTCTGTTTGGCCATTACTTGTTCGGGTTCCTCCTCGTCAGCCATCACAACATGTTCCAGATGGCTAACTACACAGGTCAGAAGCACAGTTTAAGTAGATCAATATGCCTGCAGGTGGGCCGCGCAGTAACTCAGTATCATTTGTGATGCGTGTGTAAACACTTTGGAAACTTATTTTGTTATTTTCGAAAGTGCACACGCTTCCCAAAACATTTGAAAAAAAGATTTGTTTCTATTGCTGAAGTACAGTGAGAACATGTTTATCTTCGGCAAGCATGTGTGCACTTTAGAAAAATAATAAAATAAGTTTCCAAAGCGTGTGCACACTCTCTTCCCAAAGCGTTTGAAAAAAGATTGGCTTTTATAAAGATTATATAGTGTGTGCGTGTTTACATATCGTTTATTTGGGGTGTTTTAATAAAAAACACATTGTGCTTGTTTTACACTGGAGGGGCCTGTTCCACCAACAGGTACATCTCCATTACATTGGGACTGCAGCACAGAGCTGCGCAATGACTAAATACTTATAAGGTCTCAAAAGCGAGACCGATTGCATTGCAAATGCTTGGTTAGTCCCTGTTGAAGTTTGAAAAACATTTGGAAAGTACTTGTTGTCAATTCAGTGCCACTTCCTGAACATTGCTTACTGGGCAGACAAGTTGAACTAGAGCCCCGAGTTGCAAAGTCAAGGGACGCAGGGTGGAAACCAGTTTTAGTGAATTCTTTGAAGGTTAATTAAGTGTTTTTATGGCCAACAGTTGAAAGCGAGCTCTAGGAAAGTATTGTTCCTTTTATTTGATACTTCTTCAGTCAACACATTCACCAGTTCACAGCGGAAAACGAATCAAATTCAAATTTCAAATCTTTATTTCGATCTGGTGATCATAAAAGATATACAAAATGCCACATCATTAAAATTCCAAAGTATCAGTGTATCATTGGTATTAGTACATAAGTTTAAAAAGGAAATGATAAAACAGGGATAATAGTAAGACAAGGGCAGGGAATTTCAAGGGTCTCTTGCCATCTTTATGTATCGGATTCGGGCATGCCACATTGCAGTTAGGAATTTAGCTAAGGCAAACACAGTTGGCGGTGATACATCTGTCTTTAGAACTCTGAATGCAGGTAAAAATGTTCTAAATCCCAGGTTTTTAAGGAGGGGGACGAGCCAAAATTTCCTGCTTTTTTGATAGGCTCGACAGAAAAAAATCACATGTGCTTCATTCTCCTTAGTGTGGGCACATGCAGGGCACGTCTCTGTGGGGGACCGGGAGGACCATGCTTTGGTAAAGGACATCAAAGGAAGGGTCCCATACCTCCATTGCAAGAATAGTTTTCTTGTAAGGACAAGAGTCATGCCATCCAAGACACTTTCGAGGTTGTATGAGTCTTTAATTGTGATAAAGCGATGTGTCGGAGATCCCTCGCGTGCACTGTCCAGGGCTCGGAGAAGCATTTTGTCGTAATATGCTCTGGAGAGCACTTTCCTTGGGATCCTGGTACTTGTGCTTTCTGGATGTGACCATAGTTCTGGTAGTCCAAGGGTCTCACAAGTTCTCTTAATATAATTTATCCAAGGGGTCTTGGTGGTATTAGGGAGAGATAAAAATTCCTGTAACTCAGATCTATAGGAGGTAAGATCTTGACTGCTCCAGATACAACGCCAGAATGTTAGTGGTTTGAGCCCTAATTCCTCCTTGATAGGCCTCAGACCCAAGTCCAGTCTCAGGGGCAGGAGTGGGGTACTTGGCGGGAGAGCAGTCAGCAGCCTTAGGAATTTGTTTTCTGTGGTCAGCAAATTAGAGGATGAAATGTGACCCCACATTTCTCCCCCGTAGGTAACTCCCCCCCGCGCCTGGGTTTTATATATTTGAATAGCGGGGCTAAGAGGGCGGTATGTTGACTTGGTAGCAATCCTCATGATACCACCCGCCCTCTGGGCCAGCTTCATATTCGCTTTGATCTGGTGAGCCCCCCACGTGAGGTTTTGGTTTAGGGTTATCCCCAGATACTCTATTGTGTGGACCCTTTCCAAGCGCACTGTGCCAAGCAGAGGATTTGGCCACTTGAAGGACGTGGGGTTTAAGATCATAAATTTCGTTTTCTGGGGGTTAATTTCGAGTCCCCTTTCTGTGCAAAATTCCAGGAAGCCATCTAACACCCTCTGCATGCCCATCGAGGATTTGGACAGCAGCAGGGTGTCATCCGCAAACATAATTGCGGGCACCCTGCTGCCGGTCAATTTTGGGGCATCGGTGTTGGCAATCCCAGTGAGGTGCTTGATTACCCCGTTCACAAAGAGGCAGAACAAGGTCGGTGCAAGCACACAACCCTGTCTCACCCCTCTGCGAACGGGGAATCTTTCAGTTAGATTACCGCTTCTCCCGCACCTGATCCGTGCAAAGTTGAATCATTTTCCCGAGGTAGGGCAACCTCCTGGTTTCCACAATATTCCTACACAATACAAAGTACGAGGTGTCTGCAGAGAAGAACCGCCTCAGATTGAGAAATGCCTCAAAGCATTAAAAAAACTTCCGATCTTAAGTTTATAGAACTCAAGATTGTGTTCCAGTAAACATCTAGTCAGCAGAAAGGTCCCCAACTGACTACAAAGTCCACAGACCTATAAAATATAACTGAGGAAAAAAATAATTTGTCCAAAATGCAAACTAGGGGCAATAAACCATCAAAATGACGTGAGTAGTGTTGCAACATCGAGGAGATCAGATGTCTCCCCTTTTTATGGTGTAAAACAGGAAACCTAAAAACAGGAATGAGGCACTATATTGAACTGCTCGTTATACTTATATATATTATCAAGTACGGCAACCAATGACTAAATGCTAAAACCAGAACTGGATTGAAGGGCGCATCTCGCCTGTCCCTGACTCCCTTTGAGGCCACTGCTGCTATCCCGCTAACATGTTTCCCCAAAAGGAAGAGCAGCCATAGTCGCCACCCTTCAGAAACTAAGCCCGATTTAACCCTGGCTCCCCACAGAAGGAAAAGGGACATCCAAGATGCCACATGCATAATTCGGACCAGCGTTCAAGGCTGCAGACTGCAGGGCACCAGCTGGTCGGAGCATGGGTGAGTCCCTGCAGGACAGCGAGGTGCCACCACGCTCGCAGCTTGTGCAGCAGCGCAACATTTTCTGGTTGGCAGTACAACCCACAAATATAGCAGACCCATTTTAAAAGTATTTTAAAGGGAAAGCTGTGATCAGATTGTCGTTTGTGGCTAAAAAAATACATGAAAGAAGGTTTATGTCCTGTAACACTAAAGGATTGTGTTGTGGGAAAATGTAAAATTGACGTCTCATGTCAGTCAGTAAGCAATAGACGTTCTGTTGTTCAATCAGAATTTATTTATTGTTAATGTGAGTTGAAAAGTCCCTCTCCCTACATACCAGGTTGCTTTCTGAGAATCTGCATTTATGGGCTCTGCCTTGATCTCCAAGTGTCTCTTCTCTTAACTGGGAGAACTCCAGAATTGAGACTAGGACCTCTGCTTTCCTGTACTACCATCTTCCACTTTGGAATTCCTCAAGAGTCTATCTGTTACCGTTTGCATATCTATATGGATCATTTGGATGCTATTATTCGGTTTTTAGGTTAAACTACTGTTCTTACAAGGAAGACACCCTAATCTTTTTCACCCTCAGCAACGCCACCAGTGAAGTCCCCTTACTGCAAGGATGCCTTTCAGCAGTACAGACCTGGATGCAACAACACTGGCTAAAATTCAACACCAAACAAATCCGAAATTTTGATTACCACCTGTTGCAGGCAGTCTGGCACGTGTTGCTGAGCTTCTTTGTATCTGGCTAGATTACTGTAAGTCTTCATCTGGGCATGAAAATGACACTACTGCTGCACTTCCAATCCAACCAACATCAGGCGCCACAGATGGTGACTAATGCTCCTAGCTTTAGCCAAGCCTGAACACCCTACAGTAACTCCCACATTACTTTCACGGTGCCTTGCCTTCTGCACCACTTCATCCATAACAAATCCCCAAGGTTGACTGCCAATGAATGAATACGTTTATTTTGCGTGATTGATTAAAATCATTGCAATTCTTTCTCAATAAATACAATGTTGCAAAATAAAAAGCGAACAGAATACAGTTGTAAGCAATGTGCTACAGTAAATTCATACTAGTTCTGTTTCCATTACAAAAGAATATCTAGGCATAACATTGCATATTAATCAAATCCTCCATACCCTATGGAAAAAGAAATAAAAGATCATGTCCAATGTGTATGCAAGCAGCTGCTATTAAAATTGCAGATTCAACTGTCGAGGGATGCCAATAAAACTTATCCTCCTTAGCGTCCGGCTCGCCAGTCTAAGGGGTGACGTTCCGTAACTGGGTCAGAGTGACCTCTGACCCTGCTCGCAGGCATGTCTCTCCCCACGCTGCTGCACGGCTCTGCCTGGATTGTTTTTACCTAATCTTGTATTTTTCCCCTGTGCCTAACTTGCTTTCTTGCCCAGACTTGTTTTTATTCCTCTGTGCCTGTACTTGCTTTCTTGCCCAGGCTTGTTTTTATTCCTCTGTGCCTGTACTTGCTTTCTTGCCCAGACTTGTCTTTATTCCTCTGTGCCTGCACTTGTTTTCTTGCCTAAACTTGTTTTTCCTTCCTGTGCCCAGTTCTCCCGTGGCCCCCGCCCGTTTCTCCCGCCGCTGCGTCCCTGCGGCCCGCCCCCTGCAATTCCATTCGCTGCCCTGCACCCGTCTCCTAGCTGTTCCACCCTCCCACATCCCCTCATATGGAGGCCGCGCAGCAGCCGCACGCAGCGGGCGCACCTAAGGCAAGCCTGTCTGTGCCCGTCTGCGCCTGGACCGCGCCCAGCGCCAGGACCCCTCGACCCCGCGAACGCCACCACGCTAGACACTACTATGATGCCAGAACCCTCCACGCACTCAACACCGGACGACCCCACACCTGCTTCCTGGCCACCCGAACCGCACCCACGGAGCTTTCTCCAGCCGGAAGTGCAGCTTCACAAGCATCCACCCCACTATGTTGCCGACCAGGAAAGAACCCAACCACCTCAGATGCATCCTTCTCAACACCCACTCCGCCCGCAAACACACCGTTGAACTCTGGCACCTACTCGACTCAACCTCCCCAGACGTCGCCTTCCTGACGGAGACCTGGCTGAACCCCGCCTCGGCACCCGACATAGCCTTAGCCGTCCCGGAAGGCTACAAGATCACCCGCTGGGACATCACCAACGGAGCAGGAGGAGGAATCGCCATCCTCCACAGGAACACTCTCAGAGTCTCGATCAACACCAATGACACCCTCAGCAACGCCGAACACCTGCACTTCCAGATCCACACCACCCTCATCTTCAGACCCACCGGACCCGCCCACAGTTCAGCGACTCCATCGCCGACTTCGTCAGCACACATGACCCCGCCTCCACGGACTACATCTTCCTCTGGGACCTGAACTTCCACCTCAAGAACAACAACGACACCAACTCCACCACCCTGGTCGACAACCTAGCCAACCTCTGACTCAGACAACTCATCACAACACCCACCAACTCCGCGGGTCACACGCTTGACCCCATCATCTCCGCAAGCCCCTACGTCTCCTTCAACCACACCACCGAACTCCACTGGACCGACCATCGCTGCATCCACTTCACCTTCAAGAAACCCACCACGCACCACCGCACCCAACAGATGCCTCGCCGGTGCTGGAGCAGAGTCACCGAAGACCAGCTAACCACCACCCTCGCCCAGAGCCCACCCACCGTCCCCGACACCACCACCCGCAACCTCAGACAGTGGATCAAGAAACCCTCCAACAGTCACACCAACAAGAAAGCCAGCTGGTTCACTGAAGACCTCGGGCCTCCAAGCAAACCTGCCGAAAGCTGTAGAAGATCTGGCTCCGTGAACGAACACCGGACAGCCACGCAGCCCACAAGAACGCCACCCGCAGACACAATATCACCTCATCAGATCCACCAAAAGGGCCTCCTTCAAAGACCGCCTAGACAACAAGGTGCACAACAGCAAAGAGCTCTTCAACATCGTGAAGGATCTCTCCAACCCCAGCTCCAACACCAACGACGTCCCACCCTCGGAAGACCTGTGCGACTCGCTGGCAACCTTCTTCCACCGCAATATCGCAGACCTCCACAACAGCTTCAACACCACGATTGCCCCGACAACCACTGAGACCTCCGCCCCCACGACCACCATCCGCACCAACTGCCTGCTCTCCTGGACCAACATCAACAACGACGACACCATCAAGATCATGAACACCATCCACTCCGGATCTCCGTCAGACGCATGCCCACACCACATCTTCAACAAAGCCAGCACAGCCATTGCACCCCATCTCCGGAAAGTCATCAACACCTCCTTCGAGACAGCAACCTTCCCGGAGAGCTGGAAGCACGCCGAGATCGACTATTTACTCAAGAAACCCAAGGAGGACCCCAACGACCTCAAGAACTTCCGGCCCATCTCCCTGCTCCTGTTCCCGGGAAAGGTCATCGAGAAGACCGTCAACTAACAACTGACCCGCTACCGCAAGGAGAACAACATCCTGGACCCTTCCCAGTGCGGGTTCCGTAGCAACCACAGCATCGAGACTGCCCTCATTGCCACCACAGATGACATCAAGTCCCAGCTGGACAACTGATAAACGGCGGCCCTCATCCTTCTGGACATGTCAGCCGCCTTCGACAAGGTCAGCCACCACACATTATGGACACGCCTCCACAACGCCAGGATCCAAGAGAAGGCCCTGGAATGGACCACCTCCCTCCTCTCCGGTAGAACACAGAGCGTCCGCCTTCCTCCCTTCCGCTCCTAAGCCAACAAGATCATCTGCAGAGTACCCCAGGGCTCATCCCTCAGCTCAACTCTGTTAACATCTACATGGCACCGCTTGCCCACGTCGCCCGTCGGCACGACCTCGACATCATGTCCTATGCCGATGACCCCCAGTTGGTCCTCTCCCTCACCAAAGACCCCCACACCGCCAAAACCAACCTTCACGAAGGAATGAAGGCCATCGCTGAATGGATGAGGAACAGCCGACTGAATCTGAACTCGCACAAGATGGAAGTCCTCCTCCTCGGATCCACCTCTTCGGCCTGGGACGACTCCTGGTGGCCGACCGCACTAGGAACCGGCTCAACACCCACCGACCACGCACTCAACCTAGGGGTCATCCTCAACTCCACCCTCTCCATGACTAAACAGGTCAACGCCGTCACCTCCTCCTGCTTCAACATCCTCCGCATGCTCTGCAGGATCTACAAGTGGATTCCCACTGAAACAAGAAGAACAGTCACCCAGGCCCTCGTCAGCAGCAGGTTGGACTACGGAAACACCCTCTACACTGGAGCCTTGGCCAAACTCCTGAGACAGCTCCAACGCATCCAGAAGGCCTCTGCACGCCTGATACTCAATATCCCTCGCCGCAGCCACATCACACCCAACCTGAGGGACCTGCACTGGCTCCCGGTCAACAAGAGGATAACCTTCAAGCTCCTCACCAACGCACATAAGGCACTCCACAACACCGGACCAACGTACCTCAACAGACGACTCTGCTTCTACACCCCCACCTGCCAGCTCCGCTCTGCCGACCTCGCCCTCGCCAAAGTCCCCCGCTTCCGAAGAGCAACCTCCGGCGGCAGATCGTTCTCTCACCTCGCCGCCAAGACTTGGAACATCCTCCCCATCCACCTACGGCAGACCCAAGACCTGCTGACCTTCAGAAAACTCCTCAAGACCTGGCTTTTCGAGAAGTAGCACCATTCCCCACCACAGCGCCTTGAGACCCTCACGGGTGAGTAGTGCGATTTACAAATGATTTGATTGATTGATTGAGTTAAACTGTGCAAAAAGTGCAAAAGTAAGTGCAAGGTCAACAGATATCTGAACTGGAAGAATAACCCCACCCTGCCAGAGATCTCCTTATGCACTAAACATATCAAAGCAGAGTGGGCCTTTTTAACCTTAATATCATGACTTCTGCTCTAAAGGACCAAATTCAGTAACTCCAACATGTGCCAAAAAAACACGAGAGATAAGGTGCGAGGATCTAATCTGGAGAGATGTGGAATAAAGTGCAATACTTGTTAGATTTTGTTGGCGTTTTGTGTTTTTTCCATCAAAGGCGGCCTGTCTGGGAGCTGAACTGAGTGACATAAGATATACAAAACAGCAAATAAAGTGCCTATTTACATGATTTTAGACCAACTGAATGAGCTCTCCCTACAGAGTGAACCTATCAGAGCGAGTTTGGCTTTGCGTCATTACTTTCACGACTTTAGCTCTGAGGGACAAAATTCAGGGACACCAACATGTGCAAAAATGTGCAAGACAATACGGTGCAAAGACGGTGAGGATCTAATCTACAAAGATGCTGAATAAAGTGGATTACTAATTTCATTGGAGCTGTCATTTTGTTCCATCAGAGGGGGCTGGGAGCTGAACTGTGTGACATAAAATTTACAAAAAAGCAAATAGACTGCCTATGTGCATGCTTTCTAACAAACAGATGACATTGACATCAAGCAAGTTAGGAGGCAGAGATTGACACAGTGGCATATTGCTTCTTTTAGAGCCGTTCTTGCCAAATCTTGACGGTTCTGATGGGATCATACAAAAGAAAAGCACCTCCCCTGCTTCCACACATGTTGGTTTTCCCTTTGTCTGAAAGATAGTTTTTGATAGTCTCTGTCGAGTTTGTAGCAGTGCTGGACAGATGCATATCCGATGCAGTAAGTACTCCTCTCTATAATTGCATAATCTGCATCTTGTGATATTTGATAATGCTTTCCAGTTGGGATTTAATTCTTTTATCTGCATGGGTACCAGTCTGGCCCAAAGAATTTCTTTCAAGCATTTCCTCCCCACTGCTTGTCTTAACCCCTTGCGTGCGGCGGGAGTTCCCCGCCCATGCTGACTCCGCCTTGCGCGGGCGGAGTCATGACGGAACGGTTCCGTCATCAGCACAGCTCACCCGTAGCTGATGACGGAACCGCTCCGTCATCAGCATGCAAGGGTTAAATAAGGCTGTATTTTGTTGACTTCATATGATTCAGTTAAGGCTGACTATTATTGCTTTTCCTGAATGCTGGCAGTAACCGATTCTTGTCATATCATATACAAATGTGTTTGTTTATAAAGTTCCTCACAATCGTATAGCTTGTTGCTTCCATAGACCAATTCTCGAGTACAGATTTAAGGTCTCCGCCCCTCTATTTAAATAAGTACTCCATGGTGTCTGCTGCTCACTTTATATTGTCTTAACACATCCAACAGAGGTCCTGCTGCAGCTTTCAAAATTCGATAGAAAAATGTTGCAGTTGTGCCCAAGCATCCCTTTTTTTGGAAACCGATTTGAATATTTTTTAAATATCAAATACCATAGTCAGTTCACTCATCACTCATCTGTTCAATTATGCACGAGCAATGCAGCAGTCAACTCCTCCCACCCCTCTTGAGTCAATACTGCCCAAGCATTCCTATTGGGCTATATAATTCACTATGCAGTTTACATAGGGAACATAAAGTTGCTTGTCCTTTTGACTTCATCCTGTTTTGCTGTATGGTCCCATTCCTTGTGTCACTAAACTAGGCCCCTAAGAAGTTATAGCTTTTTGTCGATATTGTCGTCAAAGGGCCCAGCCTCCATATTTTTACCATGCTTTCCTTGCGTAATGGACAAATATCAACACTTTTTTGTTTTACTTTGATTGTCAACAAGTTTATTACATTTGTTAAATGTATGTAAGGCATGCCTTCTGGAGCTGTATCTGTGTATGGCCAAAAATTAGCATATCATCTGCATACTGTAGTAGTTGCACTTTCTTTTGACCTATCTTTGGTATGGCTAGATTGGCGTTCTGTAGCTCTTTTCCTGCTGTATAGAAGTTAAATCATGTTGGCGTAAGAACACATCCTTGCTTCACGTCCCGGTCTGTATAGAATTTTGGGGATACCGTCTCACCCGCCCAGGTCCTGCTGTCGATCGAAATGATGGCATTCCCATAGTTTGCTCCGTACTATGCAGTCTTATGCGGTAGAGTAGTCTACGAAGCAGGCGAACGCTGGCAAATTGTTCTTAACGTTGACTTGCTGTGCAATGTTAGCTAAGGCAACAGCACTGTCGAAGGTTGAGCCCCCTGTATGAAATCTGGTTTGTTAGAAGGGGAGCAACCCTTCTTCAACCCATTTTGTTAATTCATCCAGTAGGGTACTCACATAGGCCTTCCCCCTGGTTGACTGTCCATGATTGAGGAGACATCCGAACAAGAAGGTGTCATTCAGCATCTTCTGTCCTCCTTTGCAATCCTCGG
This sequence comes from Lissotriton vulgaris, assembly GCF_964263255.1. NCBI lineage: Eukaryota > Metazoa > Chordata > Amphibia > Caudata > Salamandridae > Lissotriton > Lissotriton vulgaris. The sequence goes on from NC_141687.1 coordinate 1,965,297,039, forward strand.
TTCAACAACAAGTCTCTTCAGGGCCAAGTCTCCTCAACCTAAGTCTCAAGCATGTAGAATGTGGCTGGGGCGACCTTTGGCCCTGTCCTCAGGTAGGTTGTCCCCCAGCCACCACACGCTGCCCCCGCAATCTGCTGTCGCCTTGCCCTGCCGCTGCCTGTTGCTGCGTGAGTCTCCTCTGGTCTTGACCCTCGTTTTTCACCTGTTGCCTTGGATTTTGTTTTTTGTACTCCCCACTAGACATCTGCTGTGCCCTTCTGTGCCCCCTTCCCCCGTATTGCCTCTGTGTCCTCCTCCCGTTTTTTCCCCGGTTTCCTTCTGTTTCCCCGGTTTCACTTGTTGCCTTTGGATTTTGTTTCTGTATTTTGTACTCCCCATTCGACATCTGCTGGGCCCTTTGTACCCCCTTTCCCCCCTTCTTGCCTTCTGTGCCCTCTTTCCCCCGTATTGCCTTGTGTGTCCTCTCCCCGCTTTTCCCCGGTTTCCCTCTGTGCCACCTTTCACGCCGCTGTGTCCCTGCAGCCCCGCCCCCGCTGTTCCCATTCGCCGCCCCACTCCCGCCTGCTCCTCCCTCCCACAGCCCCTCATATGGAGGCCGCGCGGCGGTGAAGGGAGCGACCTTTGACCCTGTCCTCAGGTAGGTCGCCGCCACACAGTCCTCCTGTGACGCTGCCCCCGCAATCTGCTGTCTCCTTGCCCCTGCCGCTGCCTGTTGCTGCGTGAGTCTCCTCTGGTCTTGCCCCTCGTTTTTCACCTGTTGCCTTGGCTTTAGTTTTTTGTATTTTGTACTCCCCACTAGACATCTGCTGTGCCCTTCTGTGCCCCCTTCCCCCGTATTGCCTCTGTGTCCTCCTCCCGTTTTTTCCCCGGTTTCCTTCTGTTTCCCTGGTTTCACTTGTTGCCTTTGGATTTTGTTTCTGTATTTTCTACTCCCCATTTGACATCTGCTGGGCCCTTTGTACCCCCTTTCCCCCCTTCTTGCCTTCTGTGCCCCCTTTCCCCCGTATTGCCTTCTGTGTCCTCTCCCCGCTTTTCCCCAGTTTCCCTCTGTGCCACCTTTCCCGCCGCTGCGTTTTTGCGGCCCGCCCCCTGCTGTTCCCATTTGCCGTCCCACTCCCGCCTCCCAGCTGCTCCTCCCTCCCACAGCCCCTCATATGGAGGCCGCACAGCGGCCGCGCGCAGGGGACGCACCAAAGGCAAGCCCGTCTGCGCCCGTCCGCGCCTGGACCGCGCCCAGCGCCAGAACCCCTGGGCCCCGCAGGAGCCAGGGCACACGACTGAGATACGACACGCCACCCTCAACGCACTCAACACCGGACGCTCACCCGCCTGCTACCGAGCCACCCTGAAACTAACCCACGGACCCTTTGCATGCCAAACCTGCAAATTCACATGCCTCCGAACGTGCACCCCGCCCATCGAACAAAGCAACAACAACCTCAAGTGCATCCTCCTCAATGCCCGCTCTGTCCACAAATACGCCATCAAACTCTAGGACCTCCTCGATACTACAGCACCTGACCTCACGGAAACCTGGATGAACGCCTCCTCGGCCCCCGACATCGCCATAGCCATCCCGGACGACTACAAATTCACCCGGAAGGACCGCGTCAACCAAAACGGAGGAGGAATCGCCATCATCTACAGGAACACCATCAACGTCACAACCAATGCAGAAGACACAATCTCCGCTGCCGAACACCTACACTTCCACATCCACACCAACCCCTAGACCACACTCCGAGGAACCCTCATCTACAACCCCGAGCCCGCGCACACAATTCAGCGAAACCTTCGCCGACTTCATCAGCCCGCACTCCCTAGCATCAATCAATCAATCAATCAAGGCACTTATATAGCGCACTACTCACCCGGAGGGTCTCAAGGCGCTAGGGGAGGGGGGTCCGCTACTGCTCGAACAGCCAGGTCTTGAGCTGCTTCCTGAAGGCGAGGTGGTCCTGGGTCAGGCGGAGGTGGGTCGGGAGGGAGTTCCAAGTCTTGGCGGCAAGGTAGGAGAAGGACCTTCCCCCTTTGGTGGCTCTTCGGATGCGGGGGACGGCGGCGAGGGCATGGCCGGTCGATCGAAGCTGGCGTTTGGGAACGTAGAAGTTGAGGCGGCTGTTGAGGTATCCTGGGCCTTGGTTGTGTAGGGCTTTGTGTGCGTGGGTGAGGAGACGGAAGGTGATTCTCTTGTTGACCGGGAGCCAGTGCAGGTCTCTCAGGTGTCCGGAGATGTGGTTGCGACGGGGGATGTCCAGGATGAGTCGTGCTGAGGCGTTCTGGAACCGCTGGAGCCTCTTCTGGAGTTTGGCGGTGGTTCCGGCGTAGAGGGAGTTGCCGTAGTCCAGGCGGCTGGTGACGAGGGCCTGGGTGACCGTCTTCCTGGTCTCGGTGGGGATCCACCGGAAGATCTTTCGTAGCATGCGCAGGATGTTGAAGCGCGTCGAGGAGACAGCGTTGACTTGTCTAGTCCTGGAGAGGGAGGAGTCCAGGATGACGCCCAGGTTGCGTGCGTGGTCTGTCGGTTTGGGTGCGCTGCCTAGGGCGGGGGGCCACAAGGAGTCGTCCCAGGCGGAGGGTGAAGATCCCAGAATGAGGACTTCCGTCTTGTCCGAGTTCAGTTTCAGGCGGCTGTTCTTCATCCATTCGGCTACCTCTTTCATCCCTTCGTGTAGGTTGGCTGTGGCGGGGTCGTTGGTGAGGTAGAGGATCAGCTGGGTGTCGTCGGCGTAGGAGATGATGTTGAGGTTGTGCTAGCGTGCGATGGCTGCGAGGGGGCTCATGTAGACGTTGAAGAGGGTAGGGCTGAGCGAGGAGCCTTGAGGAATGCCGCAGATAAGTTCGGTGGCTTCTGATCTGAACGGGGGGAGGCGGACTCTCTGTGTCCTTTTGGCGAGGAAGGAGATGATCCACTCCAGTGCCTTCTCCTGGATTCCGACGTTGCTGATGCGCTGTACTAGGTTACGGTGGCATACAGTGTCGAAGGCCGCGGAGAGGTCTAGGAGGATGAGGGCCGCTGTTTCTCCGTTGTCGAGCAGGGTTCGGATGTCATCGGTGGCTGCGATCAGGGCGGTCTCAGTGCTGTGGTTGGCCCGGAAGCCAGACTGCGAGAGGTCGAGGGATCCGTTCGTCTCGAGGAAGGCGGCCAGCTGCTTGTTGACGGTCTTCTCGGTGACTTTTGCAGGAAACAGGAGCAGCGAGATGGGGCGGTAGTTCTTGAGGTCGGTGGGGTCGGCTGATGGTTTCTTGAGTAGAGCGCTGAGTTCGGCGTGCTGCCAGCTCTCCGGGAAGGTAGCGGTGTTGAAGGAGGTGTTGATGATGTCCCGCAGGTAGGGTGCGATGAAGGTGTCGGCCTTGTTGAAAACGTGGTAAGGGCAGGGGTCGGTCGGAGATCCGGAGTGGATGGAGTTCATCGTGCGGACGGTGTCTTCGGTGCTGATCGGGGTCCAGGCGCGGAGGGTGGTGGTGGGGGGCGGTGGGTCGGTCGTGGCGTGTGTCGGTTGAGTGCTGAAGCTGTTGTGTATGTCTGCGATCTTGTTATGGAAGTAGGAGGCGAGGGAGTTGCAGAGGTCTTGCGAAGGGGTGATGTTGTTGTTTCCGGCGTTGGAGTTGGAGAGCTCTTTAACGATGTTGAAGAGTTCATTGCTGTTGTGTGCGTTGTTGTCCAATCGATCCTTGAATGCCGTTTTCTTGGTGGCGTGGATCAGTTGGTGGTGTTTTCGGGTGGCGAGCTTGAGGGCAGTAATGTTGTCCGGTGTTGGGTCTTTGCGCCAGGCTTTCTCGAGGGCTCTGCAGTTCTTCTTGGAGCTCTTGAGTTCGTCGGTGAACCATGGGGCTTTCTTGCTGCCGGGTCTGCTAGGCGGGGTCCTCAGAGGGGCGAGGTTGTCTGCGCAGTCGCTGATCCACTTCGTGAGGTTGGTGGCCGCTTCGCTGGGGTTCGTTGCGCTGGTGGATGGGTTCTTGCTCAGGGAAGTTGCGAGCTGGTCGGCTGTGATCTTGTTCCAGCTTCTGCGTGCAACCTGTTGCTGGTGGTGGTGGATCGTGGTCCTTCTGAAGCTGAAGTGGACGCAGCTGTGGTCCGTCAAGTGGAGTCCGGTGGCGTGGCTGAAGGTGATGTCCTTGCTGGATGAGAAGACGGGGTCGAGTGTGTGTCCGGCGTAGTGGGTAGGGGTGGTCACCAGCTGCTTGAGTCCGAGGTTTGCGAGGTTGTCCAGCAGGGTGGTGGTGTTGCGGTCGTTGTTGTAGCATCACCCGATCACCCGAATATATCCTCCTTGGGGACCTGAACTTCCACCTGGAGAATAACAACAGCAACACCACCACCCTGCTCGACAACCTCGGACTCAAGCAACTGGTGAACACCCCCACCCACTATGCCGGCCACACGCTCGACCCCATCTTCTCCGCAAGCAATCACGTCTCCTTCAGCCACACCACCGGACTACACTGGACAGACCACCGCTGCATCCACTTCACTTTCAAGAAGATTACATCCCACCACCACACACAACAGATCCCCCGCAGATGCTGGAGCAAAGTCACCACCGACCAGCTAACCACATCGCTAAGCCAGAACCCACCAGTCGACACCCCTGACACCAACAACGCAGCCCAGAACCTCGCACAATAGATCACCAACTGCGCCGACAACCTCGCTTCTCTCAAGAACCCCCCCAGGCAAGACCAGCAACAGGAAAACCATGTGCTTCACCAAAGCCCTCAAAGCCTCTAACAAATCCTGCTGAACCCTCAAAAAAACCTGGCGCCACGAACGGACAACAGAAAACATGACAGCCCTCAAGAACACCACCAGCTGATCTGCACCACCAAAAGGACATCGTTCAAAGACCGGCTGGACAACAACACCCACAACAACAAGGAACTCTTCAACATCGTTAAAGAACTCTCCAACCCCAGGGCCAGCAACAACGACATCACACTGTCGCAAGACCTCTGCAACTCCCTTGCCACGTTATTCTACCTGCAAGATCGCAGACATACACGACAGCTTCAGCACCCAAACCCGCCTCCAGCCACCGAACCAACAATCACACCCACCACCCTCAGCGCCTGGACCCCGTCCGCACTATAGACACCACCCACGTCATTAACACCATCCACTCCGGCTCTCCCTCTGACCCATGCCCTCACCACATCTTCAACAAAGCCGATGCAACCATCGCACCCCACCTCCGGAACATCATAAACAACTCCTTCGCGTCAGCCACCTTCCCAGAAAGCTGGAAGCACGCAGAGATCAACGCCTTACTGAAGAAATCCACAGCCGACCCTAAAGACCTCAAGAACTTTCGCCCCATCTCTCTCCTTCCCTTCCCGGCTAAAGTCATCGAGAAGACCGTCAACAAATAACTGACTGCATTCCTCGAAGGAAACAACTCGCTCGACCCATCCCAGTCTGGATTCCGAGCCAACCATAGCACCGAGACCGCCCTCATCGCAGCCACCGACAACATCAGGACCCTGATGGACAACAGGGATACAACCGCTCTCATCCTCCTAGACCTCTCGGCCGCCTTCGATACCTTCTGCCACCGCACCCTAATAACCTGCCTCCAAAACACAGGGATCCAAGGAAAAGCCCTGGACTGGATCACCTCGCTCCTCTCCGACAGAACCCAGAGAGTCTGCCTCCCTCCCTTCCGCTCCACGGCCACCAAGATCATCTGCAGCGTACCCCAAGGCTCCTCGCTCAGCCCAACCCTCTTCAATATCTACATGAGCCCCCTCGCCGCCATCGCTCACAATCACAACCTCAACATCATCTCCTACACCGGACGACACTCAGCTGATACTCTCCCTCACCAAAGACCCAGCCACTGCCAAAACCAACCTCCAGGAAGGAATGAAAGACACCGCGGAATGGATGAAGCTCAGCCATCTGAAACTCAAATCAGACAAGACGGAGATCCTCATCCTCGGACAATCCCCATCCGCCTGGGACAACTCCTGGTCGCCCACGGCGCTGGGCACCGCACAGACACCCACGGACCACACTCGCAACCTGGAATTCATCATGGGCTCCTCCCTCACGATGACCAAACAAGTCATCGTCATGCTTCAACACCCAGCCCATGCTCCGAAAGATTTTCCGGTGGATGCCCACTGAAACCAGAAAGACAGTCACCCAGGCCCTTGTCACCAGCCGACTGGACTACGGGAACGCCCTGTACGCAGGAACCACAGCCAAACTTCAGAAACGACTTCAGCGGATACAGAATGCCTCTGCACGACTCCTCCTCTCATCCCTCGCCGCAGCCACATAACACTCCACCTGAGAAACCTGCACTGGCTCCCCGTCAGCAAGAGGATCACGTTCAGGCTCCTCACTCACACACACAAAGCGCTCCACGACATGGGCCCCGAATACCTCAACAACCGCCTCTTGTGCTACACTCCCACCCGCCAACTCCTCTCCGCCAGCCTCGCCCCTGCCATCGTCCCACGGATCTGCAGAACCACAACCGGAATGATCGTTCTACTACCTGGCTGCCAAAACCTGGAACTCCCTCCCCGCACACCTACGACTGACCCAGGACCCTCTCACCTTCAGGAAGCACCTCAAGACCTGGCTATTCGAGCAGTAACAACACCCCCCTCCCTTCAGCGCCTTGAAACCCTCACGGGTGAGTAGCGCGCTCTATAAATGTATTTATTTATTGATTGATTGATTGGTCCTGTTCTTTACAACTGATATTAGATCCCCTTTTTTTTAGGAAGGTCCTTAAGACCTGGCAGTCACATAATATTCCCCTCAAGTCTTTCTTATTAGTCTTCATTCTAGCGCTAAGAAGCCTTCGGGTTGTAATGCCCTGTTGAAACATCGATTAACAAAAAAAAGGGAGACGGGTAAATAAAAAAACTTGATGTGCTTCGTTCCCAGAATACGCGGAATCTGTGCTATAGTTGTGTTTTGTTAAACTGTAAAAATACAGTAAAAGAGATTTAAAAAAAATTCAAACATGCTTTGTTGCCAGTGCCAGGACTTGTATTGTATCGAATTGAGTGTCAGCATCTTTCCTTCATTACTCCATCTAACAAGGGACTGTTCCCCTCCGCAAAGAAGGAAACAGTCCCTTCTGCCTCTCAAGGTAGGGTAGTCCTGGATATAACTGTGGAAAGGAAAAAATCGAAGCAGAAAGCAGTTCAGAGCATTACAGTCTCAAGGTGTGGCATTTTTCAGAATTCGGTGCGACACAAATAAGGAAACTTTTTTTTTTGCTCTTTGTAAATCTCATACTCCCTTCTAAAATATACACACATGTATGTGTATGTCACCTAATGACACGGCAGGGCAATCTATGTAGGGTTTTCATCTGAGTCTAGGGCCAAAGTTGTGGAGCTGTTCCTTTTCTGGCCCTAAATTTGCAGACAGGCCTCGAGCCCTGCTGTTCGAGCTGGCATTGTGACATGCTGGATATTCGAACGAGTAATAGCTCCACATTTCTGACCATCCTACGAGTCCTTTGCCAATCCTATCTGTACTTTATTTTCCAACCATATAGTGCTTACTGTCTGAAACAAACGCATTATAAAAGGCCTCTTCTTACATTTGCTGGTGAAATGTCTTGATAAAAAGTTTGTTTTTTGTGTTTCTTTAGGGAGTGAAGGAGTTCAAATGTGAGGTGTGTGGGCGAGAGTTCACCCTACATGCCAACATGAAGCGGCATATGCTGATCCACGCCAGTGTCCGTCCCTACGAGTGCGCCACCTGCTTTAAGACCTTTGTTCAAAAGCAGACGCTCAAGACCCATATGATAGTGCACTCTCCAGTCAAGCCTTTCAAATGCAAGGTACAGTAATGCTCTTATGGCACCCCATTACGTCTCGACCAATTGCTGTGAAATTGCTATTCCGCCATCTTTCTGTGTGGAAATGATTTGAGTTGCAAGGCAGAATTAATGAACTGAGATCGGACCAGTAAATTTGTTGACAATTTTTTATTTCTGGGTCCCCTTGTGTTTTTTTGTCTTTGGAGCCTGCTGCTGGCACTGCTGAAAGCCATGGCTCCTGAATACAAAGGGTGCTTGGCTTACTTCCACTTCCTGCCTCTTGCTTCCACCACTGTACTCTTCCTGCCTCTTTATCACACTTTGTTTCTTTTTCATCCCTGCTTTCTCAATTCATTACCGCTTTTCTATCATTCTCTTTTTTTCTCCCTTTCTCTTTGTTGTTGGTCGAACATCTGATGATATTAAATCAGTCCCTGTCCCCACCACCTGAAGTGACCTGTACAAGTTAAGCAATTAATCTTTTCATAGACTCTACACCCGGTTAAAATGTTTGACTATTCACTAGCCAAACAGAGGTGTTTCCATCTGAACAGTTGTTTTTAAGATGACTTGAGATTCTGTGCTAATTGCAGCTGGGCTTTTGTTTCAGGTGTGTGGGAAGTCCTTTAACCGCATGTATAATCTGCTGGGTCACATGCACCTGCACGCTGGGAGCAAACCCTATAAATGTCCATACTGCTCAAGCAAGTTCAATCTAAAGGGGAACCTGAGCCGCCACATGAAGGTCAAGCATGGAGTTGTGGACGTCAACTTGGATAATCAAGGTATGTGTCCAATAATCCATCTTGTGATGCCCACCAAGAACCTTGTGAATATCTTCCCTTCTGCTGTGGTATGCTGCGAACTGTTTGTACAGGTCTGCCTATTTGTCATTGAGTGGCTGTCCCAAGCACTGAGACTGTGCTCTGGGAAATGCAGCATGTCTAAAGAGTTACTTGAAGCCGTTCTTCTCTAAACTTTTCTTGCATCAAGGTACATTACTTCCTCTAAAGCTGCCTGTCGCAGCAGTTTATCGTTTTTGTGGCATTAAAAAAGAAGCACGATTCAGATGCCTTAAATTCCTATGGTGGATACACATCTAAACCCATCCTAGATAGATTTTGACCAATTCTAATCTTCCTTACTTTTCTCATATTTGTGGATTTCCGAGGGGGACATTAGGTTTTCATTATTTTATAATCCTTTTCAAAATAAGACTACAAAATACATAAAAAAAGACATAATTGTAGAAGCAAAGAGAGTCACGTTAGTATCCTGACTCCATTCAGCTGCCATTTCTAGTAAAGAAATATTCTACATATACAGCTTCGGAAACAAGCAACCATACAAGAACTTTGTGAATGCTGGTGATTTTCAAAGAAAACAAACCACAGTTAACTCTAGGGTAAAGAGCTCACAAGCACATGAAATAATGAGATTGGTGATAAAAAATGTCCTGCACTCGCTTTATCCCTTGTAGACTATGAATGTCCTCTCTTTCGTGAGCTGTAAACTGGTTCAGACTCTCCACTTGCCCCGAGCCTTTTTTAAGATGTAATTGCACTGCAGCTACTCCCTTATTAGCGCGTCTTTGAATAAAGCTGTATGGCCTGATTTATAGCTTAGCAGATGATTGACATCAGTCAAAACATAGCAGATGTAGTGGCTTCACTAGTTAGAGTGTAAAAGGCATCTATGCATTTTAAATAGAGTGGAACATTCGCCAAACTCAAAATAAGGCCCTTTATTCCACTAGCCTGAAAGACCACTGTTATGCCCAGCTTCTGAAAAGCCCACATTTCATTCTACGGATCTGATGAATATTAGACTAATTCCCAGTCTGGTTTATTTCGCCAAACTAAAGTTAGTTGTCAACTTGTAACTTTGATATTTTGTTCAAAATCAGGCTGGTTTGATTTGATCGGAGTATGCATGGAAGTGTGTACTGTTCTCTGTAAGGCCTCTCAGTGCACCTCACACTGTAGACCAGAATACACTGTAAGGCTAGCTGAGCTAGGAGGGATGCAGGGGCAGAGTACTGGAACAGATCTCCTTCATCCAGAGCAATTGATGTCATTCAGTGGGACTGGGCCCTTTCAGAGCAGCTCTTCGTAGGTGGGCCTGGAGAGTCCCATAGGGCTCGGCACTGAGTCTAGCGCCACGTAGCATTTACATGGGTGCCTTGGCCAAACTAATCTTTGATTTTGAGCTCTGTTTCCATGCATATGTAGATGTTGCATTGATTTGTTTGTATATTGATCCTGCTAGGTACAGTCCAGCGCCTATTTGAAAATGTGCTTGAAAGCAATACGTGCCTAATAGACGCAGACCAACTTTCTACTGCAGCAAACTGTTCTATTTACATCACTTTTTCACTTTTTTAAATCATATTTCTAGGCATGCTGCCAAAACGTCCACCAGTTGTCCTTACCCTTGGTGTTTTTCTATGTGATATGTCCTTTACTACCCAAGTGCGCATTGTGGTGCAATCCAGCAAAGTCCATCAATCAATCAAACATTTGTAAAGCGCACTACTTACCCGTGAGGGTCTCAAGGCGTTGGGGGGGGGGGGGGCTGCTGGGTGGGGGGGGTATGGGGGGAGGGCGTGCTGCTGCTATTGCTCAAAGAGCCAGATCTTGAGTAGTCTTTGAAGGTTAGCAGGTCCTGGGTCTGTCGTAGGAGGATGGGGAGAGTGTTCCAGGTCTTGACGGCGAGGTGGGAGGACGATCTGCCGCCGGAGGTCGCTCTTCAGATGCGGGGAACGGTGGCGAGGGTGAAGTTTGCAGATCGGAGTTTGCCTTTGGGGGTGTAGAAGGTGAGACGTCTGTTGTGGTATGCAATGGCAGATGGTGTATTTTATTTTGTAGGCAAATCACTGTGTATTGTATGGTGCATGATCCTCTCTAGGCTAGACTACTGCAGTGGTCTACATCTGTTATTGCCTAAATCCTTACTCCATCAGCACCACCACCTTCAGAACCCAGGCAACAGACTGCTCACTAAATGTTAGTGGCATGACCCTATATTCGAATGCTTGTTGAACTCTACACTGGTTGCCTGTAGAGGAGCTTCTCACATTGAAGACCCTGTGCAAGGCATACCTGGGACTAGGCCTGACTTTGACTTAAAAGTTTCCGAACTATTGCCCGGTTCTCAACTTCTGTTCCACAGGCCTAGCTCCCTTACAGCTGCATCTGACTCGGACTGGTGGTAGTGCCTTCGGAGTGATAGAGGTCACACTCTGGAACTTCCGACTCATGATACTCCCGTTGACCATCTTGCCTTCCATAAAGTAAAATCATGTCTTTATTTAACCTAATCCAGTCTGCTCCTGATGAATGGTTTAATGGGATTGTTACTGTAATTTCAAACTTTAGATCCACAAAGCCTTTGGCTAAGCAGGAGTGCTACAACTAAAATGACGTAACAAAAATAAGTGTAACCATTCCATCATAGAATGCAAAGTGATGGCTACTATATTTTAGTGATCTAATCACATCTTGCCATTTGCTAATGCTCCAAGCCCTAAACATGGCTACAAAGCTAAATTCTTTTTTACTCTCCCTTTAGTTCCAACATACATTTCCTAAGTCTTTCATTGGGAATATAACGTTATCTCCATGTAATGCTAGCTTAGGATAAATCTGAAAGAGATGTCTGGGTTTTATCCTTAGGGAGAAGTTGTTTCATCTGTGTATTTTTGTCTGATTTCTTGGGCAATCAGTTCCATTGTGACATCAAATAGGAATCCCAGTATTGGATAACTCTTCCTCGCCTATCTACAAAGAAATAGTGATAGACAAAAATCAGTTAATTTTAATTTGTTTTAAGAGAATTACAATTGGTTATAGTACATTTTATAAACGTTTTAAACAAACCAAATTTGTGGACGAGGAGGGGAAAAAAAATCCCAACCAACTCTGCCAAGTGCTTTTTCACCTGCAAACAAGCATTTGCAATGCAATAGGTCTGAAATTTTTTAGAGTTAGAGCTATTGGCGTTGCAATGTAAATGTTTTTGAACTTAAGACCGTTACAGCTTATTGAAAAGTTTAAATATGCAAAATAAAATCCGTCCTTTAGGAGGGCGGATAGGGAAAGAAATGTATCTATAAAGTAGGCGAGAGGGCTAAAAGGAGCGTTTTGTGCCAGCCAGTGAGTTGATATGGAGTGGGCGGGGTAGAAAGACTCCTTGCACCCCCTACACAGCACGAAAAGATACACGGCATGATGATTGTTCCACTTTAAAAAAAATATTTTTCAAAAACCTTTATTAAGCTCTACAAATCGGGTACAGTGCACTGTGAGGCGATTCATAAGGAATTAATACATTGGCAGCCTTTTCATACAGATTAAGTGAAGAAATCAACAATCCCACTAGTAGGGGTCTGAGGCACAAAAAATAAACATGTCAGGTACAGCATACAGTGAGGAGAAGTCCATGAAATAGGGGGGCACCCCTACCGCATGGTTCCACCTTTAGAGCGGAAGATTAGGATTAGTGTTAGGCTCTGGACCCACCTCAGGGAGAAAAGACTTTTCAGGATAAAAATACTTTTTTTCCTTTGTGCATTGTCTATGCTTTCATTCATTTTTTTTTTTTAAAACCTTTATTAATCAAATGCACATTACACAGCGTCTGCCTACAACCCCTTCGGGCCGGCCGCTATGACAAAAAGAGCAAAATGTACCTCACATTATACTGCGGAGAAGGCCGCTTAGCGCATCATTATGGTGTAGTGCATAAAACAGCAATTAGAGGATACTGAAGGTTCAATTTTGTACTTTTGTCGAAGTTAACAAACAACAAAAACAAACACATGGTAAAGCAATAGCAAGTTCACGGGAGGGGAGGAAAGGCGGGAAACAACATATAAGAATGGAGGCAAGTCCATTAGTGGGGGGGAACGATGAAAGGGATCAAGAATGGAAGCCAATGAAAGGAACGTCAACTATGGGGAGGAGGGAATGGCGTCGGCATAATCAAGTGGCGGGGTACATATGTCACCTCTGTATTCATTCCATTGCGCCCAGATTCTTCCCCACTTCCTCGGACGACCCCGAGCCTCATACACCGTCTTCTCCCGAAACATGCACCAATCCATGTTATCTTTCCAGGCACTGAGTCCAGGCGGCCTGTGGGAGCCCCAAAGCTGCGCTATGTCCCTTTTGGCAACCATGTTGCCCAGGGTGATCCAGAAGGTCTGAGCGGCCGTACAGTCCGTGGGCTCCCACACATTGAGCAGGCAGCGCCTCGCCTCGGGAAGGAGGGGGACCCCAGTAACACGCCCCATCACATCGTGGATCCTAGACCAGAAAGCAGCAACAACCGGGCATTCCCACAAAATATGAAAAAAGTTACCATTCATATCACAGCTACGCCTACACAATCCGTCTGTCGCGAGCCCCATTCGTACCAGACGCATACCAGTCACATAGACGCGGTGGAGGATCTTTAGTTGCACAAAACGGAGCCGAGCCGGAATAGCCACCTCTTTAGGGGAAGAAATAGCCATTTGCCAGTCTTCGTCATCCAGTTCGAGCCCATCCGCCACCCAGGAGGCCCGAAGCTTCACCAGAAGGTCAGCCCTATTGTTAATAAGTTTTTTATAGATCCAGTACTGTCCGGGACATGACCGTCAAGAATACGATCTTCCAACGGGGACGACTGGGGGATGTCAGTCCCGGGGGGAAAGGCAGAGAAGAGGGCAAGCCGCACCTGAAGATAACGGAAATACTCCTTGTCATCTAATTGATATTCTACCTTTAAAGCCTCAAAGGATTTCACTGTTCCTCTGGCCCAAAGATCCTCCACCTTGCTAATCCCAATCATATCCCATCTATCAAACCCTTTCGTCCGCCACATGTTACCCAGCCGTTCAGAATCATACAGCGGGGTCATACGCGTCAATCTACCACCCCAACCTGTAGCCATATTCGCATTCTTCCAGGCATGCACGGCACATTTTGTGGGGCCAGTCAAGAGACGGAGTGATGACTTCGAGTATAGAGCTCTATTGAAGTTGCCGCCCGGCAACAGGAATTTATCCATAGCGAAAGCGGGAGCGGATCCCGGGGAATACGTCACATGGTTAATTGCACTTAATTGTGAGGCCCAGTAATATCGTCTGATATCAGGCAGAGCAATACCGCCATCATACCAGGGAAGCGTAAGTTTTGATAGGGCGATACGGGCTCGTCCGTCCCAAATCAATTGCCTCTGAAGGCCTTCAATCTCACGGAAATAGCGAGCGGGGACAGGATCGAAAAAGTTCTGCAAGGCATATAGGAACCGGGGGAGCGACATCATTTTAAAAAGTGCCGCTCGACCCAATGGAGACAAGGGCAATTCACGCCACCGCCGTACATCCAGCTTGAGGCGACGAAGGGGAGCGTAAAGATTACGATCGTATCGCACTAAAGAGTCCATGGAAATAAAAATCCCCAAGTATTTAAAACCATCTCCTACCACCTGGATAGGAAACCTGGTAGGCAGTGGAGGCAACACCCCTGCTATAACATAGACACATGACTTGGTCCAGTTGATAACAAGCCCGGAGTTCTTACCAAAGGAGGTGAGAACGTCAAAGAGCACATTCAAAGACTTCTGGGGTGAGGTGAAATAGAGAAGGATGTCGTCCGCGTAAAGCGAGATGCGATCCTCCAGATCCGGTGCCCACCGGATCCCTTTAATCGAGGGCTCCCATCGAAGCCACGCTGCAAGGGGTTCCAATGCCAAAGCAAAAAGAAGTGGAGAGAGCGGGCATCCCTGTCGGGTGCCACGTCCCAGTAGAAACGGATCGGAGCCTCTACCGTTCACCACGACCTAGGCTAACGGTTGTTCATGTAGGAGCCGCACCCATGCAATGAAACTAGGTCCAAACCCGAACTTAGAAAGGGCCGCCCACAAGTATGGCCACTCTATGGTGTCGAAGGCCATTGTAGCGTCCAGGGAGGCCACCACTGCAGGCTCAGTGAGAGTCCCAGCTCTTGCGAGAACGCTGTGGAGTCTACGCAGATTAAGAGCTGTGTTTCGATGGGGTATGAAACCGGACTGATCCGGATGGATCAGGTCGCAGATCACAGACAATAGACGATTAGCCAGGACTTTGGCCAGAATTTTAGGCTCAGCGTTGAGCAATGAGATGGGGCGATAAGAGGTGCAGCGGTCACAAGGCTTGCCATCCTTATAAATGACCACTATGGTAGCCAAGCGCTGTTCAGACGGAAGGACGCCCGCCTCAAATGCATCAAGAAACATAGTGCGCAAATGAGCAGCCATTTTGTCCGGTCGGAGTTTATAGAGCTCGATAGGCAAACCACTGGGCCCCATCGCTTTGCCCGATCGCAAGGACCTAATGGCTAGAGCGATCTCAGCCTCCAGAGCCAATCTGTCCTCCTCTGAGACACTGGGTAGTGCAATGTCGCGCAAAAGTAAACGGGAGTCGGCCTCATCACGGTCACTCACTGAACTGTACACCATTCGGAAATGATCCACGAAACATTCAACAATCTCCCCGGGATCTGTCGCATATTCACCATTCTCACGGGTGATAACGGGCACCACTCGGTTCATTCTTTCAGCCTTGTCCAGCCACGCCAGGAGTTTGCTAGCCTTGTCACCCACATCAAACAGACGGCCTAGCTGATTCATACGCATCACCTTAGCAGCATCAGTCACACGGGCTCTATAATCTGCCTGCTTCAGTTCTAAGGAGTGTAGAAGTGCAGGCGTATCATCTCCACCCAACTCACTTTCGAGCGTAGTTATTTCGGTCTCAAGGGCCGACACAGCCTCCCTCCTAGCCTTCCTATCAGCTGCAATAAAGGACAGGGCGGAACCCCGTATAACAGTTTTGAAGGCCTCCCACAAAATCGTAGGGGAAGCAACCGAACCCACATTCTCATCAAAGTAGAAATCGATCGCCTTAACCAAATCCGAGCGGAGCTGAGGGTTCCTAAAGTGCCAGGGTGGAATAGGGGGAACTCTGCTTCCGGAAAGACCTCCCACCGAAACCTGAAGTAACAAGGGGGAATGGTCAGAAATACCCCTAGGGAGATGACGGATTTCACGCACCAAGGATGAATTTGCGGTTAACATAAAAAAATAATCAATCCTTGAGAGGCTGCCATGAGCACCAGAGTGAAAAGTGTACTGAGTTTGTGAGGGGTGTAGCATCCGCCAAACATCTACCAACCCGAAGGTTTCCGTCAAGTCAGTCAGCCACATCTGTGACAACGGCAGAACTCTAGGGGGCAGCCGGTCACACTCGCCCGACATTACCGAATTGAAATCCCCACCTATGATGGAGTCCATCTGGAAGCCCTAGAAGAGTCTTAAAAAGGTCAGCATAAGTGGTAGCCTGCAGTCCCGGGGGAACATAAACAGCAACAATTACAAGCAGCTTCCCCTCCCATCTCCCCGAGACAGCAGCATAACAACCCCGATCGTCGAGGGTGACTGTCTATTTCAAGGGCTAAGGAGGATTTCACCATTATACCAACCCCTCGGGAGCCGGATGTAAAACCAGCGTGAGCAACAAGTCGATAACCTCGGCGATCAAGGGCTTTACAGGCATTGCCAATCAAATGGGTTTCCTGGAGTAATACAACATCGGGGGAATGACGTCTTATAAATTGCAGCACAATACCACGTTTGATCCTGGCTCCCAAACCATTAACGTTCCAGGATAGAACTTTCAGGTCACCCCCCACCCCATCCCAGAAAGATTCCCAAACCACCCCCTCCTAGAACCTCAGAGCGAGGATGCATACAAGCGATACAGTACCATGTGAAAAAGAAAACATAGAACACAAAACATAACCAAGTCCCCACCTCCCACCCCCCAACCATGAATCTGTTACAACACCCCCCACCCTGCACCCCTGCTGACCAAGAAGCCACCCCAAACTGCAGTGTGCCTGTCGCCCCATCTGAATCTACACAAAGAACCCCCGAGGAGGAAGGGAGAGACCACCCCAACCCGCCCCACCCCGGGCCTAAAGGTGAAAGCATATAGTAAAAGTTACTCAGCAAAGTTACAATCCAAAATCGGACCTCAGGACCCAAAGTCATTCCTGCGCCGTTGCGCCTCCGTCCGCGCCTCCGGGGCCCCCGCTCTCGGCATCATCCTTTGGCAAAGAGTCCAACCAGTCACTGGCACTGTCCGGTTGATCAAAGAAGAAAGCACGTTCCCTGTATTCGATACGTAGGCGAGCAGGGAACAGCATCACATATTTAAGTCCCAAATCTCTCAGGCGACGTTTCACTCCCAGGAATCCGGATCGTTGCCTCTGTACTTGAGAAGTAAAGTCAGGGTAAATAGAGATGGAGCTGTTTTCGAACTTCAGCGGGCCGTGCTTGCGAGCGGCCTGAAGAATGGCGTCTCTGTCCTGAAAGTGAAAGAGCCTAGCAATAATAGGCCTCGGGGGTCCCCCCGGCTTAACCTGTCCACCCGGGAAACGGTATACACGCTCAACTGCAAAAAACTTACTGAGGCCTGCGGGAGCTAGTTTGGCAACAATTAATTCCTCGACCAGCAAGTCGATCGAGGCAGCACCACTGTCCTCCGGTACCCCGACTAGGCGGATGTTGTTCCGTCGGGCCCTGTTATCGTACTCCTCCATACGTCTGGTCAGCAAGTCCTGCGACGATCGCACATTCCCAATCTCAGACTGTGCTTCCGCCATATCCGTCACCAGACTGGTAGCTTTAAGGTCCAATGCCTTGACCCTCTTGTTAGTCTTTGCCAAGTCGGCTCGAATAAGGGTAACATCGACCGCCACCGTGTCTATCTTGGACACAATGGCCTCGTATTGCTGACCCATATCAGCCTTGAGTCCTGCAATGGCGGCCAGTAGGTCTTGAAGTGACACCTCTGATGAGGCCGACATGTCCGCCCTTGGGTCCTCTAAACTGCGGCTGGCAGCACTGGGGGAACCTCTCGGCTGGGTATAGCGATCGATCACATTAGACTGGACCGATCACCCACGATTGGTGACTTTCCTGCGCTTCTCCAGCTCGGGTTTTGTCGCCATGTTGGAAACAGCACTCCGTTGGGTCCTCTCGCGTGCGATAGAATGGCAGAGTCCTCCCAGACTTCGAAAGTCGCAGCCTCACAAAAATCACAGGCCACTGAGCCGACGCCGTGGTGAAGGCATGCAGCTGGTTAGACCACCAAAACCAGGAGTGCAGAGTAGATCATAGGCAGTCAGTTCAAGGATGGAAGAGAAACCGAAAGTGAAAGTGACACACCCTCGGGTGAGCAGATGCCAGGCAGCCGTTGTTGTTGCATTACTGCTCGGCCATCCAAAGCAGCAGAGTCCCCGGTCCTGTCCGGAGCCAGGCCAGAAAGTTTAGGACGATGTAAATAGGGTTCCCGAAGTCCGATCTCGGCCCCCAAAAGTGCAGCAGCATCAGCAAGAGTAGCACTTCAAAAGCCCATCGAAGTGACCAGGATTTCAGAAGGATAGACCAAGAAGGGCGGCGCGGGTCTCCGGAGCTCTCTGCTCATGCGACCATCTTGGATGCCCGCGTAGCTCCTCCTCTATGCTTTCATTCTTGATGTTGCCTCCACCTTTCTATCTCTAATAAATACTTTGTGGTCAGGTCGATCAATTCTGGAGAGATAGTATTTCAGACAGCTGTCCAAGGTGAACAAAATATTGATATTATATTTCAGTAGGGTTATTGGCCTTTAAAAGGTGTACAGATTGGGGATCTTTGCCTAATTTAGTCAGTAGGGTCAGAGTGTACACACATTTGAACAATGTTTGTCACTTGCCCAGTAGTGTTTAAAGAATTGTAGGCCCTGGCTCCTGATTCTGCTAGCTGATTTCTATATATTTGCTTGACTGCTGCTCGAAAGCTCTATTCTCCCATTGCTATGATTTGTTCATTTGTTGATACCTTCCTTACTTCATCTCAGAGACGGGACGCTCCTGGTCTGTCAAAGTTTTCAGGGGAGAGAGACAGTTGATCACATCACATTATTGTTACTGAACTGTGGGTTATAAATTCTAAATACATTTGAGTTCGCAATTAAAAAAAAAAGTGCCATGGCCTAACATTATCCAGCTTTCCGGACTTGAAGTGCCCCAGGTAGTCTTTAATTTGCTAAATCAATACATATGTGTGTCTGTAGAACATGTGAACTTGAAGCATGTACAATCTGGGTCATTAGTATGTTATTGTCAGTTAAGGTCGTTTCTAAATACCTTGTAATATAGGAAGCCATCCCAGGCATGTGTTAGATCACGTGGAAGTGTCCAGTTCCAAATTCAAAGTCCCCCATCCAGTTATCTATTTTCGTTGACTTTTTTTAAAAATAGAATTATATCTTTGATATTGTGTTTACAAATGCTGTTTTCAGCCGCAACCTAGTGGTCTTAGGATGTTTTTAGCTCATGTTTTACATACCTGAAATGGCACTGAAGACACTAGCAGAGTTTCCTGCTATTCTGGTCCTTTGCCGGGTTATTTCTAATCGCCTGCCCCACCTTTTCAACACTGCCCTGTAGTGCCGTCAAGTGGTCACTTCATGAATGACAGCCAACTACAGTTTTAAACTTTTAATACGAAATCAACATCGTCCATTTTACAGCTCTGAAAGAGTACAGTGGTACTTTAAACATGAGGCAGTGACCGGTCCTCTTTCACACCTGTTGAGGGAGCGAGAGGGAGGGGAGGAAAATGAAGTACGTGTGTGCGCGTGTCCTGCAGTGCACTAGCTCAAACATTGGCAGGCCGATTCAGGTGGATTATAAAGACTAACCAGGGGCGGCCTTAGGCATGTGCAAGCTGTGCATCTGTACAGGGCCGCAGCCAAATATATCCTTAATATAATAATCTTCTGAGGATAGATACATATTTGCAAGGCGGCCCCTGGCCCGGATTTGGCGGCCTCTGGCTCTGTAACACCTTCCTGAGCTCTGGGGGGCTCCACCCCGCCCGGACCCCTTCTTCCCGGGCCCCTACCCACGCTCCTTGCCCAGGGCCGCCATGAGCCTAGAGCCGCCCCTGGATTACGTTTGATCATCATAAACCCTCTTATGTGCAACAATATGTAATGGGAATACAAATAAAATATAAAATAAGGTATAATGATCGTTTGCTGCTTGTGTTATCCATGTCTAAAGTTGTTCTTTGCTTTTTATTTTACTGCTAATTTAAGAATACACGAGCATCACAAGAGCACACACTAGCACTTAGCCACAAGACCATTAAGTATAATAAACAAAATATTGTTAACCCTGGACCTTCAATGAATGATAAGTAAGTGTCTGACTGATACAGTTAGTAAGGTAGTGTAAGACAAAATTAGTAAAATTGTGTATTACAAAGGTGGAGACTAGATTCGAAGCTACCGAAACTGTAGATCTACATTAATATATAGTTACAGGCGGCGGATGCAAAAGTACCTTCAATCTTTTGGTTAAATCCCATCAGAAGCAAGACCAGGTCGGTGCTCAGCATTTGGACTGAAGCTGCACAACACCTGCAACATTGCATCATGACGCGGAGAGTGTAATGGCCGGCTCAGCAATGCAATGCAACTTAAAGACACAGGACCCGACCTAAGGTTAAAGGAGTTCTAAATATGATTTTCCGGAGTGATAAACAATATGGAAAACGAGGCTGACAATGTCAGTCCAACCTTGCAGTCAGAAGTGTCTCTTTCTTACTCTTCAGATGAAAGAACCAGCCATTCTACCTTTTATTGTAAATAAAGTCTGCACAATGTAAGAGGTAACTGGTTTATTCTAGGCCCATGCTGGCGCAGCAACTATCTGAATGGATATTGGGCCTCATGTTGAAAGGGTTTTAGTGTTTGCAAACCCTCTGCTTCAGCGTATCCGAGGGTTTGCATACCCTCTGCTCCAGCATATCTGGGGGTTTGTAACTGCTAAAACCCCGTTTTCTAAATGCACTTAACCCATTTAACGATTTGAAAAAAGTTTTTGAAATCGTTAATTGAGGTTAGGATTAGGAATAGCTAATTGGGATGTACATATTAAAATTTCAGACATCAAAGCGGTTAGGGTAAAGCACCTTGGGCGCACTAGTTGAGTATACTGATGTGTGGAAAGATTATTATAATGAATACTGGTGCTCACTCTTTGTGGTCCACCGCTTCAGTACCACAAATAACTAAGACAATAAATGCGAATCAGAGGAGCGCCAAACAATTTCAAAAAAATGTTTAACCGTCCAAAATTTTGGGGAGTTTTCCAATAATAAGTCCTTAGGCAGTATGTGGAATTCAAGAAGATTCTATCTTTTTTCTTTTTTTCCTTTTTTTCAATGATCACAGTTCACAATCCATATAACAAAAGCAGTCACAATCTTCTTCTCTATTATTATAGTTCGTATTCCAAGCAAATTCCAAACAATACATCAGCCGACACATTTTGTCCTAAAAGGACATCATCAGGGCTGAAATAAAACAATAAAATAAAAATAACACAAAGCTCATATTTATGGGTTTCTACAAGTTTACATAGTTAATCTTCACCCAAGTGACAAATCCGATATACAAATCAAAAACTCACCCTGCCTACATCCATTCTATCACATACAAAAATATGTGAATATTTAAAATTAATGAAGGAGAAAATCATATACTAATGTCAATCAAATGAATCCCATTCGAAGTTTGTTATAATCCTGTGTCAAGGATATATACCTCTGAGCTGATAATGAGGTACCCATCATAGTAGCCTCGTCTCTTTCAGAATGCCCAGCTGAGTATCGAACAAATTAACACTTGTGGTGATAAGTATAATCGAATTGGTCCTCACCTTGAATATTGAACTGCTGTTTATGTATCTGCCTTCAAAGGATCTTATAGAAATTTGAATGGATTCTGGCGCATAGCTATCAATAGAAAACAAGGAGAAAATCGCCAGTATTAAGCCTTAGTTAAATTTCAACTGTACCTATTTGTATGGGGAGTCTCCCCATATGCAGATTTAACTGCATAAAAATACCAAATTCAATCTAAAATATTTTCCCATGGCATTTGACTGATATTAAGACTCACCTCACCAGATTTCCTTGGTGAAGTTTATGCTGCGTGATCTAGTTAGCCTGATTCTATTTCAGATATATTTCAAACATCCTTCCTAAAAGGAGAGAACCAACATCTATTTCAATATAGAGGCCACACTATATATATTACTCTTAATTCTCTAGAAAGGATTTTTGACTCACCCTTTCAAATCACTGGCTCTACAATCTTGTTCTTTGAATTTACAATCTTTTAGCGCCTATTATTCATGTAATTTTACTAGGAGAGAAAACAAAAGTGAAAAACCTATTAATATCTCATAATCTCCCTTGCTGGCCTTAATCGTATCCCTCTCTTCTAATGAGAACTCACCAGTATTTCCAATGGAGTATGATTTCCCTTGTTTGACATGGCCCGATAAATCCTGCAGACGAAGAGCGAATTGCCTTCCCTTGTTATAAAGTGCACATGAGGCAATCCTAATCCTTGGCTGATATTCATTTCAGCCAATGAGAAACAGTTTCTCTTACCTGCCTGCAGTTCCCTCTCTGGTCCGCCAATTGCCATGTACCAATCCTGATCCTGCTATTTCAACCAATCATAAGACCTTGTTTTAAAGTGAACATTAGCCAATCCTAATCCTTGGCTGATTTTCATTTCAGCCAATGAGAAACAGTTTCTCTTACCTGCCTGCAGTTCCCTCTCTGGTCCTCCAATTGCCATGTACCAAACATTTTTTTGAAATTCTTTGGCGCTCCTGTGATACGCATTTATTGTCTTTATAGTAGTACGTATTAATGTTTTGCGACCAAAATCTGGTCCGCTGAACCACTTCTTACTGATACAAAATGTTTGTTAAACTTTTACCAGAGGATCAGGTATACATATTTGAACTTCAGACTCTTCTGTACGACTCTTGACCTTGATACTACAGTACGACTGCTGTGCTGCTATGCTGCCAGTCAGACTGCTACTTTGCTGCTCTGCTAATCTGCTACCCTGCTTCCTGAGAAGGAAGACTTGACCTGCACCCCTCATCCCAGGCTGAAGTGACTCCAAGGGTCAGCTGACTGAACTGCTGTCCTGAGCTTCAGAGACATGAGCTCTACAGGGTCCCTTATCTACCCAGCTGAATTGCCATCTGGACTTGCAACTGGACCTGAACCTGGATCTGCCTGAGCCCTGCTGGCCTCTGCTGGAGTGTTGCTGAGTTCTTGATTCCTAAGTGGTGCCGTTCATGTCCTGGACCCTTAATGTGGCATCAGTGGAGCTCTCTCCCCAAGAAAAGGAGAAATTCTGAAGTTTTTGCGTCCACAAAGCGGCCTGTTTGTGCCAAGATCTTGCTGCCCACCAATGCTAGGCTCCTGTGAACCTGACTCTTCACGCCACAGTGACTGTCAGCGATGCCTGGCAATAAAAGATCTGTACTTCGCGCTACAGCATCAACAGCTTGTAGTGACAGCCAACTTGAAGCTCTAGCAACGACCATAGGCGATGCTCAACAGGAACTTCGTGCTACAATGACCATCCACGATGCCCACGCTGCTCTTCGAGATACATCGATGACCATTCATGGCGCTCTACCTGCGCCTCACGTCCCCCTTTTCTCCTGTTTTCACTCTGGTTTTGACGGGCCATCATTTTCTCATTAGAAGTACAGGCACTGCTTGCCAAAGGGGCAATATTTTCCTAGAGACAGACAGGTCCAGAGTATGCTGCTTTAGGTGCTTTCAGGTGCCCAAGAAGGACTGCAGGTTGCGACCTCTGACTGATCCGTGGTTTCTGAATACCATCTTTCAGAAGGATAAATTAAACATTGAATGTTGTCTTTGGACTTGTAGGACCATATTTCCATGTGCCCATACTGCAGTCCCACATGGCTCTGTAGTAGATGTGCGGTGAGCAGGGCTTTGGAGGCTCCTGAGTGGGTATTCCTCATGGTCCTGGCAGTGTCTTCCGTGGTGTTAGGTTTCTAAAGTGGTGATGGTTGGCTGGTTGTCGGTGGTGGAGGGGAGTGTGGTGTCTGGAGTTTGTTCGCAGAAGTTGTCGTAGAGGGCCTTGATTTTCAGGTGGAAGTAGGAGCTGGGCTTGTTGCAGAGGTCCTGACATGGTGTGACGTCCGAAGCTTCGCTGGGGGGTTTTGTGAACTGTTGTATGAACTTGAAGAGTTATTTTACGTTACTTGCATTGGTGTGGATTTTGTTCTTGATGAAGGTCCGCTTGGTGGTCCTTATGCGCTGGTGGTATTCTTTCATGGCGTTCCTGTAGTTGTTCGGGTCTTTGGTTGTTTTACTGTTCCGCCAGTGTTTCTCAAGGAGTCTGCAGGAGCGTCTGTCTTCTTGGAGGTCGGTGGTGAACCAGGCAGTCTTCAGGGGGCGTTGTTTGGCAGGGTGGCAGAAGGGTGCACGCTTGTCAGCGCAGCCGGCGATCCAGCGGTGTAGTTCTTTGGTTGCGGCGTTGGCGTCGGTTGTGATTGGGGGGTCCGTGAAGAAGAGTGGTGTTTAGGTGTTCCTCTGTGGTCCTGCTCCTGTTCCTTTGTGGTGGGTGCGGGGCGGGTGTGGGTGCGATGGCGGTGTTGAAGGTGAAGTGAACGCAGTAGTTTCTGTCAAGAGTGGCTGCGTGGTGTGGATGAAGTGGACATTCTTCCCTTCTGCAAAATGGGGTCTAGGATGTGTCTGTGAGTGGGGGTGGTGAGGAGCTGTTTCAGTCCGAGGGCGGCTCGGTTGTCAAGGAGGGTGGTGGAGTCGGGGTCGCTGTGGTTGTCAAGGTGGAAGTTCAGGTCTCCGATGAGGATGTAGTCCGTGGAAGCGATGGCGTGGGGTGCAACGAGGTCGGCAATGGTGGTGGCAGAAGAGGGACGAGGCCTGGGGGGGTCTGTAGATGAGGGTCCCACGCAGCATGGTTCTGGGGCTGGTCTGGCTCTGGAAGTAGAGGTGCTTTGTGTTGCAGAGGGGGTTGACCGTGCTGGATGTGGAGAGTCGGAGGGAGCTCTTGTGTGTGATGGCCAGTCCTCCTCCTAGGCGGTTGGGCCGGTCCTTTCTTTGGATCTTGTATCCATCGGGGATGGCAGTGGTGAAGTCGGGGCGGAGGTGGCATTGGTCCAAGTTTCTGTAAAGAAGGCGAAGTCTGGTTCGAGTGTGTCGAGCAGGTCCCAGATTTCTTCGGCGTGTGTTTAATGAGCGCCAGTTGAGGAGGATGCACGTCAGGGCTTTGGTGGTACGGGTGTGCGGCGTGGGTTCAGTGGTCGTGGGGGTGCTGTCGATGGTGAAGGATTGTCGGCAGTGTAGGCAGGAGAACTGCCCATGGGTGGTGTTTGGCATTGATTTCTGGCAGTTGGTGTTCCTACCGGGGTTGAGTGCGAGGAGGGCGGCGGAGTTGTAGCGGTAGGGGGGTCGTAGATCCAGGGTTTCTTCCGCTAGCCATGGTCGGTTCGCAGACGGGCTTGCCTTTTGTAGGGGCCATTCTGGACACAGCGACTTTCAAATTCTTTTCATCTCTGCAGCTGATCAAGTTATAATCCCAATGTTTCTGGCTTGTTCCTTGGTTCTGACCCGGACAGTGAGACTTCTTGTTCTCTTGGCCTAGTGCATCCGGTTGGTGTCTCATGCCCTTTGGCACATATGCACTCTGCATCAACCTCAGTGGGCAGCACTAGGGCTGTCTATTGGAGAACATCCTTGTCGGATGAGGCAGCCTGGTACCTTTTGTTGTGGATGAAGGATGCCAATCTAACTTGCAGCAGGCCATTCACCCTGCACTATCCAGAGCTTCTGGTGATGATGGATACATAATCTCTGGTCTGGGCAGGCCATTTAGACGTGGTGGATATCAGAGGCATGTGGCTTCCAATGGAGCAGAGGCACCCCACCAATCAGCTTGATTTGTGTGCTATCCAACTAGCCCACAAGGCCTTCCTTCTTTCCATCAGTGGCTGCCCTGTTCAGTTTCGGACCGACCACATGGCCTCCATGTAGTGCTATAAGAAGCATGGCAATATGGAGCCTCGGGTTGTGCTTGGAGGTGCTGAGAATGATATTCATGGGAGATCCTATGCAGGGCGAGCTCAATAACCAGATGCAGGCTCCCTGAAAGCCAGGGTAGATTAACTCCACAGACCTTAGCCAGCCATGAGTGGCGTCAGCACACACAGGTGGTTCAAGGCACACTGGCTAGATCTTTCTAGGGATCCTGGGAGAGGAAGTCCTCCTTTGTGGAACTCCAGTGTCCTTTACATGTTGCTGCCCCTGAGTTGTAAAGAAAGACAGGAGGGACAGGGCTCAGGTGTTACTGATATCCACAGAGCGGGCTTGTGGGGACTGGTACTACAAGCTGCTGAGTCTAAGCATCTGTCCTCCACTTCATTTAAGTTTTTGGAAAGAATCTGCTGCTTCAACAACTAAGGTTTCTGTACCTAACCTTCACAATAGACACCATCCTGCATGGCGATTGAGTAGAATGAGCAGAGTGGCTTTGTGAAATTCATGGATGTGATTTTGGCCACTCACCAGCCATCCACAGAGTCCACGTGTTCTAGCCACTGGAAAGAGTCTATGGCCTGGTGCGAGGAGCATTGGGTCAGTCGGCTTCAGGCTAATCTTTCTGATGTACTTCTGCTTGTTCTGTCTCTGGGCCAGCAAGGCTTTTTGCTATAGGCACTGTTAAAGACTACTTCTCAGTCCTGCATTTGCCCTCTTTTTTCAAAATACTTATGGTGATACGATTTTGAAAGGGATTACCTACATGGTTCTTCCTGCACCCTTTATTACAGTGCAGTGGTACCATAACTTGGTCCTTGCACCAGTAATGTACACTTCTATGGAACCCATGCACAGTTATTCAATGATATTAGTTAACCCTTAAGATCATTTTAATCCTTGCAATCACTTCTGTGTGTAATGTCCGTGAGCCACAGGCTATGTCAGTGCAGCCTTATTATACTAGTTGGCACTTTAGACTTGGGTATCCTTTATTCTGAAAGTGGTGTTGCCCTTCCATGTGGGGCAGTCTATTACGCTCCCTTCTTTCATATCTCCAAGACATCACTCTAAAGAGGATAATAGGCTTCTTCAGTTGGACCCCAAGATAGAAGATAGCCCATAGCTTCTATCTTGATCGGTCTAAAGAGCACTGGGTGGACAACCAACACTCTTTATTGGATTTACTGGTGTGAAGAAGGGAGGGGACAGTTCAAAAATGGACCCTCAAGATGTATTGCCCTTTTTATCAATACATACTATGGCTTGGCCAAGAATGTTATCTTCCCAACCAATGCAGCATCAGCGATGAGTATTCCTGTGCTGCACACCTTCCAGGCTGATACGTGGGAGGGGCGGTACAAACCTTCACCGGCAATACTGAAGTGACTCATGTGTCCGCACTGAGGGGGCTTTTTGTTGGTATGCCCACTCTTCATACACATCTTTGAAAGGGCACGGACTCTTTTCAAAAGGTGAGGAATGAATCTTTAGTAAGAAATACCTACACAAAGTAATGTATCCTCTGTAAATTTGTTTCTGGTGAATACTCTAGCTCACTACAGATTCTTTTCTGACCCATCCTCCTTCTAGTTCTGTGGGGTGAGCTTCTGAAAAGTCGTAATGTCCCATTATAAATTCGGCATAACGTCCAACTACCAATTTGTCAGTTGCTCTGTGTCTAGGGGCATTGATGTTGCCTTTGCAAACTGACAACTGCATGCAGGGGTGATGCTCCATGTTGTAACTTCCGGGGATGGGACTAGACTGCCACAGAATCCAATAATACCACCTACTGATGCTCCAAAGCTGTTGCAGGGAAAGTTTCTGGATCCATTTAGGCAACTGATTAAACTCAAAGGGTGAGGAATTTGTATTAGATAGATTTTCTATCAGAAAGAGCATGACGGAAGGTAAGTAACTTGCTTTTCTAGATATATAGTTTCCAAAAGTTCATTCTTGCAAGCAAGGGGCGTTTATATGGTCACAAAGTTGGCAGAAGTGCATTTCTGTGAACAGACCAGACCTACAGAACGCCATACACATGTGCTGCAACAGATATGTGGAGATTTCTTTCTCCCATTGTAGAACCCAGTGATGCCATAGTATGACATCACTGGGAGATTCTGAAAGAATGGTCAGTTGATGAAGCTGGAGGTTGCTGTACACTTGTGTAGCTGTACTTATATGAATATAAATCTTTTATTCATTAACCACTGCCTCTGTGGTTACTACATTTCATGGCGACGGGGGCAATTCCTGCGCAGGGGGCAGATGACTGCGTAACCTCCGTCCCTGAAAAGAAAAAAAATTAATAATTTCTGAACTGAGTAAATTTACTTGGTTTTACCAAGGCTTGCTTGTTTGTGGAGAAGAAGATTTAAAGAAGGAACTAATTTACTGCTTGGATATTATATGAAACTCGAGCCTTAAAGCCTGGGCATTTAAAGTATTGTTGTTGCCTCCTTTAAAATATCCTCATCCACGACATTTAAACAATTTAACTTAACTTCGTGGATGTCAGCGTTGAAGTTCCAGTGTTAAAACAAACAAAACTTGTATTTTTTCGGGGATGAGGACCAAATAGTTTAGAAATACCTGGTATTTTGATTATCGATGCTTGAAGATATGCAGCGTGAGTGTATATGAAATTAGGAGCAAACGGCACAAGTGTGAACTTTAAATGCAGCCATATTTCATTTAAGCACTTTGGTATAAAGGGAAATACCTATTTAAACATATACTTACTCAACCATTGAGAAGGAGGCTTTGGGTTGTTGTTGGAGGATAAATCATTTTAAATTTTATTTATGGGGGACTACCTTTTGTTTTGAGAACTGAATATAAGCCCTTAGTACACATCTTCAAAGGAGGAAGGGGTATTGAAGGAAATGTTACTCCTAGGATTTCTAGATGGTTGATATCAGTAATGAATTACAACTTTTCAATTGATTTTGTTAGAGGTAACAAGAATGTTATAGTTGATTGTTTGCCACGGATGCCAATTGAGGAGGAAGAAAAGGATTTTTCATTGGTATATGAGGTGGAATCTCTGTGTGTTGTCAGTGAAGTAGGTTTAGCCTTAAAACAAGAAGAGTGGAATGAAGCCTTGAGTTGTGATAAGGAATATACTAAGCTCATCATATGTGATGGTTTGGGAGATGTGAAGAACTTGAATGAGGAATTAAAAAAATATTTAAAAGTTAAAGACCAGTTAAGTATTCAAGTTGATAAAGTCTTGAGATGCAATCGTGTAGTGCCACCTAGGATGTTAAGAAGTAAATTTATCAAATTGGTACACGAGGGACACTTAGGGAGAAGCATGTGCAAAAGGAGATTCAGACAGAATCTTTGGTGGACGGAAATGGATAGGGAAGTAGAAGAGGTAGTAAAAGATTGTCAAGCATGCAGTAATAGTGACAAGTCTAGGGTAATCCGGCAACCACCAATGCATTGTGTAGGTGTTCCTAATCGACCCTGGGAAAAATTAGCGTTGGATTTTCTAGGGCCAATTGAGAGGCTGGGTGTGAGAAGCAGATATTTTATTGTATTGGTTGATTACCACAGTAAATGGTTTTTGGTGAAACCTGTAGAACACATTACATCTGAAGTAGTGATTGAGTTTCTGAAGAGTGCATTTTTAGAAGAAGGTATACCAAAGTGTCTGGTTACGGTCAATGGAGTCCAATTGGTTTCAGGTATGATGGCAAGGTTTCTTACAGGATTTGGTATAAAGCATGAAAGAGTGGCATTGTTCAGACCACAAGCTAATGGATTAGTTGAGCGAGTTAATCGCATCATAGTGGACAATATTCAATTGTCTTTGATCAATGGTTTAAAGTGGAGAGAGAACTAGACAAGATGATCTGGGCTCACAGGGTGACTATTCATTTTATTACAGGTGTATCACCTTTTGTGGCTTTAAAGGGAAAGGAACCAGCAACCAAAGAATCTCCTGTGTGGTTGCAAAAGAAAGATCAGGTCTGGGTGGATCGAGAATTAATGGCAGAAAGAGTTAGGGAGTCTCAAGAAAGGAACAAAAATGACTATGACAGAAGGAAAGGAGTGAAAGATGTGAACATCATTATTGGTGATTGGGTGGTTACAAAGAATATGGGATTTGTGAGAAAAGGTGAGAGCAAAGAGTAATAAAAGTGTTGAACTCAGTAGTTACTCTGGATGATGGAAAAATGTGGAGTATGGGAAATTTATGCAAAGTCGATGCTCCTAATTCTGTTGAACAATTGGTGCAAATGTAAATGAAAAAAAAAGAAAAAATTCTTATTGAGTTTTATGTTATTGTTATTGGGTATTTTCATTTCTTGCTATTGATGTTTAATATGTATTAATCTTTATGTTTCATTGCAATTCATTGAACGGTGGGAGATATGTGGAGATTTCATTCTCCCATTGTAGAACCCAGTGATGCCATAGTATGACATCACTGGGAGATTCTGAAAGAATGGTCAGTTGATGAAGCTGGAGGTTGCTGTACACTTGTGTAGCTGTACTTATATGAATAAATATATTTTATTCATTAACCACTGCCTCTGTGGTTACTACAAGATCTCTTGCTGAACTTTTCTTTTTGAATTTCCCCTTTCCCTCTCTATCTGGTACAAATGAATCCTGTCTTAACATATACTCACAGAGTATAATAAACATATACTGGCATAGACCCACATGCAAAGTAATGTTCCAATACACTGTAAACATGGGAACTGGTTTAAGTAGTGCAACACACTAAGGCCACTTTTTTTTTGCCTTTTTTTTCTCTTGCAGATCATACAATGGAGGTACCGGAAGCAGATCACCCAGAAATGGATAGTCAACAGGAAACAGGGGACTTTGAGGAGAACTCTTTTGGTTATGAAGAGGCGGGTAATAGTGCAGACGACAGTACAGTTTCAGAGCAGGGCATGCAAGAAATGAACTATTACAATGTACTGTAGCCATAAAACCAGGCACCAACCCCCGGAGAAGAGGTGCCGCGTGAAGAAATGCACGATCTCATTAATGGATAGCTGTAATTGTTTTGTACTTCGGCTGTCAAGGAAACCTGCTGCTGTTCAGCTGTCATTCTTCTTGCTGTCAGGAGACATAATTATGGATGATTATTATAATGATACGTGAAAGGTAGACTGAACCCCTTGGTTCTGCCTTGGAGCACTGACAGCTGGATCGTGTTGACGTAGGATATAAAAAGCTTTGAGAGCCGGTTTCCTGTGGGTTGTTGTACAGACCCATGTCTCACTGGACTACGGAGGGATGAAATGTAAGGCGAGATGGGGCATCTCTGGCCCTCTAGATGACCTCTTGTTTCTGTTTTGTTGTAGTCATGCACTGAGATTCTGAGACCCTGCTTTCAGTCTGTATTTCCATGGCGGTCTTCAGCCACTCCTAGGAGGAATGTTGCTGAAATCTGAGGTCTTGGATTCCTGTGCAAGGATGTGTTCACCACTCATTATGTCTTTATGAATCTTTGCTTTGGACAATTTGGTTTTGGTTACTCAAATGAGTTGTTTCCCTCTTTTGTCTATTTTGTGGATGTTTGTTAAATGTATTTCCATATCGCACAGACCTAAGAAACCCACCATGCTAGTGAGTGACTTTTTGATGCAGGTAAAATGAGCTCGAAGTACAGACTATATGGATAAAATCACTTCGCCATATCCTATCCTGTCCTAGATTCTCCTTAGCTTTGTCTCATGGGAGCCTACATTAGAGGACTGGTATGGCCATATGGCCCCCACATAGTGCCCTACTGTACGAAAGACATATACAGGTCTCTCCTCCTGATAGAATACTTGAAAGCACACGAGAAGGAACATGTAGTTGTGTTTATTTTATTGCAAATCGTGATGAGTTGTGCTCTACCTCCTGACCTGTCACTTGTTGCTGTTGGTGATTCTTGTATCCCTGGCACTGTGGTCTTCAATTTCTTTTCTGTAGCAAGTCAGATTCAACAAGCCAGAGGATTTACTGTAAGCAGTTTACTATATGCATTCATTAGTGCGTTCCCAATAGCTGTGAAAGACTAAAGTGTATCTTGCCAGTAGTCAACATGGTGAGGATATGTTACTGTGAATAGAACCTGTGCTCCAGCTTAAACACCAATCATGTTTTGATCTTTCCTTGGCCAAGATGGAAACGTATTGTCTGCTACTCGGGAGCAGAGCGTGCAGGCGCCACCACTTGTTTTTGATTCAGGTGACCCCGCCGTAGCCTTTACTGCCTGTCGTATTGTTCTATCTGCAGACACACTGGGTTGAATTGCTATAACCATTGCGTTGAACTGTATTTTATTTTTTCAGGATTTTTTCGCATAAGTTTTTTTTCCTCCGATCGTTGAAAGAAATTAGTCTGTTTGTAAAAATGTTTATAGACCTGAGTTGCAATATATTTTTCGCTATTATTTTAAAGAAAGAAATAGAATTAAATACTTGCCCCAAATTTGTGAATTACATTTTTGGAACGGATGTAAGCTTGATGAACTGGGAAATAACTATAATATTCCCTCTGTGTTGTGGGTTAGTGTGTGTGTGAATACATAGATATACAATTTATTTTCCAATGTACTTCACTTTTTAGTGAGATATTTGCAAGAGTTATGCAGTCCCATTTCTTATTGAATAGTTTATTGCGATAATGTGGAATAACACTGTCTATTACTGCATATGTTGTTTATGCCAGATTGTTTAAAACGCTACTAATCAGTTATTTTTAAACATGGCGTTAAATAAAATTATCTCTGGGTTTAAGGCACCAGGCTATACACGAGCAGATATCCGAGAACCTTGGTGTGCAAAAAAATTCCCAACAACTAAGTGACCAATTGTATTTTGGCCAAACGTGGAACAGCATGCATCTCTTGTGGAAAATGATGACAGCCTATTAAATTACACGGTCATTTGGTCAGACCGTTTAAAGTACAAACAGTTTGAAGCGAAGAACTTTGTAACCTCACAGAGTTAGTATATTATTTAAAGAAATGAAAATAACTAAAACCATTTGACAAATGTAAGTTTTTTTTAACATAACTTTCTTTTTTATCTGTTGGCACATTGATTTCTATGTTTTCTGTCAATTTACTGTGATTAGCGCAAGGTTTGTATTTTATTTATGTTATAGAAGCAAATGTGAAAGGATCTGAATTGTTAGAACTTGGGATTTGGACTGCAACACAGACTTTCCTTCCCACCGACACCATGGGCGCACCAAAGATAGATTTGCTGTCACTACCAAATGAGCATTGTGATGTTACAGTGGGCAGGAGGGATAGGCAAAAATACTGCTTGTGGGAAGTAGAAATGGAAATGTGTTATGTACAAAGGGAACAGGATAAAATTTCCTCTTTTCCCTGGCAGAGTCTGAGGTAAACCCACTGTCCGCGCTATGTCTTTCCTTGTGTGGACGCAGAACTCCTCAACCCTGTGCTTTTGGCAAGTTTCACACTTAGAAATCTGGTGATGAGATCACAGCCAAATAAGAAGGTGCTAAAGCCCAACTTGCCAAATCTGAACCTGGAGATTAAGCCAGGCGGCATAGTTTGGAGTAGATTGGTGGGGAGGAATGGGTAGCCAGATTCACCATACTAACAACGTACTCCAGAGATTACTTGCACCAACCTATACCCAATAGCTTACAAAGACTTATCCATCACTAGCTCAGAACTCTACTCTTGGTCATAGTAAATTGCACCACCAAAGTATACAATGCTTGAATGGTTTCCATTGTGCATTTACTGTGAGAGGGATGAATTCTGTAGCAAGAACCAAAGTGCCTTCTTTCGCAAACCAAGACGTATCAAAGTAAAATGTACATGCTGACCCTTTATGAAGACAAATTAACAGACACGTTGGTGAATTTTATATTCCAAAATGGACTGGTTTATAGCAGTTGATGTTCAGTCAATAAACCTCAAAGTCTTATGGTTTTCTAAGACAGAAGGAAACTGAACACATTTGCATCATAAGTTGTTATGGGACGTCATCACCTCCACCCCATATGTTGCATCAAATATAATTCATATGTGTAACAAGCCAGGCAGGCCAACCACGTCATCACGTGTGGATAATAGCAACAAAAAACTTCAGCTTCCATATTTTTGTCAATTTTTGACAGAATGCTAAGAAACGTATGTGGGTTGTTGACTGTGCAAAATTAGAAAGCCAAAGATTGCATTCAGTCCTTATGTATAGAGTAGGAAAGCTCTAACCCGGGTGCTAAATGTGGTAAAAAGGGCACAATGGTTGATGGAACGACCTTCACTTTTATCTTTCGATTTATTCACAATGATAATCCGTTGAGTAAATATGTCGCTCCATGTGACTGGAGCTTTGAGAAGTACTCTTGGACATGTATTTAGAACTTTCCCTCTGTGTCAACTGCCCTTGCCTCAAGTCTGTTATCTGAGGGTGATGATCCATTTGCTGCAGAAATCTATCTAAAACCAGTTGTCACAGGTTCGATTCCCAGCTGGGTGAGCATCAGCCTCCATCTACTTACCTTTGAGTTGAGCAGTAGTTGCACGTTATGTGTAAGACTTTGGCAGCAAACTGTCTTAAAACCGGAAAGTACAGTTTAAGTTATGCTACCATGAACAAATGTAATATGCTTTCTCTACACGCCTTGAGAATACGTGTATCTGTGCCCCAATGCATCTACTCAGAAGCATACCATCTGAATGGACAGACCGAAAATATAGTTCCATTTAGACTTCTTCACACACCCTAACCAAGTTAAGCCATTTGAAGCCCCAAAAATTACCTTTTTAATAAAACTAAAACAATACGTCAATATAAAACTGTGTTTCCCCTAGCGCTGTCGCTAAATTAATCTGCTTAGTGACTACGCAGGCACCCTTGACCGTAGCGCTAGGGTGCCTGCATTGGGCAGGAATGATTCTTTATGTCCTGGAAGGTGTCTCTGCCTGCACATAAAAAATTTCAGAATGGCGATTTGTAGCTCCTGTGTGTGCTGCATTGTGCAGCACACACAAGTTGCAAATCGTAATTTTTTTTTTAATGATTGCTTAACCTCATGCGCGCTAGCGGAATTCCGCTCCTGCACTGAGATTTTCGAAATCGCACTTTTGGTGACGAGCTGGGCTCGTCATCAGCGTGCGAGGAGGCTACGCCATGACGAGCCCAGCTCGTCATCAGCCTGGAAGGGGTTAATGTGCAAGGGACATCTTCCTGCACGTAAGCAATCATCCATGGTGAGTTTCTGTTTTTATGTTTGCTGCACAATGCAGCACACATGGAAACAGCAAAAACGAGGAACATTTAATTTTTTCTCCTCGTTTCGCCATTTTAAGACCAGGTTTATTTTGATCTCAATTTTAGCACCTGCCCTATATTTACGTCGCCCTTGTAAATCGGGGACAGCATCAAAAATAAATGGGCATTGCGGCAGAACGCCCACCACAACACCCACTGCCTGCTACTTTCACGCTAAGTGTAGCGTAAAAGGGGGCCTTATTTAAAAGGCATTGTCAAACCACGTTAAAAAGTGGGATAACGCTGCCTTGTGAATAAGGTGAAGGATGTCTTAAAATGTGACGTTCTGGTGGTGTTAAGTCCTTGTACATATGCCCCTATGTATTTTGCATACATGGTGGAAGCTCGGTATCTTTTGAAAGAATATCACAGAGTAGGGAATGGTCCGGGTGTTCTTAGGTAGAAGAAGGTGCCACTGTGATGATGTTCCACCAATAACTGAATAGTTGTATTAGACTTCATGGGATACGAAGACTGAATGAGCTAATATTTCAATTTATTGATGGGTACATTTATTAAAAAGCTCTTGTGGCAGCTTTGGTGTGTTCGTTATTTTAAAGTTGGGAGACAAATGGAAAATACACTGGTATGATTGTACACATCACTTGCTTTTCTGCTTCTATTACATGAACCTAGTACTGTAGCATTCTAGGCAAGGGGCAATCTACATTTCCATTCAATATCAGCTGACTTTTGTTTGTTTGCATACAATAAAGATCTGGTATTTCTTTTAGGGGTTGGAGGTTATTCCATTTCATGCATGGTCAGTGTTTGTAAATTCCGAACTGCATACAAAAATATATTTTTGTGTTTAATAACGTGATCAAAGTTCCTTGGAAGTATCTTGTACTCTTGAAGCAACAAATGTTATTTAGCTTTCTCCGAGCATCACAACTATTGAAAATGAGCTATTTCATAGCAAATTCAGGCATTTAGTCTAATCAACGTTTTATGCTACTTGACAGGAAAGATTTTATTTTAAGTACTTAGTGTTCCACTCACTGAATTAATCCAAAGTGTCATGGTGAACACAAAACAATCATCCAAGGCCAATAGCGTATCAGAGGATGCACCTACTTGGTCAGCATTGTCTTTCACTTTTAGGATCTATGTTGAATGTTTGTCATCATGCCCCACTTTCATGGATTGGAGTCCTCTAAGTCCTCTAACCCCAATACTGCTTCACACAGACATCCTGGTTATGGGTTTATTTCACCTTTAGAGTAGCAACACCAGATTTAGCTTTTTTAGGTCCTTTCCTACTAAACAGCACCCCCCCTTTACTTACCATTGGTTGGCTTTATAGTCCCTCTTGTTTCGTTGTCTCTTTTTCATTAGCTTGTATGCGCTTTACTTCCTCTTCTTTTGGGTGTCCCTTTCCTGGAGCATTTATTGTGTCCTTCCACTGCTCATTTTTCAGAAGCTGCTTTTTGTTTATACACTCTACCAGAGTGCATGTGTTTACCAGCTGTCTCCCTTGTGTACTTCTTCCACTCTATCACCCTTGTGTTACTATTTTTCTGCCCATACTCTTCCCCTCACCTCTCTGTAGATATGCGCATGCTTGTTGCACACTCCTACATAATAACGTGGTTGGACTCATCACAGGCTTTTTTTTCTCTTTGTTTTGACCATGCTGTACACAATGGTTAAACCCACTGGCAAAGCCAATAGGTCCCAAAAGCGAGACATTGGCTATGCCAATGCTTGTTTACTGCCATAGTGCCAACATCTCCTTCCCCGAATTGTGGAATGAGGCCCGCATCCACTGCAATTTTCCTTAAGTAAATTTCTGCAGATCAAACATGCTGAAACTCACCAGAGGTCAAGTGCCCAGTAAACAAGCGGCTGTGGATTTTAGCGCTCTGAGCACCAAAATCTATGTTTATGATACATATTGATGTCAATAATGGCAATTGGGAGCTATTTATCGCTGCTAATAAATTCTGATCCCTGTGATGTCATAATATACGAGCCCTAGAGCTGGGTACCTTAGGGTCTGAGTCCTTTATAAATATATAAAGACAGACGCCCCATGTCACTTCTGCTGTGGCTGCCCCAAAGATCCTGCTCTTAAATACCTACCTCTTAGACGTCATGAACGATACCGCACCTCAGCCATGTCGTTGTGGAAGATTCTGTGTTTGATGTATGGAACAAGTGTAAGTATTTACAATCAACATAAAAATCGACCCTCGGCCCTAAATCAGACTCTTTTAAAAGAAAACAACCCGGAACTTCTCTAGCATCACGTTGTGCGCGTTACATGTTCTGTGCCATATTCAATATATGACGAATATGTCCCTGCCGCTATTCCTTGATTTCTGTGTTGACATGTGATTGTACTATCGGACATGATCGGTGACCAGGCCATCATACGTCATACCCATTTATTGAAATTGTGCGAACAGCAATGTCAGAAAAGCCCTTGCGCAGATTATATGCTGTCGCTGAATTTGTGCGATTCTCATCTTGGTTTCGACGTCAAAATATTATACAGAAAAGGTTTAAAAGTCCAAGAATTATCCATTTGCCCTGTTAACTGATGTCTAATCTTATACTGGAAAGCCGCACTGAGGCAGGTTTTAGGTGTAATCCGCAAACATGTAAATAACGCGTTTTAGTAGCTTTGGATGCAAAGCTTTCTCATGAATATTAACTATGCACATCTGGATTATCCGAGGGGATTTACCCCCCCCCCCCCCACCCCCCAGGACCATCAGTAGGTTCTGATGACTTATCTGAAACGAGATAAGAAATTCAAGATATATTTTTTTTCACTCCAAATATCAAAATAATGAGTTGTACATTGCGAAGTTAGATACGTGGTGGTGTAAGACATTGTCATTATATTTGTATTTATGTGACGTGTTCTGCACGCGTGTGCGTGTTCAGCCTGATGAGTCCAATTACACAGGTGCAATACTTACCTTACATCCCCTCCCTGCCGTAAAAGTGAACATACCTACCTTGAAAGACTGAAAAGGAAAAACCTTAAACCAAACCAGCGTATTTTCACTGTTTCACGCCTAGTATAAAACTAGTGCCACTTGTGCAAAGCTCTACTGTGTCCTTATTTTTCTGTTGGATAAGGTTTTGTTTACTGAGCAATAATTCTGAATAAATGAAATATTCTTCTGAATTGTGGCATTCCTGCTTTGTTTTTTAAAATCTAGTCTTATGTCGGCAGCAAAGCTTTCTCAAAACTATTCAAGAAACTGTCAAGCAGTAAAATACGCAAATGCTATGTAATGTAAAATAGAGTGATCCAATGTGAGATGCCATTTCGTAAGTGTGACATAATTGCAATAATCAAGTCAATAGTAACCATTAGTTTGAAGACAGGCTAGTTTAGACGGTGAGGGAAAGGGGACGGTGATGTACAATAAGTTGTATTCACATGAGGCCATTCTTTACCCAGGAACCAAGCGATTCACTTGCCCCAATTAAAAAAAATATATATATATATATATATTGTATTGTCCATTAATAACTTCCTGCTAATTCTTTGAGACACTCAGGAGATGTTCCAAGGAATAGTCATTGGAAGTACTTTAATGAGGAGCGAAGATTTTTGACTAGTAATAAAGCCATTAACCTCATGTCTGCCTTGCTTGTCACAGTCCTTACACGTGAAAAAATACCTGGCAGTCCACCTGTACATCCCATCAAGAACAAACCACATGGAACAACAGAATCCTGCATTAACAAGACTAGAATAACAAATTCCATATTCATTGTTGGACAGCAATGAGCACCCCCACCCCCTAAAGGATGCAAAGAGAACCACCCACCAACAGCGAACAAAAAGGTCAGGGACAGCCCTTGCAGCACCGCAGCAGAAACGACCAATTAACTCCCTGCAGCTCTGCCAGGGAGGCTTCTATACCCTTAGATGATCTCCGATCAACATGTTCATGGGAAGGAGTCCAGCTAGCCAGTGATTCAATGGCTGAGGGCACCAGCTCACCGCTTCCATCTTTACCAGAGCAACGGAAGGTGACAATCCAAGCATTTGACTTGCAGGAGCCAGCTGTGTGCGCAACAAAAATAGAGCCCAAGGCACATCCAGACCGTGTGGGTTTGGATAGAACACTGGTATCAAAGAGCCAATGAGATGAGATAATGGCAACACAAACTCCTGATACAAATGAAAAGCAGAGGAGATATTGGACTGAAAAGTATAACTGGAACAAAGCCACCCCTGTCCAATAAAAACAGATAAAAACTAAATAAAGGCGCCATCATGCTCAAGTTCTTAAATGTCGGTGGTAGGAACAATTCTGTATTCAGTTCTTGGATGAGGATTGGACAAAGCCACTTTCTCTATATGACACTGCCTTAAGGAAGCCAGGCTTAAATTCAGTTATAGTTATAGTAAGATTCTACATAACTGGCACTGGACGCGGCATAGATGGCATTCTGCACCTTTAAGTCTAGACTTGAACCTAAGGAGATGCATTTCCGTTGGTCCTGACTTTCGTTGTCGAGGTTTTTGGAAAACATGTAGAAATCCATGAGATACCTTTGCATCCATCGCCTCCCTGGATTAGTTGTGTGATCTGTGCAAAATCCCTGGAGACAACAACTGGAGAAGATTGTTTGCGACTGCACTGGTACGTTTCAAAGTTCTGGGTCTTATATGCAAGTCCCTTGTGCTGAAATGAAATGAAATGAAAGCAAATTTATAACGCGCAGACTCAGCCATAGGGCATCAAGGCGCCTAACCCAAAATTATTTTCATGTCCAAAGAGTTAGATTACTGATAGGCTTTCTTGAAACACCATGTTTTAAGAGCCTTTTTAAAAAGGGGCAAAGAGGATAGGGACTTAAGTTCCAATGGAAGTGCATTCCAGAGACGCGGGGCAACTATGGAGAAGGCTCTTCCTCCCCATCTGGACTTCTTAGTCCGGGGGATCACCAAAAGATTGTGTTGTGATGCTGCTGGTGCGTCACTTGGCTTACAGGCTGCTCAGACTAAGACATTGTAAATCCCCAGACCATCTGTATAAAGAGGAGGGGTTCAAGGAAATGATGATAATGTTGGGTGATGACAGTTGATTCCAGACAATGACTTAATGGGAATTGGGATCCTTTATTTGTAGACTATAATAAAAATGTGTCATTTATTGTGAAAGTTATTTTATGTTCATTCCCTGTCATACATAACTGGGTGAGATAATCTAGATCACTATGTTCCTTTCCTGCACTATACTTTGCTCTGCCTGGCTCCTAATTATGTGTAGTAATGGATAATGGACTGATACGTTTATTCTGGTAGAAGCTCTTTACCCATTTTAGCCCACTGCCGAGATTGCACTGGAAGGTACATGGGATTTACAGGGTGAAGAACTTCAATGGCTGTCCACTTCTATGTACTGAATGTGTGCCGCACCATGTCCAACTGGTGTAAAGGGCCTAGGTGAGACCAGCAGCCCTTGGAACTTGCGCTCGATAGTCCCACTATGCTTTGTTGCAAGAGGAGACACTGCATTACGTATTTGTATGGGACCCCTTGCATGTGTCTTATGAAGAGGACAGGTTAATTCTTAACTACAGTACTAATACAGAAATCATTTGCTTGGGGGTGCGGGGGGGAAGCACTCCTCACATCTGCTGTCTGAGCTGAGGTGATAAATGGCAGAATAAGGACCTTAGCAGAGTAGATTACGAGAATCTGCGTAAGACCTTGCAACAAGGACCCCGTGAAGAATGAAGAACCAAAGGAAGATCTCAAGAAGGCAATGAGTTGAATGTAATTGGTGCTGCAATTTGGAAACCTCTTCAGGAGCCAACTGGCCAAAGGCGGGAGGAATAATAAACTGATCAAGCTTCACGAAAGTGCAAACCTGATACCACTCTATCTGCAGAACGGAAGCTGCCACCCTAAATAGAAAGCCAGCTCTCCAAAAAGTTTAGGATCCTTAAAGGATCACCATGCATGGTACACCATGCATGGTACACCATGCAGAGTACTAAGCCCAGTACCTAGACCAAAGGTGCTGCTTGGAAGTGAGATCGCGGACAGCACTGTATCTATCCAGTGCTTGTGCACAGAGGTTGCCTAGATCCAAGCACAGACCTTTATGAAAAGCGGCACTTGCCATGTCTAGTGTAGGTTTTGTACTGGAAGGGTATTTTTCTAGTACAAAATACTATGCCTAAGCAAACTTTAAAACTTTGATTTCTGTGAATGTGTGCAGAAAACTATAGCACACATGCATAGTCTGACAGTTAGGAGAAATAAAGGCATTGCTCCTTTTAAACACCTGCCTCAAAGAGGAATTATGTTTGGCACAAAGCCCCGTTTACCATCATAAGTACTTAGGGGCAGATTTATGATAACTGGTGCATCCCCAGGGATGCGCCAGTTATTTTGCGCCGCTGCTCCGTCACCCATGGTGCGCCGCATTACAATGCCGCGCACCATGGGGTAAAAACGGCACAGATGCGTGACGCATCTGTGCCTTAAAGGTGCTGCATTGCTGGAGTAGCTTCGCAAGCGCGACGCAGCTCCAGCAAGGCTCGGGGGTGCCCCATCTTTACAATGCTGCGTCAAGACCTACGCCTGCTTCAAGCAGGCGCAGGGTTTTGACGCAGCATTGGCCTGAAAGTGACTGAGTGAAATCTTATAGATTTCACTCAGCCACTTTTGCGAGGCGCACCTGCCCCAGAACGCTCACCCTGTGCCGGAACGCCCACAAGTGGCGCAGGGCTTTACAACGTGACGCATCTGCCTAGATGCGTCACGTTGTAAATAGGTCGTAGGGATGCGCCACGTTTACACCGCAGTTGCGTGACGCAAACGTGGCGCATTCCCAACATAAATCTGCCCCCAAAAGCTTTGCATCTGAAACCATGGGTGATTGCATGAGAACATCCCCTTAGTGCAGCATAATGAAAAGCACTGCTTACGTTTCAGGCATCTTTCCATCATTAAACAAGTTTTGTGCTGGAAAGTAAATCCCAAGTTAATGTTTTGCCCAGTTTTGTGTCAGTTTTTTCATGCAAACAGCACAAAATGTTGGTAAATCTTCCCCAACGAGTGGAAGGTTGATGGATGAGATTAGTTATCTCCCTTAGTAGCCCCAGATGTTGGAGTCCAGTCTGCTCAACTTCCAAATCACTAAGCAAAGATGTCACAGTGTATGAGCCACAAATGCTTCAGTTGTGTAGAGCCAAAAAATTACTTTTTAGAACCAATAGTTATTTTGTGGAGACAGATTATTGAATGCAGATATTTACAAAAGTTACTATAAAAATATGGAGCACACCCAAAAAAGTATACAATGAATGAATATTCCATTTAATTTTTATCAAGTGAGGTTTTTCACATAGTTAATCACATCTGCGGATTCAGGATCCACATTGAGCACAGAACAACCACAGGAGTGCCCTGAAGGAATACCATCAGCGTATAAGAAATACCAAATGGATCTTCATAAGAGACAAGATCCAGACCAACTCTAAGGAACTGTTCAATGTCATACAGCAGTTCACAAAACCCCCAGCGAAGCCACCGACATCACACCTTCCTGGGAAGGTTAGCGCCTACTTCCACCTGAAGATCAAGGTCTTCTACAACAACTACAGCGAACAAACGCCGGACACCCCCCACCTTACGCCGCTGATAAGCCATCCATCATGAACTAGAACCCCGCTACCGTTGAACACATCACTGCAACCATGAAGAAAACCCACTCAAGAGCCCCTACGGACCCCTGCCCACCGCACATATACCACAGGGCAACCGTCCCACTATAACACCCTAACTAGGACGGGCCATCAACGCCTCCTTCTTGTCCAGCATCTTCCCATCTGGAAGTGGGCGAAGGTTAAATCCCTCCTCAAGAAACCGACGGCAGACCCAACAGACCTGAAAAACAGCCGGCCCATCTCTCTCCTCCCCTTCGCGGCCAAAGTCACAAAAGACTCGTAAACGCCCAACTGACCGCCTTCATTGAAAAGAACTCCACCCTGGATGCCTCCCAGTCTGGATTTTGCCGCAACCACAGCACCAAGACCGCCCTCCTCACCGCCACAGACGACATCAGTATGAAACTCTACCAGGGACACACTGCAGCCCTCATCCTTCTGGACCTCTCCGCGGGCCTTCAACACCGTTTCACACCGCACGCTCGCAGCCAGACTTCACAACGCAGGGATACAAGGAGCCGCCCTCGACTGGATTCAATCCTTTCTCTCTGGCCGAACCCAGAGGATCAGACTCCATCCCTTCCTCTCTGAACCTACTGATATCAACTGCGGAGTACCCCAACGATCATCGCTCAGCCCCACTCTCCAACATCTACATGGCCCCTCTCGCCCCCATTGTCAGACAGCAACGGCTCAGCATTGTATCCTACGCGGAAGACACCCAGCTCATCCTCTCACTCACGATGAATCCCGAAGACACCAGACTCTGTTTCCAGGAAGGAATGAAGAACGTGGAAGCCTGGATGAACGACAGCTGCTTGAAACTCAACTCTGAAAAGACCGAAGTACTCGTACTCGGACCCTGCACCTCCACCTGGGACAACACCTGGTGGCCATCCGCCCTCGGGAATCCACCCACCCCTACAGACCATGCACAAAACCTCGGCATCATCCTCGACTCATCCCTCTCCATGAACCGCCAGATCAACGCTTTGGCCTCCACCAGTTTTAACTGCCTGCACATCCTCCGCAAGATCTTTAAGTGGATCTCCCCAGACTGCAAAAGGACCGTCACTCATGCGCTCATAACCAGCAGACTGGACTATGGCAACACCGGGATCAACAGAACCCTTCTACACAAATGCCAAACCATCCAGACCGCAGCAGCCAGACTCGTCCTCGGGATACCATATCACAAACACATGACCCATCACCTAAGAGACCTCCACTGGCTCGCCGTCTAGAAGAGGGGCACCTTCAAACTCCTCACCCACACCTACAAATCCCTCAACAACATTGGACCCAAATACCTCAACGAGAGAATATCCTTCCACATACCCAAGAAGAACCTCTGCTCCTCCGACCTCTTCCTGGCAGAGGTCCCCTGCATCCGAAGAAACAGAACAGGTGGGAGCCAAAACCTGGAACAAGCTCCCTGTGAACATCAGACGCTCCCCGACCCTGCACAAGTTCAGGAAGGACCTCAAGACCTGGCTTTTCAACTGATCCAGAGCTGCCCCCCCCCACCTCCCAACCCCCCACCCCCAGTCTCGCCCTCCAGCACCTTGAGACCCTCACAGGTGAGTAGCACGCTCTACAAACACCTGCTCGATTGAATGTGCCATGCTGTCGCTGTGAAGAAATTCCTGCAACCCGATGCAGATGCTTTATTACAGAAAGGGGAGTTTGCCCCCTGACCGGGAATCACTTTAGTGTACCTGTTGCCTGAATACGCTTAGGTCACTCATTAGGACCATTGCGATTGCACCAGGGGACAGTTTTTTTGCAAGGATTTGGATGGCACCATCCTTGCTCCTCCGAATATAGTACATCTGGAAGTCCCATTATAACTGTTTGCTGAGAATCTTTTTAACAATTGATGGTTGTCCTTTGGCAAGCTACGTCCGGGACCGGAGGAGCACTTTTTTCACTTGTCTTTTGGACTTCAGGGGTTGTCATTAGGTCTCTTTTTATGTCCTGAAGAATACCCTACTTGATGTATCCATGTCCACGTTGCTTCCAGGATCGAGACGTAGAGCAGTCTCAAGTCGAGATCCATTATAACCATAGAATAAACAGACACTGCGAATTATAGTGGAAACCCAGAAAAGGAAAGAGAAATGTATGTTATCTCTTTTTGTTGGAATTTGACATGTTTGTTTCACTAATTGTCACATCAGTCACTTATTGACTTCTTTTTTGAAATGTCATTGTTTATTTTGTTCTTGTGACAGCTCATGGGATTAACTTTGTGAAAAACCTCCCTTTTTTTTTT
The DNA here is from genome assembly GCF_964263255.1 of Lissotriton vulgaris. NCBI lineage: Eukaryota > Metazoa > Chordata > Amphibia > Caudata > Salamandridae > Lissotriton > Lissotriton vulgaris. The sequence goes on from NC_141687.1 coordinate 1,965,342,023, forward strand.
GGTGTTCAAAACTGCTTTATTGCATAGTTCGCACAGTACACTGCTTTATGCGCCTATAACCCTGAGGCCGGCAGCGTATTAATTGGTTGTGACACAGCCATGTGACCGGCATCCCGGTCGCCCCAGCAGGTGACCCGTACTCTTTCACAAAGTGTGCGAAAGCCCCGTTCCTGTAGTAAGGCAAGGTCAGGGTGAAACGTCAGCGGCAGCTTGGGTGAGTATGGCAGGCGGCAGGACAGTCTTCTGGCTATGCGGCGCCATGCATCTAGCGTACAGGAAACAGAAGTGTGGGGTGTCAGTATTGATGATTCCGGGCAATGGAGTAGGCGTACAATAGGATCAGTCGATAGGTGTACTGTATCTGGTGCAAAAGATATACCGGAGGATTCACTGCAGTAGAACATCATTTTCATTTTTTTCAATTTCCGACAGTAAACAAACTATGAGGCCTTGTAAACACACTTGGAGGTGGAAGTCCGAGTCAACAGAGCAGTTCATGTACTGCTGCTCTTTCGTTAGTACACATTTATATAGCAGTAGTCATGGTGATATACATTTAACATTAAAATAAGCATCATCTGTGGTGTTATGGAGTATCGTTGAGTGCGGAGAGGTGGGTACATGGTGTGGGCAGAGCCACATAGTGGGCAAGGGGCCGTGGCAATGTCTGGGAGTACAAGGGCCATGGATAACATGTGGAGGTGTTCTGTGTAAGGCATTGACCCATTGCGTGGTCTATGGGGTAAAGCCCCTGACATGTAGGAGGTGAAATGTATATGTGCGGCAGGCATTGTGTCCCGTCTCTGAGTGTAACCAGTGTCGCTATTCGCTAGTATATCCTCCCTCAGGAACATCGCTGTCATCTGCCTGTGCGAGTAGATAGCCTACCAACGGGCCCCAAATATCTTTAGGTCGGTTAGGGATCGGCAACAATTCAGCAAAGGTGGTGTGTTGATCCTGACAGTAAGTCATGTCCGCCAACCAATCTTTGAATTTAGGTGCTCTGCCTCGGCCCCAACGACACGCCACTCGTCGCTTTGCCAAAAGCAATGCAGTATCTACGAATTTCCTACAGGATTTAGGGATATGTGGTGTGTGCCCAAGGAGCGTGAACAATGGGTCCATAGATATGGTTTCCTTTGTCATTGCCGTGAGGGTGTCAGTCACCTGTTGCCAGTAGTGATGTACAAAAGGGCACCCCCAAGCCAGATGCAGGAAGCCCGCGTGCTCAGCAAGGCAGCGCTCGCACCGGTCACTGTCAGCCAACCCAAACCTGTGTTTTCTCACCGGGGTATAATATAATCGCTGCAGGAATTTGTAGTGTATGACCTTGAGTCTACTACTAGCTGATAAACGAGACGTAAGGGCGCAGCAGTATTGCCATTGTTCATCAGTGAACTCAACGGCCAGATAGGCACTCCAATGTGCCCGGGCACCCGCTACAGGCATCAGAGCGGTAGTCCTGAGCTGACGATAAAGGCCAGAGACTAAGTGTGCCCCTTCTTGTGAGCACAATAAGAAATGGATTGGGGGTAGGATTTCAGGTTCAACGGGGAACTCAGGCAGGATGTCCTTCATCCCCGCGCGCAGGCGTAGGTAGTAAAAAAAACATCGAGCGGGGTGCGATCAAGGGACGCAAAGAACAGCTCAGAAGATTTGAACTGACCGTTCGAGAACAGGTCGCCCCAGCAGGTGACCCGTACTCTTTCACAAAGTGTGCGAAAGCCCCGTTCCTGTAGTAAGGCAAGGTCAGGGTGAAACGTCAGCGGCAGCTTGGGTGAGTATGGCAGGCGGCAGGACAGTCTTCTGGCTATGCGGCGCCATGCATCTAGCGTACAGGAAACAGAAGTGTGGGGTGTCAGTATTGATGATTCCGGGCAATGGAGTAGGCCATTAAGCGGAATGGGATGGACAATCCAATCCTCCACTGCAAGTTGAGGCATGAAGGGTGTGGGAACCAGGCAGTGATAAGCATAATGCGCCTGCGTGCATTGATAATACGCTTCAAAGTCGGGGACATCAAAGCCTCCTTTGTCATATGGCAGGATAAGCGTGGACCATTTTAACCGTGGATTCTTGCCCCCCCCCCAGAATAACCGACACAGTTCTGATTTCAAGGTTTTGAAGAAAAAAGCTCCCGGAAAATAGGGAATTTAATTTAATTTAATTTAATAGCGATTTCTAAAGCGCCTGGTGACCCAAGGGCATCCCCGCGCTATGTGACTTGAAATCCTGTTGAGGGGGAAGAGAGGGAGGGGAGAGCAACAGAGGGATTTTATTTAGGGAACAGGTGAGTCTTTAGTTTCTTGCGGAAGACCAGGTAGTTGGGTTCAAGTCTGAGGGAGCGAGGAAGTGCGTTCCAGCCCTTAGCTGCTTGAACGGAGAATTGTCGTCCTCCTGTACGGGTTCTATTGAATCTAGGGGTGCTAGCTAGGTTCTCATTCTGGGATCGTAGGGATCTGGTTGCTGTGTAGGGAGTGATCATTTTGCTGAGAATCGCTGGACCAGATCCGTTGAACAGCTTGTGTGTTGTACACGTCGCTTTGAATTGCACCCTTTGGCGCACGGGGAGCCAGTGCAGGGCTTTGAGGGCCGGCTTGGCGGACGTTCTGGAAGGGGTGTTAGTAAGCATGCGTGCCGCCGCGTTCTGAGTCCGCTGGAGTTTCGTGAGGGTGGCCTCGGGGGCTCCCAGGTAAACCAGGTTGCTGTAGTCCAGGCGGGACAGTACTAGTCCCTGGATGAGTAGCTTCCTGGAAGTAGGTGGCAGTAAGGGCAGGATTTTACGGGTCGTGCGCATGAGCCCGAAACAGGTGCCCGAGGTTTTAGTTGCTTGTGTTTTCATCGTGAGCTGTGGTTCGAGCCACACCCCGAGTGTCTTGATTTCACGTTTTGGGGGGGGGGATTTCCCCGAACACATCGAGGAAAAGGTATAAGAATCGGGGAAGAACCACCATTTTGACAAGGGACGCTCGGGCAGCCATGGAAAGCGGCAGGGTGATCCAGCGGTCCACTGAAGCGGTAAGCTTCGTGATTGCTACTCCATAGTTGGAACGCAACGTTTCATCTCTATCACAAGAGATTTGTATACCTAGGTATCGGAGATCCGTCCGACACCACTCAAGCGGGTAATCAAGGGGAAAGTCGGTAACCGCATCCGTCAGGGAGTAGAATTGCGACTTGGACCAATTGATGTTTACACCTGACATCCTTCCGAATACAACAAATTCTCTCAGTAGTGGGTTAAGGTTCAGGTCAGGGTGCTTGATATAGAGTGTGATGTCGTCAGCATAGAGAGATACATCAATTTGGCGCTGCAGGCATTGTATCGCTCCCTCTCGATGCAGCTGACGTAGTCTACAGGCAAGGGGCTCGACCGCTATCACAAACAAGAGGGGAGATAGTGGGCACCCCTGACTTGTGCCTCTAGTGATGTCGATAGGGTTCGAAAGGCGACCATTGACAAGGACTTTTGCCGTAGGTCGAGTATAGAGCAATCGGATCCAGGAGATAAAGAGTTTTGGGAATCCCATGCTAGCTAGGACTGAGAAAAAGTAAGGCCATTCAACCGAGTCTAATGCCTTGGAGGCATCTAGGAAGACGGCAGCTACCGGTAAGTCAGGGTGTACCGTGCGGAGTAAAGAGAATAAAGTGCGGAGGTTATGAGAGGTAGACCGACCCGATACAAACCCAGATTGATCAGGCAATACAATCCTGGTCATAAGAAGGGACAGTCGAGTAGCCAGGACCTTCGCGAGAATCTTGACATCGCAGTTTAAGAGGGAAAGCGGGCGGTAAGAACTGCAGGAGCTAGGGACCTTGCCGGGCTTCAGGAGAGAAGTAATGACCACCTCTCGCATGGAACCAGGGAGGGCGCCATCGCCTAACGATTCCTCATAGACCTCTCGGAGGACGGGGGCCATGATATCTATGTAGGCTTTATAAAATTCAGCAGGGATGCCATCGAGACCAGGGGCCTTGCCATTTGTTAGTGACATGATGGCCTCGGGAATTTCATCTAGCTCGAAGGGGGCCGCCAGAATTGCCCTGTCACCATCACTGAGCCAGCAAAGGGCTACATCGCCCAGGAAGTCAGCATAAGGTATCATCCACGGTGTTAGTGGTGTAAAGTGTGTGGTAGTGAGATGTAAAGGCATCGAGCAATGCATCCGAGTCCCTGACTGTGTTCCCTTGACCGTCAGTGAGTTCCAGTATGGTGTTGCGATCTCGTGGGGCTCGCGTAAGCAGCGCAAGCGCCCTCCCTGGTCTATCTCCCTCGCAGTATTTTCTGGCCTGCCAGTGCTTTCCTCGGAATTTAGCTTCCCTATTATAGCCTCTTCTTCGTATTTTGACAATTTGTCTCTAAACTCAGCGTGTGTGTCAGGTCTGTCATCTGCCACCATGCGGAGTTCCAGAGCTCGCAGTTCCCTGTCTAATGTACGAAGAGTGTTCTGAATATCCCGCAGGACCCCAAAGCTTTTGGATATGCAGTATCCTCTAATGGGGACTTTAAAGGCCTGTACAAAAGTAGGGGAGCTCGCACAGCTGATGTAGACCAATTAATAGGATTGTGATGAATTATGGTGTGCTGCTCGGGGAAACCACTGTCTGGCCAGGCAGTGTGGAGTGAACAACTGGAGAATAACTCCCCCGCCTAGGGAGAGGACGCCCCTGAACACAACATGGGGGGGACCAAAAGGTCTAGTTCAATAAACAAATAATCGGTAGTTTATATTCACAGCGGAAATATCCAGCTTTCCGTGTTTATTTAGACATCTTAAAGGTGCATCACTGTTTTCAACGTATGACAGAAATTGTAATCCAAACGGGGTTCATGAATTAAGAAATGTTCATTATCACACATCCCAATGCATTTCGGGCGAAGCCCATCGTCAGGGGATTACTCTACAACAAAAATCAAAAGACCAAGCTGTAATAGCATGTGTATGTGGTAATACAATGAACACAATGTATAAGAAGTGTAGATAAATCAACAAACGGAAAAGACCAGTAAAACCCCAGAGCTGAGAAGATTAAAGCTGCCGCGTGATCATGTAAAAAAATAGGTGAACGTGGTTCCCAAAGAGAAAAGAATACGACTTTAAAGGCCTCCCAAATGTGTTCAACCGAATCTACTGATCCCTTGTTTCTGGGAAAGAATGCAGCTATTTCTTCTCCCAGCTCGACTCGGAACAGGTTGTTAACAGTGCCTCAGGTTGTAGTCTCCATTGCGGCCTGGGGCTATCCCACCCAGGAATGCGGAGATGCATTAGTGCAGGGCTATGGTCAGAGTATGTCCTTGGCAAATGTGTCGCCCTCAAGACCCCTGCAGTTACTCTTTGGTAAGGAGAAAGTAGTCTAATCGTGCCCATGTGCCCGTCTGCAAGGTGAAGTGTGTGCCTTCCCTCCCGTTAGGGTGTAGGTGTCGCCATATGCCCACCAGCCCGCCTTCAGTGATCACGCCTTCCAGCGCCTCTCTAGCCCTAGGCTTGTAGTGGCTCATCCGGTCTGCTCTATCCATTTGTGGTGTCAGTGCCAAATTAAAGTCTCCCCCCCAAATAATATGGCGAGACCCTACATCCATGATTTTGCCCCAGAGTGTGGTAAAGAAAGCGGGCACGTTTAGGTTAGGAGCATAGCAATTAACAAATGTATATGTGTCACGACCCAGTCGCCCCCACAGGAGAGCGTAACGTCCCTCGCTGTCCACCAAATCCCCACACTTAAGAAACAGCACTGTGCGTCCAAGGAGAATGGCGACTCCCCTCGCGTAGGTGGAATAAGAGGAGAAGGTACGGACTCCGGCCCATTTGCTTGCAAAGGTGGCCCTCCCCTGCGGTGACAAGTGAGTTTCTTGCAACATGGACATGGTGTCTGGTGAGATAAGCAATCACATTACGACATTTTTTGGCATTATTAAGCCCTCTAACATTCCATGACATGCAGGTCAATTGTGCATCAGTATTTAAGGCAGCCATAGGCAAAAAAATATCAATTTGACCAGTCTTGTTCTGCGTGATGCTGCAGTACCCACTCTAGACAGACGATATAAGTTAACATGACTTTGTATAACTCGACCAACCGTACCAAGTGAAAAAAGCCCCCCCCCCGAACCAGCCCATCCCCCCTCAGCATCCCAATCATGCCAGCAGCCGTCTTTCCCCCCTCCCACTCCCCCCACTTCAACATCATACCATTATATATGGGGAGCACCCGTGAGGGAAACATCAGCAAGGGCGCACAGCCACATCTCCCGCCGATGGCCTCCCATACTGTACCGCCCTCGGTGGAGGCCAGGGCAGGGATAGTGGTCCTTGGAGAACATTACCACTGGAGAGGTCAGCTAGTCCTGTTCTGCAGCAGAAAGTCCAAGCCCTCCGCACACCTGGATCAAGGGTATAGCTGTGCAAAGCGGCAGAAAGTCTGGACGAGGCGAAGCCATGTGATCAATGTTCATTCATTGCTAAGGATGGGTCTTCTTCTTCCGGGTCCGCCTCAGCATCTCGGCCACCCCTCCGGGCATTATGAATTGTTTTCAGAAAGTCTTTGGCTTTCTGGGGATTAGTGAAAAAACAATACTTCCCCTGATGTGTGACACGTAGCTTCGCCGGGTATAGTAGGGCATATTCCAACTGGGCATCTCGTAGTTTCTTCTTCACAGGTATGTATTTGCGGCGCTCCTCTTGCACTAGTGGGGTGAAATCAGGATATATGGAGAAAGTGATTCCATTATATTGCAGGGTTTGTTGAGTCTGGACAACCCTGAGTGCCACATCTCGATCGCGATAATTCAGTAATTTAGCAATGATCGGCCTAGGCGGCAGTCCGGGCTTGGGCATAGGAGCCAATGATCCGTGCGCTCGTTCGACAATGAATTGAGGTGAGAACGCATCCTCCCCCACCGATCCTTTGAGGAGCTTCTCGATATAGAGTTCCATTCTGCTCGTGTCTGTGGATTCCGGAATGCCCGTGACGCGTATGTTGTTGCGTCGGTTACGGGCTTCCAAGTCCCCGTTCTTGGCTGCTATGAGTCGAAGCAGGTTGTCCATGTGGGTCAATTGCGTGGAATGGGAAGAGGCGATGTCGTCATTGTCCGATATACGCTGCTCAGTTGACGCTATTCTTTCTTCGTGTTGGTCCACTTTATGTACCAAGGCGTCCAGCCGAGATGTCATCCCGTCAACTTTTTCCACTACAGTGGCGAACCGCTGCCTCATCTCCTGGAACAGGTGGTGTAGATCAAGTTCCTTGGCAGGAGAAGCAATGGTAGACTAATTTGCATCACTGGGCCCTGGGTCAGCGGGCGTCGATTTTGTACCTCTCTTTGCGCCATCGAAGCTTATTTTTGTCTGGCGGTTTTCAGGACGCACCATTCTGCTCTCCGGTCACTCTTCGCCCAGCAGTCCACGTTCTGCCCACGCAGTTCCGCAAGGCTCTAGATGAGAGGTGGTATAGCGTCGACAGCAGTCACCCTCCGAGACAGATAACGCCTCACCAACCCACACAGTGGTTCTCAATGCTGGAAACAGTTTTAGCGGGAATTGGGGACTGCACTCCAGGAAGCTCAGATCGCCAGCCTGCATATGCGATGCCAAGTCGTGGTAGGAGTAAGCATAGGGAGCCTCACCAGTAGTCGTTGATCAGTAGTGCATCATGTGCGATACGCTCCAAGCCATGTAGCACTATGAGGCGGCCCAGCCCACGAGCCCATGGTAGGCAGCTATTGGTGTAGCTGTCAGCACACAAACAAGCCAGCAGTGTGCCCCACGACCACGGAGGCACAAAGCAATGTGGTCAGCTTAGACTCTGGTAGCCAACCACGATTGCCGCAGCAGGCCACCGCGGCAGCGTCTGCAGTCCAGGGTTTCAGGCGAGATATTGAATGTGTACTGGGCCCGAGTGTCACCAAATGGCCAGAGGATGAGCGGACACGGCAAGCGCGGCAAGGTCTCTTACAGGGCGGGTGATCGCGCCCCCACTCCCCACCGATCGCAGGGCGGTCGGGTCGCCGCCGGTCCCAGGTACCCCCTCACCTCAGGCAGTGTGGTATCGGGGTCCGCGACCGTCTTCCTCCTCTCCAAATGCCCGAGTTCCGCAGCGGCAGCCGCGGCACCCCTCCCGAGGGCCGACACACAGCCCGGTCCGCGCTTAGGTGGAAGGCGCGGTTCCCAGGCGATGAGCCCGCCGGTGGTGAGCCACCGACGCTGGGCAGGCACTCCTGGGCAACGAGCAGCCCTCGCAGTCGGCAGCAGCCCACACCAGCGAAAAAAGGGGACGAAACCAGGACCTTCCCAGGCGCCAGAGCCAAGGGCGCGAGTGGGGCCTATAGCCTTGTGGCGAGCACCGGCCTTGCGTAGCTCCTGATGGCCGACCTCCGCACCCAGCAGTCTTCAAGGGCCCTGTCGGCAGATTTTCAAATGTCGATTTTGTCGGCCCAGAATGTGCCGGAGGTCCAAGCTTCGGGTCGAGTGCAGGGGGCTGCTCGCTACATCAGATGGTAAGTAGCATTACAGGATTGCTCACCAGTGGTAAAGGATATCTGTAGGATAGTGATCCAAGGAACGGGAGCTACACAGCTAGGCAGCCATTCGTGTGTGCGCCCTCTAGCGCCCCCCAACTTTGTGAAAAACCTCACTTGATAAAATTAAATGGAATATTCATTCATTGTATACTTTTTGGGGTGTGCTTCAGATGTTTATGGTAACTATTGTAAATAATAGCATTCAATAACCTTTGACACCACTAAATAATTCTTGGTTCTAAAAAGTAATTTTTGGGCCCTACCCAACGGAACCATTTGTAGTTCTTTATCATTATTACCTAGGTTCCGAGGGACACAGGGTTTTCCAAATTGTTCTTAATGGTACAGTGTAGGAGCCTGCAGCTGAAATTCCCCAAGTACAGATTCCTGAAACTGGAGATTGGCAACCTACTACCTAGCCAAAGCACCAATCCACAAACTGTGCAAATAAGCTCCAATGACAGTCAATTTTTAGAATGCCAGCACTGGGTCTTCTCCATGTTGATGAGAAATCAATTGACCATCAATGTGTGATAAGCTTCATATGCATCTTCCACAGGGGCCATAATTAGCCATTTGTGGGATAATCTGGTGCTCAACTTGCAACAGTGCAAAAAGAACAATTGATGGACAGAATGAAGAACAATGTCATACATTCACCCTAGTACAGAGATCTGGGTCTAAAGTCATTGTTTTTTTGCTCACCATGCCACCATATGCAAATCAGTCTTGACCCTGCGCCCACACGGGAACACTCCAGCCCGAACTGCCAGGCCAGGTCCTTCCCTGGACTGGAAACAAGCATCCGAGGACCGGTTTCGTGGCATTGAGAGCACATGACTCAAGTCTGGGCTTACCTGTCCCACTCGGGTGACAAATGCAAAAAGAACAATTGATGGACAGAATGCAGAACAATGTCATACATACACCCCAGTACAGAGATCTGGGCCTAAATCCATCGTTTTTTGGCTCACCATGGCATTCCAGTTTGGACCCAGTCATATGCAAATCAGTCTTGACCCTGCACCTACATGGGAACAGTCCAACCCCAACTTGCAAAAGTGCCACCAGAGGAGTAAAATCTCTCATAAAGACCCTCAGAGCAGATGCCCCTCAACTAAGCACAGGCAATGCTGATGGCGGTCATGAGTTTATTTATTTATGGAATTTTTAATGCGCAGCTACTACCCAAGGGTGTCTAGGCGCCCTAGTTGTGTCCAAAAAGTAAACAGCCATCAAATCTATGGGCATAGCTGTAAGTGCCATAAGCATACCAAAGACGTTAGGCTCAGGAAAGACATTATTTTGAAGGGGCATTGAAAAGCAAGATCTTGTTGACTATCTTGAGGTCCATTACAAGTCTGTATTGACCAGTGGACTCCTGGGCCAAAAGTGGGGATGGCACATATGTGACAACCTTCTCTCTCGCACACCATCCAGATAGCACTGGCGTCAAGCTCAGATTGCACCACCACATCCTGCAAAACCTTTTTTTCTCACCATAGATGGGGCATCATGCACCGGCTGAGCCAAAAACCTTATGCAATACTTGAGCTCCAAAATCTCAAGGACTCATTAGCCAGACATATCTTCCATGAAAATGGAGAAGACTGGCAGCTCCCGTCTTCTCCATCTGTCTTCTGTTGAAAAGTGAGTACTCATGCTTATGCAGCAGCTATTGGGGGAGGGAGCAGAGAGTGCATGAAAAAGAGAGGCCGAGCTGTTGGCGGAAAGGTCTGCCTGGTCAGCACCAGTTGACTGTCCTCTAAACTTGTTGCTAGTGAAGGAATGGTCTCAGATAATCTTGAAAGAAGGAAGAAAGGAGTCTTTCACTTGTTAGCAACTCTTTTTATACTTTGGCCCAAAAGGTGGATCATAAAAAATGGAGTAATGAGGGAGGTCGTCTGAGAACCAACAAGTCTCTTCTCTACCCAACCCAACAATACACCTCCCAATGCCTGACTCAGTTGCTCGGATTTAATGTCAGACAAAAAAAACTGGCCTGTTACTCCATCAGAGACAGCAACCAAACCAGGTCCTCACTATTTCTGCACAAATTCAAAGAGAAACTTTGGGTGCCATATTTTGAGATCTTCACCTGCCTGTTTCAGCGCAAGGCTCAATACATGTCGCATTCTTTTGCAAATTTTATTTGGACCGGAGGAGGCACATACCATTGCTAAGGTCCTACAATTTTGAACAATGCCGGCCTGCATATTTGTTCTTACAAAATCTAACGTCACATTTTGTTTGAAGTGTCATTTTTATGGGCTGTGTTTAATTAGAGAAAGACGTTAAAAGTTTGTAATTCTGTTCAGGAGGAACAGTAGTATATTCTCATCTGCATCCATTAGTAGCAAGAGAAACTTGTAAGATATTTTATGTGCATGTGGTTTTAAGGTCTTATTTATATGGATGTTTTATCTGTTTTTATGTTATGGTTTTATGATTTTAGCTGCCTTGTCCGGATCTCTTAGGTTTCAGGGATCCACTGGTGCAACGGATGTACCGAAGGCAAAGCACTAGGCCACATGGGCACTGTGTTTATGTGGACTATAGAGGCATACTTTCTATTATCCCAAAGTGAAAGCTTGTTCGGGAAAAAAAATTGGTCCTTAAGTATTGCACAGAGATCATTTGTATGTGTGTGTCTCTCTGTTTTGACCACCAAGCTTTTCCAAAAAGTGGTGAGTAGGAAAATGTGTCAGGAAGCCTATCTCTTAAGGGCGGGCATCCTGCGGTACAATCACTGGTTGTCCTGTTTTACACAGGGAACTGGTCAAAGATTTATTAAGGCACAGCCATCTGTGGCCCTCCTCTCTCTCTTCATGGGAACGACCCCACTGTACAGTAGGACTGCTTTGCAAACTCAAAATGAGGCCCAAAGAGTCCTTAAAAAAGTACACAGTAGAAGCCACATATAATTTTACCAGCAGAACATTTGAGTTCATAAAGGACATTATGTATGTGAGGACATACTTGGGATCCATAATTCGTCAGGAGTTGCCTGGGAAGATTCAGGGGAACTGCTGCCCAAATGTAAGCACACCTTAGCAATGGTCTGCACCTCACCCCCGAAAGTATATCCGTTTTTGCTTACCTCCAAGAGGCCTTACTGTTCTTTGTGTCTTCGGTCATGTTGTGACTATTGCTTACCCTGAATGGAAGTGGTCTATGTTTTAAAGTATGAACCCACCCTGGGGAGGAGGGGAGGGATGTGGTGTTGAATTACATTGCTGCTATGTCTGGGAGGAGAGTTGGAGAACTCCCCAGCATGGGTGGGACGAGCATTAATCTGGGGAGTGTGGGTATCAGTCCCTTTGCTTGTGGTGTAGCTGCAAGATGGAGTGTGGCTGGGTTGCATTAGCGCGGAACCAGTTACTATTGATTCTCTTGTGCTTGTAGAGCGTTATATCAGAAATCACTAGCTAGAGGGTGATTAAGAATTTATATAGTACTGGACTGCCATTTTAGTGTGTTTGTACTGGTGTGTCTGGTGTCTGTCTTTTTATGCAAAGGTAGGTGTGTACTAAGTGCTGTTTATTTATGGATGAGCCTCCTGCGTGAGTGGTGGTATTTATGGCGAGTATGTGTGAGGAAGTTCCACAAGAGTCAATGGGGTTAGAATTAAATGAACTAGTGACAACATCTTAGCTTCCAGTTCTACATGCGTAACTATACAACAGCAATCAGACACATGAAATTGGTCATGTGTATTTGTGAGCTACTATTGCAAAACCTGGCCATTTTGCCAATAGCAGATGAGCCGTAACAAAGGCCGCTGTTTCTTTGGAGTTGAGCAGAATGGGATACTGTTTGTCTTGGCTGTCAGTTTTATGTACAGGATAAGCCGACCGGAGCATTAATTGTTTTTTTCATCTTTATTAGTACTTGTGTATATTTCATAGTTGCATTGTCTGGAAGGTTGTAAGAAGCGATAAAACAAGATCGCAAAAAAAAAAACCCGATATAATTACACCCAATAAAATATCATTATCTAGTATAAAAATCAAAAAGAAAGATATAGGTCACATGACACCCTAAATTCACATTATATACAGTACATGAACTAAAGCAAGCGCAGTAAGAGCCAGCTGAGACATCACCGACTGACCCACTCCCTTCCCCTCCCCCATTATTCCCCACCTGTGTGCCATAATTTGGAAATAATTACGAGTCTCACCCAACTATTTCTCCAATCCTGAGACCTTAACCATTCATCAAGAAGGCCCCAAATCCCTGCACCCATTCGCTTAGCTCTTTTCCCCTTGCGTTTATAAAGTACAATCTCCAAATTAAAGACAGAGAAAAACCTCCCTTGCCACAGTTGGAAGGATGGTGCCTGCAGATCAAGCCACGCTGAGGCGATGCAGATCTGAAATACCGCCCTCACAAAAAACATGAGGGACTCCACTCCCATCAAATCCAGGTCCGGATCCACCCCCAGCATCATCACTCGAGGAGTGAAATCCATATTACCATTACATATGTTGCCTAAACATTTAGAAATCTGCACACTTACTATATCTAAAACTAGCAGCTCGTCCCGACCTTGCCCGGGAGCAACAGGCTTCCCCGACCCCCGCCCGCCCCGACATTGTCCAGCAGCCCCTGCCCCCGCCCGGCCCGTCCCCCTCCTGCCCCGACCCCCGCCTGCCCTGACCCCAGCCTGCATTCTCTTTTCTCCTGCAGCCCAGGCCCCTGCCCAGCCCGTCCCCCGCCTGCCCCGACATGGGTCCCCATACCTCAGCCTGCTCTCCTCCCGCCTGTCCGCTACTCGCACCACCGCTGGCTTGTCCGCTGCTCCTCACATCACTGCTCCTCCCCCGCGCCATGTCCGCCGCTCCCTTACCTCAGCCGCCGCTCCTCCAGCCTGTCCGCTGCTCGCACGGCCGCTGGCCTGTCCGCTGCTCCTCACGTCACTGCTCCTCCCCCGCGCCATGTCCACCGCTCCTCGTCGCGCTCCTGGACGACGCTCCTCCCCGCGCTCCTGACGTAAGCACCCACGTCGCGGCCGGCGCTACTTCGGAGGGACTACTTTTTTTTCACTGTAAACTTTTTAAATAACGTTTTTTTTTAATTTATATAGCCTATAACCATCTACACACCCTGACGATTCCAACAGTGTATCGGGTGTGTGGATTGGCGCTGTGGTTCCCGAGTTTACCCGCATCAAAGGCTGAAAGTTCTTCCTTTATTATAGTAGTATAGATAGGGCATGTACCAAGCATGTGAACCAAATCCCCAGCATGAGATTGGCACATGGGCAGTTAACACCCCCCCATTTAGATTTTTTTGCTGGGGTAAAATATAGATAAAAGATTGTCTTGTAATGCTATGCTTGTATCCCCAAAGAGCACAGCACTGTGCGACTTAACTCGAGAGAATCATATAAGGTATATTAATCTGACCAGAGCTGTGCTTGCCACTTAGAATTATGCTTCTCGAGATCATCTGGTGTCTGTTTACATAACTGGTTATATATAACTTATATATGACACTAATAGAGGGTTTTTTCAACCACAAGAAGGTGGTCCAAGAGAGGTATGTAGAATTGCCCTTATTTCTCTCTGAACTAGCAAAATGTGTAATGCACAGGGAAAGGCATCCCTTAAGGATAAGACCCCTCACTCACCCGGAGGTGACATGCTTCATCATATGGGTCCACCTTAAAAGTGTAAAAAACCTAGTCACCACTGGGAGCTACTACTTCAAGATTTAAGGAAGGAGCTCAGAGATGTTTTGAGTTGGTAGGGAGTAGGATAGTAATCCCATATGCCTGATGATGGGTAGTAGTGAGGTTTGAAGCGCTGTGTGAAAGAAGAGCGTGAATTAAAACTATTTTGGTCAATTTTGACCTACTAGTGTCAGTTGTTCTACATCCATACCACTGTGCTGTTACATTTTAATCCTGTCAGGTAGAACACATTAATAAAGTCAATTGGTGATTCTATCTAGGCAGTTTTAATTCCCACTCTTCTTAAATCTTGAAGTAGTAGCTCCCAGTGATGACTAGGTTTTATCCTTAAGGGATGCCTTTCCCTGTGCATAACACATTTTGCTAGTTCAGAGAGAAATAAGGGCAATTCTACATACATTGTACACACATGCATGAGACTGTAGGTGTATAAATTGTTTTTTGAATCTTGATGAGGGAATATACACCCACATGTCTATAAACATTCCCTCCTGACCCCCAATCCACGGTAGTGTTATATGGTCCAAGAGAGGTATCATCTCCCAACCCACTGGTCCACCAGCTTTATCGTGCAAAAAGCTGCGAGTTTGCAGACATTTGAAAAACTCCTTTTGATTCAGATTGAATTTAAGCATGAGTTCCTCAAATGACAAAAACTTTGCTCTTGGAAAAAGTCCCCTAGTCTACAGAATCCCAGTTTCTGCCATCCAGCCAAACAAGCATCCTGAAACATTCCAGGAATTGAAGGGTTCTTTTGGATCAAAGTATACCAATTCCATTTCTCTACCCCAAACTTCTTTTTCAGCCCTGTTTTTATAGGCCGCTCCCAGCACCTTGAAGCTAACTTTCTTGCAATAGCTGGGTTCTAGCTATCATAGCAGGCATTATTTAGCTTCCGATCCTATTGTTAGCTTGAAAATTGATGGCACACCCCGTATAGACTCGGGTGTTTCGTCTCTATTAGAAGAACCCCCGCATATATTGGAAAGCAGCAGCTATGGAGGCCCAGAGGCCAAGCCACCATCTAAGAGGCTACGGCAGGCTAGATGAGGTCACTCTGCATCCTGCTTATGGCCGAATCCTCGTGTCCCCATCGTAATCAGAGGTCCGGTGAGGAAACATTTTTTTATTCAGATCTGCGCAGGAATGAGCGTCTCTGCACTACAAGATATCTCGCCTGGCTCTAAAATGTCAGCATAGCGGACCCGAAGGAAGATTTCTTTGTCTAGTGGGGCGATTCATCGTGTCTCTACCTTGTATGCCGACCGCAGTCACCAAATTGGAGCAGCAGTTTCAGCGAGTACAGGACCGGAAGAGTGCAGTTAGTATCGGATGAGGTTGGGGTTCTTAATTATCTCTCCTCCATTAGAGCTTCAATCGGGGGGAAAGCCCACAAATGTATTTTTGGTGCTTCTGCATTGGCTTCCACTCTGCACCCTGCTTCCTGATGGCTGTGGCCTACTGTAATCATTATCGTGCAACGTCATGTTCCACCCGCACTTACTACGTGTTGTGCCACTTTAACTTCACCCTGAATGTTCTGGAGAACTTATACCTGCTCCGTCTAACATACGTGTCCTCTGCAGAGAACCCTGCGGTCCACGAGTTGGGCTTCAGTGGGTTCATGATCTTCTCCCTCAGCCTCATGATTCTGAACTTTCTCCCCTGGATGATAACTGGGTTAAACACTGTTAGTTCTGAGCATCATCCTCTGCACCCAAGAACTTAATATGAAAACATCTGGATTGCTGATGTGCAGCGTACTATAAACTTCTGTGAATTGTGAAAAAATAATTTGAATTACTAACTGTGTAGTTCATGTCCTGAATGGCAAACCTTCTGAAATAGCATGTGCTATGCTTTTACCCTAGAGATGAGGCAAACTCATGGCCACAGAGAGAAAACAGTCTGTCCCCCAAACTGATGCTGTTTGTTCCCATTTAGTACTATTTCTTTCTTTGTCTACTTCCTTTGCTCCCATCCCCTCTCCTCTGAATCTCTCCCCTTGCCTGCTACATTGCCTAGCCCCCTGCCCTTTTGTGCCCCTTGACTATGCACTCCTTCTCCCCTTGTTGGGGGAAAGATCCAATATTTATACTCTGGAGTCTCAGTGAACCCGCTGAGAGAGTCCACAGCACCAAGGGAGCCACTCACAGTTGAGGTATGGTATGGCACCCCTTGCCAAAGCACTCCCTCTACACTTTTGGGGGAAGGATCCAGTATGTAGGCCTTGGAGTCTCAGAGACCCCTCTGAGAGAGTCCACTGCCTATAGGGAGCCTCTTGTAACGGAGATGGGGAAATGATACCAGTTCCTCTGGGATCACAGCTTACTGGACTTTGGACGCAGCTTTGTCTCGTCTATCAGTTTGTGTCCCCGTCACTCTCCCCCTCCTCTTTCCATGCTGTGTCTCTCACCCCCCCTCTTCTTTTCCTCCTTCATTCTCGGTCTACTTCCCCTGCTCCTACCCCCTCCCCTGAATCTCTCCCCTTGCCTGCTTTTTCCCTTACGTATATGTCCTTCTTGTTTGTCTCGACCTTACATGTAACTATGTTGCCATGCTCTATTAACTGTGTAACTTTTGTAACAATGTAACCTGCAACTATGGTCCGATACTCATGTAAAGCTCTCGGATACCTCCAGGTCTAACCAGCGCTATATAAAACCTTTAAAATAAATAAAACAAGTAGTACGCTTTAAAGTTCGGAAGAGTCCAACGCTCCTTTTCTCTGGGTAATTCAAAAATGTAGTTGCCCTCCTTGTTTTGCCGTAGGACCTTATGAATCTAGACACAAGAGTATCTAATGCCTTAAAACAAACATTTTCAAACTCAAGCAGCATAGATCTAAAAAGATAAATCTCTCTAAAATCTCTGGTAGAAGCAGCATTTTTATGATATTACATCGGCCAACAATAGACAAATGAAGATGCAATCGCTCAACATCTTTTTTTGCTTTGGCCAATATTGGCCTGATATTATTCTTAACCAACTGATCTATCTTTGCCCCTATCTTTATTCCTAAGTAAATCGCCTGATCCACCCCACTTGGATCCTGACTGACTATGAACTGATTTACTACCACTTGCGTTTGTCGATTAAGGGTTTAGCATGAGATTTTTCCAAATTCTGTTGCTCACTATCAACATGGTGGATGAGTTTCATACAAGCACTGTATAGGTGTCCAGTGGCGAGACTGCCAATCATGGGAAGTCAATCAGGATTAATCAATATTGAGAGAGGAACAAGGCAGGGGTGTCCGTGCTCTCCTTTGCTATTTGCACTTTGTATAGACCCTTTTATCCATAAATTAGAAGCCAATGCAGACATACTGCCTGGCTTTGAAACTAAAATTCTGGCTTATGAAGGTGATATTCTGGTTGCATCGGGGATCCAGCATCCACCATGCATCGGGTACATGCATATCTCCTCAGGTGTAAGGCCCATATGGCGTTCCTACAAGAATCACATTTAACTGAGTCCGAAACACAAAAAACACGCAAAAAATGGAGGGGACAGATATACTCTACTAACTATTCGGCCTTTGCCAGAGGCGAGACCATTTGGATACGCCAGGGGGTCCCATTTCTTAAGCTGGAACACAGAGTTGATCACCAAGGGAGATACATCCTGTTGAAAGGCACACTAGATGGTTCCCTGGTGGTACTCGGCAGCACCTATGCCCCTAACTTTGATCAGGACCGCTTCCTACATCAACTAGGAGTGGCATTAGTAGACTGGGATGGTATACCCTGGGTGCTGGAAGGAGATTGGAAAGCTGTATTAGACACTGCCCTGGATAGATCAAACCCACCCCTTCATGGTACGAACGCTCGCTGACCTGTTCACTACATGGGCTGACGGATGGGCGCTCTCTGACGCATGGCGATGCCTACACCCTACTCGCAAAGAATACTCACTTTATTCTCCAGCACATAGTCTATAAAGCAGAATCAATAGATTCCTCTGCTCTAGATCTAGTATCACTTAGGTCTGCCAGTCAACATATCTAGCAAAAACCTTCTCAGCCCATAACCCCCTAGAGCTCACACTTAACTGGGGTAATGTGCCCACTCCAGTGCCCACCTGGAAGTTGCATCCGCAATTACTAGAAGATG
Organism: Lissotriton vulgaris; assembly: GCF_964263255.1. Taxonomy (NCBI): domain Eukaryota; kingdom Metazoa; phylum Chordata; class Amphibia; order Caudata; family Salamandridae; genus Lissotriton; species Lissotriton vulgaris. Next base: position 1,965,360,354 of record NC_141687.1, read on the forward strand.
CCCCATTTCATACAGCCCTTTCCAGCACTATAACTATTCAGCCGAAAATTAGAACACAGCCTCCTCTAACTTAATGGAATGGGACACCCTGAAAGTGGTTGTAGGGGGGCGTTGATAGGACAGTTGGTGGGGGCCCAACAGGAGACACACCAACATTTACTGAGAATCGAACAACGGATGGACACACTCGAATATGAGGCCGTGACGGACCCTGGAAAAAAAAAAGGAGGCATTGCAGCCTGCCCTTACAGACCACGCTGAAACACTAGAGACACTGCTGACAGTAGACTATAGAGCATTCATACAACGCAAACACACAGAAGTGGACAGGTCTGGTACACTGCTCACTCACATAGTTAGGGATAGAACTGATCCACCGACCATAACTAGAATCCGTACACCTGCGGGACATATAGCATATACCCAACGAAAAATAAACTAAGCCTTTTATGATCACCTTAGTGCACTCTACATGACACCTATCCCTGTGGAGGGTCTCTCTATGGCAGAGTTTTTGCTGGATCTCTCCTTTCCGGTAATTCCCGAAGACGTACAAAAAGACATGGATAGCCCCATAACCCAACAAGAAATTCGAGCTGCAATTAAGGGTCTGAATCGTAACAAAGCACTGGGGATTGATAGGCTACCACTTGAATTCTACCATACACACTTAGAGACCATGGTACCCACACTGGAATGAGTATACAAAGTTGCCTTTGAGACTTTGCATCTACCACATTCCACCATGCAAGTACTGGTCACGTCGATACCCAAACCAGGACGCGATGGCTTAGAGCGGTCTAATTATAGACCCCTCTCCCTACTAGCGACTGAATATAAAATTTTAAGTAAGGCCCTTGCCAATCGTATACAGCCATATCTTAATGCACTCATGCACAGTGACCAATGCGGTTTCCTACCGAACCGTAGCACATCCCTTAATACCAAACTGTTACACTATGTCATGAAGGCCACTCCACATGTTTAACAGTCTGCAGGAGGCATAGCACTAGACCTTAGGCAGGCCTTTGATTCCCTCTCCTGGGACTTTGTTCGTGACTCTACAACGATTTGGGTTCCCGGACACGTATCTCAAATAGGTATGCTTATTATACACATCCCCCACAGCCAGAGCACGCACAGGTCATTACATCTCAGACCAATATACTATCCATAGGGGTACAAGGCAGGGATGCCCGCTACCCCCCTGTTTGTTCTTGCGCTGGAGCCCCTAGCAATATCACTTAGAAGATTGGAGGACCGGCTTGGCATCCCCATTGACTGTGCAAACCACCGAATTTCCATTTATGCAGATGACATCCTCTAGTATCTGCGGGATCTGACAGCAGACAATACCCCTCTTCCTGATGTTTTTGCCAATTTTGAACGTCTCTCCGGTCTGGCTATAAACCTGGGAAAGTCTACAGCCTACTTCTATCAAGAAACACCATACCCAAATAACCTGCAGTTTGGCGATTACGCCCTACCAGCGGCCCCTGCCAACTTCAAATATTTAGGCATTCAAGTCTACGGAATGCAGGCGAATCAAATTGAAGGCAATATAGTGCGGGCTATAACGGCCCTTTGTGCCAGTGTGGTCTTTTGGTCCTCTCTGCCGTTATTGGTGATGGGGCGAATCGCCATCTCGAAGATGGTGATGCTCCATTGCCTATTATACTATTTTGTGAACTTGCCCGTTAATCCGCAGTCCATTTTCAACACACTGAATACTATATTGGTGAACCTTATATGGGGAACAGGCCATAGACGGATGAGTCTGTGGAAGCTCCAACTGGTGAACCGGAGTGGCGGCCTAGGAGTTACTGACTTCAGGGCCTACTACTACGCCAGTCAGCTTCAGTGGATATCGTACTGGATTGCAGGGAGAAATCTACAGGACATTTGGTATACACCTCAAGAGTTAAACCAGGGTAAGCTGCACTCACTACTATTGCCTAAAGCCAAGATTCCCATGGATAGCTCCCCTCCCCCTACTGAAGACTGCTCTGCAATGCTGGAGGAAGGCACTATCATATACCTCCCCGGTGCCCCCTTACGCAATGAAAATCCCCCTCTTGGGCATTCCCGCACCACAAGACAGGCTCACGAAGGCCAGGATACAGGACTGGGTAGACGCAGGAGTGGAGGACATCGGAGCGTTCTTCGGGGATGGTACCATGCTCGACCATGACTCCTTTCTTCATGCTAAGGGTGCACCACCACGCTTATACCTACTACACGCTGCAGTGTCCCATTACATTAGGAACACATGGGCCCCACAGCGTAGTGAACCCTCACTACATAGACTACACCTCTTATACTACATGGGAAATGGGGGGCACCTGGTCCGTTAGTTATACACAGGTATCCGGACACATGCAGCAATTGCACTCACATCCCTTAGAGCGCACTGGTCCGAGGACTCTAATATGGAAATTACTGACAAGGCTTTGAAGTGCATGCTAGAACACCCCAAAAAAGTCTCACGTAACGCGAAACTAAAGTTCATCCAGATGATGGTCCTGTATAGATCATACCTCTCCCCTAAGAGGATTCATCAAATGTTCCAGGACTCTTCTCATTGCTGCCCCCGTTGTAAAGATGATGAGGCAGACTTTATCCATATGCTATGGTCCTGCCCCTGCCTTCGAGAACACTGGGTGGGAGACCGTCACTCTCTGAGCGAAGTCACACAAATCCCGGTTTCGGACGACGCTTTGAACTGCTTCATGGGTCTCCGTAGACGCTCAAAGGTGCAGAAGGTGTGATTGAGGTTTTTAGACTTGGTCCTCATTTTAGCAATAAGAGCCCTCACCATGAGATGGAAATCCCCCAGATGTCCTGCGGTATCCACCTGGCAGGCTGACATGCTTCAGTGGGGGAAGGCAGAAGGTGCAGCTCTTCGCAGAGAAGAAGAGAGGGGGCTGAGAAAGCAACCCATCTCGATGGACTGGGACTCGAGCTAGAATCACTTTACTTACTACACCCACAGGATACCCCAACCCCATAAAAAATGTCCTTCGTTTTTTATCGCATAGAGCAAAATATACAGAATTTGCATGCAACATATATGCTGTAACTATCACAAATACAAAAGACTGCCTCTGTAAGATAGTCATTGCATTGGACAGAATGTCGAAGTCATCAAAGTATGTTAAAAAAAAAATGTAAAATCATTTCATGTTGCTGCAGGTGGAAATAGGCCTTTTAGCGACACTTTAAGAGAGCGGTAGTGGTACTCTTTCTGGTAGCAGTGTGGTTCCTGCTTTAAAAAAGACCCAACTACAGTACTTAATACCTATATCCCAATCCGTTTTAGGTCTCGCCTACCCAGCGCACATGCCCTGCTTAGGAAAAAGACCTTTCGTAATCGACACAGCTTTGCAGGCAAAAACGTGCACGCGCTGCATTGCTTTCAATGGCAACGCGTGCACGTTTGGCGATTCCCTTGCGGGAGCGAGCTTTCAAACCATATGTTTTTAATTAACATATGGTTCTTGCTCGCTCCCGCAAGGGAACCAGGCGCAGGCCCCCTCCTGTAAAAGGGTGGCTAGACAACCAGTGACCAAAGACCCTTTTGTGTTGCCCGGCGGTGTCGCCTCTGTTACCCACAAAATATTAATCAATGAAGAAGCAGGCGCTGGAGACTGAAAGGCAGGAAACGAGGGTTTATTCTCTCCGGAGGAGAACACATCAATTCAGACAGCAAGTATCGTCACGAGGTGCTCTAACCGCATCTCTGAGGCCTGGCCTCTTATACGCAGGTTTATTGCTTTATTACATGAAACACATATTTGTCAATACTTTGATGTACGGAAAAGCATCCTAGGAATCCCCGCTTCAAGCCCGTTCCCACACATTTACAGTTGAAATCCCCACCCCGGTCACAACAGGTGATGATTATCGCGCAGCTGGACATTCCGCCGATTCACGGAATGTGTGGAGTTGATCGGATCTCATGGGGTGAAGGGTGTTCGATCGACTCGAGGGTCCTTTGATAGGGGGAAGCTTCCTACTGTACGGGGGTGTGATAAACAGTATCCGCAGGGCCAGGTGGCGGCCTGGGAACAAGGGAGACAAACGGGCACACAGGAAAAAGGGGGGTTTGTATCAAAGGACTTGGGACCATGAAAGGGATGAAGGGAGGTGTCGCGCTGGGAACAGGATGGGATTCCGAGGCAGAGCTGCGCTGAAGAGGGGTTTATGACCCAAAGCATGTGAGAGCGGGAGGGGGTTGTCAGCGTGCGGGGGATGCCTGCGAGGTTAGGATAGAGAGAGACGCGCTGGCTATCAGCGAGGGCAGGGAGGCCATGGTGCTTAAAATGGCTGCCGCTTACGCGCACGAATGGGCTCGAAAGAGAGCAAGATGGCGCCGATAATGTTGACGTTTGCAGCCTAACTTTTAACAGTCCTCCCTTTTCAACATATCTAGCCAACTTGCCTACTCAATGTCAATTTTCATCAAATTCCTAACCTCGGCATCATATAATGCTCTCATGCGTTCGTTTCCAAAGTCCACAGTCTTAGGGCAAATACAATTTGCACATAATGAACACAGAGGTGGCAGACATTGAATTCCTAAGCATAGACCGCATATTACAACTACAGGAATCAGGATAATGGTGAACAGTCTCCAGCCCCAGTTCTTAACGGTGTTCCAGAACCAACCACCAAGCGACCATTCTTCTTGTTCCTGGTGGACTTCTGAAGAGAGTCTGTGAAGATGTTCGATGGCTTTGTACACTGAGGGTGAGTTGTCCGGTATGTATGTACAGCAGCTAGACCCAATAATGCGGCATGCTCCACCACGGTCCGCAAGAACCACATCTAGGACAAGGCGGTTCTGGAGGGCCACCAAGCGGACCGCTTGAAGCTCGGCGGTGTTATTAGCAAGGATTCCAGCTGTGATGTTCATTGTTGTCTCAACTGCCTGGGTCAGATGTCGGATGGCACGGCTGTTTGCCATCGGGCCCCAGAGTGGAACGAGTCCCTTCATTGCATCGAGGAACTGTGCTCCTGTCGAGTCGGCTTGTTCAATGTCCTTGGCTCGTTTTTGTCTATGATGATTCGCTGGGGCCAAATAAGTTGGAGGAAGGATGAAGGAGATGAAACAAGTGCCCCCCCCAGCCCTTGGGGAGCCAAGTGTAAGCCTTCGTGCCACAAACGAAATACATATTCGGAGAGGATACAAAGGAAGGCGGATCGGTGGAGTCCAAAGTTCTGGTGAAACGGCAGGCGCTGCGGCCTACCAGCTGTGTCCCAAGTCCTTCTATGCACATGTGGCCTGTGACGTTGATGACTGATAGGGCCACAGTCAGGGTGGCAGCCGTTCGTTTCCGCAGGTAGGAGAAGGTGGGTCTGGTTGGATTGTTGAACACCTGCATTTCAATTCGCTCTTTAGCAGGAATGTCCATGTGGATTGAGTCGTTGGAGGTCTGCGGGCAGAAGTGCGTCTTCGTTTTGTTTCGCCAGACCCCGTGGTAGTAATGCGTTACAGTTTTGCTGGAGGTGGCATTGTCCTTAAAGCTTTCTTGCAGAAGGATCAGCCAAGCAAGGCAGGAGCCGTGAACTGAGAAAGGTGAAGGGATGAATGGTATCGAGTGTCCAGTGGCGTGGGGTAGCAACCCACAGATCCAACAGTTAGTGGCATTGGTGGCGAGGTTGTGCTGGTGAAGTAGCTGTACGAAAGAGTTATTCCAGAACTCCTTTCGCCTCTCTCTGAGTTGAGGAGAGAGCGAAATCAGATAATGTTCCTTCATGGTGGTAGGCTGAGCAGTGGTCAGGAATGTTTCGTGAGCAGGTGCATTTTCTTCCACAATCCAGAGTGTGGTCATGAGGAGAAAGCAGAAAAGGATGGTGATGAAGAGTGCAATTGTCTTTGAGCTGTGGAGTCTGTCTGCTCTTGGGTTTCTGTAGTGGGTATTTCCTGTTGCTTCCATCATCTTCTTATTTGGCGCTTCCATCATCTTCTTATCTGGCGCTTCCATCATCTTCAAGGTGCTCGGTGGTGGGCAGAACCACAGACTTCGTTTAGCTTCTCTCCCGGTAACCCGTGGTTGTGTTTAGGTCACCGTTCTGAGATTCAACTTAGTCCGTGGTCTACTTAGCCGGAGCTCCCTCCCTTCGGCGCAGGAAATACCCTTCTCTGGATGGTACAGTGGGATCAGAGAATTTTGAAAGTTCAAGTGCTTCGGTATCAGGATAGCAGGTTAGTGACGGTCGGTCCTTGTTCAGGAGCTCTTCTTGGTTGTCGATGTTTTCTGTCGTGGCCAGGGTCGAGGAGATCTTCTTACAGTGGTGCGCATGCACCCAGTTGCGTTTTCCCTCCACTCGAAGTGCTGTTCGGGTGGTGATGAGGACTTGCCAGGGGCCCGTCCACCTGGGTTCCAGACTCTTGGCACGCTGGAAATTCCGGATCAGAACGAACTCCCCAGGTTGGATGGTGTGTCTGGGACCCCTGGAAGTGTCAGGGATGGCATGCAGCACCTGTTGATGGATAACAGACAGTGTTTTAGTCAACTGGCATAAGTAATCAGACATTAGGACGTCCGGGACGTCATGAATGGAAGTTGGTTTCGGTGCAGACCAGACATTCATAGGTCGGCCGAATACAACCTTGTATGGGGTCAAGTGGTGTTTGGTAGGGGTGGAACGCATTGAGAGCAATGCCAGTGGGAGTGAGTCTGGCCATTTCAGTCCTGTGGTAGCCACTATTTTGGCCAATTTTAGTTTCAGTGTGGCATTATGTCGTTCAACTAGACCAGCAGATTGGGGGTGGAAGACTGCGTGGAACTTTTGTTTTACACCCAACCCTTTCAAAATGAGTTGGATAACTTCGGCTACGAAGTGGGGGCCATTGTCGCTCCACAAAATTCGACAAAGGCCGTAACGGGGGAAAAACTCCTTTAACAGAACTTTCGCTGCGGCCATAGCAGTGTTGTCACGGGTTGGGTATGCTTCCACCCATTTGCTAAATGCGCATACCACAACGAGTACATATTTCAGGCCTTGACATCTGTCTAGTTGGATGTAGTCCATCTGCAGGACTTCAAACGGGTGATTTGGGACCCCAAACCCTCCCCGGGGTACTACAGTTCCTTTCCCGGGGTTGTGTTGCAGGCATATCAAGCATTGCTGGACCAGACGTTTGGCAGAGTCTGTGATTTTATCATTGTGCCAAACTCTGGAGACAAGTTCAATCATGGGGGCTGACCCTATGTGGGCAGGGGAGTGTGCCATAGTCAGTATGGGAATCAGGTACGAGTCAGGTAACAACCATTTGTTTGTGTCTTTTGTCCGCCAGCAGCCTTCGTCGTCTTTTAATCCCACCCGTGTCCATTCAGTGAGTTCCTGTTGTGTGCTAGCCATTTGAATGTCTCTAATAGTGTCCCTAGCATCAGTCCATTTTTCTGCTTGTGATCTGGTCACGTACATATGTGTTGTCGTCCTACTTTCAGCTGTCGTTCGGGCAGTGATGTCAGCTAGTGCATTTCCCTGTCCTATAATGTCCGTCACCTTCTTGTGTGCCTGGCATTTGATAACTGCAAGCTTTTTGGGGAGAAGGACGGCTTCGATCAAGGCGGAGACTAGGTCCCCGTGCAAAATGGGGGTGCCGTGTGAGGTCAAGAATCCCCTCTCCCTCCAAAGGAGCCCAAAATGGTGAACCACCCCGAAGGCATACTGGCTGTCGGTGTAAATGTTTGTTGTGGTTCCTGCTGCTAGAATGCAGGCTCGTGTTAGGGCAATCAGTTCCGCTGCCTGGGCAGATCGTTGCGTGATGCGGGCTGTTTCGACTACAGTTCGAGCCGTGGTGACTGCATAGGCAGCTGAAGTGGTGCCATCAGGGAGTTTGATGCAGGAACCGTCCACCCACAGCTCTCCGTCAGGGTCAGGAAAAGCCGTGTCTCTGAGGTCAACCCTACTTCTAGTCTGTTTGTCCGTAAGGGTCACGCAGTCATGCACAGGGTGCACATTGGGATCGTCCTCTGGTAAGGGTAACAGAGTTGCCGGGTTCAGTGTGGTGCATCTTTTCAGGGTGATATGGGGTGCGAGCAAAGTCAGTTCGTATCCAGTCAGTCGTGCACTCGTCAGGTGTTGCGTCTTGATTTGGTTCAGGAGGGTGTCAACTGCATGGGGTACCAGTACCGTGAGGGAATTTGAGAGCACAATCCCCTCACTCTGTCGGATAGAGATTGCAGCAGCAGCTACAGCTCGGAGGCAGGCAGGCAAGGCTCTGGCTACAGGGTCAAGAGTGGCAGAGAAGTAAGCGCACGGTCGTTGCTTTGGGCCGATGGACTGGGTCAGGACAGATAAAGCGCACCCCTCCCTTTCGTGAGTGTAAAGGGAGAAGGGCTTCGTGTAATCGGGGGTACCTAACACAGGGGCCGAACAAAGGGCGTCTCGAAGTTGCGTGAAGGAGGTCTGACACTCAGGGGTCCAAGGGAGTGGGAAAGGGACGTCTTTAGCTAGCAGTGAAAGCAGTGGTTTTACTATGAGGCTAAAGTTGGGTAACCACTGTCGGCAGAAGGAGGTGAGGCCTAGTAGGGAGCGAACCTGTTTCTCAGTCTTAGGGATAGGAGTTTCGAGAATGGTTTGGATCCGGTCGGGAGTGAGTTTCCTTCCGTCTTTGGACAAAAGGTGGCCTAGGTAAGTGACCTGGGGTTGGCAGAATTGCAACTTCTTCTTGGAGACCTTGTGGCCATTTTCTGCGAGGAAGTGCAGGAGTTGAATGGTGGCTGTGACAGCTAATGGAGTGGTGTCGGCTGCCAAAAGGATGTCATCGACATATTGCACTAACACCACTCCATCGGGTAACTGGACTTGATCCAGTTGCCTCTTGAGGGCCTGGCTGTAGATGCTAGGGCTTTCTGTGTAGCCCTGGGGTGCTCGGCAGAACCTATATGAGCGGGCTTTGAGGGTGAAGCCGAAGAGATATCGGCTGTCTGGGTGGATGGGGATGGAAAAGAATGCGTTTTTAAGGTCAATGACAGTGAAGGTGGTGGTAGTAGAGGGAATCAAAGTCAGGATGGTGGTGATGTCTGAGACCACGGGGTACTGGGGTACCACCACTTTGTTGATCTCTCGAAGGTCAATGATAAAGCGGTATGCTTTCTCATCTCCCTCTCCCTGCTTTTTGATGATGGGCAAGATTGGGCTGTTGCAAACGTTGCTAACCACTTCCTCTACCACTCCTGCGTCTATCAGTGACTGAATAATCTTTACCAATGCCTTCTCGCCCTCGGGCGATATCCGATATTGTGGAAGTTTTGGGAGTGTTGCATCTGGTCGGACAGTAATGTGCACTGGGTCAATCTTCATGCGCCCTACGTCCGAATCTGTTTTGGCCCACAGATACGGAGGCAGAGTGTCAAGCAGGGATGTGTCAGCGTCGGTGATAGAAAACATGCGTCTGGGAGGGCAATGCTTAAGCAGAACGGGGTTGTCGTAAAGAAAAACTCGAACTCCGTCTTGAGAACATCTAATTGTCGCTCGGAAGTGTTTCAATAAGTCAAGTCCCATAATTGCGTCAGGGCTATTGGAGGAAAGCAAAAACGTGGTGTCAGTGGTGTTGTTTTCTAAGTCGAAGAGGATCGGGGCGGACAAAGGGTTAGTGGAGGGCGTTCCATCGAAACCTGTCGATGTTATTAGTGAGCCAGACAAGGGTGCCCTTGGGATCAGTCGTTTAGATAACGCGCTACGTGTTGCGCCAGTGTCTACCAGGAATGGAGACTTTGTACCCAGGACCTTAGCAGTAACGTAAGGGCCTTGCTGGTCAACATAGAGCTCGACTGGATCCCTCCCTTGCCCTTGGCAGTCCTATGCAAAGTCGTGAACGTCATCGTAGTCAGATTGTTGGCATTGGTGCTGTCTGGGTCGGTCAAATGTATTTGGCCTGCCTGATCTATCGTTAGTTGTGTCATTTGGGGGCCCTCGCTGCTGTCCCCTATTTCTCGGCCCACTTGCTATGTCCCTAGGGTCTTTATTTCTGATGATTTCCAAAAGAACTGGGCACTGAGATTTCCAATGGCCCGTTCCTTTACAGAAAGCACACTGGTCCTCTCTAATGTCTGTACGTCCAATGTGGGGAGTCGAAGTGCGGTCCCTGGGAGGTGCAGTTTTAGGGACGTTCGTCTGATAGTTTCCCCGGTATTGGTCTCGTCCTATAGTCACCCCTTGCAGTTGAGCAATCATCACCCTCTCTTTTAAGTCCTTCTTCTTTCTCTCTGTTGCTCTATCGTTTTCATTTTTCTGATGTTCATAATATTGGGCCATCTGGAGGATAGCCGTAGGTTTGGAGGCTGCCCAGCTACTCTCGCTGGCCTGCAGTTTCTGGGAGACCTCTGGTGACAGACCCTTAACGTAATTCTGGACAAAAAGATGGTGTCCGGTTGCAGTGGTCAAGTCCTGGCCGCTGTAATCGGAGAACACCGTTTCAAACCGGGAGAAGTAGTCCGATACATCCTACTGAGGTTTCTGGCGACAGGCCGTTACTATCGACCAGTCCACTTTCTTTTCTGGGATCAGGGTTTTTAATTTCTGTACGATTTTATCCGGGAGGTCTAAAATGGCTTTCAAAGGCTTTTGTCCGGGTTCTCGTTGTTTATCTATGCCATCGAGTTGTGACCAGTTATGTCCAAACAGCTCAACGTGGTCGACTTTCCGGATTTGCTTCCACACATCAGCTGGTAGGCATAACCCGAAAAACAAGTCGATGTCAGCCAGGGTCATAATCGTTGATCCTAGGGCTGTACCCAACTCAGTATAGAAGGCAGTGGGGTTTTTACGTAGGTCAGGCAGAGATTTCCGGAATGTCAGAATCTCTTGCCGGTCCCATGGTTGGTAGACCCAATTGTACACTACCCTTCCTTTTGCATCTTTGTGGTTTGCGTCATCGTTAGTCCCTTCACCTCGTGGAGGGACCCAGTAAGGGGCAGCCTCTCGTATCGGCATCATGGCGTTAGATTGTTCAGTTTGTGGTTCGGTCACTACGGATGTCGTAGGTTCAGTCGCCGGTTTTCGTTCAGTGAGGTGGCGGAAAACCTCAAGCGTACGCGTAAGGAGGTCCGTCACATCACACTCACCCTCATCCCCGATATCGACCTTCCGGTACAGAGTCGTTAGGCTCTGGGGACCTTTGTCTCGATATCGGTCCTCGTATGCGTTCAAGACATGGTAACACAGTTGTACAGTAAAGTGTCGTCTGTGACTCCCTGTATACGAGTTAAACACATCCGTGATGTATTCTTCATCTTCCCTCCTTTCTACCAGTGTCCTTGCTATCTTATCAACCCCTGCTCGCTCATCTTTGCTTAGTCTGCTTGTTCTTTCAGAACCAACCCTTCGGGCCTCGGGGTCGCCTAACGTTGTCGTTTGCGTAGTATCTAATGCAAGGGGTCCGGCCGGCACAGAGGCCATGGGGGCCGAAGCTGTGGCGCTACTCTCGCTTGTACCTGGGGGTGGTGGTGGGTGCTGTGCTAAGGGTTGGGAAGGGGCATATGGAGGGGGCATGTAGATGATCGGAGGACCTAGCAGTAGATCATTGTTGGCTCGTTGTTTCGAGGGTAATTCAGGGTAGAGCGTGGAGGATGTTCTAACCGGACACTGGCTTGACGTTTCTATTTCTAGTTTCAGTTTGGCTTCCTCTCTTTCTTTTATCTCTTCTTCTAGTTTCTGAGCCGCTAGGTGGGCTGCTTTCCGCAGCTCCTTTCCCAACCTACTCTCAGTTCTCTTTTTACGTTGTTCAGTTTCTTTGCGCCACATGCCGAAACTATCAAGCATAGTGGGCGTCGTCTTGTTTTTACCAAGGGCTGTTTCTAGTGCGTTTATTTTATCATCATCGAAGGATCCTATCAGTGGCCACTGACTTTCTCGATCCTTTTTCGTATATTTATGCCACAGCTTGCTATAGGCTATAGCGATCAATCCATGCTTCATGAACATGTCCTTATTAGGGGTGCCCTCCAGTGGAGCCGGATGGTTCATCTCTAATAAGCGGTCCGGTCTAAACAGGTTACCAATCAGTGGGGAGAAGACAGGCATGACGGATCACAATGGGGATAATAGTCAGCACTACCTATCTTATCACTGTGTGCAAAGACTAGACAGAATATTTCTATTCTACGTTGTTTGCAGGCAGTGAATACCTCATGAATCAATATCGGACAGTTAATGTTTGGTCAATAAAAATGGTCAATAAAATGGTCAATAAAATGGTCAATGGGGAGAATAAGTAGGCCCGCAAAGGTCTGCCTTACCTACCCTTTCACTATCTGCAAAGAGGGAACCTATTCTTTCCTGTTTGCAGACAGAGAATCTCCAGAAAACAATCCGTAACAGTTAATCAATGGGGAGGGGCAATTGATCAGTGGGGGAGAAAGATAGGCACGACGGGTGCGTTACCTATCCTTCACTGTTTGTAAAGTGAGAGCCTGTTGTTTCTCCGTTTGCAGACAGCGAATCTCCAAATAAATTAACAAAGAGTAATACTAGTATTTTTTTTTTTTTTCAATCAAACAATTTCTTAATTCGTCGTGTCTACACGACCTTACCCGGACCGCATGGACAGTTTCTTGTCTTCCGAATCCAGCGCCCGATCTTCCTCTTTTCTTCGTAATCCTCGCGGCACTCCTGATGGTTCCCAGTCAGGACCGTAGATCACTCGAGAGAGGTCTGTTCGGAACCAGTGAAGTTCGGATGATCGGCTGTCAGACGAGGGTCTATCGGACAGGGTACCTTCCGATCGTTGCAGTCGTTCACTCGGTCGTCAGGACCTCTCCCACTGGATCCACGAGTCGCTGATGGGCCCCACGCTTGGGACGCCAATTGTAAAAGGGTGGCTAGACAACCAGTGACCAAAGACCCTTTTGTGTTGCCCGGCGGTGTCGCCTCTGTTACCCACAAAATATTAATCCATGAAGAAGCAGGCGCTGGAGACTGAAAGGCAGGAAACGAGGGTTTATTCTCTCCGGAGGAGAACACATCAATTCAGACAGCAAGTATCGTCACGAGGTGCTCTAACCGCATCTCTGAGGCCTGGCCTCTTATACGCAGGTTTATTGCTTTATTACATGAAACACATATTTGTCAATACTTTGATGTACGGAAAAGCATCCTAGGAATCCCCGCTTCAAGCCCGTTCCCACACATTTACAGTTGAAATCCCCACCCCGGTCACAACAGGTGATGATTATCGCGCAGCTGGACATTCCGCCGATTCACGGAATGTGTGGAGTTGATCGGATCTCATGGGGTGAAGGGTGTTCGATCGACTCGAGGGTCCTTTGATAGGGGGAAGCTTCCTACTGTACGGGGGTGTGATAAATAGTATCCGCAGGGCCAGGTGGTGGCCTGGGAACAAGGGAGACAAACGGGCACACAGGAAAAAGGGGGGTTTGTATCAAAGGACTTGGGACCATGAAAGGGATGAAGGGAGGTGTCGCGCTGGGAACAGGATGGGATTCCGAGGCAGAGCTGCGCTGAAGAGGGGTTTATGACCCAAAGCATGTGAGAGCGGGAGGGGGTTGTCAGCGTGCGGGGGATGCCTGCGAGGTTAGGAGAGAGAGAGACGCGCTGGCTATCAGCGAGGGCAGGGAGGCCATGGTGCTTAAAATGGCTGCCGCTTACGCGCACGAATGGGCTCGAAAGAGAGCAAGATGGCGCCGATAATGTTGACGTTTGCAGCCTAACTTTTAACACTCCTCTCTCCCCTCCCACTGCTGCCTCCTCTCCACGTCAGCGCGTACCGCGCACCATTCGTTCGTGTTAGCCTGGGTGATTAATGCATGAACATTCAAGTGCTGAGGTGCCCGGTGTGATGAATGAAGCCTATATGTATAGCGGAGCTACGTACATGTATTTGCTTTACATTATGGTAAAGAGCAGTGCGGGGTCCTTTGATTTTGAAGACTCTCTGGAGAAGGGAAGCTGGTTTTAATGCGCTGCAGTGTTGGAAGAGTGATTAAAGGGGAGAGCCGTGGGTGCGTGTGAATGGGTTGGTTTCTTGAATATTAAATGAGTGCGAGCTACCTTCTCTTCTTCTTTCGTTGCCCGATCACTAAGTATTCACTATCCCAGCAGCCACTGCTCTTCCCTTCAGACTGTTCTCTCAAGAGACTGGAAGGAACGACAGCGACTTCTGGGATATCGAATACTTAATGACCAAGCAGAGGTAAGACCAGGGCCGTGGCTCCCCATCATTTCATTCTCACAATATCCAAAACAGTGGTTAATTTGTAAATAATATCACTATCGGGACTCGCGTCAAGAGGCAGCTTGCATTAGCCCATTTCTCCTGTTGGCACCGCCTAAAAGAGAACCATAAAGTGAGTAGAGGATGTGGCGTAATGGACCGGAGCTAGGGACTTCGGAGCTGGGGAACCAGTTTGGAGTCTCGACATTGGCTAAACAACCTGTGATTCTGGGTAAATCACTTAATCTGCCTGTAAATGAATGTCCCTTATGAAAAGGGCAGTATTGCTTAAGTGCCAGAGAGCACTGCAAACCAGCTCAAATTAAGAACTGTCCCAACAGCTTCAGGGCAACCCTACTTTAGTGATAATAAGGGAGAGCAAGAGCGGCAAAGAAAGAGAAAGGAAAACTAAAGATCTAGGGAAAACTTAGTGAGGAAACGGAAGCTAAGAACGCAAAATGCAAGGTATGTGGACACAGGTACGGCAATGGTGTGTCACAAGGCCCAGCTAATATTTAAATACCTGCTTTATGTGGATAGAAACCAGCATGAAACTTTTGTCTCAATCACTAATGGGCAACACTGGTGCTAGCATGCCATCATGTGCCCTGCATATGTAGCATCATCATGCATGAGGAGTGTCCTTTCGTCAGCATGGTCAGAAGGTGGGGAGCGGGCACCAGGGGCGCAGCATTGGGGGGGCCGGGGCTTGGGGTGTTACACAGCCCTAATATATTTTCTGATAAACAGTTGGGTACAGATGCTTTCAGTCTGGTATTGAGAGACGCGAGTTAGATTTCACCAGGGATGTTTACCTACACAGACAGAAATGCACATGTACTCTCCATTTTGAAAGTCCTCAAAATATTGGGAAATTATACAAAATATTGTGTTTTCTCTTTCACTAATCCTACCAATTCGCACTCCTCTCCTTTTCCATGGCCCCTCCCATGCACCCTGCTTGTGGTGTGATGTATTGAAACATTATGTGCAAGCCCGATTGTGCAAAAATCTGAATGTCACAATCTTATTGATCAAGCCACGCCCCTGGTGGGCAGTGACCCTGGGGATATCTTCTGTGGACAGGGTGGGACCGATTTTTGTGCAGTGCAGCACTTAAAGTGAGTGTTTTTACCAAAAACCTGTCTGGCCGCCTCAGGGCCACTATACAGGTGGGCTGGACCTCCATCACTGAAGGGAAGGGGTGGGGCAGGGCTGATCAATGGGGTCACGGGCATGGTCAGACTCGCCTTAAGGGCAACCTGGCTAGTATGAAAGATGTGTGTGGTTCGTTTTTTGGGCTGTTTGTTTGTGGTCCAGTTTTTGGTCAACTAAGCAGGTTTTTCTTAACTGTTCATTTTCCTGATATTAAAACAACCATTGCCTGCAGCAAGAACAAATCCCTGCAGTCTTCCATTTCTTGTTTAACACTTACGCAGCGTCTCTTTACAAGTTCAAAACTGGACCAAATTGACAAACATTGGACACTTTTTTAGTGTTCAAATTCACTGATGGGGGCCACACTTAATTTGATAACCGAGCTTCACTTCTGCTCCAGTCCCACCCATAGTCACAGGTCATCCTCATGGGGGTTAGGGGGGGTTAAGCAAGAATTGTTAGCAGGAACAGATTGGAGACTCAAAGTCAGCAATGGCAAAATAAAATTCAAACCATCCTCCCTCTCCTTCAACTCTCTTTCCAACCACCCATTCTCTCTTTGTCCTTCTCCCACTGTGAACTCTTTCTCCCCACTAGCCCCTCCCTCACTCTCTCTTTATCACTATGAAAGCCTGCACCTACTGCAATTAACCTGGAGGAGCTGTGGAAAGAGGCAGTAACATGGGGAGTGGCTCTGGGCTTTCAAAACCGGCCCCCACCAGCTCCGCCCCCAGGAAAATGGCCAGTGGGATAAACCCCCGTTTGTATGCTTCCCGCCTCCTGATGAGTAAGCACAGAGGACTCGCTGAGAACCCAGAAGCAGAGGCCGGGTGAGTTCCAGCAGTGCCAAGCGACAACAAACCTGGGGCTTCTACTAGGCACTTTATACGTCCTTAACTCTCTTGGTCGACAATGAGGGTAAAGAGTAAGAACCCTTCAGTAATCAATGTTATATTTCACACGTTGTACTTCCACATTTCACTATTTCTAGGAGTATTTCCTTCTTGCACATGCGCTTCTGTAGTTTTTCAAGCAACACGTGACACTCTTATAGTGCATACTGAGTAGTGACTAGGGTAGTTTAGGTTGTGGGAGGGTGTTCACAAATGGGCAGGGCCGACTGACAGCTCTTTAGCTGCAGTTGAAGGTAGTGCAAGGTGCTCACAGGGGCTAGGAAGGGGTCATTAAGGTATTCAGACTACATCCACAACCAATTCTTGGCCTCTCTGCAGAGCACACAGCACAATGCGTTCAAGTGTGCCAATTGCAATTAGAATTTTATGTGAGAGTGATTGAAGGAGATACACAAACACAATTGTCAAAACATTCATATTGCCAAATGAATATGCACTGGTATACAAACTGCCCGACTTGGTTTTTTTTTGGGTGATTCTTTTGTGTGATGTTATTGGATTTACTAGCCTAAAACACATGTAAGACCTTCACATTTTAGCCATGTGTTAAGGCAGGAAAGCACAGGATTTAAACACATGTTTAGGTCATACCCATAGTTACATAGGCATGTCCAGTGGTAAAGTTGTAAAAATATAGGTACCAGGGTCCAAGGTAGTTACTCCAAACAGCACCACTCACTGCTCCTGCCAACACTGCCGAATGGCAGTGCCAATATTCCCTTCTAAGCATCACACTTAAAGTAATGTGACATTTTGGGAAATTGCAGATCACCCCGAGCCATAGGGATGGTCTACAAGTGTGATTTGTACCACTTTTTAAAATAAAGTAAATTGCTAAACACTCACATTGTGGTAAAAAAATAGGCTGAGTGCGCCACCATGTGACAGACTCACATAAACAAGCCCTAGTCTTTAACAAACATTTGCAATGCAATAGGTCTCGCATTTGCGAGAGTTTGAGCTCTTGACATTGTAAATGCCAATGCCTTTCATGTATGTGTTGGTTTTTAAAACATAAATAAAAGGCATTGTTATTTACAATGCCAATAGCTTAAACTCTCACAAATGCAAGACCTATTGCTTTGCAAATGCTTGTTATAATATTGTGGCTGTTCTTGGTTTATAGTAACAAATGCATGAACTGGTTTTAATTGGGGAGCAGTATATTAACTGCACCTACTTTTCTGTATAAATACAGCACCTCTTGCTAGCAGTAGTCAGAGGGAACTGAGACTTCCAGGCCAACACACTGACCAGAGACGCTGAGGCTCCTGCATGCAGACGCTCCAGCTGCAAGTGTTCTGAACATCCCTTGCGGGGTGTCCAACTCGAGACCAAGAAGGGCTACGACATTTCTCACACTTCAGGTAATGGGTTTTTACTAAATCCTAGAGGGATTCTTGGCTTCACACCTACTCACATGCTAGGTACACTTAGGAACATCTAGATAGGCATCATAGGAATACGCACACTATTATCATGCATTTTATATTCGTGTATTTATTCATGCTTATTGCAAGATGGTATAACTGTACTATCCTTTTATATTTATAGTACTGCTAATCATATATCTCTGCTACTGTCTAATGGTTGTTGCAGCTCATATATTTCACACAAGAATAGCAATTGTTCAATAAATCCTTACTGAAACACCCAGACTGTTTATTCTGTGTATCTCTGAGATAAACCAAATGAGCACGAGTGACTGAGCGAAAAGTAGTACATTGTTTCCACAATCTTGAGGGATCAGGGTTGTCATGCTCTAAGGTTGCCAGATACTAATCTCTCCCCTATAAGAGGAGACACTAGTGACACTGTGAGCTAGCTAAATGCAAATAAGCTAACATTTCTCGGTGGGGGTGTACGGAACTAGTCTGCCACCAATCCCACAGTTTATGTTATCTAAACGCGCAGGTCCTGCATGGGTAGTATAGTAACTACACAACATGGCGCCACAAACGTTGCTATGGCACTTATTTTTTTCAACTTTATCTGTTTTGATACATAATAATCAGGCAATCAATACTAGCGTGGTACATTGTCAGGCGTCTGTCACACAACAATGATATACTGTTAAGCACTTATCATAACAAATGGCAACAGTTAAATATAGTCTTGAGGGCAAGGCAATAAAAACCAGTCCTCTCACATGTCTCGGGGTCAGTAGGCTTGAGAACCCTCTCAGCTACAAGCATAACCATGAATAAATTATTCTTGATCCAGTGGCGTCTCAAAGGCAGGCATGGTACATAAATATGAATACAGTAAACCATACCAACCGGGGTGACAATCCGATCACCCCCCCCCCCCCCCCCGCCCCCCTCCCCATCAGCCCACCCCTACCGTCACAATGCCACTCTCCACATGTGTATCAGAGTCCCTATTTTTCTCAGCAATATACGCCCTATAAGGCCCCCAGATGTCTTTAGGACATGAGGAACGGGGCATTAAGGATGCATTAACCTCACAATTCACATTGCAATATGCCAGACTTCGAAGCCAAGCCTGTAGTGTGGGTGCCTGCTTCCTGTCCCACATTAATGCTATCTCTCGTTTAGGCAACAGGAACCCAAGCGCCGCAAACCTCCTCACGTTTTTAGGAAAGTAAATCATGTAGCCCAGAAGTGCAATCACTGGGGTGGGTGCCAGAGACAGGGAGACCATGTCTCCCAGTGTGGCATGCACCTGTTCCCAATTCAGTTGAAGTGTCGGACAAGTCCAAATCAACTGTGCGAAATCTGCAGGAGGGGCAGAGCCTTTCCAGCACTGATGTGGTCTAGATGGGTCTCTCCTATGTGACCAGGCGGGAGTGTGATACATTCTACGAAGGAATTTAAAATGCAGAAGCTGTGCCTGCTATTAAGGGACACCTCCTTCGTGACTCTGCAACACTGTTCCCATTGGTCATCTGAAATGGGCTGGCCCAGATCACACTCCCAAGCCGTGTGAGCCCTATTATCAACGAATAGGCAGGCAAGGACGCACATCTTATACATTTTAGAAATCAAATCAGTGCCCGTTTCACTTTCAATAACTAACGTTAATGGGACAGTAGGTTCGGGCACAATGGGGAATGTGGGAAAAGTGGCTTTCAGTATGGAATGCATACGCCGCAGTACGAAGATGCCCATGAGTCAGCGGTCTTGGAACCGGACATCCTCTGCCAGCGAGAAGGCATGATCATTTGGAAATAGGTCGCCAAACTTAGTCAGTGTGCGTTGTACTAAAGTTTCTCCCGTGATGGGGAGCCATGAGGCGTTAGGGAGCGGCAAGGCAGGTGAATACAATAGGTCCAGCCCCAGAAACCTCCATAGTTTCACCCACGCCCAGCTAGTGGTGGAAACTGTCTGGATATCCAGTGGGTCCCTCGGGATCCCTTTGGGTAGAATAGTAGTTAGCCTCTGCGGGAGCACTAAATCCGCTTCTGGTCTCAAGTAAGGGATCCGGGCATCCAGGTGGTACCAAGCAAAGGAATAACTGCACTGCACCGTTAAATAATATAAGTACATATCTGGGACACCAAAACCACCCTGCTCGTAAGGGAGAGTCAGGGTCTGCCAGCTAACTTGTGGTATCTTACCCCTATACCAATCTTGTGAGGTGTTGTCCCAGCTGAGACAAGAATGTCTGAGTGAGTGGAATGGGAATATTGAAAAGATATAAAAATGTCAGCAGGACTACCATTTTAATAATGGCGATTCTACCCGCCTGGATAATGGGAGGCGAAGCCATCTCTCTATTTGTGCCTCCAAGGAGCTAGCCGCCCGTCCATAGTTCAACTTGATGATAGTGGTCAAGTCCATATGTATGTGGACACCAAGATATTTGACCGGGTCATGGCACCATTCAAGTGGATACTCACAGTCCCAAGGAGTTGCACTGCGTATTAGCGATAAAATCACTGACTTGTGCCAGTTAATGCAAAGTCCTGAAAAACGTCTGAATCGTACGTTCTCCCTGATAATTGGTTCAAGGTTAAGTTGTGGGTGTCTCACATAAAATAGTGTCATCCTCATAAAGGGACACTAACAAAGGACCAGTGTTGAACTGCAGCCCGCGATGTAAATGGCGCTCCTGAAAGTGTCTAATCAGAGGGTCCATTGCCAAAATAAACAATAACGGGGACAGCATGTTAAGCAAAAAGGTTGGGATATCATTCCGTTAAGGTGCAGTCTAGCTGAGGGCACAGTGTAGAAAAGGGCGGTGGTGGAAAAAAAAACCCTCGAGCACTCCCATGGGACGCATCACTGAAATAAAAAAAAGCCATTCTAGTGAGTCGAAGGCCTTTTCGGTGTCTAATAATACAGCCGCTGCAGGAATCTCAGGGTCTATTCTATGAATTACAGCAAACAGGGTCCATAAATTTTGCGAAGTGGATCGATGGGGAACGAACCAGGACTGAGTCGGAGAGATCATAAACTCCATCAATAAAGAAAGACTGATTGCGACCACCTTAGCCAATATTTTATAATCCAGGGTCAATAGTGAAAGGGGTCTGTATGAGCCACACCATGAAGGATCTTTGCCCATTTTATGGATCAAGATAATGACTGCCTCTCTAAAAGTGGGCGGAAGAATACCTTTCTCTAGTGCCTCCGCGTAAACCTCTATCAAACATGGGACTAAAACATCTTTGTATGCTTTATAAAAATCCGCGGAGAACCCATCCAGCCCAGGCGCAGAGGAACCCCTGAGCATCTCAATGGCCTCCACGATAGTATCCTGGGATATGGGAACAACAAGAAAATCCTGCATATATTTCTCAAGAAAGACTAGCGCAATTTCTGAAAGATAATCTTCCTGAGCGCGGAGATCACCATTTATTCTGGAGGTATCCAGTGTTTTAAGGTGTCGCAAATCTCCGGAGTAGTATACACCAAGTAGTCATTTTGACCTCTGATTTCCGTTATATAAGCTTTACTGTAAGGTTGGCGAAGTATGTGTGCCAATATTTTACCAGGGCGCTTGCCTTCCCCATATCTCCTAGCCGTGTAATGTTTGCCCAGAAATAAGAGTTCCCTCTCTGCGGCGTCCCAGGAATTCTACCATCAGAGCTAAATGCAGGGTCTCCCCTTCTGCTGAGGCGTGCTCAAGCAATTTCGAATCCAAGACCGCCATTTCCTTCTCAATGCAGGACAATGTATTCCGCAGATCCTGTAGGACGCCCGCATTTTTGGCAATGCAGACCCCCGAATATAAGCTTTAAAACACTCCCAAAGCACTGCCCATGTGTCCACGTACCCAGTATTGATGTCGAAGTATTATTCTATTCAAAAAAGGGGGTGGTGATGAACAGAGTGTCTGAATTAAGCAGGCCACTCTTACCCAGTCCAAAGATCAGGGCTTGATCCATCACCGTTATTTAGCTCACTGCACCATCCCAGCTCAGAACCTGGCTATATGCAAATTAGTCTGTCCCTGGCCCAGTGCATCATGGGAACAGGGCAGACCAAACTACCAAGCCAATTCTTCACCGGAAAGGAGACAAGCTTCCGGGGACCGGTTTCTGGCATTTCAGCCGTCGTCGGCCCGGCTTGCTTGAATCCTGATGGTGCAGTGAGCAAGGGACTCATGTCTGAGTATACCCTGCCACACCTATAGTGGCCAAAAACGATTCAAAAAACGGTGTTGGATCTAGCCCTGATCTCTTGACTGGGTGAGAGTATTCTGCTTAATTCAGAAACTCTGTCCATCATCACCTCTTGTTGTTAAATAAAGTATTATTCTATGGCAACCCTCACCTCTTCGAAAAACACTTGATCCTGCAGAGCCCCCCCGGGAAACCGCCACTGTCTCAAAACCCCAAGGGCGCAGGACATCAAGCCTCAGCACCACAGGAGAGTGATCTGAGAAGGTCTGCGGCAGCATAGCCAATGACCTGAACCAGCCAGCAATGCCCGGCGAAACTAGTCAATTCTAGTCCAGGTGTCATGAAACCCAGAGTAGTGCGTGTATGCAGGCGAGGCCAAGCAGTGGGTGCGCTCCATGGCCCCCAGCGAGAATTGCCGGCAGATATCCTGTAATGCAAGGCAAGAGAGGTGTTTAGTGTCTGGTGAGGTGGAGGCGCTATCGCTGGTGTGATTTAATAATAAATTAAAATCACCCCCCCTTATGAGCAGACAGGGAGGCAGTGCCAACAAATGCACTTGTAGCGAATGGGAAGACTCCGGGGAGTCAACGTTAGGGCCATAGATACCCACTATAGCAACAAAGTGGCCCATCAGTGTGTCTGCAACAATCAATAACCAGCCTTCACCACTATCTATCACTCTGCTCAGGGAGAAGGGGACCCTTTTGACGATAAGTATTGCCACCCCTCTAGCATATCTGCTATGACTGGAAAAATATCTATGAGCCCCCCCAGCACGCCGCCAGTGTTTGAGTGTCAGATTTGGACAAATGGGTCTCCTGCAGGCAGGCAATATCAATGTTGTGTCGTAGTACATAATTGAGCACCTGTCTCCTCGTACGGGTGTTGTTCAAGCCCCTGACATTCCATGACTTAAGTGCCAGCTCGGAATGACCAGGCAAGTTACCTAACTGTGCCATTCCAGGAATAAAACATGAACCATGTGATTGTATAAGCTAAGCAAACCCCAAAAAACAATGACCAATGTACCAATCCTTAGCAAACAAACAAACAAACTGCAAGTGTCCTCCCCCCCCCACGTGCTCACCACCCAGCCTCACCCTTTCCCTAATGAGGCAAAACCATGCCCCACAGAACATCTGACAGTGCCAGCTGAGTGTACCTATGAACATGAAAACGGCACAGACACCGAAATCTTACCATATACAAAAGACAGAACCAGGTATTCACCGTGAGGCGCAGCAGCGCCACGTCGGCCGGACAGCCAACTGTATGCCACTAGTAAATAGTAGAAAACCAAAAAAGTGGAATATACATTACAGACAACTCAGATCTCAAAGAAGGATCATCCAGTCCCAGAGTTAGAGAAGAGTTCCATACTAGCTTCAGAGCCGCTTCGGGGAGGGGAAACTACTCGCTCAGGTGCCACCGCTTCATTGTTATCTTTCTTGAAGGTACGATAAAACTCCTGCGCTTCATTCGGTGTTTCAAATATGTGTGATCTGCCGCCCACATCCACCTTAAGTCTGGCCGGATACAGCATTCGGTACCGCAACCCCAAATTCCGTAGCGCAGACTTCGCTCCATTGAATTTCCGGCGAGCGTCTTGGGCCATGACAGTAAAGTTCCGGAAGAACGATAGTTT
The DNA here is from genome assembly GCF_964263255.1 of Lissotriton vulgaris. NCBI lineage: Eukaryota > Metazoa > Chordata > Amphibia > Caudata > Salamandridae > Lissotriton > Lissotriton vulgaris. Next base: position 1,965,383,849 of record NC_141687.1, read on the forward strand.
ATTCCCCTGCCACTGGATTTCACCACGGTCACGGGCAACACAGAGGCCCAGGTCTCTGTCCCTGAAGGTCATGATTCTTGCAATGATAGGTCTCTGTGGCAGGCCAGATCTGTGGGCTCGTTCCACTACAAATACCTGTGTAAAGGTCTCTGTCAAACAGATCAGATAGCATTTGTTCCACAAAAACGTCCATGTGCCCCGTATTGGCGGACTCTGGCACGCCAAGGATGCGCACGTTATTGCGTCGACTACGCGCCTCCAAGTCCTCATTCTTGATCGCAACCGGTTTCATAATTTGCTCTACTCTGTCCAGTCTTTTCTGTGACTGGGCTGCACGATCTTCAACATCCGCTATCCATGCCTCCGACACGTCCAAGCGACGGTCGTGTGCCTGAACCTTGGAGCTTATGTCTGCTAACCTCTTATCTAATGTGTCGAATCTGCCATCCAGTGCCTTAAACCCAGCCCACATTCCCTTAAGCATTGCAGCTGTGAGACGATGGGTCCTCCACACCCTCGACTCTGTGGGCTCCCTCAGTCATGTCTGCGGGTTCTTCAGACATGTTATCAGTGACCTTTTCGAAAGGCAGAGTCCGTTGTTTGAGATCTTTGCGTCCCATGTCACAGAGCAGTGGCGTGTGCGACGTCAAGCAGGGGTAAAGTGGTAACAGCACTCTCCAATATTAATCACAGCAAGAACGAGCTCTGTCCAGGCTTGGCTGTCCTGAATGATGGTGTAAGTGGGTCTCCAAGTGGGCAGTCTGCTCAGCTGAACGTCGGCATGAAGTTGGCTCAGGCTGCACCCCCGTCCCCGGGCAGTGCGACCACACAATGTGCAATCAGGTAGCCGTCCAGCCCCTCCTCCGTCGCGAAGGCGCACCGCAGAACAGAGGAAAGCCTGCAGGGTGAATCCAAATGTGACCAAGCCAGAGAAAGCAAATCGTTGGCCTCACAGGCCCACCAGTAACTACCAGCACTTTGCAGCATCTACAGCTGCCAGGAAGACACTACATACAGCATGGCCTCATCTGGAACTCTGAGATGGGGAATCACCAGACCAACCAGCAAACATGGGAGGGGACCATTCCGTTCCCAACAGCACAGTAGGACAGCAAGGAACCAAGAAGTGTTTATCCAGTGGCTGCCCCCTGAATGTGCGTAGATCAGGCACCATGTAAAGGTCACCCTCCTGTCCAGACGTGTTGCGAGTCACTGCCAGTAGGCTCCAGGCCCTAGTTCAGAGTCAGCCGTGCAACCGCGGGCAGCTCCCGCCTGGATACGATGGCCACAAAGGAAGGAGGGAGCCCGCCCACCGACCCAGAGTCGCACCGGCCCCAAAGTGTAAATCAATGGACCGCCTCTTCACTCATGCCGCACACCTGAGGCCGTGCCAGGATCGGAAGGCCCTGTCCCCTTCACAGTCCCTCAGGCAGGCCGCATTTGCGGCGCCGACAGCACCCCACAGATGTCCCCTACACCGCTCAGACCGCAGTTCTGAGCCCGCCAGGGGAGGGCGGAGGGGGCAACTGCAGAGTGAGTGGAGAGCCAGCGCCAGCAATGGGACCCGACCGGGGGGCTATGCTCACCGCAACTCCAGCGTTCCACAGCGCGTAGACCAGCTTCGGGATGACGTAGGCCCCGGGCCTGGGACTCGTAGCTCACAAGCGCAGATGCTAAAAATGGTGGAATGGGACCCTGTAGCGAACTGTGGCGGATGTCGTTGCAATCCTCCTTTCCCCCTAAGCACGATAGTGAGTATTCCACATTAACTGGCGTTACGGATCATGAAAAATCGGGCTCCAGGCTAGTTCGGCTGAAGGAGTTTCAGTCCCAGGCTGCCATCTCTGTCGCCTGCGTGGCCACGCCCCCGCTATGGCACTTATTTAACAGTAGAGTCTGAGTAGTTCAGTCGTGTTAATTCTCATAGACCCTTCCTCAGAAACACAAAAGACGTCTGGAGTAGGTGGGCACAAACTCCACCACAGCGGAGTAGGCAAAATATCCTTTTTATTGGCAACTGGTTAATCAAGTTTGAAAAACATAGTTATCCTAAATTGCGCACACCACCTTATCTTAGTTCCCTTGAACAAACATCTTCGTTTAAAAAAATGACTGACTGGGGCTGAAAATAACGCAGTTGTAGATCTACACCTCAAGAGAAGAAGAGGTGGATGAAATTCTCATTCCACCTAAATTCAGACGTACTATCACCCTGAAACTACTAGAACATGGTTTATCGCCTAGGGGTGGCTTAGAAGCCTTTGTGATTGAGGCACACAAATCAAACAAAACAGAAGTATTCTATTTGTGGGTTACATTCCCAGAAGCAGATACTCGAACAAACACATTACACTCTTACACAGAGGGAGATGCACCAACGGAATATGGTGCTTGCAAGGACATAAAAGTTCCACTCGCCTACCAGGAAAATTTGTACTGGTTTAAAGGCACCCTACCCCACTTAAGAAACAGAGTAAGATTAGGCCTGCTCGGAGGAGACTGGGCAACATGCCTGTATTAGCAGGCTACACACCTCATCCGATATTGATTTAATGCCACAACCAGACTTACTTATACAACACAAAGATTTAATCAGAATCTACAGGAACCGGACGCAATACGTCATGAGGACTTTCACAGTCCAGTCAACAACAGTTGCAACAAATAGTACTCAATCCCAGGCTACAGAAACTAAAATAACTCCACAAACATAACATGCGTTAATGGGCAAAATGCCCACAAAACGTGAAAACATACCATTCTAGGTAGCTCAGAAAACAACTCAGCTCGAGGCTGTATTCCCAACTACTACCACATTTGAAAAACATAGAATGCTAACAATCTGCCTGCCCATGGGAATAACACAACAGTTAGAGGATTGTACCACTTGGGGTGCAGTCTTTGCTGCCATATATACCAGAACTCATGGTAGTCCTTCATTAGCGGTGACACCCGATATATTAAAAAACACCAAAGGGGTGCTGTTGGTCAAAATGGACTAGAGAGTGTCTGCTTTCTCCTAAAAAGTGTGTGTACGAACTGAAAAGTAGTAAGAGAAGAGAAGAAGAATACCCATCAGCCCACCCGTTGGCAGAACTTCATCATCTGGGATTTATTGAGAATAGGTTGGTACCACTAGATTGCTCACTGTTGTTGTTGTGAGTAGGTTCTAGTAACGGATCCACCAGTGATGGGAAAAGGGGCCCAAAGGAGTGATGGTGTGAAGAGCTGAGGGCAAAAGGTTGCAGTGCTCAAGGAATATGTGCTAGTGAAAAAGAGTGTATTAAAATTGACTAACATGGTGCCAAGTAATAACTTTTATTCTGGTGGTCACCATGGTGACAAGGTTAAAAAACAGTGTGGATAGAATTTAAGCAAATATTACTATCCAGGTGGTAGATTAACTGGTCGACATGTTTCAGCAGGAATTGGCTTTCTTCACGACCTATGGTAACACTACTGCAACTATTAACCAAAAAGTGTGAGTTACATACCATGCATAGGTAGCCTACCATCTGACAGATCAGTAAGTGGTAGCTTCAAAGGTCATGGATGTAAAATCGCCTCTCCTAGAAAACAAAACAGTATATACAGACACACAGTATAACAGTAGAAAGTCGCAAAAATGCAATCAGACATGTACACATCCAACGAGACATTACTCTTTTATTGTTTTATTAAAGTAATCACTCACCCAAAATTTGCTTGGGAGTGGCCTCACCTCGCCTGGCACTCGCTCAGGTAATGAGGCCCCGCTCTGAAGAAATGAAAAAGAAATACCTTAGGAATCACTTCTCTAATATAGGTTCCATTTCATAAGAACCCCTGGTGTGAATCAGTGGACATAAAAAGGACAACGGTACTCAGCTAGCCCAGCAAGCCGATGATGGAAACATCAAGACTGATGATACAATAAATTGAAAATACAATAATATGTATGTAAATGCCAAATGGCCCTATGGCCACTGCGCCTATCTGTTTGTATAGGGGATAATAATCAAGAGTGTACTATGCACTCTATTTAACATCGTAATTCCACCAACTGTAGTGTATTATTTGGTAAAATCAAAAGACCAAGCGTTTATTTAAACAGATATTAGGTTGGAACTGCTTTAGCACCAAGGTCACTCATTGGACCCTGATGCATAAATTTTACATCGTAATTCCACCAACTGTTGCGTAAATCTACATCGTCAGAAAACTGCAGAAAATGCAGTAAGCCCGAATCAAGAAGAGTACAGTTTCAGCAAGGTGAAAGAAAAAAAACAATTTTGCAAGGTGAAAAAAGCCATAGCCATAATGTAAGTCAACATCCAAAGGACCCTGACCTGAGGGATCTAAACGCCGCTTTACTAACCTGTCCGTCGGTACCTCCAAACTCCTCTGAGCTGAGGGGAAGGTAACGTGACGGACAGGGACCGCCGCTTAAAAGTGTTGTCTGCGGACCGTGGAGGGAGCAGCCAGTCTAGCATTGCTGTTTCTTTTCGGTATATTGAGGGTCAAAATAAATAGCCTAACACATTAGGCGAGCGGACCAGAGAGGAAGCCATTGACGCCCGCAGTGTTATAAACATAATGTGTGAAGAGCGCATCGTATTGGCTTATAGTCATCCCTGGACTGAAAGTCGCATACCTGATTGGATAGGGAGTCAGCCAATAAGGGCCAAGTTTAAGCCCAGACTACAAGTTGTACGGAAGGACTAGTAAAGAAAACACATCCTATAGTTTCCATGATTGGATCAACAAATAACCAATCCAGGCCCAGCTAATGCCTGTGGGTAACAACATGGGATGCGGCCGAAGAATCAGAGATGGCCTCGTTCAAATCGTGCACCGTGACTCGAAAGGCTACAGAAGGCGGTGTCAATAAAACTGTCCTGACACTGGGATCATGTGGTTATGATATATTGCAAAAAACTTGTAACTAGGTTAATTGAGACTGTTATTAAGATTGTTAATCTCTCTGGTGTTCCTTAAAGAAATAGTACGCCAAATGTTGTAAAAGGCGGATCAGAAGGAACACATGATGGGGAAACATAGGGGCGTGTCAAATGATGCCCAAACGGTATCAAATATTGAATGCGGATATAGTACAACTGTATTGTACAATAGCGAACCAAAAAGTCGGTTTAAGACCGATGGTAGTGTCTTTTTCAATAACCTCCTGATCTTAGTTAAAGAAAAGGGCCTTACTGACAGACTTCTCGATGGCGCTGCGAGGTTTGGAAAGCATTTTCGGCATAATGAAACAAACCCAAGTCCTACAGAGATGACTTGGTGTGCAAAAGAGGTCAAATGCCGTGAGCTGAAATTAACCACTGAGTCTTCACCACTACCAGTGGTAGTTATTGTTGGCCCCGTCGGCTGCGGGTGTTGGGGGGGGTTCTTGTTCATCTTCCCAATGCACTGTAGGCTGACCTCTCCGCCGGCCACGGTTTTGGCCGCGGCCTTGTCCTAACAAAGCCTGTCCGTCAAAGAATTGGGGTTGAAGGTGGTATTGTGACATTGGATGTGGAAAATGGGGATAACCCCATGGTGTTGGGGGCCACCAAGGACCATGTTGGAAATAGTTACCTTGTCCACTCCTCCTACGATTAGACCTGTTGTATTGGCCTCGACCTCTCCATTGGGAGGTGCCGCTAGTGCCCGAATCTGATTCATTTGAGTCAGTGTCGGATGTGGAGTAATTAGAACCGTGCCTCTTTCCTTTCTTTGTGAAGTCAGGTGGTACAAAATTCTTACTGGTGTATGGATAAAACTTTTCCATTGAGAATTTGGCTAGGTCCTTCTTAAATTTCTCTATCTTGGTAAAGAAGATCGAGTCTCTATAATCCTGGATAGTTTTGTTGGCTTCATCCTGTTGTTTCTTGAACTGTCTATCAGTAAGAGTGGCTTTGATCTGGCCCTCTAGGACCTGTATTTCAATGAGAATCGTATCTGCCACTCTTTTGGTAGTTCTGATGATAAGGATGAACCAATCGCGGGTACATCGCCACGCGATTAGCGACCAGTCCTTCAGAAAGGTCTGGTCAGTAAGGAATAATCTTGGAGTATTGGTAACTATAAGGCCCGTGGGGGCACATTTCCCATGTAGATACTCAGCCATGATCTGGCCATGTATAATGGTACGTGTATGACTTTTTTTCAAATTAAGGATGGTGTCCCAGTCTCCTAAAGGCGCTTGTCTAGTCGTGGGTAAAGAATCCAGTATGCTAGGGTTATCGTTCAAAATAGTCTGTAGAGTGTCCTCATCAAAAGCTATTATCAAAACAACAAGTGGTCCTGAGCTTACAAGAATGAGGGAAACAAATAGATATAGATCACAATGGAATTCTATATAGTTCAGGATTCCTTGACCAGCCGGCCAGGGAATGTTTATTCGTTCAATAAGTCTAGAATCACAAAATACAGCATATAACCCAAAGCATCCGGGTTACATTGGGGCACAGTCCTGTGCCAAGCAAGAGAAAGAGAGGTGAGAAAGTGGGGGCAAGTGAGAGAAGATATCAGGCAAACAGAGTGAGCTTGCAGGTCACTGAATTAAATTCACATTGACAGTGTATCCTGGAGTCATTCATACAAACAATAATATCATGGAATTAGCTGTATGAATTACTCTACGGTCGTCGACGTTTCGATCCCCAGCTCAGTTACAACGGGATCATCATCAGGACAATTAAATTAATTTTGCCTGAACAAAAGTCAATTATAACACCAAGGTGGAGGGTTGAAATAAGATTATCCTCGGAAGGCAGGTCTGTTTTGTGTCATCAGTGCGATTTTTTCATTATAAAAGAATCATTCCATTTTGGAGGGTGCAGTCAAGCCGAGGTTCTATGTAGGCGCAGTTATGGATGTGGAGTCACGCCTGATCATATGCCAATCAGGGGAATATGGCACCGGAAAAATCGTCTTGTAAATAGTGAGCCAGGAACTGTGGTCCTTAATAGTAGCCCGGCGTGGTTAAAATAGGAGGTTTCAGTGGTTTGCAGAAGGTCGATTTAGTTAGTTAGTCTTCGGTTCTGCTCGGGAGCTGCTCACGATGGAGCGCCCCATCGTGAGCAGCTCCCGAGCAGAACCGAAGACTGAAACCCGAGCGGACCAGGGATCTGCCTGGCCGCGTGATCCGCCGATTGCACACAACATAGGAGGAAGGCGATCCTGCCCAGAAGCTGCCGAGGTTGGCTGTAGAAATTGTACGCTAACTAAAAACATGAGAGCACCACCATCTCGTGGCTCCGTCGTGGTCATTCCGCGAGCAATCATGGCAGCCGCTCCCCACCGGAAGCCTGCGGGAGTCGGGGGCCCCCAAGACTTTTGTAGAATCTTCACGGCTGAGGGGACGCTTTTCGAGAATGGAGCCCAAGCCCTCGCAGGCAAGCGTCCGAGTTCCAAGGTGTCCCAGGGCCATTTCAGTGGTCCCGGCCCAAAACCGAAGAGCCGTCCGCCATTTTAAGAGTCATGTGGCAGGCGCCTATCGCTGCACTGCAAGAGTGGGAGCAACTCAACAACATGGTGAGCGAGACGCTGTAGCCGCAAGAGCGGGCGCAACTCAGCTGGATGGCCGCCACCTGGGGAGGCCCGTTCACGCCGCCTCCCCCACGCGCCCCCCCCCCCCCCGGGCCGCCGCACGCAAGTTTTCGGAGCAGCATTGTAGGATACCAAAACCAGTGCGGCAGTTTACTGGACATCACCTGGGTGCCATCAACATCTCAGCGCGTTCTGCTGCCTTGGGACTATTCGCACAACAGACCGCTACTGACGAGGCCTCCCCCCGCACCACCCGGGACGCCCCACGCCAATTTTCGGAGCAGCATTGTAGGATACCAAAACCAGTGCGGCACCCAGGCGACATCACCTGGGTGCCGTCCAGAACTCTGCACGTTGTGCTGCCTTGGGACTATTCGCACAAAAGACAGCTTCTGACCATTGTTGCTTTTTTGGGTGAAAAATGTTTAAATGTTTTTACAGTTTTTGTTCCGTTCATTATAGTTAAATGTTAATAAAGTTTTAAAATCTAACTTTGTTGGAGTGCTATATATGTTTAAAAAATCGGGTGAATGGGGCCTTGAATCGGATTATTGTCATGTGTGGGCTTTGCAAGTGTACTGCTACAAGATCGGACATTTCAAACTCAAATGCACGTTCTTTTTCTTACCTTTCCGAAGCATGGAGCGCAATAGCAGGCAGAGAAAGGGTGATGCACGTGTTGAACACTGCCTGGCCTGGCAAGTTGCTGGCAGTGCCCCCCCCCGCCCGCTCCTGAAAGAGGGCACACACACACACCGCCGCCCCGAGTACTTCATAAATCTTTAAAAGACCATGCGCTTGTTCATGAGGCTTAAATGGTTTATCACCCCTTCTAGAACCCCTGCATCGACCCTCTGACGTTTCCTGGAAGAATTAGCACGTAACACAATACCAAGCCCTGTCAGCTGAAACCCCCGAGAAATCATGGGGCATATTATCAAGGGGGGTTATTTCCGCTTTTTTGGCTTTAAAAGCCAAAAAAAAAAAGAGAAAATTATCTCCCTATTACCAAGCTGTCGCTAACACCAGTTAGTGACAGCTAAAAGGAGATAGCGACCATCTTGGGCCCCGCTTTGCATATCAGTGATATTTATCACTAATGACATGCAAAGTGGGCGTGCCAAGATTTTAGCGACTGGAAACAGTCTCTAACCATCGCTATCTCCTATTACCAACTTTTGGAGATATTCGCGCTAAGCGCGAATATCTCCAAAACCTAACACCTGCCCTGAGCAGTTTTAGCCATGTTATCCAATGGGAAGTGGATAACATGGCTAAGAGCATTTGCTGGATAATGCATGAATATCGCTGACTTTTCAACGATATTCATGCATTGCGGCCGTTTTTTATCGCATTTGCGATAAACCTTGCTAATAGCGAGGTTTATGTGCGATAAAATTCGCCGATGTGCGGCGATAATTTTTGTCTCTAAACAAGTTAGAGACAAAAATTATCGCTAGTTGTTGGTAATATGCCCCCGGGTTTTTGCTTGCAGGAATCGGGAGGCGGGAGACTAGCACTGAAATCAGTAGTCTCACGCCTGAATCGGGAAGGTTGGCATGTCTGGATACTCTACAGCTGGGGCCATAAACTACATCCGCAGGGCTAGGTGATAGCCTAGGTCCGGCCTGGACAATCGGACACAGAGGAAGAGGAGTGTCAGAGGGTGCGGTAGTGAATAGGGTGAAAGGGAGGTGTCGGGCGGGCACAGGGTGTGATTCTCAGAGAAGAGCAGCGCAGATGGGGGGAAGTATATGGCCCATGCATGAGAGAAAGAGCGGGGGTGACCAGTGCGTGGGGGAGATGCTTGCGAGGGTGGGGAGCCATGCTGAGGATCGGCGGCGTGCAGAGTGGCCCTGGTCAAGGCATCTAAAATGGCTGCCGTGCACGACAAAATTGTGGCATTGGACAAAAACGCAAGATGGCGCAGACAATGTTTATCAATAAGGATTCATTTATAACAAAATATTTACTCGCAGTGACAAAATGGTGGTCAACACTTCCTGATTTCCATCGAATCGAACGTTAACAAACGTCACGCAGCAAAAAAAAAAAAAAAGCTCACGCACAGAGCAGTTTTTAGCCATGTTATCCAATGGAAGGTGGATAACATGGCTAAGAGCATTTGCTGGATAATGCATGAATATCGCTGACTTTTCAGCGATATTCATGCATTGTGGCCGATGTGCGGCGATAATTTTTGTCTCTAAACAATTAAAACGAAGCACAAAATGGCGAATTCCCGTTTCGCCACCAGTTTGCGGCCCAGTTCGCGGCCCGTGAAGCGCTTCTACCGTGAAAAATCTTTTTTTTTTTTATTTTCCCCACGGGACCCTTTAATAACCCCAACAACATTCCTAGGGGGTCAAGAGGGGTATACCTTGCCCCCTTTCATTAAATTCCCCCTTCGTTTTTCACCTCTTTTTCTCTCTCGATCCTACCGAGAGATAAGATGGCGGCCGCTCCGGACTGTTTAGAATGTTGACAGACACCGGAGAGCCAATCAGCTTTCTGTTATCCAAAGGAAGGTGGATAACATGGCTAAGAGCATTTGCTGGATAATGCATGAATATCGCTGACTTTTCAGCGATATTCATGCATTGTGGCCAATGTGCGGCGATAATTTTTGTCTCTAAACAATTAAAACGAAGCACAAAATGGCGAATTCCCGTTTCGCTACCAGTTTGCGGCCCAGTTCGCGGCCCGTGAAGCGCTTCTACCGTGAAAAATCATTTTTTTTTTATTTTCCCCACGGGACCCTTTAATAACCCCAACAACAATCCTAGGGGGTCAAGAGGGGTATACCTTGCCCCCTTTCATTAAATTCCCCCTTCGTTTTTCACCTCTTCTTCCCTCTCGATCCTACCGAGAGATAAGATGGCGGCCGCTCCAGACTGTTTAGAATGTTGACAGACACCGGAGAGCCAATCCGCTTTCTGCGCGCAAAGTTCCGTTTCGCGAAAAGTAAGCGGACCGGATCGCTGCCCGGAGCGCTGTTACAGATATATATCTTGTTTTGAACGTTAATTTCTCAAAAACTACTGGAGCACATATATTGAGACCTAGCAAAGGCACATCGGGCTAACAGTCCCTACAATTTTGCCAAGTTTCGTGAAAATCCATTCAGCCGTTCGGGCTAAAAGTGAGTCCAACCGCCCTATGGAAATTAACATGGGAAAAACGCGTTTTGGGACCCCCCTTTTTTCTCGGCCCCCCCTTGACGACCCCCCCCCCAAATTTCCAGGAGCTGCTCAGAAACAAAATGTGCCATTTTCCTGAAAATTTCAGCCGATTCCGTCCACAAACGCCAAAGTTATTAGACATAGAATTTTCAAAAATGCCATAGGGAAAAAATCCTAACTATATATACCTACTGTACCTACTGGCGACCGCCAGTAGGTAATATATATATATATATATATATATATATATAGAGAGAGAGAGAGAGAGACCCGCAGCCGTGGCGGACTATAATAACAAAAAACAAGGGTAAGAGAGGGTCTGAAGGGGAGATAAGTTTACTGACCAACATGCACCCTATCCCCAAATCTAACTAGTAAAAAACACCAAAGGGGTGCTGTTGGTCAAAATGGCAACCTTTTGCCCTCAGCTCTTCACACCATCACTCCTTTGGGCCCCTTTTCCCGATATATTAAGACAAATGCAATACAGGTACGGAGCAGAGCCTGCTCTGAACTTCGGGATGAAGTTATTAAATAACTACAGACAGGTATCAGCCATAATACTAGCTAATATGAAAGGGGACGCAGCTTCAGTGGCCATTCGCCAAAGCCTAAGGGAGTTCGATCCATTGGATCAACTACACAAACTACCCAAAATAATTGAAACTACATACGCAGAATTATAAGATAATGAAAAACAACAAACATATAAAGAAAAGAGATCTCAATCCAGAGGTAGACCTGCTCCACAGGAGCCCTCTGAAAAGAATTATAATCTAAGGAATAGGGATAATATTAGGAAACCTGACAGGTATCCGGATACTGATACACGTTCCTCTCGTTCCTTTAAGGGCTCGACGAAAACCTCTGAGAGAGAAAGACGGTCCGAACACAGAGAAAAACATAGTCCAGAGACAAACAGCACACTAAAGACTATACATCCAAAAAAGACAGGCCAAAATCTAAACCTCAATTCAAGAAAAAGAAAGTTGCAGGCCTGAAGATCCGACATGCCCAGAATTCCGAGGACACAGCTTATGAACGGGGAATGGGTTCAGATGATGCTAGACAGTGTGTCAGAAGTAACAATAGCTCACCAGAACCTGAAGGAATTTCTATTGACAGCAGACTTGAATGATTACATCACGGTGGAAACACCAGACACACGGGTCAGCTTCCCACATACGTTCCACAAAATAACACTCCAGGTGCAGGGGGACAAACCCAGGAAAGTTAAAGGTCTCTTTTGGGAAAATCTGTCATCTGGGTATGACATCCTATAAGCAGAACAAGATTGGCTCCCAGCATTCGTTTTGGAGTGTCCTAGTGGGGGGAAGCGTAATTTTTCCAGCATTTTCCGACCTCGTTACCATATATTTCTTAAACATGCATGTGCACAGAAGTGGGCAGTAGCCCTAGCTCCAGCATTGTATAAAAATCATGCAGGGTGGGATGGGGAGTCAACCCACCAGGTAATCCCATTAAAAGTTTCACCAAATGCTCAGAGGCAATACCCTATAAAGCAAGAAGCTAAACAGGTCAGGGAGATCTTAGATCAACTTGAATACCAAGGGGTGAAAGAAAATTGCACCTCACCAATGAACAATCCTTTGTTTCCCTTATCAAAATCAGATAATTCATATTGTCTAGTTTTAGACTCCAGACACTTAAACACTTGCACAAAGACATTCGGTGTCCAAAACGCACACAGTGCCGCATTAATGAATAACATTGTGCTGCAAAAATACAAAACTACACATATCTCAAATGGATTTTTCTGCCAAAATATAGCGCCTGAAAGCAAGTATTTGACCGCATTCTCGTTAGGGTGCCAGCGACAATTTTGTTGTCTCCCCCAGGGGTATAAGAACAGCCCGGGGGTATTCTCAGCAAGAGTAACTGAGTTACTCCAAAATTTTGATTAAGAAGCATTGTCCTATGTGGATGATATTTATCGGACGGATGATGACTTAAGGCACTTGACCAGGGTGATCACCATTATTATGGGATTCACTTCGGAGGGCTACAAAGTTAACTTTAAAAAATCAAAAATAGCCTACTGCAGTGTCCTATTTCTAGGATACAAGCTGCCAAGTGAACGGAAAAGCCTGGCAGCTAAGTTTTAGAAAAGTGTGCGCTGCTCTAACCGCCAAGATCATTAAAAAAATCTACAATCAATACTGGGATTCCTAAATTTCAGCAGAACATGCTTGTTGGATTACGCAGAGAGTAAAACCTTTCTACAACTTAATAAAACCTGACTTTTCAGTCAAACATTGAACACAGGAACATTCCAATATCCTACATTCATTACAAGAAGACATGATTGCTTTCAAACTCCGTGTAATAGCGGGTCAATGCGGGTACACCTACTTAACCTTCAATGAAGGTGAAACAGTACCAATCGCATACAAATCACACCTGTACACAAACACAGAAATGCGTTTGACTTCAACAGAGAAAATCCTGACAGCAGTTCAGACCGCTGTAGCAAGAGAAAGAGCACTGGCTCAGGGTAAACGCATAATTGTCGTAACCCCCGGTACCGGCTTTAGAGCGGTTATGAAGGCTAGCAGTTCGAATGCAAATCCCATTGTATCTGAGATGGATACAATGGGCAAATTCTCTTACTGCAACGGACGTTGAATACAGATTTGGTCTAAGTCTAAAAACACAAGCATTTATGCAATACAAACAAGACTATCTTTTACCAAATTAACTCTTGCCGCAAGGTCAGTATGAATATATTATTTACACTGACGGATCTGCTCAACCGGCCATAAGGGAGTAAGCAACAATACAACATGGCCTGTGCTATTGTTAAAGGTTGCATGCAGGATGGAAAGTTCCATAAGAGTTGCACTGAAACGGAATCGCTAGGAGACCACAAGGCTCAATTGGCAGAACTAAAAGCCCTTATACTGGCACTTGTAAATATGGATCATGAACTCCCCACATAATTGTGTGCGATTCCTTTTACTGTGTAGAGTTGTACAAGGAGTACTTACCTAATTGGAAACTAAAAGGGTTTAAAGATGCGAAACGTGGCACAAGTAGGCATAAAATGCTATGGGAACAGGTAGTAGAGTTGCAGAACGAACTACCACAGGCTCACATGATCAATACACTGAATCAGACTATTTTGTCTGATGCCTGATGGAGCTACCTGGTTTAGCTCTAGGGGAGACAGGCCGGGGATTCCCTCCTTGGACGTCACCTACCCAGTCTGTCTTTAGACAGACTTCCTTTTGTCTCTCCAGTCGTCTCTTACCGCATCCTTCCCTCTATTTTTGTCTCTCCTCTCTCAATGTACTATTTTGTCTGATGCCCGATGGAGCTACCTGGTTTAGCTATAGGGAAGATGGATCGTGGATTCCCACCTTGGTCGTCACCTACCCAGTCGGTCTTTAGACACTTCCTTTTAGTCTTTCCTCGTTTGTCTCTTCCCTTATCCTCCCTTTCGCACCTCCCCTGCCCCCTCCACAACTTTTCTCTTTCCGTTCTCTCCTCTCCTAATTGTATTGACTATTTTGTGATGCATTGTGTAATTGTTGATCTTTTTCTGGAACATTGTTGATTCTCATGTAAAGCGCTCTGATACCTTTGGGTCTAGCCAGCGCTATATAAAACTCCTTAAATAAGTAAATAGAGAGTGTGACAAGAACACCATTTTTACCTCTGCAACATGTCTCAATACCTACCCAGTCAGTCTTCAGACAGAATTCTGTTTGTCTCTCCTTGTTGTCTCCTCCCTTTCTCACCTCCCCTGCCCCCTCCACTACTTTTCTCTCTCTCCTTTCTCTCCTCTCCTAATGTATTGCCTATTTTTTTATGTATTGTGTAATTGTTGATCTTTTTCTGTTACATTGTTGATTCTCATGTAAAGTGCCCTGATACCTTCGGGTCTAGCCAGCGCTATATAAAACTCTTTAAATAAATAAAACAAAAATAATGATGGCGTTCACGTTGAAGGGAATTCATTGGCTGATGAAGCCGCAAAGGGGGCTGTACACACAGCTTCCATAGCTGCAATCATTCGCTCTAAAATGAGAATAGACTGATATTATGGTGGCTGTCATTGCTTCTCGCAAAGACAGCTCAGCCGTACCTAAAAAAGTTCCACTCCAATACTCCTACAAGTTAGATGCACAAAACATTCCATCTGCTCAGATTCCTGGAGTGGAGGATAGAGTAGTACCAAATATGGATCGTAGGCAGGGTTTAATACTAGCAGCACACTAGGGTTTGGGCTCTGTGCCTACAGGCATTACAGCGACTATTTCTTTACTGAAACAGCGCTATTGGTGGCCAGGACTAACCAAACAAACTAAAGACTATGGGCCAGATGTAGGTATCCAGTATTTGGTTGGAAACGGCCAAAAATACAGATTTTCAACCGTTTCCGACCGGTATTTGGATATTGAGATTTAGGGGCATGTTAAATTACTGAATCTGTAATTTTTCCAATTCGGTAAAATACTGAATCGGTAAAATTACCGATTCTGTAATTTAACATGTAGGTAGCACTGTAATCAGTGCTACAAGGGTTTAAGAATTCGTTATTTACCACCAACTAGAAGTTGGTGGAAAATAATGAAAACCCTTCAAAAAGCATTTTTTTTGCTTTAAAAAATGTGCCATGTTGCAGACATACATGCCCTAAGGGCATGTATGTCAGCAACATGTGCACCCATGCACAATTGAGGGGTGCAACAGGGTGTCAAAGTGACACCCTGTTCCCCTTGCAAATTCGGTAATTTTACCGAATCGGTATTTACCGAATCGGTAATTGGCATTGATTCCTATGGGCCTCAAGGCCCATAGGAATCAATGGCAATTACCGAATCGGTTAATACAGATTCGAATCATTCCAATTCGGTAATTCAAAAGTGGAATTACCTACATCCCATTTACCTACTCTTAAATACCGAATCGGTACGATTCGGTATTTAAGAGTAGGTAAATCGAGATTACCTACATCGGGCCTTATGTCTAAATGGGACACCTGCCAGCAGACGAAGGGGTCCACCATGACACCCCTATTAAAATCAGACAAACCTCTTGCATGTGTGTATTTGTACCACTGCGGCCCCTTACAATCGGATGGGGCTAAAAAATATATCTTGGTTGCAGTGGATTCATGCTCCAGATTCCTATGGGTTTGGCCCCAACTCTCGGCTGACACTTGAACTGTTATAAAAGATTTGCGAGTCTTTATAGGGACATACACAGTTGCCACTTTACATTCTGATCGTGGCCCGGCGTTTAGCTTTCGGGCTTACAAAGAGCCATGGAAAGTATGGACCTAGCATTGCGGTACTCCTCTTCGTACCATCCGGAGGGAAATTTTGTCTTGGAGAGGAAAAACCGGGACTTAAAGCAATCTTTAACAGCTAGGGTATTAGGCATTAGGTAGTTGGGTCAATCACTTCTATGGGATACAGAGAGCCCTTAAGAACCAGCCAAGAAGCTATCTAGGGGGTGTCACTAGATATGAGATCCTATTTGAGACGAGAATGTTGGTACCTGATCTTGATTATGAAGGTGCAGTGGCGGATGGGAAACCATTTGATATCCATGATAGTTTGGCTGTTTTGCAGGATTTAAATGAATCCAGAATAAGACAAAGTAATGTCCTTTTCAAAACAAACAGATCTGTCTTGATCCCAAAAGTCGGGGTTCTGGTCAGAGAAAATAGTGGACAAAAACAAATTTGGACCATCATACAGAACACCTGTACCTGTCCTAGCAGTACAAGGAACAAGAACTGTGCTGCTCCCGCCTCTTGCCGGAAAAAATGAGAAAAGAATTGTCTCAATTGACTTAATCAAACCACACTATGTGGCTGAGACTAAACAGTAGGCCTGGTGAACTCCACAGTAGCAGACACCCTCCTCTTGCTACTATCCAAGAAGTTCAAACAGAAAGACTCATTACGTTTGAAGAGCCACCTGTACGGAATGAAGGACTGAGCAACATTGCTATGGAACTCGTTCCTCTTGAACCCAAACTTCAAAATCAATCTCATGGTAACATCCAAGTTGTAATTAGAGCAAATACAGACATCTACATCAACATGCCTAGACAAGAGCAAAATATATTTTCAACAATTCCTGATGCAATTCCAACGATTGATCGAACTGCTTCTGGCTACTTCATGAACTTTGATAAGTTTTCTTTGGATCCAAGTGAACCGGAAACGACGCCAGCCAAAACACCACTCAAGCAACAAATCAAGAACTTTTCACTTTTTCCAAAAAACATACCTGGTATCATCTTGGGTAGAACTCTGGGTAATTACTGGGACACTGTTTTTTCTTTTCTGGCTAGGCTTAGTAATAACTTTTAGCATGCATATTAATGGAAGATACCTTCAGCAAAGCTTTACAGCCCAAAAAGTCAACTTTACTTTAAAGCCACATCAATCATCAAACTGTGAACAAAGAGACTAGTCATCAGTGAACATTACAGCAGTTCCTATACCGGACAGCATAGTGTGGTAGAAGGTGGATTGCGATATATTCGGCCCGACCGAACTTTTAAAAATTCCACATTTACTTAAAATTTCATTGAGTGACATTATTACCTCCAGTACTTTTTCGATGATTGGGACACAAACTATTAATAACATGTTGTCTGATTTAGAAAAAAGTGGCATTTCCGAATATTGAAATGTTACAAGAGAATTCAGACTATGACGCATTATACTGTTACCAACATTATGTTCATCATTTCTTACACAAATCTATTTCACCTAGAAATGTTTTTGAATACCATCAGTGGGAGCATTGTCCTACACCACCAAATAGTAGTTCACATACCCTTGCATAGAAATGTTCATACTTTTCAGGGTTAACACCACAGACCCAACCTCATATTATAAGGTTACACCACCATCAGCACTGAAAATTATGCTGACACCAAACAGATTTACTCTGCTTCCTTTATTACCCAACTTTCTGAACAGGGTTTTGACCTATGAAAGGACACAATAGACTTAAAATCAGTATGCGTTTCTAGAGACTGGCAAGTCCAGGGAACAGAAGCGCTATTCAGAGCATGCCTCATTCCACAGATGATATTTTTAAATGAAACTGTGCAACAGACATCCTGTCTTGGATTAGCCAAAATAAAAGACCTTACTACACCTCAGTTTCCAGCACCATAAGAGGGGTGGCAAAATTCAACTACAAAGGAAGGGGCAACAGAAAATCACATTTTACAGTACAATGGAACAGACCCAAATTGGAAAGAATGGGTGGTTTGGCCCTTAGACATGAACACATGTCATAAGAGAATGTTGGGTATTACTGAAAGGTATAGTATCCACAGGCCAGACGCACCTTATGTACAACAAGAACACCGAGGGGTAGGGACATCCTATAGTGTTGGAAAGTTGTGCCTTGATTGGCTAGAAACCTCACTCACAGAAGTGAAACACGTATCTTTACTCTCACAAGACATGGATCTTAGAAATGTTTGTATTAGTTCCCAGAAGGATACATCAGAAACGTTTCATGTATGCTGGCATATACGCTGCCTATAATGAAATCTGTACAATATCCCAACAAGAGGCTGCAGAGAATACGGGAAATAGACCGTATTAACTTAGAAAAATCATTAGCTGTGGTAGACAATGGGTTAACAACTTTGTCCTCCAGAATATATACTTTAGGCAACATTGTGTCTTCGGCGATAGACATCTTAGAACAAGATTTGGCCCTATTACAACACTGGCAATCTCAATTACGTTTCATCATGTCATTAAGCTGGACACTGCAATCTTTGCGTGCAGGCTTTGTGCCTTGGCATTTTATAAACAGTACATCTGTTTCTGAATACAATCTAACAGATATACAGGTTAAAATGGCACAGAGGGAAGCTAAACATACAATGCTGCGTATTGAAAGACTGGACCGACTACCGTTTACAGTAGCAGAAGCTCCGTCTACTGAATGGCTTATCCATGGCCACATAACTCTACCGGTCACTACATTTCAGTTTCAATATTGCCTTGAACTAAGGCAGGCAGATAGGAAAAAAAATGGGTAAGGATTACATTAAGGAATCCTGAGATTTACGATACAGATTTCGATGCAGGAGTGGGGATCGAGAAGTGTTTCTAAGTGGTACAAACTGCCAAGAACTGCTTTCAGCGGTTCTCTCAAGTGCCAGGACATTTCGTTGCACAGGGCTTGTAATGGGTCAATAGCAAACTTGTCCTGCCACATGAAAGGGACTCCAGCTGCCGTAATTAAACCGGTGTTCGAGCTGCTCTCGAATGGGAGTTACTTGATGCTGAATGATCAAGGTTGATGTGGTATGCTTCTGGGCATTGCCTATCTGGTCACTGAACTCCAGGGTTACTTGCTGTATGCAAGTATTGTTTCCCCCTACAAGCACAGTCAAGGAGGCACCATTATGGCTTTCGTTGAATGTTTCTTTTACGCAACTTGATACTTTGAGCAGACTGAAAGCCATGCATTTACAGCACACTGTATACCCTTCACCACTGCTCATGAGACCTTTGATCTTCAAATTACAAAGACCTCGACTGAGATACAGGCACTTCTACATACAAACTGCCCCATTCATTTAGCAGAAATGGTAGGTCGTATCTTTAATATGTCTGATACGAGTGGTATTGTACACCTATTTAAGACCATAGGGTCAGGATTTCTTACCATCTTTCAGACAATCCTCAGTTATTCCAAATTTATACACTCCGTATTTGGAAGCATCTTTGGAGGTCTACCTCTGATCCTGCTGGCAATAGCAGGAATCCGGATGGTCATTTACCTGATACTCAATGGACGGCCAAATCACCAAGATGGCAAAAGCGCTCCTGGAGCAGAAATACCTTGAACACATGGTACAGCTCTATGCACACTTCGCCTACAGGAACTGAGCGCCTCTTGGTTCCTATCATTTATACCAGTCTGGATGGACTGCATCTTACCTGTTCTTCCATGCCTGTTTTGCATTGACAAATGTGTGTTGGACCTCTGTCTGACGCTGGCCACGGACACACCTGCGGACTTGAATACTACCAGGCTGTAAACCTTGAGGTCTCATGCTCAGCAATGTCCCCAGCGTATTCCTATACTAGACCGCATTCCTTGAGAATCCGCCTTTTACAATTGGAGTAAGCTTTAGCTCCACCGTTAGCACCACTAGCACCCAGGTATTGACTACAGCACCGGCTGCCTCCACACCAATTGTTGGCAATACTGAATATCATCTGTGCTCCACTGATGTACTTTGAGAGGTGTTACAAGGATCGTCCCCTGCAGCAGCAAGCAGAGATGATGTTGCTACTTCCAGCCAAGACATTTGATCTATAATTGGTTCATCATGGGCTGGGAAAGAATTTGGATCATTCTTAAAAAGTTACTAAATTTGGAACATTTCCTATAAATTGACACTGTCACTGAAAAACATGGCCTTTTTGACGCTTGTAGAAATTCAACTTATATAAACTAACTCAATTAGGACTGTGGCTTAAGGGACAATTCAAACACTAAATTCATAGAATGTTCTTTTCTCCCTTCTCTTTCAAAACCATTTGTAAACTATTTTAAAGTTTAAAAATAGATATTTTAAATGGCTATAGAAAATTTTATGCGCAGACACCTAGTAAAAAGAATAGTTAACTTGCATATTATTATTAATGACTATTCGGAAGAGGAGTTGGCGTTAGGTTTCCTATAGGTACCCCAATATAGGCCCGGGGAACATCATACCTTTCCACCTACATCACATCCCCTACATTAAACCGTAACAAACTTTTTAAGGATTGAACGACTTTTATGGACTGAACCATTTACCTCGTTCTAGGCTGGGTGCCAAAGGAGGGTTTCCCTGAACAATAGTGTTCTATGACTTAATCTTTAGATTGACACAGTATGAATGAATATTCATAAGGCTAATTGGAAACCAGGGGCAGGGGCTATACACCACCTTCCTAATATCTACGCACAAGGTTCATCATATAAGTCATCCTCCTACCAAACAATGAATAACACAAGATCAAGGGACAAAGGGACTCTATATACTTTTCTGTATAAATACAGCACCTCTTGCTAGCATTAGTTAGAGGGAACCGAGACTTCCAGGCTGACACACTGACTAGACACAGAGGATCCTGCATGCAGACAGTGGTCTGAACATCCGTTGTGGGGTGTCCAACTCAAGACCAAGTAGGGCTCTGACATTACTCACACTTCAGGTAATGGGGTTGACTAAATCCTAAAGGGATTATTGGCTTCACACCTACTCACATGCTAGGTACACTTAGGTACATCTAAATAGGCATCATAGGAGTAATCGCACTTTTATCATGCATTTTATATGCATGCAGTTGTGCATGCTTATTGAAAGATGGTAGAGCTGTATTATCCTTTTATATTCATAGTACTACTAATCATATCTCCGCTACTGTCTAATGGTTGTTACAGCTAATATATTTTACACAAGAACAACAACTGTTCAATAAACCCTTATTGAAAGGCCCAGACTGTTTATTCTGGGCATCTCGGAGATAAAATAAATGAGCACAAGTGACTGTACGAAAAGTAGTACATGGTTTCCACCATCTTGAGGGATCAGAGTTGTCATTCTAAAAAAAAAAAAAAAAAATATATATATATATATATATATACACACACACACAATCTTTTGTCTACATGTATTTGCTTCCATTCCTTATGGGTTCCAGAGCAGCGTGCTACTCGCCAAAAAAGTGCTTCAAAACCCCATCAGAGGTAGCAAGCGCTATATAAATACAAACCTCTCTCCCTCTTCTATCCTGCCACCTACCCTTCTCTATCCAAATAACTCAACATATCCACCACTCAAATTACTTCATATGTCACTATACTAATTTTCAACACTAATCCTTTATGGGTTCCGGAGTAGCGTGCGACTCGCCAGAAAAGCTCTTAAACTCCCATCAGGGGTAACAGGTGCTATATAATTACAAACCTTTCTTCCCCTTCTATCCCTCCGCTATCCTGCTCACTCCAAATAACTGATTAACCTATCCACCACTCAAATTACTTTCATATTTCACCATACTAATTCACCACTAATCCTTTATGGGTTTACAGAGTGGAGTGCTTAAACACCCCATCAGGGGTAACAAGCAATATATAAATACAAACCTTTTTTCCTCTTCTATCCTTCTGCTATCTTTCTGAATCCAAATAACTGACTAACCTATCCACCACTTAAAATTGGCTTGTGTTTCACTATACTAACTCAACACTAATCCCCTATGGGTCCCAGATAAGCGTGCTACTCATCAAATAAGCGCTTAGACGCCTCGCCTGGGGTAGTAAGCGCTATATAAATGCAATTGCAAATACAATACTTTTTAGTGTTATTATGAGAGGCGTGATGTTTGGATTCATAGTTTAGACAAGTAGGGCTATACCAGTATATTTTGGTAATCAAGTTTGAGGGTAAAGTTTACTATGGTGAAAGACCTAAAGCTTCTGGTGTTTTTTTTGCCATCAAGATACCAGCAGCGCGCTCAAACTGGGGAGCTGGGGAGCCTTAAGAGCAGGGAGCTGCAGTGTGGAGCAGAAGCAACAGGTAGTCAGGCCCAGTGTGACAAATTTGGTCCAGACACTTGCCATTGGTGGGCAGCAGGGGAACATTTCAACATAGATATTATGGGCATTTTTTAGTCTGTTGTCCTCGTGTAGCAGGTGTACCAACACAAACGTGCTACACACACACAAAATACAAGATGTCAAGCATACCATGACTTTCACAGGTGTTTCCATGAGTTGATTTCTCAGAGCTTATTAACTGGGTCTGTATGCCAGAGATTGAAAGGTCAGTTTGATTTTACGTGCATATCTATTTAGCTTCAGACATGGTGGCAAGTGTGAGGGTTTACTACACATGTGGTATGCAGTGGCTCAGGTATTTGCAGACAGGAGGTACAGGACAGGAGCAGAAACATTTGTTTTATCTCTGGCAGGGCAGGGCTAAAACTATGAATAAAGGAATGATTTAACCAGGGCTTGAGTCAATACTGCCAAGAAAATTCCCTTGCACCCCTTGTAAGGCAACACCACAGGGGAACCCAAAAGCTGGTGCCAAAAATGGGGCTCATGTGCTTAGACTTAAAAAGAAAGTCAGAATTAGGACATGGACAAGTCAGGAGACTGGGTGTGAGCAGATAAGATTGCAACTAACTTTAGAGCCATTATGTTCAGAGTTTATATGGCCCCCCTGGCAAAAATGATCAGAGCGTTCGGCTTTGATGTGCTATCTTACGCCGATGATACTCAAATTCTGGTCACTCTTGGCCCTGACGTCAATGAGACCAAAGGGCGTTTCATGAACTGTCTGATGGAGGTAAGAAATTGAATGGGCCAAAATCACCTGCAGCTGAATGGCAGCAAGTCTGAGGTCATGCTATTTGGCAAAGCGAGCGAATATTGGACCCAGGACTGGTGGCCATCAGAGCTGGGGGAGTGCCCTGCCCTAAGGAATCAGTCCGCAATCTAGGTTTCCACATAGATAACAAGCTGTCCATGAAAGACCAAGTGAACCATACTGTGGTCACCTGTTTTGGAATCATGCGTAGTTTGCGCAGGGTCTTTAAATGGATACCAGTCGAAGCCCGTAAGACTTTGGTACAGGGCCTGATCATAAACAGACTAGACTATGGTAACTCGCTACTTCTTGCCATAAACTACTGCCATCTCAGGAAACTGCAGGTCCTGCAGAATACGGCGGCTCGTCTGGTCTTAGACCTACCCCGAAGATCTCCATTGTTGCCGCGTCTGAAAACCTTACACAGGCTCCCTGTACAAAAACGGATCAAGTTTAAAACATTATGCTTGGTTCATAATATTGGACCCAGAAACTCACATGGTACGTGCCAAGCAGGCCGTTGAGATAGAGCATTGAGCTACTACTCACGCCATTTAGAACTCAAACTGCCAGAAATGGAGGGCGTGCCTTTTCTTTTCTGGTGCCATCCCTCTGGAATAAGATGCCCCATAGCCTCTGTACAATCTCTGATCATATTAGCTTCCGAAAAAAATTGAAAACCTGGCTTTTCTGCTAAAATCCAACTGCTCACCTTTCTGTCAGAACCGTCTGCATGGGCCATGAGACTCTTTTGGATGTGATATGCGCGCAATACAAATATCCTGACTTGACAATTAGCGAGAGAAAATAGCATTTGCAATGCTATCAGTCTCGTCTTAGGGACCTTATATGTATTTAGCTATGCAGCACATTAGCTTGGGTGCTGAAACATCTGTTCTTTAACATGGAGGGAAAGTAAGCACTAAAACTCTGACACACCAGGTATGGGAACACATGGGAGAGAAATATTGCCTTTCAGCTGGAAATGGTTTAGTCCAAAGGTCTGTTTTTTAATATAAAGTCAGGACCTCCGGTAGTCATATCACCGAAAATACAAGATTTGAAAAAAATATTGTCTACGGGTGCTCGTGAAAGACTAGGTCTATGGATTGGAATTTAGAGAATGCTAAAGTGATTCTGGTATTATACTGACCTCTGCTGGTCGTTTTCTATCAAGAAAGTTAAAGAGAGGTAGTTGACAGAAAAATAAATAAATAAAATCGTCCCTCAGCAGAAAGCAATTCTGGTATTTTACTGACCTCTACTGGTAGTTTTCTATCGACAGTTAAATAGAGACAGTTGAACAGAAAATAAAAGTCCCTAAGCGGAAGCAGACAAGTTCTAGGGCTGATCTTCAGAGCCCACAAAGTACATGCACATTTAAGTATATACTAAAGTATATACATGAGGTCTTGAATGCTCGATCAAAAATAGGGCACCACAGGTAGCAAAGACTGAGTACGGCTTTTGCACACAGATTGCGGAGCTCTGCACTGGTAAACAGTAAAACAACGTTATAACGAGTTTTACACTTTCACTGTGTATAGTAGAGTGCTGCATGTAACCTCTGTTACATCAGAGTGCTATTAGGTCAGGAAGGCAGATTCCAGTGTCAATAAAGGTGTCCTACCTAATCAGATTTACAGGTGCAGGAGGCTTACTTCAAAGCAAGCTGGAATCCTTCAGTTTTCAGGTTCTTGCCATACATATGTTTGGGCTGTGTTACACTTGTGGCAGTATCACAGTAACCTAGTTCTGTCTCGTGCACACAGACGCTAAGAAGTGCGCTGCTCCAGACTTTGCATGGATGGTGGCCAGATCACATGACCAACTGCACCATCCTTCACCATTGATGGAGTAGTCAGTGGTTAGAAACAGAGGGGGGTAAACCTCCGCCATAAGGCTCCTGACCCCTCAATCCTAGGACACGTTTTTAGTATCAGTGGATTTTGCAGTTGGGAAGGAAACACATTTGTACCAAGAATGTACTACTTTAACTGGACTAGACCAACTGGAGAGTCTATAGCTATCCAAATCACTCAGTTTAATCCTTTGAGGAGACTATAAAGTTGGGACTGACGGGGCCCAAGTTTGCATGTCTGAACCTGTAGCCTCAAGTCCTCTCTGCCTTCAAAAAGATTGGTATTTTTCAACAAGCTCTTTTTTGTGTAAAACGCAGAGATTCTGGTATTCCCCCACATAGCTTCAAATGAAGTACTCTAAAAGTCAAGTTCTACATGTTTTCTCAGCAGCTTTGTCAGTCTGCCTGCTCCCCGGTCACGCTAGCGCCTAGTGTTCTTCCTATGCACAACAGTTTCAGTGTATACCATAAAAACACAATATAAATCACAAATCTGCACAGATGGGTGGGGGAATAATTTTCAGCCATGCTATTTAATTCTTCATCCTATAATTTCAAGGCTTCATATTTGGAAGCATGAGATTTTGGTGCAAGACTATCAAATCTTGAATAAAGATTTTGAAATCAATTGGAGTATAGTTTTTAGAAAGCTTGCATCTTAGTACTTTTGCTCAGTGACAAGTCGCCAGGCAGTCTGCAGGCTATCACATTCATTTTTAGAGGTCTCTGCATATGAAGAGAGCTTCCCCCACCTCACAAGGTTGATTAAGGCCATATGGCTAAGCGAAGCCCATGATAGAATCATTGAGTGTGAAGTCAGCCCACAGAACTATCTTTGGGGGCTTCCACATGCACAAAACCTTGAGGGTTTTGCATGCCCAAGTACTCTGCCCTTCTTCGAAGATCTTTGTCATTCCAGAGCAGATAGTTGGCTCACAGGCACAAGACAGTCATCCTCAAAAATGGAAAGCTAGCCTGAAGCATCTATTCAGGATATTGACTGAGAGATGTATTAATTCACTGTAGGAAAATGGGGCTTTCATCAGTCTGATGTCCTGTTGCATGCACTCACACCACCCTCAGGAACCCCCCCTCCCGCACCGACGACACACGTACACAACCTCGGAATCATCCTGGACTCCAAACTCAAAATGGACTGCCAGACCAACACTGCCACCTCTTCCTGCTACCACACCGTCCGCCTCCTCCGTAAGACCTGTAACTGGATTCCCCTCAAACACAGGAAAACCATCACCCATGCCCTCCTCAGCAGTAGACTGAACTACAGCAATGCACTATGCCGGGCTCAACAAGTACCTCACCCTCAGATTCCAGAACGTCGCTGCCAGACTAGTCCTCAACCAACCTACCTCACCACTGCCACATCAGCCAACACCTATGGACACTACACAGGCTCCCCCTTGAGAAGAGAATCACCTTCAAGCTCCTCACCCACAAAGCCCTCCACGACACCAGACCAGCCTACAGCTCTCTCTGGCGACAGTACCCCACATCAAGAAGACCAGAACAGGACGATGCTGCATCTCCTTCCTCATGGCCAAGGCATGAACACCCTCCCCTCCGACAGCCACCTTCACTTGTCAAGTTACAGAGAGGCCTCAAGACCTGGCTCTTCGACGAAGCACTGAAACATCCTGGAGCCGCGCATCTCCACCCCCAACCCCCCTCCCCTCCTTAAGACCCCCTCGGGTAAGTAGTCGCGCTCTACAAACACTGATTGTTCGTGACTGATGGAAAGAGCCAACATGAGAAAGGAATCATCGCACTCGGACTTAACCCCTTCGATGCTCATGACGGAACGGTTCTGTCATGAGGCACAGTGGAGCTGTGCTGATGACGGAACCGTTCCGTCATGAAACTATAATAAGGATTTTTCAGCACAGGAGGGGAATATGTGTAGCAGCGATGAGGTTAAGGCCATATACCCCACAAGGACTTGCAGTTTCATTACGCTTTATATTTAAACTACTTGGTGACTTGAAATGGGATTAAACATTTTTTTTTTAATTCTAGAGACTCGTATGGTTGATCTCAATAGGGTTGTTCAATTAATTGGGTGGGGGGTGGGGGTCATAAACTTGAAGACGCTTATCTCAAATTTGCCCTTTGAATCTTTTTGGTTTCTAATTTCCACTGAACAATATGGTCTTCTTCAATTTAACTAACTCCTTGGTTCGGATCGTTATGTTCTTTGTCTTAACTACCCATCTCTGGGCCAGGGCTTACATTTGGGAGAATGTAATTGATTTCTGCACGATCTCTTGGATCAGGAATATGTTGGCATTAGGCTTTGTAAACTAAGAGGTTTGCCGTCCCTACTCTACCTGCCAGATAGACTATTCTTTTTATTTATGAAATAGGGTTCATTCAAGGTGCTTCTCCAGGTTGCTTTTTATGGCTTCTATGACGGGTATGGTCAGGCGTGGGTCCAGTGCTCTCCATGCCACTTGACTCAAGCTAGCCTGGCTTATGAGGGGTGATACCCCAAAAACGGTCGTAGGATGCTTGTTTGCAGTCCAGAGAGGACCTGGCCTGGCAGTTTGGGCTGGAATGTTCCCATTGAGTACAGGGTCAAGACTGATTTGCATATGACTGTGTTTAAACTAGAATGGCACGGTGAGCAAAAACATGTCGGCCCAGATCTCTGTACTGGGGTGAATGTATGACTTTGTTCAGTATTCTGTCCATCAGTTTTGTTCTTTTTGCAATGATCAAGATCAGCCACCAATTCTAAAGCATAATAGTCCTGGAAGTCACTACTGCTGCGTTCTTTCCGGTCATCCTTGAATAAAGTCTGTAAAACAAGGCTGCATAGATTTCATTCTTACCATTAGGTCTCGATTAACTAGATAAACACATTTTAAATTCCACTCAAACTGAAGTTATACATAGTTTGTCACTTCTTATAGATTATCTATAAATTACTAAAACTAACATGGTATCTGGGAGTGCACATGGTTTATAGCCTTTGAGACTCTTAATTTCACCAGCACAGGCCTTTCAGGGGGATTTCAAAGAAAGCCAATTTCCAAGGCACCCACCACGCTGCCTGTGATCAGTCATGACCAGCAATATGCCCACAATGTGCTACTCGCTCCCTTATCTCCTTGTTGAGCGAGCCACATCCTGTTATACCTCCAAAGACCTGTGTGCAACCAGCAATCCGGTTCACATCCTGGCGACCCACTCGACAACAGTGAACTGGACAATACCCGGATAGCATGAAAACCAAGTCACAAACTAAGTCTAGGGTTTTCAGGAGGGTTTGGGGCGGGGGGGTGAGAGGAGGAGGCATGTTAGAAGCCACTGGTGTTTTTGCAACAATGAGCTTAATCGCAGACAATGTGTAGTCCGGAGGCCGGTACAGAAGTTGACGTTTTTGCCAAGTACTTTTGTGTTGGAAACTATTTGTCTATAAGTCTCCATGATTGGACGTAGAAAATCACAATTCTCGACTAGCCCAGGATCACGCAACGGTTTTTTGACCCGGGTTGGACTGGACTGAAAATTGGCACCAGCGCGTCTGGCTCATGGCAGCGAATCCAATTATGAAAGCAGAGTGGAACCTCACAATCCTTAACCACCCCACTTCCCCCACACCCTCCAAAAACAAATTGCGACCCAGCATGGACAACAACGTAGGGATTTCCTGCCTAGACTGTTCCTCGCCGCATCTCCGATTGTTTACTTGAGGCTCACGTAGGGAAATGAAAGCAACAGCCAAGAAGCCTATGTACCGTGATAATCCGAGGGACACAGCAGTTACAGTCGATATCACAGGGGTCCATTTACAAATACATCTCCAAGATTGACTGCAACACCAACCACGTTTTATCTGGTACCTCGTAACGGAAGCGCTAATGTACTGGATGTACTGGTCTATAAAAATAAAATAATAAAATACTTTGAAATCAAAAAAATGTTAGCTGTGGTCTAAACCAACCACTAGATGGCAGCATTGGGTAAGAAAGGTACATTAAGTTAAGTTTTGGAGCTTGTTTAAGTTGTAGACGACTGTATATATCGTCTGCCCCGGCCCAAAGGAAACGCACCTTTTAGAATAACGACAACGCAATAACGAATGAGTTCAAAATTGGACCATTTTTTTTTATCACTTTTCCTCGTACAAATTCATCTTTTAGCAAAAGCTGCCCACGCTCTTAAATGTGGCAGGTACAACAGACTCCTTTAACTGGGCATTAAGAACTATTACCGTACTCCAGTCGCCTCCACTGTGGAATCGTTTGGTGTCTTGCACCACATCAGTTAATGGCATTAAAGGCTACATGAAAAATAGGCCCATGGGGCATTAGCTTCTGTTGATTTCCGCAGAGCGCCGGTCCTTGCTGCTCCATCGGGTTTATTGCAAAATGCCGCTCAATTTGACACAGCAAACCTAAACTCAAGGCTCGCCAAGTTATTCTGCAGCCCAAGGAGACAAGTTGCCTAGAATCATTCCCCACCCGTCCTTACCTGGGCCGCAGTTATGGTGACAATAAACCTGGTTATTACAAAACAAACACAAAACAAGGCCAGGTGAGGAGTGCGGACACCAACATGCAGATGGAAGGAATGCGCCAGTCATAAGGTTACTTGTAGGTCATCCTTGGCTTCAGGCACTTGGCAAGAACGCATCCCTCTGGATTCACAGCTTTGTTTTATTTACTGCACTGACATCCATCCCCCAAAACATCACAAGGGGCAAAAGGGGCACCGTAGAAGATTTATTTGCTACAAATGTACCATGGAAAGCTGGCTGACATGACATTTACAGTAGTTGAGGTTGCTTCCTGCTAAGAGTCCTGGGGAAGTCCAACACTGCGTCCAATGGAATAGGGGCACATTCCAGCTCCACCAGACGAGTTTAAAAACAATCTCAACAGGTTAAAAAAAAAAAGTAGTTTCTTCTTGATGAGAACCACGTACGCCACCCCGAAACTGGATTTTCTACCCTGTTTTTATGTTAAAAATGAGGTAAAAATATTCTCTGCTGCTTCCCCATCAACGGCTCCTCTTCTACTTTACTTCCCAAGTGCCTTGTCAAGGTTGGTCTTGATGGCGTCCAAGAAGTCTGTGGTGTTCACATAATGCTCGTTTAACCGCACGCTGAAAGACAAAAGAAAATTTGTTAAGGAAGGGATGCTGTGTGTCACAGAAGAGAGCCAACGGCACAAAAACTGAAATTTTAATTGCCAGATTTAAAACCTTTCCAGATACCCTCATTTCATTTTGGCAAGATGATCAGTATACAAGAGGGCTGCTTTCAATGGCAGTGTCTGAGGAGGCAGGCAGTGGAACTCTTTGCTACAAGTAGAGCAAACGTTGCAAGAAAAATGAGGTGAACTACAAGCCCAGGCCTGGCAGATCAAACCATACATCCCGCAACATTAGATCGTTAATGTGCGTGGTAAGGACAGGGGACACGCCAGCGTCATGACAGAGCACACCGTCATTAAAACCCTTGCACTCGTAAGAGCCAGTAACTGCAGTAATGCTTGGGGAAGCAGGATATTTGTTTAATTTTTTGTAGGGGGGGTGTAGAGTAGTGGATACGTTTAGTTCAAACAGCTTTATTGCGACATTATAGGTCATAAAAACATAATAAATACATAATCAATAAAACGCAAATAATTATAATATTCTAACACTTCATGCTTAGGAGCCTCAGCATCGATCGCAACATGCTAAAAGTACTTACAAATTAGTGAGCGACAAAAGTCGCCTTCATTAATCATTAAAAACAGATGAGATAAAAATATTTAAAGATATTTTCTAGCTATGGCGACTAAAAACATGACGACTTTGGGATGCCCAAAAGATAGTGAAAAGAAAGCTCTCAGATTTGACAAATGGATAACCCTTGAACTTATAGTCCACTCTTAGCCTAGAAACTTGGTAAGAGTATGCATTACAGTGGACGTGGGTCGGATATTCAGATTAGTGCAGCAATGCTGCTCTAGTTCCCAAGATCTTACATATGGGTTTTATCTAATTATTACGTGGTCCTACATGTGCTGAGCATACAAACAAAATGTGGGAAACTGTTTCCATTCGATCAGTGCAGATGGGACATTTATCATCCATTCCAAGGGTCGTTACTTGTAAAAGATTTTAGTGGGAGAGATTAGACTCTGAATTGGAAGTAAAGCCTCCTATTGAACAGGGTAGATTTGTTGTTCCAATATGGTTCTAAGAAGTGGGAAAACTTGAATTCTGACAACCTCCCTGTCAAAGTTGTGCTGTTGATCACTCCGAGTTCATCGGTCATTATCATGTACCAGTAGTGTTCTTTGTTTTTTCTTTTGAAGGAAACTGGGCACCGGATGCATTGTCCCATAGAATCCTCATTCCCATGTTGGTCAGTATTCTTGATGTTTTGGAGCCAATCAATTTTCAGGGAACAATCAGCCTCCACAAAATCCCTCAGTGCTTCAGCATAGTTTATCAACTCTAGCCAGTAGAAGAGTGGGAGAAGTCTTGCTCTGTTAGCTAGTGACAGAGCTAGATTTCATCAAGATTAAGCATCGCTCTGTTTTGTGTTTCAGACAGACTGCATTTAAAATGTCAGAGATATGGTGCAAGTGAAAACACATGGCACATAAAATGAGGCCTAGGCAAATGCTTTTCAAAAAGGGTCACTTTTGGAATATTCAAAGTGAAAGACATGAAATGATGAGCCCTGGTAAAATGCTTTCAGTCTGAAATGCTTTTGCTGAATTAAAATGCGTTTTTGCAGTGTAGAGAAGTTTCTGCAGTTTCCTTTTTAGCTTTGAAGATAATCGTGGAATGTGTTCTTTCCTCCCATCTCCTTTTCCTTGTAATCTACACTCCCTGTTCCAGTCATAAGAGACTTTGGCTTTGTTGCATATTTAGACAATGCATATTCAGTTCATAACACATCTTCTTATAATGTGTATTAATTAACCATGCACCAACACTACATGTGGGGCAAACGCATTTTTCAGGAAAAGCCATCTAAAGCATTAGAGCATGTTGCTAGGAGTATGTATGCACTGGTGCAGGTTTATGCTATGTTGTACATCGCACATTTTTGCTTGTTGTGCACAAATGCTAGAAAATCTGCTTTGAAATAATAGCTTTTGCTAGGTAATAACTAATACAGGGTAAAAGTATGGGGGCGGGGGGAGGTAAACATAATGGGTTTTATTTCATAAATTAATACTCTTTTGTTTGTTTTGGACCCACCATAAAATGGCTGCCTAAGAATCCTGCATAGCTGAGAATAGTGCTGAGATGAGATGCATGCACAGATGCCAGCTGCCTCAAGTGAACACACATGGGTCAAGGCCACAGTGAACTGTACACTAGTCATCGTGCCAATGTACCAGTGTGCGTGCGATGTGAAAGCAAGGAGTACATGGACTGATACATTTTTGAAATATGAAATAGAAAAAAAAAGTATTATTGATGGTGATACATGACTGTATTAAGCATAAACACTTCCTTTGTCAGAACTGGTATGGGTAAGATTTGCAATGAGAACAGGATGGTGAGATCCTGAGGTCATCTTTGCTAACCAATCACAGTGCAAGTTTCTACTGAAACTGCAACATTATTAGTATAGTCAGCCAAGAATTAGAGCATAGAAAATGGCCCCATAGGGGGCGTGCTTGCCTTAAGCCTTAGAAGTCTTAGAGTAAGGAGAGGAGAAGCAGATGAGACCAGACATCATATGGGTTAGGTACGTGAAAGTCGCAGGTGCAGCCTGGGAGGAGATTGCGGGAGGTGGGGGTTCTTGCTCATTTTTTCCAGAGAGTCCTTGCACGTCAATTTTTGGCAAGGCAGATCACATTCCTCTGTGGTCTTGTGAAGGACGGGCAGCCTCTCTCAGATGAAGAGACCAGGGCAGAGAGTGCAGCCGATTGAAACAGCTTTAGATTTAGATGCTAAAACTCTTTATGCTTTGACTATCCAGTTCTTGCCCAGGGTGTGAAGGTAGCGAAGAGACGGATCTGCACATTCTGCTCTTCTGCCCTCTCTACTCTAAGGCAAGAGCTAAAAGGATTATCCAATTATGTAAGTCCAGGGGTCTCAGGGACTATAGGGAGGTATTTAGAATTTTAAAATATGATACCACTCCCTTGATTGCGTTTGCGACTGCCAGATACCTTCTTTCTATGTGGTGCACAAGAGGCGCTATAATCAAAAAATGTCAAATTGACTCTTCTGCGCTAGCATAAACACTGTAATTCAGAAGGTACCTTACAAATAATATCCCTAGGGACTGATCTACTTATCCACCCATTGCTCTATTTGAATTGGTATAGGATTCTGTCATGTCTGTATATTGCAATTTTAACCATTTTATGATCTTAGGCTGCTATTATGAATGTAATATATTGTTGATTAATGGCTTGTTTTTAATTTTTATTGTGTATATATGTGCTTTTACGGTTTTTAACCGATAAAGTTTGACTGACTGGCTTGGACTAATTAACTAGTTTTGAAAAACATTCGTCTTATGCATTTATTTCTATTTATGGGAGATTTTTGCCAATTATTAATTAGTGATTTAGCCTTGCAAGACTCACTCTTTTTTTGAACTCTTAAAAGAATTCTGACTGACATTTGATGCCTCATGCCTTTCCTTTATGGACTGCCTTGTATCCAGTCTGTAATATGTTCAATGTTCAGTATTAATTCTATTTTTCCTGTTTTCCAAATTCTGTGACCTGATCGATATTGGACTAATGAATAAAGAGTCAGAGAAACTTCACTTTTAGCTAGAAATAAAACCCTTTAAAAATTACTCCCAACTCTTTATTGGCTTAAATATTAATTGCATTTTGATATTCCATGTTTATGTAAAGTCTCCTGAAGGCGATACACTGTGGTACCTTTTCAGCTGTAAAAAAGTGGTAAATGAGGTTTTGTATTAAGAAATTACAGTGAAATTCCTGCTGGATCACTACAGCCTTTCTGCCTAGATCTAATAACAGTGGTTTAACAGGGTTGCTTTACAGGAGGCATGTCACGCTTCTAAAAAATGTATTCTCTGCGATGGTAAGTGTAACCATGTTCGAGAAGGCCCAGAGTTCTGAGCCATAAAGAACAGAGCCTAAGATTTTGGCGTCATAAATCTGAAGAAATGGGCTAATTGGCTTTAACAATAAGCAGTTGAATTTCTTTACCCCTGCACCCACAATTTAGCGAAGTTTAAGGGCCATTTATTCCACTTGAGTCAACTTGGCCTCAAATAGGCATAGCTGCCAAGGTATCAGATGGCCATGTGTGACATTTCCATAATTTCAGTTAAATGAGTGACATTTCAGCCACTAGGAGTGACACTTTCTAGCGAGCAAAAATCATGCAATGAAGACGAGGGACACTTCTCAACATCAGAAATTACAGCCATTTGAGCAACAAGAATCTCCAAGAAGTTCTTGAAACTGCTGCAGAGAATCAGAAATGGAAGGGCGCTAACCCTAGTGCTCACTCTTAACAGATGAGAGGGAGCCCTTCTGGCACAAGAAAACCCCACCATGACCACGGGCACAGGCTCACCGAAAGTTACACCAGATCAAATGTGTGAGTCACTCAGTGACTCACATTTTGATCTAGTGGGACAGTGTGTGTAGCTCTGTGATAGACAACAAGACTGAGACCGCGCAGCGACACAAAAGGTTTACCCGGCCGCAGCCCGCCAACAACAGTACATGAGAGTTCACTGCAGCGTCAGTTTCCACGCACACGCAGCGCAGCCTCTTGATGCGGCTCTGCCATCATGGTGAGATTCTGCAACTCAGTCCCGCCGCCGGCCGCTTTTCTTCTCCAGAACCGCCGCACTCACTGCATGCCCGTTCATGCACGACTTGTCACAAATAGGGCAGGCCCCGGGGACTCCCGGTAATTTAATTGGGTAGCAGGGTGAGTCTCTTAACATGATGACTCACTCTGTCAGCGCCAGGCGGGAATCGATCCAGCACTCTGCAGAACTGCACAGTTTGGCACCATTGTAGCTACTATTAAGCAGCAAGCGTCAAACGGAAGCATATTATTTGGGCATGCTGCACGGCTCGGCCAGAGCAGCATCCGATGTAAATTACTGTCTCCTGAGTCTGCGGGGAGCGAGGGCAGAGACTTGTGCACTCACCATAGCAGCGTTCACCCTACCAACAGCCCCCACCCGCTCACACAGGTCAAGCGCGCACTAGCAGCACCCTGGCGTTAATCTAGCCAACTTTCAGTGTGTCAGCAGAGAGTGGGCAAATGCGTGATAATGCATTTCAGTGTGGTGTTGCGGAACACCACACCAAAATGCATTAGCGTCACGGCTGATGCGTGACAGTTGGCAGGACTGAATAGGTCATGGAAACCCCAAGGTAACGGAAGACTTAAGTTAGCTCAAGGGGCTCGTTGGCTAACTTCACAGTGCCCCTAGAGGACTTCTGTTGATTAAATATAAAGTTTGTTTTAGCTGTGTGGATGACAAGGCCCCGAATCCTACAAAATTCCTCAAAGAGGAGAAGCACGCGCTGTTGCCCACTAGGATTTTTCTAAATGTTCTGCAAACGTTACAATGGGGATTAAAAAAAAAAAAAACTTTTATATATATATATATATATATATATATATATATATATATATAATATATTCAGCCAGGGCTGGAGCATCAGTTGGACAACTAGCAGGAAATTGGGAAATGTAGTTAAGAAATAAAGAGAACAGCGTAGGGGCAAGAACACACACTTGGCACACTCCTTTTCTTATAGGAAACTAGTATGAGAGTTCACCCCAGCTCACTTGGGTGAAGTTGTGGCCATGGAGGCAAATTATTAAGGAAAGCACGTTCAAGGGCACACCCAGATCGTGCAAAACGAACCACAGCTTCTTGCGCGAAACCAAGTCAATGGCAAATTTAAGGTCAACAAACACCGCATACATGCTGCCAGGGGCAGATCCTCCTCTTTCAATTATTACCATTTTATGTTTGGTTGCGGGCGGGGCTGCTCTGCGAGCAGGCAGGGGAGGGGACGAGTGGTGTGTCCACTCCTGAGGGCGCAAGGACTGTTTCTTTGGCCGCGACCTGTTCCTTGCCGCATCTCACATTCTAGTTACAGTTACTCATGCGCACTATGATCTTCCCCAACCAGGCTGCAATGCAGCCTGCATGAAAAACATGGCTTCCCTGTAAGCTCCTGGCTGGGTAGCATCTCCACCAATCACAATACTGCTTGTAGCGTTGGGATTGGCTTAAGGGAGGGTCCAAAGGGAGCCTGGCTGCCGGCTTCCCGTTTCTGCAGGAGAGCAGGAGCCGAGAAGACGCAGGACCCAGCCGGCGGAAAAGGAAGTCTATTTTTTTGTTTGTTAAATTAAACACCCTCCTCCATGCGCAACCCCACCCCCTAGAAACATGCCGGCTGCGACTGCATGCTGTCCATGCCGATGACTACAATAGGAGTGGATAATAGAGATACCGTATTATAAACAGAATGTCCTAAATTTGGCGTTCAGCTGCTTCTGAATTTCTTTGGCAGATTTTATACTCATTGGGGGGAATTGCGTGGATGGGACCAAAGTTTACGACAAATTTTAAGTCACATAGAAATGTATCCTCTCCGCACTGTAAACTACTGGGCATATTTACACCAAAACAGAAAGTAAGGGCTTAGTACAACTTGGAATTCTATTGTAGGCCGATTTAAATCTGTACAGTTGATTTTGATTCGCACCCGCTCGAGTCGACTATTTAAAAAATCTAAACCAATCTGGCTGGTGATAAAAACCCTGATGTCCATATGTAGATTCAGGATTGTCTAACTTCTGCAATCTAATTGACCAACTGCTAACTGGATGTGAACGTCTTCCTTTTTCTACTATTATGATGCTGGAGAATTTGCTGCTCTGCTTCATAAATCTAGTCAAGAAAAGCAAAAATATAAATGCTGGTTCACTGTAGAGTGAGGTTGAGCAAGCGACTTGTGATGTTATTTGTGGTATTACGAGAGATGTGCCAGGCATTGGTGAAGGAGGCAGAGCGGAACAGTGATAGTTAGAATGTTACCTGCGTATGTCTGCCTGGATCACAATGCAATTTCCATCGTCGCTAGGAAGCCCAAGCACTAAAGCGACAGACCCTATTCCCCAAACTTCTGGTAGTAGTGGCCAGTTGGTACAAAGCAGTGATAACTCTGTGTGGGTCGCTTGCCGCCTGCCTAATTTTTACATGAGGCCTCCTGGCGAACATCAGTCTGGGTGCCAGTTTACCACACTGAGCATTAATGTTTAGAAAGGGAGGTTAAACAAAAGGGTAAGCATTTTTCTTTACAGTGATTTGTACCTGGGTGTTAGTGAGGTATCAGGCGCTCATACAGTTATCACACGTGTCTTAATAGTACAGGGTTTTTCGCGAGCGGTGCATCCAATGACAGGAGGAAGCACCCTACTACCAACCTAGGATTGGTGAACATTGATTATATGTTTCAAGCAGACGGCAATCATATCAGTTACAGTTTCGTACAAAATAGACAAAATTAAGAAAGCATAAATTATACTTGTCTTGAGGTGTTTTTATTTCATTCTCTTTAGAAGGCCTTCTATTAGCTTTGGCCAACATGCGTTTCGTCGTTTCTGGGAATTAACCCCACGACTAAGGGCTAAAAGGGATATAGATACCAACGTTGTACTAAAATACTAATACATAGCTTATATACAGTGTTTACAGTCCGGGCCGGACTGGGAACCACAACCGGTCCTGGCCAAGGGCTCGGCCGCCCCCCTCCGAGCTCTTTGCCGGGACCGGTTTTCGGCCGATTTTGGTACAGGGCAGATTTTGCATCTATGCTACAAAAACGGCCCTATAAAAAAAACTGCCTTTAGGGGCCCAAAACCGGTCCCCACCTGTGCAGCGCACCAGGGGATTGCCAGTTGCCCGCTATGGCCCTGTTTACAGTACATATGTTTACATAAATTAAGGTACCTAGGGCACCATCATACTTCAGGTGTATGCAGGTAGCCTATGCCAGGTGGTAACCCATGCCAAACTCATTTAGAAACTTCACTTGATTAAGATCACGTGACACACTGTGCAGAACTAAGGCGAAAGCATGTGCAAAGTGACAGAACATTCCTTATGTTAAACAGAGGCATATGAATGAAAATATAGTACCACAAAGAAAGCTTATGTGGTGTATATGGGACATCCTTATGTATATACCCACCGTCCATACTGAAAAAGTGAAAGACTGTTCAAAGGAGATACCTTGCTTATGTTGGCCAAAATGCAATGCCATTATAAACTGGTGCATTCAGGATGTGTAACTGCATTCAATTCGGGTATGCATTAGCAGCGCACATCACCAGGGGCACTGTGCTTGAGGACTTATCATTAGAGGAGCAAATACTAATGGCGCTGTTACATTAGGGGGCAATCTTATTGATATATAGAAAGCTGGTTAACAACTCCCCTGATACTCTACAACAGCTTCGGCCCAAATGGGAAACTGAGTGGGTGACTTTGAAGATGGGGAGTGTGAAGAGACCACAAGAGCATTAAAGATAAATCGCTATTAAGACTGGTTTAACTGTGCATACTCGATCCTACTACTCCCATACGGCCCGCCATGCCATGGGTAAGCGTCCCCATGGAGATCTGGTTAAGCGGGTGAGGGGAGGTGGGCACCTTCTTCCATGAAGTGTGGAACTGCCTAAGGATACAGCCATATTGGACGCACTCAGATCATGAGAGTAGACGGGCTGCCCGATACAGCTAAATGCGGCTTGTTGAACATTTGGAGAGCTAAGCCCCCAGCCACACCTAGGTACAGCAAACTGTTATTGACCCTTGGATTGGGAATAGCTAAACGGTATATAGCTAGGCAATGGATGGGAGGGTCAGACACTGGAGGTGTATGAATGGAAGAAAGATATGGACTGGTGCATGTTGACTGAAAAAAGGGAACTACCTAAGTAGAGGCTGTCCCTATGGTAGCGAGAAAAAAAAAAAAAAAGCTCAATGGGAGATCCATTAGGACCCGTTGCCTTCCCTGTGTTAAGCAACAGATGGGCTTGGTCAATCTCACTGGGCTGGAATTAACTATCTAGCATTGATCTAGTCTTTTAGGACAGCCTCGGGACTTAGATTGAAGGCTTGGATTTGGTGTGTCTCATATTCCCCCTAGTAGAGTAAAGGTCCTGGGAGTAACTGACAAATTCCTCCGCTATATCATCTGGGTTAGTTGGTCTCTCCTCGATCATTTGTTATTCGTAGGATCTGCTTTCACTTTAGAAACACTTATCACTCACTGCAATATAACCAGTTATGAATTTGTATTATGTTTTTAAATAACTGAATGAAACATCATCTATCAAAAGAAAATAGAAGATTTTTTTTTCATAACAGAAGTCTCCAGCAAATTGATTTTCCTTTGGGAGTTTATTAGTCGTGATTATGATTGATACTGTTTTGGATTTAAAAATATTGTACTATATCACTTTTGACATTCCAAATATATGGGTATGTGCTGAGCTTTCTTGAATCGAATATAACCAGTTGCACATTTTAATTCACAATCACCATATTTGAGTACAAGGCAGTACAGTCTTCGCGAAGCATAGGGCAATACAACAAAGCAGCAACTGGCTGGTTATCAAATGCACCTCATGCGACTACACCAAATTCGAAGGTCTGGTTCTTGGACAGTGACAGCCTAGGGTTTGGTTGTGCTTTTGATAAGCAGGCATGGGTTCTGTGTGTAATGCAACCTCCCTAACTACTTCAATTACACCCATTCCTATGGTACTTTCAAGTCAGATGTAATCTGTAGACTTACTAAAGCGTTTTAGGAGCTTTCAAAAGTGTAGTCCGAAATTAAGCCAGACCTCGGGCTAAAAACAACTGTCTGGGTATTGCTTAGCTACCACTGAAGGGATAACCCTGATGTAACAGTACACTGAAGGCTCTCCCTGGATACACCAAACTTGCTTCAACACCCTTGTCGTGGCCCAGGAACTTTCCTTCACATTCAATACAGAGGTCCATACTAGGACCTGTGTATTGAATGTGGACATATATGGGAGTCCCTGTCACTACTTTGCCTCTTCAAGCAAAGGAGATTGCAGGATCCATACCACACAGCCATACATACAAAAATTGCTGCAAGGCTGCTATACACAAGCTCACTCACTCTGGAAAGCGGTCAAATAGTCTGGCTCCCTATAAACTACAATTCACTTATTGCTAGTACACAAGTTTTTGTAGGAGCATCAACACTAGACATGAGATATGATACTATGTCTAATTAGGAATTGCCACTTCAGTGACTTACTTGCTGAAACCTCCATGAATGCAGCCAGCAAGATCCTTGGTCATGGCACCACTTTCCACGGTCTCCACACAAACCTTCTCCAGTGTTGAGGCAAACCTTGAAATATATATAAAAGACAATTAGAAATTTAAGATTCTATACATGTTGAAATCACATACGATTTTTAGAGTGTGGTCAACTTAAATATTGTAAGTCTCAGTCTATACCCGAAAACTAGCATTCTGTCACAAACCTTCACACGTGTTAACCTACACAAGACAGAGGGTGCCATGTTCTATGCATTATCTCTTCAATGTGGAGGACGTGAAAGTCTCGTACTTCATATTCAGAGAGAAAATACTACTTGTCCTTTCATACACGGAAGGCACTATGAGGAGGAAGTGTAAGACAGCTGGAAGGTAGCAATTTTGTGCAACCCTGCCAATTCCAAAACTTGCCACTCACAGAACTGTGTGGAAAATGTGTGATTTAAACCAAACTTTTGATGTTTTCAGTGCACCATAGGTAACAAAACAAACAGGCACCCTCGCAAGTCACCACACTGAAATCCCAGAGTCTCTAATTTTGTTTTGAGTTTAGCAGGCTTTTCTGGGTGGGAGCCAAGGCACAAATACCACTGCTACCCACATCACTAATATCAATCAATTATGGCAAAAAAAGTAATGGCCCCACATAGCTTTTTTGGGACTATCATGTAGAAGAGAGAGAGAGAGATTGGAACAACTGGACTAAGGATGGAAAGGCAATTAGTCACGACCAGCCTTCTCAATATTAATTTGACCAATGGGGAGAGGGTGAGGCTTTATTTTAAAAAAGTATTCTGAATGCTGTGAAAATGGGTTTTATTATAAGTACAAGTTTTAATTAATTGAAAAAGTTAGTACCCAATTTGGACTTACCTGATGAGGTCCTGGTTGCCATCCAACTTGCCTCTGTGCTCCAATCCACGAGTCCAAGCAAATATACTTGCAATAGGATTGGTGCTTGTGGGCCTCCCCTAAAATGCAAAAGAAACGGACATAAACGTAAAGTTAGTTCACTCGAATTTGGGAGTGGAGAGGCAGAAAGGTAGTTTGTGGTTGAGGTGGCTGCCTTTAAAAACAAAAAATTAACCATTTTGAAAACAAAAGGCCTTTTACTCGGAGAGAAAAACTATAAAGGACCCGATGTTGGAGTAATCCTTACTACTACAAAGAAGCCCTCTCCAATGCTTCACTGTCTGCACAGCACAAGCCACTGGGTACTTGATAATGCTTCAGTGCGCTTTCTAACCAAAGCAGACAAGCCCCTGCTGCTTCAACCCAGCATTCCAGACCAAGTATCAGACATACGAAGTAGTTTTAACCTTCTACTTTTCTCATATTAGAGTGGTTTTCTTTTGTACCTTCGGTTAGATTTATTTGTATGCTTTTGAGGATTTGGTACCTAAAAAAAGGCAGCAAGTCAGGCTTTAATGTGCCAAGACTTGCGAACGAAGGCATGCTCTAGAGCTAACTGCATGCGCTACACATTGAAACAAAACCTACTGTTTGGCCAATGCGCGAGCTCCAGAGAATGACAACAATTTTCAGGCTCCTAGCCAAATTATACTTTGCCATTTGGAGACCAACTTTCCAGCAGCTACAAGGCTTTTAGCATCTGTTGCAATTTGGCAGCACCTTGGGGCCAGTGGTGGTTTCACGGATGGCACCCACCTACAATAGACTCAACATAGCACGAGCTCAGGCCGGCTCTGTGCTGTGCAGCCCTCCTTAAAAGACAATCACCACGTATCATAATTGCTAGGGTGTGTATGCATACAAAGGTCTACTTCTAGGCATACTCTGGGGTTCCATGTAACACCCATCAACGGTCATCCAGAGATGCACAGACTAACACTGATCTTGAATGCTGGATCTTGATTGACGGCGGTTTTGAATCCCTTCATATTTATAATTCTGTTCTAGTTTGATAAAGCTTCCACATGTTTTCACTTCTATTACCTGTGTAGTGTGTGACGGAACCTTGCATTACCGCAACTGCACGCACTGTGCGTGGCAGTGAAATACAAAGTATACACTTCAAGTAAGAGACCAATAATTTAATGTTTGATGATTTGGTTCTGCCATTGGCATGTGGTAAGCATACTACTCCTCCTCAGGAACGGAGCCAAGGATCACTGCGTACATTGTAAATCAGACAGCTGTGCTGCTAAGGCAGACCTAAAAGGCCACATTGGGAATCACACTATCTTTGAGGAACTGTATAGTCCTGAAATACAGGGAAATAGGGTCTAGAGCTGGACATCTGGTTGTTGCTAATTTATGGATCCACTACCTTGCTTAGTCAACCTTTTAAGAAATCCGTCATAGGGACTCGTCAATCACCACGAGTAAATCCCAAGGAAAAAAAGGAAGCACCTATTACTATTAATCTACTATTTAAATATTATCTTGGGTTTCAGTGCCACAAAGTGCTTTAACGGTTTGTCGGGGTAGTAAGCGCTATATAAATACAATTGGAAATTACCTATACACCTTCAGCAATTCATTTAACTAAGACTGCCATTTGGAGCACAGCCTGTGAAAAGAAGTGCAAACCTTTTGGTGTTCACGGTAATGGCGGGTGACTGTGCCATGAGCTGCTTCCGCTTCAATAGTCTTTCCATCTGGGCAAACCAAGACAGAAGTCATCAATCCCAGGGAGCCAAATCCTATGAGAAAAACCCAAACAAAAAGAAAACATTAACACTAAAAATTGGTCTCAGTCTGGCTTTTTGGAATGTCAAGTAGTCCACCAACTAGATTCATCATATATGAATATTACCATTGCCACAATAATGACAAATATTTAATTTGCAAGTGTAACATGGAAAAATACATTGCACATGAGAATCGGGTTTCAAGGTTCGTGATTGTGTAATGTCAGCTTGTCACTAAGCAATCCAGAGTGCAGCCCAAGGGGTCTGCTAGGGCGACAGTAAAAGCTACAAAAGCACCAGATAGCAGCACTATAGTTTCCCCTTCTGCCCCCATACTAGAGGGCAAGGTAATTTACCTTGAGCCAGGATGTCAGACTGCACGTCCCCATCATAGTTCTTGCAGGCCCACACAAAGCCGCCAGAGGATTTAAGTACCTGAGCAACCATGTCATCGATCAGGCGGTGCTCGTACCAAATCTTTATCTTCTCAAATTGTGGCTGGTAGTTCCTAGAAAAGAGAAAAACATTAACCTGTATCCTGAATGCTTATTTAGCACAATGTATTCAGAAAAGGCTACTTGGATTGTTTTGCAATTTGAGACTAGTCTAGATACATATGATGTGCATTATTCTGCCATCGTATGACTGGGCTTTGAAAAGCATCTCCAATAACTTTGGAGCCATCAATTATTGGTGGGTGCAGGACTCCGGAGGATGTCCAGCTGAAGCCCACAATTCATTCCCCACAAATACCATCTTCAGATGACTTCTGTTTTTGAAGAGAACAGGACTCTAGCAAAGCCAGAAAAAAGCCCACTCAAAGATCATGGTTGAATGATGGAGTAATTTTTTTAAAGGTCTCTGTAATAAACCAGGAGTCCCAAAAAAATTACCCATATACTTTCAACCATTCTTGCTCTCTCCCAACGCAGTAGCCTTCCTGCACTGCCAGTGGTACTTGACCCAGTACAGTTCCCGCCATGCAGAGCCAACAATTGTCGCTGCTAACTGCATCAGTCACATCACCCTTCTCATTTTGAAGTGAAATAATGCAAACTTGGACCATTAATAGAACTGGGGTATGACAGGAGTACACTCCTTGGAGCTAATCCAGATCTTAACCTCTTCGAGGCTCATGACGAGCTGAGCTCGTCATGAGCCGTGGAACGCTCGCATGCGGGGATAATTCCCCCGCTGTGCTGAGCATTCCACGGCAGGTAATGCACCTGTGACGAGCTGAACTAGTCATGAGCACAGGAGCGCTGTGCCTCA
Organism: Lissotriton vulgaris; assembly: GCF_964263255.1. Lineage (NCBI taxonomy): Eukaryota > Metazoa > Chordata > Amphibia > Caudata > Salamandridae > Lissotriton > Lissotriton vulgaris. The sequence continues at coordinate 1,965,428,072 of NC_141687.1, forward strand.
TGACGAGCTTAGCTCGTCATGAGCATGCGGGCGCTGTGCACGCCCCCCTCCCCCCCAGCACAGCGGGGGGGGGATTAACCCCCGCAGCGAAGGGGTTAAGCTAAAAGGACTTCATGAACCACATGGCCTCAGCTGGTATTACATGCAACGACTGCATTTCTTCCCCAGGACTTATCAACCCTGGCCTCCACCCTGATTCCCCCGCCCCCCCCTCCCGCCCCCTTCAATGCCCTTCCAGCATCGTCCAACCCAATCTACCATTCAAGTCCTTGCTCTTCAGTGTATAGCCACATTAGAGCAATGGCATCGAAAGAGTCTGATAGGCGGCCATGTGAGAAGTTAAACTAAGCAAAGTTTTCAAGCCCTAAAGTGGGATATGACAATGGCCCATTTGAAACTTGATTAAGCATATTATAAGGAGGCAGTTTAGACATAGCTGATGAGCACTTCTACAAGCACTGCATTTAATATGACATACAAGCCAAACTCTAAAAATCCAATAGCTTCAGCAAACAAGGTTTAATTTGTAGTATTTTTACTTTGGAAAGATCACTCTTTGTTCATAAAGGACCATGACGAAGTACAGTGCGGAAAGTAGATAGTTACGAGGGTCCCAAGAGGCACCCAAGCGCAACTGGCTAATTAAAGGGGTATGTAGTCTGAAGGATAAGACTAAATATTCACAAATTGAAATGAGTTCTAGGTAACTTTCCGAACATGGACTTGGTTTGTGTCGGAATAATCCAGGTCATATGATTGCTAGTTCTTGCGTAATACAAACAAAAAACACTGGCTGGGTAAACCAAGCGCACTCTACTCCTTATCCAAAATTATCTGCAAATGAAATGTTCAATTCAAATCAAAGTTCATCTGATGCTCCAGGAGGTGAGAAAGACAGTTGTCCCTCTCAAAAGGACAGGGTTCACAAGTTACGAAACAATTTTCTCCAAGCAGACAGAAAGTAGGTTAAGGTCGCGGTTACAGATGTTCTTTATTCCGATATCTTTGTCATTGCCCATATACCAACAAGTGTTTAGTCTATAACTGTTCAAAGTCACAGCTGACTTCATCAGGGCACATGTACCTACAATACAAATATATAAAATAATCGGGAGGAGTAATTCCTATCAAGGCACAGGTACCATCACCTTAATTTTGTGACTAGACTTTGAGGAGACGGTCTGGGGCAGGTCGAACTACCAGTGGTCACAATACATACATTATTGAGGGAGATTCATAGATGATATTCCTATGCTGTGGACTGGTTCCCTGAGACAACTACATGATTTTGCACAATATTTGAATGACAATCCTTACAATATGTCATTCACGATGATACTCTTAAAATAACATTTTTTGTATGTGGAATTGTATATTCATGAATCGAAAATATTGAGTAGAACGTATAGTAAAGAAACATCGTGCAATGCTTTATTACACGTAAAAAGTGCTCACCCCAAACATCAAATACAAGCCACACCCTATGGGGAAATGGTCAGAGCAAGAAAGAATTGTACCAACTGAGGAATTTGTTAAAATTGTGACAAATATGAGACAGATTTTCCAGCAGAGGTTATGATAAAGAAATAATCAAGAAAGCAACCAAACGAGTGAGTAATCTTGAAAGACCTAAAACACTGGCACAAAGGAAACAAGAGATGAACCCTATTCTTCCATATGGCAGCAATACAGGCGACTTATGGAGGATAATAAACAAACACTGGCATCTCCTTAGAGAAGATAACATCCTGGCACAACACCTAAATGACAAAGCGAACACCACATTTCGGAAAGGTTTAACACATTAAGGAAGGATTAGCCCCAGCTTCACAAGCAGATCACGCAGTTGCTGGCTGACCAAACACAATAAGTGTTCCTACAAATGCTGACACTGCTCAATATGCAGGATAACAATAGAGAAAGCATTTTTATTACAATAACAGCCGCATGTTTAACATCACTAATAACATTACATGCACCACACGATATGTAGTTTACATACTGTTCTGCAAATATAGCAAAATACTGATGGTACTACAGGCCAGCCAACGACTTCCCCGGCATCACCCCAGGCAGCAATGCAATCCAGGACACCCCGACTGACTTGCGCAGCAGTGATGGTTAGGCAGCGGAGCCACGCCGCATCGCCACACTGTCAGGCGAAAGTCGCTATCTGAATCATTTAAAGCTGGGCTGCATGGCGCGGGCTGCCTGCAACTTGCAGACTCCGGCCATCTAACAAACAGTCCTGCGCTCGCAGGCAGCCAGCCGGGCCCGCCTATGCCACTGGTTGTTGGGCAAATGAAAACATGCAAGTGAAGACTCTTGTGACCCTGCCGTGACGTCAGTGAAATTTCCGCAATATCGGGTTAAAAACACTGTAGCCAGCCAGCAAGGACCAGGCACTGAAAGCTAAGCTATACGCAGTCCGGAGGTGTCAAATAGCAGCGCTCTGGCAGACAGCGGAGGCACTATAAATATATGATCATGCATTTCAGTGCGGTGATGGGGACCACCACACTGAAATTAGTCTAACGCTTGATGCGTGGTACTTGGCATGGCTGCAAGTAGGGTACAGAAGGTCCAAGTTTATGGTTGCATTAAATGGGAGACAAATAGGGCATTGGTGGGTAGTTTAATATGTATGTGTTAAAGAAGTGGTTTTATGGCCAAGTAGCACCAGGTACATTATCGAATACCCCACAGTTTATTTAAATTTGGTCTAAAGTAAAGTTTGTGGAAAAAGTAGATCAGCAGTGCAGGAAAAGGACTTCTGCTGTGATTCTTTCCACCATTCTCTGCTCCCTCCACTCTCCTCCCCCCGACTAGAGCCTATACTGTTTAATGTTTCAGGCTTAGGTAGTTACATCCATATCTGGAGAGTTGAGACTCCACTGGTTTAATCTGTAGGTATACAAATGTGTATGCTAGACAAAATATCAGGACTAGCAACAAAATGGTGGGGTGGACTGTATATATATATATATATATATATATATATATATATATATATATATGTAAGAGGGTTGGGTATGCAAGAGGTCGACAGAATGCTCTTAATCCATCTATGCTAGAGTAAAGCTGGTCTCAAATGACAACCAGACCTATCTAACTTTTTGGTAAGAACCATGGTGTAGAACTTCCAGCATCACTGGCAGAAACCCTGCGGACCATGAAAGAAGGGATCCAAATGTATATTCAAGAGCAGATAGGGGGATCCAGTGCATTGCATTCTCTTGCACCAGAATAGTTTAAGCAATTGAGTGAGAATGGAAGCTGCAAGGGAGTAAGGGATTCAGTAGACGTAGGGTGGGTGAAGCTTAGATTCTGCCACCTACCAGTCCAACAGGTGGGAAAGGAGTTCGTTACAGCCATCGAATGATGTGGGAGAATAGTCTTTCGTAAGGGTTGCAAATCTTAAGAGGCCAATAAACAGAAGATGGAACGGGCCTCATTCATGAATTTCCTTTAGTGGTGAACCATTGGATGTGGGTGGAGGCCTGAACCTGATGTGTGACCACCAGAGTAAGTGGTCTTTAGTACAGAAGGCCTGTCCAGTCTTCAATGGGAAACATGCAAGAAGTCTACATGCAACAAGAGAACGGAAGCCAAACCCAATGAGGAAGGGATCAACTTGGAGTAACAAACACGACTGGCTTATTTCCAGAGTAACACGAGGCGGTGATGGTCAGAACGAAAGGAAAAAGTCAGGTTAAAGGCACATTCTGTACAGCCTTCAAACCTGAGGCATTGAACCGAAGAAGGTATAGTAGATTTTGGTGAAAGTTCCGACTGCAAACATTGGTAAATGAAGGCAAAAGATTGGGTGGCTAAGCCGACAAAGCCAAATTGCACAACGTAATATAGAGGCAAGCTATAGGTAGGGGCAAGGACACAAAGGTCATTAGTTACCAATTCAGATCTGTGCTGGTAATCAAAGCAGTTATATAGTAGCCACACAGGATATACACCAAGAGGAAACTGGGGTTCCCAAGTTCCCCAGCAGGAGTACAAAAAATTGAGGTGGGAGTTTTAGGTTGTTGAGCTTGTGAACTGAACAGGGGTCTTAATGTGTGGTTAAGTGGGCAGTGTAGATGTGTGTAAGCGACAAAAGGCAGAGCACAGATGAGGAGTAGAAAAGCTGTTGAAAGTGCAGGGAGGTAAGAGACCTCAAAAGACGGCTACAGGTAGCTTAGTGTGGCGAGGGAGTAAGACATAAAATTCTATCTGGATGAAGAGAAGAGTCCCATGAGTGTTTGAGGTGAACAATGGTTACAGTAAGAGCTAGCGCAGAGATAACCAAAAAGTGATGAGGACTGATTGAGTCGTAAGTGCATTGCTTCACAATTAAAATCGCCATTGCTCATTACCAATGAAGTGACTGTGGCAACAGAATACTGTTGATTAGTGAGGTAATGGATTATTAGGCAAGAACGAGTACTAGGTTACCATTTAGTGTCTGTAAGAGAATACCAAAGTGTTAGGAGCAACAATCAATGGTTGCAAAGTTAACTTTTGACAAGGTAACGCTAACCGTACATTTATCAGAGGTCATGCATGCACTTTGCTGAACCAGGAACCCTCATGGCAATGGAATCGGTTATATTTACAAAGAATTATGCAGGTAGCTAAACTTACTTCTCATAAATTTCTTGGAAGATGTCCTTAAAACGCCCATCGTAAGCCTTCAGAATGGTATTCTTAGTGCTCATGTAGAGGGGCCATTGCTTTTGAATTGCATACTGGAAGCAGCTGTGTGCAAAGCCAGAGATTGACTGCAAATAGACGGGACAAGTCAACCAGAAGAAAACTGAAGTTTAACAAAGCCATTCACTAGAACATTTAAATTTGGTATTCTACTCGCTCAATCCCTCCCCTAGAGTTCTCCAATCATCTATCTTTTCCCCCTGAGATATATAGATCTACACACACATATTACTGTTAACCAACACCATGTGAAACAGGACAGTCATTACAAAGATTACCAACTACAGCCCACAAAATAATGGGTGCTAGAACAAAACCAATAGGCTTTTAAGTTATCCGATGAGCCGTGGTTTTAACAATCACCCTCAAACACAAGACACTTACCTCATCTGTGTTGTACATGCCCATTCCTACACCTCCTGCCGGAAAATTGTACACCTCCCATTCCTTGGCTGCAGTACCATCAGTTGGAGTGAATACCATCTTGAAGGTGCCAGCTCGGTCCACTACAAAGTCTGTAGCTTTGTACTGTAATTGAGATACATTTATATCAAAACCTTTTCACTGCAACATGTTCAATCACAACTCTTACTTCTAATCATATTACCTGGTCACCAAATGCATGTCTGCCAATCGTTATAGCTTGTGTCCAACCTGGAACAAGGCGCGGAATGTTCTTACAGATGATTGGCTCACGGAAGACGGTTCCACCCAGGATATTTCTGATTGTACCATTGGGACTTTTCCACATCTTCTTTAATTTAAACTCTGATTTAAAAATAAGAAAAAAATGTATTAATGCATCAGGCGCCAAACATGGCTTGAATGTTTTGACCGTGGTTTTACTGGTTTGAAGCTAGTTCATTGTAAAAAGGAGATTTGTCAAAGGGAACAATCAGAAAGCATATTTATAAATAGCAACTATCAAGAACGATTTTAATGGCTACATTAGGAATTGCACGGAAAGGATCTCTTTTAATGTCCTTACTGTTTGTAGAAATTGGGCGATTTGTTTCGGATATTAATCTCTTTAAACGTCAGCTTATCTTCTAGACTCCTGTACAAATAGAACGCGCTCAGAATTTTTTTTATATATAGCTTACATTATGTACTTAGTACAAGTCGTGTACTTAAAGCATTTTGTTTAATGTTCATATCCGAATTAATTTTGATACATTTCTAAACACTGCCAATATAAATTGCACTTTATGCTGCATTGAGGTATAACGAAATATTACTGCAAGAGGAAACTAAAAGGCCACTGGGGTGAAGTACTAGATGGGTCCTTGTTATATCATATTCCGATCTATACAGCAGTCAAGGTGTGTGCTTCAACTAACCCCCCCAAAATTCATGTCAAGAAGAACATGAAGTCCTAAATCATATAGAATCGCATAACTAAATCCAATACAATCCTTTGATAAATTGAGAAAAGCAACCAATGTTACCTTATACCTCTAGCTTCCCAAAAGAGAGGAAATGAAAAAGAAGTTGCGCAACCAGAATACATTCTTTAGCAACTGGGAGATAAGCTCCTATGAGGGAACATTTATTTCCTCTGCTCGTGTGTCCTGCAAGTTACATTTTAAGTGGTAGATAGGTTAGTCAGTTAATTGGATTTGGAATGATAGCAGAAGGATAGAGGAGGACAAAGGTATTTATATAGCGCTTGTTGACGCACGCTATTGAGGAAGCGTACAAAGGATTAGTGGTGAATTAATATGGTGAAATATGAAGTAATTTCAGTGGTGGATATTAGCCAGTTACTTTGAGTGAGAAGGTTAGCGGAGGGATAAAAGGGGAAGAAAGATTTACATTCATATAGCACTCTTCCACCCAGAAGGGTCTCATGGCGCTGCGCGGGTTCAATTGAGGTAAATCATTCACTGCATAGAAAATGTTTAAAACAAGACAGGTTTTAGGTTCCATTTTGAACAGTCTGTGGTCTGTAATGGATCGAAGTTGTGCTGGAAGCTTGTTCCATAAAAGGGGGGATAAGTGGGAAAGGGATCTGCCACCATTTCTGGCGGTTCGGATCCTAAAAGGGGTAAGTAAATGTTCTGGCCCCGACCAGATTCATAGGTATTCAGAGGGGTGAAATGGTCCACACAGACAATATTTTCTTTAACATAGTCCTGGGCACAGGCAGAAGAAATGATGCCCAACTATGGGGACCTCTAGTAACATCAAAAAGCGATAGCTGGTTTAAGAATTTTTTTGGGGGAGGATACAACAGGTCCAGCTAGAAAGCGGTTGCCCTAATTAAATTAAATGAGGATCCTGGACAGTCGGATAGCTTTATTTATATGGGAAGACTTTACAGTTGTGAATCTACACTATAACTCGCCTTTGTATAATCATACGAACCCAGAATGTTCTTTTATGGCCGCCTCATTGGTAATAATGATATCTTCCACAGATAGCGGAATCCTGAAGAAAACTGTATTTTATAGGGTGTGAAAATACAACCTCCCCTGCCACCAACCAACCTGGTGAAAGGGATGCCTGGCTGTGTATTGGATATATTTAAAAGTAAAATAAGTTAAATACATTTAAAAAAAAATAATAAGTACCACACAGGTGTTTGGGGTGGCTGCAAGCCTGATTAAAAGGAGCGATGACAAAGCCACCAGAGGACACACTTCTGTAAGGCTCTTTAAATCTCTGCTAGCTGAGCTACCCTCATAAAGAGCTACACACCAATAAAGAAGGGATTACTGGTGAGATCTTCACAGCCGAGAGAGAAGTTGAGGAAATCAGGCAGCAAATGAACGCACTTCGTTTAACCAAGCATCAGACTAAGCATTGCAATGATCAGGGACCCCATTCCTTGACCTGCATCAAGGACGCTGGTGAAGGAACCCACCAGAGACACCTAAAAACAAACCTCTCAATACCAAGAGCCATAAAAAAGGTGACCGTTTAAATGCACATTATCAGGAGACCTTTGCATTCACTAAACATGCAATTTGGCGTATGGGTGAGAATTTGGTTCTGTGGTTGTAACACATTTACTGCTTTAACCCCTTCCATGCTCATGACAAGGTCAACTCGTCATGGGTTTTACCTCCCCTGTGCTGTGCTTATGACGAGTTGACCGTGTCATGATTCTATAGAATTCAAGTATTTTCAGCGCAGGAGGGGAAAACCCCTTAGTAGCCAAGGTGTTAAGGTGTCTGTCTTTAAGGTGTCTGTGTTGTAGTGGTGTCGAGAAGCTGGAAGTGAAGGAAGAGGATACAACTTAAAGGCTAGAAAATGAACTGGCAAACATTTCCTGCCCAACCCTCCTTGTGTTATTGAATAAATGAGCTGTACCTTCAACTCTGGCTTCATCAGGCGTGATGGTTGCACATTTGACAGCGACGTTGTATTTCTGGGTTGCTAGTGCAGAGTCAATGGTCACCTGGTCATTGGTCTGGTCTCGGTATGGAAGCCCAAGATCATAGTATTTAAGTTCAACAGCTACATTGGACAGGATGAGCTAGAACAAACAAACAAAAAATTGTTTTGGACAAAAATTCGAAATACACAACTTCACTTGTGGTTTAAATAGGTATCGAACCATCAGGTAAGACTTCTAACCAGGGAAGCAAACAGCTACGAGCAAGACACCGGCCCAAAGCACTCCAGACCCAGCATTCATATCAAACCCTTCACTCAAGCAATGCAGATACCGAAGTCAATCCAGATTTCCAAGCCTACACCAACTGTAGACGTGGCCGCTAGGATTTCCCAGAAGACTTCAAGCTGCTTACAAGGCTATCAGTTCATTCCTAAAAATCCACCCTGAAGATGCGGCTGTGCCAAACAGCCTCCAAATGGGTCTGTGAAACCCCAAGTGACTGCGCCCTAGTCATCGCTGCTAACCCAGAGCACTGGCACTCCATCCAGAAGCAGGCCTGACGCACAGATGCAGCCCAGACAGGGACAGGCATGAGGGAAACAACAGCACACTGTGGAGTTAACTCTAAGAGCTTAACATCCACTGGTCAGTCAATCTCATTTTGCGACACTTCTCAAAATCTGGAATGGGAATTACAGGTCACATCAGATAATTCAATGGCTTAAGATACCTGCTGCAGAGCTCATTTTTTATCAAGTAGACAAGAGGGTCGAATCCCAGTCGAAAAAACAGTGCATAAATGCATTTACTTCAGGTATGTGGTCAGCGAGTTAATGCAGCTATCGCCAACATTTATGAGCAACATGCACATACTCCTATAATAGTGCAAGGGATCAATGCACCAAACCCCAACATCAGGGTGCACCAAACCCTAACATCTGGGTGAAATTTTGATTCCAAAGGTTCAAATCCTAGGGAAGAAGGCATTAGGGCCGGTAGGGGTAATTTGATGCTGCAACTTGGTATATCAGTGGTCTTATGTGCACTTTTTGCAGTGCGCAGGCAACAGTAGTTTGGACATGGTAGGCCCTTTGTCGGAGTGTGAGCAGTTCAATCTCCAAATCCACCAGAATCACCACAAATCATTAAGCATACCAACCAGGCCGCTGGTAGAAGCAGCACTTGGTCGTGGTTGTTCTCAGTTACTGCCTTATAGCAGCCCAGTAGATCCAGGTTCCTTAATATCCTTCATAGTCAAACTCCAGCCATAGTGACTGGAGAACCCAAAAATAGGGCAAATAAGAAGTAGCGCATATGCACAATGCTAACCAGTCCTTTTCTAGCAAAGTTTAGGATATGCCCCCCCTCCAGAAGTTATTATCCCTTTCCCACACTGCGCTCAAAGTGGCATCAAGGAGTGCCAGACGACCTGCTCTGCACATCGGCTTCATGACATACTTTGGTTTTGACTGTTTTCTACAGAACACTTAAACATTAAGCACACCACAGCAATGCCTAATCAATAAGAGGATCAGTTTTAGAAAACGCTGGCCAGGCACAACACCAGGGTATGTTGGCACACCATTATTATCCAAGGAAATACTGCATGTAGTAGGGGCTAGGGTAAGCTTGCTAGGCGCATGAAATATGTACATTGCAGACAACCATCAATCGAATCACAGACCTGATGATTGCATCAACATCACTGCACTGACTGAACTCTGTCCTTCTGAGAGGGCAATTTAAAGTGCATCCACATTACCCTACATTACCTTTTCCTTGATGAACTCCCAGATGATACGGGTCATCTCATCCCCATCCATCTCCACCACTGGGTTTGCCACCTTAATGCGATTATCGGCATCTAGCAGAAAGGTACAAAAACATTAGACAGCTATAAATTGAGTTTCATCAACTGATAGAAGATCCTCCCGGGCTACTGATAAGAGATGCAATTTTAACCACATTGGACAAGTTTACATTTGTGGCAATCAAATGGATGATAATCAGCAGTGATCACCTCGGTGCATCAGGCACATCTGCCGGCTGTAATGTAAAAATTGCTATGTCAATGTGGAATGCCCTACCTGGGTGGTAAATAACTGCCATAGCCCGTATCACCAAGTTAATATTAGTAAAGAGTCTCCCCGAAACCATTTGATTTTTATCACTCAAATATCAGTTTTAAATATATATTGGAAATTCAACCCTTTTTCTCCAAATATCAGCGTAGAATTTCTGAAAATAGACCTATTTCCATCTCAAGCACATGCTTTTCACTGTTGGCATACATATTTTAATTCAATCAAGCGAAACCCAATTTGGTTCACTGGCCTGCTCAAAGGAGAGATACTCAGCAAGTTGAAGTGCTACCAGTAGCTTACGAGCTACTCCTTGAAGAAGGCAGCTGTTTAGCATTGGGAAAAAGGTATTTTGCTTTTTGTCGACACTGCCCAGCATAGGTAAAAAGCATTAGCAAAGCCAAATGGTCAAAAACGTGAGATTTCGTAGGGCAGATGAGGACATGGGGTGTGGGTGCTTCTATTCAGTTTCCCCTCACTTTTGTCTCCTCCACCCCAGTCGCTAACATGAAGCTGCATTCCACACCTCCAGCCTCAGAGAAAATTTTTCCATCCAAACAGACTACAAGCATAGAAAAGCACATATAGAGTCAGGGTTGAAGGATAAACATTAGATAGCAATGCCTACCAATGAGCAAAATATGCTAGAATCCAAACAAAACCTAGAACTGGCATATAATGGGCTGCATGTTGCTCTAGCTCTTTGGATAGAAGAGCTGGGGACTCAAAGGCATCTTGGAAGTCAGAGCAACTTGAATTGCAACATGGTCAACTGGTAATCATTTACTTGGATGGAAACTAGATCGGAAAAAAATGGGGAAATGGCATCAGCTTTTAAGTGCTACACAAATAGAACTTTCACAGCAAGTTCTCTTATCTCGATTATATCCTAACTCATCAGACCCAGGTTGTGACTTTCAGGGCTGCGGCATATTATGCAAGAGGGATCTTGGACCATTCCCCAGAAGGAGTACTGCTAAGTGGGCCTACATTTGATACCAACTCATTCCCATGATTAGACACATGGCTTCTCCGGGACAGAGGTATCAAAGAAAAGCTTAGCACCACTCCAGATCTATATTTTCAAGAGAACCAAGGAACAGTAAAATGTGCCTGTGTTCCATGGGTAGCATTCAAGAAAGTTATCCAGTGGCATGGGGAAGCAAAAAGAAACCAAAATGTAATGCTAGGCCAGAGAAAGACAGCACTCCTATAGCGGGACCAACCTGTGTCACCAATTACACCTCTGCTAGCAAAAAACGAAAAAAGGAAGAACCAGAGACATTGGTTTGGTGATATAAAATGTATTTTAGTGAATAAACATATTTGACATATTAAGTTTCAAATGTACAAGTATATGGAACGATGGCACTGTTACATTGACTGGAATGTAACCGGTCAGATACCGTGAACAAGTGCTCGGGAAGGATTGTGACGGAGGGAGTGTTACGTGACGAAGTATGTACAGCGATAGTGATGGGCGCAACACAAAACAAGTGGAGTTAAAATTACATATTTAGGGTACCCTAACAATAAAATGGTAGTGAATACAGAAGTTAAGTGGGGTATCCTTGATGGCGGCACCAAGAATTCCGCTGCAGAAGTAGACTGCATTTCGGCCTGTTGAGGTATTAGGCCAACATCAGGACCAGGTTACAGTTACTTATATGGCAGTGGAGAGTAGGCGCATGTCCAAATTTTAGTCGGGCGAGGTCCAAAGTGAGTAAGGATTGGACCGGCGAAGGTATAGCTAGGTGGGACGCCACTGGGGTCCCAAGGATCAGCGAATGATAATGGGCATTGTTGCAGTCGCAAAATCCACAGGGCTGCTGGTACGAACACTTTCCGAGTCAGCTAGAGAAGGCATGGCACATCACCGGGCCAGCGTTAGTCAGGCTCTGTGGCTTCGCAGGTCCGATCCTTACTCACTTTGGACATGCCCCGACCGAAATTTGGAAGTGCGCCTACACTGCTATATATGTAACTATAACCTGGTCCTGATGATGGCCTAACACCTCAACAGGCCGAAACGCCGTCGACTTCCACAGCAGAATTCTTTGCGCCCCCATCAAGGATGCCCCACTTAACTTCTGTACTCACTACCATTTATTGTTAGGGTATCCTAAATATGTAATTTTAACTCTACTTGTTTTGTGTTGCACCCGTCACTATCGTTGTACATACTTCTTCACGTGTCACTTGCGCCGTCACAATCCCTCACAAGCACTTGTGCAAGGTATCTGGCAGGTTACATGCCAGTCAATGTAACAGTGCTATCGTTCCATATACTTGTACATATGAAACTTAGTAGGTCAAATAGGTTTATTCCCTATTCACTAAAATACAATTTATATCACCAAACATATGTCTCCCTGGTTTTCTCCCCTTTTTTGATTTTATTCTCAGCAATTAATTGTGCTACATGTATTTGGGTTCCAAATAACACCCTTTTGAGAAATTGTTGTATGTTACAGACTAGTGCCCTAGTCTCTTTAGGGCATATGGGCTACCTCCTGTAGTCTGATACTGCTTAGCAGAAAATGAGGCACGCAATCATGCACTGGCGTTGCAACTCTGATCATACGATGTGGTAGACAAGGCCAACAAACTCTTGGCCTGGCTTGAAAAGAGGGACAGAGACCGCTTCTGGTGTTAGGAGTTCTGAAGGAGGAAGGTACTGAGAGACTATACACTCCTATGGGAGTCAGGACAGGCGCAGACTGTGAAGAGTTTCTAGAAGACCTTACTCTGCAGACACTTCTTAGTGATGCCAGGGAAGCCCTCGAAGCAGACCTTGCCACAGAACTGGCAGCTGCTATTCAGGGCCTTCAATCTGGAAAGGCTGTGGTGCATAATGGCCTGACAATAGTTATTTATGGGTCTGGCTGATAAAGTATCCAAATCCATGCTAGAGATGTTGGAGGCTTCACGAGAAAAAGGCTGCCTACCCGAGGGCCAGCTTGCAGTCACAAGTGTGGTAATACACAAAAAAGGCAAAGCCCCAACAGACTAGCTCTTACCGGCCTATTTACTTATCCAACATAGAAGCTAAAGTGTTGGAAAAAAACCCTGGCAACATGGCTTTTTAAAGTCATCACTAGCATTGTACATCCAGACCAAGCTGGCGTTATGCAACATAGGAGCACCCGCCTTAACACAAGTCACTCTATGGTGTGCACCACATGACTGGGCATTCTCGGGAAGAGCGTGTAGTGCAAATGGCCCTAGATGCGAGCATGGCATTTTATATCATAGAATGACCCCAACTCTTCACCACGTTGACCAGATTTGGTTTCGAGCTGAAATTCTGCAAGTGGCTTAGACTTTTATATCAGGACCCCCTCAGCCAGGGTACAACTTAATGGGACTTATTCATGGGTTTTCATGCAGAAGGGAACTCGGCAGGGGTGTCATCTCTCGCCAATGATTTTTGCATTTGCACTCAAATAGTTTGCAGCCAGGATCCACTTGTATGGGGAATTGGGCAGACAGAGGTGGGGAGGAGCATGTCTCCCTCCATGCCAATGACATCCTATTATAAGTCCCCAAACCTTACTGCTCGAAAGCCAGAATCTTGACAATCTTATCTTTTTGGCAGCTACTCAGACTATCGAATAAATTGGACTAAGTCCATAATATTCCCCTTATGGGGCTAGCACCATGACTCCCTGCTGACTGTTTTGATACTTGTGGCCAAATTTGTTTCTGCGCAGGAACATCCCACCCCAACTGGACAGACTGCGACAATGTGTCAAATTGGCATACCCTACCGCTGTCATTAATGGGCAGAGCTGCCCTCTATAAAATGAGAACCCTCCCGCGCCTCCTATACGTGCTCCAAAACACACATTAAGTGATTCCACCGGAATACTTCAGGAAAATAGACCAGAAACTGAGGTTGCGCCTTTGGAATAAAGGTGCACTGTGCATAACCCTGGATATCTGCAAAGAGGAGTGTGCGACTGGGGGTTAGAAATACCAGGTATCAGAGCTGTTGGTGATTAATGACTTGGTCTTCTCGGATAGACAAAAATCTGCCTACCATGTCACCAGAAGTGCGAAGGGATTAAGTGATCCCAGGCAATTCTTCCCTCCAAGAGAAGAGAAAAAACTCTTACCACCACATGCAGTGACCGTTGTGCAGGTATGGAGGGAAGCCAGAGGATACTTGGGTTGGAAAGAAACTCGCAGCTTTAACTCCACTGTGGCACAGTGACTTGCTCCGAGAAGTTGGTACTCTGGCAGGTTTTTGCAATTGGGCAACAATAGGTATAGAACATCTGGGGGGATATGTGGATTGATCAATCATTCATAAAATTTGAGGTTCTCCGCCAAGAATTTGAGATGGCGGAGATCGAGAATTAACGTTATCTCCAACTGGTGCATGCGTTGCGCAGGCACATCATTGAGGGGGTGCACCTGCTGGAGGCATTCCCTCTTGAAGATAGTTGACAGCACTTTCTTTCACACCCTTTGGGCTTTCCCAGTGGTTCAAGAGTTTTGTTGCAAGGTGACAGAGGTCATGTCCTGAGTGATTATTTTAAGGGCGCCCCTCGATGCAAAATGGCTACTACTGGTGGTGCAAGGGGAGGAACACTGGCCTAAATAGCACAACATTTTGTTAACGATAATGACCAGTGTGGCCAAGCGCAATATAAAGGACAATGGGGCTCAGATACTCTGCTGAGCACTATAGAGTGTAAGTCAGACCTTGACTGGTGCCAGAGTGGAAGGAGTGATCTGCCAGAGACGTGGCTATTCCAAAACATGAGAAAGTGTGGGGGCCTTGAGAGATTTCATGGGTACAAAGGAGGGGAGGGTCTCTACTAAAGGGGAAAGAGGAAAGGTGTTGCACTACTGTGTTAAATGCACGGATGATCCTATGTGAAATACTATGCCGTAAAAACGCCAATTGTGATATGCACTGGGGACTAATGTTTGAACTGTATAGCCTTTCAGGGACAACCTTTATTTTGATAAAAGCTGTGTAACTCCGATACGCAACTCATGATCAGCAATGTTTAAATAAAAAGGAGTTTCAAAAAAAGTTGCTTAATTTTGGATCAGTCTATCCTTGAATAATCAGGTACAATGAAAGGAATGGGTTGAACAAATATGGCTGCAGGCTATTTTTGGAGATTCTGTAATCCCAATTCAAGCATGTGATGACAATTGTTGCACTCTTCCCAAACAATATATTTCCCAGTAACCGAACAGACCTAGACTAAAGACTATACTGCTTGCATTCTACATGGAGGACGCCCACCAAAACTGGTTATGTGGCGAACTGCAGACCAAGCATTTGAATGCTAGGACCTCAATATTATGTACATTTAGGGAATAAATCCCTTGCCCATAGTTAAAATCAAATCTTTCCTTGTTGAATCGGACACTGGGTATTGAAGAGTGAACACCCAACTGCACCGCTCCCTCCCCAAGCTCACCCCCTTTCTCATTAGATAGTTAAGAGTCTAGAAACGGCAGGTATGTATGGGACAAGGCTTTTAGGTTAAACAAGGAAAATCTCCCACTTGTAGGAGAAGATGGCGCTACAATAGGAACTTTAGAACCACGCAAAACAAACCAGGATATTCGTACTACCTAGTAATTAGAGCTGGAATCTTTGAGATGGGATGCCAAAGAGCTGCACTGTGGTATGGCATTGTATGCCACAAAGGGAGAGAGGAACAGGCGGGAGGAAAGAGAACTATGAAAGGGCAAGAGTAATAAGTAGAGAGGTAACAAAGAATGAGCCAAGAGAAATCAGTAGCATCTCACATGAGGGAGCAAAAGCATCTCGAAGTCTGTCCCTCAAGGGACGAGGGAGCAAGGAGTTAAGCAGAAGGAGAAAGGAGGTAAAGGGAAGAGACCGTTAGGATAAGGATTACAGAGGAAACAGAGCCAGATAGAAGTCATGTTGGACAGGCACAGCACACAGACCTTGGAAGGCAGACACTGATACCATGTTCACCCGCCATACTTTTATAAAATCTATAGACTGAATTCTCATGTAGTCTTTCACTAACAGGCTTAGCTGTGAGTCTGGAAGGCACAGGAACTAACTGACAGTTGGAAGCACTGTTCCCTAGGTGACCAAGCTTCTGGGAAGACAGATGCTTCAATGATCTGTCCTTCAGATGGACAAGCTTGGCATTAGCACTCACCTAGCATGGTGCGGGCAGGACACGAACCACGACAAGGGAGGGCCTTTTAAAGCTGAATACCTCAAGTCATAGTCAGGTAGTATCGTACCCTTTCACTCCAGGATTTCTGGAACAAAACCTAGAAGAGATTTCTCAGACAAAGGACTAAGGACAGGTGCATGGATTGTAGCTCAGATTGGACTCTTTCAGAAATCCGTATAGTGGTGTAATGCACTGTGTGATAGCTATGCTGTGGTTTTTGTTTGGCTTTATAACTCTGCCTTTTATGAGCGGTTATTCACATACACAAAAGCAATAAAACAGGTTTTAGGAAAGGTATGAAACAGGAAGGGGTAAATGTAGGGGGAAAGTGTAGCCCAATGTGGAGTTTCTAGATTCCAGTGTAAACTGCATGGTATGCCTTCATATTTGCAGTCTCTGGTTTGGTTTGCACTCCGGAGGGATTGGTGCATTCCAATTTCCATGCCACCAGGTCCAAGCCAGAAGATCAAATTGCAATATGAAATAACGGCCCACACAATTTTCAAATTAATCTATAGGTTTCACACAGAAACAAAAAAAATCAATTAAAAAACAAACAAATCAAAAAACTGCAACATTGCTACATGATGGTGATGTCAGCTGAGAGTGTCCGATAATTAGGAGCGTGTCCGATAATTAGGTTTGCTGTGCCATATATAGTCTTTCCTAATTACGTTTTAGGGGAGCTGTATTGATGCAGTGTCATGACAGCATACAGAAGATGGTCATACACCCTGGTCTTCTCGAAACTGATGCACAGTACAGGACATTCTCTAAAGTTCTACAAGTGATAAACTGGAGAAACACTCAGATTCCTCCTCCACACCCCAAAAGCAGCATTAGAGTCTTCTGATTGGGAGTAGTGTCAAAGCTTTTGTGCTTCTCAATTTACCCTGGTTAATATGATTCAGATTGGCCTGTAAAGGCTATGAGGCGGACAGAAAAGCAAATATTTGAATTTAATACATTCCACTTGTGGTACTGTGCCGGTGTACTACAAGTGCTCCCAAAATGCGCTTGTCCTATGCCCAGGGACAATTTTTCCTCCATGTTTGATATGGTTCTGATGTGCCTATACTACATTGTAACTCTTGGTACTGAAAGGGTTGACTACACCGAAATTATTTTGTTTAAATGTTCATATGTACAAATGCTTCTATTACAAAGTGATAAAAGATGTTACTGCTAAATATGCCCAGTAATTGCACCTTAATTACACTTTTTACGAAAACTTGATTCTATAAATGCCACGGGCAAAAATGCATTCCACAAATGACTCACGAAGATTTGCACTGAAGCTTGAATAATAAAAATGTGATTAAACTATTCCTGGATATTAAGTCCTTCCAAAACAAAGAAGAGGTACAAAATACAGGCATACCAACAGATATTAAGCATCAAAGGAAAACAGAAGATCCTTGGCCAGGCCCTCTCCTTTGGTGGATATTCCAATGAGATGTTTCCAGTGAGGTAGCAGAGATGATGACCACATATAAATTGCAGTTTCAGTCTTCTACACTTGCAGGCCTAGGGAGAGACTTGGTTGGCTGTCTTTTGTTGTGAACCCCAGACCATTACTCTAGATCTTGAAGAATGTATTTTGTTTATTCTCGAGACAGTATTTATCTTTGGTTCTCTGCTTGACATTCTGGATCCCAGCCAACCCAGTAGAATTGAATCATCAGAATAAAGTAGAAGTGGTATCTTGGCCTCTTCCACACGCTCCGGTTATGAACTGGAAATGCAAATCAAAGTGTTCTGAACACGCCTCTAATCTGAATTTATGTTGTAACAGGATGGGTCAAAAAACACATTTCATAAAAAAGTCAAAGTTGCAAAACCCTTGTTTCATGGACAGTGAAATGACACAAGTGGACTTTGGGTGTAGACTGCTAAAACAAAAATAATTTGCCACTGGAACCGATTGGCTTTGACAATTGCTTTTGGCGGGGCTGTACAGTTGTGACAAACTGGCCAACACATACATTAGAGAAGATAAGCTCTGAAGTGCTTTGCTATGGGCACCCCGCTGATACATGGCACGGCCACTTCCTTCGTAAAACTTTATCAGGGCAACCGATGTTGGACTAACAATTTGCGAGCAGATCACCTTTACCCAACATCCTTGCTGCATACCAGAATTAGTGAAAGGAATACAGACAAACTGTTCAGTATACATATGCCAGTGGAATGCCAGAAATACAAAGTATTGCACAACATGTGAGGTTTGTGCCTGGATCCCCGCATAAATGTTTGAGAACCGGCACAAGCACACTGCCACGCCAGCTTTTCAAGATACCTTGAAACTAAAGTGGAAACAGTGTCTTGAATAAACATTAGGGCAGGAAGTGGAAGTAAAACTGGAGGGAAAGGGATGGCCGAGGTGCACTTCCAAAGGCTGGTTAAAGAAAAAAAAGTAGCGCACACTGAAGAAACAGGGGAAGGACAAGTATTTGGGCCATGCTCCATTGGAAGGTTCAGTAGAGTAAGCAGTCATGTGCTGACCAGATACAAGCAGGCAAATGAGAGTGGAAAAGCTAACAAATGGGAAGTAATGGGCGGGCTGTAAATCGGCAACAGTAAACAAAATGTATTGAGGAGACAGCACATGTGTCGTCTCGGCAAGTCTTACAAATGTGCTGGTATGTACAGCAGCAACACACCAATAGTTGGCTATAAGGTAACATGCACATTATGGCTCGAAAGACCAACCCCGATTTAGCTCTACAAAGCATACAGAGAACCTAAGCAAATGACGCAGTCTCTCTTCCACAAAGCATCAAAACCTTAGACAACTCAAACTGAATACAATCCTGAAAAGAATGATTCACACTAAATATCAGTGCAATTCAAGTTTCTTTACAATAATCTACCAACGTTACAGCAAAATGAAGCACAACAGCAACAGGTAACTGCCAACTGTAAAGAACAAGATGCCAAATGAGAAAGCCCACACGCAAAAGGGCACTTCAAAGGAAAAAAAATCTTCATACATACTGGACAAGGTAATATGGGTCATCCAACATTCATTAACGAAGTAGAAAAGATTCAATTCTCACCAGTCAAACTTTATCTTTACAATCTGTCGCACCAAACAAACTGATGCATCCCAACCGCCAATCAGCAATGAAGCCAATCCCTGTGATCAAACACCACGTGATATGGAAGTGCAAGTACTAAAACTATAGTGCAACATAGGAGGTAGTAACCTTTCGATGGAAGGCTCGCTGCCACCACAGGGCAAACCGAGCACAGCTCAAGGTAAATTAAATGATGGGCATGCGCAGACCGCACGACCCGAGCAAAGACATGGACACCCACATGGTTAGAAAGTAGAGTTTAGACACACATGCCCAACTACCATTTTAGAAACAGGATCACAGGACTGAGGGGTGGGTGTGTGGGCGTCTTGCACGAGTGTCCTCCCAGATACAGGGCTGCGGTAGAACGTGTCCTCATTAAAATAAACTTAATTTTGTAATTTTAAGAGTCACCTTGGACGCATTTAAACTAGGGGGCTTTACAATACAAAATGTGTTCAAACTATTTTGGCGGTTTTACTGAATACTGCTTATTTTTTATTTCAACTGTAAATTAGAATTATCAACAAGCACTGTTTATCGCGTTGTCTAGCTCACTGCCTTGGGCTGCTGTGGGGCCATGCTCCCTCTAGTATCTGAGGCAAACAGTATGCGAACGGGTCAACTTACTTCACACACGAAATTTTCCGCAGACGCGCATAAGGTCAAAAGGAGATTAGCCCCTGAAACTTTAACTTTGAAATCACGGACGGGTTACTGGGGCAACGGTTTAAATGGGCAGCGAGCCAACCCGAGGCAGGAGAAACTAGTTTCACGTAATCAACAAGCCGCTACCTGTGAAGGTCATTCACAGTCATTCACAGTGCACCTGCGCCAAGGACTTCTCCCTTACAAAGCGAGAGGAAGGACGTCTCCCCATTCCAAGTAAATGGAAGTCCGTTCCCTCATTCTAGTGGCAGGATAAAAGACCCACGCCAAGCTCCCCCCTCCAAATTCAAGGATGAAAGATTCCATGGTTTCACCACCAGGAAGAAAGACGGCCTCCATCGACACAGGTTAGAAAGTTCCCCAAGGGAGATCATTCCAATGGTTGACAACGAATAAAACGCAGCCCTCTTTACCATACACGCCCTACACCAATTCTTTCAAAGGTACTGGTTCCCTTGGTCGAGTCGAATGCATGCACTCGACAGAGTAGACACAGACCCCCTACGGAATAGCACTGCCCCTGACATTGGAGCACCTTTCTCAGAATAGAGCAGGTATCTCCAACCTTTTCTGTAACGTTAGCCATTTGTGTTCAACGAAATCACCCAGAGCTACTAGTGTCAGTGACGTAGTCGTGGCCACCCCATCCAATAGTCAGCAGAGAACCCATCATTGCATCAGGCAGGGTTACCAGCAGTAGTACCCTCTAAATGGCTAATATATTACAGCCAAAGCTATACCCCCTGGCACCAAGGTATAAGTGCTCCGACTCACCCATCGAAAGAAACTGGTTCTTTTAAACATTGCACACAATTTAATTGGTGCACAAACATAAGTGTTTTATTTTATTACGTGCATTTGTGTAGCACTCATGCGCCCCCAATGGCCACTTCGAGAAGTAGGGACAAGATCAGAGGTTACAGAAGTTCAGCGGCCTAGAACGCGGCAGGTGTCCTAGTCTCCCACCACCAATACTTCAAGAGAGGCAAACGGCCAACATGCCTGGTGTGCTCTGCTGGTCGAGCACTAGTCATGTAAACTGTCCAGTGTCAGGCAGAGGGGCCTAATTCAGTGAACGTTCTAATGGTGGCCAAAGCAGGGCCACCTATCACAATGGAGCAGAGAAGCGATAACCACACCCCAGGATTTAAAATTACAGCCATCTCGGTCTGAATGCATCAACCCCTAGATAAATAAAACAAACCTCCTCTTGGATGTATTGAAGCAGTCAGCAAACACTTCGCTTGTGCCATTCTATTGCTGTGGGAGGTATGCCTCGGCAGCATCAGGGTACGTGGGATTGCAGATAACACTCATGGGGGAGGTGGGTCAGCAGGTCCATGTAGACATTAAAGAGGTCAACGAGGACAAGCTCTAGCAGTCCATAAGGTATACAGGCTTAGTTAATTGGGAAGCTACTAATACACGGAGTCAGTGTAAAGGATAATGCAATTGCTGTAGAAGGCTGCTGCGGCAGTGAAAAATGATCAACGTCAAGAGATCTGGGTTAAATCCATGGATCTTTTGCTCACTATGCCACCCCCGTTTAGACCCAGCCATATGCAAATCAGTCTTGACCCTGTGCCTCATGGGAACAGTCGACCGAACTGCGGAGCCAGGTCCTCCCTGGACCGGAAAAAAACATCCTGGGACAGGTTTCTGGGTATTACTCATCAGCCAGGCTAGATTGAATCCAGTGGTACAGTGAGCAAGGGAAGTAAAGGAAGACATGCAAACCAGGGTTGTGAGAAAAGGATAGTTTGTGACCTCAAGAAGGCACAGAAAGGCCAGGACTGAAATAAACACTGTGGAAAGCGGCAACATTGAAACAAAAGAACGTTCACCCAATGTATATCTATACTAGTATAATAAAGGAAGAACTTTGCACCTTTGAGGCGGGTAAACTCGGGAACCACAGCGCCAATCCACACACCAGATACATCATTGTAATCGCCAGGGTGTGCAGATGGACATAGGCGATATAAATAAAAAAAATGTACGTTATTTAAAAAAAATTGACAATAAAAAAAGTAGTCCCTTGCAAGTAGCGCCGGCCGCGACCTGCGTGGTGACATCAGGAGCGCGGAGAGGAGCGGCGTGCAGGAGCGGAAGAGGAGCGGCGGACATGGCGCGGGGGAGGAGCAGTGACGAACGGCGGAATGGTGGCGAGGACCGGCGGAAGGAGCAGTAAAATGAGGAGCGGAGGCTGAGGTAAGGCTCCGGGCAGGCGGGGGTCGGGGCGGGCAGGGGCCTGAGCTGCTTGACACTGTCAGGGCGGGCGGGGGCCGGCTGCTGCACAATGTCGGGCGGGAAGCCTGATTGCTCGCGGGGACGGGGCTTGCAGGGGCCCGAGCAGCTTGACAATGTCCGGGGGGAGGGTCCGGGGGTCCAGGAAGCCCGATTGCTCCCGGACAAGGTCGGGACGGGCTGCTAGTGTATATATAAAAACCATAGCAGAGGAACGCAAAGGATGTCCGGACCTGAAGATCAAACTGCTCATTATGCAGGCTAAGCAAAGGATAGAGCTAGGGGAGGGGTGTTGGATGTATCCAAGATTAGATTGAATCGAGAGCTGGGCCAAGAATAACTTAGAAGCATCCAACGAGCTGACCACCATTTAAACCAAAAAGTGGCTTTGCCATAAAGTAGTCCAATAAAGTCAAAGGTTCCTATTGGCAGATGGATATCTAACGTTCCCACCTCTTCTGTGGCGGATACTTCAATTTTTATGATAATATGCGTAATCGGTGAAGACGAACCCTTCCAAAACATTGTCAGATTGCAGTCTAAACTATTGGAGTTCCATTTCAAAGATCTTTACATTTCTATAAAAATATATATGTCCTAACTTTCAGAGGGTCCTTCATCAACTGGTCCATTGTATCATTTGCATTTTTCTTCCACCCTCTACAGCAGACAGGCTGGGAATGGAGAAGACCACTGAAACCACTGGCTAATTTCCCTGTTCGTGGTGGTATTCTTTTCTTTCACGAGAAACACTTCTGCACACAAAGTAGTTAGTTCCCTTTTGTGTCAAGAGTTACAAAGGCAATGTGTGCGTTCTGAGACCAAAATATATATATTTTTGTTTCCAGTTAAGTTTTTCTTAACAAAAATATTGGCGAGGTTCTGGC
The DNA here is from genome assembly GCF_964263255.1 of Lissotriton vulgaris. Lineage (NCBI taxonomy): Eukaryota > Metazoa > Chordata > Amphibia > Caudata > Salamandridae > Lissotriton > Lissotriton vulgaris. The sequence continues at coordinate 1,965,451,271 of NC_141687.1, forward strand.
CCCTTACATGACAAACAAAAAAAAGTTTCATAATAACCATAATAGAACAAAACAAACCTTGATAACCCAAAAGGTTGGCAGCCAACGCCAGAGCAGATGGTTTTTCTAATGCTCGTGTCTTCTGTCAAAGATCGCTGAGGTCAAATAAAACAAGCACAGAACGACATTGCTTTGACCTCTGGCGCAATAATCTACCAGATTTGTTTAACGGGTACTACCGTTTACAAAACACGCCGATATGTACTGCGTGGGAAATGGAGGCCGTGGTTACTAACTACAAACCAGGAGCAATTGCCAAACCGGGAAGGAGACACCTCACACTGTGGCAAAACAACATTTAAGAGCACCCCTCCTTTTCCGATAACCCCCTGGCGCGGAAGATACCGCAGCCGGGATTTTGCGATGAGCAACAGGTGCCATGGCAAAACGCCAAATGATGACTTTATTTGCAAAAGTTTGTGATGAAGTCGTCTTCGTAATTATTTCTACATTTCAGAAATGCAATGAGATCCCGCGACATCATCCGCCTGCCACCTATCAATTATGTACTCAAAATAGGTAAATAAACAGAGCAGGGCGACAGACAACGGTACTGCAGACAGCCGTGCGAAAGCAACAATTGACACACAGTCTATCTAGTGTGTAAGTACTGAACGACCGATTCCAACCCCTCACATCGGCAGGAACTAGTGCTCACGAATCTGAAGGTGCTTCGGTCTTGTGCCAATGCAAACCATCTATGCGCGCTTCTAGACGTGCATAACGTGAACCCAGCTAGTAAGTAATGGATAGCTGTAAGCCGTGGAAGGGCCGGGCGGATCAGGTACGCGCACAAGGGGGGGGGGGGGGGGGGGGGGGGGGGGGATGGCGTTCTCTTTACATAAAACGCAAGGAGTCAACGCTGTAATCTAACGTTAAAGCTTCCAATCCCCTTATTTCAAAAGAGCCGCGCTGGCCGCCATTCATAAAAAGACATGAAGAACGGGGCCAACCCGGTGGGTGTCTGACGCCGCCGCCCTTCAAATCACCTCCGGCTACACCTCTCCCCGCGCCCCCCCCCCCCTCCCCCCTCTCCTCCAAGCCCACAGAATAAGTGTCTAAAAGATTTCCATATGCCAGGGAGCTGGACATTTGGATGAGTTTGGTTTGCCATTCAGGTTTAAATAACCAATGTGAATTTCACCCACCCCCTTCACACCAGACGCCAACAGCGTCACAGCTCACTGTGTAAATCAGAAACTGCTATTAATAGGACAGCAGAGCTCCCTCCCCCTGTGCAGGGAGGGGGTGGGCTGCCGGCAAGGAACAGGCTTAGATATATTCACCAGAAGAGCGCAAGCATGCAAAAGAGGTACAGTAAATGAATACGCGTCCTGGGTTACGAGATTACTGAAGGGCATTGGCTCAAACCAGAACCAGTAACACCCCTCCCCGTTGAAGGACAAAGGGTTTCCGGAGGCGCAGCCTTCTAGGAATGACGGTACCGCTTCTAGGAATGACAGCGGTAGCTGAAGGCGAGCAGTACTGGGGCTTCCACTACACACACTAAAACAACACTCAAAGATAGGCGAGGACCACGTATCTGCGGTGCAGGCCACTACTTTTCAGGAGGGGCCCCCCGCAAGGACAGGGAACAGTGAGGGTTCACGCAGACACTGGGAGAAATAAGAGTTAACGATTTTAACTGAATACAGAGTTGGATTGGGGGGTGGTGAGGGGGGGCTACCAGAATTAAAACAAATCCCCCAGGGAACGTGATAAAGAGTGGGTGCAAGTGGCAAGTGAAAGTAAATATGAATTCACCATCACCGGGGCCATAGGGCTCCATCAAGGTCAGACCCGAGGACTTGAAGGGCACAGTCTCTAGGGGAGGGGGGGCAGAAACTCATCTGGCAGCAGTCCGTTGCTTACCGCCTGGACAGGGAGAGCAAGGGCGCTGAAACTCATTAAAATATTGACTTTTCGGGAGCTGGTTACCCAGGAGGGTCCCCGTACGGCCGTTACCCAAAATAGTAGGCTGGGCGTGCAGCTGGGTTGCAGGTCCATAACTTGCATATAGCAAAAAGCCTGTGCTGCGATTACATGATCTCCTGCTCTGCCCCTGCGTACACTTCGTGCGCTCCAATGACCCGCTGAATGAACTGCACACGAACCCACACCCGGCACAGCACAAGCGGTCCCCACATAGTCACAGTACCCACATCCCACCAACAGAACTCTCGTTGCTCAACTGATGGCCGCAGAGCAGTCGTACCGCCTGTTCCCGCTATGTACAGTGGCCGCGCCGTTGTGTACAGTGGCCGCGCCGTTGCCCTCACTGCCGGTGATTCTCGCACAGCTCCATTACCCTTCAATACTCACAGTTCCTACGCTGCTGTGCCTGGCTCACGGCGGGCCCCAGGGTCCCCGCGCTCTTGTTGAGAACGCCGCTGGCATGGGCTCTGCTGCAGACGGAGTGAAGTCCTCGGAGGTAGCCGGCCATCCTGCAAACAGAGCGGGGCACGGGGCTGAGGCTGCTGCACGCGCGCACGGGGAGAGGGAAAAGAAGGAAGCTTCGGCCCTGCGCGCGCCGCTGTAACCGGCTTCAAGGGCACCACGTCACCAGCCTGCCTTCCTATGGGAGTGCAGGAGGGGTGCACGCGCAGTTCAGCCTTTGGCGCCTCGTACTCCTCTCGGTCGTCACTCAGGCGTCGCATTTCATTCATTCCTCTCCCTGCGCGTGACTAGGCTCAAGGGTAGTAGCGGGTTGTTTGGTTGATTCGTCCTCTAATTTAGCCCGTTATATGCCTGAAGGAGAAACAAGCATTTGCAATGATAGGTCTCGCATTAGGAAAGTTTGAGCTATTGGTATTGTAAATGACAATTTTTTTTTATTTATGTGTTGGTTTTGAAAAGAGCGAAATTAATAGCTTTGTCATTTACAATGCCAAAAGTTTTATCTTTCACAAATGTGACACCTATACCATTTGCAATGTAATATGTGTTGTATTTACGCTACTTAGATGTATTGATATAACAAATAACAATGGCTTTTATTTTTTGAAAATAATGAATACTTAAATAAAAGCTATTGTAATTTATAATGGCAATAGCTTAAACTTTTGTAAATAACTTTTGTGAAGATTATGTTCAGTGCGTTTTATTGTGACGAAAATCCAAGAACAGACGTGAATTATTAACATCTTTTTGTTACATTTGTAATAAAGCTTGAAACATTGAGAGAACATATTTGAACCTGGTGTTGGTGAATGATTGCACAGATTGATGCTGTGATGGTGCTGAGTGATGTTGTGGCGACAAGTGATGCTGTGGCATTCAGTGATGCTGTGGTACGGCACAGTGCTGTTGTGGTGCCCCTGAGTGATGCTGTGGTGGTGCTGAGTGATGCTGTGTTGATGCGATAGATAGATAGAGGGAGGGCGATAGATAGATCTTGGTGGCGTGGCGCAAGCAGTCAAGGCTTATTTCAGAGGCGGTGTAAGTTAAGCATGTAAGACCACATACAGTAACCCAGTGACAGCACTACAAATGGACGCCACACAGGTTTTATATCAAAAATAAGTTATACTTTATATAGAGTTACAACAAGACCAATAAATGACAACAAGAATCCACAGTACTATTAGCTTTCAAGAGTTCTTGTTAAAAAGGCTTAAATCAAGGTTCTGTGTGAGTCGGTAGCCCGGACCGGCCATAGCGTCATTGAAAATAACATACTCTAGCAAATCCAGCAGACCGCGTCGGTACGGACCCACACAATGGTCGACAGACTCAGTCACAGTACCTTTTACTTGGGGCAGCCGGCACAGTTGTGCGAGCCGGTTCTGGTGAACGTTGCGGTGCAGAAAGGAAGCGTTGCAGGACGCATTGACCCTCGATGCGGTGCAGGCAGCGGTTCGCTGACAGAGTTGGTGGATCCAAGGTTTGCGTTGCAGGGTGAGACGGTGCTTCGATACAGTGCTTGTACCTTGCGGTGCGACGAACAAGCCGGAGTTCGGGAGCTGGCGTCGATCAGTCCGGACAGCGGTGCGAGTTGGGCGGTGCGTCGTGAAGCATGAAAGGCGATGCCCAACTCCGGTACGGTCACAGGACTCGAAATCGGCAGCAGTGACTGCGTCAGTCAGACCAGTTCGATTTGGTAAGGCGAGGCGTTGCACGTCGCGGTGTCCTTCCAGTCGCGGTGCAGGCTACCGCTCGGTGACGGCGTCAGGACGGAGTTGGTGAGCGCAGAGCTTGCGTTGTTCGAGGCGGAAGTTGCTTGGTGCGGTGTCTATAGGACACAGGGCCAGTCGTGAGAGTCGGTCACAGCTCCCCGCCTCTGTAGCCACTTATTTGCAGCAGCAATTCACAAAGGCTGGTAAAGGCCACTGGTCCTGGGACTTCGGTCAGGGGGCAAGCTCTCTTCCAAGCCCTTGGAGATCTTTGCACAAGTTGAAAGAAAAGTCCATAAAGTTCTTTCTCCTCTCTTTGACAGTGAGGCAACCACGGCAGGACAATCCCCCAAGCAGCACTTCAGCTTGTGGATAGTCTCTCAGTTTCTTCAGGTTCCTTCTCCTCAGCAGAGGTTTTGTCTTGTAAGTCCAGAAGTGATCTCATTTCATGGGATCAGGGTCCCAATACTTATACCCCTAAATCCTTTGTTCTCTGAGGGGAGAGGGTCCTGTGCCCAGTTCAAGCCAGTTCTGAAGTACTCTGTTTACCAGACTTCGCCTTTCCTTTCACAGCGTAGGGCAGGCACATCAGACGCCCCACAGGAGGTGGAGCCAGCATTGTGGAAGGCAAGTACAGTCCTGGAGCACTTTGTTGACAGTCTTCCTTCTCTCCTTTCAGTGTGCAGGGCAGAGACATCAGATGCACCACAGGGGGTGGAGCCAGCATTGTAGAGGGAAGGCCCAGCCCTATTCCGGTCCAAGGTGCAACTCCTCCCTCCCATCTAGATACAGATCTCCCTATTCACCACCGGGCTGCCCCAGCCTGTCTCTTGGAATCCCCCAGCTCTGTCACTCACAAAACCAGACAAAGGAATACACAACCTCGCAGAGGCATGCTCAAATGGTTAGGCAAGCAAATACCTACTTTCTAAAAGTGGTATTTGCAAACACAGAATATTAAAATAAACTTCACTAAAAGATGTATTTTATTATTCTGAGTCCAGGCATACTAAACTCAAATTTCGACCATGGTCTCTGAGTCTGCTAGGATTATAAACTGTAATAATTCTAACAGCCCATTCTGGCCTTAGGAGAACAGGTAGCTTTGCAATAGTGAAAAACGAAAATGGCTGTAATTCACTATTAGGACATGCCACACACATCAGGGCTTGTCCCACCTTATACTTGCAATGTACCCTGCCCTTGGGCCTACCATAGGGGTGACTAATATGAAGAAAAGGGAAGGTTTAGGGACTGGCAAGTGGGTACACTTGCCCAGTCAGCATGACAGTACCATACTGCATGCAGGCTCTGCAATGGCAGACCTTAGACACATTTTACAAGGCCGCTTCTGTGGGTGGCACAATCTGTGCTGCAAGCCCACTAGCAGCATTTGGATTTACACGCCCTGGGCACACTCTGTGCACTGTACTAGGGTCTGACAAGTAAACCAAATATCCAATCAGGGATCCACTAATCAATGCATCAATTTACAGTAGGGAGCACTCGTACTGTGGCACTGGTCAGCAGTGGCACAGTGCCCAAAGCATTCAACACCAGCAAAAACACAGGAGGCAACAGCAAAAATGGAAGGGAGACCCACGACAATGGTGCCAGGTCTAACACGTGTCCCCTCCACCTGAAAAGTGGGGAGAACTACCCTACCTCCTGGGAGTTCTCATCACTAATGCCGAAAAATCTGGACAGACGATCAGCGTTGGCGTGTTCTGTACCAGGGCGGTGTTAGATAGATAGATAGAGTGAGGGAGATAGATAGATAGATAGATAGATAGATAGATAGATAGATAGATAGACAGATAGATAGATAAATAGAGGGAGGGCGATAGATAGAGTGAGGGAGATAGATAGAGTGAGGGCGCCAGATAGATAGAGTGAGTACGACAGATAGAGTGAGGGCGATAGATAGAGGGAGGGCAATAGATAGAGTGAGGGTGATAGATAGAGTGATGGCGATAGATAGAGTGAGGTGGGCTCGTGGTGGACGTGGTGGTGGCCGTGGTGGTGGACGTGGTGGTAGATGTGGTGGTGGTGGACATGGTGGTGGTGGATGTGGTGGTGGTGGAGGTGGTGGTGGTGGATGCAGTGGTGGTGGACGTGGTGGTGGTGGAGGTGGGTGTGGTGGTGGTTGACGTGGTGGTGGAGGTGTTGGTTGTGGACGTGGTGGTGGAGGTGGTGGGTGTGGTGGTGGTGGATGTGGTTTTGGAGGACATGGTGGTCGTGAACATGATGGTGGTGGACATAGTGGTGGTGCATGTGGTGGTGGTTGACGTGGTTGTGGACGTGGTGGTGGAGGTCATGGTGAGTGTGGTGGTGGATGTGGTGGTGTTGGTGGTGGACATGGTGGTGGTAGACATAGTGGGCTCAGTGGTGGTGGACGTGGTGGTGGTGGATGTGGTGGATGTGGTGGTGGTGGATGTGGTGGTGGTGGACATGGTGGTGGTGGACGTGGTGGTGGTGGACGTGGTAGTGGTGGACGTGGTGGTGGTGGACGTGGTGGTGGTGGATTTTGTGGTGGTGGACCTTGTGGTGGTGGTGGACGTGGTGGTGGTGGATGTGGTGGTGGACTTGTTGGTGGACTTGGTGGTGGGCGTGGTGGTGGTAGGGGATGCGGTGGTGGTGGAGGTAGACGTGATGGTGGTGGTGTACGTGGTGGTGGATGTGGTGGTGGACTTGTTGGTGGACTTGGTGGTGGGCGTGGTGGTGGTGGGTGTGGTGCTGGTGTTGGTGGACGTGGTGGTGGTGGAAATAGTCGTGGTGGATGTAGTGGTCGTGGACGTAGTGGTGGTGGACTTGGTGGTGGTGGACGTGATGGTGGTGGCTGTGGTCATGGTGGTGGTGGACGTGGTGGTGGTAGACGTGGTGGATGTGGTGGTGGTGTTGGTGGTGGACATGGTGGTGGTGGTGGATGTGGTAGTGGTGGACATGGTAGTGGTGGACGTGGTAGTGGTGGATGTGGTGGTGTTTGGTGGTGGACATGGTGGTGGTGGTCATGGTGGTGGTGTATGTGGTGGTGGTGGACGTGGTGATGGTGGACATGGTGGTGGTGGTGGATGTGGTGGTGGATGTGGTAGGGGTGGACGTGGTAGTGGTGGATGTGGTGGTGGTGGACGTGGTGGTGGTGGATGTGGTGGTGGTGGTAGTGGTGGTGGGCGTCGTGGTGGTGGAGGTGGGTGTGGTGGTGGTGGTGGATGTGGTAGTGGTGGACATGGTGGTGGTGGAGGTTGTGGTGGTGGACATGGTAGTGGTGGACGTGGTGGTGGTGGACGTGGTGGATGTTGTGAAGGTGGACATGGTGGTGGACATGGTGGTGGATGTGGTGGTGGACTTAGTGGTGGACTTGGTGGTGGACGTGGTGGTGGGCGTGGTGGTGGTAGTGGATGTGGTGGAAGTAGACGTGGTGGTGGTGGTGGACATGGTGGTGGTAGACATGGTGGTGGTGGACTTAGTGGATGTAGTGATAGTGGACGTAGTGGTGGTGGACGTGGTGGTGGTGGATGTGGTGGTGGTGGAGGTGGTGGCTGTGGACGTGGTGGTGGTGGACGTGGTGGTGGTGGACGTGGTAGTGGTGGATGTGGTGGTGGATGTGGTGGTGGTGGTGGATGTGGGGGTGGTGTATGTGGTGGTGGTGGACGCAGTGGTGGTGGACATGGTGGTAGTGGTGGACATGGTAGTGGTGGACGTGGTAGTGGTGGTGGTCATGGTGGTGGTGGATGTGGTGGTGGTGGACATGGTAGTGGTGGAGGTGATGGCTGTGGACATGGTGGTGGTGGACGTGGTGGTGGTGGAAGTGGTGGTGGATGTGGTGGATGTGGTGGTGGATGTGGTGGTGGTGGTGGACATGGTGGTGGTGGATGTGGTGGTGGTGGACACAGTGGTGGTTGACATGGTGGTGGATGTGGTAGTGGTGGACGTGGTAGTGGTGAATGTGGTGGGGGTGGACATGGTGGTGGTGGACGTGGTGGTGGTGGACGTGGTAGTGGTGGATGTGGTAGTAGTGGACATGGTGGTGGACGTGGTGGTGGTGGACATGGTGGTGGTGGACGTGGTGGTGATGGACATGGTGGTTGTGGTCATGGTGGTGATGGACGTGGTGGTGGTGGAGGATGTGGTGGACATGGTTGTGGTGGACGTGGTGGTGGATGTGGTGGTGGTGGTGGACGTGGTGGTGGTGGAGGTGGCTGTGGTGGTGGTGGACGTGGTGGTAGTGGACATGGTGGTGGTGGACGTAGTGGTGGTGGATGTGGTGGTGGTGGATGTCGGGGTGGTGGATGTGGTGTTGGACGTTGTGGTGGGTGTGGTGGTGGTGAACGTGGTGGTGGTGGACGTGGTGGTTGTGAACATGGTGGTGATGGTGTGCGCTTACTCACGGTGGTGGACGTGGTGATGGTGGACATGGTGGTGACGGTGTGCTCTTACTCATAGCTTTGATTGCGGTCACACAGCCGAGGTGATCTGTGCACAAGGAAGGAAATGAGTGAACTGGGGCAATAATTAGGGTTCAGTGGGCCCTCGGGTCAAGTCGCCAGTGCACCTGCTGTGCCAAATGAAAGCTAGGCCCCAACACTGGAAGAAATCTGCAAGAAGAAAAGGCAGCAAGCACGGGCCAAACAACAGGAGTGAAGAAGTGCCACACAATCAAAAGTAGTATGCAAGAGTTTATGCACTCAAAATTTTGCGCACTTCCTCCCATCTATAATGCTGCCCCCTCATTGTTGGAACGTCAGTGGTGATGTTCTATGTGCTGATTGGCTCTTGTTCTTCAATGCAAAGGCCCCATTTGAAAGGGCTGAAGAAATAGCGAAAGCTAATGTAGTCGCGACGATGGACAGTGGTAAACAAAGATTTTACGGTGGAGTGCACGCCCCGCCTGAGATGGTGACGCGCCCCTCCAGGGGGGCGTGCCCCACAGATTGAAGAACACTGTGCTATAGTGACCAGAGTTTTAAAACCAAAAAAGAGGAACAATTCACAAATAGCTTCCAACAAGGGCCACAGAATGACTTGACAGAGCCCACCAACACATGAAAATACGTGAGAATGAGACACTGATGGAAATTAAATTCAACTTTTAGGCACAGCACCATCTGTGCTATTTATATTATTCCCAATAAGTGCTGGCACGCGCCCGGACATGCAATGTGCACGTGCACGCACATCTCCTGTCCCCGCTCGCAGCGTTCGGTCTTGAACCTGGATAAATCAAAACCAGCTGGAGACGATACGAGTCATCTCATCTCAGTGTCAGGAGTTAATCCGATGCGCCTACACAACGACTTCGGACTACATCTCCCAGCATGCTCATAGTAAGGGGGAGGAGCACAAACGATAAAGCCCAGCCAGAGCGCACAGGAAGTGCGCGTAATACTGTCCTTTCCTTGGAGGCAAGCAGGCTTGTTTGTCTTCTGGTGGCTTTCTGTTGGAGTATCCCGGATTACCTGACGCCTTCCGGTGTTGCTGTTTTCATCGTTCTTGTTCTGTTACTCTGTTATTTTTCGTGTACATCGCTGTTGGAAGAAGCAGCACTCTGGATTGTTCCGCTGGGTTCGTGCAGACACTAGCGTTGGGACTCTCATGAGCTGCGCTGGAGTAGCGCTGTCTCCCGGATTCATCACCGGTTCCTCTCGCGCTGACGTAAGCGTTAGGGAGTTGAGCCAGTGAAGAGCAGACGCGTTGAATAACGTGTCAAGGATAATTCGTATCTGACCTTGGATTCCTTGTTTGCTCGCGCAGACGTAAGCGTGGAGGTTTGTGGATTACTGTGCCGAGTCGCGCTCAGGTAAGCGCTATAACTTTTTCTACTCGCGCTGTTGCGAGGCGCTGGGAGTATTTGAACTTTGGTTACTCGCGCTGTTGCTAGGCGCTGGGAGTGTCGACCTTTGGTTTACTCGCGCTGTTGCAAGGCGCTGGGAGTAGTTGACCTTTGTGTTCTCTCAATGACTCTGAGTTTATTATTTTTTGTTACCGCTGGGAAAAACCTGGAACTATTTCTGTCCTTTCGTTTATGAGCTGCATCCCCTTCCAGATACCATTTGTTGCTGTCCCTACCTGCTGTGGGGTGTGGTACTGAAAATTCTGGACCCGTGTTATAAACATCGTCGTATCATGACGATTTTGGTATCAGCAGGCCGAGAATGATTAGAATACTATGCACAAGCATTTTCGCCATATTCGGGTGACGAAATCACCCGAAAATCAGAGTTTCCGTCCTGAACCCTCGGGTTCCATTTTGTGAACGTCAGCCATTTTGTGATTGCCCTCACATAGGCCAAATGACTAAGGCCAAAAACGAATCTGAAGGACACGTACACCTTTGCTGACTCCTCTGCGACCTGGGCAAGCTGACTCCACTGCCTGAAGCCAAACCCGTTCGGCCAGTTCCTTTCCCAGTGGCCGAATGAGATTAGTATCAAGGCACAACATATCAGAAACCTTTCATCGCACACCTGTCCCTGTTTCTTTCTTTATGACTTGCTTTACGAGGAGGAGGTGCCCGTTTTTATTGAGGGTCCGTCGATATCTGATGAAACTACTGGCCCTTGCCGGGTAATTGATTGTGGGCTGGACACACTAAAATATGGGCTTGTCATCATGACTCTGCTTTTTCTTTGTAGTGAAAATATGTGAATGGTCAACTGTAAAATAAGGAATGTTTGCCTAAAGCATAAACTTTTGTATAAAAAGAGAAGGCTGGCTTTGTAAGATTGAGCAGTCTCCTGAGAATATACACTGTGTTGTACTTCTAGGATACCTGTTACTGGCTGCAGCCAATAAATACGATCTTTGACTTCACCAAGAAGACTCTGTGTTTCTGTAGTCTGAAACAGGAAGGACTCAAAGTCTTAGGGTGTGTTCCCTGGCACCGCTGGGTTCTTAAAAACGCAGTACTTCAGTTGGCGCCCAACGTAGGGTGATATCAGCGGTACCGGTCCAAACCAGAGGTTCGTGAGGTGCTTCGTGTGAAAATTCTGGAGGAAGGCCGCCACTTCATCGACCCCTGTATGTCGACGTGGTCCGAAAGTCTTTGCTGCGAGGTTCCCCGCTTCCCGACGGCTATGAAGGACTGCTGCCCTGACTATCGCCCTGTTTTGGACCCTTGATGATTGAACAGGAAGAAAAGAAAGATCTTGAGAAAGATCCTTTAATGTCGCATCTCTTGAGTTCGCTCTCGGAGGTGTTGGGGTGGGGCCTCCCCCGTACCCCTAGACTGGGCCTCCTCCATGTCCTGGAGAACGTTGGGGGCAACATTTACAAACAACATCTTTTGCTATTGGGGCTGGTAGTGGCTAAACGGTATTTGGCTCAGGCTTGGAAAAGTGAACGTGCCCCCCCACTCAGCGCCTGGAAGGCGGGATTAGACTTTCTCATGGGGCTGGAACTACCTGTATTTGAAGCCAGGGGGTGTCCCCGGAAGCACTACAAAATCTGGAAACGGTGGGCAGACTACAGGGGGCTTACTCTTGACCCCCCGATTGACATTGATGATGTGCTACCTCCGGATGTGGACCCTGTGACTTAGGTTGTTGGCCAACACCTGCATTGCCTTACAACTATCGTTGCTACTTTGTGAACACGTGCACTGGGCTAGGGTGGGATAAGGGGTGGGTAGTTGGGGAAGAGTGTTGGGGGTATTTTCGGGGGTTGGTGGGGCAGGGGGTGGGGATTGTTTCCTAAATTTGGGTTCGTTGTCATGCTACTACTTGCATATTATTGACAGTATCCTCCTGATTGTGGAGAACTGTATTGATACTTGCCTGAACTCTCAATAAATACGGTTTTGAAAAATGGGATGAGGAAGTGAGGCAAGCTCCTGACGAGTTGTACAGCATACGTTCCGAATTTGCGAAAGGAACTATTGTAAGTCCATCTGATGTTGGGAAAGCGGTCGCGATGTTGTTGTCATTTAGGAGTGAGTCTCCTTCTCGACAATTGTTCGGGCCTGATTCTTCAGTTAGGAGAAAGGCACGACAATATCCAATGAGAGAGGTTCCTCCGGTGTGGAAAGAAGCAGAGGTTGCTGGTGCAGGCAATAATCCGCCAGCTGTACCGGCTCATTTTCAGCGTGTCTGGGTGCATGTTCCATGGAAACGTGCTGAAGTTTTAGCCATTAAGCAGTCTTTGCCTGATCCACGCAAAAATCCATCAGGGTACTATAAAGAGTTGACTCAGACTGTGGGTTCGTGTATTATGAATTTGGCGGACATCGACATGTTGTTTGGCAATGTTGTTCCACAACCTATTTGGAGTAAGATTCGTCATACGGATCATGCGGTTGAATTGGGTGATACATGGGTTAATCTTAGAGATGCCGACAATAGGCAAGTAGGCGGTGCTAAGCCTGAGGATTTGATTACTGAACTTCCTGATAAGATTATTACATATATGAAGACTTTAATGCCCGAATTGCGTGTCAATTGGGACAAGTTGTCTGCATGTAAGCAGAAGAAAGACGAAACAGTGTCTGACTTTTTCACGAGGTTCGAAGAGACCTTCATCGACCATAGTGGTCAGGATATGGCTACAGAGGGCGGTCAGAGATTGTTTGTTGACAAATTTGTACATCATTTGCTTCCTGAATTGTGCAATAAGTTGAAGGATTCTGAAAGTGCTTGGGCTGTTTCCACGTCAGCACAATTTTTGGCTACTGCCCAGTACTATGAAAATAGGCGCAAAGATGAGTTAGAGAAAGCGGATAAGAAGACTAAGGAATTGAAAACTAAAGTTCTTCTTCAGCAAGCTTATCCACCCCGTACTAATAATCAACGTGATTATCAGCAGAATCAGCAGTATTCGAGAAACTTGCAAAGAAACGAGCCTTCTCAACAGCGTTTTCCGTATGGTCCTAATTAGTGTGCGTATTGCAAAGAAGAGGGTCATTACAAAAATAGTTGTCCGGTTTTGTTGCAGCGTACGAATGGTGTTTCTGGGGTAAGAGGTAGAGGTGCTCAACAAGCGCCTAGAGGTAGAGGTTGTGGACAGAATGTACTTTCTTTGCCTCCACAGAACTCGATGAATAGTTTTGATCAACAGCGAGGTTCATCTGGTAAGACCGCTCAGTACTATACGGACGATTACTATAATGAAGGTGAGGAAATGAATGGTAATGATTGTTAGGACAGCCATGGACAAAGAGAGGGTGTTGTTTCAGTTCCAGTAGATCAGAGTGGACCTTATGTTGAGGTGATTACATCAGGTGTGTCAGAGCCTTTTCTGTTGGATACTGGTGCTACAAAGAGTTCTATTATGCACTCAAAACTCCCTGGCGCACCTTTGTCTGGCGAAATGAATGTTTCAGTAGGTTTTTCTGGCGCCCCGGTTAGGAACCCGATTTCTAGTCCTATGTTTCTTTCTGTTGGACCTTATGAATTTGAAGCACCCCTTATTCTGACGACAGGTTGTGGGGAGAACCTTCTAGGATTGGATCTGTTGAAAAGACTATATGCGACGTTGTATTGTTCTCCTTCGGGAGTACAACTTACACTGGGCAAGAGAGTGGTCTCCCCGATGTATTTGTCGAAGGATACACTTCCAACAGAATTGTCTTCTCTTCCGGATGCTCTTTGGGCTACTGGTCCTAACGACGTGGGTCTTTTGGAAATACCGCCATATATTGTAACATTGAAAGCCAATGTTAGAATGCCGTGCATTCCCCAATACAAGATCTCTAGCGAAGGTGAAAAGGCGTTGTTAGCGATCATTTATGATCTGATCGAAAAAGATGTAATTGAAGAGACAAGAGGCAACGTTTGTAATAGTCCTGTTCTGCCTGTTTTGAAGCGTACCGACACTTCCCAGCCACCTGTTTACAGGTTTGTGATTGATCTTAGAGAGGTAAATAAAATAGTTGTGCCACAGTTTCCCGTTGTCCCTGATATCACTGCCCTATTGACTATGATTCCAGCTTCAGCCACTTGGTTCTCGGTGATTGACTTGAAGAATGCTTTCTTCAGCATCCCGATTGCCGAGGAGAGCAGGGATATTTTTGGCTTCAGTTTAGGAGGCCGAAGCTTCCGCTTCAAACGCGCTCTTCAAGGCTACTGTGAAAGTCCATCAATATATAGTCAGGCTTTAAAAACTCAACTTGATACGATTGTTTTTCCTGATGGCGCTACCCTTATTCAGTACGTCGACGATTTGCTAGTCGCTGCAGATACTGAGGAGATTTGTAAACAAGCCACCTTGTCATTGTTGCGTCATTTGTATGATTTGCATCACAAAGTGTCTCTTTCAAAATTGCAATATTGTCGTCAAGAAGTAACCTACTTAGGTCACCTCTTATCTAAGGAGGGAAGGAAACTGACCCCAGAAAGAATTCAGGCAATTGCAACATTGAGTGTGCCAAGGACACAGAGAGAAGTACGTGCTTTCTTGGGCATTACATCATATTGCAGATAATGGATACCAAATTTTTCTTTGTTGGCCAAACCTTTGGTGGCATTAACTTGTAAAGATACACCGAATCCCATTCCCTGGTCTGAAGATTCTCAGAAAAGTTTTTCCGAATTGCGTGATGCATTGTGTTTGGCTCCTGTGTTGGGTACCCCCGACTACAGTAAGCCCTTTACACTGTATGTCCATGAGAAAGAAGGTTGTGCATTGTCAGTGCTGACACAGTCTTTCGGAGACAAACAGCGTCCATGCGCGTATTTTTCATCGACTTTGGATCCGGTAGCTAAGGTGTTGCCAAGTTGCTTGAGGGCCACAGCGGCAGCAGCTATTTCTATCCAACAGTCTGCTGGAATAGTGATGAATAATATGTTGATTGTGATGGTTCCACATGCGGTGGACACTTTGTTAAACAGGACCAAGACACAACACTCAACTAGTGCTCGTTTGTCAGGTTACGAGTTGACACTGTTAGCGAGTCATGTGCACATAAAGAGGTGCAATACGTTGAATCCAGCCACATTATTGCCGATTTCAGTAGAGACAGATGATATCGAACAGCACGATTGTTTTCTCAGGACAGAAGAAGAAACGAAAGGGAGAGTAGACCTAAAAGATACTCCTCTTGTTAAGTGTGACTGAACCTTATGGGTGGATGGTTCATGCTTCAAGCTTCCGAATGGTGATACGACTGCGGCATATGCTGTCACGACTTTGCATATGATTGTTGGAACTACACGTATCCCAAATAATTCAGCTCAAGCAGCAGAATTGATTGCACTTACGAGAGCGTGTGTGTTGTCGAAAGGAATGAGAGTGACCATATATACTGACAGCCAGTATGCCTTTGGTGTGGCTCATAGTTTTGGACGATTGTGGAAAGAACGTGGGTTCCTGACTTCGCATGGAGCTAAGATACAACATGGTCAGTTGGTGAATGAGCTTCTTGAGCCACTGACATTGCCGTTACAAGTTGCGATTGTGAAATGCAGTGCACACAAAAAGGTTACTGATGATGTTGGTCGTGGAAATGCATTTGCTGACGAAATCGCAAAAGAAACAGCAAAAGATGTAATGAATCGAATGCATGTTGCAGGCCCTGTAAGATGGGTTGGTGACATTGGAATGTGTGAAGATACGATAGAGAGTGTGAAGTCTATTCAAGCTGAAACTTCAGAGAAAGAGTTGAGTGTGTGGAGAGAGAGTACGGGTAAATTGGATGCAAATGGTTGTTGGGTTGAATTGTCAGAACATCAGCGATGGTTGTTACCCGATGCGTATGTGCTTGCAGTGGTGACAATGGCCCATGGAATGGCTTATATCAGTGTGAAAGGGATTTGTAAGTTGTTAGCTCCAGTATGGCAAAATGCTGGAATTCCTAAGTGTGCAGAGAATGTGGTCAAGAATTGCATGGTGTGTCTGAAATACAATCCTGGTAGGGGAACCCCAACTCCAGCTGGTCATTTTGCTCCTCCAACGTATCCGTTCGAGGTTTTGCAGCTAGATTTCATCCACGTGGAAAGGTGCAACAATTTGAAATACGTACTCGTTGTTGTTTGTGCCTTTTCGAGATGGGTAGAAGCATATCCCTTAAAAGACAACACTGCCATATCCACAGCTAAAGCCCTTGTCAAATAATTTTTCCCTAGGTTTGGAATGCCGAGAATGGTCTGGAGTGATAATGGGAGTGAATTTGTGGGTCGAGTGATGAAGAAAGTATGTGAAGGGCTAGGTATCCAACAAAAATTCCATGCTGCAAACCACCCCCAATCAGCTGGACTAGTAAAGTGCTATAATGGCACACTAAAACTGAAATTGGCCAAAATCCAAGCGATTTCTGGTCTTAAATGGCCTGACGCTCTGCCTGTAGCACTCCTATCAACAAGAATGACTGTGCATTCGCGAGTGGGACTTACTCCCTATGAAATTGTGTTCGGCCGCCCGACCAACATATGGGGAGTGCCAAGGACGACAACATTCTGTGAGATCGAACACCCTGTACTGCTTGATTATTTGTATGAATTGACGGCTAAATTGCGTGTTTTACACCAACAGGTTCACGATACTCTGCCTCAGGTCTCTGAAGCTCCAGGACATCCTATCGATCCTGGATCATGGGTGCTGGTCAAGAACTTCCAACGGACAAAGAATGACCAGCCCAGTTGGACCGGCCCTCACCTCGTCCTTCTCTCAACAAGATCAGCCGTTTGAGTGGAAGGGAAAAAGAACTGGATCCACAGTGTACACTGCAAGAGGGTCCCTTTGCCTCTACCGTACGACCGGTGGGTCCAGGAGGGGATAGCTGACTCTGAGACTGTGCCTCGTTTTCTGCCTTTTAGCGATGCACGTGTAAAAGGAACAATTCCTGAACGAGAAAGTGACAATCTTTTGCATGAAGCTGTGCCACCGTCAATTCGATTGAACACTACAGAGCCTGAACTCTTGTTCCAGAACCAGACAGTACCTGGAAAAAGCTGTTATAATTTGAGGCCGAGAACTATGGACAAATAAAAAATTCTTTTTTTCTATTTTTGAAAGTGCAGCTCTCTCATCTGAGGAACGCTCGTTATTTTTGTTTTTCGAACCGCCATCTAGGTTCAGCTGCTAGGGTCGTGGTTGCCCAAGTCTTTGGGGTGCAGCTGAAGACGTTAGGTCGACAGTTCTGGTTGGTCTAAGGGAGTTGCCCTGGACTGACAGAAGCATTCCTTAGCATAGAACACCCTACCGCCGCTAGCAGCAATTAGAGAGGATGGAGTTTTTCGAGATGGAGAGACCTGCCAAACAGACTTTCTTTAAAGCCAGAATGTGTATATTGATGACAAAGAAACGATTTTTGATATTATGTATTTTCATGTTGCTTAGTGTAATGACGTTTTTATTAGGATATGTTTTATTCTCTTTTCAAGTGACCTTTGCACCCACTACACAGCCCATACCTCCTTCTACTGTTTCCTCGCATTCTTTTCACCCTCTGCCTGAGCATGAGTCCACTAGAAGATTAGAGTTTATCAATAACTCCTTCATTCAACTCTTACACCAACACCAATTAGTAGTGAACACAACTAATTGTTGGGTGTGTGGTCTTATGCCACATACAACAGATAAGGGTATCCCATACTTGGTCTTACCATTTAGTTACAATGGTTCTTTGTGGGCGTTTCAGACGATGTTCATATATGCCATCGAACCATATCCCCCACGTTCCACGAGAAGTAACTCGAGCAACAAGGCATTGGTAATGGGAATCACAAATATGAGCAGAAACATTGACTCATACAGAACGATTCCCAGAGATGAGTTACAAGCTTACGCTAGATGGAATGTAACAGGATATGGAGTTACTCTGAGTGAGAACCAGCGAGCAAAGAGATCCTCCCCGATTTGGATTGTACCCCATCAGGGTCACATATGTCTGCAAGGTAATGGCAAGAATCCCAGAGCTCAGTTAGGGAAAAGTATCTGCACTGAAACATATGTTTTTGCGTCTCAGATTTCCCCTTCGTTTCTAGCAGCTAAGGGTACCTATTTCCTCTGCCATGATAGAGCCTATACATGGTTGCCCCCTGACTTCTCGGGCACATGTTTTGTTTTGTTCCTGTTGCCTCCCATCTACACGGCCGCAGCAGATTACCATAAGACAAGGATAGTTAGAGGTGTCAGCAGTGAAGAAGATACAGCAGGACAAGAATTTGGAGATTTCATAAAGGGTTTTCTGCCGTTTTGGGGACCTATGGTTCACAGCAGGAACATAAGGCAATTGACAAGGGTGGTTGAATTTACTGTAGTTGAAACCGCCGGTGCCCTTAGTAATTTGACGGCTGAGCTCCAGTCAGATCGCCTTATGACTCTTCAGAACAGAGTCGCATTAGATGTCATACTTGCAGACCGAGGTGGGGTATGCAAAGTGATCCAATCAAGTTGCTGTGTTTTCATCCCAGATAACGCTCCGACAGTCTACCAGGCCATTTCCAAACTGCATAAGATCTTTGAATCTATTCACGTGGATAAAGGAGATTGGTCATTGATGGGGTGGTTCTGGGAACTGATATCCGCCTGGGGATGGAAGATTCTGATAGTCATTGGGATGATCTTAGCCATTCTTTTCCTGTTCTGTCTGTGTGTACAGTGTGCTCCTACAATATGTGGCCTCTGTGCTACATCGTGTGTAAGGAAACCTGTAGCAAGAAACGAGCTAAGTAATAGGATGATGCTACAGCAACATCTCAATGACTTTATGAATATAGACCTGGACTCAGATTAGCATGAGTATAGGCTGTTGCCTATGTAAGGGCAAAAGGAGGGTCTGTGGTACTGAAAATTCTGGACCTGTGTTATAAACATCGTCGTATCATAACGATTTTGGTATCCGCAGACCGAGAATGATTAGAATACTATGCACAAGCATTTTCGTCATATTCGGTGATGAAATCACCCGAAAATCAGAGTTTCCGTCCTGAACCCTCGGGTTCCATTATGTGAACGTCAGCCATTTTGTGATTGCCCTCACATAGGCCAAATGACTAAGGCCAAAAACGAGTCTGAAGGACACGTACACCTTTGCTGACTCCTCTGCGACCTGGGCAAGCTGACTACACTGCCTGAGCCAAACCCGTTCGGCCAGTTCCTTTCCCAGTGGCCAAATGAGATTAGTATCAAGGCACAACATATCAGAAACCTTTCATCGCACAAAAACCATGCCTAATCTTACACACACCTGTCCCTGTTTCTTTCTTTATGACTTGCTTTACGAGGAGGAGGTGCCCGTTTTTATTGAGGGTCCGTCGATATCTGATGAAAATACTGGGCCTTGCCGGGTAATTGATTGTGTAACAACAACAGGGGGTACCCAATCAACCACTAGGCATCTGGGTGAATATACACTAGCAAAATACAGGTGATGCCAATGGTGTTTAATTTAAACGTAATTATTTACGGACAAGGATACCATCAATTATCCCTCTCCACTATACACATTTACAGTGACTAAATCCAATTTACTACTTTTATGTTCATCTTATGGTTAATTTTCTCACAAAACACAAAACACATAAGTGATATCATTTATCTTTTTAGTAATCTTTTCAAAATTTTGTAGAGATCTTTAGTATTGTAATCATACACATCAAGAAATCACACAATATCTATTCTCTTGTGTCAAGCAATTCTCAACAGGACATACAAGCAAAAAACAAATAACAAATAAGATTCTCCAATTGTTGACCCTTAATCCATGGGTTATGTCTGAAGCCCAATAGCTTACAAATAAGGAAAATTGGTAATGTCTCTTGTAACCTTAATTCCTTTTTCGAACACCACAATTGTATTTAGGAGTCAATGAAGCACAACTCAATGTTTTTATGGCTTCTCAAGTCACTCCAACTCCTCGGGCATATATCCCATATTACTTCCAAGTCAAACAAAGTGTGTCGAGATCAATAATAAACTGTCGATGCGTTTCGGCCTGTCAAACAGTTTCAGGCCTCATCAGGACAATGGGCAAACAAAACAAGCAGTGCTTTACCTAAGACAAAAATCAAAAAATAACAATAAATATTCACTAAAATTGATCACATTATCATGACATTTGTATTCACGGACACAGGTACCCAAGGGTGCCACTACCATTCTAGAGGGAGAAGATCTTCCCTGAGGTTGGGGTCTCTTAATCAGTATCACACCAAAATCAAAAGTGAATATGGAAAAACGTGATTATAGTAAAGAACCTCCACCAAGTGAGTCCATTCATAAGTACAAACGACCAAATCTCTAGTCTCACTTTTCCTTATAACCTGAAACCACCATATAGCCATGCACTATTTCAATAAACAAACCAAACACACCTTCCATGAGACTTATTGCGTCACTTACCACATTCAAAACCGGTAGCTAATCCCAGTCTATAGTCAAAAATCGTCTTCGCTATGGTATATCACACCAAGCATCTCATTTGACAGTTTTTCATATTTGCGAAACAACCTGCAATATCAATGTGTACACAATAACAATAATAAATCTAACTGAATCAAAACCACAGGATACCATCAATCTCAGTTAATCGCACTAGGGCCATTTACTTATGTGTCGTGACAATTCATATTCATGTTTGTATCCAATTAACGTCCCGTCCAAACTGGCACTTTCGACATTAAAATCACAGTGTCACATTGTACATGATTCATATTAGTAGGTCCCCCTTTCCCATTTACTCTGCAAGCAATACAAACACATACAGGTTTCTGCATAAGGTTTCTAATATACCAACGAGTCCTAAACACATCCATCTCGCCACAATCATTGGCGGTGTGTGAGAGCATACTACCAACTCGAAACTGATTGAAGTATTCAATCGGCAACACGTCATGCTAAACACCAACTAGGAAATGTACCTTGCATTCAAATGCGTGATTTGTTCCGATGTTCAGGTCTGGGCGAAGATCAGGTCATAATAAACGTCCAGCACGTCAAGCGCCTCCGAGTCACGCCAGCTATTATCTATAGACTCGTTCCTCACAGTCTCCCAGGAACTACCATACCGCTACGGCTGCCTAACGCGCATCTCCGCGCCAATTTCAGAGTGACGCAAGCGAAGAGGGACTAACGCCTAAAACAATGAACCCAAACTAGGATGGCCGCCATTCAGCGCGAAACTCTCGTCACTACTTAGGTAAACAGAACCTACTTAATGTTCAATTAAACAGCCAACGTGGCTATACCCAGCCTAAATAATAAAATAAGAACATGAGAGCCAACAAACACTTAACATCAGTGGACTTACGAACAAATCGAAATTTATACCTGAAAGCATCTTGTTACCTCCAGAAATTTTAGTATTTGAAAATCATGTACTTAGAGATTTGGATTTACTCCAAAATAAAAAATGCTTCTACAAAACCAACTGTAGCAAACTAGAAATGCTTGCACTTAAAAATCTTGCCCAAAACATGAATATAACCGTGAAACCCGCAGACAAGGGGGGTGGAATAGTGCTGTGGGATACTGTGAAATATGAACAAGAGATTTATAACCAACTCTCTAACCTGTTATTCTACAGAGAATTAGATGTCAATCCCACCATACGACTTAAAGAACAAATTAGAAATATTACTCAAGGAGGCTTGGACTCCGGTTGGTTATGTAAGAATGAGTTTGAGTTTTTGAATAGTGAGCATAACAAAATTCCAAACATATATGTTTTGCCAAAAATTCATAAATCCCTTACGGTTCCTCCAGGGAGACCCATTGTGGCAGCGTGTGGCTCCCTGTTGGAACCTTTGGCACAATATGTTGATGTATTTTTATTCCCATTGGTGAAGGAAATACCGTCATATATAAGAGATACGATGGATTTGATATCAAAGGTGGAGGGGTTGGACTTTGATCCTACGAAACAGCTACTCTCCACCTTTGATATTGAATCATTATACACAAATATACCGCAGGAAGAGGCTCTGAGTGTGTGTGAGTTTGCCTTGGATTCGAGACAACGTCCCCATCAAGTGCCGACCGAATTTATTGTTCAACTGGCTAGGATCTGTTTAAAAAATAATTTCTTTAATTTTAAAGAAAAGTTATACCTTCAGATCTCAGGAGTCGCGATGGGTTGCAGCTTTTCACCGGAAATTGCGAATTTAGTTATGGATCAGTTTGAAAAGAGATGGATATATAGCGACACCAACCCATTTAAACATCTATGTGGGCTCTGGTGTCGCTATATAGATGATATCTTCATGATTTGGAATGGGGACCCAGGACAATTGACCGAGTTCCACACTTGGTTGAACAACAGAACCCAAGAGTTCAAATTTACGGTATCTAGTGATCCCTTGAAAATAAATTTTTTAGATGTCTATATCGAACATGAGGAAGGGAAATTGATTGTCGGTTTATACACTAAACCGACGGATCGAAATACTTTACTTCATTTTAGTAGCGGACATCCAAGGTCACTGAAAGAAAATTTGCCTTATGGGCAGTTTCTTCGTATTCGAAGAAATTGTAGTAATAAAGATCAATACTTTCTACATGCGAACCATCTTAAAGAGAAATTGATTTCTCGCGGATACCCTAAGAGACTAACTAAAGTGGCACTTAAGAGAGCATGGTATACGCCCCGTGAGACTTTATTGACACCAAAAATCAAAGAGCAGAATGAAATTCCATTAACTTGTGTGCTGACATATGACCCGAGAGCTAACAAAGTGAAAAAGATAATTCAAAATAATTGGAAACTACTAGGGGATATTGAGATACCTAAACCGCTTTTTGCTTTTAAGAAGGGCTCAAATGTGCGCAATCAATTGGTAAGAGCTAAAAGTAATCCCACCAAACCAACATCTACTACTATTAGGGATTTACTTAAATTACCCCCAATCGTTGGCCATTTCAGATGCCATAACTGCGTGGCGTGTGAGATGACAGATGATTCGAAAGAGGTTAAGATTAATGGATACACACACATTCAAAAGCATTTTTCTAACTGCAATACAAAAAACTTGATTTATTGTATCATGTGCCCATGTAATCGCTTTTACATTGGACAGACGACTCAAGCTGTTAAGGCGAGAGTCTTACAGCATAAATCTAGAATTAAATGTTTGACCATAGGGGCTCCTTTGGTCAACCATTACCAGACATTTAACCACTCATTTAATGACATACACTGGTCGGTATTATGTGTGGTTACAAACAGAAATAAAACAGACACTGAAACTAAATTAAACCAATTGGAGGCAAGACTCATTGAGAAGTACCAAACCTCTAAAACTGGATTGAACGATAGAGATGAAATGTGGTCCCTGATATGTTGATAGTCCTTAAGGGAGAGCTTTACTATAAGTTCAGCTATATAGGAGGAAGAGTACCATGAGGTGTTTTTGTGTACGTTCTGAATGAGATAATGGATTTGATAACCATCATGCCAATTGATTGTATATATTTTATGTTATGTGTTTTTAATGAAATACTACAGTAAATATTCGTTGGAATAACAATTGAGGTTATAGATTGTAAGAGGGGTACGGTCTCACACGGGTGATTATGTGTATAATTTTTGGGATAATTTGGTGCAGCAATAGTTGTATTTAATGAATATTCTGCTGCTATCACAATTGCTCTTTCCTTTTTATTTTTTGTACTTTAATTTAATTTTATTTTACTTTATTTATTCTATGCATGCCCTTTATTTATTATTTAGGCTGGGTATAGCCACGTTGGCTGTTTAATTGAACATTAAGTAGGTTCTGTTTACCTAAGTAGTGATGAGAGTTTCGCGCTGAATGGCGGCCATCCTAGTTTGGGTTCATTGTTTTAGGCGTTAGTCCCTCTTCGCTTGCGTCACTCTGAAATTGGCGCGGAGATGCGCGTTAGGCAGCCGTAGCGGTATGGTAGTTCCTGGGAGACTGTGAGGAACGAGTCTATAGATAATAGCTGGCGTGACTCGGAGACGCTTGACGGTGCTGGACGTTTATTATGACCTGATCTTCGCCCAGACCTGAACATCGGAACAAATCACGCATTTGAATGCAAGGTACATTTCCTAGTTGGTGTTTAGCATGACGTGTTGCCGATTGAATACTTCAATCAGTTTCGAGTTGGTAGTATGCTCTCACACACCGCCAATGATTGTGGCGAGATGGATGTGTTTAGGACTCGTTGGTATATTAGAAACCTTATGCAGAAACCTGTATGTGTTTGTATTGCTTGCAGAGTAAATGGGAAAGGGGGACCTACTAATATGAATCATGTACAATGTGACACTGTGATTTTAATGTCGAAAGTGCCAGTTTGGACGGGACGTTAATTGGATACAAACATGAATATGAATTGTCACGACACATAAGTAAATGGCCCTAGGGCGATTAACTGAGATTGATGGTATCCTGTGGTTTTGATTCAGTTAGATTTATTATTGTTATTGTGTACACATTGATATTGCAGGTTGTTTCGCAAATATGAAAAACTGTCAAATGAGATGCTTGGTGTGATATACCATAGCGAAGACGATTTTTGACTATAGACTGGGATTAGCTACCAGTTTTGAATGTGGTAAGTGACGCAATAAGTCTCATGGAAGGTGTGTTTGGTTTGTTTATTGAAATAGTGCATGGCTATATGGTGGTTTCAGGTTATAAGGAAAAGTGAGACTAGAGATTTGGTCGTTTGTACTTATGAATGGACTCACTTGGTGGAGGTTCTTTACTATAATCACGTTTTTCCATATTCACTTTTGATTTTGGTGTGATACTGATTAAGAGACCCCAACCTCAGGGAAGATCTTCTCCCTCTAGAATGGTAGTGGCACCCTTGGGTACCTGTGTCCGTGAATACAAATGTCATGATAATGTGATCAATTTTAGTGAATATTTATTGTTATTTTTTGATTTTTGTCTTAGGTAAAGCACTGCTTGTTTTGTTTGCCCATTGTCCTGATGAGGCCTGAAACTGTTTGACAGGCCGAAACGCGTCGACAGTTTATTATTGATCTCGACACACTTTGTTTGACTTGGAAGTAATATGGGATATATGCCCGAGGAGTTGGAGTGACTTGAGAAGCCATAAAAACATTGAGTTGTGCTTCATTGACTCCTAAATACAATTGTGGTGTTCGAAAAAGGAATTAAGGTTACAAGAGACATTACCAATTTTCCTTATTTGTAAGCTATTGGGCTTCAGACATAACCCATGGATTAAGGGTCAACAATTGGAGAATCTTATTTGTTATTTGTTTTTTGCTTGTATGTCCTGTTGAGAATTGCTTGACACAAGAGAATAGATATTGTGGGATTTCTTGATGTGTATGATTACAATACTAAAGATCTCTACAAAATTTTGAAAAGATTACTAAAAAGATAAATGATATCACTTATGTGTTTTGTGTTTTGTGAGAAAATTAACCATAAGATGAACATAAAAGTAGTAAATTGGATTTAGTCACTGTAAATGTGTATAGTGGAGAGGGATAATTGATGGTATCCTTGTCCGTAAATAATTACGTTTAAATTAAACACCATTGGCATCACCTGTATTGTACTAGTGAATTGATTGTGGGCTGGACACACTAAAATATGGGCTTGTCATCATGACTCTGCTTTTTCTTTGTAGTGAAAATATGTGAATGGTCAACTGTAAAATAAGGAATGTTTGCCTAAAGCATAACATTTTGTATAAAAAGAGAAGGCTGGCTTTGTAAGATTGAGCAGTCTCCTGAGAATATACACTGTGTTGTACTTCTAGGATACCTGTTACTGGCTGCAGCCAATAAATACGATCTTTGACTTCACCAAGAAGACTCTGTGTTTCTGTAGTCAGAAACAGGAAGGACTCGAAGTCTTAGGGTGTGTTCCCTGGCACCGCTGGGTTCTTAAAAACCCAGTACTTCAGGGGAGATTTCCTATATTGGAGTAGACCATTCCTTGTTGCCTCTTAGTTTATCTATTTGGTATGTATGAGTGTCACACAGAGTGTTTTGACTGAGAGACGTTATGGTAGTGAGAATAATGTCTCATGCCTTTTCTATTGTAGATTTGTTGTTTCTTGGAGAGAAGTATCTCTGTTAGTGATCATTAGTTGGTATCTTGGGGAGAAAAGGCTTTCAGCAGCTAGACCACAGGTATTAGTTCAGCTCTAGTGAGACCTTACGAGAGTAGAATGTTTAATGCTGTGTATTGACACTGTGTTCTTTTGTTACAGGCATTCCATTCCCAGCGGTTCCTTCCATACACCCTTTTTCCCTCACCTGATTGGCTCATTACTTTGTGTTCCGTCCAGAGTTGGGGACGTCGGGAGGTGGACCCCTTTTGTGCATCATACCGAATCCAGGAAGCGAACGTGGATCTGACACTCATGCTCCGCATCCGGTATGAGTCCAAGCACTGAGGTGTGGGTGAGCCGGACCACTCAACTCCGGAAGATGTCTGGGTCATTAAGGGACCTGGATGCTCAAAAAATGCTGGGCTCTAATGGCTTTTTGTTCAGCCATGGAGCCCTGGAGAATGTTTTCTCTCGGATAGTAGAAGGATAAGGTTTATGTATAATTTTTGTAGTCACATCAAAAGCAGCAGTATTTTCAGTGGGTTGCAAACAGGCAATACTTAGCGACTCCAATATTTATAAATAGTTCCTAATTCATAACCCCCCCACTCATATCTATCCTCATCCAACACCCTTCAACTCCACTCTGGGCCCCACTGCTTTACACACCATGCCCATTATCCAACCACTGCCAAACCACTGCCTGCCATGATGTCTCCACCTTTCAACCATCCTCACCCCAACTTCGCTGAACCACCACTGACCTTCACACCCCTCCATCTTTCAACCATTCAGCCTTCCTGGCAACTCTTCGGTACCACCAGTTCCTTCCACGCTACCTCTGCCTTTCAAGCGTCCAGCCTAGCTCACCCTTCTCAGCCAACTCTGCTCTCCACATTGTCTCCACCTTTCTTCCACTGAGGCATCCTCACTCTGACTCCATTGTGCCAACACAGCCCTCCATACTGCCTCCATCTTTCAAACTTGTACCCCTCCTCACCACAACACTACATTACTACTAGTGCTCCCCACACTCACTCCACCTTTCGACCATCCTCCTACCTTGGCTCTGATTCTAGCGAGCAGAACCTGTGCTCGTCACTGCTTTCAACGAGTAACGAGCGCCTACAAGGTCCATCCCTCGTTTATCAAAACCATATGCGTGTCCTCGTCCTGGAGGACAGGTTGTGCCGTTTTAATTCATGCGGCGGGAGAGCTGCCACGCCCAGCACAAGCTGACATCATAATCCTTTCTTGATGGACTCCAATACAGAATGGTACGTTCTTCATGTGGGTCCAGGTTCAGGGAGATTCCAAGGTAATAGCAAAGGTAGGGGGAGGCTCTGAGAGGCCCAAGGACTGTCCTGGAGATGAACTGAGAGTAAGGTGGGCCTCCAGAGGTTCTTGGACCCGGAAGGGGAGCAGCAGTAAAAGTTATGGTGTACTTTCAGACATAGGCACAGACCCCTATAGATAGCACACATCCAAAAGTGAGACTAGTGTTGTCACTGTACATGCCCTAGATGTTTAGAGTTGCCCTGCAAGAGGTAGCCACTGTTTACAAAATGCACATATATTGGCAAACCACACTAACCTGCACGATGTGCAATGCGGTTTGCCATTTTCCTTGTAAACAAACGCCTTCCCCAAACCTAAATGTATAAAACTGAAAAAGTAAAGACGGATATCTGAGTGACCATGATGCAGCTTCAGCCTAGCTCTCGTGCACCACCAGAGGGTACAAAGAACGCCATTCGCTGCCAGGAGCCTCCAACCCGGAGTCAGGGACTGCAAGGTTATTAGTCACTTTTACAGGCTGATCCCGCACGTGCTCGGGCCAGAACACAAAGCAGGCACCCGGCCCGGGACCGCAGGCAGCAGAGCAGACAGGGACAGGAGATGTGGACCCGTACAGAGTGTACATCTCCTGTCCATACATGTGCACATCTCCTGTCTCCCTTCAGCAGAGAAACCAGCGACTATAGGTCTCGCCAAGGCAAGCAGCGCAAGCGCTGCATCGCTAGGCGAGACCTAAAAACGTATATACCATACGCTTGCCTGTCCTAAATAATGGCTATCCGTGAAAACCGCATCAATCATTCAGCCAGATCCATTTCCACTGGCAATCAGGCGAGATAATAGATCCCCACACAGATGCCAAGTTGTCATTTGCCCTACGTGTGACATTTTCATGTGTGCGATGTGTTGTTGTGTGACATTTGAAGGCTTATTGTGTTTGACACTTTGAATCATACTTTCTTTTCAGTGAATTTCACCCTATTGTAATAGGTTTGCATGATTGTCTGGAGCCTCTAATTGAAGCAAATCAAAAGTATTACATACAACCTTTCCCATTTATTACAAATTATACTGCATAAACTTGAATAGCAAAAATTCAAGGTCAGAAATTTACAATTCCACCATACAACACAAGTCACATTAGTTAGTCTGATAGGTACAATAGATTATAAAGCCAACACAGATGGTAAAAGATCAGACAGTATGTGATGTGCAAAAAAGTACAATGCATGTCTTCGCATAACACGTTCATTCAAACAGCACAGCCAATAAGTTTCTTCCTCAGGGCTATAAAGACACAAAAAAAATACGACCAGCCAATGGTAGCTTATCAAAAAAATGTTGATTGTGTCTTTGCACCTGTTAGAAATAGGGTGTCTGGTTGGCTAGGGTATACACCTAGGTCAGGTAGAACCCACTACTCTAGTCAGGGCAAGTAAGTAACACACCTGTGTTCACCCCATCGTTATTTGGCACAGACCAGTCAGATTTTTCCCCACAGGCAATATGTAAAGCATTTGCGCCACATACTTGCACAGAAGCACAAAGAATACACCGCAAACGATACTCCACACAGGATTATTTAAAATATTGTATATAGTGTACATAAAACAGACCAAAACAACATGAACCAATAATTACCTTGACAACTAGGCAACTGTCAAATATCATAATGAGTGCAATAAGAGAAAGAAATACATGCTGCAAACATCATGAAATAGCAACTGTTCATATTATGTAAACACATTATATAGTACTTATGACCCTGACTAATGTGAGGCACAATGACATATATTACAATCTTAGGTCATGCAAGAATCAAAACAACATCCCTGAGGACCTTAGTGCAGATGTAAGGCATAAAAATATAGCAGCTTATGAAAAGGTACCTTAATCACCATATATCACCATGAACATACAGGGCATAATACCCCTGTGTTCCTAGTAGATATGATACTGTAGTTAGGTTCCCATTGTATCCCACAGGTTCACCTGTGTCCCTACTCCACACGTTACGGTTATTACCCCTAAATACTATTCACGTCTCACACTGTGACCCTATATGTATATCAGATTAGCCCTTGTTATCTGGCACAAGACAAGCCCCAAATTATAAAAATTGGACGAGGCAAACACGAGAAATGCACTTTTCAAGATTTCTCTCCTAGTTATAAATGGAAAAACAGTGCTGCCAAAGCTGCAGGTTTCCCCTTTTAGAAGGGTTACAGTAATGTCTCCTTGGGAGTATGAAACAAAGAAGGGTTTGGCTGAAGTGCAGTAAGGCTGCGCCAATTATGATTCTCAACAAAACAGTTGCCAGTACTGCCCGTTAGTTTGACCACTTTATGAATGCACAAAGATATTAAACATTTGTTGCATAACCACAATACAAATTGTGACAGACTTAATCTTTTTATTTTTTGTTAATTCATGGATAATTTTTATCACACTGTATTTAAAAGATTTTAATTCTACAAAAGTACGCAAGAGAGGACAGAATTTGTGTTAATACATACTGTGTAAGACAAAAGGGTGACACTGAAGGCTCAATTTCAAGGGGGGGATCATGTGCCGCAACTGATTCATTTGCCCATTCCCAAATTCCCAATAATTTCATGAAGTTTTACTTATTGAGTCATTATCACAATGATATAATTGTACACATATTACTGGAAAGATTAATTCTATGATATTTGCATTTTACTGTTTGTATACAGTTATATGCATAATTTATTTAGAAAGCAGCAGAAAACTATTTGAATCAAAATGTACAAGTTGTAGGAATATAAGTAGACCTCATGTCACCAGTGACAGTGTTGTAAACCTCAGCTTTCATTTAACAACCAAATACTTTCAAGAGTGTAGTCTTCTATCTCATCACTGTTACTGAAACACCAGATTACTGTGGTTTGTATATAAAAGCCTATGATCTGAGCACTGTGTTTTTGGTGACATATATGTTCATGGTGGCCCTAATTAGGCATCTACATAACCACATAACCACACTTTACTCTTCACAGTCAAAAAGGAGGTGAGCATTGGTCTAGGCTAATTATTCATTTGTTTAGGCCAACCCTCACCTCGTTTTTGACTGTGAAGATTAAAGTGCATGTGTTCACAAATTTGCTTGAAAATATACCATTTGCCCACTAATTTTTCAAAATTTTCTCATGGGGAGAATCCCCCCAAACCCTCCTTATGTTGTTCGGGCTTGCTCGCTACGCTCGCTCGCCGCGGAGTGCTCCACCACTAATTTTACGCCTCTCCAGTTTCAAATGTCACCAGCCGCCACTGGAATTTAAAGAAGTTCTTCTTTAAGGCAACTGATGCCAACTGTAAAAGAAATTCAGTGGGGCACCTGATGTGGTGATGTCCGAGTAGCCAAATAGGATTCCAGGACTTCAAGAGCCTCTTCCTGAGGGATTTGCGTGTATAGAGATATCACATTGAACGAGACCAGCCAATGGATGTCAGAGTCGAATGGAAGACCTTCAATTTTATTTATGAAATTCATTGTATCACGAAGATACGATGGAACATGTTCAAGGTAGGGCTTGAACAACACTTCAACATAAGGCGGAGACAATTGGTCTTCCTGGGGGTTCAGTAAGCTGCTTATGAATCTTCGGAAGAAAATACAAAATCGGAGTTCTGGGATGGTCTTTATTCAAAAAATCATGTACTTTTTTACTTTTATTAAAATGAGCCAAAAAACTTGCCTGGCTCACACCCAGAGAGTGCCTTCTTTCTAAGAAGGAGAAACAGCCAATTTCCCAAATAGTGTGTGTTTCCACATTTGGACCACACACTAATACATTTTGCCAAATGATTTTTAAAAAGTGGCATCTACTTCAAGGACTTGAATGTCCGTTTGAACGACCTCTCTTCACCATGAAGAAAGCTCAAAGTATAGGGCAACAAATGGTGAGGGCAGATTGTACTTTGACCCCCAAAAAACATGACCTTCGCACCCATTGAAACCTCAAACTACTTGAAGGACACCACAAATGTGGAACATGTGTGTCCTGCGAGACTACGTGTGAAGGCACGGTCTTTGAACATAATACCATTAAATGGACACATAAAGCCTTTTCAAACTGTAAGACTAAGAATGTAATATATGAGATCACCTGCCCTTGTGGCAAACTATATATTGGCAAAACCAACCAGGAAATTAGCTAACCAATTGTGCAACATAGATCGTGAATTCGTTCTAAAGCATTGACTGTGTCACTTGTAAATCATTTTGTAGAGGCTAATCATAGTGACAGAGACATAAAATGGACCGTCCTATTGGCCATTAAACAATCACCAAGGAGTGGTGATACAGAAAGAATCCTCCTGCAGAGAGAGGCTTACCTCATTTTGAAGTTTAACAGTGTGCTGTCTAGTTTAAACGAAATGAAATGTCTAAAATCTCGCATATTTAGCTTTTATGTCCTTCTGTCCTACTGAAGTGCAATACTGCTTGCCTTGGCGAGACCTATAGTCGCTGGTTTCTCTGCCGAAGGGAGACAGGAGATGTGCACATGTATGGACAGGAGATGTGCACTCTGTAGGGGTCCACATCTCCTGTCCCTGTCTGCTCTGCATGATTAAGTCTAAATGCCAGTGTGAATAAAGATTACTGCATGGACACTACAAGTACCATGAGCCTCTATGACAAACTGCTCGTGTTGAGTAACAATCAACAGGAAGTCCATTCCCCTGGTAACTGATTCCTGAAGGAGAACTCATCCACTGGTTTTGTCACGGACGAAGCACACCTTTTGGAGCACCATTTGGAGCTTAAAAGTAAGCTAGTTATGAGAAACAAACTGTGTTTTTAACCCCTTCCATGCTGATGACGGCCCCCATCCGTCATGCATTACAGTGCTCGTGTGCTCATGACGGCTGGGGGCCGTCATAAAGCCATTGATTCTTTAATAAGCCTAGCACACGAGAAAAATCGGCCCAGCATGGAAGGGGCTAAGTCTTATTTTGCTGAATGATGCATTGTTGACGCGCGTTTTTGTGGTGACGGTCTAGCGTCCCGCATACCGGAAACGGAAGGGCGGGACAGGAAGCGGAAGGCAGCCATTTTAGGTTGTTGGCGCTGACCGCGGTAGGGATTAGAAGCTGTTCCCGGCGCTCCGGTGAATAAAGAAAGTTAGCAGCACAAAGGCTCCCGTGTGGTGTTTTGGGGGCCTCCACAATAGCAACGAGGACTGGAATATGAACTCCGCCCCCATCCACCGGAAAAAAAAAATCGAACGAAGCCCACGAAGTGACCGGAGCGTGGCAGAGGACACGAGGCAGCCCTTGCCTAAGGCCACAGCAAGCACGAGTGGAGCAGCAGACACAAGCAGCTGCAGAGGTACGCCCAGCCGTTGACACAACCACATAAAGGAGCACTGCATCCAAGGGGCTACAGCACACAGCAAGTAAGAGGCACTGGTGCACAAGGGAGCCCCACCGCAACGCAGCGAAACCTACCTCTGACCAGAGGCCCAGCTCAGCACGCTGGCGGCGCGGCAACCACGCGGGGAAGGGTCAAAAGCAGGAGAAACAGAACAAGGGGGCAGTCAGCAAACACGCTCATCCAGCGAGGGTACGGCAAAGAGCGGTGCGACTGACAGTGAGCACAGTGACGAGGACGCAGACGCGCAACCACCACCAGGGAGCCCACCTGGCAAGCGCATACCTGATCAAGCAGGCACCAGGGGTGGCAACAAAATGGCTACTCAGTCCACCTCCCTCATTCAAATGGTGCCATTTCTTGCGAAAAGTGGTGAGCCAGAAATGCAGTCGGAAGACTGGAAACGGTACTTCCTCAACTATTCGGAAGCCTTGGAGGAAGAGGGCGAAGCGGCATTCTCGAGCCCGAGGAGGAAGAAGATACTGCTGCACAATTTGGGTCCAGAGGGGATCAGAGTGTACGATACCATAGTCAAGGGCACGAGAGACGCAGCAGACACAGATGTGTTCGGTCACGCCATTGCAGACCTCGACGCACACTACAGGCCGGTGGTTTGCGTAGCTATCGACAGACACAACTTCTTCCAGAGGAAGCAGAAAGGGGGAGAGTCGGTGGACGAATACGTGGTGGCACTGCAGAAGTTAGCCTTGACGTGTAAGTTTGGCACGCTACATGATGATCTGATAAGAGACCAGATCATTATGCACAAGTCCAGCACTCACATCCAGGAGAAACTGTGGGTCAATGGAGACGCCCCCCTGAAGGAAGTATGGGCCTTAGTGAAGAAGGCAGAGATGTCAAAGCGATGCGCGCAAGCTGCCAGGAAAGAGACAGGAGGAACACAAACCGTCTGCAAAATCATGACGCCGGTGAAAAGCGAGAGAGCGAAGCCAAGAGACCAACTAAGGAGCAGAGACAGTAAACGGACCTCCCAAACTAGCCACGCTGACCAGAGGACAGGCAGAGGCGGACGGCCGAGCTGTTACAGATGTGGAAGCATGTCACATTTGGTTAATGACAAAGCGTGCCCTGCATTCAGGGCGAAATGCTCATTCTGCAGTGTGTTCGGGCACTACGAGAAGGTGTGCCGCCGAAAACCCAGGGGAGCCATGATCAAATACATGTACCAAGAACAACGTGGAGAAGCAGAGAGCCATGAGGAAGAAGAGGACTTGGAGGAGATCCTCTACATTGATGTGCAAGTATTGGAGATGGAAGGTGAAGAGACGGACAAACCCATGCTGAACATGCACATAGGAGGGGTGTCAATGGAGATGATCGCAGATAGTGGGGCACCCATCTCCATAATCCAGAAAAAGGTTGGGGAAGAGAAGTTTGGGGCACAAAGAGAAGATGAATTGCGCCCAATGGACTTGAAACCCGTAACATACACGAGGCAAAGGATTCCAATGTTAGGGTACTGCCCCTTACTATTTGAATTCAGAGGATCTCAAGCAAATTGCAAATTGTACATTGCCTAGAAGGGGCCATCAGTGCTCAGCTGGAAGGACCAAGGGGCACTGGGAATACTGTTGAATCCAGGTGGAGTAGAGAAAATCTTGCTCATGGACATGGAAGGAGATGACAAAGGTGGGTCCTGGCATAAGGCATACCCCAAAGTATTCTGTGGACAAATAGGAGAACTGACCAAGTACAGACACCTCATTAAACTGAAGGAAGGAGCGGAACCTGTCGTCCACAAAGTAAGGAACATCCCTTTCCGGTGCAGAGAAGCAGTACAGGCAGAACTCGATAGACTGGAAAGGGAAAGGGTGATAAGAGCCATCGAGAGTGCGGAGTGGCTTTCGCCTTTGGTAGTAGCACAGAAGCCAAACGGGAGGGTGAGGCTATGTGTCGATCTCAGAGAACTCAACAAAAACATCCTGGTCGACAAGTTTCCCCTACCCCGCATCAGTGAGATGCTGGCGAAGACCAAAGGCAAACGGTGGTTCTCCACGATAGACTTGTCATCTGCCTACCACCAAGTCAAGTTGCAACCATCATGCAGTCACCTCACGTCGTTCATCACACCCTTTGGCTGTTACGAGTTCGTAAGGATACCATTTGGCCTGGCCTCAGCGGCCGCGGTATTCCAGAAACTTATGCACAGGCTCTTTCGAAAAGAAAAGGGAGTTCAGTTCTTCCAGGACGACATTTAGGTCATGGGAGAGACCAAACAAGAGTACAATGAGAAGCTGCACACTGTACTACGCACGTTGCAGGAAAATGGATTGACGGCAGAGTGGTCAAAATGCAAGTTTGGGGTGCAATCTGTCACGTATCTGGGACATGAAGTGAGAAAAGGGTATAGAACTAAAAAGAACCAACATGCAAGCCATCATAGATGCACCTGCCCCGAGCAAGAAGGAAGACGTCAGATCATTCCTGGGAATGGCTGAATTTTACCGCAAATTTATTCCCCACTTTGCCACCAAGACACATTACTTACGCCAGCTTTTGAAGGAAAGGAATGGATTTCAGTGGAACCAGGAAGAGCAAAAAGAATTCGAGACTTTGAAACAAGAGATGAGCGAAGCCATTCCCCTGAAGGGATTTGACCTGGACGCGGAGTCCATACTGACGACAGACGCGAGTGACCGTAGTATGGGAGCAGTGTTAATGAAGCGGTCGGAGAAGGGAGAGACATCCATAGTTAGCTTTGCCTCAAGGTCCCTGGCGCCCAACGAGGAGAAGTTTAGCGTCATTGAAAGGGAGATGCTGGCCGTAATATGGGCGATGGAAAGATTCAGGCAGTATCTATGGGGCGCTAAATTCTTGGTGAGAACAGATCACAAGCCCCTAGTCAAGGTGCTGACGTCTAGTGGGCATGCGCACGCTACCCCAAGGATTGCCAAAATGACACTGCGTCTATTGGACTTTGTGTATGAAGTTGAACACATACCAGGACCGCAGAACAAAGTAGCCGATTTCTTGAGTCGGGCAGCCGGTCATCGATACCCAAGTGGAACGACATGTGAGAGCATGCGAGTCATGTGCCAAGGCCGACAAATCCCAGAGCATGTTGAGACCAGCTTTAGGAAAGTTCCCAGTGCCAGAGGGACCATGGGAAATGGTGTCGGTTGATATCATGGGACCCATCCTCAACAAGGAAGGAGTGCAAAAGTACGCCATCGTCATGATTGACAGGTATTCCAAGTGGCCTGAGGTGGAAATAAAGGAGAAGGTGGATACCGAGGCTGTGGTAAACTTTCTACGCAACGTCTTCATCAGGGAAGGGATTCCTAAAGTCATCACATGCGACAATGGACCGCAGTTTTTGTCTGCGAAGTGGGAAGCGTTCACATCCAGGAACGGCATTGTGGTAAATCACACCCCCATTTATCACCCATTGGGAAACGGACAAGTTGAACGCTTCAACCGAGTGATAATGGGCACCATTCAAGCTGCCATTAATGATGGTCTGGACTGGGAGAGAGAGTTACTGAAGATGTTATTGGCCTACCGTATCACCCCGGGCAGCACTGGGTACAGTCCCTTCAAGGTACTGAGGGGAAGAGATGCCTTCACAAAGGACAACATGGCGTGGAGAAAAATGGTGGTGCAAAGTAAATGGTCACCTGTGGTGGTCAGAAAGAACCTGGAAAGAGCACAGGAGGTGTACACTGAACACTTTAATAAGAGACACAATGTACAAGGAGTGGAGCTGGAGAAGGGCGACTGGGTTAGAGTGAAGTCAGCAATCCTAAAAAGGAAAGGGTAGAGAAAGTTTTCACCACCCCTACGAGTAGTAGAGCCTTATGCCCGGTTGGCCTTACTCAGTGATGGAAAGGTGTGGTCGCAGGACAGAATGGCGAAATGCAGCAAGATCCTGAAGTGGGGAGAAGAGATGGAGGAAGATACGGAGGATGTAGAAGATGGAGAAGGAGGAAGTAGCGGAATGAGTAGGGAGAACGTAGAAGAAGGTGTGCAGCAAGTAGGAGAGAGGAACATGGAAAGGAACGGAGGAGACGGAGCGGAAGAAAGAGCGAAAGGCTGGAGCAAGGAAGGATCGGACAAAGACATGTTGAGAAGTGACACGGAGGAAGCAAGTGGGAGGAGTGACAGAGAGATACAGAGTGGCGAAGGAGGAGATGGAGTGAAGAAGACGAGAGCGGGAAGGATAGTAAAGGTTCCGGTTAAGTTCAAGGACTTTGATATTGGCTACAAGTAAGGACTAGATTTTCAGTTCTGTCATTGCATAAAAGGGGGGAGATATGTGGTGACGGTCTAGCGTCCCGCATACCGGAAACGGAAGGGCGGGACAGGAAGCGGAAGGCGGCCATTTTAGGTTGTTGGCGCCGACCGCGGTAGGGATTAGAAGCTGTTCCCGGCGCTCCGGTGAATAAAGAAAGTTAGCAGCACAAAGGCTTCCGTGTGGTGTTTTGGGGGCTTCCACAGTTTTGCTTAACCCAGAGTGAAACGAAAGATTGAATCGGCTGTTTTACAATGTCCGCTGCCGTTCTTCAAACCGATTTCACAACTGATGTTTAAAAAACCGTGAGTGTTTTACATTCTTCCTTTCCCAATAATGCAAACTTAATATTCAGGCAAACGCACTGACAAATATTGCTTTGGGCGTTTAGACTCGCCAACCAATTTGAATATGAAGGCACACCGCGTGAGCTAGAG
The DNA here is from genome assembly GCF_964263255.1 of Lissotriton vulgaris. NCBI lineage: Eukaryota > Metazoa > Chordata > Amphibia > Caudata > Salamandridae > Lissotriton > Lissotriton vulgaris. The sequence goes on from NC_141687.1 coordinate 1,965,488,741, forward strand.
TAAGCGATCTGCGAGGCAGGTTGTGCATTGCCCTACAAGTAAGTCCTCCCGTTTTACATCCATTGATCGAGCCCTGTTCTTTCGTACAATGAGCACTAAATAAATGTCTTTGTTCACAGACTAAATGCTGATTACTCCTAATCGAACAACAATCCTTCGTTCATCTAAAGAGCCCCAAACTCAAAGGTAAATGGAGACAGGCATAATGACCTACTAGAGAGGAGAAGGGTTGTTTCGACTAGTGGTATAAGAAAAGCTTTTTTCACAGATTTCCAGTCACAGCCCTGAGGAGACACCCCTTATTAAAAGGGTTTTGAAACGCGTTGGCACCTTGTTTACCAACAGGAGATTTTTTTTAATTAATGGAGCAACTGAAGAAATTTGTTTAAAATAGGTTGCCTATAAAATACATCCCCGTTGGGTGGTTGCCCTGAACTATAGTCTTTGGGCAGCTTGTGTTGATTTCTGCTTACGACTGGTAGCAGTGTAGATTTGTATATAAATTTGTGATTATATGTTGATTTTGGAAGTCATTGTATGTTTTTTTCTGTGCAGTGTGTATTTTTGTCTTAATTCATTTATGTTTAATTGTAGATGAAATATAATGAGTTATTTGTATAGGCTTTGAAAATAATGAGAAGTGTACAGTGTTGTTCCATATCAAGCAGCAAAATAATTTTTGTGGACATAACAAAAATATTTAAAATATAGATTAAATCATTGGACAATAATATTGAGTAGTTTGCTTCTTTCTTTTAGTGATTGACCGTGGTTAAATGTACAGCTAGTTTCTTAATTTTTTTATTCTAATATTGATCCTTTCTAGCTAGGCGGTATAGGGTCTCCCCGTACTTTCTCAAAGTGGCATTTCTAAAATAGTAATAAAAAATCCACCAACACCAGTAAGCATGATTTTTCACCAGGGCACAGGTCATAAAAAAAGAAGTGCCGGACTAATCTAGTTAATCAGTACGCAAGTGGCATCACAGCGCGTGACATCATAGAGCATGACATCACGGCACGTGGTATCGTGGCACAGGAGGGCGTGACATCAGAGGAAGTGGAATCACAATAAAATACATCAGATCTTAAGCCCTCACATATATGTTTAGCAAGTGTATCAAGAGTACATTTGAGCAAATTTCGAGTAAACTTGCAAACCTTCCTGATTTAGGCAAAAGATTCACACTTTTGTACGCTAAAGATAAAACAATATTGCCTTTTGTCAGCGTAAAGCTTCTCCTTGCCATAGTGCTTTAAAAGAAAAAATAGTGATATTTAAATTATTACAATGCCTATATAAATTATTACAATGCGCTATATAAATGCTATTTATTTTTTGCAAAAACTAGGAAAGATCAACACATCTGACATTCTTACAGTGCATGCATATGTCCTAAACAGAGCCTGAACAAAGTGAAAAGCTGCCTCTCCTAAGTATGTGTGAAGTACTAACAAGATGTGAGCCTTTGTTTCTCCTCTGCTGCATTTTCTTCTAGGTGTGAGGCTCCTGACTGCTGGCAGCCAGGAGACTCGAACAAAAGGAGGCTTGATGACCCCTCAGATTCAGCTTTTGTTATGGGCCCATCAGGAGTCAAAAATAAGAGAGCCCCATCCTGTCCCCGCCTGCACTTTGTTGTGGATCGAAAGCAGATAACAATGTGCAGGTGCTGCTGAAAGTGTCCTGGTGTTTGTAAATTACATCAGGATGAATTCAGTATCTTTTTCAGTAGGGCCCAACTTCTTGGCAGGGTGGACGGCGTCTACCCCGTCAAAAAAATGGGTGGACGCTGTCCACCGCGTGTACCCCCGACTCGTGCCCTGTTTTTCACTACCAAGATAAACATACAAAATATGGCAATTCTGCTAATTTCAGATACAAAATTACCACATAAACACACACAAGGGAAGATCCAATGCTAGCCTATGAGAGGAGCAACAGTAGTGAGAAACAAAATTGGGAATTTGTCACTACCAGGACATTTCATACAATAAAGGCACATGACCTCCATTTTACTTGCCCATAGGGCTACTTAGGGCCTACCTTAGGGGTGACTTAGGTGTAGGAAAAGGGGTGTTTAGGCCTTAGCAAGTAGTTTGAAATGTCAAGTGAATGTGGCAGTAAACTGTGAACTCAGGCACTGTAGTGGCACCTTTGAGGCAGGTTTGAAAGGCTACTTCTGTGGGTGGCGTACACTGCAATAAAGGCCCACTAGCAGAATTTAATTTACAAGCACTTGGTATATGGGATACCACTGTGCAAGAGTTTTAATTGTAAATTACATTTGCCAAACAGGTGTAAACCAATCATACCATGTTTAAAGAAGAGAGCACACATACTTTAGAACTGATTAGCAGTGGCAAAGTTCCCAAAGTCCTAGAGCCAACAAAGAAAAGGTTTGAAAAATAGGAGGAAGATGACAAAAACTTTGGAGTTAAACCTGCAAAAAAGGGCCAGGCCCAACACAAATACTCGTCCAACCTAAAGCCAGGGTAGACTAATCAATACCTTGATGGGCTTCCCTGCTTGGGGCAATAGAACATGAATCCTGGCCCGCAACCGCACATTCCAGTTCTATGCCTTTCTGAACCCAGTTGGATCCCTGTGTCTAAACTCTCAGGAACCACTTAGCAAACCCATGGGGATTCCTTCCCCTTATCTGTGGGCCCCAAACAGAGCCAGGCCTGAGGGCTTCCAGAGGTCTCTGCTCTCTGTCGTTTCTCAGAGTGGGGGTCAACAGCCCCAGATGCATTGCATCCTCTCTTCTCTCCACTTCCCACCAGTTAATGGGTTCTATCCTGCAACTGGTCTTCCAAATCAGCGTCTGGACCCTTATGTTGAACCAGGGTCAGGGGTGAGTCCTTTCTCCCCCTCTAGCCCCTCCTGCTGGGGTTCCGCACCCTCCATCTAGGTGTGGTACCCTCAGAAGACAAAACTGTAAGGACTCTGGGATCAGTTGACACTTCCCGCAGGTCAGGCGTGGTACCCTCAAACTGATTCTCCAACCCAGGGACTGTACCCTTAGGCTGAACAGGAATTAGTGGAGAGTCCTTCTTTTCCTCTCAAACTACTCCATCTTGGCTTCTTGACCCTCCTCTGCAGATTGGTACTGCCAGACACCAGAACAGATTGGACGCCGGCATGAGTCGTCGCCACAAGTTGTACTGACACTATGGGGTCCCCCCTAAGTTGATGGTCTCTGACTACAGAATATACTTCCCCCCTGGCCCCCCTTAGGGTACTCTCCAGGATCTAGGACTGGTCATAGGGCACACTGGGACTTCGCCCACCACCACCTCTCCACCTTCTCCGAGAAGGGACATGGGACCTTTTACCCCTCCCACTACACTGGAAACTGTCTGGGCTACTATGAACCTCCTCTGCCCTCAGTTGAGGGGAACCTGAGACACTCTATGTAGGATTATTCCCAAATGCTTTTCCAGACCTTCTGGTACTCACCAAGAGATCTGCCTCCTTGGCAAGTTCCCTGTGTGTCTGAGCTATTACCTGTTAAAGTGAAGGCTCCTTAAGCACCCTAAGACACAAGGAAACATCAACATTTTCCTGTCCAAATTGGCCAATCCTAGTGAAATGGGTAACTGCAGTATTCAAGAAAGAGCTGGTGGATGTTGGAGCAACCATGAGTGGGCGGCGTTGAACTTCGTGCCCCAAACGCTGTCCCTACTAATGACATGCGTCGGCTTAACTGGTCACATGTAATAACAAGACTGGAGGTCCTGGCAAACACTATTGAAGATGTTGATAGAACCATTCTAGAGACAGAGCAAGCCATTGGCTCGGAGGTGCACGAGGAGTATAACACAACTACATGACAGCTTTTTCATGCGCACAAGTGCCCATTTCTTTAAGCCTATTAGAACTAAGAAACTAGCTGACTCCAAACCTGTGCAGTGGTATAATACCGATTGTAGGCGAGCTAGAATTGCCCTTGGTAACAATATTAGGGGTGGGGTAATGGATGCCGCCCGTTTAGCAAGACAGGAAGGCAAAAGAGCTATCCATAAAGCCAAGTCCATATGGGATGAGCTTCGATGGCAGGATCTCAAAGAAGCTAGCACGCAGAATAATACCAGACTATTTTGGAATATTGTAAAGTGAGGCAGAGGGGGCCAGTCAGATCAGCCCCAAAATCATGTCTCTCAAGAAGGATGGGTCAATTATTTCAGACCACAATATGCGTGTAACCCTTTAGAGAATCAAATGGAAGATCTTAGATATGTTTTTTATACAGATGAGGCTTTTAAAGATAATGATGTTTTATTAGCTCTTAATGCAGTGGCTGGAGGTAGCGCGCTGGGCCCGATGGTGTCCCTGCGGATGTGTTTCTCTACGATAAAGTACGATGGGGTAGATACATTCTGCTGATGGCAAACGCAACGGATCAGGGTGCCCCGATCCCGGTCTCCTGGAAAGGGGCCGTGATAATTCCAGTATACAAAAAAGGAGATAAAACTCAACCAGGGAACTACAGACCTATCAGTTTGATAATACGATCCAAAAGGTAGTAGGGAGGATGATCCTGAATAAAATCTTCGACTGGATCAAGGAGAGTAGCATATTGTCCCCCTTCCAAGCGGGCTTTCGCAAATATATTAGTACCATTGATCAAGTCTTCCGTTTTATTCTTCTTTATTGGAAGACTGTGACATTGGGCAAAGGCAGCCTTTATGCTGCCTTTGTTGCCCTACGTGCAGCCTTTGACCTTGTTCCCCGTTCCCACCTATGGGTGACATTGAGAGAACTAGGTCTTTCTGAAGAGATTTTAATGTTGATAATGAGGCTACATGAGACAAACTATGCTAAAATCCCTTGCTCATTGCACCATCAGGATTCAAGCAAGCCGGGCCGAAGACGGCTGAAATGCCAGAAACCGGTCCCCGGTAGCTTGTTTCCTTCCCAGTGTAAGAATTGGCTTTTGTAGTTTGGTTTGCCCTGTTCCCATCATGCACTGGGACAGGAACAGACTAATTTGCATACAGCCAGGTTCTGAAACTGGGATGGTGCAGTGAGCTAAAAAACGGTGTTGGATCTAGCCCTGATCTCTTGACTGGGTGAGAGTATTCTGCTTAATTCAGAGACTCTGTCCCTCACCACCCCTTGTTGTAAATAAAATCCAATTCAGGGCAGGGTCAGCACCCAATTCCCGGTTGAACGTGGAGTGTGGCAAGGCTGCGCCATGGCGCCAACGTTATTTTCCTTGTATAGTAATGGTATAGTGGACCATTTGTTGCCCGTTAACACAGATGCCCCTTCTCTAGCTGGTGTAAAAATTCTGATTTTAATGTTTGCGAATGACACATTAAATATTTCCAAAACTCCCAGTGGCCTCCAGCGAGCTTTAGTAATTTTTGAAGACTTTTGTGCTGCTCAAGGCCTGGTAGTTAATGTGGCAAAAACAAAATCAATGGCTTTTAATCCGCACCAAAGTTTTAAAGGGAAAGTTTTTATGAATAGTCAACCACTTGAACTGGTTAAGGCTTTTACCTACTTGGGCATCCACCTAGAGAAGGACATAGATATAGCTGCTCTAAAACATCAACAATTTACAGGAGCTCTAAGTCTGGAGCATAAAAGGTCGTTAACAAAACCAATTAGGCCTGTCCTCCAAGTTTATGAGTCAAAAGCTGTTAGCTCTACGCTCTATGGCTCTGAAATATGGGGGTTTGAGAAAGCAGCTCCTTTAACTCTTTCCGAAAATGAGTTCCTTCGTAGTATTACTAATCTCCCGCAAAGTACTCCCCTAAAGCCGCTTAGATATGATTTGGGTACAAAACCTATTTCAGATGTCGCATAGCTGCGCCCAATTTTATACTGGTGCAGGTTGTGGATGACACCTGACCTCTCATCATATGCCGCAGGATTTCCTGATGTAATAAAATCTAATTGCTTTCACAAAAGGCTGGCTAAGGGTGTTAGAAATACCCTGGTAGGCTTGGGCATAAAAATGCTATGGGAAAACCAAACAGAAGTCTCCTTTCCTTCTAAAAACTCTCTAAAGGAGAAGTACTGTGAACAGACTGCTTACAATGCTTGGAATAGCACTGATTCAAATACCATGGCAGGGATCTTTTTTAGGAATTTTTTTTACTCCCAGGCTCGAATCCTACTGGGATATTATCACCAGGCCAAGGGATAGGAAGCTGTATTTTCAACTTAGAGCAGGATCATTACCTCTGAAGTCACTTACCTCTAGGTGGACTGACACAAATGATAACAACAGCCCGGCTTGTGGGAGTCATAATGAAACAGTTGCCCACTTGCTTTTCGCCTGTTCTGCCTATGTAATCCCTAGGCGAGTCTAGCTGACCCCAATGTGCAAACTACTGAGCACAACCAGAAGTGTTGAAGCTGAAAGCTTATGTGCACCAGTACTTTGCCATTTATCTCAACAGCTGTAGCCAAATACTTAGGGTAGGTGTGGGTGATAAGGCAGAGCTCAAATTCAGTGTAATTTCTTGTGAATAGAAAATCCAACCTTCCTAATCTGCCCATAGAGTGTGATTGATTAATTAGAAATCTGTTTTTATTGTTATTGTAAATGAACTTTTTATCTAGTGTAAGCTGTTGAAATGAAATTCATATCTCTTCCATTTGTATAGATTCTAGTTTTTAATCAAATTCTTTTTAATATGTACAATCCAGCTAAGACATTTTTAATTTTGTGTATTTAAATGTTGTTTGTTTTGTGCTTTTATGAGTATACCTCGAATAAAGCTACTTTGGATTGGATTGGTTTCCACAATGTTTGGTTCAAAGAGATGAATTCTCAGTGTTTTGAGCCTGGCAAGATTATCTAGATATTAAACCATTTTTGAAAGATAGACAGTCTGTTAAAGCAGCCCTTTGCGACATGGGAGGCTATATTGCATCTTTCCAGATTCACAATTTTGATAGTTCGGGTATGTATAGCCCTCCACAGCAGGCACACTAGCTTAACAAACTATATGGCTTCTACAAACAAAATAAAGATCTCTAGACAGATACATCATCTCACTAGGCTATATTTCACAACAGGCCAGTCTAGGCTGGAGCAATGCCAGTCAAATGAAAGCCGTACCTCTCTTGTGATAACTTTGCCCCAGAATAATAGATTGATCGAAGCACAATGCAATATTGGAATCTAGGGTGGCACATTGATGTTGCTTCCGAATGGCTAGTGGGTTTTGGTAGTGATACACTCTTATGTATCAGGAATAAGAAATGTCATGAAAGTCGCTAGCTATAAGAACAACATCACACAATGTCCTACACAGTTGTGCTATCTTTTAACACAGCAAATTCTGCTTTGACATACCATATGTGAAAGGTGAGAAGGAAGTTCAGCTAATGCCCGTTGCATTTTTGACTTCCCAGCTGTGTGTGTGTACTAGAGTTGGTACCACCTTTCTTATCAGCTCCTCATACACAAAATTGTGCGCTGCTCAGGGGTCCACCATATCCCCTCTATTATTCAACATCTACCTAATCCCTATACCTAACCTGATTAATTCATTTAACCTCACCTGATTCAACTATCTAGATGACACCCAAATCATTTTAAAATAGGTGGTCTGGAAGACCTCTACAATTTAAAACTTGATGAGTGCCTGTGGTCCATATACACATGGATGATGAATAACCATCTAAAGCTAAGTACTTTAAAGACAGAGAGTATAACCTGCGTTCAATGACAAAAATACCAGCCTATTGCCGTACTTCCAAAGGAAAATGAGGCTCCTCCAACAATATCAAAAGAAGTCAGACACTAGGGGTAACCATGGATTCATACCTATACTTGATACCACATGTTTACAATGTAAAACAGAGTGCCTTCTACACAAAGAAAACACCACATTGCATCCTTTCATACCTTGGATACTAAAAGAAACTGCTAGCCATCCTCACACTCGTAATCTCCAAGCTTGACTACGTCAATAGCCTATACCTTGGTGCACCCGCTAACATCATACACAAAATAAAAACAAATCCAAAAATGCTGCTGCAAGACTTCTTCTCTACGTTCACCTAAGACAACACATGACTCTAGTCTTGCAATCACTCTACTGGCTACCAATATGAACAAGGGCAGAGTTCAAGGCACTTTACACTGTGCATAGAGCCTCTCAGAACAAAAGTGCAGCTGTAACTGCTAAATCAAAACAGTAGAGTGATAGCTGTGGTCTAGCAATCAAGAACAATCAATACAAGGGTCAAGCATCTATTTTCAATTCTTAGATTATCATGGTGCTCACATAGTATATTCATCCCGCTACCTTAACGTGTATAAGCAGACCCTCCAGGATATCGCAATTTCGCGATTTCGCGATTTGCCGCGAAATCGGCACTTTTGTAAAAATGCCGCGATTTTTACAAAAGTGACCCCTAAATCGGCACTTTTGTAGAAATCGCTGCATTTTCCGCTATATCCTGGCGGGTCTGCTTTATGTGGCTATCGCCTGTGAATTGGGCTAGCAGCCAAAGACATCCAGTGCTGAGTTTTCCACGCCACGCCCAGCCTTCACTGCCACGCCTGTCTGCCCACACCATTCATGGAGCATTCGAACAAGGAAGTGTTTGCTTGCGAGAAGCATGCTGGCGCGAGCTGCCTGCCCGGCCCGCCTGCAGAGTGTTAGAAAAGGCCCCTCAGTCTTTCATATCTCACTGATGGTCATTTGCCTTAAGTTGAATAGGGACCCCTTGAAGGGCTATTGTATGTTCCTAATGTCATACCACTGCGTTACCTGTCCATCGCTATTAAATACCTGAGACATTAACAATTTACAGTTGATGGACGTTGCAGAATCCCCATAGCCCTGTTAATGGTTAATGGTTCTTTTTCGGTAAGCTGCAGAACTGCAGGCGAGGCCAGGCATATATCCAGTGATTATTAAATTACCATATTTTTTTAACAATCACTGAATCGCTTACATCTCCCCGGAAAGTGATAACACCACAGGGGGAAAGCACCTTCACACGGCCCATGCCTTGATTTACAACCCAGGAACCCAGCGCTTATTCTCAGCAACACATGCCACCTTTTTGGTTTTACATATAAGCATGACAGAGGTGTATGCTAGTGACACAGGAGGCTGTTGATGACTGTATAAAACATTCTGCAATTTCTGTTTGCATCTTTGAGCTGATGCTGTGTTAATCATTTGAAAACGACTCGCCCAGGGAGATTTGAGATCCAAATGAGGATTCACACAGCCTGCAGAGTGCGCTGTGGGGGACGTGACAGGAAGGTGAAAGAGGTATACAGGTGAGTCATAATGAGTTTTCAAACTGAAAACAAGAATTGGAAAAGCCAATATATTGTAAAGCAGCATAGCTAAAAATTAATAAAAAACCGTATACGTGCTATTTTTTACCTTCCTGAATCATAGCAGGTTTTTAAAAAACGTTTAGAGCATTTTTTTTTCAACTTTTAGTCATGATGCACAGCCGCCATGCTGCTCTATAACATGGCTAAAAGACATTGGCAAAAGCCCGTAGCTTTTTCATAAGCAAGACGTATTGGCTTTGCAAAGGCTTGTTCTAATTCTGGGTGGGATTTTTATTGTGTTGCATTTAGACTTTATTACTGTTTTCATACTGCATAAATACCTTACACATGGCTCCAAGATAAGCGTGTCTGTTCTGTGCCATAGCTACCGGGGGGTTGAGATCAGTTTAATTTAGTGACTTTGAGGGTTCACCCTGACAAGGGTTGTAGTTTGTTCCTTGACATCGAACACCTCCCCCTGCGATGGTACTCCTCTTCTGGCACAGGGCTTTGCCGCGTGACCCATCTGGGAGATGCGTCACGTTGTAAATACCCCGCACCATGGTGCATCTTTTGCGCCGCCACTGCGTCACAAAAGTGACGCAACGGCGGCGTAAAAGCAGCGCAAGGGGCTTGTAAATCTGCCCCAAAGTGTCTACATTGTAAAGAAACCAAATATACATAGCTCCATGTTGTTAAATAACTAAAAAAACTAAGATATCTGTGTTTGTTGTAGGAAAAATGGCCGCATAAAATGCCGCAAAATTGCTGCAAAATTTCCATATTTGTGCCGCTAAATTTCGATTTTTGTGCCGCTAAATTTGCTAATCCATGCCGCTATATCCTGGGGGGTCTGTATAAGGACCAAAAACAGACGTTTCTTTAAATGAGAAAATTATAATACAGCAGCACACTCTAAAATGTAGTCCATATTGAAAAAAGTCCAATAAAATGTGAGGTGCCAGAAATTCCAAGTATCTTTATTTCTGCTTCCGTCCACCAGTCCTCCATATAACTTGATTGTGAGTTAATGGCATATCAAAAGCAGGCGACATGTGTTTCGTCCAACAATAGCTTTTTCAAGGCTTAAATTTGATCTCTACTCATAGATGATACTATTACTGCGCAAAATATCCATAATTTTAATGAAGGCATTCGTATCCAATAGAGATTCTAAACAAACATATCAGTACTGCTCAATGTAGCTAGTCCACACTGTAAATTAACTTTTGGGTTGTTTAGATGCAAATGGACACCTGCCCATATACTAGTTGGGGGGCTTATCAAGGCCAGAGACTGACGTACTACGGAATGTGTATCATTCCAACATTTCCCCACGTTCATTTATGGCCCATGCCATCCTGCAGTCTTTCTTTTCACACTCCCTCTCACAGGACCACTAGAATTATGCTATTTTTCCGCTGCTGCATTTTCCACATGATTAAGAATATGCCACATAATCCGTGATATGCTGAAAATACTGCAGATTTAACAAAAAACGAATTTTGTTTCAGGCTCAAACAGAATTTTTTTTCACTGAAAATACTTTTATATGTGCATCCATGCAGAAGATGGTCCTACGCAAAGGTTGACTGGTCACTTTTCAGTTACTTATAGCCGAATTTGGATGTGGAACTGGTACAAATGGAGTGAAACCTTTGCCAGATAATGCTAACAGGGATAAATATGAGCAAATGATGAAATAATACTATCACAAAATATGCCACATAATGCTACATCATTTATGTTTTCTTGCCACATAATTTAGTCAAACATGTCAAATAATTTAGACCTGGCCTGCCACGTAATTCTAGTGCCCAGCCTTTGCCACAGCGATTTTCTCAAATAGTTCTTTTTTCAAAATCCTCTCACTTTGCAGTCAAATGAATAAACTACTTCTCCATGTTAAAAGAATAAACAGCAATTTGTAATGCACACCAAATGTAACACAATAAGACAAAAATTAGAGGCATTTTTAGTGCTCATTCACCTTCAGTATGGTTATTTTGGGGGTGCTGTGGCACACCCACAGCCATACTTCTACTTACAGCGACTTCATTAATGTTTCGACAAATACTAAGCTAGATCCCTCGGTCATTTGTGGGGTGGGTGGGCACTCATTAATAAGGGCTGATCTGGCCCTCAAATGCCCCTCTTGGCTAAGGCCCTGCATGTGTGCGTATCACATAAACAAAGCCTTGGTACCTCACTATATAGAGGGACATTAAGACCCACTTTACAAAGCTGTTTCTACCATTAAACAAATCTTTTTAATTGAACATATGTAAATCCAGATCACAACTCCATCCAACCCTGCATAGCACCCTTTCATAACATCTCAAAACCTTCTGTCGCCATATTACATTCACTCTGAACCCCAGCAGCGGCTCCCGTTCATAACAAGTCATCAAGTGGTGGGGCGGGGAAAGGTGGGGGGTGGGAGGAAGGGTAGTGGGACTATCTATCTATATAAAACCGAAAGTATGTCTGTTTGTCCTTTATGCATTACTACACCATTCCTCCGATCGCCATGAAACTTTGGGAAGTTGTTGAGTACACTCCAGCGAAGGTTTCTGGCAAAAAAATAAATAAAATTATAATAATTTGTTAAATATCGGCCCCCCTGGCCCCAGGGCCCTCATAATCTTTCCAATACTGAACATTTACAGTTTACGGTCCGACTCGCTTTTGCAATGACCATCAACAAAGCACAAGGACAATCGGTGCAAGTGCGTGGACTAGATTTGGAGAATCCGTGCTTCTCACATGGACAACTGTATGTGGTCAGCTCACGCGTCGGAAAACCTTCTGATTTATTTGTGTACGCACCAGATGGAAAAACTAAAAATACCATGTATTCACAAGCACTCGAATAAATAAACAGAATTAAAACAACACTTTCAAATGTTTTCCATATTAAAATGAATAAGTTCCAATAAAAATGACACAATGTAAATTGAATGTTATCATAACAAGTTTCCTTAAATTTCCTTTCTTCTGAGATCGCAGCAACGCGCGACGGGTAAGCTAGTAATAAATAAAAAGACACCTAATGCACCATTGACGGCTGCCATCTCAGAATTCTTCTGATGGGGTCCCCGCACACTGCTCAGGCTCCTAAACGCCAATCAAGATGCTGCTCTCATGAGAGCAGCGTCGTGATTGGCCTGAGCGAGCTTGTGTAACACTCGCTCAGGTCCTAGGAGCCTTGCCCCTACTCCCCCCAGCTGTACAACACATCTCGGGTGGAGAGAGAGCAAAGTGCACATAACGGTTTGGACGGCCTTATGCAGCTGGCCAAATCATCATGCGCACTTTACAGTGTGCACTACTCCTCACTCTGCACGTGTTATAACTCCACCCCGCCCAGACTTGGCTGCCTGCAGCAAAAAGAAAAATACAATGATGATAAAATCGTTGTATTATCATTTTATATGTCCTGTTTCCGTCTGCTGCCTGGCACTCAGCAGGAGGGGCGACACTCCTCCGCCGTAGTGGAAAAGTCGCCGCTCTCTTAACCCCTACACTTGCCTCCACTTGAGCTGATCCGCCTAACCAGTAGCGTAACTCTTAAAGTAGCTTTATTAAAATTAATGCTCATTTGTGTGTGTTTGTTTGCATAATAATGCTGCAAAATGAATTCACTAGTCCTTTCTTTGATTACACTGGCAGCTGAAGACAATGTTGCTTTTGAAAGTTGCATGAAAAGTTTCTCTCATTTGTGTTTGTTTATTTTTTAAATAGATGAAACAGGTTTTATTCTGTGGCGAAGCTTTATGTACTGTAACTTGGTGCATTTTGGGACAGGAACATTTGTCAAAATAGGACAGTATTTAATACACATTTATACTGCATTTAAGGGATGTTGGGGCATATTATCAAGGGGGTTTATCTCCGCTTTTTTGGCTTTAAAAGCCAAGAAAGCGGAGATAAAATTATCTCCCTATTACCAAGCTGTCGCTAACACCAGTTAGCGACAGCTAGTCGGAGATAGCGACCATCTTGGGCCCCACTTTGCATGTCAGTGATATTTATCACTAATGAGATGCAAAGTGGGCGTGCCAAGATGTTAGCGACTGAAAACAGTCGCTAACATCGCTATCTCCTATTACCAACTTTTGGAGATATTCGCGCTAAGAGCGAATATCTCCAAAAGCTAACACCTGCCCTGAGCAGTTCTTGGCCATGTTATCCAATGGGAGGTGGATAACATGGCTAAGAGCATTTGCTCGATAATGCATGAATATCGCTGACTTTTCAGCGATATTCATGCATTTCGGCCGTTTTTTATCGCATTTGCGATAAACCTTGTTAATAGCAAGGTTTATCTGCGATAAAAATCGCCGATGTGCGGCGATAATGTTTGTCTCTAAACAAGTTAGAGACAAAAATTATCGCTAGTTGTTGGTAATATGCCCCGTTGTTCCCCCTGATGCTCGTGAAAATGTGCAAATTATACATTTTTTAAGGTACCTGCAATTTGACTGGTACGGGAAATGAAAAATAATTTACTTTGGGGGGGAACTCTTCGTGGTGGCGGGAGCTCAGGGTTAAGGTGTCTTGATATTAAGCAGTTTACAGACTGTGTAGGTGAACTGTGAAAGGAATCCATTCTGTCACTACCATATAAGTGCACATTTCACTAAGGCTATCAAATGCTTAATGGTATAGGCCCAGCACTTTTTTCACAATGCTGCCATATTTTTCATGGACACTTCCACAATTTGTAAGCAATGCTGCCACACTGTTATACATGTATGACGATTTATTTTTTTAGAAGAAGAGATGCACTCATATTCGTAGTTTTTTAAAGTGATGCTGGGTCTGCTGGCTCAGTTGACTAATGCAACCAGTGCAGGGGCCTGTGTTTGACCTCGTGGTCACAGGTTCGAATCCTAGGGGGTCCACTCAACCTTACATCGATCTGAGGTCGATAAAATGCGTACCATTGAGTTGGGTAACAATAAACATCTGTTATTGAGCGCCAAGATACCCAGAAGGGGTAAACGTGCACTTTACAAATACACGTTATGTCGTTAAAGACACATTTTTATTTACTTTTATTTGATGTGGTTTCACAAACAGAAGAAAGGAAAAAAACAAACAGCCGAAACGTGTTTCGCCCGTGGCACCCAATTGGCCGAGGGCTTTCTCAAGGCTGTACATAAAAGCATGTCAGTCCAAAATCATATGTACCATGATTATAAGTACAAGGAAAAAAGGGTAGAGGGTTGAGACAAAGGCCCAAGTACGATGAGGTCAGATTTGTGTGAGGGACATAGATAAGAAAGAGAAAACCAGAAAGAAAGGGGAAAGGGAAAAGTGAAAACCAGAAAGAGAGAGTGAAAAAGAGAAAGTATTTAGAGGTGAAAACCTGTTTCCAAATCGGTGAGGATGATTATATGTGCAGATAAGGAAAGGGGGTGGACAAGAAAGAAAGTGTAGCATAGTTTTTTATCAACATGCAAAAAACAAAAAACATATGACATTTCTCAAATAATATGGGGGTCATTGGTGTAGGGTGCATTGTTCCATGGTGCACGTTATGGTGCATCCTCTAGTAGGTCAGCTTTCAACGTTACATAATAGGGGAAATAGTTGGGTAATACATAAGGCCACATTAAAAGTAATGCTCTAATTCACAGCGTAACTGTAATCTGACCCATAGTCATAGCCAGATTGAACTTGATGCTTCCATATTTGCAAAGGTGAAGAGAGCGAGCAAGTGCTACTAGGAACACACAGTATAATACGTTCGAGCTTACCAGCTGAATTAATGCAATAATGGTAACAGATACGGGGCTGAGAATAATTCCCAAAGGCAGGTAAGTGTAAGAACATTCCGATACATTTGCATACTCTTAAAGTCAACACAGTCTCATTATGTTAAACATATAAACATATAATCGCTAAATATTTGGACATTCCTTTGAACTTGTGTACTCATGACGGCAATACAGTCTCCTTATGTAAAACATATAAACACCTTATAGCTAAAGTGATGCACTCATAAATGATTTGTCCATATGTTATATGTCCTAAAAGGAATAGAGGAAAAACGGACAGATATCAAAGAATGCCAAGGAATAGGTCACAAAGATTGGTCAGAAAATGGAAGAAAAGGGGCAGAACATCACTGTGTGAGAGAGGAATGAGGTCAGTGGTGCGATGTCGCCCTCGAAGTACCAGCAGTTGGGCAGGCGTGGTTTATAGGTGTAGGAAATAAATGGAACATGAACCAGCGTGTGTACTATGCGTCAGCCAGGTTAATGAAATGACAAGAGTGCTCCTTAAATGCAAGTGAGTAGGAGATGAGGGTAATAGAAGGTAATTACACAGCGAGACCAGCGTATGCGCTGAACTTAATTCGCGGTATTTAATTTAGGTGCTTAAAAGAGTTCCTGCAGTTGAAAGTGACCCCTAGTTACGGTATGGTAAAGGTTGAGAAAAAGGCAGCGATTGCCTTACTGCAAGTGGTGATGTCTACGGTAAGGTTCGCGTATGAAGGGGGTTAACAATCAAGTGCAAGTAAATGGTCACCCCGTCCATTCTGGTCACAGTATGCGAGGGCGTCGTAAAATAGGCAGTGACTGTAATGAGGCAGGTGGTAAGGTTGGAGTGCAAGGGGGGGGGGCTACAATAAGTTTGGTCAAAGGTCACCCGATCCTTTCACGGTGACGGAAAACATAAAGGAGTGTGATACTTACATAATCTGAAACGCGTCTAGTCTCGTCCCTGCAGTCCCGGTAAATCAGACTAAGGCGCATGTCTCTTCTTATGTTATTTTATTTATTTAAAAGATTTTATATAGCGCTGGCTAGACCCGGAGGTATCAGGGCGCTTTACAGGGGTATCAGACAATAAATTGCAGGTTACAGCTTTACAAAGGTTACACAGTTATTAGAGCATGGCAATTTTAGTTACAAGTAAGGTTGAGGCAAACAAAAAGGAACATATAGGTTGGGGAAAAAGCTGGCAAGGGGAGATATTCCAGGGAGTGGGGGGGTAAGAACAGGGGAAGTAGACAAGAGGAGGGGAGGGTTAGAGACATGGCAAGGCAAGAGGAGGGGGAGAGTGACAGGGACACAAACCGGGAGGCGAGACAAAGCTGCGCCCAAAGTCCAGAAGCTGTGATCACAGGGGGAGTGGTATCATTTCCCCATCCCTGTTGCGAGAGGCTCCCTAAGCACAGTGGACTCTCTCAGAGGGGTCTCTGAGACTCCGAGGCCTATTTACTGCATCCTTCCCCAAAAAGGGGAGAGGGAGTGCTTTGGCAAGGGGTGCCATACCATACCTCGATTGTGAGTGTCTCCCATGGCGCTTTGGACTCAGTCAGCGGGTGTTCTGAGACTCCAGCGTATATAACTTGGATCTTTACCCAAAAAGGGGAGAAGGAGTGCATAGTTAAAGGGCACAAAAGGGCAGGGGGCTAGGTGGTGAAAGCAGGCAAGGGGAGCTATTCCGGGGAATGGGGGGAGGGGGGGTATGAGCAGGGGAAGTAGACAGAGAGTGGAGGAGGGAAAGAGGAGGGGAGGATTAGAGACACGGCAAGGCAAGAGGAGGGGGAGGGTGATGGGGACACAAACCGGTAGGCGAGTCAAAGCTGCTCCCAAAGTCCAGTAAGCTGTGAACCCAGGGGTAGTGGTATCATTTCCCAATCTCAGTTGCGTGAGGGTCCACAAGCGCAGTGGACTCTCTCAGAGGTGTCTCTGAAACTCCAAGGCCTACTTTACTGGAGTACCTCGAGTTATTCTCCTCCAACCTATCTAAAACTACATTTGGGCAATACCATCCGGGATGAGGATCCCTGGACCTTCGAGTAACTGAGATCATATCCGATGGGAGTGTCTGGAATCAGTCTGGACACCAATCTCTTAGTTTATGTTGTAAAAACGCGCAGATCCTAAATAGATTTGTAGGAACTACACAACAGGTGGGGGAAACTTCCTAACCAATGTGGTAAAGATCCCTGGGGTTGACCTGGCTTACTTTTGCAACACTTTCTGTTTCTTCTACAATAAACTTTCCCATAGTGCCCCTCTTTACCAAAAACCAAAATGGCAGACCTTTCTTCCCCTGTGAAGAGCTTCTTGTGCCTACCTACAGGTGTGGCTATGATAATGGGTGAACCCTTCCTTGTGGTCAATCTAAACCAGTTGTAGGGGCAGCTCCTTTTCCATTGGGATTGGTGCCTCGCTGGCTAGCACGACTACAGAAGGGCAGGCTCAGGTGTGAACTACATTTGCTTGTGACAGGTCAGGCATCCTTTGAAGTTAATTAAGTTCCAGATGCCATTAGAGTTAGGGGAAGGCCAGACCGTCTCACTTTGTTTCAGCTCTGGGAGTCATGTCCCCCCTAATCAAGGAGTCATTCAGCTTCTGGGTGACAGTGAACACTGACACAAATACATGTTTAGATCAGGAAAATGAAAACTTCTAAAATTGTCATTATCAAACTAGTAATATGAAATCCAACTTCACCATTAAGCTGAATTTTAAATGACTACTTAAAAAAGTCATTGAATCGTTTTTATTTCTACTCCCAAGGTAAGCATTCAATGTTTTATGGCATAACCGAGTGCTTTTCTCCGGGAGAGGCAGCGTTGCCATGGTGAAAACCGATTTTGTGGTGTGGTTGTGGGGGGTTGGCTCAGAGGGAGGGTTTCACTGGCAGGACATGTAAAACAAAAGTACAGGTGCTACTTTTTAAATACCATTTACCCTGCCCCATGGGCACTTGGTGCATAACCTTGGGGTGACTTATGAGCAATAGAAAGGAAGGTTTAGGCCTGGCAAACAGCTTATTTTGCCAGGCTGAATTGCCAGTTTCTAAAACTGCATTCCCAGGCTGCAGGGGCAGGCCAGGAGACAAGCTTTGCAATGCCTCTTGAGCGGTGGCACAAAATGTGCTACAATCCACTAGTGAGATTTAATTCATAGGCCCCGGGTAGACGTTTGTACCATATACTACAGATCTGTAGGTAAGTTAAATGTGCCAATCAGGAGTGTAGCCAAATCAAATGTTTTAGGAATCAGAGCACATGCACTGGGGCCTGCTTAGTAGTGTCCCATTGTGGAGAGGCAAAAAAACTGCAGCATTAGTCCAGGAAAAATGGGGGTGATCACACAGAAGAGGCATTTTTATACAAGCTCCATTTACCTAAACAAAATAGCTGACCACAACCGCTTCATCTCCATCAAATCACTTTTTATGTTTTTCAACTGCTCCAAATCCTTCAGTTTCATTAGGTCATGTTCTCCCAGATATACTACACCACATATTGGCATCCCCAACTATTAAATAAGGCAGATTATGTTGTAAACAACTTGCCTTATCTCATACCTCCCTTCCAACGCCACTTAACATGAATTCTTGTACCACTAAACCTCAGTTGTTTTGCAAAGCACCTTCATTTTGCCCCCGTGCTGCCCACTGTAAGAATGAGTGTCTACCTATTTATACAGTAACACATCCCCCATGCTGGACCGGGAAAACACCATGCAAAACAACCTGCAGCAATAAAAAATTAATGTGGAATCACAACAATTGTGAGCACCTGGATACTCTCATGGGCGAATAGGTCGCTTTTTAAATCCTGATTGATTGGTTGATTGACAATTGACAATCAGGCCCTGGGGCTGCGGGGGGCCCCTGAGCCCCCCGCATATATTAAATTAGAGCCCCAGGGGGTGGTGGTCCTCAGGGCAGTGTGGGGGGAATTGGGACCCCCCACTTTTTTTTCAATAATGCCCTCGGGATTTGGCCCCCCGGGGGCAAGTTTACATATTTTCCACGGGAGACCGCGTTTCTTTTTTTAAAAATATCGCAAGTATTCGCGGATCCTACGCGAATCCCATGATTTAAAAAAAAAAAAGACCCCTGAGCAGGCCTAGTGAGTCAGGGTGTGTCTACCCTGCCCCCTTTTCGTGTTTTGCGGCATTTGTTTTTGGTTTCTTGTGCCTCGGTTCTACTGAGGCACAAGATGGCTGCTAACACTTCCTGATTTTGACATTTGTTAGCCAATGAGCATTCAGCTCGTGCACAGCAGGGTGCTTGTAGGCGGCGCGTACGGTACGCGGATACTACTCTGGATCCACTGCGCCCATAGATATATAAATGACTTTTTATCAAAAACTACTAAACAGATTGACACCAGATTAGCGAAAGGCACAAGTCGGAATTGAGGACTACCTCTCTGCCAAATTTGGTGTAATTCTGTTCACCCCCAAATTTCCAGGGAAGGAGCGGAACTGAGCTGTCCAAAAGTTTGGAAAATTTCGCACAGATTCATCAATCAGCACCAAAGTTATTGTCAATAGAATGTTGCGGATTTCCTATGGATAATAGGATAGGATAGAATTCCTAGATGTAGAAGTATATATCAAGAACAACATTGTACATACTAGACTAGATAGAAAGGTAACCGCTGGTAATTCAACTCTCCATGCTACAATCACACATCCCAGACACCTTATCAAGAGCATCCCCTATGGGGAATTCCTAAGAATCAAACGGATATGCAGTAATGAAAGTGATTTAATTACATGCTTAAATGAATCTGTACAGAGATTCTTAGTTAGAGGGTATAAAATGAATGATTTAAAAGCAGCGTTATCCAAATTACACAATCAACAGAATACAACAGTAATTTCTAGTGAGGACAGTACCAGCCCATTAACTTCAGAGAGTGAGCCCATTGCAGAAAAAGCTCCAGTCAGATTAATAACAACTTACAGTTGTCACCATATATTGGTCAGACGTATTATCAACAAAAACTGGCCTATTCTTAAATCTAAACAAAACAGAACCGGGTTAGATATCCCTGACGAAGGGAATATTCCCGAAATGCATTGGATTTTAATAAATTATCGTGACTGA
This sequence comes from Lissotriton vulgaris, assembly GCF_964263255.1. Lineage (NCBI taxonomy): Eukaryota > Metazoa > Chordata > Amphibia > Caudata > Salamandridae > Lissotriton > Lissotriton vulgaris. Next base: position 1,965,508,885 of record NC_141687.1, read on the forward strand.
TGGAAACGTCTCACTCTTCTGAATCTTTCCAATGGGAAGCCGAATGTGTAAAATGAATTGAAAATATAGAGTAAATGGTTGAGAAATGTATGGAGTAAATACTTTTAAAGACAAAATAGAGGATTAAAATGAAGACTTTGATTCATTTGATGCATCCATGGCTGTGCATCTTGTACAGGTATCCCACCCGGTTCCGTTTTGTTTTGATGTATTCCGAGCGCACTGGGCGAAGCGCTATCATACAAAGTTTGCACGCTGTTACTGTGATGAAGAAAGTAAGCATTCAAGTAAAGAGGCAAACATTAAGCACAAAAAGGTGTGCATTCCACCACCTAAACTATTCTTAAATCTGACATTACAATAGCACCGGAAATAGGTGACTTAACTGCTATAACATTTAGACGGGCTCCCTCTATGAGGGACGCCTTGGTTAAATCTAGTCCCGAGGTGCAGATTAAAGGGAATTGGCTGTCTAATAGAACTGGATTCTTTAAATGCAGTTCATGCAGAGCGTGTAAGTTTGGTGTCAACAGAACAGAATTTTCTAATGCTTTTTCCTCTGAAATGTGCAAAATGAAAGGATTTTTTTATATGTAAAACTGACTATGCAGTCTACATTTTAGAATGTACATGTCAGTTAAAATTAGGGGTGGGCGGCCAGCTACGCTCCGTGCACGGAGTGTGCGTAGTGCCGCCTACTCCGCATTTTGCGGAGCGGGCGTAGCCAGGCGGCACTACGCACGCTCCGCAGACGGAGCGTAGCTGGCCGCCACCCGCCTCCCTCCCGCCCTCCCTAAATACTTTCAATTAAAGAAATCAAATAATTTAAAACGCACTTACCTTGCCCGCCGTGTCCCCGGGGCTCGCTATCTTCCGTCTTCCGTCTTCTTTACTAATGCGCATGCGCGGGCGGCCGTGCATGCGCATTTTCTCGTGAGAAATGCGCATGCGCGGCTGCCCACGCATGCGCATTAGTAAAGAAGACGGAAGACGGAAGATAGCGAGCCCCGGGGACGCAGCGGGCAGCGGCGGGCAAGGTAAGTGCGTTTTAAATTATTTGACTCCTTTAATTTAAAGTATTTAGGGAGGGCGGGAGGGAGGCGGGTGGCGGGGCTGGCGGCCAGTGGTGTTTGCGGAGTGGGGCTACGCGGAGTGCGGAGGTGGGCGTAGTTTCTCGCCCACTTCGCGTAGCTCCGCGAAGCCCCACTCCGCCAACTCCGCCCAGGGTTAGTTAAAATATGTAGGCAGCACAAAACTCCAGGTATTCAATCGCATCCTGCAGCATCTACGTGCGATTGTTAATTCCGACTCTAGCTCCCCGGTGGCACGACATTTCAAATTTGTACATCAAAATAATCTTAATGATTTAAATTATTTTGTGATTGATGCCGTGCCCAAATCCATTTTAGAGGGGGCAATAGAGAAAGAAAGTTAAGACAACTGGAGAGTCAATATATTGTTCAGCTCGATACAAAAATGCCAAATGGATTGAACACAGGGGAAGATCTTTATAAAACAGTTTATGAGTTTTCTGGTGTTCTGTGACATGTATGTATTTGCTGCTAGGCTCCTTTAATTAAGGATGCATTCTGTGATGATCTGCTGCTATGCTCTTGGAAGTAATGATACACTATGTGGTGTTAAATATTTTTTATAATTATTCATACAGGGTTTTAATTGTGTCGGGTGGTTTTTAGCGGCTTTTTGGCTTCACTTTTAATGGATTTTAACTGGTTTTACTAGTGGTTGTTTTACTGGTTTCTTTCTGGTGTCTGGGGAGTGGAGGGGCTGTTGATTTCTATTTGCACATGATTTTAACCTTTGTATTATGAAATTATTGGCTCTGCTCAAGTTTGATTTGGAGACTAGTTTTGGAGATAATCTCCATATAGAGTTCTTAGGTAATTATGACTTTAATAATTCTGATGATCCTGATTTACAATAATCTTATGTATTGTTGGCTGGCTTTGCACACATTTTGCACTGAGCACTTTAAGTTTTATTTAATGGAACCAGAGCGATCCGTCACTGTATCCTCATATTTTTATCATGGTGAATACATATGCACACCCAATTAAAAAAAAAATATATAGCAAGCCATCCATGAATTATAATGATGGAGTTGCTATTAGTTTATTCTTTTAGTATGCAATGTTTTTTAAAATCAATTAATTTTATTAATTGTTCATCTTTTTATACTGCTATGAGCACACAGCACTTTGCAACAGTATTAGATATATTACATATGTTGTTGTTCTAAGAAAAAGGAGAGTATTGATTTGTCAATGGTTTGATATAATTTGGGCACTCGCCCATTATTGTTTCTATAATTGTATCTATTGATAAATCATTTATAATATTTCTACTTTGTAGTATTTTGAGTAATTAGAACAACATATTTTCGGCAATTGTTTTTATGAAGATGTTATGTATATTTACTGTGTTGCTGAGTCGTTTGCCAACCTCTATGATTGTGAGGGAGGGGTATATGCTCTAACATGCAGTATAAATTCATTTGAGAGGTTGGGGCCTGTCATGTGATCAAGACAGGGGGCTCCCTGTCAAAACGCGTCATGTCTGCTTTTGGTAGAATAAAGCACTAAAATTCCCATTGATGTGTGGTGGTCCGTTACCTGAGTTTCGCTGTCCTGGGGGTATTTTGGATTCAGCGCTTTACCAAGTTTGGGACTTTGTATATATATATATATATATATATATATATATATATATTACCTACTGGCGGTCGCCAGTAGGTATATATAGTTAGGATTTTTTCTCTATGGGATTTTTGAAAATTCTATGTCTAATAACTTTGGCGTTTGTGGACGGAATTGGCTGAAATTTTCAGGAAAATGGAACATTTTGTTCCTGAGCAGCCCCTGACAATTTGGGGGGGTTTCATCAAGGGGGGGGCCGAGAAAAAAGGGGGGTCCCAAAACGCGTTTTTCCCATGTTAATTTCCATAGGGCGGTTGGCCTCACTTTTAGCTCGAACGGCTGAATGGATTTGCACGAAACTTGGCAAAATTGTAGGGACTGTTAGCCCGATGTGCCTTTGCTAGGTCTCAATATATGTGCTCCAGTGGATTTTGAGTAATTTAGGTTCAAAAAAAGATATATATCTGGGCGGAGCCTAACCACACATCTGATCTGATTGGCTGTCAGCACTTCATCCAAGAAGTGTTGGCAGCCATCTTGGGACCAATATACATGATAGCACCTCATTAAAAAGCATTGTAGTTAATAGAGGGTTTTAGGACTTTAGTTACATTATAAATCATTTGTTGATGGTACCATACTCGTTTTAGGAATTGTGGTGGGTTCTAAGGTGATTTTACCATGTGAAAAAACCTTCTGCTGTGATATCATGAATATTGTTTGAAAGAAAACTAATATCTCATGATTTTCCCACAGTGGTTTGGAAGGGGATCTATAAGCTAAACTGAAAGCATATTTTCTGTAAATTCACATTATCTTTCTCAGTCATGTGAAAATGAAGTCTGACATTCTCAGTAAAACATGTACATCCAACAAGGACAGAGACTGTCAGTTGATTCCTTTGTGTTCTACTGCAGCCTCCTAGAGTGTTCTAAAGAACAACTAGAGCGCTAACAGTCCTACTTATTACAAAGGTATGGCATACCTGAAGTCATCTTGATTGGAATAAAGTGGTAACTCTTAAAGCATTTAATTTAAAAAGAAACAACATGAGGGGGTATATTTTGCCATAGAAAGTATGATTAGTGCTGCAGAATGAAAAATTAGGGCACATTTTGAGTGACTTCTCAAATCCTTTTCTATTTCATTAAAACATTCTGACATGCAGTCTCCCAAAATGGCCACCAGAGACAAAAGAGCCCAAATGTAGCCCAAATATCACCCAGATGTAGCCCAAGTATAGCCCAATGACAGAATGTCCCAGAGTGTTCTAAAGAACAACTAGAGCGCTAACAGTCCTACTTATTACAAAGGTATGGCGCACCTGAAGCCATCTTAATTGGAATAAAGTGGTAACTCTTAAAACATTTAATTTAAAAAGGAACAAAATGAGGGGGTATATTTTGCCATATGAATTATGATTAGTGCTGCAGAAAGAAAAATTAGGGCACATTTTGAGTGACTTCTCAAACCCTCTTCAATTTCATTAAAAAATTCTGACATACAGTCTCCCAAGATGGCCACCAGAGACAAAAGAGCCTAAATGTAGCCCAAATATCACCCAGATGTACCCCAAGTATAGCCCAATGACAGAATGTCCCAGAGTGTTCTAAAGAACAACTAGAGCGCTAACAGTCTTACTTATGACAAAAGTATGGCACACCAGAAGCCATCTTGATTGGAATGAAGTGGTAAGTCTGAAAACACTCAATTTAAAAAGGAACAACATGAGGGGGTTAATTTTGCCATAGAAAGTATGATTAGTGCTTCAGAAAGAAAAATTAGGGATCATTTTGAGTGACTTCTCAAATCCTCTTCTATTTCATTAAAAAAATTCTGACACGCAGACTGAAACATGCACTTTGAATACCAGCAGCAGACGTCCCTGGTGAGCAGTAGCTTTACTACAGTGATCTAATGTGCAACTAGAGTGCTAACATTCAGAATTTATGGCAAATGTGTGACACATCTGAATGCCTTCTTGATGGAACCAAAGTAAACAAGCATTGAAAATGCAATAGATCTCGCCCTCGTTTAAGTTAAAGCCATTCTGTTTGTAATGAGGTGGCTTTTTAGCTTTGCTTTTATTAGTGTTTTTTCAACTTTCATGTAAATAACATGCATCTGTATGCATATAAGTATATGTATGCATGCATTTATGTTTGTATTTATATAGATATACAGATGATATATGTTTATATATGTATGTATATATATATATTCACTGAAAAAACCATAGGTTATAGACCATATATAGCTAGGAATTAGCATTTACAAAACCTTGAAAATTCACTGAAAAAACCATAGGTTATAGACCATATATAGTTAGGAATTAGCATTTACAAAACCTTGAAAATTCACTGAAAAAACCATAGGTTATAGACCATATATAGTTAGGAATTCGCATTTACCAAACCTTATTTTACTCACACAAAACCATTGAAATTCCATATATAGTTAGTTGCACTAACTATATATCGCGCACCCGCAATCCACTGCTGATGATGTCACATATTACATCATTCATGACATGGTCAGTGACATCACTGATGACATCACTGATGACATCTCAAATGACATCACTGATGACATCACTGATGACAACATCCAGTGACTGTATGTTTCTGTAAAGTTAAAATATGTCTTACATATTGAAGAATGAGTGGATGTATAAGTGTCTGGATGAAGGATTTAGTAGGTGCATGACTGACTGTATGAGTGAGTGATTAAATGTGTCTCACTGAGTGCATGGGTTAGTGACTAAACTGTCTTAATTTGTGCATCATTATGTCTGTTGTTCTGTAAACTGTTGCATGTGTTGATAAGTAGCTATATGAGTAACTATATGGGTTATTGATTGGTTGCCCAAGTATTTGTATGGGAGACTGAGTGTGTGTGTGGGTGGCTGGGAGGTGTATGACTCTGTGCATAGATGTGTGAGCAGTTGATTCACTAGATGTATGGTTTCAAAAGTGCATGTGGAAACAGCTGTATGGGCGGTTGACTGTGTGCATGAGTGTATTGGTGAGTGAATGGATATCTCAGTGCTACATGTCAAAGTAAGTACATATGTAAAACACAGTACATGTGAGAGTTGACATATATAAATAACTGTGCATAAGAGCCAGTGAATGTGTGAGTGGCTGTATGGATCATTGTGAACTTGTATCAGGGATTGTATAAGAGAGTAAATATGTGTTAGTATATGTTTGAATAAGTAAAGTTTGTATAACTGTATAGTTGAGGAAATGGAGGTGTGATTGATTCTTTGCATGACTGACTAGGTGTGTGAGTAACTCCATGGATGAGTGACAGTCTGTGAGTGTCTGTTTACACTGATTGTATCTAAGGTTATATTAGAGTCTGAAGAGGTTCATCGTATTATCACATGAATGATATCATCAGTGATGTGATCAGTAATGTCAAAGGAGATGTCATCAGTGATGTCATTTGAGATGTCATCAGTCATGTCATTTGAGATGTCATCAGTGATGTCATCGGTGATGTCACTGACCATGTCATGAATGATGTAATATGTGACATCATCAGCAGTGGATTGCGGGTGCGCGATATATAGTTAGTGCAACTAACTATATATGGAATTTCAATGGTTTTGTGTGAGTAAAATAAGGTTTGGTAAATGCGAATTCCTAACTATATATGGTCTATAACCTATGGTTTTTTCAGTGAATATATATATATATATATATATACACACACACATATATATATATATATATATATATACGCATATCCTGTCCTGTACACATATATATATATATACATATATATCTACATATATATATAGATATATATATATATATTCACTTAAAAAACCATAGGTTTCAGGCCTTATATAGTTAGGAATTAGCATTTAAAAAACCATTGAAATGGCTCCTATATAGTTAGTTGTACTAACTATATTTCGTGCACCCGCAATCCACTGCTGATGATGTCACATATTACATCATTCATGACATGGTCAGTGACATCACTGATGAAATCTCAAATGACATCACTGATGACATCACTGATGACATCTCATTTGACTTCACTGATCACATCACTGATGATATCATTCATGTGATAATACGATGCACATCCTCACACTCTAATATAACCTTTGATACACCCACTGTTAAATACAGACTACCATTCTTGAAACCATTGACACACCAATACCAGTTACTTCATACGCACTCACTGATTCGCGGGGTACTCGCACGGTACGCGTACCGTACGCGTGTTTTCCACGTGTTATCCACTCTTGTTTTGGGCTCTCTTGTGCCTCAGTTCTCCTGAAAAACAAGATGGTGGCCAACACTTCCTGGTTTGGACAGTTTGGAATGTTGACAGTCGACTGCCAGCCAATCAGGAACTCGCTCGCGCGCGTTAGGGTACGCGCACGTACGCGTACCGTAAGCGTACGGTGCGCGTACGGTGAGCGCATATAGATATATAATTTGCTCAAATTCAATTTTCTCAACAACTACTGTCGGGATTTTCATCAAATATAGAAAAGGCACTAATGCATACCTGTCCCTACCATTTTGCCAAGTTTGGTGTAAATCCGTTCAGCCGTTCGGGCTGTAGCCGTGTCTGAAGGTCCCATAGAAAATGCCATTTGAAAAATTTCAAATTCAATTTTCTCAAGAACTACAGGAGGGATTTTCGCCAAACGTAGCAAAGACACATCTGTATACCAGGCCCTACCATTTTGCCAAGTTTGGTGTAATTCCATTCAGCCGTTCGGGCTGTAGCCGTGTCTAAAGGTCCCTATGGAAATTAACATGGGGAAAACATGTTTTGGGACCCCCCTTTCGGCCCCCGCTTCACGAATCCCACCGAAACTTTCAGGGAAGGAGCGGAGCGGAGCTGGCCAAAATTCTGGAAAATTACACACAGATTCCTCAATCGGCACCAAAGTTATTCCCAATAGAATGTTGAGCGCATATAGATATACAATTTGCTAAAATTCAATTTCTCAACAACTACTGGAGGGATTTTCACCAAATATAGAAAAGGCACTACTGCATACCTGTCCCTACCATTTTGCTACGTTTGGTGTAATACCGTTCAGCCGTTCGGGCTGTAGCCGTGTCTAAAGGTCCCATACAAAATGCCATTTGAAAATTTTTTTATTCAATTTTTTCAAGAACTACTGGAGGGATTTTCACCAAACATACAAAAGGCACTGCTGCATACCAGTCCCTACCATTTTGCCAAATCTGGTGTAATTCCGTTCAGCCCTTCGAGCTGTAGCCTTGTCAGAATGTCCCTATGGAAATGAACATGGGGAAAACACGTTTTGGGACCCCCTTTTTTCTCGGCCCCCACTTGACAAATCCCCCTGAAACTTTCAGGGAAGGAGCGGAGCACAGCGAGGCAAATTTAAAGAAAATTACAGGCAGATCCCTCAATCGGCGCCAAAGTTATTCCCAATAGAATGTTCGGAATTTCCTATGGTAACTAGGTCCTAACTATATATACCTACTGGCTATCGCCAGTAGGTAATATACATACATATATACATATACATACATATACATATATATATAATCTTCCACCAGTTGTCCTGTCGCAGAAGGAGCGCTAATAAGTTGGTGCCATCGCCGGGACCAGGGCAGTGTCCCATTTAAAATTTACCACAAACAATAAAGTGATGGCACTCCACTCGGTAGTTATTTAAAGTTCTTTATTCCAAACTGTGATCGCCTACGCGTTTCGAACCTGAGTTCTTGTTCACGGCAGTGTTTTTAGGTAAAAACACTGCAGTGAACAAGAACTCGGGTTCGAAACGCGTAGGCGATCACAGTTTGGAATAAAGAACTTTAAATAACTACAGAGTGGAGTGCCATCACTTTATTGTTTGTGGTAAATACATATATATCCGTGTGGAAATGTGTAGCACCGGGGGTCGACGTGTTGCACACAGTGCTCCAATCCAAAATTGCAGGTGTCCGACGTAGCACCAGAACGAAAGGGTGTCTCGCTAGCCAGTACCTGCTAACTGGCAACACATCACAACCAGGCTCTCTTCAAGTAGGAACAGAGTGAGAGACAGCTCCGGGAAAAACTGAATCAGGCTTTATTGATATTAAACGCTCAGTGTGCAGGGTCCAAAGATACGCTTGGCAGACGCGTTTCTGCTGTAAAATGGCTATTCTCTTTCCTGGGGGTCACTTCAATTATAGGTGTCCACGGTGACCACTTCCTGTCAGGGGGTTTCTTGCCCCTCCTCCGAAGTGTGGACTACTAGCCACCTTGTATTCCCTTTACAGGCAACTGCATTCTGGGTGATGAAGTCCTCTGTGAGAGTCCATACAGTTACGGGGCCTCTCAAACACCATGTGATGTCCCAAACTTTGCTGGCAGCTAACTCCCCACTTTCCGCAGTTGTCCGCAGGAATCTAAGCCCATTCGGTCTCCCCTCATCAGGCAATAGAATCGTGCCTCCTCTCTCCCCATGCGCCAAATACCTCCATGTCGAAATGTGTAGCACCGGGGGGGCGACGTGTTTCAGACAGTGCTCCAATCCAAAATTGCAGGTGTCCCACGTAGCACAGAACGAAAGGGTGTCTCGCTAGCCAGTACCTGCTAACTGGCAACACATCACAACCAGGCTCTCTTCAAGTAGGAACAGAGTGTGAGACAGCTCCGGGAAAAACTGAAACAGGCTTTATTGATATTAAACGCTCAGTGTGCAGGGTCCAAAGAAACGCTTGGCAGATGCGTTTCTGCTGTAAAATAGCTTCGTCAGTGCGTGTTTCTCTGGCTATTCTCTTTCCTGGGGGTCACTTCAATTATATATATCCAAACAAAAGAGTTTCCCATTTAGGAGAGCGCACGCAGTTAATCTGGAAGCTGCAGCACAATGGGTAGAAGTCAGTTCCAAAATCCCACAGACTGAAGCGTTTCATGCTTTACACAGCATTTCTTCAGAGGTGTAGTCCTTAACACGTGACGCACATCGGCCTTACTAATATACTCACACCAGCTGCCCCAGTGAGCGTTGGCTCTAGCTAAGCCGGCTGGTTCTTGTAGTGCCGTCTCTGAAACTCCAGTGAGTTGCTGTACATGTGTAAAATTAAGACAATAAAAAACAACAGTGGGTCTGGAAAAGAGGCCGGCTCTCATCATGTTGCACATTAAATCTTACCAAAACGTCCTCACTGCCCTTTGTGCTTCTTGTCCGTTGACTGCAGCACGGTCCATCTGTTTCCATGGCAGGGCTTCTCCCACGACCGGGACCAGCTGTAAATACATCCAATCAAAAGAGTTTTCCATTTAGGAGAGCTCACTGGAGTTTCACGGACAGCACTACAAGAACCAGCAGGCTTAGCTAGAGCCAATGCCCACTGGGGCAACTGGTGTGAGTATATTAGTAAGGCTGATGTGCGTCATGTGTTAAGGACTATACCTCTGTAGAAATGCTGTATAAAGTCTATGCCTGAAAGGATTTTGTTTTCATTTATACTGGGTGCTCCCTTGTGTCTGGAAAAAGCTATACCTCTCTGAAGAGCTCTATATAGATCAAAACACTGTGTCAAGGGTTGCTTTTACTCATTTCAGGTTGGCTTCAGTTGGTATTTTACCAATTCAAAGCTGTAATACTGTGCCTGGAGTGATAAATGGCTTTTGTCATTTTACAGCTCGGCAAGGTCAACACTGTGCTAGTCCTATGCTTAAAGACTTTGCTGTAGAAATGGCAAAGACTTTGTCCTTTTCTATCTCGGCGTGGATAGCACTGTGCTAATCCTATGCTTAAAAACATTGATAGAATAACAGGCATTTGAGGTGAGCAGATCTAGAGTGTCGCTGTTGTTGAGAGTGCCCTAACAGGAGCTGCTTTCTACCTAAACTTGAGAACTACCCAGAGTTCTCTATTTCTTTTTTGCATAATTCATGCGTCACTCTATGCCTGAAAGGGTTTTGTTTTGACTTATACTGGTTGCTTCCTTGTGCCTGGACAAAGCTATATCTCTCTGAAGAGCTCTAATTAGAGCGAAACAGTGTTAGGGGTTACTTTTTCTCATTTCAGGTTGGCTTGAGGTGGCATTTTACCAATTCAAAGCTGTAATACTGTGCCTGGAGTGATAAATGGCTTTTGTCATTTTACAGCTCAGCAAGGACAGCACTGTGCTAGTCCTATGCTTAAAGACTTTGCTGTAGAAATGGCAAAATACTTTGTCCTTTTCTATCTCGGCATGGATAGCACTGTGCTAATCCAATGCTTAAAAACTTTGATAGAAAAACAGACATTTGAGGTGAGCGGATCTAGAGTGTCGCTGGTGTTGAAAGTGCTCTAACAGGAGCAGCTTTCTACCTAAACTTGAGAACTACCCAGAGTTCTCTCCTTCGTTTTTGCATAATTTATGTGTCACTCTATGCCTGTAAAGGTTTTGTTTTGAGATATCTATCTATCTATCTATCTATCTATCTATCTATCTATCTATCTATCTATCTATCTATCTATCTATCTATCTATCTATCTATCTATCTATCTATCTATCTATCTATCTATCTATTTGTCTGGGGCTGAAAATAGGCTAGGTCATCAAAACAAAAGTGGTTCCCATTAGCAAATAAAAAGTTGCCCACATTTCCAAATCTGGGCAGATGTTAACTTGGAAATATGCGCTGTATGGGTGTTTTGCGTATTATGGGGAACTGCATGTATATTTTTGGGGGTAATATCAGGGAAATCAACTATAATCCTGGCCTACCCGACCATAAAACAGGACAACAAATAGCCCAAAACTGGCGAACATACTGACCTATATGACAAATCCTTCTGGCACTGACAGATTACTCTATAGGCCAGTTGGACCCTTTATATATATGCTTGTCTCATTGACTATGCCAACAAGCCTTTGATCAACCAAATCATTCTGCGCTGGCTGTTGTCAAAAGCTCCTCTGGGACTCGCATCCTGCTCCCAGGATTCTCATCCAATGCGAACAAGATAACAAATGTGCAATTTTTTTGTTTACTCCTGGGACGTGTCTCACTCTGAAAGTAATGTTAAAGTACATAGAGACGAGTTCAAATACTCTCTGCGACTGCCTGACCCTTACATTCCTCACAGACTGCGCAATGTGCACAATTGCCATGTTGTCTGGAATTAGAATGAGATCCAAAGTGAAGTGCTGAGACCACAGCAGACAGACAACTGAGGCTGAGACCGGCAGGACTATGGTAGACAGCAGGGTGGGCAGATGAGTTGAGAGATAGTGAGGAGCAGATGGTACAAACAAAGATAGAGTAGAATGGGGATGTACTGTGCTGACAGCCGCTGTGGCTGAAAGAAGCAGTCTAAATTAGATTTAGCCCCCACTTCCCACTAGCTCCTCTGTGCCCAGTCACGTCTGATTACCAAGGATTTCCTTTTACGAACCATTATGATGTAGTAGCTTAGTCCTATGGCTTTTGTGATAGGCTTTGGGAGAACAATGTATCTTATTGCTACATTAAACCCATGGCAGGAGCATTGCCTTCCTAGCATCATGGGATAATCTGGTATGTTTAAGTCACACTGCACACCTGTAACCAAATGAAAAGGCCATTGTGCACGGGTAAACCGGGATAACAGTGTAAGAGGTGACAATCTGGCCTCTGGCTTTAGAAAATGAAATAGTGCTCGCCATGTGCACCAGAGCAGAGCTCTTTACTGGCTCAGTGATCAGTGGGGATGCACGGGCGAATGCATGACGTTACAACGCATACATTCACAACGCATACCATCACGACACAACTTTTACAACGCAGGATCCATTACAACGCATGCCATTACAACACAGATGCTATTACTATGCATGCCATTACAACGTAAGTATAGGCGAATATATAACTTTATTAATATTTAATTTTAATTTAATTACAATTTTTTAAAATAATTTATTTAAATTCTTTTTTATTTAATAAAATGTCATTTACTATTCTAAATCCAGGGGGGTGTAAAAGTAGGGTAAGTACTAGATAGTGTAGGGGTTAAAATTACTATTCTAACTCAGGGGGGGTGTAATAGTAGGGTAAGTGTTGGATAGTGTAGGGGTTAAAATTATTATTCTAACCGGGGGGTGTAATAGTAGGGTAAGTGTTGGCTAGTGTAGGGGTAAAAATTACTATTCTAACTCCAGGGGGGTGTAATAGAAGGGTAAGTGCTGGACAGTGTAGGGGTAGAAATTACTATTCAAACTCCAGTGGGGTGTAATAGTAGGCTAAGTGCTGGATAGTGTAGGGGGTAAAAATTACTATTCTGACTCCAGGGGCTTAATTAAAATAAATGTAATTTTAATTATTTAATTTAAATAACATTAAATTAAAATATTTTAATATTATTTTAATTAAATACTTACCCATACTTACGTTTTAATGGCATGCGTTGTATCCTAGGCGACCCTCACAAACTCCCCAAATCCCTTGCCTGGCCACCCAGCATGGGCCCCCCCCTCCCCCCCCCCCCCACACCAAAAAATGAAATCAAGAGCCTAGGCTTTTGGCTCGACCAGGACCTCAGCTTCAGATCCCAAGCGACAAAGACAGCCGGCACCTGCTTTGGGCTCTTGCGAACCGCCCGGAAGATCCTCCCGCTCATCCCCCCCAGTCTAGGAAAATTCTTATCTAGGGCCTTATCATCTCCAGACTAGATTATGGAAACACCCTGTACCTTGGCGCCCCAGTAGCTGTCATCAAAAAACTTCTGCACGCTCAGAATGCCGCAGCAAGACTCCTCACGGGGACGAAATCAAGATGCTCGGCTAAGCCCTCCCTCAAAGCTCTTCACTGGCTCCCCATCCAGGAGCGCATCGCCTTCAAAACCCTTTGCATCTCTCATAAAATCTTACAAGGTAAAGGCCCCCCCATACTAAAACCACTCATCAAACCCCATAAATCCACCAGACAGCTCAGGTCGGACTCCGTTTTCCTCGCCAGCGTCCCCAGAATAAAAAGAGCACGCACGGGTGGGCGCCGCTTCGCATACAATGCCCCTAAGCTCTGGAATAGCCTCCCCCTTAGCATCCGTAAAGAAACCAACCTGCTGTCATTCTGCAGGCTACTGAAGACCTGGCTCTTCCCCCAATAATCCCCCCCAAGAGTACTTTTCAGGCTGATTCTATAGCGCTGGGACTCCCTTGGGTAGCTACGCGCTCTATAAATTCAAAATCAAAATCAAATTAGCATCTGCATTGTAATGGCATGCGTTGTAATGGCATGCGTTGTAATGGATCTTGCGTTGTAAAAGTTGCGTTGTGATGGAAGTGCGTTGTAAAAGTTGGGTTGTGATGGATGTTTCCCGCATGGGCAGTGCGGCTGGTTGAGTCCGGAGCTCAGCCGGAGGACGGCAAACACTGAGGCTGGTTGGAGGTTGATGATGACACAGAAGCGATTGCACTGCTCTCTGGACAGGGGTCTTCTCCACTCTCAAACGTCTCTGCTGCCCACTGCTAGTGTGCTCTTCCCCAGCAGTGACACAGCAGCACCGAGACAGCACCTTGCACATTAGGGACTGGAGACATGTCTTCTGCTACATGACTGAGTTAGTTAAATGTCTGGCATCCAGGTGGTGTGCCAGTGTAAACGCCCCACGACTTTCTTAGATCACGAGAGAACACGTTATCAGTTGAAGTTCGCTGATATGCGTGACTAATTTGGGACTCTGCGGTGATTTTTCCAGAATGCGGTACTCTAACTTCTGATGCGTGGTACTTGGCAGGGCGGCCAGAGTTACCATCAGTGGAAATAATTCCAAAAATGCAACACTCCTATCTTCTCTCTTGGATGCTCCAGACCACATCTCGACACACCATTTTCCTTGCCAAAAAAGGCCCAAACCTGCTTCTCCCGGCGTAAAGGAATATATCTGAATGGACTATTTAACCTCCTTTTCCTCACCCCACAAGGAAATGCTGTTACATTTTTCTAGAATGACTTTCATATCATTAAATGTGCTCTCACTTAGTACAAGTTCTCACTCTGATGCTTTATGCTCTGCCCTGACAGTGTCAAGCCCAATCATCTGCAGAAAGTCCTCCCTACTCGGACCACTTAATGCACAAAATTTAAGTGGCCCAACAACACTTGAATGTCCTTCACAGTCACATTTTTTACCTCTCCACCATCTCCTCTAACAACCTCAACGTTCCCACCTCATTATACTCTGGCAAACCTGATTCTGTTGCCACAGAATCAATATCAATGCCCAAAAATTAAACTTTGTTGCTGGCCCCACCGTCTTTTCAGGAGCCTGTCTTAAAAGTGAACAACTACTGTAAAAAATAACTACACTTATAAAATAATGTGCATGAGATGGAACACCCCTAGGGGACAGCCATGTCAACAAACAACTGACTTCCAACCTGCATACCCAGTAACTCAGAATCCTTAGAGTGAACCGGTAAAAGTTGAAAGTTTGGCATTGGTTTTGTTTTGTAATGTTTGCTCCCGGGCCGCTTTTCTTTTTTAACCCAGCCTTCATTGCGTCATCCACTGACATCGAGTTAACTGAGATGAGGTCTCCCACAATAAAACCATTAACTGACTGCCACTCAGGCCATGAAAAATGCTGAATAAATCTGAACTCACTTTGTTCTTTCTGTGGCACCACCCTATTAGAGATATAATTAACCTCTCAAAGCAGCCATGTATCAAACAGACCAGTGCTCAGGCCATTTTTTGACTCCTGGGCCCTTATAACCTAGTCTGAAGCCAAATTGAAATCCATTCTACAGCAACTTCACATCCTCTTTTTTTATCATAAAACTATAACCAGTACCTCAACTGTTCTGTCTTAACTCTGGCGTAAGCGAGGAATAGGTGTGGCGCAGCAGCCAGGGTGGCTGACTCTGGAACACGGAGCGCCGGTTCGATCACGGGAGGCAGGTCAGCCTAGCACCATGTGACTTTGGGCAATAGCTTGTTTAATCTTCCTGACAGCTCCCAGCGCCTTGAGGCACTTAGGGGTGATTAGTTCACGCTTTACAAATACTGGGTTATTTTTATTATTATTATTTTACCCTCTGCCCAGTGTTGCCTCCTACTCATCCCATCTGATGCTGGAGATTCTAAGATTTCCCATGTAATCCTTGCACCGGACTCAGTTGATGAACCCAATAAGCGAGGGGGCCCTTAACTCTTCATCACACCAGACCCAAGCCAACCCACTAAACATAATCTGGCTCTTTCTATCACATCAACATACTTAAATAATGTGTCTCAACAATCTGGATACTTTTTTCAGTAAACTCTAGCATATGTCAGAAAAGCTCCTATCAAGTTTTCTATTGTCACTGGCACCTTTGACCTCCTTGACAGCTCAGATTCCTCCTTCAACTTTTCTTTTGCCTGCACTTTCCTATGCAGTCACCTGAAAAACTCTACATATTCACCCTTTCCAATTTCTCTCCTATGTGAATGCCATCAAATGCACCCCAACGGATTCGACACCCTCAATTAAGACAACGCATTATCTTTTTTACTTGCCTCCTCCTGTGTCCCATTGCTGCCCACTGCCTCTGCTTACAGCTTACAATGCTAGTGTTTTCTTTTCTCCCTTCTACCACTTTGGTAGCTTCCTGTGCCCCTGTACTTTGATCCCAAACGTTTCTGCCCCTCTGTATAAGAAATCTCTGATCCTCCAATTCCAACCTTTCTCCAATCTGACAGATTTTCAATCCTCATGCACTTTTACAACCCCTTGTCCTTTCCCAGCAATCCCATCTGACTGAAAGCCCAGAGCCTGTGCTCAAGCCTACCTTCACCTTTTGCCTCACCACCGACCATCTAGCTACCTCTTCTTGTCCCCAAATCCTTTGCTTTGTCCTTATCTCTCCATTTCTCAATGCCCTCTTATACCCTCCTGCCATTCCGTCTTGTACTTTCCCCTTCTCCCTCTAGCCTTTTCCTACTATCCCAGTCATGGCCCTCAACATGTGCCCATCCCGCCATGGTTTTTAGTGCCAACATCGGCAACACACCCTGCACGCAGCAAATACAGCAATTCCTTAATAAAGAACACACAAGACACATTGGTAGGTGGAGAAAACATTGCTGCAGGTTTATTTTGCAAAAGAAATATGTCAAGTTGGTGGGTCAATTTAGGGGCGATCCAAGGGCAGGCAGCCCCTATGCTGCCCTGCCCACCCGAAGAGCCAAATTGTACCATGGCCTAACAAATCGGTGCTAACCATTTTTGGGGATTACCCATTAATGCCTGTGGACCACCAGTCCACCCATTTATTCACACCCCTTAAGGGGGCGGAGCGTTTCCAGGCAAGTCCCTGGTTGCTCAGGCTTACAACCGCCTGAGGGACTAACGGGGCGCCGTTGTTTCTCCAGGGTCCCGCCGTAAAGACTTCCTGGAGTTGTTTGGCATTTGCACCCTTCTTGTGTTCCTGAAGGGGCACCCCTATGTACCATTCAGCCTCTGGATCACCCTGTAACTCCACCTGCCACACAAATTAACAAGTTAACAGCCTTCCTACCCTAGCCACCCTTCCAGCTGACAAGCCGGGTAAGCGGTAGGGAGGGAAACAGCATGCAGTTCCGGCACGCAAAAGGACTGCCAGATGGGTGGGGGAGGTCAATATACCTGGCTCCCTGCCCACCAGCGCCCCCGAAATGACGTCATAGGTAGTGCCTGACCCCCAGTGGGTCCAAACACTAGCCTGCCGGGTTGTGCCCTCATGTGGCACTAAGGTGGCCACCCTTCTATGGGGCCCCCTGCGTGGGCAGGCGCATAGTGCCAATATCGGCAACACACCCCGCTCACAAATACAGCAATACCATAATAAAGAACACACAAGACACATTGGTTGTTTGAGAAAACATTGCTACAGGTATATTTTGCATAAGAAGTATGTCAACATGGTGGGTCAACTTACGGGCAATCCAAGGGCAGGCAGCCCCTATGCTGCCCTGCCCACCTGAAAAGCCAAATTGCACCGTGTCCTAACCAATTGGTGCTAACCATTTTGGGGATTACCCCTTACATCCTGTGGACCACCAGGCCACCCATTTACTCACCCCCTTGAGGGGGCGGAGAGTCTCCAGGCAAGTCCCCAGTTGCTCAGTTTTACAACCACCTAATGGACTAACGGGGCGCCGTTGTTCATCCAGGATCCTGCCGTAAGGACTTTCTGGGGTTGTTTGGCATTTGCACCATTCTTGTGCTCCTGAAGAGGGTAACCCTATGTACCATTCAGACTCTGGATTGCCCTGTAACTCTGCCACAGATCTGGGTGTGGCCCCTGTCACACCCAGGGCACCCACCAAGGCAGGCATTCTTACTTAGACCCTGCTGATTCTAGGGCATTACCCATATCAAACAGAAACAGGTCCCCCAAATGGACCCCATCCACATTAACACATCCTGTGGTTTTGGCATGCAAGGGTCCGTTTCTCATTAAGCCCAAACCCTTCTGTTCTGTTAATGGTTTAATTAACGAGTTATTGATTGTGGCCAACACCATAGCCTTACCTTTGCCAGCTGGCCTCCTCCTGCTTAGGAGTACCAGGCCAACAAGAATACTTACTCAAACGGGGATCCAAAAATACTGCTCATCGTAACCCTGGAATATCTGATTTGATCCAATGAGCAAAATGTGCTTACGTTTAGGGTTTACTCAGCCCTGGTTTACCTCTGTGCTTCAATTATCCCTAAAAGGGGGGTTTGAACTGGTAACCGTGTAAAGATTCAGCAGAGGAAATTAACCTAACCCCCTTCTTCCTCCTCCTTATTGGAGTTGCAGCACACACTTCTTTCGAACTGCAAACGTATGCAGCCCCTTACTAAAGACCCACTCAATCTGCGGGTTCGTGGCACTGTACTCTGCTGCCAGTGTATAGTCAATGTAATGCCTATGGCATCTGCCTTTCCACAAATTCTGAAAATGACAAATATTCTTAATAAATTGCATTCTTTAGTGTCTTCCCCATTGTTCCCCCAACGTTTGGGATAGCAGCACACTAGTGAGATGACAGCTTCCACAACATGCCCACCTACCAAGGCAGGTAAATTCGTGCACATGTTGCATTCACTTTTCGGAGTCACCACTTAACGCAGGCATGATTAGTTGCAGGATCCCGTTAGCAGCTCTCCCACTTTACAGGGTGCACATCGTATATATGGACCGGAGGAAGACCTATTGAAAACCCTCTCTATTGCCGTTTCCTGCCAATGTACCCATCTGCCCATATGCGGGCACCTGTAAACGCCTATAGCATTGCAGGTCCACCGCCTTACCCTCTCATACACTATGGAGAGGGGATGGGGAGCCCTGCGCCCCCAGTATTCTGCTTATTCCATGCCATATTGGATGTAGGCCACTCACCGTTTGACTGCAATTTGGGTGCTGATGCCCCACCCTGGCATAAGTCTTCCAATTCCAAACTTCTGCTAAAGTACACTAGAAGCCAGCAAAAGGGTGGGACAGGAGGATACATTCTCGGATAAATGGAGCCAAGCTTTACTACCTTTTTTTGCTCTACACCAGCGTTTCCCCAATTTTTGGAATCACAGCACTCTGGTTTAGATGACAACTTCCAAAACAAACCTAGCTGCAGGTGAGTAATTTGATGCACTCCAGCTTGGTGAAGAGGGGTTTTTAGCCAAGCGTACCCTAGTCCACGTTTTCAGCATTTATCCTTTATAGAGGCTCTCGTTCGTATGAAGTGTGTCTGTATGTCATTGTGAGTCATTCCCAATAGCGATTGGTACCAACATATAACTCTTCCCCTGTGCTTGCAAGTGTGCCCTGTTCGTTAACGGATCACACTACTAGCTAACCAGCTGTGATCCCTGTTATTGACCAGCACACGCCTAGTTCACTTGGTTTATCCCGGATTGGATACCCTCCACCGGAATCAAAGATGAGGTTTGGCTTACCTTCTGGTAACTTTTCAAATTAATGTGCGAATATTATTTTTACTCGGCCTAGCCAGACAGTTTTGCTTATTATTATTCCACACAATAACGGGATCTAAGATTCCCAGTTTCAAGTTTTGGCCAGCCCAACTTTTGTCGGTCCCCTGTAGCCCTTCTGCCTCCCTGCCAGTAACCTCTTTACTTAATACCATCTCCCTTACTGCTATTGCCTGTCATTAAAAAACACCTAGCAACAACATGATGCACTGCAGCTTGGATAAGGGGATTTCCGCGGCCAAACGTAGCAAAGTCTGTGTTTTCAGCATTGTACTTTCTAGGGGATCCAGTTTGTATAAAGTGTGCCCATGTCATGACAAGGCAGACCCAATGGCCCGTTTTACACTGGTAATTATCCCCCTGTGACATGTGACCGCTCCACTATCACATGACCTTAAAATATGTGACATTAAGCAAGGGTGTCCTCGTGAAATTGCCATGTGCCCCTCCTTTCGTACAGGAATTATGCCTGTCCTGTTAACCTGTGGTGTTTAGCCTCAAGTCTTTTCACAGGCTGATGAACAACTAACAATGTGAGCGGATGCTGACATTAATGATTGCAGCTTGAAATTTGTATGCCGGAGAGCACAAGACACAGGCAGTGTGCAAAATGACAATGACCCTATTCGGCCAGTAAGGCCCACAGACACAGCACACCCACAGAGACACTTTTGAGGTATGCCAACCTGCACTGAAATCTGCCTCCCCTGCTCCCAAACTGGGAACATTCCGCATGCAGGTAACAACCCCTCATGCATCTGAAACTCACAATGAGATCAGCTGGCTGAAGCCACGATTAAATTGTGTTACAATTGTTTGCCCAGGCTTGTTGAAAGGAACTGTTATTCCATTATTCAGAGCCTGGATGATTTTAAGGTGGGAGGGGGACTAATACCTGCCTTTGAAAAAAGAGTTGTTGATTTAACCACACACTTTTTTTGTTGCTTTTTTAGGTCATAAGCTGCAGAAAATGTCCCCTCCACTAGCTGGTTCTAGCCAATTGACGCATACACTTATGTAGCATCTGCCTAAAGAAACCTCCAAATTTATAGCATGAATCCATATTAACTTAATAGCGCTGCTTAATTTCGCCCGGCGAAGCCGTAACTTGAAATAAAATTAAGGGTCTGCAACCAGTCCTACCTCAAATCCTGATCATGCTTCCCATCGGCAAACCTTCCGTCTCTCTAGGGAGACCCTATTTCACAAGAGTTATCTTGCCCTAAACTGGCATGACGGATCATTTGGATGTTTGCCCTGTCAAGCTACATTGCAAAATCATTTAAAAGAGACAATGTGTCCCTTGACACCAGCTGATACATTATTTTGCCTCAGAGCTGCTGATCTAGGGCTAAGAACATGTATATTTCTTGCATCTCCTTTTGACAAAATTGCACCTTGAAATACATGGTAAATTTAATATAAACTTCTATCAAATCAAACTCTGCAGTCCTTTTGCCTGTATGAGAAAAGGATTTGTTAACTTCGGTTTTCTTTAATCGCTCAATAATGATGTTACTTGAATTAAAATAAAAGGTCTGAGACCAGACTTTCCACATCGCCTGGTAACACTCCTATCCCAAACTGAGAGACAGAATTCAGCCCTTTACGCTGGGCCCCTAGGCCACAGTAGTGATGCTATGTTATCCACATTAAGGAACCCGTCAGGCTATTCGATTTATTAACGAAGTTGCCCTAGGAGAGTGGAAGCGAAATGTGCGAGTTTGCCACAAACCTCCAGACACACTCACCATCTCCAGCACCTGAGAGCCCTCCTAGGCCTGGTTAATAAACCAGGTTAAGTTTATGGAGTTGCATGGTATTGAGAACCCCATCTCTTGACGCATGCCTAAAAAAACTCCAAAACATCACCCTAGTCAGTTAAACTCACCTATCGATTCTGCTATGTGGTGTTTTAGCTTAGTGATCATAGTACCCAAGGATTTCCACACCCCATAGGTCACACTCATGCATTTGCCTTGTATGGTCACTTTTAATGCTCCCCAAACTATCTCAGCTAAGGTCACCAACCTTGTATTAACTGTAAAATATTCTCAGATTGCTTCCCGAATATCTTTTTCGGAAAAGCTGGTCGAGCAGCGCTCGGGCCTGGAAGGAGCTGTGCCAAGTAGACGCACCGAAGTAGTTCCAGTGCTCGCGGGCATGTTACGATAAAGTGCGGTCCAATTATTGGGCCGCCCCGATATCTGCTACTTGTTCTGTGTGTGCGAATGCATAATCTATTCTGGAGAATGTCGCTATTGGTGGCGAATACAAAGAGTACCCTCTCGACTGACCATGTCGGGCCCTACAGAGCTCTACATGTTTAGATTGTCAATACCTTGCAACAAAGCCTGGGAAAACCTACCCAGTGGCCTAGCGAAAGCTCTCGAGCTGTCCATTGTTCAGTCAAGAATACAGTTGCAATAGCCCATCCACAAAATATCATAGTGCACATATGGAATTAGCATGCTCACTATCCCATTAAAGATGTCTTGGGTGTCTATATCAGGTGCATAATTAAGTGTTGATAAATACAGTGGGTTTCCCACCAATATCTCCTAGTATCCCTACATAACACCAGAACTGGGCGTAGTTTGTGGTGTTTTGCTATGTGGAACTCTGCGAAATTACACAAAACTCAGTGGAGTTCAGCAAGTGGCGGAGTGCCGAGCGAAAGGCCGATCACGCTGGTCTTGCTGCCACTCGGGTAGAAACTCTACCAGAGCGGCAGCTTGCTCTTGCAAACTCATTGTTCGCAATCGCAAGCAGGGAAAAAATGCTGCTTCACTATGCGAAGCAAAGTTTTCTGCACTCTGCGAGCTCCGAGTGCAGAAAACTCTGCAAACGGAGCAAAGTTCACCGCACAGGCCTACATAACACCTGTCAGCATCCCTAAAAATTGTATCTACTCCGAGGGAAACACTAGCATCAATCCAAATAAATACCTCATGTGAGGAAAATGTGAAGTTAGCATACCATATTGTGCCCCCTCACTTGGCATGGAGTTTCTCGTGCTCTGTGGGTAGTGGGTGCATTTCGTTTAGCATCACAATGCATACCTGCTGTTTTTATACATAGGGCCATATTATCTGGTGTTTGATAGGGTTTTGGATACCCTGGACATTCCAAGACAATGTGATCCCCCCATCTGTGCAATGGAGAGCGCCCTGCATTCCAGGGCCTAGCATGGGGTGTTGAACCTTCCCCCAACATGATGCCCTACCTACTTGTCAAGGGGCCACCCCAGAGTCATTGCCGCAGTTGTCGTTGGGGGAGAGCCCCCCTCCACTGGCATTTGCGGTAGGAAATAAACAGTGGGGGGGGGGGCAATGAGCTGCTGGACAAGTACATAATTGCCCTGCAGGTCTCGCCGGATGGCTCGATCCCCCACCCTCCTTGCGGCGACCGCTGCCTGTATCCAGTGTCTCTCAGAGTGGGCATGTCAAATGGGCTCTGCCGCCTCTCGCTTCGCAAACACAAGGAGATGAAGGATGGTGCCCCGAAGCGTTTCAGACACTCACCCCAGTCACAGATCTGGGTTGAATCCATCATCATTCTTTTGCTCACTTCGCCACCCCAGCAGTTCAGACACAGCTATATGCAAATCAGTCTTGACCCTGTGCCTCATGGGAACAGTCCAGCCCGAACTGTTAAGCCATGTCATCCCTGGACCGGAAACAATCATAATGGGACCGGGTTTGGGCTAACAGCCCTCATCAGCCAGGCTAGCTTGAATCCAGTGGCAAAGTGAGCAAGGCACCCACATCTGGGCATACCCTGCCAACTTAGGGTGAACATCGCAAACACAAGGAGAGGATGGATGGAGCGCTGAAATTTTTCAGACACTCACCCCCAGTCACAGATCTGGGTTGAATCCATCATCGTTCTTTAGCTCACTTCGCCAAACCAGTTCAGACACAGTTATATGAAAATCATCCTTGACCCTGTGCCTCATGGGAACATTCCAGCCTGAACTGTCAAGCCGTGTCTTTCCTGGACTGTAAACAAGCCTCCTGGGACCAGTTTCGAGCTAACAGCCCTCATCAGCCAGGCTAGCTTGGATCCAGTGGCAAAGTGAGCAAGGGACCCATGTCTGGGCATACCCTGCCAACTTATGGCGAACAAAGCAAACACAAGGAGATGATGGATGCAGCGCTGAAACATTTCAGACACTCACCCCTAGTCATAGATCTGGGTTGAATCCATCATCGTTCTTTAGCTCACTTCGCCACCCCAATTCAGACACAGCTGTCCATCAATAGTTCTTTTTGCCTCTCACTTCGTAGTCTCCAACCAGGCCCAGAGGGAAGCCACCGGGTTCTCACCTTCCAGTCCCACTCGCCTTTTCCATCCACCTCATGGACCAGAGGAGCCCTGAAGTCCTCAGTGCTGTTGCTGTCAGGGGGCACCCCCTTTGCCAGCACTTCAGTGCTGCTGGTGTGTTTAAATAAGGCCCGAGGGGGGAGGAGCCAAGATGGCGACTGGAGCGGACGTGTAGTCGCCCGGCTCCGCCGATCCTTGAGCTCCGCTACGAAATCCTGTTGTCCTTCCTGATTGAATTCGGCGGCGGATTGTGTATGCGGACGAGCTGAGCGCATGGACCCGTTTTTGACCTCCTAGCGTGCCCGGGTGCTGGGGAAACTCGAAGTACGGTTCCCCGCCCCGGACCCTCGCCTGCACTGCCGCTCGTCGTCGGCTCCTGGGAATCTGATGTGGTCCGCTCAGCTGGGTAGCGCAGAAGTCTCTGTGGCGGTGCCTTTACGAGTGAGGCAGTCGCCGCCGCACTACAGCTGACGTCCAATGCAGACTGCGCCTGGACTAGAACAGCCGAGTTGAGAAGCCCGTGGACGGTGTTTCCCTTTGTTGACACTCCGAGTGGAAGGTGAGCGGCGCATGGTGTCCGGCGAACCAGCACAGCGAAGTCTACTGACTTTTCCCCACTGCCCAGCCTGGTGGGGAACGGCTGATGGGAGGTGTGCTCGTTTTGCCTTTGGTGCTGGCGGTGTCGAGGTCTCCTTGAGATACTCGCCTATGCGGCGCCCCCCCCCCCAGCTCCACTATCGAATGCCCGGCGCCATGGCTCCCTTTGTTCTCCCGCGACCGGAGAAAGTTTGTACACTCCTGCCTGTAGACAGCCTTGCCCTGCCGGCGCGGGACACCGACTTGAGAACACCGGTGCAGGAACTCGCCTCAAGGGAACCTCGACCTGCAATATCCTATGGGACTATCCTTGCCGCCCTCCGTGAACTCCGCACGGAGATGTATGATGGCTTCAAAGCACTGGATGCTCAACTGGACGCCATGTTGACCACCGTGAATCGCGAACGCAGCGTCTGCCCCCAGATGAGTGAGAATCTGCCTTTGCCACTACATGATGCTACAATGTTTCACCATGCCTGTGCTGATGCTACACTTGCGGTTGCCTCTACCGAAGCCTACGGCTTGCAGCCCTCCAGTCCCGTGACAGCTACATTGTTTCCCCTTTCCTCCGGGCGTGACTTCTTGCCGCCTGCACCACCGAGTTTATTTGGGGACTCAGCGGAGCAACTTTTGTCCTACGTGTCGACTTCTGACTGGTGGTCTTCACCTTTCTCCCAGTGGACTCTCTATTCCTCAGTGGCCTTTATGGACTTATGCATGGAGGACAAAGGAACTTATATCGATGGTCGGTGGCCATTTTGGGATCCTGCTTCGTCTTCTTCTTTCAGGCGGCCATATTGCCCTGGTGTACACGGGGGGAGAGGCTCTCCCGGGGAAGTCTGTGGGAGGTTACATCCACGATCGGGACAGGGTTAGGCTGCTCTCTCGCTGCTGATTGATTTAGATGGCTGACGGGGATGGGGTTGAAACTGGCTAACGTGTTTACTGGGCGCACGTCGCACGATGCTTCTCCACAATTGTATTGTAAGATTATTTGGTTCTGTTTTGACTTCCAGGAATGCCGATGTTTATGTTGTGGGTCTCAGTGAAGGGTCGGGATCTCCGGGCGATTTGGTATCGAGTGGGCTCCCCCCCCCCTTTTTTCTTTTTGGGACGGTAGATAGATTCATTCTCTCTCACTCCCTATATCAAAGGTATTAATGTTCTTTTTCTTTTCCTTCTTTCTTTCTTCTTCCTTGTCTATATTTTGGGTTTCACGGGGCGACAGGCACTCTGTGGGGGGGGGGGGGGGGGGGGCAGGCCGTAGCCTCCACAATGTTGCAGGGTGGGTGGGGTAACCCTGATATAATCTTAGTTCTATGGGCCTTCCTTTCTATTTTCTGCGCTTTTACTTTGGTTCGACTCCGGGTCTGGGTTGGGTATGGTAGGGATGGGGCGACGATGTTTGGGGTGCATGAATGGTAGTAGATTGTTTGCTTCTGATTTGCACCGCCATACTGTACTGGATGTTAAACCTCCGTTGATGTTTTCAGATATAACGTCGCCTACCCGTAGTGTGAAGTTACTGTGCGGACTCGAATCCTCTTATTATTTTATCTTCACTGCCTTCTTTTGATGAAAACGACAAAAAATTGAAAAATTAACCTTCACTTCTCCTCTCCCCCGGTGGCATGACTCTCTCAAATGTAATGTTCATTGCTTGCTACTCTGATTCACATCCGCGGGGGGACTGTATTGCTTGCACTTGTGCTGATGACGTACCGTGGCCGGCCGGATGGTTGTGGGCCCGTATTTGTTCTGTTATTCAGGCACAATAAAGGTTTTCAAAAATTTAAATAAATAAATAAATAAATAAATAAGGCCCGAGGGGGAGATATGTGGCTTGCAATCTGTCGGAGCAGTAAGGGGATGCGTCTACTCAGGTGGCCATCTTGATTCCTCCCTCGTTTGTGGAACATTTCTAGATTTCTACGGATGCTCTTCAAAAAACCAACCAAGTGAGACAACTCAGGCCTGAAACCACAAAATATTTTGAGAGTGTAAATAAACCCTGCCACATTACTTACAGTCTTCATATATGAAACCTCATCAAATGCTCATCTGTTCCTGCCCATACCTCCAAACTTAAACATCCAGCCATTTGTTTACCTCCCTTGAATGCAACTTCCTAAAACATCCCATCCAACGATCCTGCCTAGTTCAGTCCCCATGACTAATTCCGCTTCACTAAATTCTGCTTACTTCACCCCAACAATCTTGAAACTACCCAGCCTGGCCCCATCACTCCTTTAAACTGATATCTGCTGGGCCAACCATATGCTCCGTATTATGTAAAAAAACAGCTGCCAATGAAAACCGTTCTCCAGGGAGTTTTTCCTGTCCCCACTACACCGAGTACCATACTTTGTTATCCAAAACGTGTGTAATGGATATCTCAACCCCGTCAAATGCAACTGAATTTCTATAAACAACAAATGAACCCCATCTTCCTAAAGAAATGATACTCCTCAAACTGTATTTCAGCGTGTCTGACCCTCCTTATTATCTTCATTATAAAGATTTCTTAAGTCACCTTAAGTCTCGCCTTGTTGATGGCAGCTGGTTTGAATGTCCCTTGCCAAACCCCCCTCAGTATCAACTCTATCCATAATACTGGTGTCCTGGCCCATAACAGCTTTCTTTTGTATCCCTCTCCATGTTCTTAAGCACTAATCCCTCAAGTGAACCAAAAAAATGAACAATGTGCCCAGGCTGCCTCCTCCTGCCAATAGGTCCACTAAAGTCTATAACAGTTGGCCCATCGCATACCCCCTTTGCTAGCCCCTTTATTCGTATTCTGGTGCTGTCAAAACCCAGCTGTTTCAAAAGGGCCTATACTCAGCCTGGCTGGCTGGCCACGCCAGGAACAAATGTGCACAGATCCACACCGAAATGGCATGACTTGAGGTACCAAGATCACCATCTAAAAATGGTCTCGTATATCTCCTTTAACAGTTCGACCTCCATCTCACCAGCTGACTTATATGCGTCTCTGTAAGCCCCTAACTTTCACCTGGCTCGCCTCTCATATTCTGAAGGAATGTTACAAATTTGCATCATACAGGCCAATCAAAGCAAAATTGCCCCAATAAGCCCTTAACAACTACAAACTAGATCACACAGATCCCTTTCCGTGTTCAAAAACCCCTGCCCCTTCTCCTGCATCAGCCACAAATAAGTCTGCCACTGCGCTACCTCACCACTTGCCCTTAAAAAAACCACTGCCCACTGCTCCACATACCAGCTTCCATGTTAACATAATGCAAAACCTGTTCTGCCAGCAGCATCCAATAAATCTGCAAACTCCATTCATCTTAATCCCTCAGACTTCATAAAATACTCTCCTCACAAATTCGCCTTCACCCCCACTGACAGCATCACTGTGTAATGTGTAAAAAACGCTCCTGCTAATGCAAAACCATGTCTCCTACAGAAAGTTCTCCTGGTCTGCCCAACTCTACATTCAAAATTAAGATCTCCCAACAGTATCTCTGCCTCAACTTTCTTCTTCACTAGCATGTCCTCCAACAGTCGAAAAATCACCAGTTTAATAATAGGTAGTAACCTTGCAACAGACTCAATCTCAGGGGCAAGCAGGACCCCTAAGTCAGCCACCAAAGCCTTAAAATTGGCAAGATCTGCACAGCACGTGTCACAATTCAGCAACCCAAAAAAGAAAAACAATCATCCAAATTGTGAGAAGTTGGCCCGATATGCAGTGCTCACTATTCTAGTGATCACTATACATCGGTCCAAATGACCCTTATGGTGATTGGTGGCAAGTCAACCTTAGACCAGCTATCCTAGTAGCGTGGATACGAGCAGTCTTCGGGCTAAACTCTAGAGGGCGTGTTAAGCCAGCTGTTATACCATCACATACCCCTTGAACACCAAGTGAAAGGACACCACACAAGTGTTATGAAAATAAACAGTATATTTATTTAAAGTCACAACAGCCCTGTACTCTTTATGAGGACAGGGTATTAAGCACACAACGAAACTCTTAGGAAAATACTTCAAGTGCACAAGCAATACAAGTGCCCGAGGGCACGGAAAGTTTAGTGGTTTCGGGCGGACCCGATAAGGCAAGTCGGAAGCGATAGGGACTCGGGACCCTTAAGTAAGGAGGCTATGCGGGCACCGAAATGCCGAAGTTACCTAGCCCCAAGGGCTGCGGCTGCACAAGTCTTTACAGACGTCGGGAGTCTTCGCTGACGAGCCAGGAGCCGGAAGGAAGGAGTTGCTGGCCGGCGACCAGTGGAGATAGTTCGTAGAGATCCAAGCCTGGATCAGAGATGGATGACACCTGAAAGCAGAGGGGACCAAGTTCGTACTACTAGCCAGTAGTCAGAGGGTACCAGGAGGGCACCGGATGATCGTCACCTCGACTAGGTGAGTGGGCGACGCTAGGCTCTGCAGTCTCACGGACCAGGAGGCGTTGTCGGCGACCAGGATGGAGGTGCGAGCTGTCCCACGAAGGTTGATGCTGTCGGCGTCACTGGGCCCAGGATTGGGGCAACAAGCCTTGGCAAATTTCAGGGCCACGTGTTGGGCCTAAAATGGCGTCTTGAGTGGACCAGGAGGGTCCGGGATGCTCCTCTCGCAGAAGGGAGCAAAGGCCAGTCTGGAGCAACCAGACCAGCAGCGTTGGTTGTCGGGCGTCGTCAAGGAGGTCACAAGCCAGCAGCTGGTGATCAGACAACGTGCTGAACAGCAAAGAGCAGAAGGGCCCCACGCAGATCGTGGAGATGCTGGGAGGCTGCACTTTGATGCGGGAGCTGCTCAGGGTCGGGGCTTCTCAGACCCCAGAGCACTCACCAGAGGATCCCTCGGTGGTCGTGCTGGTTTAAGAAATCGTGCAGGTCTTGATGATGGCCGGTCCCTCGAGGTCTCGTCGCACCCACAGATCTCAGCTGAGCTGACGACGTGGGTAGAGGTCAGAGGTGCCAGGGAAGCCGGTTCTCGTCGAGCTGGGCAGTCGGATTCCTGAGGAAGGACTTGCAGCAAACCGCAGAGTTCTTAGATGGTGCCTGCGGATGCAGGGTGACTACTCCTTAGCCACAAGGTAGAAATCTTGAGAAGAGTCGAGAGTTCCTTTCGTAGAAAGTATTCTTGATTCAAAGATGATCTAATCTGGAAGGGTCCCCGCTCCTGCCTTTATCCTAAAAAAAGGGGTGGGTATGTGACTAGGTCCTGCCCTAGGGGTGGGACCAGGAAGGGGGGTAGTTACACCCCTCTCCCATGCCGGACTTTCCCCAGGTCAGGGGCTGGGTGCCCCTGGAACTGGTTCTAGCCGGCAGATCCGTAGTGAGCACCGGGGTGCCACTCCGCAGTCACCTTCTTGTAAAGCCCTGCCTACCCAGGATACACAAAACCCTGTCTGGGATGGTGCGAACACTGCCCCTGACAGGAAACCCTTTGTCCAAGCTCTCCTCGCTGGAAGGACTCCCAGCAGCAGGAGGTCAGACTCGTGTCTGTGGTGGCAGCATCCATTTTGTGGAGCTGAGGATTCAGTTAACTTTAACCGGGGTTCACAGTTACGTACATGTCGTGTCCCTCTAGAAGGGTGGAATGCTAACCCCGTCTCCAGCATTGGTGAGGGGTCGGTATCCCGATTCGTATGACACCTTACTCGACATGTCTTGATAACGCGATACCGAAGTTACCAATATGGTACGCGTTATCATGGAACAGCCATTGGGTCTTGGTTCCGCAAGCTGCAACCGGGCTCGGCTCGTGCCAGAGCCCAATTCACACGATTCCACGCACACTGCCTTCAGGATTGTCAAGGCCTGCCATAGGAGTGACTGATAGGAATGCGGGTGTCCATTTTATGGTTAGATATAGGCATACTATACCTAAAGCAACGGGTGAGTACACCATGTTGCCCCAGCTGTCGCGCAGCCAGTTGTGTCAGATTTAGATGGCCATCCAGGGGTGGCATAATACGTGCTTCAGCCCCTGGTAGGCCCTGGGTACACCGATGCCCTGAGTTACAGGGTGTGACAAGGTGGCCCAGTTCCAATTGGTTAATGCACCTAGGGTACACACATCAATTTAGCGAGAGAACAGCTAGGCTGTGGGTCTGATTGGCAGGCCCACAGCCCGAGAAAGTCGTAAACCAGTGAAACAAAAGCAAAAAATCAGGGTGATCATAGGATTGCAGACCCTACTCTCCTACACAAATAATGTGTCTCAGCTGTGCAGCCAGTTACAAAAGTAAGCAACCATTGTGAAAATGTTCCACAGTTTTCAAAAAGAGACCAAGAAATAGAATAGTCGGCTAGGCTTTATCCATGTAAATCTGACCTTGAGACGGTATCCCTAACAATTCACTCATCCAGAGGAACTAGCAGTAAGCGAAAAGCTAACTTTATGGGACATTTTGCCATAAAAGCCCCATCATCTGCTACCCTAACACGTTTGACTGCATCATCCACTGAAGTATAATTAACTGAGCTCAATTTTTTCTGCTATGTAATCATTAGCAGACCCTCCAGAGTAGGTGCTGTGTCAAAAATAAACTCTAACTTCTCCTTTGGCAGATATCCTTTAGGCAAAACATTAACCCCTTAGGCCCTTCTAGAATGTCCTCTGTAGCTTTATCAGCGTTGCCTCTGCCACCTCCAGGTACACTCTCAACACTGATCCTAGGCCCTTCATCCCCTAGTCTGAAACCGGAAATACATACTTCCAAAGGTAATGTTGATTCACCCCTTTTAGGACAAAACTGCAAATAATACTGGAAAAATTTGAACTTAGCTGGGGTACACATTCTTTCCTATCCAGCCTGGACTATCCACTGGCTGATTGTGGTTGCCAAGACCCCGCTAAACCCCCTTGTACCCTGCCCAAAGTTGTTAAAAGAGTGGATAACGGGATGTATGAGTTGCACTTGGAACACCTTAAACTTACAGTACTCTTTGTTTCAGAAGCCCTTAGCGGCGATACACCATTGGCAAAGCACTTGCTGTATAGGTTACAGAGACGGCCTCGTGGGTGCCGTCCACTGTGACACCATGCACATCTCTAACTCTCCCCACTTACCATCAGCAGCTTCTACTAACCTAGCCCAATATTTCGAGTCATAACGGACTCATGTCAGACCCCCAAACGTTATTTTCACTTATGTAGTACATCGATATATATAAAAGGCACATCACGCCGTTCTGTATACTTCCTACAGTATAGTGTAAATCAGAAAAGTTGCTGTTTACTTTTAAATAGTTACCAGTCTTTACAGCCTCTTTAACTAGCCTCTCCTCCTTTAAGCCTTTTTTCGCTCTCGTCTCCCTGTGTAATAGTTTGAACACTTCAATGTATTCAGTCTTTCCTGTTTTCGGTAGTATGGGGCACTTAAAACTCCCTCCAAGGATGGACATGTCTTTGGTTGTACGGTACCTCCTGCCCACAACCTTCTCTACTGCTGTCACCCCGCTTGATATCTTACCCTCTTCATCCACCTTAATCACCTCCAATCCCTTTATCTCAAACAAAGCTCCCCATATGTAACTGACCCTCCTCAACAATTAACTAAACCTCCCTCCCCTCTCCTGTCGAACTCGTGTGGGTGCTCCCAATGACACCCCCATTCTTCTTCCTGGAAAATGTTACTCCTGTACCTGGCCTCAAAGTCGTGGCCCGCACCAGAGCACTTTTCTCTCCCTCCAGGTTAACATGTTGGGGCTGCCTCCCTTCTGGCTTACTCAGTCCACTGCTGACACTGCTTGATCACCACCACTCTGCTCTCCCAACCTACAGTAACAATCTCTCTCTCTTCCACGTCCTTCACATTCTCATAGTCCAGCGATGTCTCTTTCGGCTTCACATCGTGACCAGCGTGCTATCCGAAACCACTTGTCTCTCACCATCACCCAATCTCCTTTCCCCCAAAAAAACCTGCTGGTTAAATATTGTTATTTTTAACTAGTCATTGTGCCTGCACAAGACCCACCGCTGACCCACTCCGACAGTGTCCTCCTCCGCCTCTGGGTCAGATGCATGGACCATACCATGACTTTGCTCTGAGGTAGTTGAGCCACATAGGACTCTCTCGGCCTCAACAACAGGTCCTTTTCTCCGGCCTATGATCCCTAGCGCTGCCTGTACCTCATGTTTGGCCATCTGCCTCCTCCCCACTTCACCATACTTCTTACCCTGCACAATCTACCGGCTCCCCCTCAGCCAATGCCCACCACCGGCTCAGCATTATCCCTTTACCTCCCATTGCTGCTGCGCCTCCTTCTTGAAACCACTTCCTGATCTCCTTATCATGCTCCCCTATCTTGTTCCCAGGGGTCTCCTCTCCCACTTTACCTGGCTCCCACGTCCTTCCACCCCCTGTCTGTCTCCGTCATGCCCCCATGTTGCCCTGTCTTTAACTAGCCACTAATTCTTCAGCACCTCCTAGCTCCATCAACAGCACGCCCTAATTGAAGGAACCCTCAACAATATAATAGTTCGTTTTCTTTTCTTCCTTTGACATTTTATCCCTTGCATGTCTGTGCCTTCCACTCCCTCTCCCCTCTTCCGCCGCGCAAGTACGGTTCTATCCTGCGGCACCTGCGATCCCTGCTGGTGAAGCGTTGTCACCACACACTGCTGCGCCCGTTCACCCCCACCGACCCTCGGCAGAGGATACACAGGTCGGGTTACGCCCGTTACCTTCCCTGCAGCACCTGCTTCTGAGGCCTGGTGAGACCTGTTAGAAGACTTCGTCAATTGAGAGGCAGCCAATCACGACTCATTCGTACTTTGCCCCTCTCAATGAGCCGAATGGCTGCTACTATGAATCAAACCCAAATACGTTATATAACTGGCATTTGTATAACTCGTTCTACAATTGCCATAGCAGTGTATTACATCCTGGAACCAGGCACTCTTTTTATAGGAATCACTGGGTTGTCAATGTTTGTTGGTGATTGTCTGTGTGACATTAGTGGGGAGATTATTCAGTGTTTAGAAGTTATGTAACTTAGTGTGGAAGTAACGTGAGTTTGATGTAAGTAAAAATCGCTGAAGGGCATTTCTGTTTTTCTTTCTTTCTAATCATCGCTCAGTTATCCATCGTTAAGCAAGGTAGAGTGTTTTCTAAGCAATCCTCACAATCCCTGGGTAACAGTGCTGTTTACATGAAGGTGTAGCATGTTGATGTCAGTTTTCCCTGAGTGATTCCAGGGTGCACGTTGTTGTGGTGCATAATATAGTAAATAAGTCCTGGAACAAGTAGAGGCAGTAGACAGAATCCTTTATTGTAGATTAAGAGGTGGTGTAAGAGCAGACTCTCCACTGCAGCAGCAACCAGTCAACTGCCACAATGTAGAATCCACAGAACCAGCATACAAGGAATACAGAATATAGAACATCAGGTACAGGTATTCTAAAAAGACTAGAATGACAACTTACAATGTACTACACATCTTCTCCCTTTCTGTTGTCGAAAAAGAAAAACAAAACAAAACAAAAATAACTGATAAAGAAAACTTAACATACAAACTCTTGCAAATAAACAGGAGGCTGCCGAGACCTAAGAGAACGTGTACAAATGAAATCACTTTGAACAGGAGCAAGAGCCTGTGAAGAAGCAGGAGCATCCCCACAACCAGAGACGCTAACGTCATTGTGGACTGGAGACCCTGTGGGCGTGTCATCTGCTAACAAGTCGCCACTTGTAGAAGGGACACCAGAATCGGGAACAAGAGAAGTGGAACCACCATTAGGCAGTGGAGGCGAAGAAACAAAAGATTTCTCTCTCTTATAGAGAGCAACCCTCCTGAAGTTCCAACACTCCCCATTATTAAGAATGACACAACGATTGAGTACCTTCTTAACCTTGAATGGCCCCTTGAATTTAGACAAACCCTTTTGTAGCCTCCCCAACTTAACTTTGACCAAATCTCCTACAGAAAAAGGAGAGGAAACAGGGACCAAAGAAGAAGATCCACGAAAATGAATTTGTCCACCATCAAAAGCACTACACTGAGACTGTAAGGTGACAACATCTCTCATCCAAGACGGAAACAATTTCAGTCCAGGATCACGTCCTCTCATCAATTGAAAAGGGAATAAATCTCCAACTGCTAAGGGGGTAGTACGGTACGCCCACAACATTTCGTTCATCATTTTCCTGACAATATGTCCACCACTAGAAGCCATTTGGATAATGCCCTTCACGACTTTATTCGCCCTTTCACAAACAGCATTGCCTTGGGGGTTATACAAGGACGTACGATGGTGAGAGATACCACACTCTTTCAAGAATACCTCCATATCTTTAGAAGTGAGCTGGGGACCATTATCGGTAATAATGATAGATGGTAAACCCTCTTCTTTGAAAAGATTACCTAAAAATCTGATGGTATTCGGTGTAGTGATATCATTAGTGAAGTGGACCACCAACCACTTAGTGAAAACATCGACAACCACAACAGCGAATCTGTCTCTTTCACTTAACTCACCCATGGGGCCAATGAAGTCAAGACAAATTGTGTGCCAGGGTAAACTGGGACTTTGTATGTGCGCATCAGGAACAACTTTAGGACCAGTTTTCAAACGTTTCTCACCCTCCCTGCACAAAGGACAATTCTCAATCCAATCAACAACTTGGGAATCAATGCTAGGCCACCAAAAGTGGTCCTTAATGCGTCTTTGAGTGAGTGTCTGGCCCATGTGGCCCTCATGTGCCAAAGCCAATAATTTACTTCTCAACCCAAAGGGTGGTATACATTTCTCGCCTTTAAGTAGGATGTCATTGACAATCGAAAGCTCATCTAAAACCTTGATATAAGGTCTAACAGAAACAGAAACAGAACTTTCACGCCTAGACCCCAATCTGATGAGTTTGATAACCTCCTGAAGGGTAGCATCAACAGCCATCTCCCTAGACCAATCACTAGAGGAAAAAAACCCTTCACCCACAAAGACAGCGTCTTCAACTGAAGCAACAGCAACATCATCCAAGTCTAAGGACGCTACCGAATTATGAGAGGAACGCCAGTCCAACGACAACCTTGAAAGGCAATCGGCCTGAACGTTCCTCCAACCTTGAATATATTCCACAGAGTACTGAAATTCTTGTAACCTAGCTGCAAGCTTCATGAGCCGGGCTGAACCCTTACCCGCCCCTCCAGGTGAAAGGACTTTGATAAGGGGCTTGTGATCAGACCTTAAAATGAATTTCATGCCCCAAAGATATGTGCGGAAGTATTCAACAGCCCAAGAAGCAGCTAGCGCCTCCCTTTCAATGACTGAATAATTTTTCTCTGTGTCAGTGAGGGTCCTGGAAGCGAAAGCAATGGTAACCTCCGACGCTCCCTTGATTTGTGACAGCATAGCCCCCAAACCATGCACGCTGGCCTCCACAGTGACAATTGACTTATTGTGAATATCAAAGGAAGACAACACCTTAGCATCACAAATCTCATTCTTGATATTTACAAAGCACTCCTGCTGTTCAGCTCCCCAGATGAAACTAACACCACGCTTAAGCAATGACCTTATACAAACAGTCTTATCAGAAAAGTTTTTGACGAACTTCGAATAGTATTCAATTAGTCCCATAAAGGAACATAACTGATCTTTATCACAAGGTGGAGGTGCAGAACGAATGGCTTCACACAAGTCTTTTTTGGGTTTGATGCCAGAGGAGGTAATGGTATAACCCAAATAATCCACCCCAAACAAACATTTGTCTTTGCGTAGGGTAAGACCAGCATTGGATAATTTTTCCAAAACAATTTTGAGAGTGGAATTATGCTGACATTCAGTGAGACCATAAAACGCTCGCTGCTGAATTAAGGCCAAATGGGAGACGAGTGAATTGATAGGTACCCCAAGGAGTGATAAAGGCTGTTAAACTTTTGGAGTCCTTATGTAAATCAATTTGGTGGTATGCACTCCTGAGGTCTAGTTTGGAGAAAAACCTAGCCCCATTAAGAGTGGTAACCAACTCAGCTATGTTTGGCAGAGGGAAGGTGTCGGCAACAACACACTGATTAAGGACCTACGGTCGACACAGAAACGGAGTTTGCCGTCCGATTTCTTTGTGACGACAATAGGCGAAACCCAAGGAGAGGCTTCGACAGGCTCAATAACCCCAGAAGCCAACATGTCATCAAGAAGACCTTTCACTTCATCCCTAATGACAGTATGTATGTATGTATGTATAACACACTTGTAAAGCGCTTACTGTCACCCAACGGGCATCCTGGCGCTGAGATCTAACAGGTCCTGAAGCACAATCAAGAGAAGGGTCAGAGAGTGATTATCCTAGCCTGGGGAATAAATGAGTTTTAAAAAGTTTTTTAAAAGAAAGGAGGTCTCCCACGCATCTAAGCGATAGTGGCAAGTCGTTCCACAATTTAGATGCCGTGAAACCAAACCAGGTTACAGTGGGGATACGTCTCACCTTGTGCTGGACAGGAATTGAGTTTTCCTTAAGTATAATCTTATGTGAGTAGCCCTTAAGACAGCCTAAGTTGTCCCCAAAACATTTTTAAAGTTGGAAAGTATAGAAAGTAACTCTATGTCCTCAACAACCATGACTTGAGGATCAGCACGGGGATTGACAATAATAGAAAGGTCGTATTGGTGAACCCAACCTAGGATAGCAGGACCCGATTCAGAGACATAGACTTCTCCATAAATTTGTCTCGTAGAAAACTTGACGTTGGCTTCAAAGTAACCTAAGATGTCTAGGTGTTCGCCCTGATACCCACCCGGAGAAATATCTTTCGGGAGAAGCGGACCCATTCCCCACGTATCTACAAAAAGAGAGTTGGGAATGATGGTGTAGCGTGAACCAGTGTCCACCATTAAATGAACATTTTTATCATTTATTCTAAACAGCGCTTTAGGTCTATTTTTCCGTTTGTGCTCTTCATGTTGAAGACCATCATCATTGCCAACAACTAAAATCTTGTTAGTGTCATCTGTGGTTTCTGGAATGTCACTTACACATGACACAGATGAACGAGCTTTGCTTCTACACACCCGAGCATAGTGCCCTAACTTGCCACACTTTATACATTCTTGCTTAGCTGCAAAACAAAATTTGGAGTCAGAAGCATGACCATAACTACCACATCTTAAGCATTGTTTAGAAGGAAGAGGTTTAAAAGTGCTTTGACTTTTAACATTCGCCGTTTTTCTGTTAAAGAACTTCTTCTGCTTAATGAGAGCAATATCGTCTTGATCATCGTCCTCCTGTGGAGAAAACATGTGGGAATGACAAGACACTTCACTAAAGTCACTTGAAATTGCTCTCTTTTCTAATTCCTTCATACATCCTTTGGATTACTCCACAACTTTCGCCAAATCAATTGCCGTTTGAAGGTTGGGATTCTTTGCTGCCCATAGACGCTCTTGAATTTTCTTATTGTTACATTGTGGTCTCTAATTAACTCATCAGTCATATTGCCAAATTTGCACTTGACGGACATTTCGCGCAATCTGGAAACAAAATCATCTATAGTTTCACCCATTTTCTGACTTTTAGTGTAAAACTTGTACCTATTCATAACAAGGTTTTCTTCCTTGGCATATCTTACTTTCAGACGAGAAACAGCTTCCTTATATTCGTCTAAAGGAGCTTGCGCACCAGCTTGAAGAACCTGTGGCAAGAATCTAAAAACGCGTTGGCCCTCTTTACCCAGTGAACTCAAAAGAAGAGCTTTTTTGCGTTTAGCAGAGTATTCTTGCGCATCTAACACATCCAGATAGTTCTCGAACATGGGAAACCAATCCTCCCATGATATGCTGGGTTGACCTGGGATGGAAAGGAAGCTAGGCGGTAAAACTACAGTGCCACTTTGCAAAGCAACTTGCTCAGACATCATTAAGTTATTGTCAGATTTGTTAAAAGAATAAACACAGCGTTAATGATGATGCTGAGGTAACTGTGGAATTAGCCTGTAGTATTTAAGGCAGTCGATAAAGTCAGAAAATAAACATATATAAATAGAGGTGAATGTCTATAAAATACTGAAAACAGGGCAGCGTATGGCCAAAATTCGCTAAAGAAAAAGAACCAGTAAAGTAAAGATTTACTTCATAAGAATGCGCGAAAGACGTGCGCATCGTCGTTGCATCGCTGGAGGTGAAACGGTTACTAAGGTAACCCAAGATGGCTTCCCAATGCGTGTTGACGTAGGACGTTGCTCCACAAGTAGCGTCGCGTTGACACTTCCCCCGCAGACGCTCTAAGTGCGACGAGCAGGCAGACGTCACACAGTCAATCACCATCTCCCCGTGAACACTCTAAGACGTCATCATTAGCGGAGAGGAGGAGACGGGAGTAGGAGACGGCCAGAGAAAGGAACGGTGGAGTTAGGTAAGTGAACGGAGGAGGAGAACTGCAAATAATAGAGTTAATTACTTGCCCGTCGGTCGAGGAATGTGAAGGTTCCTGCAAGAGTCCTCCGTGAACACTTTTAGTTGCGCAAGGAATACGAAGTCAGATTCACCTCAGATTGGTCTGCTCTTGACTCGTAGGCCGGTAAGAAGTTGATGGGTCCGATTAAAAGTCGCCAAAATATTGTAGTAAATAAGTCCTGGAACAAGTAGAGGCAGTAGACAGAATCCTTTATTGTAGATTAAGAGGTGGAGTAAGAGCAGACCCTCCATTGCAGCAGCAACCAGTCAACTGCCACAATGTAGAATCCACAGAACCAGCATACAAGGAATACAGAATATAGAACATCAGGTACAGGTATTCTAAAAAGACTAGAATGACAACTTGCAATGTACTACACATAACTCCCATAGTAACACTTCACCAACTTTATGTTTTTGGTGCCTTCTTGTGGACATGACAACTTAAAGGTTATGTCTAACGTGTGCTTTCTGAGGATGACCATTTCTATGTATGTAACAAAAAGCCATGGCTGTGGTGTTATGCTTGGATACAGAGTACTGGTGGATGCCCAATGAAAGCGAAATATGGTATAGCAGATGTGTGTTAAGTGTGTATGAGAAGGACTGTCTACAATGTATTTATT
This sequence comes from Lissotriton vulgaris, assembly GCF_964263255.1. Lineage (NCBI taxonomy): Eukaryota > Metazoa > Chordata > Amphibia > Caudata > Salamandridae > Lissotriton > Lissotriton vulgaris. The sequence goes on from NC_141687.1 coordinate 1,965,548,382, forward strand.
CGGCGGTTGCGCAAAGTGTTTTTAATTTGGATTACGCCTGTAGTCTAAAAGAAAAACCTAGATATTGTCCAAGACAACACAAAAGGGTCTTGGCTCTTTACACAGCGAGGCTGAGCCAGCCTAAACTAAACAAACAACACCGCTGCCAGCGCTGGAAAAACAACTTACCCTACTATTTTAAGGGGAGCAAGATGATTGTTATGAACAAAACATAATAACCTGCTATTGCCTTTGCAAAACTCACAATTTTATTGCTTTTTTACACCTCTCAGGGTATTTTCGCATTATTTTTTGTGCATGGAAATATAAATGAGACAATATCAGTAATATACATAAAAAACACATTCATTAAAGGAAAAAGTGTGACTGTAACAAGGAAAATATTTACAACACGCTATACATTTCACTCTGAGGCGTGAGTAGTCAGCATTGTACATAGAGGCACTCTAGGCAAGCACTGTGCAAAGAATCCTCTGTAGTGAAGTCTCAGGAACATCGCTGCATAACTAGAGGAGTAGAGCGGTTGTTATGAATAGTGTGTGACATCAAGACCACACTGCATACTATGTAGTATAACCATCTATCATAGTCAGTCGTATAAAATGTGCAAGTGTAATATTATCACTTCAGTCCGTAATCTGCTTTTGTAACCCCTCTAATGAAATCATACTCTTCACATTTGTGACTTAGGCAGTTGTGTATGGAGTTGGAGTGGTGTAGTGCGTATTGTTGGATAGAAGCACTGTTCTGTGCTAACCTAGTCACATTGGTGGTGGACTTGGCCCTTTTTTCAGGGTCATCCCTGAACTTTTTGCCTTCCTCCTGTACTTTCTCTGACCTGTTTTTGTTGGTTTTATGACTCTGGGCACTTTACCACTGCTGTTCAGTGCTAAAGTGCATATGCTCTCCCTAGTGTAAATTGATATATGGATTAGTGACTCAATGATTGGCTGGTTTGGTTTATTTGTCAGACCCTAGTACAGTGCACTGAGTGTGCCCAGGGCTTGTAAACCAAATGCTGCTGGTGGGCTTGCAGCACTGGTTGTGCCACCCACAGAAGCAGCCTGTAAAGATGTGTCTAAGGTCTGCCATTGCAGAGCCTGCATGCAGGCTGGTACTGCCATGTTGACTGGGCAAGTGCACCCACTTGCCAGTCCCTAAACCTTCCCTTTTCTTCATATCAGACACCCCTATGGTAGGCCTAAGGGCAGGGTGCATTGTAAGTATAAGATAGACAAGCCCTGATGTGTGTGGCATGTCCTAATAGTGAATAGTGAATAGCTCAAGTTCAGAAAGAGCCTTAAAACATGGCTGTTCTCTGCCTAATTCCCCCTCATCGCAAGAAGTGAGTTCTGTAACAATAGCGCCGAGACACCCGTACGGGTATTTGCGCGCTTTAAAAATTGCATAAAATAAATAAATAAATTACAGTCATTTTCGTTTTTCACTATTGCAAGGCTAACTGTTCTCCATAGGCCATAATGGGCAGTTAGATTATTACATTTTACAATCCTAACTGACTCAGGGAACATGGTAGACATTCGAGTTTAGTATGTCTGAACTCAGAATGATAAAATACATCTTTTAGTGAAGTTGGTTTTAACATTCTGTGTTTGAAAATACCACTTTTAGAAAGTAGTCATTTTCTTGTCTCACTATCCAAAGCCTGCCTCTGCTAGGTTGTGTATTCCTTGTCTGGAGTTTGAGTGACAGGGCTGGGGGACTCCAAGAGACAGAATGAGTCAGCCCAGTGGCAAATAGAGCAATTTGCATCTAGATGGGTGGGAGGTGTTGGACCTGGGACCTGAATAGGGCTGTGCCTGCCTTCCACAATGCTGGCTCCACCTCCTGTGGTGCGGCTGATGTCTCTGCCCTGCACTGTGAAAGAAGAGAAGGAATCATGTCAACAAAGTGCTCCAGGGCTGTGCCTTCCCTCCACAATGCTGGCTCCACCTCCTGTGGGGCGTCTGATGTTTCTGCCCTGCACTGTGAAAGGAAAGAAGGAGTCTTGTAAGCAGAGTGCTCCAGAACTGGTTTGGACTGGGCAAAGGCCCCTCTGCCCTCAGAGGACAAAGGGTTTTGGGGTATAAATATTGGGACCCTGATTCCAAGAAATTAGATCACTTTTGGACTACAAGAAGGAATCTCTGCTGAGGAGAGGAACCTGAAGAAACTGATGAGAGACTATTCCTAAGCTGAAGTGCTGCTTAGGGGATTGACCTGCAGTGGTTGCCTGACTGCCAAAGAGAGGAGAAAGAACTTTTTGTGCTTTACTTTCAACTTGTGAGGGGTCTCCAAGTGGTTGGAAAAGAGCTTGCCTCCTGCTGAAGTCTCAGGGACAACATACTTCAACCCCCAGCTCTCCAGAGTTCTTTGGAAGTGCCTGCTGCTGTTTTTGGGCCTTCTGAGGGACTGTGTGTCGCAAGGAGCTGGAAGCGCTACTCAACAAGGAAGAAGCGTTCCACCGTCGCTGCAGCTGCCGTCACATCCTAAATGCTGACGCTGTAGCTGTTGTATTGCACTGCATTGTGAGAAGCGTCTGGCAACGAAGAGGAAGTGTGTCGCCATCGCTGCTGCTGCCGTCGTAACTCTGAAGGAGGGTGTCGCCGCTGTAGCTGTCGTATTGCACCGCATCAAGAGAAGTGTCTCTCAACGAGGAAGAAGCGTTTCGTCATTGCTGCTGCTGCCGTCGCATTGTGGATGTTGCCGCTGTAGCTGTTATATTGTACCGCCTCAATAAAAGCGCCTCGCATCCATGGAGAAGTGCGCCGCCATCGGAGCTGCTGCCTTTGCATCTTGGATGTCGCCGCTGTAGTTGTCACATTGTGCAGAAGCATCTCGCAAAGTTGGAGAAGAGTGTTGCAGCTGAGGCTGTTGCTGTTGCATCACTGAACAAGGGTGTCGCCGCTGCAGTTGACGCATCGAACAAGACTTCTCGTATCATCGGAGAAGCGTTCCGCATCTGGAAGATCTTCCTGTCTTTGTTTCTTTGCACCGGAACTTTGCGGCATTTCCATCGCTGCAACATTGCTTGTTGTGAAAGCGCAATGCATCGTAAGGTACATTGAAGCAAAGTGTTGCATCTTAAGAACTGATCTGAACTAAGCTAAAACTTCAATTTTTTAAGTATAGTGTTGTGGATTTTTGTCGTGTGTGGTCTTGTGTTAAGTCTCTATAAAGAATACTTATTTTTAATATACAACTGTGTGGTGTCCATCTGAAGTGTTGTCACTGGGTTACTGTATGTGGTCACAAATGCTTTACACACTGCCTCTGAGATAAGTCTGTCTGCTCGTGCCAAGCTACCAAGGGGGTGAGCAGGGGTTATTTTAGGAGTTTACCCCCTTACCCTGACTAGAGGCAAGGGACCCTATTTGTCACAAGTACCTACCGGTGCCAACTAGAGACCCCCACATCTAACAAAAGGCAACAGAGCCTTCGCAAGGAACACATTGCTAATATGTAAATCTATGATAGATATTACAGCCATGACAGATATATATACCCACTATAAATCTTTCTTCTTGCATGCAATTTATTTTTTATCTTATTGGTTACAGATCCATAGAACAGTATCTACAATATTTGTGAATCTCTGTAGAATATGTCTGCAATTAATATGTTGAACAAAAATCTACTTGGGCAAAAAGGATGATGAAGGAAGCATTGTTTTTTGTTCAATCTAGACAACTTATTGGGAGATCCCATTACATATGCATGCTCATTCTAGACATCAACTCTTCAATGGGTCTAAACATACCTTAGATTACAGATCTTTTCCAGGTAGGTTAGTTATCCAGAAATATAATTTGCAGGGTTTGATAAAAACTGAAAATTACCACTTAATGTTAGTATTTAGGTTTGATGACAGAAATACTGCCTTGCAAGATAGGCAGGTAATGGGTGAGTTAGAGTCCACTAGCGTTCAAAATTTGACATGGTAAATAACTGGGCTCTGAAAAAATCAAGATACTGAAGAAATAGAGCATTACAAAGGAGTCCAGGTTGTTCACTGTGCTTTCCCTGACTGCAACCAAATGTCCGGAAGTTATTAACTTTGCTGCACGCAGTCAAAAACAAGTTGTCAGGGCGCAGTAACACGGAAATCTGGACCCAACTGAAGCAAAACTGTTTCCCACACGTAGCCCAAGCCACGACAAACTCGACAATGCTATTGTGGAGTTATACAGTAGGCCTACAGAAGGGTGAAAGGAACACAAGATAGAAATGGAGCAAAACACACCTGGTCGCAAAGGTGAGCTTAATCTGCACTACCAATCAGTTGGTTTCTAAAAAGCAAAGAGGAGCTTTAGTAACACTGTAGTTTGAATCCTGACGTTTTAATCTACAGTGTAGCCTAAACACTCTGTATTTTCATTACCCCCTCATGGGTTCTCCCCGTCCCAGTCCTAACAACGTGAGGCAGTCCTGCCTCCACCCAGCCAATCACAACGCCAGTATTTCTATACTACATAAGCCCCGCCCACCTATGCCTGTTTTTTTTCTGCTCCGACGGCTGTCGGAACGCTGGTGTTCCCGGTTCCGGTCCCTGGATCCAGTTTCCTTTGGTGGCGGTTCCGTGAGTTTTTCGTGTGTGTTTGCAATAATTCTGTTGTTTTAATCTTGTTATGCACGGCTCGGCCGCTCAGGTTTTTCGGTCGGCCGGGCTCCTGTTCTGGGGTCAGGTGCGCTCCCCGCTCATGTGCTGGGCTGGGGCGGGGAGTTTTGGTGGTGTCCTGGCCTCGGGTCGTTCCGGCGCTGCTGCACTATCGCAGCGTCTGGCCCCCGCGGCCATTCTCTTTTTGACCTGTGGCTGTGGGTGGAGACGTCAGGGCTGCCCTCTTTTTATTTCATTTTTCAACACACCTTTGCGTGATTGGTTGATTGGGGCCAGTATTTATTGGAGGCTGCTGGGCACTTCCTTTGTTGTGGTGATTTCCTGTTTGGTTGCTTCTGGATTTTTTTTCACCATGAGTGAGGGGGCTTCTTCTCCTGTGCCGGCTAAGGCTGTTTCCAAGCAGCATAATGTTCAGGATCTGCAGGAGGACGACGTCTTGCAGATTTCTTGGGCTGCTTTACAAGACTTGATTGATTCTGCAGTCCAGTCTGTGCTGCTGGAGCCTGCGGCTAAGCGGGCTAAGGATGATGAGGAAGATCTGGACAATTCCCCTAAGGGAAAGTACATCCAGGGCAAGGTTTTTTCGGACATGCTGGTGCATATTCGTGAGGTGCTTGGGTTTGACCCTAAATCCCTGTCTGAAGAAGGGTTTTACGCACAGTATAGTTCCTCTGTGGTGGATGACCTCCCCTTCCATGATGTCCTGAAGGATATCCTCATGAAAGAGTGGCTGGAGGTGGATAAGCAGGGTATTCCGCGATTCCTGGGGAAGCGATATCGCCTGGCGGACTTTGATTCCCAGTTTCCTGCGATTCCGAAGGTTAATTCTCTTTTGTCTTCTATGGCTTCCTCCTCTTCCTCTTTGTCTTCGGAGGAGGCTTCCCTGTCTGATCCGGTGGAGCGTAAGGTGGAATCTGCTCTCAAGCGTTCTTACGCCGCTTCTCACTTTGGGGTGCGTGCTAGCACTTATGCGGCCTATGCGTCACAGGTCCTGCTCAAGGATTTCGAGAGGCTGTTTGACTGTCTTCAGGATCATGGGGACCCTACTCCTGTGTTGGCTCAAATGGAGGTTTTGGCGCAATTCCTGTCAGATGTCACTTTTGATTCCTTGTGGGCTTTCTCCTCGGGTGCTGGGGCGGCGGTGGCTGGGAGGAGGTCTCTGTGGACAAAACCGTGGCGTCTTGATGCTGCTCAGAAGTCTTGGTCCATAAACTGCCTTTTGAGGGTCCTCGTCTCTTTGGGGATGCCTTGAATTCGATGGTGCAGCGCTCTGCGGAGGAGAAGAAGTTGTTGAAGCCTTTTCAGCCTTCTCCTAAGAAAAGGTCTTTTTTCCAGAAGCAGGGGTCTCAGGGGGTGTTGTCCTCTCAGCCCTTTCGTGGTCTGGCCCGTGGTCGGGGGGCCGCGTTCCATTATAAATCCCGGCCTCAGCAGCAACAGCAGCAGCAGCTGCCGCAGCCTCCCTCTGGTGCTGGACAAAAGTGACTATGCCGCTGTGGGGGCTCGTCTCCATTTCTTTCTGGACCGTTGGTCGGCTCTGATCTCCGATCAATGGGTCTTGGATATCATCAGGTGGGGTTACCGGATTCCCTTCCGAGGCCCTCCCCCTCTGGATTGTCTACGGGTTACCCCGTTGTCAAGGGACCCAGTGCGGCGGTCTGCCATGTTGTCCGGCGTCACCTTGTTGTTCCAGAAGGGGGCGGTGGTGCCGGTTCCAGTGGAGGAAGTGGGCCTGGGGTTCTATTCCAGTCTGTTTCTGGTTCCAAAGCCCGATGGTTCCTTCCGCCCCATATTGAATCTCCGTTCCCTGAACAAGTTGGTGCGGCTGGATCATTTTCGGATGGTCACTTTGCAGTCCATCATTCCCCTCATCCAGGAGGGAGATTTTTTGGCTTCCCTGGACTTGGAGGACGCCTATTTTCACGTTCCGGTCCATCCTGCCAGTCAGCGGTTCCTGAGGTTTGTGGTCCAGGGGTTGCATTTCCAGTTTCGGGTTCTGCCGTTCGGCCTCTCCACTGCTCCCAGGACTTTTACCAAGGTATTGGCTCCTGCTGTGGGGGTTTTGCAACATCAGGGTTTCTCCGTGTTTCCCTATAATGATGATTGTTTGGTCTCTGCTTCCTCTTTCCCTCAGGCTCTTCTGGCGGTGGAGGCTACGTTGTCCCTGTTCCGGGAGCTGGGGTTCAAGGTGAATTTGGCCAAGTCTCATCTGGTTCCTGTTCAGAGACTTCAGTTCATCGGGGGTCTGTTCGACACCTCTCTGGGGGCGGTGTTTCTCCCTCCTGTTCGGATCCTTTCCTTACAGACTCTGCTGCGGGATCTGTTGAGTCGTCCCTCTGCCCCGGCTCGTGTTTGGTTGCGGGTCCAGGGGTTGATGGCTGCGACCACTGCTGTGGTTCCTTGGGCTCGCCTCCATCTCAAGCCCTTGGTGACTCATCTGTTGGCTCGGTGGGACCCCTCCCGGGCGGATTACGAGACTCTGATTCCTCTCTCTCCTGCTCTGATTCAGGACTTGGACTGGTGGCTTTGCACTCCCAACCTGGAGAAGGGGGTGCGGTTTTGTCTTCCTCCTCCCCTTTTGTTGACGACGGATGCCAGTCTCTGGGGTTAGGGGGCCACTTTGGGGTCCTTGGAAGCCAAGGGTCGGTGGTCTCAGGGAGACTGCACCCGTTCCTCGAACTGGCGGGAGTTGGCGGCTGTCTGGGAGGTGGTGCAGTTCTTTCATGTTCCTCTCCTGGGGCGAATCTGTTGGTTCGTACCGACAACCAGGTGGCTCGCTGTTACTTGAACCGTCAGGGGGGGACCAGGTGCGCGTCTCTGAACATGTTGGCCTCCATGATTTGTGCTTGGGCGGAATCTCATCTGTTGGCCTTGAGGGCGGTGTACATTCCGTGACGATTGAATTTTCATGCGGACGCTTTGAACCGCGACCTTCCTTCTTCTGTTCTGTACCATCTCTCTCTTCCTCTGTTCCTGTCCCTTTGCCTCCGGTTCGGGACTCCTTGGATCGACCTTTTTGCGTCCCCTCACAACTCTCTCCTGCCCCGGTTTTGTTCGGAGGTGCTGTGTCCTCAGGCTTGGGCGGTGGATGCTCTTTCGATTCCCTGGCCTTCGGGCCTTCTGTATGCATTTCCTCCCATTCCCCTCCTCCCGAGGGTGCTGCAGAAGATTCGGAGGGAGAAGGTTTCGGTCCTGTTGATTGCTCCTTTCTGGCCTCGCCGCATTTGGTTTCCTCTCCTGCTGAAGCTGGCGGGGGGTCGGTTTGTCCGGCTTCCTTTGTGTCCATCTCCTCTTCAGTTTCCACTCCTGTCTCTGCCTTGTCTTCGTCGTTTGCAGCTGACGGCTTGGCTCTTGAGCGGTTGACTTTGGAGTCTTTGGGTTGTTCATCGGTGGTGGCTCATGACATCCAGTTGTCTCGCCGCCCTTCGACCCTTAAGTGCTATGGCCGCCATTGGGGTTCTTTTGCTTCTTGGTGTTCTTCTCATGGGGTGGATCCTGTACTGGGGGTTCCTACTTCTGTGTTGGAGTTTCTCCGGGATGGTTTTTTGAAAGGCTTTTCCCCTTCCACGTTGTCTGGTCAGTGGGCGGCGGTTCGTGCTTGTCGGGGTCCTGGGGCCTCCTTGGAGGGTGTTGCTCCTTTGGTTAGTCGGCTTCTTCGGAGCTTTCGGCTTCGTCGGACGGTTTCTCCTGTTCTCGTTCCTTCTTGGGATTTGCCTACTGTCTTACGTGGTCTGCAGTTGCCCCCTTTTGAGCCTTTGATGGAGGTGGATTTGTTGTGGCTGTCCTCTAAGGTGGCTTTCCTGTTGGCCATTACCTCCGCTCGCAGGTTGGGTGAGTTGGGGGCCTTGCTCGTTTCGTTTCCCTATTTGCAGTTCCTCCCGGATCGGGTCATTTTGCGGCTTGATCCGGCTTTTCTGCCTAAGGTTTCTTCGAGTTTTCATTTGCAGCAGGAGGTGATTCTTCCTGATTTGCCTGCTGAGGGGGATTCCCTTGTTCCCCCTTCTTTGGATGTTCGCAGGGCTCTCCAGATTTACGTCCAACGTTCCCTGGGGTTGCGGAGTTCTCCTGCCCTGTTTGTCTCCTGTGGGGGTGTGGCTAAAGGGAAGGTTTCCAATTCCACGATCAGTCGGTGGGTCCGTTTGGCGGTCTGTCAATCTTACAAGTCTTTGGATTTGCCTCCTCCGTCTCATGTACAGGGTCGGTCGACGCGTTCTGTGTCTGCTTCCTGGGCTGAGGCGGCGGGGGTCTCTATCCAGGAGATTTGTAGGGCGGCCACCTGGCAGTCTCATCACACATTTGTGCGACATTATCGGCTTGATGTTTTACATGCCTCTGCTGACAGTTTTTCTGTTGGCGTCTTGAACGCTGTTGTTCATTGATCTTTTATTGATTAAAGTTTTGTACTCTGCATGGATCCCTGGTGTCCTGCGTGTTTTCTTTATTGGTTCTCTGCTTGTGAGTTCCTCACGTTGTTAGGACTGGGACGGGGAGGACCCATGAGGGGGTAATGTCTTATTACTTACCGGTTATCTTCATTACCCCGATTAGGGTCCTCCCCGTCCCAGTCCTCTTCCCTCCTACCCTCCCGCTGTGTTTGTGTCGGAGTCTTGTTGATAACAGGCATGGCGGTAGGTGGGCGGGGCTTATGTAGTATAGAAATACTGGCGTTGTGATTGGCTGGGTGGAGGCAGGACTGCCTCACGTTGTTAGGACTGGGACGGGGAGGACCCTAATCGGGGTAATGAAGATTACCGGTAAGTAATAAGACATTCTCTTTTAACAGTTGAAACACAGCCTTTTGTTTTGAGCTGAAATACAATTAGGTTTTGATGTAAAAGCCGAATAACCATCAGAATTACAATAAGCTTGCTTACTGACAAGAGCTACCTTCAAAATGAGGAAATAACTTTTAATGCCTGGTTTGCGTTTAAGGTGACAAGTAGGGAAGTGAAACATAAACGTATTCATTAAAATGTAATGTATAGTTTCTAACCATGGTCATACATGTATTCATTGAGTTTAATAGCAGTATGCCATACTTCAATACTTTTGTCCTAATACTCTTCCTGTCATGACCCTGACCTCCGTGTGTTCTCACTCCTCCTGTGTACCCTGTGTGGGGGGCTTGCGGGATCCATCACACGTCTCAATGCCTCCCTGGCTGTTAATGGGGCTCATTGCCCCTTCGGCTTGACGACGTTCTTGGCATGCTATTTATCCCCCGCGGCCCTAGGCCACTGAGTCCTGAAACACCAAAGTACCAAAAGTAACATCCCCCAGGGCCTTCGGGCAACTCATTATAACTATGATGATTTATTATCGTGTAAGTGACTATTAGTACACTTCATGAATGTGTGAGGAATATTTTATAACTATTAATTTGTTGAATAACCTCTCTTGTATTTGCAGTGCAGCACACCTCGCACTACATTGCACACCTATGATGATGGACTGAGAGAGACATACGTATGACTCGAAGAAGATGGTGTCTGAGATCGAAACACACGAGTCACTCTGTTTGTTATTTTGTCCCAACCCCCTTCCCATCTGGGGCTGCAGTTGATTCACGGTTACAGTTCCCTGATCAGACACCACCCTAGGAGAGACAGGAGGTTCAGCGTCATCTCTTCGGACAAGAACCAGGTAAGTGGCATAACAGAAAGTCAAGCCTCAGACATTCTCTGCTCAGACTAAATGGACTTGCACAATATGTTCAGCATTCACAACCTAGCAGGAGGCTCCCACTGTTTTAGAATTGGCTAAGACATTAGCAGAATTATGCCACAAAGTCCAGTCCTTACAACAAGAAAACCTGTTGTTAAAAAACAAATTGGTAAGGTATAACCCCCGTCATTCCCCTTGATTATCTGATACAGGGGCTGTGCCTAGAGGTGCCCATCTGGTTTTGCAACCTGCTCAGTGTGGAGTATCTGGACACCCAGCAACACATTCCGAAAGTTCTTCAAACCGGGAAGGGGGTCCCCTAGTGTATGTCACTAACACCACATCCAATCGTGTTCTGCTGGCTTTGTCTGAGTGCTTTTTTGGAGATAGTGCAATGTTCAACGCATTTTAGAGTCAGTGCCAGCTGCAGTTTCTGTGCAAGCCCGCAGCATTTCCGCCTGATACTGCTAGAATTGCCTTCATAATTTCTTATCTTAGAGGCACTGCTTCCAATTGGGCCATCCCACTCATTGAAAATGATGACCCTGTTTTATATGATTTTTTGCATCGTCTCTTTGCTCAGCACACATTTGTTCAAGTGAGCAATAATGAGCTGCCAAACCTGCGACAAGAAAGTAAGGATTCACTTTCATACATAACATTATTCAGTAGGTTAGTCATGGAAACTTAGTAGCGAGAGGAGAAGAGGAGCTTGAAATTTTATAGAGGCCTAAGGGATTACCTCATGGACTCATTGGCCCACATTCTGGATCCACTGTCGGACTGTTCTGAATGTATTGATTCGCGAAGAGGTTATAGACCTTGTGGAGAGCTTAATCTATTAAAAGTTAGTTCAGAATCAAAGAAATCTGATCTCAAAAGTCATGACATTTCGGAGCCCATTCAAATTAGGGGACTAGTGGTAATTTGACTGTCGAGCAACAAGAGAACAGAAGAAACCCAAATGTATGCCTCTACTGCGGCAACGCAGGACATTTTGCTAAAGAAAGCACTGCAAAACCAAAAGGATTTTGTAAACTTGTAGCAACCACCAAGGATGCATTACAGGAAAACTAAGAGACCCGGCTAGCGTAGAGGTCAACCGGTCAGGTGTGGATCTTGATAAGACCCCTCCCCTAAACCTATGGGATGGAGTGATCATCACCTCATTGAGCTTTTTATTACTACGGCAGTTCGCCCTACCGGGAAGCCTGATAAAACAACTTTCAGGCGCCCCTGGAAAAAGCTCAAACTGGAGGATTTCCATCGTGCTCTGACCATTACACCCTTAGTTTATTCGGATGACGTTGAAACTGGGTATCACACCTTTTGCGCCTGGATTGTTCGAGTGCTTGACTTACTGATACCAGCTACCTGGAGCAGGAACCGTTCCTCCCAGTCTAACCCTTGGTACTCGGAGGACCTCAGGAGATTAAAAGCTACCTGTCGCCAAGCCGAAAGAGCTTGGAGGAAGAGATATGAGAAAGACCTAAAAGTTTTCTACCTGACGAAGGTCAAGGTGTACCATAGAGCCGTCTGCCGGGCCCGAGCTGATTATTATGCACGGGAATTTCAGGCAAGCTCCAACCCTTCCAAGCTGGTTTTTAAAGTCCTGAAGGAGTTCACAGTGAACAGACTCCCTAATAACGAGATCTGTTCCCTTGCTCACTGTGAGGGTCTGGCCAGTTTCTTTGTGGAAAAAGTCAGCGCTATCTATTGCTCTTTTCCCAAAGTTGACCTGGATAGTACAATCATAACACCTCGTACTTGTCTAGGCTTGGCAACTCTTCCCATTCCATCAGAATCAGAGTTTAACCTCTTGGTGACCAAGGTTAAATCTGGCTCGCCAGATGACCCTTTAAGACCAGCCCAGTTTGTGGACTCAGCGCCCCTCTGCCTTCCTCCCATTCATCATCTTGTGGAGCAATCCCTAACTATCGGTTCAGTTCCGCCTGCCTGGAAAGCCGCCTGTGTTATGCCTATTATAAAAAAACCAGGACTGGATCCATCGAAGCCGGAGAGTTATCGACCAATCTCTCTCCTTCCATGGGTGGCAAAGATCACAGAGGCCCATGTGAATAATCTTTTATCGAAACATCTGACTTCAGCTCAACTATTGGATCCCACACAGAATGGCTTTAGACCTGGACACAGTACAGAGACGGCACTCCTATATATGGTTGAACATCTCCGCTCTGTACTAGATGCCGATCAAACGGCGGCACTGGTCCTTTTGGACCTTAGTGCCGCCTTTGACACTGTATCCCATCCCATTCTTGTCCAAAGGCTTATGGAGGCTGGTATTTCAGGCAGTGCGTTAGACTGGTTTCAGTCGTTCCTATCGGAACGCTCCTTTCAGGTGGTTGTACCACCATTCAGATCTAAATCCCGTGCCATCACCCAAGGAGTCCCGCAGGGGTCGGCGTTGAGCCCCACTCTCTTCAACCTTTATGTTCAACCATTAGCGGAGGTTGCGAAGAGATGGGGTCTCACAATGGTATCTTACGCCGATGATACCCAGTTGGCGGTGGCCCTTAATGGAGATTCCGACCAACTGGCATCCAACTTTGCGGATGGTTTAAGGGCAGTTGCCAGTTGGCTAACGGCCAACTGCTTACAGCTCAACGCCCTCAAAACCGAGGTGATGGTACTGGGTAAACAGCCAGATCTGTGGGGTGCAAATTGGTGGCCTGGGGAGTTGGGATCTCCCCCAAAACCGGTGTTGGAATTAAAGAACCTTGGCGTTTGGCTGGACTCCAAACTTACCTTCTCATGTCACACCAAGAAGGTGGCATCTATGTGCTTCGGCATATTACGTGGGTTGAGGCCTATCCTCAAATTTTTCGATGCCCCCACTCGCCAGATGGTGGTTCAAGCGAGTGTACTATCTAGACTCGACTACGCAAGCGCACTGCTTCTGGGCGCTAACCAGGCAGAAGTCCTGCGATTTCAACGGGTCCAGAATGCGGCAGCTAGGGCCCTGGTAGGCTCCCACGGTTCTGTTCAACCCGCAGCACAATTGCTAAATTACATTGGTTGCCAGTCATCAGACGCATCGAATTTAAAGCATTATGCTTTGCTTTTAAAATTTTGAAATCTGATACTCCTGCCATCCTTCAGCATCTTCTGACTCTTTACACTCCTTCGCTTAGCCTGCGCTCTGCTGGCCAAAGTCTGGCATCTGTTCCCCGATTTCGTAAATGCAGATTGGGTGGTCGATCGTTTATGGTGCTAGCCGCCAAACTGTGGAATGCACTTCCAGTCCATATTCGCTCTCTAGAAAACTTTTTTGCTTTTAGGAAAGCTATGAAAACTTATATTTTCCCACTGCCCTATTAGCTTCCTACTTTGCTTGCTTGTTATGTTCTTTTTCTGATATAGCGCCAGGACGCCCCTTCGCTGGGGCAGCTGTGCACTCAAAAATACATTTAACATAACATAACATAACCGCACACTATTTGGCAAAGACCTTGAGTAACGTTCCACGGCACCTAACCCTACCTGTAACCATGATGATCTCTCCTTAACAGTGGAAAACTGAGCAACTGGACATTTTTTAGACCTCACCCTTGCTAGCTCCTTGAAGATTCCTAGGATTAAAAAGGAAGAACCTGAACCTGTTAGAGCGGTGAATGGCTCTGAACACTCTTCAGGCATGACTGAATACCAGACAGCACCAATAGGCCTCGTATGTGAGAACAGACATACCAAGACTCTGGCCTTTGACCTGATCAACACACCTAAGTTCAGGGCTATATGAGGAGGACCTTGGCTCCAGCTCCACAACCCTAATATGGATTCAGCCTCACGCTTGGTAACTCTAGGGTCATACTACTGTCAAACCCATTGTTGTGCCACAGCACAGGAACAAGTATCACCCTTACTTTGTGCTGCAATTGAACAAGGAGCAGGATGTATTCAATGAACAAAAGGCAATGCAATTACCTTCTCATCGAGAATTCGACTGTCATACAGACTTACTGCTAGGAGCGGTCCTCCCCTGTAGTCGCATCTATAGATTGTCAGATTGGAGACCAAGCATCTAAAGAGTTATATGGATGAGCCCCTTGTGTTAGGGTCCATTAGATATTACAATTCTCCTGCATCCTCGCCACTCTTCTTCGTACCTCTAAAAGAACCTCGAGTTGTGGGCTTGCATTGATTACATTATACTGAATGAGGTAACAATAAAAAAATGGTACTCATTGTCCTTACTCCTGTGTAACAATAAAAAAACGGTAGCCGTGGTCATTAATCCCGTCTTGCTGGACCAGGTTTGCGACTCCACAGTTTACTCTAAACATGATTTGCGTGGGCATATCACCTCATTAGGGTGAAGGAGGGAGATAAATTTAAGATAGCTTTTCGAACCAAGTTGGGTTTATTTGAATATACCATCATGCCAGTCAGCCTGTGTAACGCACCTACCACATTTCAATTGTTTGTAAATGAGGTTTTACAAGATATTCTGGATGTATGTATCATCTTGTACATTGACGAAATCCTTATTTATTCCCAAAACATATCAGTCATGTACGACCTGTCTTAGAGTGCCTCAGTGACCATTTCCTGTTTGCCAAGGTAGAGAAATACACATTTGAAACTCAAAAAGTCGAATTTCTAGGCTACATCCTGTCACCTGAACACATAACTATTGACACAAAAAAGGTCCAGGCAATTCTGGTTTGGCCAGCCCCAACCTCCATCAATCAGATGCAGAGTTTTGTGGGCTGGCGTTGCCAATTTTTATAGAAGGTTTATCACTTACTTCTCCAACATTGTAAGTCCCATTACGAAAATATTGAGGAAGAATGTACTCTTCATTTGGTCGCAGGAGGCGGAACAAGCCTTCTGTTCATCAAAACGAATTCACGTCAGCCCTGACACGGAAACACCTTGATCCCACATAACTGTACGCTGTGGAGGCAGATGCCTCGCAGGAGGTAGTAAGGGGAATCTTATCACAATGCAACATTTCTACAGGACACAGGCACCCCCATTGCCTACTTTTCCAAGCAGTTGCTACCCGCCGAGCAGAATTACACAGTGGCTGAACACCAGGCCCGGGTGCAAGTGACCAAAAAAACTGCCACGCTACGTGCAGTTCTGCAAGCAGCGGAGTCAGTTAGGCCACGCTGTTCGTGCAGTTTTTTAAATCCAGATGTTTGTCCCACACTGGAAAATCAGCACGAATGGCACCAGGTGCAGCGCAAGAGGGCGCTCTTCTTCGAGTAGAAAATTAACTCGAGCAGCAGCTTCCTCAACACTAATAGATGGTTTCTCAACGCGAGCGGTCGTGACCATTGTGACCGCCTGCATTGAGAAATGTAGCTCGGAGGTGGTCTAGCGTTAGATTTTCCAAGCTTGACAACTTAACGATGGTGAGCGAGCATAAGGAAGGAAAACACTCGGCTCCGCTTAGCGGAGCAGAGTTTTTTTGGAACCCTGCGTGCTCCACCGAATACAAAGTATGGAAAACTCAGCAAACACCGTGAACTGAGCGTAGTTCACCATCCAGGCCTACTGGACAAAGTTGCTTGCCATTAAACTCTGCTTTCAGGCAGGGCAGCAGTACTTACTGAAAGCACAACACAACATCACCATACACATCACAAAATCCTTCTGATTTTAAGATCAATGAATGCTTTGACCCTGCGACAAATTCGGTGGCTCCTATTGTTTAGTGAGTTCAATTTTGTGATCACTTACAGACCTGGGGCCCAACGGACTAAAGCTGATTTATTATCACTATGAGGACATGACAGTTAAAAGACGAATAAGGCACCTCTGCAAAAAATCCTAGCTTCTGATCTCACCAATTGGCTTTGCGACCAAGACTCATTTCTAGATAAATTCCACCAATACACTTAACAAACAGACATAGACAAGTTGGTGGACAAAGAGAACGATTCAAGGCACTACATTGTACATCCCCTCTAATGATCCGAGACAGGAAGCCTTGACCTGCTGCCACAACATTCCATTAGCAGGGCACCCTGGGATACAAAAAACATTAGCAAACTGCAAACAGAGATTTTAGTGGCCATCATTGCCCAAAGACATGCACAATCATATCCAAGCATGCCCCATATGTACCCAGAATAAAGCTTTCCACTCCGCTCCTGCAGGTCTATTGCATCCATTACCAGTGCCCCCACAACCGTGGCATACCATCAGCATGAATTTCATCACTGATTTACTTGCTTCCAATGGCTATACTAGAATATGGGTAATTGTAGATCTGGTTTTTAAAATGCTGCATTTTGTTGCCCTAAAACAGATACCAAACTGCCAAGACCCTCAATCTTTTGTTTGCTCAACACATAAAGCAATCCCCATAGTCATTGAATCAGACAAAGGCCCACAATTTGTTTCCTGATTTTGGCACAACCTGTGCACTTCTTTGGACATTGATATTCAACACTCGTCTGCCTCCCATCTACAAACTGCTGGGAAGACTGAAAGAGTATATTGGGCCCTAAAACAAACCCTTTTCTTCACTTGGAAAAATTAATTAATACATGTCATGGCATTTCTTCACAAAACAGATTACACATTAAACACCATAAATAAAGGAGGAAGAGATAAAATATAGACCTGTAAATTAAAACCATTCAGTTAATTCAATATGTACACGGAATAGCAGCTCATATCACTCCATACATTATTAGTTACAGAGGAAAAGTGCCAGTGCAATAAATAGAATAATGTAATATAAAACTCACTGATTCACCAATTAGCAAGATCAGCAGACAATCATCGCAGGATAAGAACAGAGTTACGTTGTCCCTACCTGTCTTTGCCTGCTAATCCCTTGCTAAATTCCTTTAGGAATATATAAAGACGACTTTTTTCGAATTCATTTTAGCTGACCATTATTGATTCACCAGTCCAGCAATAGAAGACCAGATTCTCTGCCTTAACTATTTTTTTCTTCGTCATCTTCATTTATAAACCGAGGATTCTATATTGTAAATAGCCAGCACCCTCGCCTGCCAGCTAGAGAAAATTGGGGGGTCACTACTTATCCATTGAGAGGTAATAAATAAGCAAGCAATGGCCATTGCAATAAACACAAACCCTATCTCTGACCTCACCCTCTTGTTTATCTCTGTGTTATTTGATAGTCCCAGGATTAAAAGAGTTGGCGTCATTGACACAGAGAACCCTAAAACCGTGTTTGAAAAAGCCTTGAGATCCTGCAAATTAAATCCATTTTAGGACAAGAGTAAAACCTGTGTATGGTATCGGTCGCCTGTAAACCACATCTATTGCATTTCCCTCCACTCATTCCACCCTATTTAGCTATTTTTGCTCAAGCATAGTAACGATCGAAGACCAACATAAAGTTTGGCTCCTGAGACTCCCAGTTAGCTGCATCTGGTTCGTCAGCTCCAATGAGTCCTCAATGTTGATTACTACCTCTCCAAGCCTACTCTCCCATTTTGCAGTCTGAGCCTCAATATCATTTGGGGAAGCTTGAAGCAAAATTTGATACATTTTCCCAATCCGGAACTTCCTCTGTACTGTCTCCACAAAAGGTATATTTCTAAATTCAGAGCCAGCCTGTTCACATTTACCCCCAGAAAGCTCCGTATTTGCAAATACTTAAAGAAATCTCTGTTACCCAACCCAAACTGTTCCTGTAGATTCATAAACTGTAAAAATTGGCCATCCCTGTATAAATTGCCCAGGGAGTTAATTCCATTTCTCCCCCATCTAAAGGTGACTTGGCCCTGAAAAATCGGTTGGAGGGTGCCTGGAGCAGAGAGTGGAGTATAAATTCATGTTTGGAATTTTCAATTTCCACCGTATCTGTCTCCATACCTTGTAAGCAGCTTTCAATATATTTCAATTCACTCTTTTTATAATAGCTGGGATCCAAAATCCTGACCAAACAACTCTTGACTTTGCTCCCCAACCCTAATTCATATATAGTCGGTCTGGCCTCGACCGGAATTTCAGCCTTAGCCTCCATTAACAGAATGCCCATATGTTGTAAGATAGATGCCCAGTGGTAGAGAAGAAAGCTGGGAATGGCCCATCCACCGCTGTCTTGGGAGGGTCATCCAATGTGGCCGCTCTCCTTGGTCTACGATACCCCCCAAAAAATCTATAACATATCCTCTCTATCCCACGAATGTTAGCAGAACATCATGTACATCTGTTAAGAGAATCATCTAATCGGAACAATGCATGTGTCCGCACTGTTTAAATCCAATAAAATATGGTTTAAAAAAACATATCCTCTCTAACCTTGCTAAGCAAGATGAGGATAATTCTAGAGGGATAGTTCTAAAAACATATAAAAGCTTTGGGAGGACCGATATTTTGATAATATTACTTCGTCCATATAAAGAAAGGTGCAGGTAGTCTAGCCGCTCCAATTTTGTGCTTACATTATCTAATATTGGGGTGATATTTAACTCAGGAATTTTGTCTACCACAGCTGTAATTTTTACCCCCAAATAAGTTGCCTCTTGAAAAACCGGGAGCCCTGCAGAGCAAGTATTCCCTGAGCAAAGAATCTGGGGTTTCTCCTCATTTAGTTTATATCCTGAGAGGACACCAAACTGTTTGGCTAGAATCTTAACCTCTGGAAGTGCCGTGGTGACATCAGTGGTAAGTACTGCGATGTCGTCAGCATATGGCAATGCTCTATAATCAAAATTGTTGACTCTAACAGCCTTGATGTTGACCTCCAGCTCTAGTTTTTTAAGAAAAAGGTTAATATAGAGAGCCGAGAGCAGAGGAGAGCACGGGCACCCCAGCCTAGTACCTATACTGATATCGAACAGATTTGTGTCCTGCCCTGAAATACGAATTACAGCATTTGGTGATAGGTACAATGCCTTGACAGCCTGATTAAAGTTCCTACATATCTCCTTCTATTGTAGGACAGACCACAGAAACCACCAGGAGACCCTGTTGAACGCTTTCTCAGCATCCAACAGGACTACCCCTAGCGGTGATTCCGTGGCCTGAGCCCAGTCAAGATGGGCTATGACACGGTGTACATGATCTGTCGTATCTCTCCCAGGGATGAACCCATGTTGACGGATTGAAACCAGAGGAGTGATGACCTTGCCCAACCTGGTTGCAAGCATTTTCGAATAAATCTTGCTGTCACAGTTTATAAGTAATATGGGTCTATATGAGGCTGTAATTAGCTCCGGCTTCCCCTTTTATTTTAACACGACTATAGTTGTCCTCTGCCATGAATTGGGGATAGAGCCCTTTTGGGCCAGGTGGAATATTTGCATTATATCTTGCCGCAAAGGCTGCAAGAATGCTTTATAGAACTCTAGGGGAATGCCATCCGGTCCTGTGGCTTTAACAAGAGCTAGAGAAGTTATGGCAATTTCCAGTTCTTCCAAGTTATCTGGGCTGCAAGGATTTGATTTTGATCATGTGTGACATCCATAGTTTCTAAATCTTTAAAACATTCTTCTGGAGATTCTACCCCTGGCGAAGTCACTCCCTCAGTATACAGCTGTTTATAGTAATTTTTAAATACATTCATTACTTCTGCCGGGGAATCCCGAACCTGATCTAAATGATCTTTAATTTTGCAAATTTGGCTGGTCACCTCCAGCTGATGCAATCTTTTTGCCAAAACCCAACTGGTATTTTCTCCCAGTTCATATAGCTCAGACCTATACTGCAGATATTTGACTGCCACCTCTGCTCCGAAATGTTGATGGATTTTAGATTTAGTGATCGCAAATACCTGTTGGCAATTTTCTATATTTTGACCCACAATTACTCTTCTCATTTGTTCGAGCTCGGCTGTCCTTAACTGCTTGACCCATTTTCGGATTTCCTACTGTAACGCTTTCTGTCAAGATATGGAAAAGATCAGGGTCTCGCCTGGGACTCCTGCTTTCAAAGCATATCAGACAGTAGCTTCAGAGGCTGTGTATCTATTAATATCAAAGAATTCCACAATCCACTTAACCATGTGATCACAGTTTGACTGATCGTACAGACACTTCCTTTCAAAGGTCTAGGGCCTCTGAGATCTTGTAATACCACTCAAAAGAATTTCAGTTACTAAAGGATTGTGAAAATAATTGTCCAGCCGGACTAGCTTGTTTTGAGGGGTGAGTAGAAGGTTAACAATGGTACAGCTGATCTATTGTTACACCAGCTATCGACCAACCAGTGTTCCCTCACCAGTCCTTGAAGGGCCTTGAAAACTCTGACTTTTCTTCCCTGGTATGGCAGATCAGCATTCAAGTTAAAATTACTATCTAGATGAATATTAAAATCACAGAGAATCAGGGGGTGTGGCCATTAGGCCAATTCTACACTTAAGCGCGCTACGATCTTGGTTGGTTGCGCTAGCTGCTGGTACACTGCCATTGTTTTAAAAAAATTGAGTTCAAACTGATTTTAGTTTCTGTCTTGCCTTGCTGCTGCTCGCATATTTACTTTGCTCACCTACCTTGAACCTTTACTCATTTTCCCTCCTATCCCGGTCCACCACGGGTTCTGCCCGATTGTTGTGGAGGGTAGCGAGGGCGACCGCGCATCATTTCCGATCGCGAGGGTGGAGTCAGGTGTTAGCGGGCTAGACTATTTAATTCCATGCAGTTCACAACGCGCAGCGGACGTGTGCAGTGGGCGCGCGATTGGCGCGCCAAAGGCAGGCAGGTCGGTCCCGGACTACCCGGTTGTGCCGGACTAGATCTCAGCTTCTGAAAATGAGACTCGGGGCTTGTACCCCAGCAGCACGGTGCAATCTTGCGGAGTTTGAAGGGTAGCATTCTAGTTGTTCGCAATGCTCTCTAGTACTTGAACCCCCCTCCATCTTGCAAGCTAGAATCCCTGGATTAGCCTGTCGCCCTGTGACCCTTAATGCTATCGATATCTGGTTATCGCTCTCTACCCACGCATGGGATTTTCTGTTTTTAACAGAGACATGGATTAAAGACTCTTCCAATCCGAATATAAACCTTGCTATCCCCCTGGCTATCACTTTGTGGGATTAAATCGGGAGGGCACAAAGGCGGGGGGTGGTTGCCGTTATTCTGCAATCTCATTTAAAAATAACCACTAGGAAAATCACTAGGCCTTGTATTTTACCATTGCTAATATTTCTACGATTATTTTAGCGGGCGTTTTGGTGTATAACCCTCCTTGCGCTTTACCATCTTCGCTTTCTACACTGGTCGACATGATCGCAGACCTTTGCCTTAAGCACCCTCACTTTACTGTTCTGGGAGACTTTAATCTCTACCTAGATGAGGTCACATGCACCCGGGCTTATAACTTCCGAGACTCCATGCTCAGTCTAAATTTGATCCAGTTGGTCCAGGGTCCTACACATTCAGCTGGTGATACCCTTGACCTTGTTTTCTCGAATCATCCTGGTCTAGTTACTCGCCCCTCCCTACCCCTTATCCGGACGGATCACTACCTGATTCCGCTTGAGCTGACTTTGCCACTTCCATCTGGCCTCCCAGCAATAGGTAGGGATCAAGGGAGGAAATGGTATAAGGTCACCTGTGCTGCCCTAGAACCTATCTTTCCTAAACTAATCGGGCAGCCCTCCTACGATCTGAATGCAGACGTAGCCAAGTTTAATGCCTCCCTTTCCTCCTCTATGGATCTTGTTGCCGCAATGGCACCTTTTGCCTCCTTAAGGTCAAGACCATCTGTGCCCTGGTTCTCTTCGGCATTATGTGAGGAAAGAAGCACATGCAAAAAATGAGAACGTAAATGGCGATTGACGTATGATTCATCCGCGAAAGCCATCTACAAAACGGCATTAAAGAATTTCCATAAACTAAAGCGAGCCACCATGAGGGATTTTTTTGTAGAGAAAATGAAGACCGCCGAAAACTAAGCAAAAACCTGATTTAATTTCATTAAGGAATTTTCCAATCCCCCAGTCGTGGCCACCCTGATTGCCCCCAGTCAAACCCTTTGCGATGGTCTCTCCAATTTTTTTCACGATAAGATCAAGAATATTTCATCCACCTTTAATCAGGACAGGGCTTCGTTCCTACATGATCCCAAAGCCACACAGGAGGAGACCTTTGTATCTTTTAAGAAGCTAACCATGGAGTCTGCCCTGACGCTGTTAGACCAATGTAGATCGGGGTCTCCTCTTGACCCGGCCTCAGCAAAGGTCTTAAGTGACCTGGCCCCTCTGGTGATCAGCCCACTTCTTGCTATCTGGAACACTTCACTACTCACAGGCCAATTTCCCTCTTCTTTGAAGCAGGCTATGTTGATTCCAATTATCAAGAAGGCTGACCCATTATTGTTCAGCAACTATCGGCCTATATCCTTACTGCCCAAGCCAGCAAAAAATCTCAAGAAAGTGGTACAGGAGCAACTGACTGACTATCTGGAATCTAAACATCTTTTGCATGATTCCCATTCTGGTTTTAGACCGGGCTTCAGCACCAAGACTGCACTTCTCGAGGTGTCTGAGTCCATTCTAGAGTGCGTGGATGCGGGCGAGGAGGCCATGGTAGATCTCCCCGACCTATCCGCAGCTTTCGATACTGTGTCTCATGACATACTATTGGGCTGCCTGCGTAGTATTGGAATTGGGGGTACTCCCCTGGCCTGGGTCAGATCTTTTCTTAAGGGTAGATCCCAACAGGTCTTCCTCCGGCCTTTTGTATCTGAAGAAAAACCTCTGCTCTGTGGTGTTCCGCAGAGCTCTGCACTCAGCCCTGTATTTTTGAATATCTATCTTACTGCGCTGGCAAAGGTGGCTGAATCCTGGGGGGTCAGAGTGATCTCTCACGCTGATGACGCTCAGCTTGTGTTTTCCTTTAGAGATCACTCTGACGGCAGTTTGTCCAACTTTCGTCACTGCCTAATCAAAATCTCCTCCTGGATGACTTCTAATAATCTCAAACTTAATACAGATAAGACGGAAGTCTTGTTTTTTAATCAGAAGTCCCCACTCTCCCCTACTAGTGGAGTGGTGTGGCTCACTGGTTAGAGGCGGCAGACCCGGAAGCAGAGAACGGCCTGGGACCAGGGTTCAATTCTCGACGCGGCAGGGTTGTGGACAAGGGTCAACTGACTTGATAATTCTCGCCTCGGTGCCTACTCTAACCAGGGATCACACTCGGCAACTCTGGGCATTAAGCTTGCCTCATCTCTACAATGGCCCCCCACAGACGCCGGGGATGCCTGGTTTCACCTTGGAGATACCCAGAAGGGACCATCTCACAGGGAAAGCCAGGACGGGTTCCCCAGCGGTCTTCAGCGCCAGGACACCCCGAGATGGGGTAACAGTGCGCTTTACAAGTATCATCATTACATTACACTCTGGTGGCCCTCGACGTTAAATCCCCCACCGGTTCCGGTTGAAGCAGCTCGTAATTTGGGTTTCCAATTTGACAACGCCTTATTCTGTAAAACCCACATTAACAAAGTTACTGCAGCCTGCTTTGGCAAACTCTGTATAATCAGGAAATGTTTTCCATACCTCCCTCTTTATTCCCGCAGGACTGTTGTCCACGCCTTAATTACCTCTCATCTGGACTACTCAAATAGTTTGTATGTTGGACCTCCAGTTTACTGGATTAATCGGTAGCAGATCGTGCAGAATGCGGCTGCTAGGCTGATCGGTAACATTCCCTACCACCATTCGATCACCCCATTCCTGAGGAAGCTGCACTGGTTGCCAGTGACCCGTCGTATTCAATTTAAAGCACTGTTTTTTTCTTTCCGGGCCCTCAATGGCCTTGGCACAATCTATTTGCAAAATAGGCTTAAACCTGTCCACTCAACCAGAGCTCTCAGATCTAACAATCTCTGCCTTCTTGGTACCCTGCGTTTTCGTCAGTCCAGATTGGTGGGCAGGGCCTTTACTGTAGGGACCGCCAAACTCTGGAACAGCCTCCCATTGGATCTTAGGCTGACTTCATCGGAATCTCTGTTCCAGAGTAAACTGAAATCCTGGCTGTTTTCCAGTCTCTAGCTGCTACCATCCTTTTTTACAGCCAGTTGTGCGCTTTATAAGCTTCAAAATAAATAAATAAATAATACATATATCGGGATCATCTAGAATAGATCCATAAAGAGAGCAAATAGAGATAGGGACGTAATTCTCTGCTAAGTTATATTCTGCGATGGCCCAGCGCCCCAACTTGTCTTCTTTGACTCGTTTACAAATTCCCATACCATGTCTTGCTAAAATCGCCAGCTATCAAATCAAAGCCCAGATCTCTCAACCACCATCATTTGCTCCAGGGTATGTTGGTCTCCTGAAGACATACTAAAGCAATCCACATAAATCGGAGGTTCTTAGCCAACATGCCCCTTTTTTTCTATTGTTTAGTCCATATATACTTAATAAGCAAATCTGAATTTTACCCACCTTCCTTGTATTTGAAATTCTTAATACCAGATCTTTTCATAAGGTACACTTGATTATGAACAAAACAATCAACCCACAACGGCTTAACCTTCCTCCTCCTCCTCCCGCTATCCTCCACCAAACCATGATCTACCTCCCCCACCTTCCCCCTGAGGCTGTATAGTATTCGGTGGTAACTAACGAATATGTAAGGGCCTGTGGCACTGTTTTCAAAACAAAGAAGTGTAAACAAAAGTAAACACAAAAGGAAAGAGGTGTGAGAAACAGAGAGAAGTAAGTGCACTGGAGGAAGTGGAATGCCAGTAAATGAAGGTTTACTAACAGGTAAGAAATGGGTAACAGAGTGAAGGAAGGAGAATAAGATCAAACCTAACAAAATAAAGAAAGAGGGAAACTGACTGAGGTAAAGAGGAGGAGTGGTAGAAAGAGAGAGCAAAGAAGATTAACTGTAAGGGAGAGACATAGAGAGAGGGAGCAAGGGACTGAGAACGAGTGAGGCAGTTATTCTGTCACAATAAGAGAGTGATAAACTTATTTTTGATTCTCATACTTACCTTATTAATAATGAAAACTTAGACACTGATGCGAAAAAAGTTTTTTATTTCTTATACTTACCTTCTAAGATATAAAAAACGTAAAGATTTTTTAAAAATATAATATCTGTAAAACACAAGAAACAAATAAATTATAATGCATACAATGTATATTTCACAATACAAGAGAGAAGGGAGGAGATTAAGAGTCAAGAAAGATAGATGGCACATGCAGAGGGACACATGCCACAGGTAGAGAGTAAGATGGTGCAGGCAGAGAGTGAGATACAACAAGTAGAGGGTGAGATGGTAAGATGACACACGCACATACATATATTGTACAGACAGAGGGTAAGATGGCACACACACAGAGAAACATGAAACAGGCAAAGGAAGGCATAGCACAGTCAAGAGAGAGATGGTGAATGAGCGTGAGACAAGGGGAGTGAGGACACAGAGGGAGTGAAGGAAAGAGAGAGAAGGGGACTGAGTGAAAGAACAAAGAAAGACAAGTGATGGAGTGTGGGTGAGTTAAAGAGAGTGAGTGTAAGGGAAGGGCAGTGAGACAGTGAAGGGACAGAAGAAGTAAGGCTAACAGAGACAGTGAAGAAAGAGAAGTGAGGATGTCAGAGTTCAAAGGGAGTGACAGAAGGAGTAAGTGAAGTGGAGCAAGGTGAGTGAGGGAAGGTTAATGAGTAAGGGAGCAAAAGAAGGAAAGAGAGGTGAAGGGGAATATATCAGATGAACTGAGAAAAGGTAAGTGAGGGAAACAAGAATGAAGAAGGGGAGTGAAAGATAGGCATAAAGGGTACTGAGGGAAGCAGCCTAACGAAACAAGGGTGACGTGAGTGAGAGAAGGACAGTGAAGTTGAAGAAAGACAAATGATAGATGGTGGATATAGTCGAGTGAGCGTGAAACAATGGGAGTGAGTTTTTGACTGCACACAGGGAGTGAAGGAAGGAGTGATAGAAGAAGACTCAGTGAGGGATCAAAGAACGGAAAATGAGGTAGTATAGGTGAGGGAAAAGAAGTGACAGAAAGAGGTGATGGAGAGAGTCACGCTAAGAGACAGGGAGCGATGGAAGGATAGACAAAAAGAAAAAGAAAAAAGTTTTTTTGGCCAGTCATACTTACCTTATAAATGAAATATCTGTGGAAACGAAAAAACAAATCAGTTATAATACATTATTTATAATACAAAAGACAAAGCAGGAGAAAAAGGAAAGAGGAGTTAGGGAAGGGAAATAAGGGAGAGGGAAGGGGGAATTAGTGCACGTGTGTTAACAACAGTGAGTCTAAGAGAGAGGGAGTGATGGAAGAGTACAGAGAAATTAAGAGGACACAGGGAGTTTTGTAAAGGTGTGTTTGAAGTACAGTTAGTTGAATGACAGAAGGGGAATTAGTGAGTGAGCAAAGGAAGGAAAGAGAGGTGAAGGGGAGTGAAACAGAGGGACTGACTTAACATGAGTGGGTGAGAAGACTAAGAAGAAGAGGAGTGAAGTATAGGGAATGAGGATAAGTGAGGGAAGCACAATAAAGGGACAGGGGTGATGTAGGGTAAAAGAATGACAGTAAGTTTGATGAAACAGAGGTGATAGAGGATGAATAAAGACAAATGAGCATGAGACAAGAAGAGTATAAGAGTGAGGAAATAGAGGGAGTGAAGCAAAGAGTGAGAGAAGGGGACAAGTCAGTGACAAAATATGGATGAGTTAAAGGGAGTGAACATAAGAAAAAGGGAGTGAGAAACTGAAGGGATGAAAACAGTGAGGTTTTTGACATTTTAAATAAGCTGTATAATGTCCAGATGTTGTTGAAGGACCATCATGGAAAATAATTGCTACAGTTACAAAGGTTCTTCCTGAAATTGATAATTCAGAAGCCACAACATTTTTAATTAAAGTTGTTAAATTAGTTCCATCAGGTCTACATCGTTGTAACATTAACATTACGTACTGTCCATAACTTTGTATAAATAATGTTGATAGCATTGCAGAGTTACATTGGGTACAAACCATGTTTGGATCAGCTGCTCTAACTAGATTATTAAAAGACACTGATTTGCAGTCTGGTAAAGTCAAATATATAAATCTTTCAGTATCTACTGTTGTAGTACTTGAAAAGGAACAATTATCACAGACATGTTGCCATTTATAAGAAAGGCCAAAAAGATTTTTAACATCTATACCTTCCTCTTGCAATACAACAAGCATGTACATTAGAAATTCCTGACAATCTTGCTGAATATCCTGAGAAAATTGAGTTATACCAGAACATATGTCTAAATTATATCGAATATCAGAAACACTTTCTATATTTGTTCTATCACTGCTACATTTCTCAAACACAGTATTCAACAAACAACAAAAACTTTGATCCCGATTTTCAACAATCTGTTCTTGCAGACTTTGGAGAAAAAAACAACATTAACCACTACATTAGCATAGCAGTTGACACCAGAACTGTTCTCAAACTGAAATCCAACAATATCTTCAACAGAATCCTCTTTGCTTCTGCTTACAAATACTGGTTCATCTACTTTTCTTTTTTTTGCTACAGCCTTGCTACAATTGTTCTCATTTTTTCTTTTTTGGCCTACCACACACTTTTCAAATAGAGGATATTGAGGTAAATTTGGAGCATACTCTCTTCTTAACCTATTATATTCCTTTACACAATTTAGATCTGCACTAATCTTTGTCTCATCAAAATCAATCAAGTAAAATCCAGATAAAGTTTTGACTCGAGATAAAGCAACATATGCCATACCTTCCTTGAAGACAGAACTTCCAATATTCATCAAAGCACTATCTACACTTAAACCTTGAGATTTATGAATAGTTACTGAATATGACAAAGAAACAGGAAACTGTTTTCGGCGGACATATACATCTTTCACAAGCAAAAATCGAACAGAACAACGACTAAACTGTTGTACTTCTTCAATTCCATCAAATTTAATTTTCAAAAATTAAATTCCATCTCTATTTCGGTAATTCACAAAATCAACAACATGACCCATTGCTCCATTTACTAAACCTCTTTCCACATTTAAATTCCGTCGTAAAATTATACGACAATTTAAACATACATATAGAGTCTTTTCAAAACCAGCAGTTTTAGAAATTGTCTTCTCTAAAGAATCCAACTTTGATTTAAACTTTTCTGACAAAACATTAGTAACTCCTTTGTGCTCTATTTTATCAATAGCTTCCAGTTTCACAATCTCTTGATTTTCTAACTCTAACATTTTGTTGTTGAAGACTGAAGATTCTCGAAGAGTTGGCATCAAGCATATTACAGTGTTGTTTTCAGCAATTTCCTGATAAATAATCTTTGGGAGAATATTTTCCTTAGGAAAAAAAATTGAAATTAATCGTGACTCTAAAGCTTCTTTGCCATGTTCAGTTACTTTTCCAATTCTTACATCTTGTAGAATATTTTTATAATCTTCATCCTTTGCCTGTCGCATGTTTTGAAGCAGTTCTGCATATTGAAAATATAACCAGATATTCACATTTCCAATGCTTCCTAGGCACTTTCTTGTATCTTCATGCGTAAGCATCTTAAACACTGGTTGTCCTTTCACTGGAGTTAGCTGCAGTAGATCTCCAAAGACAATGATGTGTTTGCCTCCAAATAACACATCATACTCTGTTTTTAAGAATGTGTTGCATTCTTAAATGCACAAAAGCAAGCATCACATTTGAAACCATGCTTACCTCATCAATGATAAGAAGTTTCATTTTCTTCAGGACTCTACCAGCTTCACAACAAGCTTCTCCAGATAGCTTGTGATATTGAAATTTATTATCATGCTCTACTGGCAGCATCAATAAACAATGTAAAGTAATCCCTTTAATATTATGTGCTGCTAACTCAGTTGGAGCAGTAACAACACAAGACAGTGATGACTCTGTTCTTTTTTGCAGATAAGTTGCAATTGATTTAATCAGAAAACATTTCTTAGTTCCGGCTTCTCCACTCACATACAGTCGGACAGGTTCAAATGACGTACATGAGCACTCTTTTTTATCATGACGTAAACCATGCTCAATCTGTTCTGTGACTTCATTTTATATTTTTTTCTGCTCCACGTTTAGTTTATTTTCCAAATCTTCTAAATTAACTACATCCTCCTGAGCTTGTTCCATGGCTCTTTCCACGTCTTCCATGGCAGTGGCAGCTTCATTTTGAATAATTGGTCCTCCTAGTGGATCCTGACTCAACGAAACAGAACTTTGACTGTCTTGAGAACTGTCTCTAGCAATCTCTGCTGCAATGGCAGCTTCTTGCTGTATTTCATCGTTCAACATTTGCAGATAATTTGAAAAAACAGGACATTCTATGGTATCCTTGGTTGCATTGAAAGAATCTTCAAAACTGAGAAAATCTCCAAGTAGTTGCTTTTCTGAATGCCATGGCTTAAAGAGTTGCAAAATAGCTAAATAGTAAAATTCCCTTTTATCAGGAGATTCGCAACTCAATTTACGATGATTAATCAAATGTCCTTTTCTTTGTTTCACCAGACATCCTTCAGATCCAATCACAGCATATGCTCCTTTATTGATATCTTCTGTCATATTTCTCTTAAAAGTATAGCATTGCAGTACTTCATAGAGACAAACGTTCTCAAGATTACTACTTCTATTTGGATAATATGTATTCAACATGTTTGTCTTCAAAATATCTGTACTGTTTGGTTGAAACTCCGCCAAATACTCAATGTCTTATGCAGACTTCAAAACTCGGTTTCGTGTTGCAGCAAGACCTAGACTCACCCAAATGATGGATCTCGATTTGGCATACAGACTTGATGATGATAACCGATCTGAACATTTTTATGCTTCAATTTCTCGATGCGACAACATCTTCAAACTGTAACTGTATAATTTCTAACTTAGGCTCTTTTCATGCGAAATATCCTCCCACATTTCCTTCAGTTCCGTCTTTTCTGATTTTGTGATGTAAGACGTCAATCGAGCCACAGCAATAGAGTTGTCAGCAACATATTGAATATCCATGTTAGCATTCCACAAGGACAAAATGACTGGGTTGTAGTCATTTATATATTTGGACTCTTCATTTCTTTTCAAGTTGTACATATTTTTCGGTGATTTTTTTGTCACAATATGTCGCAGTGAAGACATAAAATTGTTCACTCTTCCTTTAGATATTACTGGTCATGGAAATCCAAAATGACATTTTGTGTAGCACTTCTTGCATTTGAACTTTCGACGACAGTACTTTCCACAGCGATGGGTTTGAAAGCATAAGACTTGATGTCGTAAATTGTCTTCTTCTGTACTTTTTGGAACAACACATGTTGAATATTGTTCAATGAAACTCATCACTTTGTCATCCGAATCTGTTCCAAATTTGGGAGCATCTTTGATCCATAGCAGCATATGTATGTGAGGAGCACCTCTTGCTTGATACTCCTTCCTCCAAAAGAAATCCAAAACCTCTCCAAGTGGAGGATTTTTTTTGTTTGTATCACACCATTTCAGATTCTTGTCTGTGTGCCAATTTTAACACTCTGCATGCATTTACTGCTTGTACCCATGTTAAACATTGCGCAAGGGGCTTGTAAATATGCCTTTATTTTTAGTATATTCTATCTCAACTTATGCCATTAGTAAAATCCTTTACGCATCTCTCACACCATTTCATATTCTTGTCTGTATGCCAATTTTAACACTCTGCATCATTTACTGCTTGTACCCATGTTAAACATTGCGCAAGGGGCTTGT
This sequence comes from Lissotriton vulgaris, assembly GCF_964263255.1. NCBI lineage: Eukaryota > Metazoa > Chordata > Amphibia > Caudata > Salamandridae > Lissotriton > Lissotriton vulgaris. The sequence continues at coordinate 1,965,579,301 of NC_141687.1, forward strand.
AAATATGCCTTTATTTTTTGTATATTCTATCTCAATTTATGCCATTAGTAAAATCCTTTACACATCTCTCACACCATTTCATATTCTTGTCTGTGTGCCAATTTTATTACTCTGCATGCATTTTCTGCTTGCACCCATGTCAGACATTGCACAAGGGGCTTGTAAATATGCCCCTCTTTATCTTATATTCCATCTCAATTGATGCATTAGTGAAATCCTTTATGCATCTCCCACACCATTTCATATTGTTTTCTATCTGCTATTCCTATCCCTCTCCATACATTCACTGCTTGCACCCATGTTAAAGGTTGCGCAAGGCGCTTCTAAAAAAGGAGCATATTTACAAGTCCAATGAAACCATTACACTATCTCTATACCAGCATTGAATCCAAGCATGAAAAACAATTTAAAAAGAAGTCTACCCTATAAACTAAAAGATACAAACTGTAAGCACACGCAGCTAAAATTATGGAAAAAGATGAAAATATAATTCCTTAATTCACATACACACACAGTGTTGTAGAAAAAGGTAGGGCTATGGCCTTTCTCAAGATTTGCCCGGCGCTAACCACCTTTGTACCATTCAAATTACCAAGCAATGAGACAGGCGCCGGAAACAGAAGTTTTATTCCGACGGAGCAGAACACATCAGATCGGACAACAAGGTATCGTCTCGAGGTGCTCTAACAGCCTCTCGGAGGCCTGGCCTCTTATACACTGGTTTATGGCATGTGACCTTTCTTTATTACAATCAGAACATTGTGAAGTAAGGAAAAAGACATCCCCGTAATCCTCGTGTCAATCCCACCCCCATATACTTCCACAATAGAGGTCCTCAACCTGCTGATAAGAGGAGGGGGTCATCACGCAGCTGAGTATTCTGCCGAGTCTTAGGATGTGTGCGCCTGATCATATCCCAGGGGGTGGGGAGGCCTTGATCAATAGAGGGTCCTTTGAAGAAGAGCGACTTCATACAATAAGGGGCAGTAAATGATGTCTCCTGGCTTAGGCGATGGCCTCGGACCTGTGTGGACAGCTGGACACGGGGGAAGGGGTCATAAAAGGAGTGGTATTCATGCCGCGTGGACAATCGAGCGCGGAGGGAAGGTTTATCAACAGAGGGGCATTCATGGGAGGAGAGGAGATGCTGGTCAGGCGCGAGCGTGACTCCCAAGGACAGGGTCATGCAGAAGGGTTATGCTCATGAGGGGGAGGGAGGGGGAGCCAGGGTGCGCGGGGGATGCTTGCTGGGTCAGAGGGGCGCGCTGGCGATTGATCGCGGACAGGGAGACCATGATACCTAAAATGGCTGTCGTGCACGTCGTACGTGGGTGACAAGCTGGCGCAGATGATGTTTAGATCGCAAACTAAAATTCCACAGTCCTCCCTTTTAACATGTCTCGCCAACTTGTCAGTTTGTATTTATCCCCATAAGGCCACGTATTTCTACTTCATAGAGGGGGCTCATGTGCTCATTTCGGAAGTCCAAAGTCTTTGGGCACATACAGTTAGAAACAAGGCCGCACAAAGATGGCAGACATTGGATACCTAAGCAACACCCACATAATATCACAACAGGTATCAGCACGAAGGAAAACAACCTCCAACCCCAGTTCTTCAAAGTGTCCCAAAACCAGCTCCCGAGCGACCATCCTTCTTGTTCTTGGTGAACCTCCGAGGAAAGTCTGTGGAGGTGTTCAATGGCTTTGTAGACTGAAGGCGAGTTGTCTGGCACGTAGGTGCAGCAGCTGGATCCGATGATGCGGCATGCTCCTCCTCGGTCGGCTAGGACCACATCTAGGACAAGGCGGTTTTGGAGGGTCACAAGGCGGACCGCCTGAAGCTCCGCCGTGTTGTTAGCGAGGATGCCAGCCGTGATGTTGATCGTTGTTTCTACTGCCTGGGTCAGGTGTCGGATAGCGCGGCTGTTTGCCATTGGGCCCCACAGAGGAACAAGTCCCTTTGCTGCATCTAGGAACTGGGCTCCAGTGGAATCGGCTTGTCCAATGTCATCTGCACGCCTCTGCCGGTGATGGTTGGCAGGGGCTACATACGTGGGTGGAAGAACGAAGGCAATGTAACATGTGCCCTTCCAACCTTTCGGGAGCCAGGTGTAAGCTTTGGTGCCACACACAAAGTACATATTTGGAGAAGCAACAAAGGAAGGGGGGTCAACTGAGTCCAATGTTCTGGTGATTCGGCAGGCACTGTGACCCACCAGCTGTGTTCCATGGCCTTCGAGACACACAAGACCTGTGACATTGATAACAGACAGAGCCACAGTCAGAGTGGCGGTAGTTTGTTTTTGCAGATGAGAGAAGGTGGTTCTGGCTGGATTGTGGAGTACCTGTACTTCAACACGTTCTTTGGCTGGAATGTCTTTAAGGAAGGTGGCGCCTGTGAGCGCGGGACACAGGGCAGCAGAGGTCTTTCCGGTTTTGTTCAGCCAGAACCCAGAGTAGAAGTGCGACACTGTCTGGCTGGAAGTGGCGTTGTCCTTGTGGCTCTCTTGCATGAGGATCAACCAGGCGAGGCAGGAGCCGTGAACTGAGAAAGGAGAAGGGATGAAGGGGATGGAGTGTCCAGTGGCATGCGGGAGCAACCCGCAGATCCAGCAGTTCGTAGCATTTGCAGCAAGGTTGTGCTGGTGCAACAGTTGCACGAAGGAATTGTTCCAGAATTCCCTGCGCCTCTCTCGGAGCTGAGGCGACAGAGAGATTAGGTGATGCTGTTTCAGGGGTGTTGGCTGTGCAGTAGGTAGCAATGCCTCATGAGCCGGTGTGCTTTCCTCCAGAATCCAGAAGGAGGTCATGAGGAGGAGGCAGAAGAGGAAGACAATAAAGAGGGCGATTGTCTTTGATTTGTGCAAATTGTCAGTCTTTGGGTTTCTATAGTGGGTATATTCTGTTTCTTCCATCATCTTCTCACCTGGTGCTTCCATCATCTTCTTATCTGGCGCTTTCATCACCTTCAAGGGGCTCGGTAGCGGGCAGAACCACAGACTCCGTTTAGCTTCTCTCCCGGCAACCCTTGGTTGTGCTTAGGTCACCGTTCTGAGATTCAACTTAGTCCGTGGCCTACTTAGCCGAAGCTCCCTCCTTTCGACGCAGGAAATACCCTTCTCTGGATGGTACAGTGGGATCAGAGAATTTTGCAAGTTCAAGTGCCTCAGTATCGGGATAACAGTTCAATGTTGGTCGGTCTTTGTTCAGGAGCTCTTCTTGGGTGTTGACGTTTTCAGTCGTGGCCAGGTTCGCAGAGACCTTTCGGCAGTGATGTGCGTGCAGCCAGTGCCTCTTCCCCTCCACTCGAAGCGCCGTCCGTGTGGTAATCAGCACTTGCCAGGGGCCCGTCCACCGGGGTTCCAGACTCTTGGTCCGCTGGAAATTTCGTATTAGAACGAAATCTCCCGGTTGGATGTCGTGGCCGGGGCCCCTGGAAGCATCGGGGATGGCCTGCTGCACCTGTTGATGAATGACAGACAACGTCTTAGTTAATTTGCACAAATAATCAGACAGTAGGACGTCCGGGACGTCATGAATGGAGGTCGGCTTGGGAGCGGTCCAGAGGTTCATCGGTCGCCCGAATACGACCTCGTAGGGAGTCAAATGGTGTTTAGTGGGAGTGGAGCGCATTGATAGCAGGGCCAAAGGGAGAGCGTCTGGCCATTTAAGTCCGGTGGTTGCCACTATTTTTGACAATTTCAACTTCAGTGTGGCATTATGGCGTTCCACCAGGCCGGCGGATTGGGGGTGGAAGACTGCGTGAAATCTCTGTCTCACCCCCAATCCTTTTAGGATTAGTTGGATAACCTCAGCTATGAAGTGGGGGCCATTGTCGCTCCACAAAATTCGACAAAGGCCATAGCGAGGGAAGAATTCTTTCAGTAGTACTTTGGCAGTTGTCATGGCAGTGTTGTCACGGGTTGGATAGGCTTCTACCCATTTGCTGAAGGCACATACGATGACTAGTACATACTTCAAGCTTTGGCATCTCCCTAGTTGGATGTAGTCCATCTGAAGGACCTCAAAAGGGGGATTGGGGGTCCCAAACCCTCCCCGGGGTACCACAGTTCCTTTCCAGGGGTTGTGTTGCAAACAGATAAGGCACTGTTGGACTAGGCGTCTGGCTGAGTCGGGGATTTTGTCGTTGTGCCAGACTTTGGAAATGAGTTCAATCATGGGTGCAGATCCTATGTGTGCGGGGGAATGCGCCATAGTCAGTATGGGGATCAGGTATGAGTCAGGCAGCAACCATCTGTTTGCATCTTTTGTTCGCCAGCAGCCCTCATCATCCTTCAGACCCACCCCTGCCCATTCAGTCAGTTTGTGAGGGGTGCTGGCCGACTGGATGTCTCTGATCATTTCCCTTGCGTCAGTCCATCTCTCTGCTTGTGACCTGGTCACATACATGCGTGTTACCGTCCTATTCTCAGCTGTGGTTCGTGCAGTGATGTCGGCCAGTGCATTCCCTTGTCCAACTAAGTCTGTCACCCTTTTGTGTGCCTGACACTTGATCACCGCTAATCGTTTGGGGAGAAGAACTGCTTCAATCAGGGCGGAGACTAGATCTCCGTGGAGGATAGGGGTGCCGTGGGACGTCAGGAATCCCCTCTCCCTCCACAGGAGCCCAAAATGGTGGACCACCCCGAAGGCGTACTGGCTGTCTGTATATACGTTCGCGGTGGTCCCTGTGGCTATGATGCATGCTCGGGTGAGGGCTATCAGCTCTGCTGCCTGGGCAGATCGTTGTGTGATGCAGGCTGTTTCAACTACTGTTCGGGCTGTCGTTACTGCATAGGCAGCTGAAGTGGTGCCATCTGGGAGTTTGATGCATGAGCCGTCTACCCATAGCTCTCCATCGGGGTCAGTGAAAGCAGTGTCTCGGAGGTCAACTCTACTCCTAGTTTGTTCGTCCGTGAGGGTCACACAGTCGTGTATGGGAGGGACGTCGGGGTCATTTTCAGGCAGGGGCAACAATGTGGCAGGATTCAAAGTCGTGCATCTCTTTAGTGTGATGTGGGGTGCAAGTAGCGTCAGTTCGTACCCTGTCAGTCGTGCGCTAGTCAGGTGTTGGGTCTTTGTCTGGTTCAAAAGGGTGTCGACTGCATGGGGTACTAACACAGTGAGAGGGTTTGAAAGTACGATTCCTTCGCTCTGACGGATAGAGACAGCAGCGGCAGCTACTGCTCGAAGGCAGGAAGGCAAAGCTCTAGCTACAGGATCAAGAGTGGCGGAGAAGTAGGCACAAGGGCGCTGCTTAGGACCAATCGATTGAGTTAGGACAGACAAGCGCATCCCTCCCTTTCGTGGGTGAAGAGGGAGAAGGGTTTGGAGTAATCCGGCGTTCCGAGGACGGGTGCTGAGCAGAGTGCATCCCGTAATTCCTTAAAGGAGGCTTGACACTCAGTGGTCCAAGGAAGCGGGGAGGGGACATCTTTGGTCAACAGGGCAAGTAATGGTTTCACAATGAGGCTGTAATTAGGTAACCACTGTCTGCAGAAAGAAGTTAGGCCAACCAAAGAGCGGACTTGCTTTTGCGTTTTTGGGACAGGGGTGTCTAGAATGGTTTGGATTCGGTCGGGTGTGAGTTTCCTCCCTTCTTTGGACAGGAGATGGCCTAGGTATGTCACTTGTGGCTGGCAGAACTGTAATTTCTTTTTGGAAACTTTGTGGCCATTGTCTGCAAGAAAGTGTAGGAGTTGGACAGTGGCTGTGATTGCCAGTGGGGTGGTGTCGGCTGCCAAAAGGATATCATCGACATATTGGATCAACACCACTCCATCTGGTAGCTGGAAGGCATCCAGCTGTCTTTTGAGGGCCTGGCTGTAAATGCTCGGGCTTTCAGTGTACCCCTGGGGAGCTCTACAAAATCGGTACGAGCGGGATTTTAGGGTGAAGCCGAAGAGATAACGGCTGTCTGGGTGGATGGGGATAGAGAAAAACGCATTCTTGAGGTCGATAACAGTGAAGGTGGTGGCAGTGGACGGGACGAGGGTCAGAATGGTGGTGATGTCTGAGACCACGGGGTATTGGGGTACAACCACTTTGTTAATCTCTCGCAGGTCGATGATGAAGCGGTACGCTTTCTCATCTCCTTCACCTTGTTTCTTGACAATGGGTAGGATTGGGCTGTTACAGACGTTGCTAACCACCTCTTCAACCACTCCTGCATCCACCAGAGATTGAATGATCGCTACCAGTGCTTTCTCGCCTTCGGGAGATATCCGATATTGTGGGAGTTTCGGGAGCATAGCGTCCTGTCTTACAGTTATATGAATGGGGTCAATCATCATTCGTCCCACATCAGAGTCATTTTTGGCCCATAGGTACGGAGGCAGAGTATCAAGCAAGGACAGGTCAGCATCAGTTATGGAGCACATGAGTCGTGTCGGGCAAGATTTGGGTATATCTGGGTTGTCGTACAGGATGACTCGGATTCCATCTGGGGAACACCTAATGGTCGCTCGAAAATGTTTCAGTAAGTCGATGCCCATGATGGCGTCAGGGGAGTTGGAGGAGAGCAGAAATGTTGTGTCAGTGATGTTGCTTTCTAGGTCAAAGGTGATAGGTACGGACAGGGGATTAGTGGAGGGCGTTCCATCGAAACCTATCGACGTAATGTGTGAGCCAGACAAGGGTGCCCTTGGAATCAGTCGTTTTGATAACACACTACGTGTCGCCCCAGTGTCTACCAAAAATGGAGACTCTGTACCCAGGACCTTAGCGGTGACATAAGGACCTTGGTGGTCAACACAGAGCTCGACTGGATCCCTCCCTTGCCCCTGGCAGTCCTATGCAAAATCAGGGGCATTCTCACCATCGGACAGTTGATATTGGTTCTGTCGGGGGCGGTCAAATGTGTTCAATCTCCCTGATCTGTCATTGTTGGTGTCGTTTGTGTGCCCTCGTCCTTGTCCTCTGTTTCTCTGACCACCTGCCACATCCCTGGGGTCCCTATTTCTATTCATCTCTAGCAGAACCGGACACTCGGATTTCCAGTGGCCGAATCCTTTGCAGAAGGCGCATTGGTCATTGCTAATGTCTCTACGTCCAGTGTGTGGTGTTGGGGAGTGATCTTTAGGAGGTAGATTTCTGGGGGTGGTCGATTGGTAGTCCCCCCTTTGGTGTTCCCGTCCTACCGCTATACCTTGTATCTGGGCTATCATTACCCTTTCCTTTAAATATTTCTTCTTTTTCTCGGACGCCCTATCATTCTCATTCTTTTGGTGCTCGTAATACTGAGCCATCTGAAGGATAGCTGCGGGTTTGGAGGCCCCCCAACTACTCTCACTCGTCTGCAGTTTTTGGGAGACCTCTTGTGTTAGGCCCTTTACATAATTTTGTACAAACAGGTGCTGTCCGGTTGCGGTGGTCATGTCTTGGCCACTGTAGTCGGAGAACACTGTCTCGAATCGGGAGAAGTATTCTGACACATCTTCCTGGGGTTTCTGTCGACAGGCCGTGACTATCGACCAGTCTACCTTTCTTTCTGGGATCAGTGTCTTTAACTTCTGAACTAGTTTGTCTGGGAGTTCCAGTATGTCCTTTACTGGTTTCCTTCCCGGCTCTCGCTGTCTATCTAGTTTACCGAGTTGGTCCCAGGTATGTCCAAACAGATCCGTGTGGTCAGCCTTCCGGATTTGCTTCCACATGTCAGCTGGCAGGCATAACCCGAAGAACAAGTCAATGTCCGCTAAAGTCATTATCGTCGAACCCAAGGCTGTGCCTAATTCGGTATAGAATGCTGTTGGGTTCTTTCTTAAATCGGGCAGAGTTTGTTTAAAGGTTAGGATATCTTGCCGGTCCCATGGTTGGTAAACCCAATTATACACAACTCTCCCTTTTGCATCTGCGTGATTAATATCGTCGCTTGTTCCCAGGCCACGTGGCGGGATCCAGTAAGGGGCCGCCTCTCTGATGGGCATCATAGTATTGGCTACTTCTATTGAGGTCGTTTCAGGGACTGTAACCTTGGCTTCTGGTTTTTGTTCCGTGAGGTGGCGGAGGACCCCAAGCATCTGCATGAAGAGCTCCGTCGCCTCACATTCAGTCCCATCTCCAACATCAATCTTCCTATACAGCGTTGTTAGTTTAGCGGGACCCTTACTTTGATACCTATCTTCATATGCGTTCAGGGTTTGGTAGCTGAATCGCAAGATGAAATGCCGCCTGTGGCTGTCGGCATGTGAGTTATATACGCTCATTGTGTAATCCTCGCTCTCCCTTCGTTCTACTAATGTCTTTGCTATTTTGTCGATCCCATCCCGCTCATCTTTGCTCAACCTATTTGGTCTGGCTGGTGGTTGTTTGCTAGCCTCAGGGTCGTCTGACGATGTTGTTAATGTGGCTGGTGCAGAGGCCGTGAGGGCTGGTGCACTAGCATTAAGGTCACTTTCGCTCGTACTCGGGCCTTGCAAGCTTTGTTAGCAGGGGGCATATGGAGGGGGCATGTAGATGATTGGGGGACCTAGCAGTAACTCATCGCTCGCCCGTTGTTTGGAGGGCAATTCAGGGTAGAGTGCAGAGGGGGTCCTCACAGGACATTGACCTGTCGACCCTGATTCTTGGTTTTGTGCAGCTTCTTTTCTTTCTGTTATTTCTTCTTCTAGTTGCTTAGCGGCTAGATGGGCTGCCTTTCGTAATTCTTTCCCTATTTTTGCTTCTTCCCTTTTCTTTCGTTGTTCCGTTTCTTTGCGCCACATGCCGATACTATCGAGCATAGTGGGCATGGTTTTATTTTTCTGGAGCGCTATTTCCAATGTTTTTATTTTATTTTCATTAAAGGAACCTATCAGTGGCCACTGACTTTCAGGGTTCTTCTTGGTATATTTATGCCATAGCTTAGTATAAGCTATAGCGACTAGTCCATGCTTAGTGAACATGTCCTTATTAGGGGTGCCTTCCAGTGGGGCTGGATGGTTCATCTCTAATAAGCGGTCCGGGCTGTACAGGCTACCAATCAGTGGGGAGAAGATAGGCATGACGGGTTACAACGGGGACAAAGGTCTGCACTACCTATCTTATCACGGCGGGCAAAGACTAGACAGAATATTTCTATTCTCCGTTGTTTGCCGGCGGTGAATACCTCAAAAGAACCAATACCGAACAATCAATGTTCGGTCAATCAAACAATCAGAGGGGAGAATAAGTGGGTGCGAAAAAGGTTTGCGTTACTCACTCTTTCTCTACCTGCAAAGAGAGACCTTGTTCTTCCCTGTTTGCGGACAAAGAATCTCCAGACAATAATCCACGAACGATAGTTCGGGAAAACAGTGGGGGAGGAAGATAGGCACGACGGATTACAATAGGGACAAAAGTCTGCGTTACCTATCCTTCACTGCTTGCAAAGAGAGAGCCTGTTGTTTTCTCCGTTTGCAGACGGTGAATCTCCAGAGGTTTCAACAAAGCGTAATACTAGTATTATTCAAACAAAACAATCATTTCTCAGTTTGTCGTGTCTACACGACCTTACCCGGACCGCATGGACGGTTTCCTGTCTTCTGGATCCAGCGCCCGATCGTCCTCTCTTCTTCGTGATGTTCGTGGCACTCCTGATGGTTCCCAGTCAGGACCGTAGATTACTCGAGAGAGGTCTGTTCGGAACTAGTGAAGGTCGGATGATCGGCTGTCAGACGAGGGTCTATCAGACACGAGCTCTTCCCGATCGTTGCAGTCGTTCACTCTATCGTCGGGACCTCTCCCACTGGATCCACGTGTCGCTGATGGGCCCCACGCTTTGGGACGCCAATTGTAGAAAAAGGTAGGGCTATGGCCTTTCTCAAGATTTGCCCGGCGCTAACCGCCTTTGTACCATTCAAATTACCAAGCAATGAGGCAGGCGCCGGAGACCAGAAGGCAGGAAACAGAAGTTTTATTCCGACGGAGCAGAACACATTAGATCGGACAACAAGGTATCGTCTCGAGGTGCTCTAACAGCCTTTCGGAGGCCTGGCCTCTTATATGTTATGTTATGTTATGTTATGTTAATTATTCATTTCTATAGCGCTCGGCTACTCAAAAAGAGTGTCCCGGCGCTTTATTGGAGAAAGAGAAAAAAACTGCGACATATTAACATAACACCAGATAAAAGAATAAAAGAAGCGTGAGCCAAAGATTCACGAGAGACCGGCTACTGAGTGAACAGCCAAGTTTTAAGGCCTTTCCTAAAAGCCAGCAAGCTAGTGGCTCCCCGCAGAGCCAGTGGCAAAGAGTTCCACAGCTGTGATGCCAGCAATCCGAAAGAGCGGCCTCCGAGGCGCGCTTTCTTATACACTGGTTTATGGCATGTGACCTTTCTTTATTACAATCAGAACATTGTGAAGTAAGGAAAAAGACATCCCCGTAATCCTCGTGTCAATCCCACCCCCATATACTTCCACAATAGAGGTCCTCAACCTGCTGATAAGAGGAGGGGGTCATCCCGCAGCTGAGTATTCTGCCGAGTCTTAGGATGTGTGCGCCTGATCATATCCCAGGGGGTGGGGAGGCCTTGATCAATAGAGGGTCCTTTGAAGAAGAGCGAATTCATACAATAAGGGGCAGTAAATGATGTCTCCTGGCTTAGGCGATGGCCTCGGACCTGTGTGGACAGCTGGACACGGGGGAAGGGGTCATAAAAGGAGTGGTATTCATGCCGCGTGGACAATCGAGCGCGGAGGGAAGGTTTATCAACAGAGGGGCATTCATGGGAGGAGAGGAGATGCTGGTCAGGCGCGAGCGTGACTTCCAAGGACAGGGTCATGCAGAAGGGTTATGCTCATGAGGGGGAGGGAGGGGGAGCCAGGGTGCGCGGGGGATGCTTGCTGGGTCCGAGGGGCGCGCTGGCGATTGATCGCGGACAGGGAGACCATGATACCTAAAATGGCTGTCGTGCACGTCGTACGTGGGTGACAAGCTGGTGCAGATGATGTTTAGATCGCAAACTAAAATTCCACAGTGTGACCCTTATAAAAAATATTATAGCCACGCATTTCAGCAAAAATCATTTAGCATGGTAATTCGATTTAGACACAGAACACAACCCATTTCAATATGCACTACATTACATTGCTGAAACCTAACTCATTTCAAAATGTCATTTCTAATATGCACCATTCAGTTAACATTATGGAAAAAGCAGAAAATATAATTCATTAATTCACACAGACACTCACTGTGATCCTTGTCAAAAATCTTTAAGCCACACATTTTATCAAAAAACATTTAGCATGGTAAATCATTTTACAGACAGAGCACAACCCATTTAAATGAGGGCTACACTACAATGCAGAAACCTGACTCATTTTCAAAATACAACAGTAATGAAGCTCAATATGCTTGTTATGCTTCCCAATACTGCAAACAGCACTCTCTCTATATTACTCACCTTTAAAATCACTTTTGAAAATATGGAACAGTGTCAAACACACAGCAGATTTTCTTTTTTTTTTTTTTTAAATTTTTGAAAACCTTTATTGAGATCAGAACACACAGCTATTCAGCCTAACATCCCGGAGGCAAGGCAGCAGGAATAAAGGAGGCCAATAGTGTCCAACATTGGAGACATAATCATCAAAGGTTAAATTTTATGATAGAAAAACAACAACAGGCGCCCGTGGGCGCGAAAGTGGCAGTAAGTAAAATGTGACGCTGGGTGTCGGGGATGGGTAGGGAATAAGGCAGGAAAACTATCAAGAAAGGCAGATTGCAGGATGGGAAGGAGGGGGGTGGGGGAGGGTATCAGGAGAAAGAATTACATTGAAGCTCAGTTGGCGTCACAGGTCAGGGAAAAACAGTATCGTGTTGGTCAATTGGTTCAGGCGGTTGGCACACGCCCCCCCTATAGTCGTTCCATGCTCCCCAAATTTTCGTCCAAGTCCGCGGTTTCCCTCTGGCCACATAGACTGTCTTTTCCCTAAACATACACCAGTCCATGTTGGCCTTCCACTGCACCAATAGAGGGGCCTCAGTCGCACCCCATCGCTGGGCTATGTCCCTCTTCGCCACCATGTTCCCAAGGGTGACCCACCTAGTTTGCGCGACATTACGGTCGGACGGCTCCCAGACATTCAAGAGGCATCGACGGGCCTCCGCCTGGGAAGCCACGCCAGTAACCTCCGCCATCACGCGGTGGACCCTCCTCCAGTAGGAGGCGATCACCGGGCAATCCCAGAGGATATGTAGGAAAGTGGCAGGAGCCCCACAACCCCTGCGGCAAAGACCGTCAGGGGAGAAACCCATGCGCATCAATCGGGGCCCAGTCACGTACACCCGGTGCAGGACCTTAAACTGTACAAGGCGAAGACGGGAAGAAATGGCAACCTCCTTAGGAGAGGAAACCGCACTCTGCCAATCCTCGTCGTCCAATTCAAGGCCATCCGCCACCCACTGATCTCTCAAGCCAAGGAGGAGGTCTGTGCGTGCATTTATCAACTTCTTGTACGAAAGGGAAATTGCACTGTCTGGCATATGCCCATCCAGGATCCTATCCTCCAGCGGGGAACTTTCAGGAATGACGCCGTCCGGCGGGGAGGCCGAAAGCAGCGCATGTCTCAGCTGCACATAACGGAAGAACTCCGTCGCGCCCAGCTGGTACTCAGCCTGTAACTGGGGGAAGGTCTTAATCAAACCCCTAGAGAGCATGTCCTCAACCCTGCTAATGCCAATGAGGTCCCACTTGTCAAAACCTTTGGTGTGCCACAGCCTACCCAGGATGTCGGAGTCAAAGAGGGGAGTGAACCTCGTGAGCCTGCCCTGCCATCCCTGCGCCTTGGTAACCGCTTTCCAAATGCGAACTGCCGTACGAGTGGGGCCCGTCAATTTGCGGTCGAAGGATTTGGAGTATAGGGCACGGTAGTAATTTCCGCCGCCCATCAGCCATCTATCCATGGCGTATCCAGGGTCCACCACTGGGCCGTAAAACCCATGGTTCAGGGCAGCTAGCTGCGACGACCAATAGTACCGGCGCACATCGGGGAGGGCAATGCCCCCATCATACCAAGGGAGCGTGAGTTTGTGGAGGGCGACACGGGGGCGACCCTCCCAGAGGAGATTGCGAAGAAGGCCTTCGATGTCACGGAAGTAGCGGGCCGGGACAGGGTCTTGCGTGTTTTGTAGTGCATACAGGAATCTGGGCAGAGCCATCATCTTAAAAAGGGCGGCGCGGCCCAGGAGGGAGAGTGGCAGGTGGCGCCAGCTGTCGACGTCGCGTCGCAGCCGCTGAAGAGGAGGGAGCAGATTGTTGTCATATCGGAGCTTGGCATTACCGGATATGTATATACCCAGGTATTTAAAACCGCGCCCCTCGGGAGGCGCGGGGTATCCCCTTTGAGGACATAGAGAGACGACTTGGCCCAGTTAATAACCAGGCCAGAGTACCGCCCAAAAAGTTTGATGACGTCGCAGGCCACAATAAGGGATCTACCCGGTGAAGACATGTACAGCAGTATGTCATCAGCGTATAAGGAGACCCTGTCCTCAAAGCCAGGAGCCCATTCGATACCTCTCAAGTCGGGATGTGAACGCAGCTGCGCCGCAAGGGGTTCGAGAGCCAAGGCAAACAACAGGGGGGACAAGGGGCAACCCTGCCTGGTACCACGACGCAGGGGGAATGGTGCCGACAGGCGACCATTGACTGCAACATTGGCCATTGGGTCCGCATAAAGGAGTTTCACCCAACTAACGAAGACCGGTCCGAACCCGAGTTTGGCCAGAACCGCCCACAAATAAGGCCATTCTAGCGAATCAAAGGCCATAGTGGCATCCAGGGATGCCAACACGGCTGGGTCTTTAAGAGTGTGGGCCCGGGCCATAACCCCATGAAGGCGGCGCAAGTTCAGGGCAGTGTTACGGTGGGGGATGAATCCAGATTGATCGGGGTGCACGAGATCGCCAATAACTCCAATCAAACGATTAGCCAAGAGTTTGGCAAGGACCTTAGGCTCCACATTAAGGAGGGAAATAGGACGGTAAGAACGACAAACGTCCCGTGGTTTGCCTTCCTTGTGGATGACCACGATGGTAGCCAATCGTTGGTCCAGGGGGAGGGAGCCTCTCTCAAAGGATTCCAGGAACATCTTACGGAGATGCGGGGAGACTGCGTCCGATCGGATTTTATATAGTTCCACTGGTATACCGTTAGGCCCAGAGGCCTTGCCGGAATTAAGTGAACGGATCGCAAGGTCAACCTCGTCCGCGGTGATGTCCCTATCCAGGTCCTCCCTGTCTTCCTCGGAAAGACTGGGCAGGTCGATATCAGAGAGGAAGGTCGTTGAGTCCGCCTCCGAGAACTCCGAGGCAGACTCATAAACTCCCCGGAAGTAGTCTGCGAAAGAGTCCACAATGGCGCTGGGATCCGTAAGGATCGTACCGTCATCTCCAAGAAGTTCCGGCACCACTCGGCTGGCCATCTCTCTTTTGTCGAGCCAAGCCAACAGCCTCCCGGCCTTATCGCCCACATCATAGATGCGGCCTTGCTGTTCCTTGGCGAGAACAAGAGCGGCATTAGTGGCCAGGGCGTGGTACTCCGCTTGTTTCAGCGAGAGATTGTGGAGGGCCAGGGGGCCCGGATCGGAACGCACCTGGGCCTCGAGGCGTAACACCTCCTGCTCAATAGCCAGCATATCCGAATCTCTGCCGCGATGAGTGCCTGGGCCTCGCCACGGAGCACCGTCTTAAAAGCTTCCCACAGTGTAACGGCCGAGCCCACATTTTCGGAGAAATATAGGTCAATAGATTTGGCCAGAAGGGAGCGGGTCTTGAAATCACGAAAATACCAAGGATTGACCGCTGCCGGGCGCTCCGACAGAGTCACTCCAAAGTCGAAGGAGACCCATAGCGGGGAATGGTCGGAAATGCCCCGAGCAAGAAAGCGGGCCTCAGACACGGCAAGTGCGTCCGAAGCCAGCGTAAGGACATAGTCGATACGTGAGAGACTCCCGTGCGCGCCCGACAGGAAAGAAAATTGACGGAGGGTGGGGTGCAAGAGCCGCCACGCGTCCACCAGCCCAGTAGACTCAAGGAAGGACGGCAGCCACATCTGTGGTCCACGTAGGTCGCGAGGCGGTTGGCGATCGAGAAGACCAGAGCAAACCGAATCAAGGTCACCCCCCACAATCAAACGACCAGCCGGCATAGACAAGATGGCACCACCAAGGTCATGAAAAGTACTAGACTGGAGCCCTGGGGGGACGTACACAGACAACAACGTGAGGGAACGCCCTTCCCATCTCCCGGCTACGGCGGCGTACCTCCCCCTATCATCAATCAAGGTGGTCTCTATCTCTAGGGGAAGGGATGCACGCACAAGAATTCCCGCCCCCCTGGAGCCGGAAGAGAACCCCGAATGCGCCACCATTTTATAACCTTTGCGATTCAGGGCTTTACAGGCATTGCCCACCAAGTGCGTCTCCTGAAGAAGTACAACATCCGGCATATGCCGTTTAACCAATTGAATAACCACCCCTCTCTTGATGCGATCACCCAACCCGTTAACATTCCAACTAAGAATTTTCAACACCCTACCCCTCATCCCTCCACCGCCCGCCCCACCCATCACCCAAAGACACTTGCATCAAAAAAAGTCCAGGATCGTCATTGTCCGTGTGCCACAAAAGAGAAGAAAAGAGAAACACAAAACAAAACAAAACCGTACCCAACCAACCCCCCACCCTGCACCCCTGCATTAGACTAAAAAGCCCTCCCAACCAGCAGTGTGCCTGTCGCCCCATTAACTACTCTACAGAAGACCCAGAGGAGGAAGGAATCCCCGTGGAATCGTCCCGCCACCCACCATAAAAATAAAGGAGAGATTAATCACACCAAAAACAGCAGTCCGGCGGTCATTCGAGGCAGGGGTAGCCCCAGCTCCCAGTTCATTCTTGCCGCTCCGCTCCGCCCGAGGCGCCTCCAACCTCTTCCTCACGATCATCCCGCTCTGGTGTTACAGTGTCCAGCCACTCGCTCACATTCTCCGGATAGTCAAAAAAATAGGCACGGCCCTTGAATTCCACACGGAGCTTCGCAGGAAATTGCATAGAGTATTTGAGACCCATGTCTCTGAGGCGTCTCTTGACTCCCGCGTAGCTCAGCCGTTGGCGTTGCACCAGCCTGGTGAAATCCGGGTAAAAATGCACCTCCGCGTTTTGATATTGTAGTGGCCCGTGCGATCTGGACGCTTGGAGGATCGCATCTCGATCTCTGAAGTTGAGAAGGCGTGCCACAATAGGTCGCGGCGTCGCCCCCGTTTTAGGTGGACCCCCTGGCACACGGTGGGCACGTTCCACCGAAAAGAAACTACTCAGTCCAGAGGGCGCCAGATGTGTCTTAACCAGTTCTTCCACAAAGAGATCTGCTGCGCCATCCTCGGATCCTTCCGGAACCCCCACTATGCGGACGTTCTGCCGCCTGGCTCGCCCCTCAAAGTCCTCCAGCCGCTTTGAGAACAGATCGGCAGTCGATCGCAGGTTCCGGACCTCAGTTTGCAGTTCAGAGACATCCGAGGTCAGACTAGTGGTCTTAATGTCAAGCGCTCTCACACGGTCGTTCGTCTTGCCCAAGTCGGTCCTGATTAGGGAAATATCGATGGCCATGGAGTCCACTTTATGGGACAGAGTCTCGTGCTGCTGTTGTACGTCGGCACGGAGGCTGGTAATGGCACCCATAATGTCCACAAGGGTAGGATCCGAACCATCCGGCGGGCCAGTCACTGGGGTTCCCTTGGAGACAGCTCCCGACGTAGGTGGCGACTTGAGATTAACATACCGCTCCATGCGGTTGTTCTGCGTCTGCGGTTTGCCCCGACCACCTTTATTTGATGCCCTCTCCGGATCGCCTCTGCCCGCCATGTTGGGTCCTCGAGAACAAAGGACCGATGGCCGCAGGTCAGGGTCCACAGCCAGGAGGCAGTCGGAGCAGAAAGTAACAATCAGGTCGACGAGGGCAAGGCTAGAGCACAGCGTCTTCACCAAGGAGATGGCAGGCAGGGCCCGTGTAGTCCGGTCGAGCGAAGTGGCGAAGTGACGAAGTCCGGATGGACAACGGCACCGTTACGGAGCGGAGTTCAGCTCGACGTAACTTCGCTCAGGAGTCACCGATTTGGGAACCGATTGCAGTCCCCGCCCCAGCAGGCCGTCAGCATTACAGTGCCACCAACGTGGACCAGGATTTCAGGCAGGATAGTTGCGGTGGATCGGACGGTCCACGGAGCTCCGAGCTTACGCGGCCATCTTGGTCGCCCGCGAAGCTCCTCCTCCCACAGCAGATTTTCTTAAGCAGAATCTCTGAAATGCAACTCAGACACTGGAACCAGAAATGGCACACTTTCCCACTCATTCTTCACACATATCTCAGGTCTTAACCAATGAAATGTCTTCCCACACTATTTCAAAACTAAACTAACATTTCAATTGGTTCTACATTCTCACACTTTCAACCTCACATAATATTCACCCATCCCCCTAGTGCTCATTCAACCTGTTACCATGGTAACTCCCACCTAAGAAGGACACAGGTAAAAAGTTCATCATACTATGTTGCAATGAATCCAGCAAGATTGTTTGATTTTTCAATATAACAGCTAATCATGTGCAATGTTGCTTTCAATTACCTTTTCTGAACCATTGGAATTGCTTCTTTTAAAAAACAAAACTATGCACCCTAATATGCTGTGCTGCATTTTGAAAAAGCACCAACCATTTCTTAAATTTCAAGTGCAGTGAATGTAATCCTCTTTTTTTATCTAAACTGCAAGCTTTACAAATGCCATTTCAGTTACAGCCCCATCTGAGTACAACCAGATCTACCTTAGTACTCCTTACAAATTAACAACTCACCTTTTAGAAAACTGTTGAACAGTAAATTCTGTGTCAATCTCACACCTCAGAAGTATACCTCAAACACTAAAATCTCAAAGTGACTGTGTTTCCCTCTCATTTCTCATACATATTCACATACCAAGCCAATCACATTTTATCACACACAAAATCAAAACCAAAGTAACATTTTAATTGGTTCAAATTATCAACACTTTCAAACTCACATAATGTTCAACCTACCCCCAATGCTCTCTACCATTTACCATACAAACTCTCCACAAAACACCTAACTAAACCCAAAGGTGAAAGAGTCATCACTCAATGTTGCACTCAACCAACATCTAAACACTGAAACGTGTTATTTTAATGTATTTCTTTTTTGTCTTTTTGAGCCAAAGTCCGCGCACGGTGCACGGACCCCGCAATTTTTAAATTTTTTATTTTTATTTTTCCAACCTTCGGGGTCCTTTACAGACCCCATGACACAACCTAGGGGGCTCAGGAATCTCTACCCTGCCTCCTTGTCAACTATTACACTTCTGTTTACAACCTGCCACAAAAACAAGATGGCGGACAACACTTCCTCATTTCGACTGACTGGAATGTTGACAGACGTCCAACAGCCAATCAGAATTCCGTGCGCGGATCTTAGCGTGCACGTGCAAGGACAGTGCAAGGACGGTGCACGCCCGTTTGTAAAAAGTCGATTTTCTCAACAATTACTGAAGGGATTTTCACCAAATATACAAAAGTCACTTCTGCATACAAGGCTCTACCATTTTGCCAAGTTTGCAGTAATTCCATTCAGCCATTCGGGCTGTAGCTGTGTTTAAAGGTCCTATGGAAAATTGAATTGGACTCAATTTCACATTCAATTTTCTCAAAAACTACTGGAGGGATTTACACCAAACATACAAAAGGCAGTGCTGCATACCAGTCCCTACCATTTTGCCAAATCTGGTGTAATTCCGTTCAGCCATTCGAGCTGCAGCCTTGTCAGAATGTCCCTAAGGAAATTAACATGGGGAAAACACATTTTGGGACCCCCCTTTTTTCTCGGCCCCTGCTTGACGAATCCCCCCGAAACTTTCAGGGAATAAGCGAGGCAAATTTAAGGAAAATTACAGGCAGATCCCTCAATTGGCGCCAAAGTTATTCCCAATAGAATTTTCGGAATTTCCTATGGTAACTAGCTCCTAATTATATATACCTACTGGCGACCGCCAGTAGGTTGTATATATATATATATATATATATATATATATATATATATATATATATATATATATATATATATATATATATATATATATATATATATATATATATATATATATATGATTGTCTTAGGATCATTTTGTAGAAAGCGGGAGAGGGGTCATGTGATCAAGCCTCGTTTGGGAGGTGAAACGCGTTATGGCGGATGGCTGGTGTGATTAAGAAATAAATCACCGAGAAATTTTGCACATATTCTGGGCTCACTCTCGTTATTCCTGAAAATCTGTTGAAGAATGATGTTTTCGTAATATATATATATATATATATATATATATATATATATATATATATATATATATATATATATATATATATATATGATTGTCTTAGGATCATTTTGTAGAAAGCGGGAGAGGGTACTAAGCAGAAAAAATTGTATAGGCAAGGTCAAAAGCCAATCAAGAGTAAAAAGAAACTGTCAAAAGAAAGAGTGATAAGAATAATAAGGTCTCTGAGTTCAGGCTGGTTACCACTCTCTGTAAGGAGGAGGGCACAATCTGGAAAATAATTCATACGTACTGGCATTTGGTAACAAATGATCCCGTGCTTGGAAAACTTGTCCTAAAGAAACCAGGAGTTACTTTTACGAGAGCCAAATCAATGGACAGGTTGGGCAAAGCTGTCTGGAGGGGTCAAGCTAAAATAATTGGGTATAGAGAAGTGCAAGCTTTAGCAAATGCAAAGCTTGCAATTATTGGGTCAATAAGAATGAGTTTTTCTCCCCTTTTGATAAAAAGCCACACAATATTAAAGGGTCCTTTAATAGCTAAACTGAATATTTTGTATATGTACTGACATGCCTGTGTGAACTTTTTTATGTAGGTCTAAATGCCGAAGAAGATTTACATACACATCTTTAGGGCTAGCAAAAGGTTTTAAGTGGCATTCCCTAACATGAAGATTGAGAAATTGATGTAATGGAGAGAGTTACCATCTGAACACTTGAGTGAGAGGGCACTTTTCAAAATCAGAATTGCACACATCAGTGATAGTTTATTGTCTATTAGAGACTACTGCCCAACGCACGTTAACTAGCAAGAGTTATGGTTATTAAATGACTGCTTTTTCGCCCTATAAAGATATGGCTTTCTTCAAGTGGTAATTAAGCATGGGCGAATTTTGCGAATCTGGCGTTCGCGAATTTTGGGAATTTGCGAACTGGCAATCCGCAAAATCCGCGAATTCTCGTGGATTTTTTTTGTGTTCGCAAGGATTTCTGCCAGTTCGCAAGGATTTCTGACAGTTCGCGAGGGTTTTGTACCAGTTCGCAATTGCGAACTTACATGTCAGCTCGCAACGGTTACGATTATGTTGTTTCTACGTCTGGTTCATCATCACAGGTTCCCAGCACCCTCTGTTTCACCCCTGCCACCCTCTGTTTCACCCATGCCACCCTCTGGTACATCAATGCCACCCTGTGGTTCATCATCACTGTAGATTATGGGGGGAAAAAGCAAGCACACCTGCCTGCTTCAACTGACATGAATTAATTTGGGGTTGATTTATTAATGTGTCACTGTTTTAAAATTCCAGTCTGGCACCTGCTTCCTTATCTGTAATTTGCTTTCTGTTGCAGTGCAATTTTTTTTCCAGGACCTTTGTGGCCTACTTGTAGCTATTCTATGAGCCTGCTGTGAGGGTCAGAGCAGGGTCATACAATTGTTGCAACTAGCAACTGAACTCTGGAGGGGCCCTTGTCAGGAAGCACTACAGGGAATGGTTTCTAATGATGAGTTTGAACTTTTGAACCTGCTTTCACTTTTGCAAAACTCGTTTTTCTGCAGAACAGCATTACAGCAACTGTAATGCCCCAAACAAGCTTATATGAGAAAGTTGATTTCGAATCCAAAAGTTATCCAAAGAAAATCAAAAGGCCTCAAATCCAAAAAAGTGCAGGCAAATGTCAACCTGAGGAGTTATTCTGATAAAAATCATCATTTTCAGAAGGTCTATGCTGCTTGCTAGTAGATTTCTTGTGCAGAATTGCATTTTTTGTAATTTCGCGAGTGCGAGATTGTTGCTGCCCGACGCACCTACATGTTCGCAATTGCGAACTTACACCGCACGCCGCAAAATTGTATCACCAAGAAAAAAAAATCTGCTGCGTGCGAATTTGCGGATTTTCGGTAAATTCGCGAGCTTTCACGGATTGCGAATTTACCGAAAATCCGCAAAATCCACGAGCGGAACGGATTTTCTGCCCATGCTTAGTGGTGAACCATCAGTATTGTGTAGGTTACTAAAGACACTGCTCCCACACAAGGGTACGTGCAAAACATACTAAGCGAATGTCAGCAGTGGTAGGATAATAAAGAATGAAGCTAACAAGGGACAGTTACATTTATATTTAATTATTTATACTCCTATTTGAAAAATGTGTGAAACATTGCTGATCAAGTGAATTAGTAATGTACTTAAGCCAAGCGGCTAACTTTTATGTGCATGTTTCAATAAGCTATTTAGCAAAAATTCGCAATTTCAATGTATTATTGAGTTTGAAACATTACCTGAAAAAGCACGATAAACTGAAGAATAGGAGAGTTTATACATAAGATGACTAATTATTTTACATCAATTGGATATGTTTTTGATTATTTGAACTATTTGCACAGTGACGAAAAAACAATAGTAATATTGATAGGAGTATTTCTTTATTACATACAAGTTAACTGGTAAACTGAGGTGTGGTGTTTCATGTTATGGGACGTAGCACCTATCGGTGTGATGGATGAAGAGGTGTGAGAGAATGCTGCCATCTTTGTAGTTAGTAGTCTATTGGCAGCCTTGAGCAGCTCTCCAGGTCCTTTTATGGTATGCATTTTAAGTTACAGACCATCATGGCAGTTACCACACCAGTCATCTATTCCACGGTTTTATTGGCTCAAGCAGGTATGGGTGGGAGCAGAAAGTGTCAGAGCTCTGCCAGTATTATCTATATTATGGTCATCCTTTCTGTGAATGTCATAAGATGATTTCAAGGAGTGGTCATAGTATGTGGCTAGCAGGGACGTACGGTGCTGGGCTATTTTAGAGTCCTCCAGTGGACAGCAGTGAGCAGCACATCTCTTCAGAAATTCGTTCCTCGCCTGTCCAGATGATGGGTGGAATGATTAGATTCTGTGGACTTATAAGGGTACTGGATAAACTTTTCAACCACTCACCCACATGCAAAATCTGGGTTGACTCCATCATTCTTTTGCTCACTATGTCAACCCACTTTGGACCCCGCCATAAGCAAATCAGTCTTGACCCTGCTCTTCAAGGGTACAGTCCAGCCTGAACTGTCTGGCCAGGTCCTGCCTGGACCGGAAACAAGCACCCTGGGTTTGAGTGTATCATCTCACATCAACCAGGCTAGCTTGAATCCACTGGCACAGTGAGCAAGGAACCCATGTCTGGGCATACCCTTGGCCACTCTGAGCGCACATAGAAAACATAACAAGATGATAGATTGAGTGCTGAAACTTTTCAAACACTCACCCCCAGTCAAGAGATCTGGGTAGAATCCATCATTCTTTGCTCACTATGCCACTTCAATTAGGACACGGCCAGTGCTTAATTTGAGCCAGTGGTTTCAGGTGCTCAGCACCAGCACTTAATTGCCAACACCAGTGCTTGTGACAGTCTGCCACAAGGTGGCACTGTCGGGCTAATTTAGAGAGGACCACAACAATGAATTATTCATTCAATATACATTAAAATGACTATTACCTGCCCCCCAAGCAATTCTTATAGTTTTGGGGGCTCACAATAGTCTGGATTGTCACACTTGTGGGAGTGTGGTGGTTAGTAGTTGTGAGATTACTATCATTGGCAGCATAGCAGGAGCAATGTGTTGTGCAAACTGCAGAGCCTCCTGATGAGAGCCCTGGCACTTGAATCCAGTGGCACAGAGAGCAAGGGACCTACTTCTGGGCACACCCTTGGCCACTTAGAGTGAACATGGCAAAAACAACAAGATAATGGATGGTGTGATGAAACTTTTCAACCACTTACCCCAATTCAAGAGATGTGAGTTGAATACCTTGTTCTTTTTCTCACTATGCCACCCCAGCTTGGACCCAGACACATTCAAATCAGTTTTAAGCCAGCTCCTCATGGGAACAGTCCAAGCCTTAACTGCCAGCCCAGGTCCTCCCTGTATCGGAAACAAGCATCCTCGGACCGATTGTGGGGTCCAAACAGGTGTGGCATGATGAGCAAAAAGATGCAAGATTTAACCCAGATCTTTGACTGTGGTGAATGTTTGACAATGTTCAGCATTCCGTCTAACATCTTTTTGTGTTGTTAGAAGTGTATTATTCTGCATCCATTATTGTTTTACAATCGGCTGCAGAACTGCTGAGTGTTGGGGTATTAATCAGGGAGAGAAGGTGGTAGGAATCCAGAGTGACTGATCTCACCTATGGATCGGCAGTTGACTTTTTTTGGGCACTGGTCTGCCTTGTGTGGTGGGATTGAGATGCTTTTGACGCTGTTCATATCTGGTGGAAGTCGTAGTCTTCTTGTCTGGTAAATGAGAACAAGTCTTAGGCTGTGGAGTTCATCCTTTAGACCTAACTTGTGTAGAGCCAGGAAGTGGCAGGTCCCATCCTGTCAAGTGGCTGTAAGATAAGTTAATGAAAGACCATCACATACTAACTGGGCTTTGGGCTAACCCCAGCAGCAGCTATTCCACCCTGTATGGTGGATGTACACTATATCCATGAGTGAATGTACACACCTTCTACCTTGGCTGTCAGCTATTTCTATGGGCAATAGTCCATGTCCTGTGTTGGCCATGAGTTATACTCTGGAGAGGGTGGCTGTGAGCTATGTCCTAGGATAAGTGCTACCATCACCCTGTAGAGAGGTTGCAAGGTGTACTCGGGAGTGACTATCCCTTTCTGCAGAGTGGCTATGGGTTGTACACGGGAGCATCTGTACTCAAATTATAGGGAGGTTGTAAGGATGAGCTAAGAATAACTATCAACTTCTTCTAAAATAGCTACAAGCTATGCCCAGGAACAACTGCCCTCAGAATGAATTATTTGTGCCCTGATATAGACCAGCAAGCTGTGCCCAAGAGTATCCATAACCAGGAGTGTCTCTTCCCACCTTGTGCAGAGGTTGTGAGCTATAGAGTGGCTGGCTAGAAGTTATACTCAGCTGTTGGTATCTCTTGTCTACCACATGTCTATCTATCTCCATCCTGTATATTGCCTATTGTACATTTTCTTCCAAGAAACAAGGATCCTAATTTCCCGTGATTTGCATCAAAATCAACAAGCGTTGGCCTAGCCAATAGGTCTCAACTTTGGGACCATATGTTTTTAGGCAGAATTATTGGCTATGTTGTAGAGCAGTGTGGCTGCTGGGCATTATGTTGAAAAATTATAATAACAAGTGTTAAGCATTTGTGTTACCTTTATAGAAACGAAGGTGACATTATATATAACTGAAAAATCTTATTAAAAAAAGATTTTAATAAAAAAAGTCTTCTATTAGTTTCATACTTGCATGTGGTGTGTAATTATGTGGCACTTAGTGGTATTATTTAGAGTGTATGTTGCATTGAATGCAGTGTATTTATGTAGCATATCATTATGTGGGAGTGAGTGGTATTGTTTGGATTGTTTGTTGCATTGAGTTTAGTGTAATTATGTTGTATATAATTATGTGGCACTGAGTGGTACTGTGTGGAGTGTATGTTGTATTTAGTAGTGTTTAATTATGTGGAGTGTAATTATGTGGCATTTAGTGGTGTTTGGAGTGTATGTTGCCTTGAATGCAGTTTAATTATGTAGCATTTAATTATGTGAGAGTGTGGTATTATGTGGTGCGCATTGATGTTGCATTAAGTAGAGGGTAAGTATGCTGCATTTAATTATATGGCACATAGTGGTATTATGTGGAGTGTATTTATGTTGCATTGAGTAGAGTGTAAATATGTGGTGTGTAATTTTGTAGTATTGAGTGTTATTATATGGAGTGTATTCATGTTGTATTGAGTAGAGTGTAAATATGTGGCACTAAGTAGTAATATGTGGAGTGTATTTAAGTTGCTTTGAGTAGAGTGTAATTATATGTTTTGTAATTATGTGGTATTTTAGTGGTAATATGTGGAGTGCATTTAAGTTGGTTGCACAATTAATTTTGGAATTAAAAGCAACAACAGGAGGGTGGGAGAGAACTGAAAGCAACTACAGGAGGATGAGAGGAATGGAGAGCAGCGACGGGCGGGTGGGAGGTATTACTAAAACAATGTCCGGAGGATTGGAAAGTTTGAAAACATGGGCAGCGATGGGCGGGTGGGAGGTATTACTATAACAATGATGGAAGGGTTGGAAGGTTTGAAAACATGGTTCCCAAAACCAACGGTTCTAGCCAGCAGCACATCACACGCATCAGGGCAATTTAGTGATTTGCAGATTCTGCTTTAGCAATTGATTATCAAAGATGACACTCTCTTCCGTTCTACTGCCTCAGGCCACTGGGTTTGGGAAGTAATAAAAAATATGTCTCTGCAACTGTAACCACGTACAACTGTGCTGTCTATGAAACCTAAAAAAGAGCTTGTTACATGGTTGTGCGTGGGAAAACTGCTGCCATTCAACGTACAAGCGAGACAATACCTGAAGTGGGCTCATGTATTGCCTCATGTTATATGCACTGAGCAGAACCAAAATGTAAATGAGGAACAGAAAGATAGACGAAGACAGCTGACACGTAGCCCATCAATGTTTGAATATATAATTTTTTTTTAATTATTAATAAATGAGGATAGCAATGTGATTGCTATGCTTAAATTAATCTTAAACAGTGGTGATGGCTCTGTGTTCATTCTTCTTTTCTTTACAGACGTGACCAAATAAATCAGCCTCAAAACAGCCAATAGAAACAATTTTGCCCAAAGCTCAGTTATATCCCTCCTAAAAATTAACAGATGCTTCTCAGACTAACAAGCCACACTATTTGGCCCTAATTGAGATGCATTGCAACTCAGTACATCAAAGTAAGCTTGGAAAGCCCAGGCACGGCTAAATAATATTAAATAATAATACTAAATTTTATAAAGCGCCTGGTTACACTGAGAACAGTGTGTCTCCGCGCTGTGATGTGGCTAGCTACACTTAGTTATGCAAATCTCCCCTCCAGTTCCGTAGATGCAGACCTCCTCACTCTCCCGCCCAGAGGAAGAGGTGGGTTTTCAGTTGTTTTTGGAAAATACGTTCCGAAGTCTCTGCTCGCATTTCAGGTGAAAGTCTGTTCCAATATTGAGCCGCTTGGAATCGGCAGGAGCGCCCTCCCATCCGAGTTCTTTTAAACCTAGGAACCTTTATCAGCCCTTTCCCGGAAGATCTCAACTCACGTCCCAGGATGTACGGGCTAAGCAGTTCCAAAAGATAAGATGGCCCCTTCCCCTGCCTGATACGATGGCTAATCAGCAAGGTTTTGAAGAGCACCCGTTCTTTAATCGGCAACCAATGAAGAGATTCCAGGGCTTTCTTTGCTGACGCTCTTTTGGGCAACATCATGATCATGCAGGCAGCCGCATTCTGTATGCGCTGTAGCCTGGTGATACATCTGACATTAGCTCCCAGGTACAGGACGTTCCCATAATCCGACCAGGGTTTTCCTGTTCGAAGTCGGGAGTAGGTCAAGTGTTTTCCGCATATTTCTCAGGATACCGAAGCATTGTCCTGCCACACGTCTGGTGTGGTACTCAAAGGAGATTTTTCTGTCTAACCAGATACCCAAGTTCCTGACTTGATCGCTGGGACAAGGTAAAGGCCCCAATACCTGCGGCCACCATGCCGATGTCCACACAGATGGTGCATTCCCCAGTACCAGCGAATCTCTGACAGAATATCGACGTACAGAATATCGACCTACAGCAACATCGACGCTGGAATATCGAAGGCAAGTATATCAACACCCTCTCTACAACATGGTAAGCACAAAAATATCGAAACTAAAATATCGGTGTTAAAAATATCGTAATTAAAAATATCATTTTTTTTCTGTTAAAAAACAAAGTAAAATGAAGCAAATAATACTTATAAATAAATTAAACCTATTTAAACATATTTTATAATGTTTAAAATTAATAAATAATACATATTTAATAATAACACTTTATTTAAAATTAAACATACAATATATATTATATACTTACTTAATAATATTTATTAATGATTTTAATTAATTAAAAATTATTAACAACTACTATAAATTACAAATACATCGGCACTCATAAACTAATAACATAAATATAAATAAATAATTATATTTAATAAATAAAAACATTTGAATATACTTGCAATTTTTTAAAAGTTAATTAAATACAACATTATCTAAAATAATACAAAAGATATTAAATACATAAATAAATAAAAATAATATTTAAAGTCCCAAAAAAACTACATTAATCAAAACATTGAATAACGTAGAATGTAAAATTACTATTCCCACTCCAAAAAATTAAACAGTAGGGAAAGCGTAAAATAGCATAGGAGTAAAAATTACTATTCCCACTCCAGAGAGTGCAACAGTAGGGAAAATATTGGATAGCGGGTTGGTAAAAATTACTATTCCCACTCCAGTGAGTGCAACAGTAGGGAAAGCTTTGGATAGCTTAAGGGTAAACTTTACCATTCCAACTCCAGAGGGTGCAAGAGTAGGGAAAGCGTTGGATAGCGGAAGGGTAAAAATTACTATTCCAACTCCAGATGGTGCAACAGTAGGGAAAGCGTTGGATAGCGTAGAGACAAAAATACTATTCCCCCTCCAGAGGGTGCAACAGTAGGAAAAGCGTTGGATAGCCTAGGGGAAAAATGACTATTCCCACTCCAGTGAGTGCAACAGTAGGGAAAGCATTGGATAGTGTAAGGGTAAACATTACTATTCCAACTCCAGAGGGTGCAACAGTAGGGAAAGCGTTGGATAGCGGAAGGGTAAAAATTACTATTCCAACTCCAGATGGTGCAACAGTAGGGAAAGCGTTGGATAGCGTAGGGGGAAAAATTACTCTTCGCACTCCAGCGAGTGCAACAGTAGGGAAAGCGTTGGATAGCGTAAGGGTAAACATTACTATTCCAACTCCAGAGGGTGCAACAGTAGAGAAAGCGTTGGATAGCGTAAGGGTAAAAATTACTATTCCAACTCAAAAGGGTGCAACAGTAGGGAAAGCGTTGGATAGCGTAGGGAAAAAAATGACTATTCCAACTCCAGAGGGTGCAACAGTAGGGAAAGCGTTGGATAGCGTAGAGGTAAAAATTACTATTCGCACTCGCAGAGAGTGCAACAGTAGGGAAAACGTTGGATAGCGGGTGGGTAAAAATTACTGTTCCCACTCCAGTGAGTGCAACAGTAGGGAAAGCGTTGGATAGCGGGTGGGTAAAAAATACTATTCCAACTCCAGATGGTGCAACAGTAGGGAAAGCGTTGGATAGCGTAAGGGTAAAAATTACTATTCCAACACCAGAGGGTGCAACAGTAGGGAAAGCGTTGGATAGCGTAGCGGGAAAAATTACTATTCCTACTCCAGAGAGTGCAAAAGTAGAGAAAACGTTGGATAGTGGGTGGGTAAAAATTGCTGTTCCCACTCCAGAGAGTGCAACAGTAGGGAAAGCATTGGATAGCGGGTGGGTAAAAATTACTATTCCCACTCCAGTGAGTGCAACAGTGGGGAATGCGTTGAATAGCGGGTGGGTAAACATTACTATTCCAACTCCAGAGGGTGCAACAGTAGGGAAAGCGTTGGATAGCGTAAGGGTAAAATTACTATTCCAACTCCAGAGGGTGCAACAGTAGGGAAAGCGTTGGATAGCGTAGGGGGGAAATTACTTTTCCAACTCCAGAGGGTGCAACAGTAGGAAAAGCGTTGGATAGCAGGTGGGTAAAAATTACTATAAATAATGTATACTGCGTATGCTTTGAATGCATATCGGAGGAGACACATAGCATTACCTTTCATACTACATTTGACAGTCCGATGAAGTCATTCTGTAGTTTTAGTCTCCCATTGGCTCAGGCTCACTGATGTCATGGGTCACATGATTTCCCATGA
This sequence comes from Lissotriton vulgaris, assembly GCF_964263255.1. Taxonomy (NCBI): domain Eukaryota; kingdom Metazoa; phylum Chordata; class Amphibia; order Caudata; family Salamandridae; genus Lissotriton; species Lissotriton vulgaris. The sequence goes on from NC_141687.1 coordinate 1,965,608,424, forward strand.
CTAGCACTAATGGCGGCCGTCTGGAGAGAAACGCTACCTCCCCCTGCATCAGGACACATCCGGGGTATCAACGGTTAGGTAAGCTTGTTGATATGCAACACGATTTGTGCTCTATTTTACAAAAAGGAATGCTTCAATTCCTCGCCGCATTTTTGAGAAACTCTTGGTGTACGGGCCGATTGATTAATGGCATTACGATCTACTCAGCACGCTGGGGATAAACATAACTCCCGGTGCTGTTGACCATGCCTTGATTCCTATTAGTTATGTAACTGAGCTCTCTTTTACGAATACTAGTTCTGGGTAGAGGCAAGCATTTTTGGGACCCTGAATAATGCCATGGCATTATTCAGCTCGAATATTTTGTAGTGTTGAGCCATATACATCTGCCACACTCGGTATTTCATGCCTTTTTGGGTGGAATACTATACATGTATTTTACAATTAGTTTATACTTAACGTTGAGGACAGATGGAATTTTATTTTATTTGTATCTTTCATTTTTAGAAACTTGCCCTATTATAATAGCTTGTCCATACACATAATTGATTGCATGTGTGGCTCATTGGGGTGTAGGGCAGTGCCTCCTTCTTGACCTGAGTCAGAGCCAGGTGAGGTGAGGCTTGTTACCTCATTCAGGATAGGTGAGTGTATTATTTTTGTATTTTTTCTTGGTAACCCAGAACAGTTCAGTAGGTAATGAATGAGACAGCATTCGCACTGTGAATTTTGCTCTTGATGCTTGTTTTATTCTTACAGGTATGAACTATCATCCATCCTGCATGGAGGTATAGTGATTGGTCACATGTAGTAACACTGTGATACTTTTTTGTTTTTTCTGTTATCACTGTTTTCATCATCACACTTAATGCAGTAGCAAAATTGATTGGGTCCTGAAGATAGCTTGGGTTCTTACACCCACTACGGTTGAAACTAGTAGACCATTTTCGGTAGATTAATTCAAAACCGAAACTGTATTTTTTAATAAGTCCACCAGTGGTCATCAATAAAGGTATCTTGGACCACTGTTGTATCTTTTTTAATTCACTCACACTTATATTGTTTGCACTGCACTTTCCTTCCCTGTCACCACACGCCTAATCTACCAACGTTTGGCTCATTGCCAGAAAAGCTGAGGTGACATGGGGCGCCTTTGGTTTTCCACATGATGACACTGGCCACCAAGGGCAGTTGATGGAAATCCTAATTTTTCTGCCCTCCTCAGGGTTTCTCCTGACATGAAGTCGCATTCGCGCTATCATTCTCTTATTACTACGTACAGCTAGACTGATGATTCATGTAATGTGGGTCTTTTTGCTTACTTCTGTTCTGTGTGTATGGTTACATATACTTTTCTCTTTTTATTCAGACCATCAGTTTTCTTGTGTTATTTAAAAATTACTATTCCCACTCCAGAGAGTGCGACAGTAGGGAAAGCGTTGGATAGCGTAGCGGGAATAATTACTATTCCAACTCAAAAGGGTGCAACAATAGGGAAAGCGTTTGATAGCGTAGAATTTAAATTTAATATACTTATAAATAATTTTTATATTTAAAATAATGTATAATGACATTTTGAAATACATCAACATCAATAACAAACAATTAATAATTATTAAAATCAATTACATTTGAATAATTAATTAACAATAAATTAACAACAAATACCAATAAATATTAATTATTAAATATTACTCACCAAATAATAAATATTAAAGAATAAAATATTTTTCATAACAAAAAATATTATTTAAAATTAAATCAAAATTAAAAATTATTAAACAATATACAAACTAATACAGTTTTAGAAAACATTAATTACAAATGTTTTCCAATTAATAAGAAATAATTACCAATTAAAAATATTAATTGCCAATCAAATAAATAAATTATCAACTAAAATAATTAATTGTCAATTAATAATTAATTAAAAATACATGAATTATCCACAACAAAACATGTATAAAGTATTAATTAATTACAATTAAATTACTTCCCACCCAATTCCCCTATAAACCCAAAGCCCACTACAGAAATAGAAACAAAAAATAATAAAAATTAATTTATAATTCCTAAAAAGTTAATAATTAATTTAGTATATTTAAATTACTTCCCACCCTATTCCTCTATAAACCCACAACCCGCTCCGGTACTAAAACATAAAATTTACTTAAAATTAACATTAATTACCAATTAAATAATTAATTTATAAATTAAAATATTTATTTGCCAATTAATAATTAATTAAAAAAAATATCCATAAAATAAATCATTAATTAATTACAATGAAATAACTTCCCACCCAATTCCCCTATAAACCACAACTGCTACAGAAATAAAATCATAAATTAATGAAAATTAATTCATAATTCCTAAAAATGAATAATTCATTTAGTATATTTAAATTACTTCCCACCCTATTGCCCTATAAACCCACAACCCGCTCCGGTACTAAAACATAAAGTTTACTTAAAAATAAAATAATTAATATATAAAAATAATACACATATCATTTTAAAAAATTTAAATACTTAACAAAAACATATTACACATACATAATTAAAAACATAAAAATGATACAAATATCGATATTAGTAACATCGAAATTAGTTACATCGATATATATGCTATTGATAATACAAACTTCGATATTACTTACATCGATATAAATAAATTGGATATTACTTACCTGAGGGTCGATATTCTGTCCAACGATATTCTTGACATCGAAATTGTGTACCTTCGATATTTCCAACACGATATTTTGGTAAGTCGAAATTTAAACTCGATATTTTGACTGTGTACCCTACCAGCTCCTCCGTCTTCTATTTAATTTCAAGCAATTATTTGCCATCCAGGCCGCTGTGGCTTGTAGGCACAGTGTGAAATTATTGGCTGCTGCCCCGTCAGGTTGCGCAAGAGATACCACAAGTTGGGTGTCATCAGCATAGGTTACAACTTGAACCCCAAATCTTTCAGTGAACTCTGCTATTGGTGTTACATAGAGGTTAAAGAGGGTGGGGCTCAAACTAGACCCTTGGGGCACTCCCTGATTCAACCTAATACTCTTCGACCAGTGGGATCCCTGAGCTACTTGAAAGCTACGGTTCTTGAGGAACGATTCCAGCCACTCCAGAGCTCTGCCTCTCACACCCCCTTTTTTCAGACACTGCAGCAAGATGTGATGTGCTACAGTGTCGAAAGCAGCGCTTAGATCCAAAAGGATCAGCTCTGTGGTGTGGCCTTCATCCACCAGCCTTCGTATGGTCTCAGTTGACAGGAGTAAGGCAGACTCAGTCGAGTAGGACGCCCTGAAGCCTGATTGGGTAGGGGGAATGAGTTTGCAGGTTTCGATATGTTCCGTCAGTTGCTTATTAACAACTTTCTCCGCGATTTTCGAGAAATAGGGGAGAAGAGAGATTGGGCGCAAATTATCTAACTGTTCCGCGCTAATGTTAGGTTTTTTCTTGAGCAGGAGTACCACTGCATCTTTCCACACTGATGGGACACGTCCTGATCCAAATGAAAGATTCAGCAGATGGCGTATATGGGTATTTTCTCGGGTGCCGGGTCATTGGAGGAGCCTGATTCAATTTTAGATGCTATGCCAGTAAGGATATCCGGCTGGGGAGTACTAAATGATACTAGTAACTCAGTTCCTTCAGATTTTACACTGGTCTGTTCTGTCATGCAATCTGTTCTGGCCTCCATCGGAAAAGAGGAGTACATTTTCCCAACTTTGTCCGCGAAGAATTGTGCCACCCGATCACAAGATTCAACTGAGTCTTTCTGAGGAACGGCGGAGCTGGACAGAGAGGTAACTTCCTTAAACACAGCAAACAATTCCTTAGCTGAATTATCCGCTCCCTCTATTCTATCTTTATAGTAGGAGGTCCTATATTTCCTGATCAAATCATGGTAGGCTTTGAGCTTGAATTTATAACTCATCCTGTCCGCCACAGAGAAGCCTTTCCTCCAGTGTCTCTCGAGGCGTTTAATGCTGCCTTTTCCTTGACAAGCTCGGGCCCAAACCATGGTGCGGATTTAGATTGCCTCCAGGGTCTGTTTGTGGTCCAGTGCTTGTAAGATGCGGCTATCAAGTGCTCCGCATGCTGCCTCGATCTCTAGACCTACTGGGGGACCACCCTGTTCAAGAATATTGTCGAATTTAACTTTGGAGAAGCCTACCCATCTCCTGCGTCTAGTTATGTCATCTGTCTTATGTACTCTTCCCCTCTCTGCCTCTATCTGGAAAGAAATCTGGTGGTGATCCGACCATACCACCGGCACTGGGGGAGCGATGGCCAGCGACTCCCAATTGGAAAAAATAGGTTCCAATAAGTGGCCGTGACCATGGGTGGGGAGTTCTGATCTGAGGGTCGTTTGCAACGCTGCTAGCTCATTACGAATCTCCAGAGCTTCTGCATTGGTAGAGTCATCAAAGTGGAAATTTAAATCCCCCAAGAGTAGCAGCCTCTCGTATTTTAGGGCTGGCTGTATAAACTAGTCTAAAGAGTGGGGAGGGAAAATCAGAGGGACTGAGAGTAAGCCATCTGCCCCGTGAGGTGTGAGCACCTCGGGAATATAGAAATTCACTTACCTGCACCCACCAATGTAGTCCTTTTTGGTTTGTGCAGACAGTGGCTAAAGACACAATAGACCATGTTTCCCACAGTGCACTTCGCACGACATCACCACAAAAGGCTGAAAATAACTTTTGTCTGCTATAATCGCTGTGGCTTCTGGGACTGTTAGTTTTGCAGTGTGTGTTGAGTTTGTAATTCAACAGTGGTTGAACTTTATTTCCCAGAAGGAAGTGACACATTATAACCATCTAAGGGAGTTCGTAAATCTTCATTGTTAAGGCAAAATGGCAGCTGGGCTTTATAAGTTATTGGTGTATGTGTAAAGCCCAACCAGCTATCAGTGCTACAATTTATTCTAACCGAAGCAAGACAGCAATTGGTGCTCAAATCTATGGACGCAGTAAACACAGCAAAAGGTAGATGGAAAGAAATGTAGAAGCTCATTGGTCAGATAAAATTTTTGGATTGTTGTAAGCAGGACTTTATGTGGGTGGGCCTATCATTGTCTCATACCGATAGAAATAAATAAATAAAAAGCAACAGCAAAATGACGTGAGACCACCATCTTAAATTGGGGCATTATCCATTAACAAGCCTAGAAGTGGAGCGCGCATGCGCTTGTGCCGCCGATGCAGGCAGAAAACCAGTGCTGCTCGCCATCGGGCCATCTGTTTCCGATTATCGCGAACGCGTTAATTGGAAACAGATGGCATTGATTCCCTCTCCCCAGCACCCTAGACCAGGGAACAAAGAAGGCGGGACAATCACCCACCTTGGACCAATTGCGTGCTGTCTTTTTAAGAAAGACACATGGAAAGGCCAATTGCGTGTGTTCTGAGTTCAAAAGCCCTTACTAAATTCCTCGCAGAGGAACGGATGCACGTTGGCTCAGGTGAGACCTAAAAAGGGGTCTATTCCTGCGCCAAACACACTCTCCCACCAGCAATCACACACACGTTCCACCAGCAATCACACACACGTTCCACCTAGATTGAATACAAAGCTTGTTGTTTATTTTTTATTTTAATTTTATTGTACTTCTCCTGGAAGCACGTGGGTGCTGCAGGCTCTGTGTATATGTCAGCGCCAATATGAACCTTTTAGTACCTGTGCGTCCTGGTTTAGGAGTCTACCAATACATTTTTCGGCTACCAACATATAGGTGCAGCATTTAGGGCTGTACTGTTTTGGATCGAGTTTAAGCTTATGCCCATGATTTGCTCGATGCAAACGTGATTAACAATGACAATTGAAATAGGGTCATTAATGTCAACTAATAGTTGTTGTGTAATGCTAATTTCATATTATTACCTACTTAACAAGCCGCTTAAACTACGCACATTAAACTATAATTTGCATTTTTTTTATGTATACCAAAATGTACCTTTATATAAGTATTCAGCACGGCTATGACTAACTATCTCTGTATTTACGGGCGGATTTTTTTATTAGGATTGTGGTTTATTTTAATGGGTTTAATCAACCAAACTAAAAAGATGAATTGAAGTGAATGCTGCTCCTAACCCCAGAGGCACATCCTGTTCTGGTTGCTGGCCAGATTGCTCCAGTTTTTGAGTCCAGAATCCAACGTCAGGCCGGCTCTGACTGATCCAGGTATTTGTGCGTAGTTGGTTCAGACTGAGGTTTGCATCTGCTCTGGTTGCTAAGGACCATGTCCAGAACACCAGAAATGGGTGAAGGGTGATCAGGGAGTTTAATCTCGGAGAGGGTTAACCAACTCTACAAAGGAACAAACAGAATGCGCTGGAGCCCTCTACAACTCGAAATTCACACAGGTTTTGTGGAGATGGACAAGAAGGGAGTATACGTGCAGGCTGGGATGTCCGAATAAATCCGAATACAGTCTCTCAACAGAGGCACAGGCACAAAGACTTGTGACTGGAACAATAACCTTCCTGGCATCATTGCAAACCCTGGTTTGAGTGGGATGTAGGCACTCTCACTCCGAAAGGAGTTCCCCTTTACAAGCAATACCATACTTTCATAACTCTCAATCCCAACAAGCACTGGCAAAGCCAATAAATCTGGCGTTTTTAAAGTGATGCAATGGTTACATTGTCATATTTTTCCTTTCACATATGCACCACAAAAAGAAATACAAAAAAGAGCATATCCCTCCTAATGGTGGTAATCATTTGCTTGCAATATATATTTTTTATCATTACACATGAAATGAGATGGCGCAAGTTTGCATGTAAAGGGGGCGTGTCACAAGTCTTTCCAAATGAACTGTTGATCAGCATTGGAATGGCATTTTGCCACTTCAATTACATGTCCTTCAAAAGAAGATTCAAACATTTTTAACTCAGATTTGTTACCCAATCATAACGACAGCATCAGTGAAATACACAAGTCAAATCTGTTTCAGAACTGAACTTCTCCCACTTTTTCACAATAAAACCCACATTTTCAGGCCGCTTTATTTGAAAAAAGGATATATTCTGGTATGTCACAGAGCAGTGAATGCTCACTTTTGGTTAATGTCCGCGTTGATTTTCTTTATTTATTTTGACTAGCGAAGGTGCTGATCATGGTTTAATAAATTCTACTATTTAAATGCTTCACTTTTTAATGGTAATTTAGGTAGGTACCGTGTCTGTGAATCTGGCAGTCAAATAGGGAATTATGTGAGGCTACTTAAAACGTAAACCACAGGCTCCTTTGCAGCCACAGGATTCTTAGCTATAATATTCAGTATTTAATCCCATCTCAAATTAGGTGTTATTAAAAAAGTATTTTCCCACAAAAAACAAGAACGTACAAAAATACGCTACATATTACCTTTTTAAAAAATATATATTTAAAATAAATCCAAATAAGACATGAAATATATCTTCAATTGTGGGGGAGTTTAACATTTTAAGGCCTCTTTACTAAACATAGATGCCTGTCAAAAAGATGTGCCATGTATCTTTGCAGCATGCGTGCCAACCCATGTTTTTATTCATTCAAACATAATGTAGGTTACATTCTGATCCACTTGCTTAAATAAAGGGCGAATTTGATCATTTTAAGGTAATGCTTCTATTGACAAAATATCTGGAGCCAGAGAGAGTTAATGTTCCAAAATTGTAAAAGTCTATGATGCACAGATGAATTAAAAGTAAATGTTATTGTTCAGATGATTTTTTCTTGTATATATGTTACATTGATTATTAATTCCTATGTAACTTTATTCTTAAAAAAAACTCTATGACAGACAGATGGATTACAAATAAATGTTATGTGTAGATGGCCTCCCGTGGATGTGCAGATGAACTTCCTATCATGGATTTTGACATAGCACAAAGAGAACAAGTTGGCAACTCATCCGTCTGCACACATGTACACCATGACCGGTTGTCACTAAATGGTCATTGCCGTGCTTAAAAAACAGAGAAAAGGCAAAAAAAAGAAAAGAAAACAAGCATTGCCAAATCCAAAGGCTCAGCACCCAAAAAAGTGAGCAGTGGGGGTGCGAAAGGCAGGAGTGAAGTTGATGTGCGAAGAAATCGATAGATACAACCTTCAGTACTGACGCGCATCCCTTGACGCAACTGTATGGCAAAAAATACCATTGGCGAGGGACACAAAAGGAAATGTCACACCTCAAGAGCCAAAGATGTAAAGAGTTCTTGAAAAGAACTGGAGATCTGACAAGGAAGGGGTGGGATTCAAAAGCATGAGAGGGTGGAACCAACCAGGCAGGATCCTATTTTGGCTATGTTGTAGAGCATTGTGGCTGCTGTGCATTATGTTTAAAAGTTATAATAAAAAGTGTTAAGCATTTTTGTTACCTTTAGAGAAACAAAGGTGACATTATATATAACTGAAAAATCTTATTACAAAAAAGATTTTAATAAAAAAAAGTCTTCTAATTTTTTCGTACTTGCATGTGGTGTGCAATTATGTGGCACTTGGTGGTATTATTTGGAGTGTATGTTCGCATTGAATACAGTGTATTTATGTAGCATATAATTATGTGGCAGTGAGTGGTATTGTTTGGAGTGTTTGTTGCATTGAGTTTAGTGTAATTATGTTGTATATAATTAAACATAATGCACAGCAGCCACAATGCTCTACAACATAGCCAAAATAGGATCCTGCCTGGTTGGTTCCACCCTCTCATGCTTTTGAATCCCATCCCTTCCTTGTCAGTTCTCCAGTTCTTTTCAAGAACTCTTTACATCTTTGGCTCTTGAGGTGTGACATTTCCTTTTGTGTACCTCGCCAACAGTAGCGGTCGGCAGTAGGTGTTTCTATAGGGCGGTGACGTGGGCAGGAGGAGGGGCAGGGTGGGGGGAAATAATGTATGGATTACGGAGTTTTACAGGTAAGTAAACATTTAAATACATAAAACGAATTTCGTTGCGCGCACTGCATCACATTTGGTGATGCAGTGTGCGCAACGAAATTCGTTTTATGTATTTAAATGTTTACTTACCTGTAAAACTCCGTAATCCATACATTATTTCCCCCCACCCTGCCCCTCCTGCTGCCCACGTCACCGCCCTATAGAAACACCTACTGCCGACCGCTACTGCTCGCCAATGGTATTTTTTGCCATACGGTTAGTCCACGGAGAGACCGGTAGTAGCGATGGTAAGGGAGAAGAAGGCCTTTAACTCCTCGAGCTCCCTGGCATGTGTGTGGCACATGTCACATACGTGCATGCATCTTCAAGGGCACCCCTCAGCGGCAGTAGCAGCGCGGTACTTAGCTGCACTCCTTACCTCTGAGGCGAAGCACAGGCTGTGGTGCCTGCCACGAGGATTTGGTGAAAAGCTGCTTAAAGTGGCCCCGGGTTATCTGACTTTATTTACTCAGTGACTGGCGCAGCTCGTCTGCCTCATCACATGACTTCCACGATGAGTACATCCAGCAGCTTTACCTTTCGGTCCTTGTCAAACAAACAACCTGAGGCACACGAGGGAAAGATTACCTGGGGACAGGCCTTAAGAGAGTGAAGCATGAGGCATTGATGGTAAGGTCACAGCTAGGCGTGTCTAACATGGCCCCTTAACAGGGGGAAGAGTTGTTAGCTCATTCTACTCACTATTTTATAAATACCATGGCAAAAAATGAAATTTAATTCATTTTTGGTGTGGGAAAGCAAGAAATTGAAAGCGCGAGTCTGGGCCTTGTCTAGGAAGAGCCAAAGCAGGAGAAGCCACTGGAGCAATTGACAGGTGAATCAGCAACAGGTGTGTACGAATGTAAGACTTTTTAACATTCAAAAGATTCACTTCTTGAACATTTGGAAAGCTTTTAAAGTAGAGTATTAGGCGATGTCACTACAGAGAGGGGTGGTTATTAAAAGTATTTATTACTATACATGAACATTTGAGTTTTCTAGACACACGCCATCAGGGTGCCAGAAACAAGTCAGTTTGTTATGTGGACTATAATAAAACCAATATTCTTATCATTTGCAGAGCAATATTTCAGTCTACGTAACCATTCAAGAGTGAGTTTTCTTTACAGCGCGCACCCCAGCCCCAGGTAGCACAAGGTGCTCTCACTTCTGGCAGATGATGGACAGTGAAGTAACCCGTTTCGCCTATAGTTCGGCGAAGTGGGGAAGCTGGGATTTTAGACTGGGTTTTCCATTCACACATTTTACAATTCAACACTGCCAGTAGCACATCTCCCTCCAACCTAACATCAAAGAGCAGTGCTTCGTTTAAATTAACAAAAACAATATGGCATGGCACAAGAAATCTTTTTTTCTAGAGAAAACTAGTTAGTGTGGTTTACAACACCAGACAAATGTGTGAATCTCTGACACCTCCAACAAATTTGAATTGTGAATCAGTAACACTTGGTCTTTTAGAAAGCAGTCACCTGGCAAAACAGAGGGAGCTCTCCTGTATTGTTAAACTGAACCACCCCCTCCTCTACTCATGGTCACTGAAAGCCATCTGTACTTCCTCTGTCAGCTGGGCTCTGTCAGGATAAACAAAATCGAAGGTCTGGACCTCATCATTGGCTCCAGTCTAAAACGCTTGGTGAGTCCCTGGCTCTCTGAGCCATTATGACCTTGCGGCCATAGGCAGGTCTGTAGCGGATCACTTTTACTTGACAATAAACTGGTTCTGATCCTGAAAGACATTTTAGAGCATGCATGCGAGAAACCCTTCAGAGTGCCATGGTGCATGCAGGAGCTACTGGGTCCAACTGTGGTGGTTGAGGCCTTTTACTCCTGATGTCCCGGGGCCTGACTTACTATGGAGCCTGAGCAACTGGGCCAAGTACCCCTTCTGCACTTGACTCTCAGTGGTAGGTGTGGACGAGCAGTCAAAGGCTCCCTCTACGGGGAGGGGTGGGTGAATACAGTTTAGTGAACATGACTCATAACTCAAAGAGCACACAGCAGTGCCAAATAATTAATAACCAGGAAAATACGTATTTTTATAGTAAAAAGAAGAATTATATTTCTAACTCTAAGCATTCAAGGAAAGGTTACATGTACAAACAATAACACATTTCCCCTAGAGGTTGTGGCTTTAGTTTTTCACGGGCAAAACCCTGTCCCACCTGTTCTTCATAATGTGATCAGTGTTACTCCCTATTAACTGGTGGTTGCATCCAGGGAATGTGCACTTGTAGGCCTTAACTCGAGTCCTTTACAAATCTTAGAAAACAGTGCATTGGTGATTCAACACTCTTTAGCAGCAAGTCCCCCAGGGCCTAGTAGGTTGGTAACCAATCTTACTAACTCCAGCAGTGAGGAAGCATTCTGCATCTATGGGCTCTCACAAGACTCTGGTCCTGTTCGGTGAGTCTGCACGTAGGGGCCGCAACAGCACCGAAGAAGTGCGTGCCCTCCTTCGAACTCACACGGTCAGCTCTGGCAGCAATCGGCTGTGATCCTCCTGCATGGTAAGTTCTTTGCTCCTCAACAGGGGATGGAGGGATGGATCCTGTTGCACCTGATCTGGGTCACAGTGCTATAGTGATAAACCCACGGTGTCCTCCTTAGTTCACAGGGGCAGGTCAGGCGCAATCTTCAATACTTCCTTGTGACGTCAGGTCAGATAACTTCAAAGTTCTCAAGAAGCGGGCTGATCCCCACATCCCTCTTTATAATGGCAGCCCACTGGAGTTGCTTAACAATACCAACCAAGGCATCATCCCTCACTGAAGGGTCATCCGTACTACAGTGGCCCCTCCTGGCTTACAGGGTTGCAGCTAAAGTTCCGCACAGGCTTCGTCCTCATTATTTGGCAGTATCTTCCACTGTAGCCCCTCCTGGCATATGGGGTCACCGCAAAGGTGCAGCACAGGCTTTACTCTCCTTGTACAGCACTCTGCGTGCAGCTATTTTCACGGCGGCCCTCTCCTGGCATATGGGGGTAGCCAACTTGAAGCTTCACAAAGGCAATGACCCAATCGGTGTAGAATCTGTCTCCTTGAACCTCGCACCAGTAGTTCATTCTGCAGGACAGCCTACTGGACCTCACTCCCTCCAGAGCTCTCCTCCTCCTCACATGGCACACTGGTCTTGGCAAGCAGGCAGGCGGTGGTGCTTCAGAGCAGGTTGTGTTGGTTTCTCTATGTGATGTTCCCTCACCCAGCAGGGAGATTACAGGTCTTTTCCCCCCCAGTCCTAGTCACAGGCAGAAGTAGGCAGAAGTAGTACAGAGCTTCCGCTCCTCACACAGAATGTCTGCCTGCTTGACAGATGACAATTTTTGGGGTCTGCGCCACTATATGTCTCATGTAATGAATGTGCTGCTCAAAGGCATAACTACAGCCTGTACATGCCGCCATAATACACACACTGCACACCACTGCTATATCCCTTTACTGTACCCTTCCCACGCACACATACAACCAGTGTACACTGCGCAGTAGTTTACATCCAACTGTAGTTTGTCAAGGGGGGATTTAAGCACACAGCAGCAGAACTTTGAAAAGGTGAGTGAACCTGTAGGCCTCTCTCCTGTGACACAGGTTAAAAAGGACCTGCTGTATGTATAGGCATTTATATAGCGCACTACTTACCCGGAGGATCCCAAGGCGCTTCGACCGCTGCGAAACCCTTCCTGGCTTCCCTGAGAGATGGTCCCTTAATGGGTATCTCCAGGGTGAGACCAGGCATCCCCGGCGGTCTGGGGGGGCCGTTGTGAAGATGAGGCAAGCTAATGCCCAGAGTTGCCGAGTGTGATCGCTGATCAGAGTGGGCACCGAGGCGAGAGAATTATCGAGTCCGCTGACCCTGGTCCAGAAACCTGCTGCGCCGGGAATCGAACCCTGGTCCCGGGCCGTCCTCTGCTCTCGGGTCTGCCGCCTCTAAACAGTGAGCCACACTACTTCACCTGCTCACTCTTATTGATCACTACACGGTATGCTACCACCACTGCATTCCTGCAGTTTAACTCCTGGTGAAGGTGGTATCTTTCATCACAATGAGGGTCGTGCTCTAGTGTTTCACTAGCACACCCCTGTCCTACCCTCTCTTCATAAAGTGATCGGTTTTATCCCCTATTCACTGATGGCTGCATCCAGGGAATGTGCACTTGTAGGCCTTTACTCAAGAGTCCACTACAACTCTTAGAAACTAGTCAAAAGTATATTGGTGTCACAGAACTCTTAGCAGCAAAATCCACTGGGGTCTGGTAGGCCTGTAACCAATCTTACCCACTCCTGCAGCCAGGAAGTATGCAGAATCTCAGTGGGTGCCCTGTCCATGGGCACTCACAAGGCTGTGGTTCTGTTCAGTGAGTGGTTGCACGCAGTAGCCGCAGCAGTACCCAGGAAGCTTGAGCTGTCCTTTGAGCTTACATGGTAAGATCTGGCAGCAATTGGTGGTGCTCCTCCTGCATGGTAAGTTTTGCGCTCCCCAACAGGGGATGGATTCATATGGCCCCGATCTGGGTCACAGTGATGTGGAAATACACACACAGTGTCCTCCTTAGTTTACATGGGCAGGTCAGGTGCAATTCTCAATGCTTCCTTGTGACCTACAGGTCACACGACTTCACAGTTCTGAGGCAGGACCAAATTCATGAGACAGTCATATCATGGGGCACAATCATGATCCGTGTTTGCCTATGACAGTAACAATAAGCATTAGGGCACTCAGGGCAGGGTAACATGTCCATTATCATGCAGAGGGCCTTTACGTTTCAAGATCTTGAATATATTTTGTTTGCCTGAAAGGTAACAAGTTGCAATATGTTAAAAGTAAGAGTGATACTGTTGCACTTTTAACGTATCAGTGTCCGAACCTCTTCACAAGTTACTTCCTTACTTGCCTTCTTTGGTGACCTTATATCTCCTTCACAGAATTCCTCCTCTGTTAGCAAACCTCACAGCTCTTACCACAGTTACTCCCCTCACACCAATTGTAAAGTCAAGCTGCCAAACACTTTTTGAAACAAGCATGCATCTCTGACATCATCACTCACCTAAACCCATCAGCAGCCATTCTCTTTCATAACATGATCCAATTTTTCCTCATGTATATAAACACAACACAACTGAATCACCTGGGACCATTCCTCCAAGCAGCAGTTGGGCTCCCTTTTTATAAGTCTGAATTCCCTCCCACTCTGAAAACTCCTGGTACTTGTTTCACCTCGAAGAAGAAGCCCCATTTTTACATCCATCAGTGGCGTCACTAGGGGGGTGCGGGGGGTGCGGACCGCACCGGGTGACACCATTCACATGGGGTGACACCATCGATTCTACGTCCCTCTGCAGTGCTATTGTCCAATTACATTTTAGCTAGAATACGATGTCAGTGTCCGCACGTCAGCGACGTTGGAAACGTCACTCACGTGACGTGGCTGCTCCCGGACCCACTGTTTTCATTGCCCACGCCCACCACTACACGTGCGTAAAATGTAAGCACTGCCATGTTTCTTCGCCCATCATCACCAGCGCCAGCAGGTAAGGAAGTGGGGTGGGGTGGGGGCAGGGCGGAGCGCGCGACTCCTCTGTGGCTGTAGCAGACAGCCACTGCTCGGAGACTAGGGTCACGGACGGAGATGTACACTTGCCGGCCTCTGTCACTGAGAAAACTATATTGCCCTGCCTTCTTTCCCTGTGAGCCTTTTCCTTCCATTTATCATAATAAACTTAACTTCCCTTTCACTTATCTACCGTGATTGCCTCTGATTACGTCAACTACACTGGGTGGGACTCACTAGCGGTAAAAGAGCTGTAGGCACTGCGGGTGGGACTCACGAGTGGTAAAAGGGCTGTAGGCACTGCGGATATTGGTTGAGGTGCACTGGGAGAGCTATGTGCAAGAGAGAACGCCTTCACCTGCTGCCTCCGGGCAGCCCGCACACAACCTACCAGAGCCTCCTTCGAACCTGCAGCCTCCCCGGGTCTCTGGCCCCGTGCCTAGAGGTGCGTTCAGTGGGTCATGCACCGGCTGCGTAGAGGAGCCTGCAGGGCGGGAGTCAGAGCTTCCAGGCGGGTCTGTGTGTCCTCTAGCGCCATCCGTCCGTCTTGGCTTTTAAACCAAACCGCTCTTTCTATTCTGGGACTTTTAGTTTCGGTTTGAAGTCTCAGCATGCACGCGCTGCTGGATGAAAACATAGCACCGGCAGCAGGTGAGGCACTAGGGAGTATAGGATCTCCACCCCCTACCCAGGCTGGGCATCACCCTCCAATCCATCATCCTTCCCCATGCTGCTCGGCTCTGACATCCCGCATTCCTCGCCCTCGCCCCGATCACTCTCACCCACCTTTGCACCCTGGCCCTCCCAGCTCTCAGGCCCTCTCAGCCGATCCCTCTCACCCACCTTTGCACCCTGGCCCTCCCAGCTCTCAGGCCCTCTCAGCCGATCCCTCTCACCCACCTTTGCACCCTGGCCCTCCCAGCTCTCAGGCCCTCTCAGCCGATCCCTCTCACCCACCTTTGCACCCTGGCCCTCCCAGCTCTCAGGCCCTCTCAGCCGATCCCTCTCACCCACCTTTGCACCCTGGCCCTCCCAGCTCTCTGGCCCTCTCACCCAATCACTCTTACTCACCTCTACACCCTGGCCGCCCAGCTCTCACTGTGCACCGTTCACTAATGAGAGCAATATGCTCTGCGGAGCTTGATAGAACTGTACTATAAGAGCTGCGCGCATGCTGCGTTATTGGAGCAAATGAATGTGCTACGGTCAGGGATTGAGGTGCACCGGCAGAGCTGTGTGTGCTCTGAATGAACCTGTAGATTCCACTTGGACGTGTCTGTGTGCGAGCGCCAAGACCAAGGTCTAACAGGTGTTTAGTTCCAGACAGTCCTCTTGATGAACAGACCACAAGTCGAAAGAGTGTGTTTGTTATATATATATTTTGCTCTGACCCAGTTATCAGCCTTTGAAGCACGAATGTGAAAACTCAGTGTGCGAATTGAGATAATGAGAAAAATCAAGATTGACGCTGCATGTCTTTCAAAACATGTTTCCATAGAAAACAACACAAATAGAATTAGTGAGGACTGTGCCGGGGTGTAACAATAACCCTGGCAGCCCTAGCAGTGGGGTTTGGGGGGGGGGGGGGGGGCGAGCTCCAGGGGGCCCCCTGGCACTGAGTACCGGTGGCGGGCATCAGGTCTAAGAGGCTAAGAGCTCCTGACTGGGTCCAGAGCGTGGCTCCTACCTCTACTTACTTTGGTGGGGGCACACAGTTTTCATTACGCTGCTGGACCGTGCCACGTGAATCGTACCTCTTCTGCCGGTAGCTTTGGGCTGTATGACCTGTGCAATGACTGTATGGTCCGAGTCCTGGGCATGTATAGTCTGTATCGCCTGAGTGATGACGTGCAAAACCTGTGTGATAGTGGTTGGTATCTGTCCCGAGCCTGTATGGTTTGTAGCGCCTGATGATGACATGCGATACCTGTAAGGTATCAGTCCTGAGTCTACGTGGTCTGTAGCGCCTGAGGCATGACGCTTCTGTTTACGGTCTTAGCAAGTGGTATCTGTGTATTCTGTGGAAGTTATACTCCTATCTTTGGCTCTACCTGTTACAAGTAAGTATTCTGAGCCTGTAAAGGCTCTATGAAGATGAGGGATAGCTCTGCTGTCTGTGTGCTCTAGCTGTAAAATAGCATAGCCTAAGTGGCAGCCCTGCTATTTAAGGGTTTAGCCTGTAAGACTAAAATCTGTGTAACATGAGGGATAGAGTTACTCTTCACCACCCCCCCCCCCCCACCCCCGTGCCTTTAAGGTGTGAATACGCTAAAGGGTAGCTCTGCTGTCTATTCCCTGAGACTTTAAGACATGTATAAATAACCTAAGGGGATAAGTTTGATGTTTATGGCCAAAGCTTACAAGATCCTAGACTGTAAGAGCTGAGCCTATAATCAGTTAAAATTCCAAAGTCTTATAAAAATCCACTGTCAGGTCCCGGACCTTGAGGGAATAGGGGCAAATGAGAGGTGGGGACTGGGGGTGACAAGGGATGGGGCAATGTGGGAGTTAGCACTGAAACTATTCTGTATGGGCCCCTTATTTGGCACTGGCAGACTCGGAGGAGGTCAATGATGGATTCATGGGTTAAGTCGTGAGGGGGTGACACCATGAGTTACCCGCACTGGGTGACACCAACCCTAGTGACGCCACTGACATCCATTGCGCCATGCCGCCCTCTGAAACCCTGCTGCTGCTTTCATATCCAGCACTACCTGAGACATGGAGGATGGAGGAAACCTATGAGGGTCACCACGAGGGCCCAAGCAGCAAGGGAGCTCCACATCTGACTGGACGCGGCGTTCTGCAACATGCGAATGGGAAACCTGTAAGAGACTTTTTACTCTTCTGAATCTATACAACCGTAGGTGAGTTCTTGTTACTGTCTTACTCATGAATGTGACAGTAACATCAGAAATACCCTTGAGCACTTGGCAAAAATAACATGAGCCAAGAGGAAAGATGCATGTCATCTGGTGGTTTTTGTGGAGCCATCGAAGTATGATTCAGAGGTCTCTAAATGGAAATCAGCAGCTTCCATTCAAACAGCTACTGGCGGTAGGGTTTTGGTCAGGAATATTACATCTGCTGAGTGTGCCATAGTGTATGTATATTCTGACATTGCCGTTCTCTTGTGGGAAGCATGCAGGGGATGTAAAGGAAGCAGAGGGGCATTTAAAAGAGAACAAAAAGGAGAGTCAACAAACAGAGGTTTTAATTAAAGGACAGATTGTGTAATGCTGGATTTAAAGAACGTAGTGCATATTCTTGAGACTACGTGCAGTTGGAGGATGCAAGAATTTAGAAAGAAACAAAATGTTTAACTCGTGAAGACTCTGCTATATTGGGAAATGTTTAATAGGTACTAGAATCAGGTAAATCATCTCTGTTGCTAGACTACTGCTAGACCACCGATCCAGCTAGGTCAGTCGATCAGCTCAAGGGTTGAAAGTGAAATGTAATGGCTGTGTTGCAAATGAGGCTATGAAACGCTTGCTGCTCCAGCTGAACTGCCATCTGCTCCAGTATGTTGATTTACAGGTATTGTTGGTGCAGCTGTGCTGATGGTCACTTGCGGCTGGTGGTCAAGAAACAGCATGCCCAGTAAGGACTTCTAGTTGGTCCACCAATGTAGCTTGTATTAATACTGTGCTCCACCAACACCCACTGCCCAGTAATTTACAACCATTGATCCACAAGGAACACATGTACAATCAGGCATTCAGGGTGTGTGTGATGCAAGACACCATCATTCACAACAGTTTCATTATCATGCTTAAATTGTGACTTAAAGAACAAGTTACTTGCCTTTTGTGGTGCTCTTTCTGGAATAAACTTTATCTAACCACAAATTCCTCCACTTGTAAATAATCATAGGCACCAGACTGGACCTGGATTCTTAACAGCAACTGCTCCAGCATGCCAGTAGGTGGCGCTGTCAGTATCAGCAACAACCTCTCCCCCCCCTCTCCACCCAAAAGTTATGGTGTAGATCTACATATATGCCCCCCCTCTATGAGTTTATGAACCATGACAGACAGGATGTGACAGTGTGCTGAATCAACTTGGGACCTTTTTAGCAGTCACTGTAGGTCACAGAATAGAACAGGGAGACAAAAAGGGCTGTGATGAATCTGCAGTTATAATGTACATCAGAAAGAGCGTTATTGAAGGCAAGTAACCGTTCTTCTGATCAACACTTCTACCTGTAGATTACTAACCTTTTGAATAAATACCAAAGCAGTCCCTTCCAAAAGGTGGACAATCTGTGTAGTGGACTCACCAAGAAATGCTGCAGGACAGCACAGGCAAAATGGCCATAAAAGACTTAATTGTTGAGACAGTTACGATTGGCGAATGTATGTATTGGTGCATGTATTGTCGCTTGGCAGATGTCTAGAACAGTTTCCCTGCCTCAGCAATGCAGTTGAAGCAGCCTTGAATCTAGAGGAATGAGCCCATTGGCCCACAGGTGAAGGTGGCTCGTTCTTCACTAGGCATTGAAGGTCTTTATGCACAGGATGATCCAACTGTAAATTGTTAATTTCTGTATCGCCTTATCCTATTTAGCCTCAGCACACTTCACAAAAAGGTAGCCATCAGCTCAGTACTGCCTATGTAGAAGATGGGAGCTCTCTTTGCGTCTGACTGCTCATTCCTCTTAAGAGAAATGTAGTGCTGAGACAAAAGGGCAGGTAGAGCGATGGCTTGACCCAAGTGTAAAGGAGATACATCATCCTGCAGAAAGGAAACCTGAGTCCTCAGCACCAATAGATTTAGTGCCCGAGCTCCCTGACACACTTAGCAGAGATAACTGCAAAAATGAAAACTATCCTCATGGTGAGCAGCTATAGAAAACAGCTGTGCGAGGGTTTGATCATCTGGAACAAAAATGTCCAAGTTAATGTCCTACTGAAGCATTATAAAAGGAGTCAGTGGAAACGTGCATCAGTCCTTTTGGAATGTTATCACGGGTGATTTGAGCAAATAAGGTTGGTTAGGTAAACATAAGAAGTATGATAAAGCCAACATATAACCTTTAACTCTGCCCACTGCAAAGCTATGCTGGGCTGAAAATAAAAGGAATTAAAAAATATCAGGAGCTGTCCTGCAGGGGATCAAACTACCAGTCCTCACACCAACTCAAAAATGTTAACCAATGACCCAGATAAACAGATATGGTCAATGTACATCCCGCTGTCAAAGATCACACCCACTATTACCCGCATTAAGTCAAAATTGCTTAGAAGCTCACAAGCTGCACGCATAGGTGTAGAGTCCTGTCCTATTACTGAGACTTGAGGTCCTCTAAAACATATAGAAACATCAGACGGTAAACGCTCAGGCTCAACTGATCAGGGCATCATGCCCTCTTAGGTCTATCTTGAGCAATCGATAAGACTTGAGTGCAGTCTTTCTTGATCTTCTCCAGAACTCGAGGCAGGGATGGAAAGACTTACAGGATCCCTGCAACCAACTTCAGAAAATGAATCCCCTAGTGATCCTCTTAACAAGAACTCCATTTCGCAGTAATTGTGAAACTGCATGTTCTCGGCTGCCAAGAAAAGATCCAGCCAGGGTACACCCCACTCTGCAAAGATACTATGAGCCACACCGGCATAAGGTCACCATTTGTGGTTTGCCAGTTGTAGTGCTGAGCTCGTCCACCCTGGCAGTGTGTTATGGATGCCAGAGATTATGCTATTTTGAAAACAATCTGCATATAGTTTAGGGTGGTATGTAGGTTAAAAGATTACAGAATGGATGCAGATGCTTTCAAGTCATCTAGATTCATACGTACATTTACTGCATCGGCAAGAGCCAAATATCTGGACCTCTACTAGAACTTTCCTTCGTCACATAGTCTGATACTCCACCAAGTGAGATTTTCAACATCTCAAGTGAGGGTGGAAGAGATATCGCATCTCTGAGACAATTTATGTCTCTATATTCCTTTGGCCTCTAGGAAACGGTAAATCTCTCAATCTTATTTTTGGCATCAAAGTGGAGAAGGTCCTTAAAGCAGCTTGTTTCATGATAAATCTTCCTCCCTCACCTCCGCCATGCTCTGTCCCTAAGAACTTCAATGCATCAGGCATTTCGAATTGGATTGAAAGCATGGCTCTTCATGTCTTCCTTCTAATTAGGTGTTCCCAGTTCTATTACTACCAAGTCTCTAGCATCGAGACCCATGCCTAGGGAGACAACTGCACCCAACAAGCCTCAGAATCCCAATAAAGGATAGGCCTAAGCTAGCCCCATGATTGGGACCCCCAGGAAAGTGGCATCCGTGTGGAGCCCACAGAACTCCATTGTCACCTGTGACCCCCTGTGGGAACAAAGATATGAGACCTGACACTTTTCAAGTGAATAGGGCTAAATACTGTGAGAAGTGTTCTCATAAGAACTCTGTAAATCAGGCCGCCATCTTGAAGCATGGCTCTCTATCAACGCTGTGCTCATCATGGAAGACTCTGCCAGTTCTACAGATCTTCCAGGGAGAGAATAGCCTTGACCTCACCTGTTCCTGCTCCAGAAACCCTGGCTTCCTGAGAGAGCTCCAGCAGTAGTCATCTGTTGAATCTGAAAAAAAAAAAACATCTGAAGTAAAAGCGTTGCTATACAATTTCCAGCTCCCCGCATCAAGAATCTCCTTACCTTGAGATTCAGCGTCTGTCCTAGGGTCCTCATGAAAAAGCCTTGCGAGTTACTCTACCCCGCCGCACCCCTTGCGAAACAAAGCAACCCGAAGCCTTAATAACCAAGAATGTGCGCTAGAATGCAAGAGAATTTAACAATGTTTGAACTAAGCAGAAGACAAGGCAGGGCTTTAAGAGGGATGAAAAACGGCATGGTCTCCCAAAGGGGCGTGGCCAAATGTAATTAAGGGCGTGGCTTAAAACACTTAAGCTAAAAATCTGTGCTTAGCATAGTGTGCCGCCAGACTTGAATTGTGCTGTTTTTGGCATTGCATTATGATACAACAAGTGACATACCTACAACCGTTCAGGACTATTGGCTTTGTCAATGGTTGTTAGTTGCATAAGATAAACAAGCAGTACCTATGGCTTGTATATAATATTGAAAAAGCTTCTAATTAAAGCACTGGTGACACAAGGAAAATGTTGCTGCTCCTGAGATTCAAAAAGAGAAGGGAAATCCAGTGAGTAAAAGACTCTTTAAAGGATTTCCCTTCCCCTTCAACGATCACCTGGAATGACGTCATGCCGTAACTTCTCCAATAGTGAGAAGTGAGCAGTGTGAGCAGTCAGTAAGAAAACGGACTGCTAGGGCAGAAAACAGAGCCTGATAGAGACCCGTTTCGAGGCCCCCTTTAAAAAACTGCTGGTGCTCAGACCGTGAGACCCGGCCCACTTAAAGCCCTAAGACAAGGCAAATGTGTAAAGACAGAACAGCAATTTATGCGGCAACAAGTGTATAATGTTTAAGAAGAACAATTGTTTGTTCAGCAACAAGCAATGTGAGCTCTGAGTTTCCAAGACAAATATTGTAAACTGCTGTCATCAGTGCTAATATAACTGAGTACAGAATTATTGCAGGACAGTAAAGTAACATCCCTGTAAATATAATTTGGAGAGTAGTAAAATGATAATAGAAAGACTCCATTGTTATAAGGTTAGTATTTGTGAATGGAAATTCATTTGTACCTCTTACACCATTCATGGTGGTCATACGAGGGAGAATTGTCACCCAGTCGAAACGAGAGCAACAGTTGGTGCAGAATACATACAGGGCCCTGAGGAAGGATGCACCCATGGCTGAACTAACAGAGCAACTCACGGTGCAACAAAAAAAAAGAAAGTTCGAGACACCCTTAACGGCGAACACCTGGGAGACCATTCATGAAGAGGTTAAAGCAATCTCTACCAATGCAAGGTTTAGGCTGCTGCAATATAATGTGATTCATCAGGTGTATCTTACCCTCAGTCATTTACTTTCTATAAACCCGGAAAGATACTCAGATTGCCCCCACTGAATGGGGCGGGTGGCATACTTCCTGCACATGCTCTGGAGTTGCTCCAACATTGATGATTATTAGCATTCAGTTCTGAAACAACTGGGCGAAGCCACAGGATAGAAGAGACCCTATACTAGGTTTCCGACCAGGATGATGACCACTGTGCGTGTGTGTGGCTGAAGCGCTAGCAAGTTGCTGCCACCATCTTGGTTGGCATGGCCATACCCACCAAGGTTCAGTTTTGTTTCTTTCAAAGTAGTTCTTTAATTACTACTTTACACATTTATGAGGAAAAAAGGTAGCATAGAAAACAAGGGGAGAAAATAATAATTACAATAATTAATTAATGCAAACAACCATTGTTAAGCAAAAAGTGAAAAAACGAGGAGGTTAATAATAGATTTGGGGCCTCATAATGATGTTTGGCAGAAAGCCATCCAACAGCTCGTAGAGAGAATTTTCAGGGAGGTCAATGCTGGTCTGGCATATAGGGGCCAAGGTATTCAGATACTGCCCTTGGGATTCTTATATAAGGCGGAGAACCCTAGACAGAATAATCTGAATTTAGAGCATTATACATATGCCCGTGGAACAGTGTAGGACTGGTATTATTAACCCCTGGGTAGAAGGGATAATCCTCGGGGTGACTGTCATCTTTCCTCCTTTGCTCAGTGGCAAAATAGATTTGCAGACCTCTCAGGGCTGAATGATTGTGATTGACTGAGCAAAAATGAAGTTCCATTGGATCAAATAGCCCCGAAGTTTGTGCCTGTTGATTTAGTCTGGTCGGATTATGGGCTTCCAACTGAAACGTCTACAGTGTTACCTTATGCAGAGTCATTGGAGGTTAAAATTAGGCAAAGGGCCAACGGAACAGGAGCTGCCAGGAATACTACTTGTTGCCCCATCGCAGGATCCATATATTGTTCCCCCTGAGGACCAACCTAAGACCCAGGTTTATAATGTGTTGTCCTGGAATATCGCGGGGTTGGCAGAGAAGGTTGCAGACCCATTATGGGTGCAGTTTGTTAGTCATTTTCCTGTGATAAGCCTTCAGGAGACATGGTTGGTTAACTGTAATCTTTTTTTGGAGGGGTATAAAGCTTTTTTGTTCCTGCAACCCCAGCATCTAGTGGGAGAGCAAGGGGTGGGTTGGTTATTTTGTATTTCTTTGTCCTTGAAATGCAGGATTAAGGTTATCTCCTCTGATTATAGTGATTTTCAGGCAATCATTTTAGGGCGCGGAAACCTTAGTCTTTGTTTGATACATTTTTAGAACGCAGTACGCAAACAAGGGGCATGTAAGATAACCCAGCTGGACAACCTTGATAAGCAGTATTGTGGCCCCTGTAGAAATAGCCTTATGATTGTAGGTGATTTTAATGCTCACCCATGTGGGGATCCTGAATCCACTAACATGGGTGATTTGGGATACCAAGGATCCGGGGCCTTCACTTTGAGCATTCTCCACAGGGAGATGTTCTTAACGATTTGCTCAACGAATATGACCTGTTTTCATCCATGAGCTTTGTATCACCATCTAGTAAACAAAAGGTTTCGTCTTTCAAAGGTCGCAGTGGTGGATCTTTTATAGACCACATTTTGATCTCTACAAGCGTTCAGCCCCTCTTAGTGGGCTTCGCAATATTAGCAAGTGATTTTAGTGATCATAACCCTGTGTATGTGTGCTTGGGAGGGAGTATATTGAAAAGGAAGGACTCAGTGATAGCTCCTGGCACGCTGAAGCTGACCTATGGTAGACAACGCCTTAAATGGGCCCAAGTAACTCCGTCCCTTTTTTATGAAAAGCTCTATGAATCCTGTGCGGCAGAATTTCCCTACTGAGTGAAACGTCATTCTACTGCCGTGGGTATTCTTAATGCTTTCAAAGGGATTGCTTCTAAAGTAGGGACATTGTTATCTGTCCCGGCCCAAAGAAGGATTATCGGTGATCCCAGGTGGTTTAACCCATTATGCTCCAAAGCCGCCAGAGAACTAAAGGCTGCATTGAAAGCAAACCCTAGGGATCAATCGCAGATTCGGATTCTTCGAACTAACTGTAAAAGGATGCTGGCCAATCATAAAATGGAATTGAAGGAGGCCACATGGCGGGAGCTTTTAGATCCTTTTACTCTATCTAGTAGATCCAGATTTTGGAGCCTTATTAACTGACCTCTTTTTGAAAGGGACAGAGCTGAGGACGTGGGCACCAATATAACGGAAGAGGAATGGGTGTCTCACTTCAGTATTATTTTTAAAAGTGCTTCAACTTTACCCCGGTTGCAAGCAAGAACCCAGAATAATGACGTAGCTGTATTTACCCAAAGAGAAGTGGAGGAAGGCATTACTAGTCTTTCATGTAAGAAGGCACCAGGTCCGAATGGTATTCCACCGGACCTTTTTAAATCCAACCCCTCTGCCAAGTCTCTAGCATCGAGACCAATGCCTAGGGAGACAACTGCACCCAACAAGCCTCAGAATCCCCATAAAGGATAGGCCTAAGCTAGCCCCATGATTGGGACCCCCAAGAAAGTAGCATCAATCCTGGTGGCGGTGGTTAATGCTGCCGCCAAGGAAGGGTGTCCAGAATCATGGGGTGTCTCCACAATTGCCCCAGTGTATAAAAAGGGAGACCGTAACAGCACTATGAATTACAGACCAATCTCCCTTATCGACTCCGTGGTTAAGGTCGTAGGCGGAGTCGTATTAAATAGACTGACGGCCTGAGCGGAAGAAAATAAGATTATTTCTGATATCCAGTATGGGTTCCGCCCAGGTCACTCTACCATGGCACAATGTCTTAATCTCTATTTGATCCTCGGAAAGTACACCGTTGCTCGCCAGGGAACAATCTACATGGCCTTCATGGATCTCTCCTCCGCTTTTGACTGTGTCAATCGGGGGAAGTTGTGGCAGTCCATGAGGGCCATGGGGGTGGAGGCAAATCTGGTGGACTTTCTGATGGATTTACATAGAGATACTAGGGCAAACATTAGATACGCCTAGGATCTGAGGGTCACCAGGGATTTTAATACAGAAATGGGCGTACAGCAGGGGTGTATTTTAGCCCCTTTTCTCTTTAACCTCTACATCAATGACCTAGATAAGACTTTGTTGGAAACCGGGGCTGACTTTCCGTACGTGGGACGCAGGGGCCTGCCCGTCTTGCTATATGCAGACGATGCCGTTCTCCTGGCACGTACCCCTAAAAGCTTACAGATCCTGCTTGACACTTTCGTGGGTTCATGGCCGACCGAGACCTGGCCATAAATAATTTGAAATCCTACTCAATGCAGGTCGGGCTGCGCCCCAAGAGGCAGTACACCTTTAAGGTGAACGGGGAAAGAGTGCCAATAACCTTGACGTTCTCCTATTTGAGTGTCCTACTGGACGATCGTCTGGATTGGGGCACACTACTTATGAAGAAAAGGGGAGAGGTGACCAGGTCCAATGCAGCGATCTTTAACTTCGCGGCTAAAATGGGCAATCGCCTAATAGCTGCAATGTTGAAGATCTATCAAGCCAAGAGTGTATCGATTACTAGCTATGGGAGCGAATTGTGGGGATATACAGGTTTGGAGGGTATCCAGGTGTCGGAAAACTATTTTTTAAATCAATTGCTGGGGTTTCCTAAAGGGACCGCAAACCTAATATTTCATGAAGAAACTGGCCTTACATTTATTTGCGACATTCTGGCTATGCGCCCATTGCTTTTTTGGCTCAAATGTTGGCTGAATGAAGACCTTGGCCTTACTCAAGAGCTACTGAAAGAGACCTTGAGCCTGGACCACATGATCGATATACCATGGCTAAAGTATTTAAAGGGGTGCATTAGAGAGTTGGGGCGTCCGGATCTTTTTTTAATACCTGACTGTATTACCAGGGCAGATGTGACTTATGTGAAACAATCTTTTAGTATGCGTATTAAAGCTAAAAGAGAGGAGGCGGAAATGTTAAAAAATAGTGTCCGTAAGCACTTGATGCTTAAATCATCTCTAGATATGGAGCCATATCTCTCGTGTTCTTTGTCGGCTCACGAGCGTTTCTTATTTATCAGGTTTAGATTGGATTATTTCCATCTTTTATTAGCTGTACCGAAGGAAGTCACAAAGGACAAGTGTTAGCACCCTGTGGGTGCGACAGTATGTCTCCTCAGGATCTGCTGCACTTTGTGTTCTTCTCTAATTTTTATGAAGCCCCTCGGAGGCTCTTTTTAAAATCTCTTTTAAAAAAGTTATATTTTTTACAGGTTCGCCCCGCCCTTTATTTTTTGCAATTATTAAAGCCTGAATGTATTCCATTTGTGGTTGGTTTTCTGAAATGTTCCCTAAGGTACAGAAAATGTCTGGAACCCTAAAAGACTTGGCTGCTGCATTTCATGAATTACATTTTAAATTGAAACAATGTGATGTTCTTTTTACTCCAATAATCTTTGTATATAAATTGGAATATTTGTATTGTACGTCCAGTTATGTATTATGTGCTTTGTACATTTTTATAGATGAATTGTAACTTTTTATGGTTTTCTAGTATGTAAACCGAATACAGTTTATTGAAATTAATAAAAGAAGGATATATATATTTCTTTTTTCGTCAGAGGCTTTCCGCCCAACAACAGAGGTTTCCGTCTGACCGCTGTATTATGATACTGGCGGCAAGAGGGAAACCTGTGGGGGAATACCGCTCTGCCTAGGACAGGCTCACGCAGCCCGTCGGGGCAGAGGGCGGATCGTAATCCCCAGCATGAAGACGCTGCCAGCTCAGGCACCACTGTGGGGATTACGATGCACGTTTTCCACAGCCTTTCTATTGCATTCCGACTGCCATGGAAAGGCTGTCTGAAACTGACATCGGGGACCCTTAGCAGGGCCCCAGTCCTCGCATGGCCTCCTCTATGAAGCCTGGGGGTGTCTGCCACACGGTGAATGGATGCTTGAAAACATAATTTTTTCTATTGTAGCTACTGCTGCAGCCCTTTCTGGCCACCTCACAGGCTGCAGTGGAAAAATGGATGTTTCTAACTATCCGTAAGGCAGTTGCATCCTAATTCGGGGGTGGAACCGCCGACTAATATTCAGGTGTATTCCATTCCGCTACAGTGTCAGTCGAACGTTTGTCTGACTGACATCATAATAGGTCCCTTAGTAGTAGGAGGTGAGGGAAAGGAGTTCCATATCAAACAAAATGTTTCTCACATGTTGGTTATCAGTGGATCCCTGCTAGTAAAAACCTAAATAATCCTTCAAGTGACCACACATCAAACAGAACTTGACTTCCTCACCAATATTTGATATTAACATTGTCCATCTAAATTGTAGTCCATTATCTTGGCTTTCCACTGACTAAAATGTCTTGTGTATATGTTTTATAAGCTCTAGAAAGATTGTTTCTGCTGATATCTTTAAAATATAAACACATTTCAGATCCATTTGTCAGGTTCCTCTACTTATATCAACCATAATTGTAAAACTTTCCAAAATTAACTTGCATGACTTTGAAGACTGGTATAGTAGAACCTCATAAAACTTTATGAGCACGCAGTGGCAGCTAGTTGAAATAAACAAGCATTGGCATAGCCAAAAGGTCTCGCTTTTGGGACCATATACGTATTTTGTTATGCAGCACAATATCCTTGTGTAACAACATCAACCGTTGCATGGCCAAACACTTATAAGGTCCTAAAGGCGAGACCTATTGGCTATGCCAATGCTTGTTAAATATAACCAAGATAGTGTGGGCTGCTGCAAGTGTGTGGGGTGAGGGTGCTGCTGCGGATGATTTTAAGGTGGCATTGGTGTTATGTAAATGTAAATTATAGGTACAGTTTATAGTTACTGGCTGCAGCAGACACGGGAGTGCACACATTGATCCATTGAAGGAGGTTTCGCTGTGTTGCAGAACCTGTATAAAATTGTTATGCTGTCACAGGCAGTGTTAAGCCCGGGGTACCTTGCAGAGCCATTCCACTGAAGGCAGCGGGCTGTGTGGTGCCCTTGGCCATACTTGTGCATTGCACCCCCATCCTGTAGAGCAGAGTTGAAGTGGAACTGTCAGGCGCCACCTTAACTCTCAGCCTGCAACTGGTTGCATTCAATTTGCGTCAGTTTATGGGATCCGGGGACTCCTGATCCGGAGACGCGAAGGGGAGAAACTGCAGTACCGGCACACCACAGCATCGGAATTGCAGCAAGGGAGCAGCTCGGTGTCCCCAAGCATCCGGGCCTGAAAAGGGGCAACGGTTGGCTCCCCTGGAGAAATAAAGAGAACAGCAGAATGAAAGGAGCAACGAGACCACTGTGCAGGAAGCGCCACCTCGAGAGAGCGCTCCAGCAGATCCCCCTTCCTCAGGAGAGCACAACAAAACTTGTACTGCGGAGAGAGCATCTCTCATCATTCCACATCCCACGTAAAAAGAAA
The DNA here is from genome assembly GCF_964263255.1 of Lissotriton vulgaris. Taxonomy (NCBI): domain Eukaryota; kingdom Metazoa; phylum Chordata; class Amphibia; order Caudata; family Salamandridae; genus Lissotriton; species Lissotriton vulgaris. The sequence goes on from NC_141687.1 coordinate 1,965,637,322, forward strand.
TCCCGACCGGCAGGGGGTGCCTCCGGCAGCAGTCGCCTCTGAGAACGCACTGACACTGCTAAGAGAGGGCATCTGCCATCCCTCAAACCTACGTAAAACAAGCACAGCCCCGGGTCCACGAAAGATAAAGCGATACGGAGGGCACCACTAAAAGGGGTTTCAGTGGAGTGTGGCCAAAAGTCCATGTATGGAGTTTTCTGCCGAGCAATCTAACATCAAATGCGATATTTCCAAACATCAAAATATAATATTTATCAAAGTTCCTGTAATATGTAATCAGAACAAGAGTCCAAAATCTCGTCCAATAGACAGTCAGACACCAGAGTCTCGTAGTACGATGATCCGTATTTTTTATTTCTGGTTTCAAAGTTCAATCCAGATTCCCAAGTTCATTATTCAATCAAATCCAATCCAAACTTCAAAGTTCAATATTCAAACAAACATTCGCTGCAGCCAACACGTGTTTCGTTGGGCATATATCTCATGCCAAAACAACTTCCTCAGGGCTAATTCACAATAGGGTTTCCACCTATATCGAATTCTTTCCAGGGGATATTTATCAAGAAAATTAACTGTATCTATATCTCGCTGTGCAAGTATCATACACTTCACTTCCATATGTAGATTTAGTTTGGTATCCTAATTACAGGGTCTATATCCCATTTCAAAGTTTCATATATCTTGTGCTAGCCGACATCCGAGAGATAAGCACAAGATATATGAAACTTTGAAATGGGATATAGACCCTGTAATTAGGATACCGAACTAAATCTACATATGGAAGTGAAGTGTATGAAGTGTATTGCACAGCGAGATATAGATACAGTTAATTCTCTTGATAAATATCCCCTGGAAAGAATTTGATATAGATGGAAACCCTATTGTGAATTAGCCCTGAGGAAGTTGTTTTGGCATGAGATATATGCCCAACGAAACACGTGTTGGCTGCAGCGAATGTTTGTTTGAATATTGAACTTTGGATTGGATTTGATTGAATAATGAACTTGGGAATCTGGATTGAACTTTGAAACCAGAAATAAAAAATACGGATCATCGTACTACGAGACTCTGGTGTCTGACTGTCTATTGGACGAGATTTTGGACTCTTGTTCTGATTACATATTACAGGAACTTTGATAAATATTATATTTTGATGTTTGGAAATATCGCATTTGATGTTAGATTGCTCGGCAGGAATATCGACACTATTTTACATCTTGAACTTTGTTCAGGATAATTAGGGAAGTTGGGTAACCTTCCTTTCCAGCCTAGTAGCAATCATTGAAGATAAGTTGGATCCTTACTTTTAGCTATACTCTTAGCTGTGCGCCCTTTCCCTGTTACCTCTCGTTTGTTTACATGTATGGAGTTTACCTTGCGGGAGCGAGCAAGATAATTGCTAACAGATGGCGCCTCTGCTCACTCCTGCAAGATAAACGCCAGACTTGCACGAGGACTAATAAGAAACAGTGCAAAACATGCACAAGTTTCAAGAAAAGCCTAGGGTGATTCCAAAAGATCTCCAATTGAGCACTTGCACGCGGCGTAGGCGAGACCTAAAAATGTTGGGGCACAAAGGCATCCAACTCACCATAAAAGCGGGAGCGGGTGCATGACTGGTGCAGCACTTCTCTTTGCTGTTCCCGAGCAGGAAACAGGGGCGTAGCTCCAGGGGCCCCCTCGGCACTGCACTCTGTCCGGAGAGCTCCTAATTGAGCCCGGAGGGCGCCCTCTACATACCTTGCAGGGAGGCCCCCTCAATTTTCGTTACGCCAGTGGCAGGAAAAGAAAGGACTTCCATCCTGTTGATGGAATGTAACTCAAACAAATGGTGGAGCTGTTTTCATGCTGTGAAAGCAGCTCCAGGATTGCTGTGAGCAGGCTCACATAGTGCTCATTTTGAGGATGGGGGGCTGTGCTAGGCACAGATCAGTTACATCACATCACAAACTGTGCATTGTCTGCAGGAGTAATCCTGAAAGGCAAGTGGCAATGTCCCAAGATAGACATTTTGTGAACAAATATATGAGAATACTCGCCTGCAGTTTATGCACGCTTAAGTGTAAGTAACATGAGTAACATGTTGTCTTTCTATTGAATCTTTCCATAGGCCTATAGTGCAATCATTTGTGATTGTCACCCTCTAAACCATCAATATTCAACACCCTCTTATTCACGCTGTTTTATAGGAATAATCCACCCTTTCCACCCAGAACAGGAGAAAGAAGTGTGCTCCCGTTAAAGGAGCGGAGTGCACCGGCCGTGCTGGCAGCGTCCCTGTTCCACGGGGCTCCTTTCACAGTCTGTTCTGTCCCGCAGTCTCCAGGTCTAAATTTAGAGCTGGCCCGGACCTTACTGGGAAATGGAATTGCAAAACCTCTGAACAGCGCGGCATGGGCTTGGCTTCCAGCCACGGAATCCTCCAGCACACCGCTGGGTGAAGACTGGGCATCTTTTGTCTTCTCAGCAATTTAACGCTAGTACCTACCAAAAAATTTTAGTTGTTTGGCGAGTAAAACATTACATTCACGAGTCTTTAACTTGAAAAAATGACCGAATCTCTTACACATCTCCAGGCATATGTTCTCTAAGGTTGCCCTTAAGACGCCTGTTATGTCTTAAAACCCTAAGTATGTCTTATCGGTATGGGAACGGAGCTTAGCAGCCGGTAGGGCTGTTTTAGGTATAACCCTGTCCTCTGCCTTTGCTCACATCTGCTATAGTTTAAAAAATATAACATTACATAGCACCTTGTAAACCAAGGATTCTCCGATCTTCCACTGGTCAGATTACATTTTCCCTTAGTAACCCAAGTCCTATAATATATGACTGAGAAGCCTACATTTTCAATATTACGTTGATGTTAATGACTAAAAATGTATTCATCTGCGGCCACGAGGTGACCAAGCCTCATTCTTCTGCTGACCCTCGCTAGAGTCCTGACCCGTGGCTTGAGACACCTTGATCCGTCTACAGCCACTAATGATGGTATTCCACTGTAAAATCCCAAGATTCGCTAAATATTTACGAACATTCCTCATTTAGAATTGCATACTTTTTTAGCACCTTGAGTCAAGAGTCCTGTCTAAATCTCAGGCAGGAGGAATGTTCCTTTCCAGGCCAGTCCAGAACCAGAAAACCTTTTCTGAGAGAAGAGACACGCTTGTCAGTCTGCAATAAAAATGATTTTAGTTCGAGCCACATCATGCCCCTTTCATGATAGAGTATTAAAGTCATAGTTTTCTTGTAATTTTAGTCATAAACATAATTTAGATTTCAAAATGTTTTCACTAAATGAAAAAACTGTGTTGAGACTGTATCTTTCTAAACAGAATGCACTTACATAAAACTTTTTGTGGATATTCAACATACCCTATTGGAATGTGTTACAAGTAATAACACACCACTGGTTTGATGGAGAGGGGAGCAGGAGGGATAGTGAGAGGGGTGAGATGTGGGGAGTAAAGGGAAGCGAGAACGAGAAAGAGACGAAAAGCTGTGCCAATGGCATGTGAGGGCGCTCTGAAAAGCACAGATTTTGCCTGCGTGAGATAAGATCTCTCCCCTACCTTGCTTGCCCCTTTGTGACAGGCTGTTTGTTTGTGAATCTCATCATGGGTCTGTGTGTGTAATACCTAGATTCGCCTGGAGTTGGGCAATAGCCTTGCTATGTGCCAGATACAAGCATTCCTAAACGAATGCTGAAATGCCCACAGTGAACAGTTACTGAAACAGACATTAAAAAACTGTGTATTTGAATAAAAGTACACAGCACAGCAGCAGTGGGGAATTGAAACGGTCTTGTGTAGCACGAAATTTGAAAAAGATTAGCAAATTCGTATAATAACAGGGAGATTTTCGTGAGACTGCCACAAAAAGATAGCAGGAGTTACTGGAAACGAGGCAAGAATACAAAACAGAATTTAGTACAGGAAGTTCCTAAACTGGATGAGAGGCAGTAGAAGCTGCCTATTGTGGGTACAGAATACAGGGAGTAGGGGATCAGAGGAAAGACAAAGGGGTGAGCAGGGTCGGACTGGGAACCACAACCGGCCCTGGCAAAGTGCTCGGCCGCCACCCCCCCCCCCCCCCACCTCCCCACTGGGGGGTTGGGGTGGGTGGGGAGGGGGGTTGGAGGTGCAGCCGAGCTCTTTGCCGGGCCGGTTTTTGGCCGATTTTGAATCTATGCTGCAAAAACGGCCCTGTAACAAAAACGGCTCACAACCGGCCCCCACCTGTGCGGCGCACTGGGGGATTGCCCGGTGCCCGCAACGGCCAGTCCGGCCCTGGGGGTGAGTGGGGGGCCAGTGAAGAGAGGAGAACCAACGATCCAAAAAACAGTAGCTAAAAGGTAGTAAACAGGTATTAATTAAGTATTACGAAAACATGACCAAGAATGTTAGTAACCTGGGTGAATATAAAAAGAAATAAATCATAACTCGATTGGGGAATATCCTTTCTCTGAGCAGTCACAGACTGGCATCACTAAAGGCCTTTAGCACTCAGCAAAGGTAACTGGCATTTCCAATTCACAAACGAGAGATTTCTGATTAGCAACATCAAACTGGTTCAAGGAAAAAATGTTATTGACCAGTTAAAACGGCCCCGGGATTCCTGTAGTCAATGATATGGACAGTAGGCACAGTCAGAGAGACCATTTTTAACTCCAGCGGGTCTCGAATATCATTGCTCCAGTAGGATCATTGGGGTACCAAATTTTAGGGACTTGTACGGTGTAAATGACTTGTTAGGTTGAAACATTTTCAGTTGTGGAGGTATAAACACAACTTGGGGCACCCACCGCTTCCCACCAGGAATTTTGGCAACACTGGTTTAGGGTTATGGTCCTACCGTACATTTAAAACATAATATTTTCTAGAACCCTAAGTCATAGACAAATAGTGCAAATGATTATGGAAACAAGGTAATCAAGAGCTCAGCTGAAAGAGAGAAGAGTGGTATGGGATCCCAACAGGCAGGAGAAGTAAGGCTTTCCAACAGAACCATAGCTTCAGTCTCCCTACATGACTGTTACCCTCAGGTGATAGAGATGTCACCAGTTTACGTCACAGTCTTCTGGCTCCCTGTTCTCCTAGTTTCAGGCCAGGTTCAGGTCCTCAGGTCATCACCAACCATGATGCAATGATGGGCCTGGCTCTTGTATTCTAGGTCAGGAAATTCAATACTCTTCATGCAGTTCAAGTGCATGATCTGCATTCACTCAGGTGGACAGGTATGTCTAGTGGGCTTATATGGTTGCAACAGTGTTCCATTGAAGAACAAAGCCATGGAAAGGCAGATTAGAGTGACAAAGCCTATAGGTGAATTTGACCATGCAGCAGTCCTATAACTTATACGGGGTAGAAACTGGGCCCGCACTGGAAGCGAGCTCAGAACGTAGGTTCTAATTTACAAGTTTGTGTACAGGGTTTTACTCTGTTAGGACAACGGAGTCCCCGCCTGCAAAATTTTGAGATGTCCACTGGCTCAGTGGACATCTCTAGCATTGGCAGGAACCACCATCATACCATCAATGCATTGTAACTTTGACAGATGGCTCTGTTAACACGACGGAGCCACACAACACATTTAATTTTTTTTTTTTCCAAAACAAAAACCCAAAGTGGGTTTTCATTTTGGAAAATACTCTGCCAGGCCATCGAGCTTTTTCTGAAGTCCAGAAAAACTCAAAATAATGGCTTAGGAAGGCCTGCTTTTAGGAAAAGTGGGGACACTAGTGGGATGCCAGGGCCACATTCCATGTTCAAAAACTGCAATTCCTGCCAAAAATATCAGCGAATGTTTCTAAACTGAAGAGAAGGGACAGTACAAAATAACCAGCTATTTCTGGGACAGATACACCCAGAGCAATTATGTAAATTGTCCCACTAATCCAGTCTGCTCTGGTTGCTCCGTGAATTGGATGTACCCAGTGTAGTGTCTTAAAACTATGAGCGCTAGGAACCCAGGGTTGTGGGCAGACTCAATAAAAGAATTATGTAACTATTTGGGCATTGTTAAGGTGTGGTTATTAACATTTATGAGATAATGTGAAGTTCAGTTAAATGTTTTATACTGATGAAAAAATACGTTGGTTATGAGCCTGCCTATGGTGTGCTAATTCTTCATGCTCCCAGGCTGGGGAGGACGTGACAACTCGTGATGAGTAGGAAATACATGCCCCAAAGAAACAGTACTACTCTCCCTGAGATTTGCAAGGATATAGCAAAATGTTCATGCGTGCCATGTGCGCCCCAAGCAGGTGCAAAGGAGTCTACAGTTGGTGTATGTGGAGTTCAAGCCCCACTTCAACCCATATAAGGCCTTGTGAAGACAAGACGTTGAAGGCCTAGCAGATAAGCACCATTGGAAATGCCCACCAAGACTTGCCGTTGCCGGCCAGGCTGAAGAAGAAAGACTGTGCTGCACCTTAACATCAAGCTATCATTCACACAAAGCAAACATTAAAGGTAATGACAACCAGGTACAATACAAAAGGCAGTGACAACCAGGTATGAGCAGTGAAATATACTCACTGGCCTGACAACCTCAAAAGTGGATGAGACTCGTGAGCGATTACTGGGGTTGTGCTCGAAAGGTTGTTGGTCCTCGGAGAAGCCACCGAAAACAGCGGAATTTGGCAGCTGGTGGACTTCAATACAATTCAAAAAGTCTTCAAGATAGGGAAGACTCCCAGTAGCTGACACACGTGACATGAAGTATAGTGTTGGCACATTTTTTAAACCTCTGCTACCATTCAATACCACCACCAGAATAATTGCGCCAGAAGATCCACATGGATCAAGAACTTTGATGACTTCATAGAGGCTCTGGAAGAAGTTAAAGATGAGAAAATCATTAAATATTTAAAGAATCTTGCTGCTGATGGAGTAAAAGAAGTGATAAAGAAAATCTCGCAGACTGGGACAATCTTGTACTGTCAAATTAATGAAACATTAGGAGCCATGTTCAATCAGATGCCAAACATCATCTATGAAAAGTACATTTCCAATCAAGCCAGACAACAAGTTGGTGAAACGTTGGCTGAGTTTGTTGAGAGAACTGATGTGCTTATCAAACATTATAAAGTTAGTAAATTTAATGATGAAGAAGCCACATGACTCAGAGTCATTCTTGGCTGTCTTTCGGACTAGTTAAGAAGACACATATTGAGTGAGACCCTCAGTTTAGAAAAAGTACTTATGGCTGCAAAAGCCAAAGAAAGAGAAAATAGGCCAGCTGCTGACATGGAAGCTGAAACAGCAATGGGTGAATCAGAACTAATCATGAAGAACAAACACACGCACAATGTAGATGTACGTAAGTCGACATGTGAATTTTCATTTCCACATGAAAGTAAATGTCCAGCCATCGGACAGATGAGCAAAGGTTGCGGAAAGGAAAACCACTTACGGTTTGCAAGGCAAAAGAGAAACCAATTGTGTTATGGCAAGATAAGAAATTGGACGCCAGTAAGTTCCAGAAGCATTCTCCCTAGCATGCAAATACAAAAAACAACCTCAATTGCGACAGGTGGAAACTAAACGGCGTCGATCATCATCAAGTTCATCCTGCAAAGGTTCTTTGACGTCACAATTGAGCACCAGTAAAGAGGGTGAATGTGTGATGATTATATCCACCAAAAAGTGACATGCACACGTGGGCCCTGTAGCTTCCAAAGAAAACTAAAGAATGACAAAAACAAGAGAGTCAATGAAGCAAAAGAATTCATATGGACATTGCCCCAAGATTACACTAAAGATCTACGATTGCCCCATAACCTTTATAACTGATAGCGAACGTTGCATCGATCAACATGATGCCAGTCGAATAGTTTAACAGTTTGTTACCTGTACCACGACTCAATGCGACAAACATGAAGGTGTACACATGGACTGCTTCCAAACCTTTGCAGAGTCAAGAATCATTCACAGCGAGCTTACAATATAAAAAGAAGTCTGTTCAAGCCCTGTTAGACCTGGCACCTTGGCGTAAGTTTCCCTTCCACTTTTTGCTGGTGTGCCTCCGATGTTTTGCTGGTTTTCCGATACTCAGGGCACTGCGCCACGGCCGACCCGTGCCGCAGTGCAAGTGCTCCCTACTGTAAATTGTACATGCGATTGGTATCCATGATTGGTTCATTGGATTTACTGTTAGTCCCTAGTAAAGTGCACTAGGAGTGCCAGGGCTTGTACATGCCAATACTGCTAGTGGGCCTGCAGCGCTGGTTGCGCCACCCACAGAAGCAGCCGTAAGATGTGTCTGGGGACTGCCACCGCAGAACCCGCGTGCAGTCTCGTACTGTCATGCCGGCTGGGCAAGTGCAACCTCTTGCCAGCCCCTGAACCTTCCCTTGACTGCATATTAGTCACCCCTATGGTAGGCCTGCGGGCAGGGTGCATTGTAGGTGTAAGGTAGGACAAGCCCTGATGTGTGTGGCATGTCCTAGTAGTGACTTACAACTAAATTTGTATTTCACTATTGAAGGCTACCTGCTCCCATTAGGCCAGACTGAGCTGCTGGAATTATTACACCCTATAATCCCAGCAGGCTCAGGGAGCATGGTAGAGAGTCGTGTTTAGTATGCCTGAACTCAGGATGATGAAATATTTCTTTTAGTAAAGTTTATTTTAATATCCTGTGTTTGCAAATGCTACTTTTAGAAAGTTAGCATTTGCTTGCCTAACCATTTCAGCCCGCCTCTGCTGGTATGTGTATCTGACTGTCTGGGATGTGTGAGTGACAGGGCTGGGGGATGACAGGTGGTGAATGCGCAGATTACACCTTAGTGGGAGGTAGGAGTGGCTCTTGACTCTGAATCTTGCTGTGCTCTGCCACCACAATGCTGGCTCCACCCTCCTGGGGAGCGACTGATGACTCAGCCGACACCTGGCCCAGGAAGGGCGAAGCCCCATCAACAAGGTACTCTGGCTGCCCCTGTCCGCACAATGCTGGCTCCACCTCCTGTGGGGCGTCTGATGCGCCTGCCCCTCACACTGAAAGCAGAAGCCGGAGTACACCCACCAGAGTGCTCAAGGACTGAGAGTGGCTATGCAAAGGCCCCCCCTGGCCTGCGAGAACAAAAGAAATGCAGTATTAAAGAAGGAGCCTTGCTCCTTGTAAATTAGATCCTGTTTGTGCTACAGAAGGAACTCTACCCGACGAGAAGGACCGGGAAGGACAAGGAAGAGTGCTGACTCTTGCCTGTGTCTAGTGCCTTGCTGCAGAAGGAGAGGAAAAGAAAAGACTACAAGAAGACTTTTGCTTTGAGAAACTTTGTGCCAAACTCTGCTGAAAGATCTCCAAGGGCTTGCTGTTGAACTTGCCCCCTGACCAGCGCCCCAGGACCAGTGGGCGCTACATCCTGAAGAAAGCGACTGTGTGTGCTGCTTATCGCTGCAGTACTGACAGAGGGGTCTGGGAGCGCTGGGCAAGCCTGCCACGCTCCCCGTAATCCAAGGCATCAACATCCCCCCAAGCACCGTGACCGGGGCCCAAAGCAACAGCGAGAGCAACGTGAGGTCCAGCCGCCGCTGGCCCGAGCACCGTGACCGCAACTGCACCGGGAGCCCGAGAGCAAAGTGAAGGAGGACCCGTCCGGTCCAAGCTCCCGAATTGACTGCGCTTCGAGCCGTCAATCCACCTGCGAAGACGGACAGCCGCCCTGTGATAACCCCCCTCTGGTCGGTAGCCTGCCCGACAGCTCAGCTGTGAGCGCTCAGCTGCAACCGGTACTTTGGCTGGGTACGTCCTGCACTTGGGGACCGTACTGCCACTTGCCGCCACCGCACAGCCGCCGCCTCCAGGGTCGGAGCGAACGAGGAGGAAAGGACCCTGCCGCCACAGAGCACCGCCGCCCCGGATGACCCGTGACCTGCCCGGCTGAGAGCCGCAGCGAACAGCGACCCCGGAAAAGCAACGCGACGTGGGACAGCTCCCCTGGAAGCCGCCCGCTCCACAAGAATTTGAAAGGTACTGTGTTGTAACTTGTATCCTCACGGTGCGAGCGACCTGCAACTCGAGCTCGCACCGCGCTTTCTGCTCCCAACGCGAGCCGCCTCTGAAACTGAGGCTCGCACAGCTCCTGGCCCTCGAGGCCCACGCAGAGAGCGCATTGAGGCGCTACGAGACACTGAACCTTGTCGAACCTGGGCCGAAGGCCCGAAAGATTGCTTATTGCTAAAAGAGAACTGTGGCAACCCGAACTTAAGTAAACTGGAACCGCTATTGAAAGTTTGACAACTGTATTTACAAGCCTGCTTGAAATTTATATAAAGAATATATATTTTTACAAATACAGTTTGGTGTCGTTGTGTGGTGGGTTGGTTGTGACGGTGTGATATTGCAAATGTTTAACCCTATGTGCCCCAAAGATTAGCCTAAGACTGCTTAAGCCACACTACCTAGAGGGTAAGCAGAGGTTGTCTGGAAGGTAACCCTCAGCCCTGATGAGGAAGAGAGAGTCCCTGCTTGTCGCTAGTGCTACACTGCGCCAACTGGAGCCTCCCCCTTCCTACATTGGACGCAGCGGTGAGGATTTTCGAATTTACATTTGCAGTGTCTATACCTTAACTTCTGACCATTGCACAGTGATTTCAGTCCAGTTACTTGGCCACAGGTTTGGTTGTAATTTTGCCGAGAGAAGATCCCTAGCGAAGAAACCATGCCGGGCACGAAGAGCTTGGATGGAGCGGAGTCCACGACCTCTGAGATGTTGGAGGTGGAGTGGGACGCCGCAAAGCTGGACAAATACACAAAGAATGACCTGAAGTTTTTCTGCAAGAAACTCAAGGTTCCGCACGCCGGTTGCAAGATCAAGCCAGAGCTCTACAAGGCCCTGAAAGCCTGGATAGAGTCCAGAAAGGCCCCGGAGGATCAAGATGCCCTCGCGGAGCAAGATGCAACTGAGGAGCAGAATGCACCTATGGATCTGGTGGATCTCGAAAGGCAAGACAGCGTGCACAGCTTTGGTAAAGGCCTGTCGCCAGAGGAGCTGGCAGACAGGAAAGAAACGAGGGATCATGAAAGAAAGCTGGCAGAATTAAAAATCCAACTGGAGCTTGAAACCAAAAGAATGGCGCTGGAAGAGCGAAAGCACCAAATGGATTACAAATTGAAAATGAGGGAGATGAGTCTAAAGGAGAGAAACTTGGATCATCCTCCCTCTGGTGGCAGCACAACGCCGGTGCAGGTAGAGTCAAGAGTGCACATCCCCAAAGATGTAGTTAAAGAATTCTTTAAGGGGGATGACATAGGACAGTGGTTTAGGGCATACGAGGTAGCCATGTCCTCCCACCGGGTCCCTGACAAGGATTGGGGAGCGGGGTTGTGGGGAAGGTTCCTTAGCGAAGGGCGAGATACCCTGCTAGATTTGCCCGTTGAAAACCAGAGATCCTATTCCCACATGAAAGAAGCTTTAATGAACAGGTACGGGCTTACCCCTGAAATGTATAGACAGAAGTTTAGGGGATGTACTAAGCGGCCTGGGAATACGTATGTGGAGTATGTGACTTATTTTTGCAGAGCACTGGATGGTTGGGTGAAGGGTAGCAAAGTGAATGATTTTCAAGGTCTCTTTGATTTAATTGCATGGGAGCACTTGTCTGATCACTGTTTTCCTGAGTTACGCCAACACCTGATCGATAGCAAGCTGTCCAACCCGAGGAAGCTTGCTGAGGAGGCGGACCGCTGGCTCAGCACCAGGGTCCACAAGGGTCCAGTGGGAGACTCCGCCAAGAGTGGGCAGGGTCCCCAGCAGAAGAGTGGGGGGGACAAGGGAAAACAGAAAGGGTTCCAAAAAGGCCCCCAAAGTAATCCCCAAGGTTCTCAGCCTCCCCCACCCCCAAAGCAGAATGGGGCCCCGACAGGTAAACCTGTTCCAAAGGGGCCCTTCAATTGTTTCAAATGTGATGAGCCGGGGCACATATCCAGTGACCCCAAGTGTCGCCTGTTTGGAAAACCCGCACCCACTGGTGCTCCGCCCCGTCAAGTGACTAGTGTTCACTTAGGAGAAGAAGTGATGGTCCCGGGGGGTGGAGATCCCGTTCCTATGACCCTAGTCTCACTAGGAGACAGTGAGATGATCCCTACAAACTACCTGCCCTCTAACACTAAGAAATATGGGCAGGTGGTGATCATCAATGGTAAGGAAGCTGAGGCTCTTAGAGACACAGGAGCCAGTGTGACTGCAGTGAGGCAGCACCTGGTGTCTCAAGAGCAGGTTGTACCCCATGCCTACTGTGGGGTTATCAATGCTGATAATTCAGAAAGTCAGTGTCCGATGGCTCAAGTTCCCTTCGAGTGGGGGGTGGTCTCTGGTACTCTGCAGGTCTGTGTGAGGAAAACCATGCCTGTTAACTGTTTGCTAGGGAATGACTTGGAGCACTCCCCTTGGGAAAAGGTGGAGAAGACGACTCACCTGCGGATGGTGGGTCTGCCTGACTGGGCGTGCGTGACCACCCAGTCAATGGCAGCCAGTAGGGGTTATCAAGAGGTCCTGGGGCCTGAAGGAGAGGCCCAGGAACCGGCCTTAGGGAGAAGGCGCAGGGGGCGCGGGAAACCGGCCCCTGAAGTTCCCACGGTCCAGGAGGAAGCAGACCTTGAGGGGGATGCCCTGGAGCCTACAGGGGAACAGATTGCCAAACTGGGGGACCTGCCTGAGCTGACCCATTGGCAACAAGAAGGAGGACCCTCCAGGGAGGAATTCTGCAAGGAGCAGAAAGAATGCCCTTCTCTCGTGGGTATGCGGCAGCAGGCTGCAGACCAGGCCAATGGTGTTCAGGCCAAAACACATTATGTGTACTGGGAGAACGACCTCCTGTATTCAGAGCCTAAGGCTGCTGAACCTGGGTCAGCCCGTGTGCTGGTGGTACCCCAGAAGTTCAGAGCTTTCCTACTGGGTCTGGCTCACGATGTGCCTTTAGCAGGACATTTGGGGATGGAAAAGACCTATGACAGGCTTGTCACCCACTTTTACTGGCCCCAAATGCACGAGAGCTCAGACGCTCATTGTAGAACCTGTCCGACTTGCCAGGCAAGTGGGTAGAGCGGAGGAAGGAACAAGGCTCCCCCTCCAACCCTTCCCTGTGGTCGGTACGCCATTCCAGCGAGTGGGTATTGATATTGTTGGGCCTCTGGACCCCAAGACAGCCATGGGCAACAGGTTCATCCTGGTCTTGGTGGACCATGCCACCCGGTACCCTGAAGCCATCCCTCTGAGGACAGTGACGGCCCCCGTGGTGGGACGTGCACTGATGGGAATTTTCTCATGAGTAGGATTCCCTCTAGAGGTGGTGAGCGACAGGGGGACCAACTTCATATCCAAGTATATGAAGTCCCTTTGGCAAGAGTGTGGTGTAACTTACAAGTTCACCACGCCTCACCATCCACAAGGAAACGGGTTGGTTGAAAGGTTCAACCGAACCCTGAAAGGCATGATCATGGGCCTAGAGGGTCCAATGAGGCGTAAGTGGGACGTCCTCTTACCATGCCTGCTCTTTGCATATCGCGAGGTACCACAGAAGTCCCTAGGGTTCAGTCCCTTTGAACTGCTGTACGGTCACCCCGTGAGAGGACCACTGAGTTTGGTAAAGGAAGGCTGGGAGCAATCTCCCAGGAAACCTCCCCAGAATGTATATAGCTACATGCTGGCCTTCAGAAACCAAACCAGGCGCTTCAGACAACTTGCCGAGGCAAATCTGGAAGCAAGCCAGGAGGAGATGAAGCGGTGGTACGACCAGAATGCCACTCTGGTCGAGCTTCAGCCTGGACAAGAGGTGTATGTCCTGGCCCCAGTGGAACCCTGTGCCCTTCAGGATAAGTGGACAGGTCCATTTGAGGTTGTGGAGCGCAAGAGCCCAGTGACATACTTGGTGGACATGAAGACGCCCAGGAACCCTTTGAGGGTCCTACATGTCAACCGCCTCAAGCCCCACTTAAGAAGGTCCGAAGTGGGCATGTTGTTGGCAACTGATGATGGAATGGAGGAGGAGTCGGAGCCTCTTCCTGACCTCTTAGTGGCCTGTGAGAAGGACGGATCAGTGGATGGAGTTAACCTCTCACCCACCCTGACCCCTGAACAACAGGAAGACTGCTGCCAGTTGCTGGGGCAGTTTCCGGATCTGTTCTCCCTGGTTCCGAGTGTCACAGATTGGTGCGTCCATGATGTGGACACTGGAGACAGCCTACCTGTGAAGCATAAGGCTTACAGAGTGACTGACAGGGTCCGGGCCTGCATCAAGGAGGAGGTCTCCAAGATGCTTGCCCTTGGGGTGGTTGAGTCTTCCAGCAGTCCTTGGTCCAGCCCCGTGGTCTTGGTCCCAAAGGCTGCTGCGCCGGGAGCCACACCCGAACTCCGGTTCTGTGTGGACTACAGAGGACTCAATTCAGTCACGAAGACTGACGCGCACCCCATCCCCAGAGCTGATGAGCTCATTGATCGGCTAGGGGCTGCCCGGTTCCTCAGCACGTTTGATTTAACGTCTGGGTACTGGCAGATCGCCTTGACCGATGGGGCAAAGGAGAGGTCAGCATTCTCTACACCAGATGGGCATTTCCAGTTCCGGGTTATGCCATTTGGAATGAAGAATGCCCCTGCCACCTTTCAGAGATTGGTCAACCAGGTGTTGGCTGGGCTGGATGAGTTCAGTGCCGCCTACCTGGATGACATCGCGGTGTTCAGTGGCACCTGGCCAGAGTACCTGCGACACCTCTGGGAAGTGTTGATGGCCCTGCGCAGAGCAGGCCTCACAATCAAGGCAAGCAAGTGCCAGATTGGGCAGGGTTCCGTGGTGTACTTGGGACACCAAGTGGGGAGTGGCAAGGTAGCACCCTTGCAACCCAAAATCGAGACCATCCTGGCTTGGGAACCCCCCAAGACCCAGACTGCAGTGAGAGCCTTCCTGGGGCTCACTGGGTATTACAGGAGGTTTGTCAAGGGCTATGGCACGATTGTGACCCCCTTGACAGAGCTGACTTCGAAGAAGCAGCCCAGGAATGTGATTTGGACTGACACCTGTCAGAAGGCTTTTGACACCCTGAAGACTGCCATGTGCACGGCGCCCGTGCTCCTGGCTCCTGATTTCTCCAAGGAATTCATAGTGCAAACAGACGCTTCAGAGCATGGTGTAGGGGCTGTTCTTTCACAGATGACTGAGGAGGGCTTTGACCAACCCGTAGCCTTCATAAGTAGGAGGTTACTTCCACGGGAAAGTAGGTGGAGTGCAATAGAGCGTGAAGCATTTGCTGTGGTCTGGGCGCTGAAGAAGCTAAGACCCTACTTGTTTGGGTCTCACTTCCGAGTTCAGACGGACCACAGGCCCCTCAGATGGTTGATGCAAATGAGGGGTGGGAACCCGAAACTGTTGAGGTGGTCAATTTCTCTACAGAGTATGGACTTTACGGTGGAACACCGCCCTGGCACAGATCACGCAAATGCTGACGGTCTGTCCAGGTTTTTCCGCCTTAGTGATGTGGAACTCCCTGGGGAAGGGTAGTTCCCCCCACATTTCAGCTGGAGGGGACACATGTTAGACCAGGCACCTTGGCGTGAGTTTCCCTTCCACTTTTTGCTGGTGTGCCTCCGATGTTTTGCTGGTTTTCCGATACTCAGGGCACTGCGCCACGGCCGACCCGTGCCGCAGTGCAAGTGCTCCCTACTGTAAATTGTACATGCGATTGGTATCCATGATTGGTTCATTGGATTTACTGTTAGTCCCTAGTAAAGTGCACTAGGAGTGCCAGGGCTTGTAGATGCCAATACTGCTAGTGGGCCTGCAGCGCTGGTTGCGCCACCCACAGAAGCAACCGTAAGATGTGTCTGGGGACTGCCACCACAGAACCCGCGTGCAGTCTCGTACTGTCATGCCGGCTGGGCAAGTGCAACCACTAGCCAGCCCCTGAACCTTCCCTTGACTGCATATTAGTCACCCCTATGGTAGGCCTGTGGGCAGGGTGCATTGTAGGTGTAAGGTAGGACAAGCCCTGATGTGTGTGGCATGTCCTAGTAGTGACTTACAACTAAATTCGTATTTCACTATTGAAGGCTACCTGCTCCCATTAGGCCAGACTGAGCTGCTGGAATTATTACACCCTATAATCCCAGCAGGCTCAGGGAGCATGGTAGAGAGTCGTGTTTAGTATGCCTGAACTCAGGATGATGAAATATTTCTTTTTGTAAAGTTTATTTTAATATCCTGTGTTTGCAAATGCTACTTTTAGAAAGTTAGCATTTGCTTGCCTAACCATTTCAGCCCGCCTCGGCTGGTATGTGTATCTGACTGTCTGGGATGTGTGAGTGACAGGGCTGGGGGATGACAGGTGGTGAATGCGCAGATTACACCTTAGTGGGAGGTAGGAGTGGCTCTTGACTCTGAATCTTGCTGTGCTCTGCCACCACAATGCTGGCTCCACCCTGCTGGGGAGCGACTGATGACTCAGCCGACACCTGGCCCAGGAAGGGCGAAGCCCCATCAACAAGGTACTCTGGCTGCCCCTGTCTGCACAATGCTGGCTCCACCTCCTGTGGGGCGTCTGATGCACCTGCCCCTCACACTGAAAGCAGAAGCCGGAGTACACCCACCAGAGTGCTCAAGGATTAAGAGTGGCTATGCAAAGGCCCCCCTGGCCTGCGAGAACAAAAGAAATGCAGTATAAAAGAAGGAGCCTTGCTCCTTGTAAATTAGATCCTGTTTGTACTACAGAAGGAACTCTACCCGACGAGAAGGACCGGGAAGGACAAGGAAGAGTGCTGACTCTTGCCTGTGTCTGGTGCCTTGCTGCAGAAGGAGAGGAAAAGAAAAGACTACAAGAAGACTTTTGCTTTGAGAAACTTTGTGCCAAACTCTGCTGAAAGATCTCCAAGGGCTTGCTGTTGAACTTGCCCCCTGACCAGCGCCCCAGGACCAGTGGGCGCTACATCCTGAAGAAAGCAACTGTGTGTGCTGCTTATCGCTGCAGTACTGACAGAGGGGTCTGGGAGCGCTGGGCAAGCCTGCCACGCTCCCCGTAGTCCAAGGCATCGACATCCCCCCAAGCACCGTGACCGGGGCCCAAAGCAACAGCGAGAGAAACGTGAGGTCCAGCCGCCGCTGGCCCGAGCACCGTGACCGCAACTGCACCGGGAGCCCGAGAGCAAAGTGAAGGAGGACCCGTCCGGTCCAAGCTCCCGAATTGACTGCGCTTCGAGCCGTCAATCCACCTGCGAAGACGGACAGCCGCCCTGTGATAACCCCCCTCTGGTCGGTAGCCTGCCCGACAGCTCAGCTGTGAGCGCACAGCTGCAACCGGTACTTTGGCTGGGTACGTCCTGCACTTGGGGACCGTACTGCCACTTGCCGCCACCGCACAGCCGCCGCCTCCAGGGTCGGAGCGAACGAGGAGGAAAGGACCCTGCCGCCACAGAGCACCGCCGCCCCGGATGACCCGTGACCTGCCCGGCTGAGAGCCGCAGCGAACAGCGACACCGGAAAAGCAACGCGACGTGGGACAGCTCCCCTGGAAGCCGCCCGCTCCACAACAATTTGAAAGGTACTGTGTTGTATCCTCACGGTGCGAGCGACCTGCAACTCGAGCTCGAACCGCGCTTTCTGCTCCCAACGCGAGCCGCCTCTGAAACCGAGGCTCGCACAGCTCCTGGCCCTCGAGGCCCACACAGAGAGCGCATTGAGGCGCTACGAGACACTGAACCTTGTCGAACCTGGGCCGAAGGCCCGAAAGATTGCTTATTGCTAAAAGAGAACTGTGGCAACCCGAACTTAAGTAAACTGGAACCGCTATTGAAAGTTTGACAACTGTATTTACAAGCCTGCTTGAAATTTATATAAAGAATATATATTTTTACAAATACAGTTTGGTGTCGTTGTGTGGTGGGTTGGTTGTGACGGTGTGATATTGCAAATGTTTAACCCTATGTGCCCCAAAGATTAGCCTAAGACTGCTTAAGCCACACTACCTAGAGGGTAAGCAGAGGTTGTCTGGAAGGTAACCCTCAGCCCTGACGAGGAAGAGAGAGTCCCTGCTTGTCGCTAGTGCTACACTGCGCCAACTGGAGCCTCCCCCTTCCTACAAGCCCCAATCCACATTCTTCAAGGTACTTCTTCCAGTGCATATCTAATTAGTTTTGCAACCACTGATGGCATGAGACTAATATCTATCAATTAAAACCTACGTACTCAATCTGAAATTGTGAGTCAGTTCCTGTCATTATTTCATGGCCGAGGAAAGCTAAAGTAAATGAAGGTACAACTTCACATCAATGAAGACATCCGACCTGTTGCACAGCAGCACTGCAGAATAGCATTTCACCTCCAAGAACTGGTCAAAAAAGAACTAGAAATACTGTTGAAGTACAACATTATTGAGTGCTCTACTGGTCCCACCCCATGGGTGTCGCATATAGTGTTAGAGCCAAAAAAAGGGTAATTGAGGTGCAGTGTGCATTTGCATGGATATGCACCAGGCCAACAAAGCAATCAAGAGAGAAAGATATCCTGGTCCGCACACTGAAGACATGATCATGCAGCTGAACGGAGCCAAAGTCTTCTGTCTTGAACTGATCAAGGGATACCATCAACTCGAATTGGAAGAAAATTGTAGGTACATTACCACTTGTTCGACTCATTGGTTTGTTCAGATACAAAAGGTTGAGTTTTGGAGTGTAATCTGCAACAAAAATATTTCAAGATGTTATACGTAGAATAATTCAATCTGCTCTCAATTACAGTGATGACATACTGGTGTTTGGGACAACACAGAAGAAGCAAGATAAAGCTCTCAAACACATGTGTCAGTTGCTTACAAATGCAGGTCTCACTCTAAATGTAGACTAGTATGAATTTCACAAAACCAAACTCAAGTTCCTTGGGCATGTATACTCTGATGGGGGAATGATTCCTGACCGAGATAAAGTACAAGCACTGTCAGCCACCAAACCCTCACAAGATGTCACCATTCTATGATCTTTTTTGGGCATGGCCAGCTATTGTTCAAGGTATAATTGGGATTTTGCTACAGTGAGTGTCCCATTGAGAGACCTGACTAAATGAAATGCCCGGGTCTTATGGTCTTCTGAATGCGACCAAAGTTTCAAAAGCATAAAACATCCAATTG
The DNA here is from genome assembly GCF_964263255.1 of Lissotriton vulgaris. NCBI lineage: Eukaryota > Metazoa > Chordata > Amphibia > Caudata > Salamandridae > Lissotriton > Lissotriton vulgaris. The sequence continues at coordinate 1,965,656,429 of NC_141687.1, forward strand.
AAAGTGCAACTGAAATGGTCTACTTCGATCCTAAATCAAATGGTGAGATTACTATGGATGTGAGCCTGGTGGGGCTTGGAGCAATTCTTGCTCAGCAAAATGTACAACCACATGCTCAGAGACACGTTGTGGCGCAAGCCAGCCGAAGACTGTTTGTTACAGAACGTGTCTATTCCCAGTCAGAGGAGAGTCTAGCTGTGGTGTGGGCCTGTAAACATTTTCATGTTTTTCTTTACAGAAAGCATTTCACGATTGTTATAGACCACCAAGCACTGCTCACCATGTTCGGAAACTCAAAAGCTGTGATGCCCCTGCATTGAGATGTGGTTGTTGCGTTTACAATAATAATAATAATGATAATAATACTCTGGTTTGTAGAGTGCGGCTCATCACCCATGAGGCTCTCTAGGTGCTGTTCCGAGGCATGGCGAGGTTAAGTGATTTGTCCAGAATCACAGAATGTTGAGCCAATGCCGAGACTCAAACCTGGATCCTCAGCTCCAAAGTTGGCAGCTCTGGCTGTTACACCATATCCTCTCCCAGAGTATAACTATACAATTGTGCATAAGCCATACAAGAACCAAAATCCTGCAGATGACTTCTTATGAGTACCATTACATTGGCATGGCTCAACATCGAAAACAGCCAAAGAGTACATCAACTTCATTGTAAGGACCAGCACACCAGTGGCCTTATCCATTGAACAGATTGTTACCACTACACATGCCAATAAAGACTTGCTTATGCTTAAGGACATGATTTCAGTGCAGTCATGGAGACACAGTGTTCGACCTCTGAGTGACGATGTTGAAATTCAGAAGTTCAAAAATGTGGAGGGTGAACTGTCTGTCACTAAGGAAGGCATTGCGTTAAGATGCTCAAGGATCATCATACCCGAGAAATTCAGACAGAAAGTCATTGAACTCGCTCAGGGAAGACATTGTGGCATTTTCACCACCAAAAGAGCCAGGAGGGATCGAGTGTGGTTCCCGCGCCTGGACGAGAGAGTTGAGATAGAATTTAAGGTAACAACTTCCCGATATAGCACGTCGCTTGTGTCCCTACACTCGGGCTTTAAGGTGGCACTTAAAGTTTGAAAATGTTAATGTTAATGTTATGTTAAAAATGCTTATATGCCGCATGGCTCCCCCAGCAACGGGGCGTCCCAGCGCTGCAGACAACTTGAAACAAGGCAACCTAACCCATGGAGATGACGTGTAGCGCCACTGGGAACCCTAGATAGAAGGAAACAACCAGGTTTTGATTTGTTTTCTAAATGACAAATAGTTATTTGTAGCACGCACCTCTAAGGGGATCGAATTCCACAATTTCGGGGCCAAATATCTGAAGGAACGGTCACCAGCTCTGCTCCTTCGGATTTTGATGGTACAGGCAAGGTGAAGGTCCGCCGAACGGAGAGCACGTGTGGGGACATGGGTGGAACAGAGACCTTGCAAGATGTGGGGGCCAGAACAATGAAGGATTTTATGAATTAAACAAAGGGTCTTAAATTGAATACGTTGTGTCACCGGTAGCCATTGTAAACGTTGCAAAATATGGGACGTATGACAGTGTTTTGGTAGAGCGAACAAAATGCGGGCAGCTGCATTTTGGGCCCTTTGGAGTCTGTTAATGGCTGTCCGGTTAGAGCCCAGCAGTAAGACGTTGCAATAGTCTATGTGCGATAGAACAAGGGCTTGGACAATTGTCTGGCGTACAGGTGGTTCAAAAAAGCCCAAAATTGTTTTAAGTGACCGTAGGTGACCATAGGGATTCTAGGGAAAGGAAGTCATCCACAGTCACGCCCAGGTTTTTTACTTCCTTCTTAGGGATGGGAGGTGGACCTAAAGTGGGGGGCCACCTGTGATCATCCCACTTGTATGTTTCCTTGCCAATCAGAAGTACTTCAGTTTTTGATGAATTTAACTGCAGGCAATTCATGGTCATCCAACTAGAGATGGCCAGAATATCATCTTGAAAGTTGGCTTGGTCCATATCGATGTCATTGGAGAAGGAAAAAATGAGCTGCGTATCGTCCGCGTATGAAATTAATTTGATCTTACGTTCTCTGGCCAACACTGCCAGAGGGCGGACGTATACTTTGAACAACGTGGGGCTGAGAGCCGACTCCTGCGGAACACCGCAACATGGCGGAAGCCTGCTGGATGAGTACGGTGGAGCATGGACCTGGAAGGAACGGTCTGATAGAAAAGACACGAACCAATCCAGGGCCTCATCTCGGACTCCGATCTCCCATAGTCTTCTAAGTAGAATCCCATGGGAGACCGTGTCAAACGCCGCACTCAAATCCAGCAGGACTAGAGCCGACGTGTCACCCAGATCTTGTGTCGCACTCAGTTGTTCAGTGACGGCCAGCAGGGCGGATTCCGTGCTATGGTTAGGCCGGAATCCGTTTTGTGAATCATCTGGAATCCCATTGCTCTCCAAGTAGTTGGTCAAGATGTCATTTACGTGCGCTTATGCCACCTTGGCCAAGTAAGGTAGCAGGGAAATAGGTCTAAAGCTTTCAGGCCAGGAAGGATCCAAGGTGGGCTTTTTAGTAAAGGAACAACCTTGGCATGTTTCCAAGATTTAGGGATGGTGGAGGACTGAAAAGATCTATTAATCAGCTCCCGACCCTCCGCCAAAATGGAATCCTGAAATAGTTTAAATATTTCAGGTTTAACAGGATCCTCCGGGGACCCAGACTTAACCTTTATAGCCAGAAGTTCCATATTAGCCTGTGAGATAAAAGGGAGGGTATGAAGAGAATAGGGAGGATCCGGCAAATCTGAGGCTTGGTGTAAGGTCAAAACAGACTCATCAGATTTAAAAGAGTTATAAATCCCTTGGATTTTACTGACGAAGCAAGCAATCTCTTCACATTGCAAGTCAGATGTTATCGTACAGTTAAGATCCTCCGGTGGCTTAGTCATGTCCTTTACTAAAGAAAAGATGGTTTTAGATCGATTTGTGCTAGAACTGATCAGTTCAGTATAGTAGTTAGCCTTGACTTTCTTTATGAGTTTATGATAAGCTTTGGTGGCGGATCTGAAGTTGGCCTTCGCCCGAGGATCATAGGATCGCCTCCAGCTGCGCTCCAATAGCTTACATTGCTTTTTCTGATCGGCCAGTACCACAGAGTACCAGGGGTGGGATTGCTCGCGCTTGGGCCTGGACAGTTTCTTGGGGATGAGGTAGTCAAGTGACGTGTTAACCCACTCTCTGTACACTATATCAGCTTCCTCCAGATCCTCTGGCCAATCTGGACGGGAGTTTTTCAGTCTGGTCTCGAACGAGGCACCATCTAATTTGTGCCATGGGTGCCTCCAACGAGGTGGGGGGAACTGTTTCCTGGAACTAACTGGGATCTTAATAGAGATTTGAACCAGGAAATGATCAGACCAACTGAGGGGGCTGGGAATAGAGGCAGAGATTCCAGAAATATTAAAAAAAGCGGGTCAAGCAGATGTCCTGCCAAGTGAGATGGCCCTTTAACTAGCTGAATGAGTTGGCAGGCCTCAAGATCGCCCCGCAGCTCTCGTACAGCAGGGGATTCACAGCACTCAAGATGGAGATTCAAATCCCCCAGTATGCTGAAATTCGCAGACTGTAACGCTAGCGCAGAAATAGTAGAGACCAGAGATTCCTGGAAGGCGCTTGCGGGGCCGGGGGGCGATAAATCAGAAGCCCTGTGAAGGTAGAGATATCCGAGACCTTTATCTTAAAAAGGGCACATTCACAATTAACTATGTTAATGGGAGAGAGAGAGCAGGAATAGGTGGATTTGAAAATCACTGCTAATCCGCCCCCTCTTTTCTTGGGTCTGTTCTGGGTATGTATCAAATAGCCAGGAGGTAGGGGTAGAGTCAAAATTGCAGAAGAATCATTCGTTAACCATGTTAGTGTTAAAAATAGCAGATCGAGAGATTGATCTACCAAAAGGTCATAGACATCCTCATGGTGCCTAACTAAAGACCTACAGTTCAGGCTCAGTAGATTTAATTTCATGGACTTTCCAGGCGGTGTAATCAGTAGGTCTTCGGTGGCCATAAAACCACAATGATGGCATCGTAGGCAGTGCGAGCCTGGATGTAACAGATGGACCGCACATGCTGCCTCTCCTTGGAGAGCTAATAACTCTTCCCTGGCATAGGGGGCCATGATCAGTAGATCTCATCCAGGGGTTCTGGCAACGGGCGACGGACTAGTGCGGACGGGCGCAGACGGGCTCGCCTTTGGCGCCCCGCCGGCTACCCGCTGCGCGCGTCCGCTGCGCGGGAAAATGTGTGTCAGCCTAAATAGGCACCGTCCCCGCCTCTGGTGAAGAGAAACACCCTCAGGGGGCGGGCCCAAGGTCGTGACCGCCCTCCACAACAAACAGCACTTGCCGCCGTGGACCGAGGCGCCGACCGAAGATTAGCAGGTGAGACAGGAAGTTAAAATAAACACAAGTTGCAGTTTTAAAACAGAGTAAATCACAAGTGCACACTTCTCAATCAGCTCAGCGCCTAGTAATTCAAGCGCGTCCGCTGCGCGAATGGACATCATCTCATGGTAGTCATTGATGAGTATTCCGGTTTTCCTCTGGTGGAGCAAATATCATCAAACAAAACAGGTGATGGACAGAATGTGGATCAATGTCACACATTCACCCCAGTCCAAAGATCTGGGCCCAAATCCATCGTTTTTTTGCACTCCACACCACCCTGGGTTAGACAATGGCGATATGCAAATCAGCTCTGACCCTGTGCCCCATGGGAACAGACCAGTCCGAACTACAAAAGCCATGTCCTTCCCAGAGCGGAATCAAGCATCCGAGGACCGGACCGGTTTCGAGGTAACACCTCTCATCAGCCCGGCTAGCTTGACTCCAGTGGTGTGGAGTGCCTGGGACCCACGTCTGAGCATCCCCAGCGCACTTAGGGCGGAATTTGCAAACAAAACAGGTGATGGACAGAATGTGGATCAATGTCACACATTCACCCCAGTCCAAAGATCTGGGCCCAAATCCATCGTTTTTTTGCACTCCACACCACCCTGGGTTAGACAATGGCGATATGCAAATCAGCTCTGACCCTGTGCCCCATGGGAACAGTCCAGTCCGAACTACAAAAGCCATGTCCTTCCCAGAACGGAATCAAGCATCCGCACCACTGGAGTCAAGCTAGCCGGGCTGATGAGAGGTGTTACCTCGAAACCGGTCCGGTCCTCGGATGCTTGATTCCGTTCTGGGAAGGACATGGCTTTTGTAGTTCAGACTGGACTGTTCCCATGGGGCACAGGGTCAGAGCTGATTTGCATATCGCCATTGTCTAACCCAGGGTAGTGTGGAGTGCAAAGAAATGATGGATTTGGGCCCAGATCTTCGGACTGGGGTGAATGTGTGACATTGATCCACATTCTGTCCATCACCTGTTTTGTTTGCAATTGCCACCATAAGTGCGCTGGGGATGCTCAGACGTGGGTCCCAGGCACTCCACACCATTGGAGTCAAGCTAGCCGGGCTGATGAGAGGTGTTACCTCGAAAGAAGCCCGGTCCTCAGATGCTTGATTCCGTTCTGGGAAGGACATGGCTTTTGTAGTTCGGACTGGACTGTTCCCATGGGGCACAGGGTCAGAGCTGATTTGCATATCGCCATTGTCTAACCCAGGGTGGTGTGGAGTGCAAAAAAACGATGGATTTGGGTCCAGATCTTCGGACTGGGGTGAATGTGTGACATTGATCCACATTCTGTCCATCACCTGTTTTGTTTGCAATTGCCGCCATAAGTGCGCTGGGGATGCTCAGACGTGGGTCCCAGGCACTCCACACCACTGGAGTTAAGCTAGCCGGGCTGATGAGAGGTGTTACCTCGAAACCGGTCCGGTCCTCAGATGCTTGATTCGGTTCTGGGAAGGACATGGCTTTTGTAGTTCGGACTGGACTGTTCCCATGGGGCACAGGGTCAGAGCTGATTTGCATATCGCCATTGTCTAACCCAGGGTGGTGTGGAGTGCAAAAAAACGATGGATTTGGGTCCAGATCTTCGGACTGGGGTGAATGTGTGACATTGATCCACATTCTGTCCATCACCTGTTTTGTTTGCAATTGCCGCCATAAGTGCGCTGGGGATGCTCAGACTTGGGTCCCAGGCACTCCACACCACTGGAGTCAAGGTAGCCGGGCTGATGAGAGGTGTTACCTCGAAACCGGTCCGGTCCTCGGATGCTTGATTCCGTTCTGGGGAGGACATGGCTTTTGTAGTTCGGACTAGACTGTTCCCATGGGGCACAGGGTCAGAGCTGATTTGCATATCGCCATTGTCTAACCCAGGGTGTTGTGGAGTGCAAAAAACGATGGATTTGGGCCAGATCTTCGGACTGGGGTGAATGTGTGACATTGATCCACATTCTGTCCATCACCTGTTTTGTTTGCAATTGCCGCCATAAGTGCGCTGGGGATGCTCAGACGTGGGTCCCAGGCACTCCACACCACTGGAGTCAAGCTAGCCGGGCTGATGAGAGTTGTTACCTCGAAACCGGTCCGGTCCTCGGATGCTTGATTCCGTTCTGGGAAGGACATGGCTTTTGTAGTTCGGACTGGACTGTTCCCATGGGGCACAGGGTCAGAGCTGATTTGCATATCGCCATTGTCTAACCCAGGGTGGTGTGGAGTGCAAAAAAACGATGGATTTGGGCCCAGATCTTCGGACTGGGGTGAATGTGTGACATTGATCCACATTCTGTTCATCACCTGTTTTGTTTGCAATTGCCGCCATAAGTGCGCTGGGGATGCTCAGACGTGGGTCCCAGGCACTCCACACCACTGGAGTCAAGCTAGCCGGGCTGATGAGAGGTGTTACCTCGAAACCGGTCCGGTCCTCGGATGCTTGATTCGGTTCTGGGAAGGACATGGCTTTTGTAGTTCGGACTGGACTGTTCCCATGGGGCACAGGGTCAGAGCTGATTTGCATATCGCTATTGTCTAACCCAGGGTCGTGTGGAGTGCAAAAAAATTATGGATTTGGGCCCAGATCTTCGACTGGGGTGAATGTGTGACATTTATCCACATTCTGTCCATCACCTGTTTTGTTTGCAATTGCCGCCATAAGTGCGCTGGGGATGCTCAGACGTGGGTCCCAGGCACTCCACACCACTGGAGTCAAGCTAGCCGGGATGATGAGAGGTGTTACCTCGAAACCGGTCCGGTCCTCGGATGCTTGATTCCGTTCTGGGAAGGACATGGCTTTTGTAGTTCGGACTGGACTGTTCCCATGGGGCACAGGGTCAGAGCTGATTTGCATATCGCCATTGTCTAACCCAGGGTGGTGTGGAGTGCAAAAAAACGATGGATTTGGGCCCAGATCTTCGGACTGGGGTGAATGTGTGACATTGATCCACATTCTGTCCATCACCTGTTTTGTTTGCAATTGCCGCCATAAGTGCGCTGGGGATGCTCAGACGTGGGTCCCAGGCACTCCACACCACTGGAGTCAAGCTAGCCGGGCTGATGAGAGGTGTTACTTCGAAACCGGTCCGGTCCTCGGATGCTTGATTCCGTTCTGGGAAGGACATGGCTTTTGTAGTTCGGACTGGACTGTTCCCATGGGGAACAGGGTCAGAGCTGATTTGCATATCGCCATTGTCTAACCCAGGGTGGTGTGGAGTGCAAAAAAACGATGGATTTGGGTCCAGATCTTCGGACTGGGGTGAATGTGTGACATTGATCCACATTCTGTCCATCACCTGTTTTGTTTGCAATTGCCACCATAAGTGCGCTGGGGATGCTCAGACTTGGGTCCCAGGCACTCCACACCACTGGAGTCAAGGTAGCCGGGCTGATGAGAGGTGTTACCTCGAAACCGGTCCGGTCCTCGGATGCTTGATTCCGTTCTGGGAAGGACATGGCTTTTGTAGTTCCGACTGGACTGTTCCCATGGGGCACAGGGTCAGAGCTGATTTGCATATCGCCATTGTCTAACCCAGGGTGGTGTGGAGTGCAAAAAAACGATGGATTTGGGCCCAGATCTTCGGACTGGGGTGAATGTGTGACATTGATCCACATTCTGTCCATCACCTGTTTTGTTTGCAATTGCCGCCATAAGTGCGCTGGGGATGCTCAGACGTGGGTCCCAGGCACTCCACACCACTGGAGTCAAGCTAGCCGGGCTGATGAGAGTTGTTACCTCGAAACCGGTCCGGTCCTCGGATGCTTGATTCCGTTCTGGGAAGGACATGGCTTTTGTAGTTCGGACTGGACTGTTCCCATGGGGCACAGGGTCAGAGCTGATTTGCATATCGCCATTGTCTAACCCAGGGTGGTGTGGAGTGCAAAAAAACGATGGATTTGGGCTCAGATCTTCGGACTGGGGTGAATGTGTGACATTGATCCACATTCTGTCCATCACCTGTTTTGTTTGCAATTGCCGCCATAAGTGCGCTGGGGATGCTCAGACGTGGGTCCCAGGCACTCCACACCACTGGAGTCAAGCTAGCCGGGCTGATGAGAGGAGTTACCTCGAAACCGGTCCGGTCCTCGGATGCTTGATTCGGTTCTGGGAAGGACATGGCTTTTGTAGTTCGGACTGGACTGTTCCCATGGGGCACAGGGTCAGAGCTGATTTGCATATCGCCATTGTCTAACCCAGGGTGGTGTGGAGTGCAAAAAAATGATGGATTTGGGCCCAGATCTTCGGACTGGGGTGAATGTGTGACATTGATCCACATTCTGTCCATCACCTGTTTTGTTTGCAGGAGCAAATATCATCAACAGCACATGACAAGGTCATTGAGTGGCTGGACAACTTCTTTGCAGCATTGGGCATCCCAGAAATTCTTAAACCTGACAATGGTCCACTGTTCAACAGTATGGAGTTTAAGGAATTTCTAACTAGACTCAATGTCAAGCATCAAATAATTACCCCCTTGTAGCCTCAAGCTAACGGCGTTGTGGAATGATTTATGGGCACCCTATAGAGATGAGGAAAATCAGCCCAAATTACAACCGATGCCCAGGCTGCTGGCGCAAGACGCCTCTTAGTTCCCATCTTGAACAGTTACCAAATAAAGAGACAGGCGCTGGAAGCAGGGACGCAAGAACAGAGTTTTATTTCTCATGAGGAGAGCCTGTCATGTCGGACATGCACACAGTGTCTTCAAGAGGTGCTCTAACAAGTTTCTCTGAGGCTTTGTCTTTTATACACAGGTTTATGATGTACAAACATTCCTTATTGCAATAAAGACACTTTGAAGTACGCAAAGGCATGTTTGGAATCCCAGCTTCAGGCCTATTCCCATACCAGTGCTCGGATGTCGTTCCCCCTCCCAAATGTAACAAGTGATTGTGATCTCGCAGCCGGACATTTCAACAGGACACGAGGGCAAGAGGGGGTGATCAGATCAAAGGTTGGGCAGGCGATAAGATTGGGCACTTCGGTTGGTGTGTCACGTTTTGTTATGCTGGGCAATAAAAAGGGGGGGGGGGGTGTACATCCACGAGGCTTGGTCTTATGACTGGGAACCGGGTCGAGAGGCCAGGTGTAGCTGGGGGGGGAGGGGGGGTCGTCAGAAGAGGGGAAGGGTGTTCCTGAGGGGAAATACAGGGGGTGTGGGCCAGGCGGGGGTGTCACTTCCAGAGTAGGGTCGCGCAGAGGAAGAGGGTCTTATGGCCTATGCATGAGAGAGCGGGGGTGTTCAATGCGCTGGGGGGTGCTGGGTATTTAACAAACGGGCAGAGAGGCCATGGTGCCTAAAAATGGCTGTCGCGTACGTGCGTGCATGGGCCTACGCTGGCGGGATGATGCAGTCAATGCTTCACGGTATTCGTTCTGCTTACAGAGAGGGGTATGGTGAACACAAATGAACGCCGCTTAAGTACATATACATGGTCATTTTCCACAGTCGCCGCTTTTTAACATAAGTTAGTTCATTTCCGTGTTTATCATAACTGACGGGGTGTACATATAGACATGTGTGGTCAATGAAATAGCGTTTGTCAATACTGGCGGATTGCGTATAACCATGTGCAGTCGATGCAATAGACGAGATGCAGTACATATGAGATTACATTTGTTGGGTTATACATACAAGTCTAGAGATCGGTATACTACTCAGTCGGGGTCAAGCAAGGAAAAGCTCCGACACATTATAGAACCATGTTCTGACTTTCTCTCCGGTGGTATCAACGTACAGCAAATGACCGATAAAACATGTTGAAAGCAATGCATAGTGGTTGAGGGAGGAATTCAGTTCAATACAAGCAATCAGTCAAAGAAAAAGGGGGGGGGTGGTGGATGTCTTTGTCACAGTGTCTTTTTAGCAGCGAGCCATCACTGGTAGGCTCTAGTAGCCCGTCTTCTTCCATTGGCGCTGTTGAGCACCGGCGGTGGAGCTATAGGTCCAGCTCGGATCCAATCTTACACGTTGCAGGGTGCGATCTGTCCTCTGCTGTTAGACCACAGTCCTGTTTCCTAACTAATCTTCTTAGGGGTGCCTCATGCTGGGCACCTGCATTTCTTTCTCCTTCCGTGGCAAAACCCTATTCTACCTAAATGTTGTTCTTCTTTTCTGAGTCAAAATTCATGTGGAAAAGGGTGGTGTTGTTGGATGATCGAGGGAAGAGAGGGCGGAGTGGGATCAGATCTTTGAAACAAACCAAGGGAGCAAATGATAACGAGCAGGCAGGCCCATTGATCGGGCTCAGAGGGGCGGGGGACTTCTGGCACAAGTGGGTCAGCAAACAGAGGGCTTCAAGGCAGCCCTTCATCCTTTTATTTTCCGTGTTTGAGAGTGGTGCCTCGTCCCGCGTCTCGTTGCTATGCGGCTCTACCTTTGGTCGAGGTCACATGTACTTCATGATCTGTGGCCAGGCTGTGCGTCACGTCCAGCCCCTCTCCTCCGGTGCTTGTGTATCTTTGAATCGGTACAAAACAAGCTTTAGAAAACTGGCAGGAGAAGACATTTATACATTTCAATTCCGTCCCCAATCCTAAGTAGTTGGGGGTACGTTCATCGGTCATGGTCAGAAGTCATCACTATGGAGTATGTAGGTGGGCATTTCTACTGAATTCGTACGTCTGTTCGGCGTTCATTCGTGACGTATATGGAGAGAAGTCAGACTCTTATGGTCTGTGTATTCTATCAATCTCGAAATTGGCCCTCGGTAGAGACTCGCCTTTCTAACCCAAGTCCTGATAGTCTTACATTTCCCTTCAGGGTCGGCTAAATCTTGCAAACAGGGGGGGGGGATACTATCGTCATGAGAGAGGGACAGAGGCTAAACATTCTTTTCTCGGAGAGCGACCGTTAATCAGGGTCATCAGTTATACTTCGGGGACAGCTGATATGGAGCTGGGGTCAATCGGGAGAAGCGAGGATGCTTTGGACATCCGTACTCGGGTGCAGAGAGGTGGTGCAATCTGTTCATTTGGGGATTGTGTTTCTAACGAACTGAAAAACAGAAAGCCATTGACGTATAGTCCCCCTATAAAAAGGCCAGATTAGGGGACATCAGTCGTCTTACCTGTCCTTTCCTTCTTTGCCAATTCAAGTTCCATCATTTTGCAGAAAGGAGTGGTAGTAATATGGCAAGTTACAATCGTTTTAGTTCCTGTCAATTTTCCCAGAACACCTTTGTGTTCAAAAACCAATTAGGCTGGTGCCGGCGGGGCACAATGTTTCCACATAAAGGAAGAGGGAACAGGGAGACCCTCAGAGAGAGAGAGAGTCGTCCGCATTTTAAACGAACTATTCGGTACACGTACGACATGGAGAGAGAGAGAGAGAGAGAGGGAGAGAGAGAGAGAGAGAGAGAGAGAGAGAGAGAGAGAGACGTGTACAATAATAGGCCATTTAGTGCGCACACAACACAGAATAGCAGGGGCCAAGTTATAGAGGAACACAGGCTGAGGGACGAAGTAGATCCATACACTACGCACACACAAATTCAGGTGGGGGAGACAGTACATGTATTACATACAGAAATCCAAGACGAAATATAGAACAGTTTCTGGCCGAAAAGAGTTCTACCTGCATGCTGCGCATTCTTAATATCCTACTTAATCCATCTGGGGACTGAGCTTTATACCCTTTTCTTCTTTCTTATCGTTGGCTGCCTTTGCAGGTGGCCTCGGTTGCAAATACTTACACCTCTGCCAATTGGTCGGGAATTAACCTGGTCAGGCTAATACTCACGGTGGGACCTTTGAATCATTTTTAGCAAATGGGTTTCCAGGCTGGGGCAACGGAGGGTGTCAGTCGGGAGAACAATGGGACAGCTTCGAGTTTCATGTCTATGAGGGTGCAAGACGGAGGTGGTCAGTCTTAAACGTTGGCAACCTTCCTAGTCTTCCAGGCGGAGGGTACTTGGGTAACCCTCACCCCGGAATATTCCTTAGCCTTTCCCTATTAAGTTAAACGTATGAATTTATTCATTGGTGCACATCATTCTTGGTTGCATTATTTGGGGTGCCGGTTGGAGTCATATTTTGTCATACTGTAATAACCCGTCAAGTTTCTGCTTCAGATACTACCCTCCCAGTCGCTGGGTTCAGAGAGAGAGATGGTCATTTCTAAGTAAGGGAGTGCTATATCTTTGTTTGTGCGTCATGTATAGGCACCATGTTCGGACCCCTTTTGCCCATTCCATCGGCCGTTCAATCATCACTTCTCCGTACTTTTAATCGACGTTCCGATGTGACCTGCGGAAAGAAGGGAAAAAAGAAGGGGCGGGGCAGCGTTTTAAAACACATCAGCGCGCATAACCCGAAAATGCTTTTACTTACCACATACTCGACCTATCTCCACGGGATGTAGTCCCTACCATCTCGGCGTTTAAGCCCAGAGGGACCGGCAGTGCAGGAGAGATAATTATTGGTGGTCTGTGTATTTGCATAGATCGCTTAAGCGTGGTATTTCAGGTCGTGTGCAGGGAGGGGTCAAAACAAAAGGGCAGTCGGAGTAGAGTGGGGGTGAACTCATGTTCTCCTCCGAGGAAGAGGGATGGTCTACAGTGGTACAGGGTCGTTTTCGTTCGTACTAGAGGGGCCTGGTAGCAATCCTTCGGAGTGGCTTAGGGGCATCTAAAACAACTTCCGTGATACATGTGGCATATAAAGTAGAGGCTAAATACCAGGATCGTTATCGATTTCCTTATGTTGTACAAAAATGAAAAACACATACAACAAACCTGGACCATCCATATTTGCAATATTTCTGTGTACTATACCTTTTAACCCTTAACTAATCGAGCTGCTTCATTTCACCTGTATTTTACTTACAACGGAAACAGTGGCCAATTATTCGAAACTTACCAATCTAAGCGCTACAATTTATGTTTGCTTTTTCAAAAACCTTTAGTAATGATGTTGGTGCACAAATACGGGCCTACAACCACGTGGGCCGGCCACGGAGCAGACTGGAACTGTGCATGAGGGGATATTTATTCGTGGAAAGCGTAACGGAGTCGTTAGTCATTGATTTCCTAATAAAAGTGCGACAATTGCAATAAAATCATATCGAAAATTCATTGTGAGCAAGTACCACAAGTGTCGAAAATTCGAACTTTCGATAACATGATGCGCCAAAACTTAACATCAATTCATTGTCCGGATGTTCAATCAGTACCCATCCCATATCAATTCATTGTCCGAACATATAATCAGTACCCGTCCCATATCAATTCATTGTCCGAACATATAATCAGTACCCGTCCCATATCAATTCATTGTCCGAACATATAATCAGTACCCATCCCCTCCCGCCATGTGCTATAAACTGCATACATATCTCATGATATCAGGGCTGAGCAATCGGGACACACCAAGGAGTTGAGTATTTCATTTGTACCGGCGCCATTTTGGGTGAGGTCAGGCAGGTCCAAGTATAGTCAAAATGTCTCCACCAACTCGTGATTGGACCAGAACCTCTTTCGGCAGTCCAAATAGTTTCCATAAAAGGGCAACAGAAGGGACTGGCGATATGAACCATCAGTCAAAAAAGGGGGGAGGGAGGCAACAATCTTTCCTACCGGGTCATACTGGTGTCCCACCGGAACGTGATCAAATTGGTAGTCTGCAGGATTTTAGTCATTCACACTCAGGCTGGCGCCGGCATGAGAGCACAATCGTCTCGTGGCTACATCTTGGTCGTTCCGTGAGTGACCATGGCAGTCATTCCCCATCGGGGGGGTGCCCGCGGGGGTCGGCCCCCACGCGGCTCTCATAGAATCTTCAAAGTCGAGGAGAACACTTCTGGTCGTGGGACTCATTTTCTAGCTGACAGGCGACCGGGCCATCCTTTCACGCCGGGCCCGCTCCTGCAGGGTCGACTGCCCATTTCATGAGCTCGGCTGGTCCGGGCAAAGCGTCGTTGCACCGCAACAGCGGACGAGACCCCGCTGGGTGAGTGGAGCGCCGCTGCACCGCAAGAGTGGAGGAACCCTTGTCGGGTGAGTGGAGCGTTGCTACACCGCAAGAGTGGACGAGCCCTTGTCGGGTGAGTGGAGCGTTGGGGGTGCAGCTGGGAGCCTCCACCTGGGGAGGTGGGATAGGCTCGTCCGCGCCGCCTCTCCCTCCCAGCACACCCCACGACGTTTCCCGGCTCCGACATTCGTGATGGCCGGACCAGGCGATAAGAGAAGGGGGGGGGGTCGGAGGCAGGAGCAAGACATCCCCCCGTGGCCTGCAGGGCGCCAGAAGAGGATGGGAGGACCAGTACATTCCGGGCCGACCATCCCACGACCTCTCCGGCTGATGGCTGTTAGCCGGGCCCCGCCCTGCACGTGTCGAGGCCTCATCTTCCGGATGGGCGTAACCGTGGGCCTGTTGCACTTCGGGAGCTTCCGGAATGGGGGTAGGTATCTGCTGACTTGTATCTATCTCATGTTACCGTTATTGGGCGTAGGAGGCGGCGGGACAGACATGTTTGGAGCAGTGAGGGGCGGCGGAGCCTAGCTACCTCGTGGCTGCCGTGATGTCAAGCTTGGCTTCTTTCACCACTTTCATGTTTCTTATTGTGGGCTGTTTCTAACGTTTCTCATTTCTAGCGAAGTCAAAAAACTCATCAGTGGCCTACTGATTTTGTTCGATTTCTTTTTCCTTCCTTTTCTAGTGTGTTTCATGCTAAAGTTTCTGTTAACAGGATACGACGATTACTTTTTATTTTACGTATGTCCTTTTTATTAGGGGTGTCCTCCGGTTGAGCCAGATGATCTACCTATAATAAATGGTCCGGGTGGAACTAGTTTACCTATCAGATAGGTATGACAGATTACAACGGGGGACAAAGGTCCGCATTACCTACCCTTTACTACTTGCAAAGACTAGACAGAATATTTCTATTCCACGTTATTTGCAAACAGAGAATACCTCAAAAGAACTATTCCTTTAACAATAAATGTCCAGACAATCAATCAATCAGTGGGGAGAAAAACAGGCATGACGGATTACAATGGGGGACAAAAGTCTGCATTACCCATCCTTCACTATCTGCAAAGGGAGACAGAATATTCCTATTCTTCCCCGTTTGTAGACAGCGAATGTCTCAAAGAGCAATAGAGCAACCAATCAATCAGTGGGGAGAAAAACAGGCATGACGGATTACAACGGGGGACAAAAGTCCGCATTACCTATCCTTCCCTATTTGCAAAGAGAGAGGAACGTTCCTATTCGTCGCTGTTTGCAAACAGAGAATGTCTCAAAGAGAACCAATACTTCAAGTAGCAGCCAAGGCTAAATGAACCAATCAATGAACAATACCAGTATTTAAATACCGATTCCAATACGAACAATCAATCAATCAATCAATCAGATGGATAAAGCCATCCTTCCAATCAGACGTAAAAGACGTCCTACTTAACCTTACCCGGACCGGACCGTGTGGACAGTTCTTCGCCTTCCCTTTCCAGCGCCCGATCCTTCTCTTACTCCATGTTCTTACCGCAGCATTCCTGTGGGATTCCAGTCAGGACAGTAGGTCGCTTGAGAGAGGTCCGTTCGGAATCGGTGAAGCTCATTCAATCGGCAGCCGGACGAGGGTCCTCTCAAGGCAGGTATACTCCAATCGTTTAGATGTTCACCCCATCGTCTGGTCCCGTCTTACCGGACCTTATGTCGCTGATGGGCCCTACGTTGGGTGCCAATTGAGGAAAATCAGCCCAAATTACAACCAATGCCCAGGCTGCTGGCGCAAGACGCCTCTTAGTTCCCATCTTGAACAGTTACCAAATAAAGAGACAGGCGCTGGAAGCAGGGACGCAAGAACAGAGTTTTATTTCTCATGAGGAGAGCCTGTCATTTCGGACACGCACACAGTGTCTTCAAGAGGTGCTCTAACAAGTTTCTCTGAGGCTTCGTCTTTTATACACAGGTTTATGATGTACAAACATTCCTTATTGCAATAAAGACACTTTGAAGTACGCAAAGGCATGTTTGGAATCCCAGCTTCAGGCCTATTCCCATACCAGTGCTCGGATGTCGTTCCCCCTCCCGAATGTAACAAGTGATTGTGATCTCGCAGCCGGACATTTCAACAGGACACAAGGGCAAGAGGGGGTGATCAGATCAAAGGTTGGGCAGGCGATAAGATCGGGCACTTCGGTTGGTGTATCACGTTTTGTTATGCTTGGCAATAAAAAGGGGGGGTGTACATCCACGAGGCTTGGTCTTATGACTTGGGACCGGGTCGAGAGGCCAGGTGTAGCTGGGGGGGGGGTCATCAGAAGAGGGGAAGGGTGTTCCTGAGGGGAAATACAGGGGGTGTGGGCCAGGCGGGGGTGTCACTTCCAGAGTAGGGTCGCGCAGAGGAAGAGGGTCTTATGGTCTATGCATGAGAGAGCGGGGGTGTTCAATGCGCAGGGGGGGTGCTGGGGATTTAACAAACGGGCAGAGAGGCCATGGTGCCTAAAAATGGCTGTCGCGTACGTGCGTGCATGGGCCTACGCTGGCGGGATGATGCAGTCAATGCTTCGCGGTATTCGTTCTGCTTACAGAGAGGGGTATGGTGAACACAAATGAACGCCGCTTATGTACATATACATGGTCATTTTCCACAGAGAGCGATCCAACATGTGTCGATTGAGGGAATTGAGCTTAGTCAGGCCTTATGTCTTGCCAAATACCTATTGTTCGACTCCTCACTCCACCCTGGTTAGAGTCCTGCCACCTTCCTGTTTGGGAGAGCTATAAGAGACAAACTACCAAAGTGGACCACTGAATGCACTCGGAATGCTGACGAGGTTCATGCCACTGACACTGCTCGAAAATGTCAAATGATTAATATTGGTGAACTCAGGAGATCATTTTTGACAGAGGTTAGTGGGTTCTTCTCAAACAAAAACGGAAGTGGAAAACAGATCCTCCATTTGCTGCTGAGCCTCTGAGAGTTGTGAAGCACAAGGACACATGATAACAGCACAACTACCTGGAAAATCGATCACAAGGGGCACGTTAGATTTCAGACATCTCTCTTGACATTCATCTGCCCCTGTAACCACAGGTGAGACTGCCCCACCTGACAACCTAGATCAAACACCAGCTCCTGTACCATCTGTGTCCACTCAGGGTGCAGCTCACCAACCTCATGCCCACAATCTCGCTGAACAGTACAAGCACCTAGATGACTAATCAAAGAGCTATAATGCTACTGTTGTTTACACCTTTTTATTTAACAAGGGAGGTCTAGAGTTGCTTATTTCTAGAGTTATTTTACATCCATACACACATACAGGGCTAAAATAATTCTTATGAGATTCTTCACACTGTGTGTCAAAAATCCTGAGGACACCCTCTCATCATCCTCCTGCAGAAACGCTACCAGTAGGATGCCATGATCCATATGAGACAGAGACACATGCATTCTTTCATCCAGACAGTTACTGTTCCAACATCGTATTGTGTGAGCTAAGGGCAACTCGACCTTGGCCAACCGCTAAGTGTTGCTGTATTCCAACTCTGTCTATGGCAGATCGTTTAGCTGCTAATTCATACCAGCAGGGACTCATGAAAGTGTATTACTGAAAAATATCTTCTTATCTCTCATAATTTCCTTCCTTTTTTGCTCCATTGCCATCATAACTGTTATCTTCTGTAATAATATTTTGAATATGGCCTGTAGGAGCATGACATCCAATAAAAGCATCTAATGACAAAGTCTAAATGTCTGGTTTGTTTGCTGACTCTGGGAAAAAGATAAGGGGGACTCAGAAAATCTTTTCTGGCAGGCTCATCTGTTAATAATGTGGATGGATCCTTTCCGGGTAAGTCAGGAGAAGTTCATGTGACACCTGCTCATTTTCCCTGCTCCAGAAAGTACATTTGTATACCTGCACAGCCTGGGTGAGAAAGGAAATCTACTCTGGGAGATTAAAATTGTCCGATACCTTCATCAGTAGCATCACAACAGCTCTCTCAAATCGTACTATTAATGTTGAAGAAATGGTAAACCTAGTGAAGCTGAGCAAACCATCAGGATCCCTTCCTGACATTTTTCCTGCTAAGTTATTCAAATATCTTGAGTAAGAGGTGCGTGAACTTGCTACCAATATAATAAATTGCTTGCTAATCACTGGAATTGTGTCGGATAAACTAAAAAAGGCCCAGGTTATATGTCTCGTGAAAAAAACAACCCTTGGCCCAGAAAAATTATACAATTATAGGCCAATTTCACAATTACTTTATTTGGCCAGCCTCTGGGAATGTGCGGTAATCAACCAATTATCTAATTTCACTGATTCCCACAAACGTTTGCACCCACTACAGGCTGGCTTTCGGCATGGGTGCAGCATGGAAACTGTGGTAACAGCTGCACCTAATGAACTCAACAGTGGGCCAACCAGGATATTCAGGCCGCATTGATCTATTTAGATTTGTCCACGGCATTCAGCACTATGGACCACCAAATTCTGCTTGGAAGCCAAAGATATTGTTCTTACTTGGTTTCAGAGCTTTTTTGAACTGATAGATCCTACATAACTGCAGTTAGAGACTCATTTGATTAACCTGCTTCTAAATTGGGTGAAACCCACACCCACACATGCAATGCATGAAAACCTATGAGCCAAGTTTGACGGAAACCTCACCCAGCCCGGACACGGAAAGGATTGACAGATTGATAGCTCTTTCTCGATTCTGTGGGTCGTGGTGCATGGCCGTTCTTAGTTGGTGGAGCGATTTGTCAGGTTAATTCCGATAACGAACGAGACTCCTCCATGCTAACTAGTTACGTGACCCCCAGCGGTCGGCGTCCAACTTCTTAGAGGGACAAGTGGCATTCAGCCACACGAGATCTGGGTTAAAGTCAATCTTCTCATCCAAATCAGCAGTGGAATTTCTAAATAAAAGTGACATCATTTGTTTTCAAGAGACTTGGTCTCTATCTCCATCGGCTCTCCACGGCTATTACAAACTCTTTCAATCAGCCTCCCAGCCCAATTCCTATGGAAGACGATCTGGGGGCCTCTCTATTTTCATCAGACACAGGTGCAAGATCGCAGCTACTCCCATCTACCGGAACTTAACGGCAGGGCAAACTGTATTAATTACCGGTCTTTCAACCTCAAGCAGGGCCTTTCCCTTGCTCTTAATTAACTGGTACCACAACATAGCTAAAACATCAAAATCAATGGCAACAGTCTTATTGGTCAAACAGCTGGAAGAACTTTTATTGGAATTCGCCTCTGCAGAAGTACTGTTACTAGGGGATTTCAACATCAGAGACCTGGCTACCAACGTCCATTCAATCAGTAAAACTAAAGAGCAAGAAGTCATGACCACTTTTTTAACCACTTACAACTTACGTTCTGCAAAGCAAATCACATTGGAACAGAATCCTGGTGCCCATCTGTCGTCAACATTTAAGAATCTTTCGACCATTGACTACATTTTTTCATTTTTTTTATCACCATCTCTGGTGAAAAAATGAATCATGATGGAAATCCCCACTCGCACCAAGAGCGACCATAACCCTTTGACTGCAACAATGGACCTGCAAGTGCCTGCCGCTGCTGAAATAACTGAAGTGGGGCATTCAATGCAGGTCAAACTCCATACTCTAGTCAGACGAATTAAATGGGACGCCTCGGGTTCTGATAAGGTGGGCACCTGGCTCATGGGAACAACTCCAAACTCCACGCACAATGCCCCCACAGACTTCCATCACTGGTGGGACAACGCCAGTGTCAAATTACGAGACCTCTTAACAGGTCCTGAAGCTCACCACAGACCCCACAGGCCTTGACCGAAGCAGACTTTTGGCCCGGTGTTAGCCATCCAAAGAAGTGCCCTAAGGAGGGAGGTGCGCCTGCACAAATCGAAAGGCACTGTGCACTCTGGTGACAATATGGCCTCACTGCGCAAAGCCTTTAAAAAATCATCATGGGAAGCTAAGAGACAAAAAGAAAAGAATGAGTGGCTAAAAATATTTGCCCTGTTAAAGGGAAAAAACCTGACCCAGTTATGGAACCACATAAACAAGCTTTGTTCCTCCAATAAGAACAGAGGGAACGCGGTCTGTGAAGAAGATTGGGCCCAGCATGTGATTCAACAATACTGCTGTGACACCCTGGACCCTGTGGTTGGCGAATCTAAAGATTGTGTCGATACTACGCAGATAGAAACCCAGGAGATGACTACTTCCGCCGAGGTCTCAAAGTATTTGAAAGCCATGAAAAACGATGGCGCTCCCGGGCCCAATGGCCATCCATCTATGGTATTCAAATGTGCGCTGGAAGAGTGGGCTAAGCTTTTGGTCCCCTTATACAACAACGCGTTTACTACCTATCGGTTACCAGACTCATGGACAGGCTCGATCTTATGCCCAATATTTAAGAAAGGAGATCCCTCTCTTCCAGCTAATTATGGACTCATTGCCCTATTAGACCTTGAGGCCAAGGTATATGCCCGGTGTCTTCTCAGGTCACTAGAAAAATGGGTAGTAGAAAACAACATTCTACCATACTTTCAAACTGGGTTTCGATCCTCGGCCTCCACAATAGACAACATCACTACTCTAGCAATCCTGAGTCAACAAGCAGCACAAAAAAATCATCTCCCTCTTTACTGCTGCTTTATAGACTACAGCGCTGCCTTTGATAAAGTGTCTCGTAACACCTTACGGAGGAAATTAGACAAGTGGGGGATCCCTCAGAGTCTGCTAGGAGCCCTTATCTCCTTGCATAAGAACACATGGGTACAAGTTAGAACTGGCCCAACGACAGTCTCTACAAAAATTCCAACCTCAGACGGCCTAAAGCAAGGTTGCGTTCTTGCCCCCCTCTTGTTCAACCTTTACACCGCCGACCTGGGAAGATTCCTGGAGAAAAGCAATCTCCTTCCGCCAAAACTGGGCCTCGCAAAAACGAACCTGCACATTTTGCAATATGCCGACGATATTGTTATAATGGACCAGGCAAAATCTGGCCTTCAACAAGCTTTAAGCACGCTCCACAGATATAATACTGCTAACGCTCTAAAAATCAACCAGGAAAAGACATAGGTTTTGATATTCAGCTGTTTTAAGAAGAAAAAAGTTTAAGGTGGAACATTGGGCCCGCAAAGATCAAAACAACATCAAAATACAATTACCTGGGGGTCTGGTTTAGCGACTCCTCTAGACCATCCGCTCACCCAGCCGCCTTGAAAAAGAGAACTGGAGCAATAACATACTCTTTGATCCGACTTAACCAGTCCCTGAGTAGTCCTTCTGCAGAACCCATTCTGAAGGTGATTAAAGCCACTCTTCTCCCGCCTTAAACTATGGGCATAAGGCCTTCCCCGGCGCATGCTCGGCCAGTCTCAACCGCGCCCAAGTTTTCATTTATAAAAAAATCTTCCATCTTCCGAATTTCATCCACAGGGCAAGACTGAGACTGGAGCTGGGCCTTCAGAGACAATCTATTTTCTGTGAGGCTGATACCCTGAAATACTTTATGAGGACACTAAAAGCCGCAGACAACACCCTGAAAGCCCAGTTAAAAGAAACTCTTGCCAGCCCCGGGAATCCGTGGAATCGTCAAATCATAAAGGCCATAAGAACGCTGGACATCGATAACTCATTACTAACCGCAGACACTATTCCAAACACAGTCTGGAAAAAGGTTA
This sequence comes from Lissotriton vulgaris, assembly GCF_964263255.1. Taxonomy (NCBI): domain Eukaryota; kingdom Metazoa; phylum Chordata; class Amphibia; order Caudata; family Salamandridae; genus Lissotriton; species Lissotriton vulgaris. Next base: position 1,965,678,506 of record NC_141687.1, read on the forward strand.
TCAATAAGCAGGTCAGACAAATTTCCCACCCGATGGACACCCAGGTTCTAAAAACATCAACTATCCTGCTTCCCTTGAATATCTCATACCTCCCTGGGGTACCTCAATCTTTCCTCCTGGAAAATCTGAACGCAGTGGCCCGGAAGAACATAATGTTCATGCGTCTCTTAGGTCTGCGCTCCACTGCCTTCAACCAATGGGCTTCAACAAGTGGGGAGGGGGCCTGCAGACTGTGCAACTACAGGTCCGAATCATGGTTGCATCTTCGATGCTGTTGTCCCGCCCTTGACGCTCCCAGAAGACTTATTTTAAAACCCTTATATTTCAAATGGGACATCAGAACATGTTGGGAGGCATCAGCCCTTTGCTTTACTTCCTTAGATACTCAAGTGTTTGTAAGGACTGGAAAATATGTGAGACTCCTGGACAATCTCTTTTTACCCTCTTTGGCCCCTGCTCTTCCAGTTCCTCCCCCCAAAAAACTTATCACAGACTTTTTTCGTCCCCTGTCCTAGTATTCATGTACTAATCTATTTTATTCTTGGCTTTGAAACCCTGTTCTGTGTATTAAAAAAAAAAAAAATCTGCTTGGAAGCCGAAGATATTGTTCTTACTTGGTTTCAGAGCCTTTTTTAACTGATAGATCCTACACAACTGCAATTAGAGGCTCATTTGATTGAACCTATCCCCGTCACCTGTGGTATTCCACAGGCCTCGGTTTTGCCACCCCATTTGTTTAGCTTATTCGGACACCCAAATCATCCTCAGAAACTCTGTTTAAATGTCTGAAACGTGTCGAGTCATGGAGGAGGAAAAACTCAGCAGGAACAAAACACAATTTCGTTGCCCCTTTTAAATCTTCTCAGGCTAAGAACTAGGGGGCAGATTTACAAGCCCCTTGCGCCACTTTTGCATCTCTTTTCCCATGCTAAAAGTGACTCTAAAGTGGGGCAAGGGGCTTGTAAATCTGCCCCTATGTTTCCTGATTCTAAATTGGGTGAAACCCACACCCACACATGCAATGCATGAAAACCAATGAGGCAAGTTTGGCTGCCACTTAACTATATCAGACTAAATGAATTAATTTGAGTGCTCGCTTTTTCAATAACTCACTCTAAAGAGGATTATCTATCTATCCTCTCTCTCTGAAAAAGTCCATATTTTAAATGCTTTTATTGGATCCAGGTTGGACTATTGTAAATCTGTGCAATTCATTCGTCCTGCAAAAGCCATTAGAACGCTTCAACTGGCCAAGAATGCAGCAGCTAGGATGATCTGTAACCTCGGACGCCTCGACTGTTTACCTCTTGCCTTATCAGCTTTGCACTAGCCCCAGTAAACCAGAGAATTATCTTTAAGTAGCTTTGTTTAGTAGATAAGGTGCTCAATGGCGTCACATCACCTCTCTGTCGCAGAAACTCTCCGGTTTACAAACCAAAACATGCTTTTCGGTCAGAAACTGTCCAGTTACTGTCTGTCCCTAAGTCCCTTCACACCACCTTAGGCGGCAGAGCCTTTTCTGTAGTGGCCGAGAAGTTTTGGAACTCTCTGCCGCTTGGCTTTCAGGAAGACATTAAAAACGTGGCTATTTTCTTTATCATGTCTCTCAGTCGCCAACATTGATGTGACCTGCCCATGCTTGGATTATTAGCGCCAGGGTACCACCGGATGAATTGCATGATATAAAGAAATATAGGAGAGATGTGGTGCAGCGGCCAGGGCAGCTGACTTCCGAGCACAGGGCTCCCGGCTCCGGCAGCAGCTCAGCACCGTGTGACTCTGGGCAATAGCTCACTTAATTTCCACAGACAGCGCCTTGAGACCCGTAGTTTACGCTTTACAAAAACAGATGTATTTTTATTTATATACATAAATAAGAGTTGTACCCTGGAAGCATGGGACTGTAAATGTAGCAACACTCTAGTCATGCTTGGAGGAAGAGCAGGGATCTACAAGCATGTGACACAAGGTAATGTGCATAAAGGGCCTGGGACTAGGTACAGCTGAGGGGCACAGATTAAAGTGTAGTAGGCAAGTGCGAGGTACACACCTCACCAGATGATGCACTTGAGGGGAGCACTGAATGATGCACTGCACGTTCACTGGATGATGTGCTTCATGAGTGCACTTGGCCCTATCTTTACTGTTACACTGCGAGGTTCATTGTGAGGCCTGCCAAATCCAAAGTAACAATTGGGAACCTGTAAATACCAATAACACAGGCCCTTGCATTTATTTACTGGGTGCACAATTACTGCACCACTTCGAGTTTCAGACCTCCGAATAAGGAATAACACCATAATGTCCAGTTTTCCACCATTCCAGTCTGATACAATCTCAGAATGTGCAGAAGATGCCTTCAGATTTGTGCCAGGGTTCACCTAGTGCAAGTCATGTATGCATTGGGTGACCAGAGGTCCCGGATTTTCCCGTACCGTCCCGGTTTTCAAAGGACTGACCCGGCGTCTCGATGCTTTCTTTAATTTTAAACACGTCCCGGTTTTTGGGACAAAGGCCAAGTCTTTCAGAAACGAGAACTGAATTTGATCTTGCAAAGTAAATGGTTTGATTCTTTCAGGCAGCGCAGGAGGAGGTCGGCTACTCGACTGCATGGATGCTGCAGCAGATGTGGAGACAGAGTGGGGATTGAAGGACTCCGGGTAGAGGTCATTGCATAGCTATTCATATGTATGTGTAGCTTTTAAATGTGTGGCATAAATTTACCCACCCACACTCATTTACTATATATGTGTGTGTGTGTATATATATATATATATATATATATATATATATATATATGTATATATATAATATAAACCAATCGCCCGAAAGCATTGGCGGGGAAATCTGCGGGTTGCCTTAACACAGGACCTTCTTTTTCAAAACTCCTTCACATCATGGACAGGTACGTATGCCTGACACGTATCGATGTAACAACATCATTTTCACAGGCTTGGCTGAAAACGAGTGGCAGAGCAGGCTCACTTTTATTTCCATGATTTGAATGGGTCCTACCCACAATGGGTGTGGCTCATATCAATGATCTTGCAATGTCTTTTGGGATTTGTAGTTTCCCTGGAGTCATTCAGTGTCATACCAAGGGCTCGAGTCGGGATACCACGCGGGCGGACGGCGACCCCCACTTATTTAACCGGGGGGACACCGTCCCCCATGCCAAACAGCTGGACTTCACTCTTTAGCCTCTCTGGGGCGAGGAGCTCGGCATCTTTCGTGACGTCACTTCCGGTGACAGCGTCCCCCCACTTCTTTTTTTACGGCTTGTGCCCTGCTCATACCATTGTACGTTTCTGCCCTCGTTTTATGGTGACCACTATTTTCTCTCTCCTTTGTAGGATTCGTGGTGCTTAGGAGTCACACTTTACTTCTGGCATCTCGCATCTCGCGCTGCACGGTTAAGGGAAATCCCTTCCACAGCATCTCTCTCTGGAGGTGGTTTGCCCACCCACGGCAGGGCAGCCATGTAGAAATATTTTGTATACCACTGGACCGAAAGCATTGGCGGGGAACTCGGCGGTTTGCCGTCACACAGGACAGTCTTTTTCAAAACTCCTCTACATCACGGACAGGTACGTATACCTGACGCATTTCGATGTAATAACATATTTTTCACAGGCTTGGCTGAAAACGAGTGGCAGAGCAGGCTCACTTTTATTTCCATTATTTGAACGGTTGCTACCCACAGTGGGTGTGGCTCATATCAATGCTCTTGCAATGTCTTTTGGGATATGTAGTTTCCCTGGAAATGAGTGGAATGAGGGAATGAGTCATGAGTGATGTCACTGACCATGTCATGAGTGATGTAATATGTGACGTCATCTGCAGTGCATTGCAGGCACGCAAGTTATAGTGAGTCCAACTAACTATAACGTGGGAATTTCAATGGTTTTATGTCAGTAAAATGTCCAGCTAACTATAACTGGTGTGAAACCTATGGTTTTTTCAGTGAATTTAATAGGTTTATTAAATGCTAATTCCTAACTATAACTGGTGTGAAACCTATGGTTTTTTCAGTGAATTTTCATAAGTTTTTTAAATGCTAATTCCTAACTATAACTGGTGTGAAACCTATGGTGAATTTCAAAGATTTTTTAATAGCAAATTTCTATAGCTATGAAATGTAATATTTTTTAAAATGAATCCTATATTGTATATTTATATAATACTATTTTTTTATGTTTTTGTTTTTTTGCCCCGGAGCGCTCCCGGGGCGCGTACCGATGCGCTTACCAGTAAGCGCAGTTTTGCCGCGCACCGGTTCGCGTACCGTTGAGTGCCCCGTTTGGCTACTGCCGCGAACGAAAACATCATCGTGACGTATCACGTAGCCGCGTGATGCGTGTTATGACGCACGGTGTAAGCGCACCCGGAAGCGCCAGGGCACATACGATCGCGCTACGTAAGCGCCCCAGGGCGCGCCCTAACGCGCTTACTCTACGCGCCCCCGGGCGCGCCCCGGGGTGCGTAGCGTAAGCGCGTCAGGTCATGTGACCTGAAAATAACACTTTTCATTGTTTCAGAACACTTTTGGTTTCCAAATGATGAAAGCCCCACCTTTTTTCCTTATTCTGACTTTGTCCTTTGACTGAGGAAGACCTGTTTGGAGATCTGTGACTAATATTTTGAACTTTAAAATGGCTACAGTAGCAGCAGCAGCTGGAGCATCTGCACCACCACCACCACCACAAGGACCACCACAACATCACATTGGTGGTCAAGAAGAAGAGGAGGAGGAGGAGGAGGAGGAGGAGGAGGAGGAGAGAAGGCAGACAAGGCATTTCCTGCCTGAAGACAAAGCCCCATATAAACCTAAGTAGCACTTTATATGGGAGTTTTTTTCAATCCCAAGGGGTGCAAAGAAGGTAAACGCTGCAAAGGTGACTTGTCTCATCTGTGGCGCTGTACTATCCAGGGGGAACCCTGCAAAAAAATATTCATTTGGGAATCATACAATGATTCGGCACATGCAACGATTGCACCCCAATAACTATTCTGCAGCAGAGGTGAGAGAACTGTGCAGCAACCTTCCACAATCGTCTGCCAGCACCTCAACAACCAAAGAACCCACTCCATCGGGTCCAGAAGCAAGTCAGATGGTTCCAAATATACAAACTTAGGACCTCATTATGATTGCGGTGAATCCGCATACTCCGGGCCGGCGGAAGCCACCCGGAGGATGGACCAGCGGCGGACTGCAGGTCCGTCCGCCACTGATCCGCGGGGAGGGGAGGGCTATTTGGTGACGGTGTCTGCAAGACACCGTCAGCCAAATTAGGATTTGCACAGAGACATGCTTTTCCGCGGCGGCTTTTCCCCCGTGGAAAAGCATGTGGACTTTGGCTTTTGGGGGCCCGTTGCGGGCCCCAAGGGTGTCGGGGGGTGGGGGGTGCACATGGGGGGTACCTATGGTACCCCCCAACATTTACATGCACAAAGCGGCAGGCACCACGCGGTGCCTGCCTCTTTGTGCATGTACATGTAATACATGCATTTTTAACATTGCGGCGGGTGCAGCTTGAAGCTGCACCCCCCGCAATGTTAAAAATAGAGGATGTGACCGCCACCCTGGCGGTTACATCCTAATCTGAATCGAGGGACCGCCACTGCCCCTGCGGACGGTCCCTCCTTCTCTATGGTGGCGGACGGACTCAGGTCCGTCCGCCATCATAATCGGCCCCTAAGTTTGGTTGTTTCAAAATCGTTTGCATATATTGTGGCAAAACCATTACTTATGGTGAGAAGAGTATTACCCTCATCAACATTGCTGGTGATAACCACAAGTGCCCGAAGAAACCCTAATTTTTTTCCTGTTTTTTTTTTGCTCCAGTTGAGCTGTTTATAATTCCCTGTTTTTTGTTTCCCCCCATAAAAAATACAAAAAAATATAAAACTGTTCAGAAAAGCTGAAAAAAGTAAAAAATGTTCAAAAAAACAATAAAAAAAATATAAAACAACAAACAGTTCTTTTTAGAACTGCCTCCAATTTATAAAAAAAAACCTACATTTTTAAAAAACTCTGTCATTCTTTTTTCTCTAGGGTACGCTCCCCGGTACGCTCCGCGGTGCGCTTCCCGGGTGCCCCCCCCGGCGCAAATCGAAATGTTTTTTTTTTTTTTGCCCCGCGGGGCCCTTTTATGGCCCCCACATCAAACCTAGGGGGTCAGGGGGGTCTACCCTGCCCCCTTTTGGTCATTTCCCCTCTTTGTCTTTGCCACCTCTTGTGTCTCGATCCTACCGAGACAAAAGATGGCGGCCACACCAGACTGTTTGGAATGTTTACAGACACCCGAGAGCCAATCAGCTTTCCGCGTGCGAACTCGCGTAGCGCGCTGGTTCACGCCCCGGTGCGCGTACCGGGGCACGCTTACAGATATATATATTTTTTTGAACCTAATTTACTCAAAATCCACTGGAGCACATATCTTGAGACATAGCAAAGGCACATCAGGCTACGAGTTCCTACAATTTTGCCAAGTTTGGTGGAAATCCATTCAGCCGTTCGGGCTAAAAGTGAGGTCGACCGCCCTATGGAAATTAACATGGGGAAAACACGTTTTGGGACCCCCCTTTTTTATCGGCCCCCGCTTGACGAATCTCCCTCAAACTTTCAGGGAAGGACCGGAGCGCAGCAAGGCAAATTTGAGGAAATTTTTAGGCAGATTCCTCAACCGGCCCCAAAGTTATTTTCAATAGAATGTTGCGATTTTCCTATTGAAAATAATCCTAACTATAACTACCTACTGGCGATATTTAAAACATATGTAAACTTTACAGAAACAAATAGTCACTGGATGATATCATCAGTGTTGTCATTTGAGAGGTCATCAGTGATGTCATCAGTGATGTCACTGACCATGTCATGAATGATGTAATATGTGACGTCATCAGCAGTGCATTGCGGGGGCGCGAGTTATAGTTAATTGAACTAACTATAATGGCCGAATTTCTCTGGTTTTGTACAAGTGAAATTTTCAACTAACTATAACGTACCTGAAACCTATGGTTTTTTCAGTGAATATATATATGTGTGTGTGTGTGTGTTTGTGTGTGTATGTCTGTCTGTACTCATTTACAAGGCTACGCAAAATAGTGACAGGCCAGATATAAAAGTAAGGCTAAAGGCTTTAGTCTTAATATTATGTCTGGCCTATCCCGGTTTTAATTTCTCAAAATCTGGTTGCCTTAAGTATGCAAGTGCCTGCAGACTGAGCAATAACTACCCAGGTTGTAATCCTGAGTACACAGAGGATCCTGAGCCTGAATTGTAATTTTCTCAGAAATGAGGGATCAGTGACTAAATATCGAGGGACAGAATATCGCCTGTCCAGAATATCAATGCCAAAATATTGAGGGACAGAATATCGAGTCCCTTTCTACAAACAGGTAAGTACTAAAATATCGAGTACAAAATATCAAAGTTTAAAATATAGTTAACTAAAATATCGAATTTTTAAAATGTATTAAAAATAATATAAAAGTAATTAAATAATAAACACAATTAAATAAAACAGTTAAAAAGCTTAAAATGTAAAAATGATATATGTAATATTAAAAAAAATTTAATTCATTATCAACATATATATATATATTTACTTACTATTAATATAAAATAATTATTAACATTAATTATAAAATATGTAAAACATTATTAAAATAGATATTTACACACACATATATTTATGTAAACAACCAAGAAATCAGCCAAACACCGTACGCCTGCCTTTTCTGCCGGTGCCAGCCGTGACGGCCGAACCACAACCGTAGCAAACAATCCTTTCAGTGTAGAAAGAGAGCGGCACACCAGAGTTAAATCCAGAAGGGTTTATTTGTGCAAAACAAGAACAACGCGTTTCAGCCTAGCGGCTTTTGTCAGGTTCAAGGGTCACATTACATCGCTGCTGTTTAAATGCCTGCAACGTCATTTAATAGAAACAGACAACATACTCATTCAATGAATGCCTTGTACGAGGTTGTTGCATCTTGTTACAACAGTAAATAAAGTTGTGAATTCAATCATTGTGTAATTATATTATCACTGTCGATCCCGAAAGTGTACACAAATATATACAGTTGTCTGTCACGTAAATCACTGCAAGTGCGTAATTGATTTCAAAAGGCATCGCATAACCAAAATCTATACACAATATATACATCTATGTACATATTAGAAAAAACAGTATTGCGAGAGCTGCAGATAACAGATTGTTCTTGAATATGAAATAATTCATTTCAATACGATCGCATATGACCCAAAATACTAAAAGTGCATAGTGTAAAGTGATAAAAATACTTTCTCATAAAGATTAGAGAGGTATGAAAGTGAGAATAATCCTAATAGTGTATCACCATGTTCCAACAGAAAGCAATTGAAACCAGCCGGGTCAAACCTACATGTAGCTCTTTTAGGGCACATATAATATGTAAGCTATAAGCAACCCTCCATTAGGGGATAAACTTAAATGCTAAAGAGCAAATTCTCCAATGTGCACCAAAGCTACCTGAGGAACTGGGAAATGTGAAGTGAAACACTTAATCATACCTCTATTCCCATTTAAAACACTACCTAATATATATACAGAGTGAAATCTCAGAGACAGATAAATGACTAGAGATAAACACGGGGACGAAATGGAGTAACTGATCCTATACTCCTATATGTGTAGCTAATTCCTCCTCCCTATTCATGGCATAAGGGGCCCTTGTATTCAAGTCATTGATTTATTTAAACTCAAGAATGCGTAATTGCTTTTCTCGCCACCCCCCTCCGGTATTTTGCATGATGCGATCAAGTCCCATGTAACTTAAAAGCTGATTATTACTGTTGTGGACATTATAAAAATGTCTTGCAACGACATAGTTGAAATCATGATTTGTTGTAGCTCTTAGATGTTCTAAGATACGTTTCTTGACTGGCAGCTTCGTGCTACCTATGTAGCGTAAGCCACATGGACACTGTAGACAGTAGATGACAAAATCAGTAGTACAATTTATTAATTTCTAAATGAGTCTTTTATTAACATTGGATGTAACAAAGGTTTTACAGTTTTGGCTGTCAGAACAAGCCTTACAGGCATTACATTTATTGCTGAGCCAATTGTTTGCCCCCTCTGTTTGATAGTAGCTGCTCACCAATTTGTCCCTGAGAGAGGGCGCTCTCCTGTATGTGACAGTTGGAGCATTACTCACTAAATTGCCAATTACGGGATCTGACTGTACAAAACCCCAATGTTTCCTCATGATGTATCTCATTTTGTTGGACTAAGCATTATACATGGTAATCATTCTGGGAATGGGGGATGATTTTTCCACAATCAGTGATATCCTTTGGCTTGAACAGGACATGTTTCTGATTGATATCCTTCAATTTCTCTGCTGCTTCTTTCACCACTTTCCCAGAGTACCCTCTAGCTTTGAATTTCTCCATCATTACCTCTTGCTCCTTGTGAAAGGCAGAGTTGGTACTGCAATTTCTACGAGCTCGCAATAGCTCCCCATAGGGAATGCTGTAGAGCAGAGGTTTGGGATGATGACTGCGTGCATGGACCATACTGTTGCCAGCGATTTCTTACGAAACAGATTGTTAATCAGTTTGTCATCTTGAACTGTTACATGTATATCGAGAAAGTCATATTCTAACTCATTCTAACTAAGTCATTATTTGATAAACTTTGTAAAAAACATTTGGCTTTCTCCTTGCTTCCGTCCCAAATGATGAAAAGGTCATCTATATAACGTAGCCATAATGGCACATGGCTAGTAAAGGATTCATTGTTGTCAGTCCACACCACCTGCTCCTCCCACCAGCCCCGAAACAAATTAGCCAGGCTGGGAGCGAAGCAGGTACCCATGGCTGTGCCAGTATTTTGACAATAAAATCTTTTATCAAGGAGAAAAATATTTTCATTGAGGCAATATAGCATCATAAGTTTTAACATTACCTTATGTTCATACAGATCAATAGGCCTACGTTGTAGGAAATATAAGCATGCTTCTACTCCTTTGTTCTGATCAATACAGGTATACAGTGAGCATACATCTAGGGAAATAAGTAAAAAGCCTGTTTCCCATTTCACATCGTGTATCCTCTTTATGAAATCTGTACGGTCTCTGCAATATGATCTCAGATCTTTCACGAAGGGAGCCAGGAAGTAATCCAAGTAAATGGATGTGTTCTCCAACAACCCCCATTGGAGGAAACAATAGGCCTCCCAGGCGGACTCGTTGCATGCTTGTGTACCTTTGGTATTAGGTAAAAAAAAAGGAATCCGAGGGTTATTTGTTCTTAGAAACTTTAGTTCATCTGTATATACATTAGGTAGTGTTTTAAATGGGAATTTAGGTATGATTAGGTATTTCACTTCACATTTCCCAGTTCCTCAGGTAGCTTTGGTGCACATTGGAGCATTTACTCTTTATCATTTAAGTTTATCGCCTAATGGAGGGTTGCTTATAGCTTACATATTATATGTGCCCTAAAATAGCTGCATGTAGGTTGGACCCGGCTGGTTCCAATTGCTTTCTGTGGGAACCTGATGATACACTATTAGGATTATTCTCACTTTCATACCTCTCTAATCTTTATGAGAAAGCATTTTTATCACTTTACACTATGCACTTTTGGTATTTTGGGTCATATGCGACGCTGCAGCTATTTAATAAATTTTTCACGTGGCATAATCTACACTGATGTTGGGTAGGTTATGTCAGTAATAACAATTTTTATTTTCTATACACTCATTGGAGGTTGATCGTAGTGTGCCTTTTTTAATAGGGTGCCGTTTAAGAGGCCACTTGGCCTTAGACATTAGTCATGTTTTGTAAATGGTTGGAATTAACACATATCGACATACAGTACGGGATATAGGTTTATGTTTACAATTATTTATTTATATGTATGCTTATAATTATCAAAGTATAAACATGTGCATTGATTGCACCAATTGCGGCATTCTATTTTTTGCAGTGACAACATGTTTTCTATCTGCAGGCAGCTATTGGTATGTAAATACGATCGTATTGAAATGAATTATTTCATATTCGAGAAGAATCTGTTATCTGCAGCGCTCGCAATACTGTTTTTTCTAATATGTACATAAATGTATATATTGTGTATAGATTTTGGTTATGAGATGCCTTTTGGAATCAATTACGCACTTGCAGTGATTTACGTGACAGACAACTGTATATATGTTTGGACACTTTTGGGATCGACAATGATAATATAATTACTCAATGATTGAATTTACAACTTTATTTACTGTTGTAACAAGATGCAACAACCTTGTATGAGGTAGTCATTGAATGAGTATGTTGTCTGTTTCTATTAAATGACGTTACGGGCATATAAACAGCAGCAATGTAATGTGACCCTTAAACCTGACGAAAGCCGCTAGGCTGAAATGCGTCGTTCTTGTTTTGCACAAATAAACCCTTCTGGATTTAACTCTGGTGTGCCGCTCTCTTTCTACCCTGAAAGGATTGTTTGATATATATATACAAATACATATTATATAATAATTTAAATGATTAAAGTAATTTTATATGTTAATTAATAATTTACACTACATTCAATATAACACAATTAACAACTTTGCATAGCTAAGGGAATAAAATAAGTATTCACACTCCAACAACTGCAAAAGTAGTGAATTTGTTGGATAGCAGGTGGGTAAAAATTACTATTCCTACTCCAGCGAGTGGAACAGTAGGGTAAGTGTTAGATAGAGGGTGGGTACAAATTAATATTCCGACTCCAGCGAGTGGAACAGTAGGGAAAGTGTTGGATAGCAGGTGGGTAAAAATTACTATTCCTACTCCAGCGAGTGGAACAGTAGGGTAAGTGTTAGATAGAGGGTTGGTACAAATTAATATTCCGACTTCAGCGAGTGGAACAGTAGGGAAAGTGTTGGATAGCAGGTGGGTAAAAATTACTATTCCTACTCCAATGAGTAGAACGGTAGGGAAAGTGTTGGATAGCGTGATTGTAAAAAATACTATTCCCACTCCAGTGAGTGGAACACTAGAGAAAGTGTTGGATAACAGGAGTGTAAAAATTACTATTCCCACTCCAACGAGTGAAACAGCAGGGAAAGATTTGGATAGCGGGTGGGTAAAAATTACTATTCTGACTCCAGTAAGTGAAACTGTAGGGAAAGTGTTGGATAGTGGTATTGTAAAAATTACTCTTCCCACTCTAACGAGTGGAACAGTAGGGAAAGTGTTGGATGGGGGTTGGGAAAAACTACTAATCTGACTCCAACAAGTGGAACAGTAGGGAAAGTGTTGGATAATGGGATTGTAAAAATTACTATTCCCACTCCAGTGAGTGGAACTGTAGGGAAAGTGTTGGATAGTGATATTGTAAAAATTACTATTCACACTCCAGTGAGTGGAACAGGAGGGAAAGTGTTGGATAGCGGTTGGGTAAAAATTACTATTCAGACTCCAGTGAGTGGAACAGTAGGGAACGTGTTGGATAGCGGAAGTGTAAAAATGAATCTTCCCAGTCCAGTAAGCGGAACAATAAGGAAAGTGTTGGATAGCGGGAGGGTAAAAATTACTATTCCCACTCCAGTGAGTGGAACAATAGGGAAAGTGTTGGATAGCGGGTGGGTAAAAATTACCTTTCCCACTCCAGTGAGTGGAACAGTAGGGAAAGTGTTGGATAGTGGGTGGGTAAAAATTACTATTTCCACTCCAGTGAGTGGAACAGTAGGGAAAGTGTTGGATAGCATAGGGGAATAATTTAGTATATCCACTCCTGCAATATAATTAAAATTAATGAACAATTAATTAATTAATTAATTAATTAAAATGTTTTTACCTAAAAAAAAATTGAGACTTGTATAGCGCACTACTCACTCGCAAGGGTCTCAAGGCGCTTGTACGAATACCGCTGTGGAACCCATCCTGGCTTTCCCTGTGAGGCGTCCACTCCTGGGCACCCCCAAGGTGGAGGCCAGGCATCCTTAGCGTTGTGGGGGCCGTTGTGGAGATTAAGCAAGCTATTGCCCAGAGTTGCAGAGTGGGACTCCATGATTGGAATAGGCACTGAGGCGAGAATTATCAGGTCAGTGGAATTTTTGAGCCCAAGACCCGCCGAGGCGGAGAATTGAACCCTGGTCCCGGGCTAGACCTCTGCATCAGGGTCTGCCGCTCTAACCATTGAGCCACACTTCTACACCACCATTTTCCTCTATAAACGTCACCTCCAATATTGTAAAATATTAATCAATTAACATAGTTAATTAACAATTAATGAATTAGCTAATGACAACTAACAATAAAAATAATAACCAACGGGCGCAGAAGGCAAGCCTGTCTGTGCCTGTCCGCGCCCCGGGAGCGCCCAATGTCAGCCATGCTGCCGGCTTAGTGCCAGCAGTCCCGCATGGTAGGAGATTCTTGAGCCGTGATGAACTGTTGGCTCTAGATATACCGTCCTGTGATGGAAACAAGCAGTGGGCCATCCTTCACAGCCTTTCTAGAACCTGTCCAGCTTGCAGATTTTGCTTCAACACAAAACTGCTATGCCCGGCTCCTCAAATCGATAGGGAGAGCAGGATCTTTGCGGCGCTTATTAATGCCCGATCCATGGTCAAACATGCTCTCAATATCTATGAGCTAATTTTGGATGAAAAGCTAGACGCCCTATTTATCACTGAGACCTGGTTAAGTGAGTATTGCCCTCTGGTGGTTGAGCTCGCTGTCCCTCCGGGATACCGAATTGTTCGAGCCGATCGGAAAACCGGGAGAGGGGTGGCACTGCAGTTGTATTCAGGGAGGCTTGGTCCTTCACCAGTGAAATATCTAGGGAGTTGGTGGAGGGGGAGGCCCTGGATTTTACCTTTACCTTGTCACCTCATTTCACGCTGGGGAGCACGCTGGTGTATCGCCCGCCTGGCCCTCCTGTAGCTTTCCTGAAGGCACTGGACGATGCCATTGCTCCCCGTGTTCTCCGCTTCCCCAAGTTCTTACTTCTGGACGATTTCAATATTCATCTAGATACACCAGAGGCACCGGATTCGAGGGCTCTGATGGATTTATTTGATCTGACGCAGCTGACTCAGTGGATTAAGCTGCCGGCACATACTGGGGGCCATTTGATCGACCTGGTTTGCTCTAATTTTGATGTTTCTGACATGGATCCAATATGAGTTACATGGTCCGATCACTTTCTGATAAGGTTCTCGTGGGCCATGGGAAAGCCTTTTTCCACCTTCGCTTTGCCCCATGGCCCACCCTCCCAGAAGATCAACATCCCGGCGCTATCTGAGGCTCTGTTAAGTACGCGCCCGGCTCCTGTTTATGATCTCAGGGGGCAGGGGGGCGGTGGATTGTTTTGACGCCTGGGTTAGCCAGGGGGTTGGCTCTTCATCCAATCCCGCTGCCTATAGACATCAGCAATCCTCTCCTTCTAACCCCCGGTACTCGGCCACTTTGAAGGAGCTGAAACTGGGTTGTTAAAAATCCGAACGCTGCTGGCGTGTGGCGTATTGCCCTGTCGCAAAGTTTGCCCTTTGCTCTGCCCAGAGAGACTATTATGTAGCCATCAGGAAAGCTAAGAGCGACTTCTATGCGGAGCGGATCGCGAAAGCTAACAATAATAGTAAGGAGATCTTTTCTATTGTCAGAAGCTTTTTGTCTCCCTGCGCTGAACAAAAGACTCCTCCGGTCTCCACCCAATGGTGTGATAAGTTGTCCTCCTTTTTTATTAACAAAATACAGTTTATTCAAGACAGTTTAGGGACTTTCTCCGTGGAGCAGAGGATTTCTCCCTCTACATCCCCTCCTCTTCTCGGGGTGCCCACTTCTTAATTTTCTCAGTTTTTGCCCGCAGAGGGGCCTGATATTTTAGCCATTCCTAAATCTCTCAAGTCAGGCTCCCCTACAGACCCTTGTCCAGCAAGAGCCTTAGCTGGGGTGGCCGAGATTGTGCATCCAGAAGCAGCTGCTATTATCAATTTATCTCTTCAGTCTGCCACTGATCCGTGGCAATGGAAACAGGCCAGATGTCTTCCTCTCCTCAAAAAACCTACCACTCCCCTCTGTACCCACCAACGACCGCCCTATCTCTCTGTTGCCAGCCTTGGCTAAAGTTTGTGAAAAGGTGGTCTCCGCCAGCTCGAGGCCTTTGTTGAAGTCTCTGGGGCTTTTCGTCCATTCCAATCCGGGTTTAGAACTTCTTACAGCACAGAGATCGCGCTGGTGGAAATGGCAGAGGCGATTAGGGAGGGCCTGGACGGAGGTGGCAGGGCGACCCTGATCTTGTTGGAGCTCTCGGCCGCCTTCGATGCGGTGCCACACCAGCTCCTTCTCTTTGGTATTGCCGGTCTCACCTGGGATTCGATAAAATCTTTTTTGGATGAGCACACTCAGCAGGTCTGGATGCCTTCCTTCTCATCCTCTGCTAGAAAGTTATCTACCGGGGTCCCTCAGGGCTCCACGCTGAGTCCTTTGCTTTTAAATATCTATCTGACCCCCCTGATTTTCCTAGCAGAGGAGCTGGGTGCCAAAATTTTAGCTTACGCGGACGACTCCCAGCTACTATTCACATGGAAGGGCTCCGACCTGGGCAATGACATCGCCCAGAGGTGCCTCTCTGCTGTGTTCAATTGGCTTGCACAGGCCCAACTCAAGTGCAACAAGGAGAAGTCAGAGGTACTTTGTATGGTCAGTTCCCTCCCTCTTTCAGAGAAGCCCTTTGGCCTCCGGATTTCCCTTGCCCCAACTGAGAAGGGGGTCCAGCGGGGGAGGAGCCAGGTCGTAGACCAAGATGGCCGCTCGGGCTCCCAGCTCCGTCGGCCGCCGTCTCCCACCATCATATCCAGCTTTCTAGCCAGCGCCCTTACTATGCTCCCGCACGGCCGAGATAAAGCGGCGCTGATCCATGCGCGCCCGAGTGCTCTGACGGCTTCCTGGCTGGAGATGTGTCGTCTCGAAGATTGCGGCCCGCCCCTGACCTGGAACCGGGGTCTAGGGTGCTGAAGTGCCCGGCCTCGACATCAACAACAACGGCAGGGTGTATGGTGGAAGTACCGGTCTGGGGAGATAGGGACTTGGATTTTCCCGATTTTGACAGCGATTCTCGCACAACATAACAGCAATGGTGAAATTTGATCTGCCGCCTTTCTGCGGCTGCTCGAAGAAACAACCCCCCCCCCGTTGGTGGCTCTGTGACTGTATGCCCCGTGCAAACTGCATCGATCCCGACGGAGGTGAGTGTCTCCCAAAACCCCCGCTGAGATTATTTGCCGGCTACCTGACGAGCGGCCTCGGGACACTTTTCACCTAGTGAGGTGCACTCCATGGTGGGAACGCCTTGCACGCAATGGTGCCTGAGAGGGTCTCGAAATCGATCCTGAATTGCTCTGCAGGGGCCACGAAAATGATGCGATCAGATACCCGGAGTGGATCGGCCTGGCGTGATGAAGCCCCACTTGATGCTGGGACTGCCGCTAATGGGGGAGAGAAAATGGAGCTGCGTTTGGGAGATGTCATGGCGGCCATTGCGGACATTCATTTCGCATTGCAACACAAGATGGAGACCGTGGGGAGGGCCCTGGATGCCGTTGTGCGAGAGGGTCGTCTCGGTGGAGCGGATTCCGCCCCGATGGACGGACCACTAGAGGCTGTGGGGCATGGGGATTATTGGCAGACGGCTCATGAGTGTCCCCGGGACTTTGTGGTTTCGGGGCTAGATGGAGGCAACTTGTGTGCCCATGCCCGACAGGGACAGAAATGCTGTGCGCAGTCCGGCAATTACAGCGGAGGCGGAAGATCTTATGATGGTACTATTCCCGGGAGCGTTACCCTGTTCCAATAATCAACTGATCGACAGCGGCGGGCAGCGGTGGCGCTACGACATGTCCTTTTTACTTTGTTTTGGACTGGTGTTAAAGAGTGAGCGCCACCACTTGCGCTCCCTGATGGCCCTTGGGCATGTGGATGACTACGTACTTCGAACGACATCACTGTATATTGCCGTACCTCAAGATGGCATCCTCGTCCCAGTCTGGTACTTTGACTCACTTACACCTGTAACAGAGGGTCTGGGCCGCATCCGTACTTTGGACCGGGCGGGCCTGGGTTAAGTACCGTAGTACTGTTTTTTTGTGTGGGGTCATTGCGGGACTTTTCACCTATGTCATTGTGGTGCTAACGGCAGGCTGGCGAAGATCGAACTCACTCAAATTACGTTTATTGTATTGCATTCCGTTTTCTGTATGGAGTGGGTATTCCCTGTGGTGGGGGAGGGGGAGTAGGTGTGGGCTGGGGGTCTGTCCTGGTGTCCTCCTCCATTCTCTTTCTTTTTTCCCTCTTTTAGATTCTTCCTTTAATTTAGTTGAGCGATAGCTCTCTTCCTCTCTTTTCTAAATTTCGGGTTCCATATAATGGGCGACAGGCACGCTGCTGAGGGGGAGGCCGTAGCCGTAGGCAGGGGTGCAGGGTGGGGGGTTAGGGTAGGGGTACTACTGTTTTTCTTTTCCTTTTTCTGTTTCTAGGGCCCCTTTTTTCTCTCTTGTTTCTCTTGGCTTTCCCTTTATTCTTCTTCTTTTCCCTTTCTTTTGGGAAACCGAGCGGTAGGTTGCTCACCGTACGTTCTTATGGTTCGAATTACAAGGGTGGATGTTTCTCTAAAGTTTTAAGTTGCAGCGGGCATGTACTGCATTGGTGGGCGAACTGTACTGTTTATTGTCTATCCTGTTTAATATGCGGTAGCGCCAACGCCCTGCCTACATTATTCCTGACTGTGAAGATCCTGATCACTGATAAACCCTTGCTTTGGTATTATTCGATTGTACGGTGTCAGATCCGGTTCTCTCTTAAACTTTTAAAAGAAACCTCTTTAATCCTGGTACCTATATGGTACGGACATTATCCTGAGCTACAATAGGGCATTTGGGAGGCGGAATGTTGCGTACTTATGGCTTTATTGATTTGCTTTGACCGTCTCTGTATTGCTGGCCGGCCGTGATGGTTGTAGGCCCGTGATTGTAACTGCTTTACGTAACAATAAAGGTTTACCCAAAAAAATTTTTTAAAAAAAGAAGGGGGACCAGCGAAGAACTTAGGGGTCTGGTTCGGAGAAGATCTCCTGTTTTCAGATTACAATAAAAAAACGGTGTCTGCTTCGGCACCCTTAAGACCCTTAGAAGGTTCTTCCCTTTGTTACCGAGGCCTGCTAAGGAAATGGTTGCTCGGGCCCTTATCCTTTCCCGGCTATATTATGCCAATGAAAGGTGAAAGGTGAAAAAGCTTTTATTGTTCAATTATTTAAAATCATTACAATATACTAACTGTATAAAAATAGTTATCTAAAAAGAAAACATAAGTTGTATTCCCTGGGCTTTTTCCTCCAGTCAATTAAACGTAAAACCTTTATAAAGTGTCACGTTCTGACTATGCAGTTTAAAAACAAAGTGCATTAAATGTTTTTAAATTGGAGGTGTGTCCGCCTCTCTCCTCCCTCTGGACCTACAGTTTCCTTTTTGCAGCTCGGTGTTTGTGGACAGTCCGCACGAATTAGGTCTGTAAATTTCCCCAGCCGTGCTACTGTTTGACTTGCTGTAGACGTAAAACACAAGTCCGAAATGCTCTGTTCATCTGATCCAGGGCTATCTGATG
This sequence comes from Lissotriton vulgaris, assembly GCF_964263255.1. NCBI lineage: Eukaryota > Metazoa > Chordata > Amphibia > Caudata > Salamandridae > Lissotriton > Lissotriton vulgaris. The sequence goes on from NC_141687.1 coordinate 1,965,697,151, forward strand.
AATAATCTACAAATGATACAGAATGCAGTGGCTAGACTTTTATTCAATATCTCCAAGAGATCCAGTGTTAGGCTGCACCTGCGCGATCTGCACTGGCTCCCTGTGGCACAGCGGGTGCAGTTCAAAGCTCTTACCCTAGCCCATTGAGCCCTTCATGGCCTGGGGCCAACTTATATGAGGAAGCGCTTTGCTCTCTATAATCCTAGCCGCTCTCTGCGATCTGCTGCTCTACGCCGGATGGCTACTCCCCGGTTTCGCAGAACTCGGCTGAGGGGCCAGTCTCTCTCGGTGAAAGCATCTACTTTATGGAACAATCTTCCTGACGAGCTGCGGCAAACCCAGGACTTCCGTACTTTTAAGAAATTACTTAAAACTCACCTTTTCAGTCAACCCAGTTAATTAATCGTTGCACTCTCTGCCATAGTTTACTCACGCGCCAGAACACTCCAGAGTATTAGTGCGCGCTACAAATCATTTATAACATAACATAACATATCTAGATTAATTCACAAAATTACCTCTATAAAATACATTTTAATAAATATTATATAAAAAAAATTGATTCAAAATTAAATTACTTCACACCCTACTCCCCTATCAACGCTCAACCTGCTCCTAAAAAAAATACAAATCTAACATATTAACAAATTAATTATAAATATCTAATTAATTACTAATTAATTTGTTTAAAAGCAATTAACATAATTAAAATTAATTACATGCTATTAATCAATTAATAATTATTTAAAAATTCATTGACTTAATTAATTTAAATTATTAAATAATTAAATAATTAATTTCAATTAAATTACCACTCTATTCCCCTATAAACCCACAACTCGCTATGGAATTAACTTACACAGAAATTAATTTACATATAATTAATTAATTCTAAATGAATATTAGAAAATATATTATAATTAAATTACTTCCCACCCTATTCCCCTATAAACCCACAACCCGTTAAGGAAGAAAAATATGCAAAAATAAATGTAACATAAAATTATTAACTTAAAAAAAATGTAAACATAAATTACAAAAATAATATATAATTTTAACACATACTAGCATACATAACACATTTTTTATTTCTCAATATTATGGAAAACGATATTTCTAAATTCGATATGGAAAACAATATTTCTTTGGGAATTCGATATTCTTTCCTCTCTATATCTTTGATTCGATATTCTAGACAGTAGATATTTAGAATTCGATATTTTGGGTGTTTACCGAAATGAGAATGAGCCAGAGTGGTGTCAGTGGCAGCTAGTGACATCTGAATGTGGTGAGCGAATCAGCAGCAGCTGGTCTCGGCGATCACAGCTAAAGCATACATATCATGGAGACTGTTATTAGGTGACTTTAACTATTGGTTGAATGTCACACTTGGCGGGCCCCACTCTGCTGAACTGCATGATCTCTTAACCAACCTAAACTTTGTACAGCAGATATCTTCTGCCACACACATCAAATGGCACATACTGGACTTTGTCCAGGAGATATCTTCTGCCACACACATCAAAGGGCACATACTGGACTAAGTCTGGACCGCTAATTTAACAGTATCTGCATCTACAATCCTACCATGCATATGCTAGGATCACCACCGAATAAAATTCACGGCAATAATTCCCATCAGCAGTAAAAGCCCAACGGCCGAGGGGGGAATGATTAGGAAATGGAATGCCCTTAACAAAAAGAAAATTCAGGACACACTGGTCAACCTTACCCCAACCTTTGATCCTGATGTCGATCTCATGGAAGCAAATATCTCAGCCTGGCTACTAGCGGCTAGTGATATGCATGCCTCACTCAAAAAACTAAAACGAGCATGCTGCACCAACGCACAGAGATGGTTCTCTGATGAACTAAGAGAACAAAATCTGGCCCTTCGCCAAAAAGAAAGGGAATGGAGACTGAATTATTCCCTAGAAGAAAAAGACCACTGTTTAAAAGCATGGAAAGAATATAAAAAAGCTATCACTGTAGCCAAGGCCGCTTACTTTTTCTCTAGAATCTGAAATTCCAACAATAGATCGAAGGAAATCTTCTCTATTGTTAATGAACTATCTAATGCAGACAGAGTCCTACCCAAACCCACACCTACCCAAGCACTTTGCGACTCTCTTCATAACTATTTTGTCGAAAAGATCTCTATTATTAAAGCTAGCACTCCAATACACATCTCCAATGAGACACTCCTCGCTACGCACAGAAACCCTTTTACCCTGGATCATTTCCTGGCCATTAGCTCCCAGATTTCCTGGACCGGTTGTCCAGAGTAAAATCCAGTTCCCCCACGGACTGCTGCCCACCTCGTGCTTTAAAAGATACACTCTCCTCCCTTCCGTGCTCCGCCATTAACCTCCTGAATGAGTCCCTCTCTCAGGGTCGCGTACCTAACGTGTTCAAAGAAGCAATCGTGGTCCCCCTCTTATAAAAACCTGGAGCAGACCCTCTAAATCTGTCAAACTATCGCCCCATCTCTCTGCTCCCCTACCTGGTACTGGAGGCCCACATGGCAAAGTGTTTGTCCAACTTGATGGAACATTCTAACTATCTAGACCCACACCAAGCGGGATTTCGGCCTGCACACTCTACGGATATGGTGATATTGGCAGTCTTGGAAACCTTACGAGAAAAAGCTGACAGAGGCATACCATAGGCCCTGGTACTATTAGTTCTCTCGGCCGCCTTGACACGATCAATCACATCATTTTGAAGGACCGTGTCAGGCAGGCTGGTATCCAGGGCTCTGCCTTCAGCTGGATCAGCTCCTTTTTTGAAGACCGCTCTCAAGCAGTCCGCATAGCCTCATTCACAGCACCCAAGCTAAAAACTGCATGTGGGGTCCCACAAGGAGCCTCACTATCCCCCCATCTATTTAATCTGTACCTCTTATCTCTGATTCTGTCCCTGATGGAAAGGAATGTGACCACCTTCAATTACGCTGATGACCTACAGTTAATGTTCACCATCGACAACTCACCTCACTCAGTTCTTGATTTCCAGGCCACCATATTGCACATTTGCCACTGGATGGACCTTAATCATTTAAAACACAACCCAGGCAAACTGAACTAGTTCTGACAGGGACCAGTCAGAACTTCTGGGACCCACACTACTGGCCTACTGAGCTTGGACCCCCGTACCCTCTACCTCCGTAAAGAGCCTTGGGGTTACTATAAATAATACCTGTCATTAAGATTGCAAATCGGTGCCGTGATCTCGACTTGTTTCTTTCAGTTGCGAAAGATCAGAAAGATCAGCCTACTGCTCACACATGCAGCCCTGATACAGGTTGTGATAGCCATGGTGCTATCACACTTAAACTACGCTAATTCAGTCTACTTGGGCATCCCACTTTTCCTAACCAAGCGGCTTCAGTTGGTTCAGAACCAAGCAGCAAGACTGATTTATCAGCAACCCAGATGGCAATCTGCCACCCCTCTATTAAGAAAACTACACTGGCTCCCTATTTTCCAACGCTCTGCCTTTAAGACTGGATGCCTGGTCTTCAAGTCTCTACACTGGCGTAGCCCAAATTCATTAACAGACTGTTATCAAGGTACACTCCCTCTCGCAACCTACGCTCAGTACATCTGCAGTTACTGACTAGCCCTGTCTTTAAGTTAAAACATCAGGGAGGATGCACGTTTTCTTACCTGGCCCCAAGACTGTGGAACTCCTTTCCTCTTGAGATTCAGTCATGTAGTGATATTCTGAGATTTAGGAAAATGCTCAAGTCATGGCTGTTTGTGCAGGCCATCAAATAATTCCCTTCACTGGATTTGGCAATTTCTAGAGGTATACGTGCGCTGTATACATTTTTTTGAATAAAATAAATAATGCTAACATCAAAAGTACTTACTAACATCGGTTTCCAAGACCACCATCCGGTTGCTGTCTTCAAAGTAGGCACTGTTGACTGTTCCCAGCAACCATTATGGAGGGAGGTGACTTTAGTTAAGAGAGGAAGACCCAATAAACCTAACCATTTGTGGAGCTGCTCTCATGCAGTTTTCAGCCTGAGAGTAGCGCCATGATTGGTCAGAGCAGACTAAGGTAGTGCTTCTATTCAGACTCGGCTGCTATACAGCTCACAGATCGCTGCGGCCTGAGGTGTGATTGTCCAGCTGGCTGTCGCAAGACAGTCGTCCAAACCGACATGCGCACTTTATGCTTTAGGCAACTGTCTGCAAGTTGGAATGGTAATGACCATTACAAGTTTATTTTATTTATGTTGTTCCCTGCAGCTGCTGTGCTTGCAGCAGGTGGGGCAACACTCCTTTGATCTAAAGGAGGGACTGCCACTGAGTGATGTGCAACTTAGGGGCCGATTCCGATTTCGTCCGGAAGGGCTCCGAACCATGTTCGGAGCCCTTCCGACCGAACCGTAATGTGTGGGCCGGATTCATTTTCAACCGAGCCATTCCGATGGGCTTGGTCGGAAAGGAATCTGACTCGGATTTCTGGACTGCAGACGACAGGCTCGGAGAGCCTGTCCGCAGTCCGGAAATCCTCCAGTACTCCCCCGGTTGCCTCTGTACGACCGAGGGAGTACGATGGCAATTTTTCACTGCCTTTTCGTGCCGGTCTGTCCGGCATGAAAAGGCAGTCGAAAGCTGTCTCTCGGGCCCCCATCAAGGCCCCCAGGGGTGTGAGGCCGCCGTGTGGCGGACTGGGGGCACCTAAGGTGCCCCTCCGTTGATCCCTGCACCGGGTGGCAGGCACCTTGGGGTGCCGGCCACAGGGTGCAGTGATGAACTGCACCCGTGCAGCAGTTGACCATCTTGTAAAGATATTATAAACAGTCTATTGTTGTTTTAAAGTACAAACATGGTCATCTTGGAATGGTAAAACAATAGTAAATTATGGACAAAAGCACTTCATAATGGTCTCCTGGTTAAAGGAAGTGTCCACATAGGATGTGGTGCACTGCAGATGAATTGAGCAGCAAGCAGAAAACCCGTTAGTACTTCCAAGAAAGCTGTAATATCCTCTTAAGAAACAGAAAAAAAGTGGAGACGCAAAAAAATTAAAGGGTAACTTTGAAAGGAATAAATTGATCAGACCTAAGCAACAGAAATATTTTTTACTACTGAACCAATCAGGTCGGTATCTGTTAACAATAGCTTATTACAATAACCAACTGTAAGAAATTGGATTATTATTTGGGATGGTTGACCATCCACCTCAAGGAATACTCACAGCGAACGCTTAAAGTCACAAAATTAACCTGAGCTCAACCGCCTGATAACTATGACACAGAGCAGACGGACTCAACTTAGGACACTGTAAACTATTCATGCAGTACCAAACCAATAATAAAGTTGAAATTCAAAACAATAAAAATCCCAAATCAAATTAGAAAAATAGAGTAAAATGTAATAAACAAAATTACACCAAATTGACAAAGCTTCAATAAGTGGAACAGGAGGTACGAACATTAACATTTTTCAGTATGAACAGTGTCAAGAAGCATACAGTGCCAATGATAGACAATGGTTATGTAGACCAGAATCTTGGACCGGTTTTACGCTGACCGTGATGGAACACGGGTAGGATAGACCAATCAGGCTCATCATGCTCAAATATTTTACCTTCTAGCTTCAGTCTTTTAAGTATCAATCCACAATAGGAGAACACTTCTAAAGTCCCCAGAACCTCTGAGGAGGCTCTAAAAGACTTATAGGGTGTCAAGCAGAGGACAACAGCAGGGTCCAGTCCAGGTCCAGTTGCCACTAACCAGCTGGGTATGGGAGGAAATGCCTCTTGTAGCATGAGCTGAAGATCAGTTTCATGGCCCTAGGAGTTCACTTATTTCTAAGCGGTACAAGAAAGAGCAGTTCCAGCCCTGCACTGCTCTTTTCAGTTTGCAGATAGTAGGTTCAGTCCGCTTCTGATCTTCATCTGTCCAGGAGTGTTCTAAAGATTGCACCTGGAGGCGCGACATTTATGTCCAACATGAGCTAGTTCGAAATGACTCCTGGACAAGCCCTAACCAATGGGATAAAAGATCCCCAGGCCAACCTTACCCACTGTTGGCATTTCCAAGGTGACAAAAGTCTTTGGACCCACTAAACTTGGGCTGTGGGAACTGGAGATGTGTGTGGTGAGTGTACCATGGAAACCCTAGTGTCCTCCACATATTGGGAAGTTGGGGGACTACAAAACACTAACACTAAAATTCAGTTTGAGGTAGCCAATGTACCCACAATAAATCCAGAGGCCGAAGCATGGTAGAACAAAAGAAGGGTTTTCCAGCAACCAGGCAGTGGATACACAAGAATAGTCTTGCTATCCTGTTCTCTGCCTTCCAAGTGTGCCACAAAGTGTGATATATAAACCCAGCAGACCTGTCAAGCAACCTTTGACACTTAAACAGGATTTGACACAGTAATGTCGAAAGGGTGCTCCCAGCCCCCACCCTGTATATTCTGTGAGCTTCAGAGGAGTATCTCTACGCCTGTTCATGTTAGCCTATTGTTTATTCCTGAGTGGTAGTGAAGACCTTTTTTCACTCCTATTCAGATGCTAATCCTCAGTTGGGAGATGTTCGAGAGAGAATACAAATTAGCCTCCCGTAATATCAGGCAGTGAAAAGTTAACATTTTAAAACAATACTTTCCCTTAATATTTATAAAAAATTGATTTCACCATTAAATTGGATTTTTAATAAATATTAAAAATAGCTGTGTAATTATTTTTCTAGTTATTTCCATTCCCAAGATACAGTATTAGGATTTGAATCTGTACCCTAGTAGTCTACATTGGACAGCTAGGCCTGTCACAGTGAAAAATAGCTTTTGGGTGCTAGTAAGGCCATGTTAACATTACATTTCTACATTTCCTACTTTTAAATGACGTGCACCCTGCCATGTGGATTACAAGGCCTACATGGAGGTGATATTAATACTGAAAAAGGAGGTTTTGACCTGTCAAAATGGGTTTATTTTAACAGGTTCAATTGCCACTTTCAGGCTACATTAGTAAACCTGGAAGCCTGGTAAAATAGGTGCAGCATTCAACTATTTACATTTAACTTACAGGCCTGGGTACATTTTGTACCAAATTCTAGGGACTTGTAGGTAAGTTAAATATGCCAGTTAACAAGATGACAATTCAACCATGTTCAATGGGAAAGCACAGGTCCTATACCTGGCTGGCACAGGTAAAGTGCACAGAATTCTAATCCAAGTACATCAAAAGGTGAGAAATTTGGGGTGACCACTCAGAAAAGCCTGATTTCCTACACCAGCCGATGCCTCCTGTATTGTCCGTAACCATTCCCACAAGATAACCATCAGGCATACAGCAATAAAATTACACAGTACACAAAATTACAGTTGGCAAAATGGAATACCATCGCTCATAAGAGGGACTAACAAGGATTCTGACAGTACAAACCTTCTATACTCATGGTTTCTCAGTGGGGACAACCAGTATTAATAACTATGGCAAGATTCCCTGTAAACAAACACCCATAAATGTAGGCTTTAATACAGAGTAATAACAATCTACCCTTAAACACCTATATGCTTTTCACAATCAATTTGTCAGGCTACTGCATTTACCACAACGTTTCATTATAAACAATCAGGCCATTAACCTCTATCACGGCTGTCATCATAAGTAACTCAGATGTACTGCGTTTGTTCATAAGCCTTCCCACAAGGCAAACACCAGGACCACTGTAATAAAATTACAAATATGTAAAAAATACAGTTGGTAAAACAATATCCCTACTAATAGAGCTTATTAACAATTACTGTATTGCAAATCGTCTATTTTTAACATAATTTGATGGCAATCCACTGTTAGAGGCCTATTGGTTTTAACATATGCTTTTCACAATAAATAAGCCAGACCTGATGGATTTGTAATAACTTTTCATAATACACAGAAACAGACCTATGGCAGTGGGCATAACATTTTCCTACACACCAATAGCTGTTATCCTTGGTTTGTCACCATAACCAACTCAGGCCAATTGTACTGGGTGCAACCTTTTTCTCCGGGCAACCATCAGGCATACAGTCATAAAATATCAAATGTAAACACAATTAGAGTTAGCAAAGAAAAACACTACCTCCCCTTATAAGGCTTGACAGGCATTCTCACCATGCAATTCTGCTATGCTCCTGGTTTGTCAGAGGGGGGTCACAAACCCCAATTCCCTTGCATACTAGTGTAATCAATGACATTCTATGCAACAGAAAAACGACCTGTAGGCTTTAATTCAGAGTAATAACAATCTACCCTTAAATGTCTATTGACTTTAACATATGTTTTTCACAATCAATATGTCAAACCCGCTGTTTCTATCATAACCTTTTAATAAACAACCAGGCATGTGGCCTTTATCATTGGCTTGTCAACACTCCAAACTCAAGCCTGTTGTACTAAGCGTAAACTTTGCACAAGGCAAGCACATGGCATACAGTCATAAAAGTACAACTGAATACCAAATTACAGAGGAATAGCAAAATACTATCTCTCCTAAGAGAGCCCACCAAGGATTACTGGAGTACGTAGTCTCTTTCTCCTCACTTTGTTCACTTTGATCACCAACACAAAAACTCTTGACTACTATGATAATCTGTGAAATTCCATATAGCAAACTACTTGTCTATAGGTTTTAGAACGGTTTAATAACAATCTGTCCTTAACAGCCTATTGTCTTTAACGCATGCTTTTCACAATAGGTATGTCAGGCCGACTGGCTTTGTCATAATGTTTCATAATAAATAGATCACACTTATGAAATCTGTAATTACTCCTCCCAATGAACCAATGAAGTGTACAATGACTTTACACCTTACCCCACAACATCCAATTTAAGTTCACATAAACTGGCATCCATCATGTATACAGTTCTAAAATTGCAAATATGGTGAAAATATCACTTTCAGAATAATACATAACCCCTCTCAACAGGGCCTAATAAGAATCATCAAGTGAACACCATAGGATTTGTCAGAGTGGGCGGCCAGTGCTAAACCCTTGCCTACTACGGTAATCTGTGAGGTTACATGTAACAAAATACCTGTCTATCGCTCGGACCACAATGTGATAACAGCCAACTGTTAAAGGCAGGGTGGTTTCAACACTAAGGGCCTCATTATGAGTCTGGTGGTCTGAGGACTGGACTACTCCTTGTGGCATGGTGGTGGCAGATCCAGCCACGACTGCACTGGTGGTCCGCCGCCCGATTATGACTCGGGCAAAAAGACCACACTAGGCCTCAGGTTCCACCAGGGAACCGCCATTTCTTGGCATAGGAGTGGCGGGAATGCCCCAGTCCTGCCATGCATATTATGAGTTTCCTCCGGATCAGGCTTTTTAAAAAGCCTGGCAGAGAGGAAACAAAGTGGGCCTTATGGGGCGCCCCTGTGCTTCAAACATATGTGGATTCACACAGGGGAGCATGACATATGCCTCCCTGTGTGCATACACATAGGTTTGTACACGTCATGGACTTTCGAGTCCATGCCCTGCAGGAACCTTGTGAGGCGTTGCCATTGCCGTGCCCTTTTAAAAGTCACGGACGCTTTTATAGGGCACTGCAGAGGGAACTGTCATGCCACCTCCACACCATACCACTGAAAAGTAGTAATCTGGTGGGCGGTGAACTGCTTCGGCTGAACAGTTGCGTGGCGTTTTGCACAAGCGCGACACCGCTCCCCTGAAAGGTCGTAACTTGGCCCTTAGAGTATTACACATACAGTATAAACTTTGCCATAATTCAAAAAGTGCAATACAAGCAGTGGAAGCATACTAATAAAAAATCCTGTACTCTGGGAACCAACATGTGGGTGGAGCCTAAGCCCCTCTATTAGTAGGACTCTGAAAGTTCTTTTATTGTTAATTACATTAGGTCATGTGACAGTTGCGCTGCCAAGCCAGACCTAAAAATACATGTAGATCAGTGTAGCCCTGGTCTGCCTATCACAAAACTGCACTGTGAAGTCTAAAGTTAATGACTGTCTCCTCGCATCAGTGCTGATGCCAGAGAGAAACAAATACAGTATATTATTTAGTTATCACAGACACCTTAATAGCATTGCCCCTGAAAAGCTCAAGCTCAATCAGCTAGAAATATAAACAAAATGATCGTAGCATAGAATCAAAACACGTACTTCTGGACACCAACATTTGGGGGAGCCAGAGCCCCTCGTCTGGTGGTGCTTCTTAGGCTGATCATATAATGCCTGGCCACAGCTGTGCCGTCAAACCGGATCTAAAATGGGTCAATTCAAATATTTTGCCCTGATTACGACTCAGGCAGCGTGGTATCCCATATTGAAATACTGCTTCGCCTGAACACGAATGGCTCATTGTTTCTGTATCTGTCTTCCCGGGTCTAAATATATTACAGAGAAGACATTAGATTTGGCAAGTATTTCAAAAGGGGAAATATTTATGTATTCCACGACCTCAGTATGTAAAACACTATATCCAAGTCAGTATCCACTATGTCCCTGCATGTAAATCACCACTCCAGTGCCAGTTCTGCAATATCCCCGCCTATAAAACATCAGTCAGGCCTGTTTCCACATTGCATATGCATGTAAAGCACCGCTCTCAGGTCAGGTTTCAGGTGGAGATTGTGCTCTTGATAGTTTTTGCTTTCTTTCTATTTTCGTGGTAACGTGCGTTGAAGCTAAGGAAGAGGTATTATTTAAGGCTTAAAGGTTTGACTCTGACCGAGGGGTGTCGCGGTCAGACTGCATTATATGCAGTGCCGTGTGGATTGTGTAAAGGCAGGTCTTGGCTAAGATAGAAATGTTCCCTTGGTGCTGAACTGAGGGCAGAATGGTCCACCCATCCAGTGCTAAAGGGGGACACCAGCCTCCATCTTTCTGCAAATATGGGAACCCACCAGCCCAGCTTTGAGACTGTGTCTGGAGTGGGTCCAGTGACAACATTTACCTTTGGACTGTGACAAGCGTGTGGAGGAAACATCAAGCATCTGTGAGCTTGGCACAGACAGTTACTGAAATAATTCCAGAACCACACACTGTACTGAACAAAAGTGCCAAATATTTGAAGGCACCTCAGTTCACTGAAGCTAAACAAACAGACATAGGAGCCTATTGGTCAACTTATCTGTGCATGGAGATTCTCGAGCATGGAATTTTGCTCAACTTGTTCTACGACCATGTCAATAGTGTGCTCAATGACCTAAGAGATGGTGTGCACCTTTCTGGATTCACACAGTGAGCTTTCCCTTTCAGTTCTTGTTGTGTCTTAACCTTTCTCTCTTTCCTTTACCCTTTCCTGCGCGTTGTGGTATGCGCTCTAGTCTATGAGCGTATACGCGATGACGCGTCACGCCATAGACTGGAGCGGATAGGCGCGCATGCGTAGAGACGCAAGCAGAAAGGCGCGAACATAGAAAAACGGCAGTTGGCGACCGGAGCTGGAGAGAGTTAGACGCTCGGCGCCCTAAGCTCTGTAATACTTTGTAAGATCCAATAAACCTGAGTTATTTACCTCACCCTGGCTCAGCGTGTACTTGTGGGGGAAGAGAGAAACATTACAGTGGCGACGAGGCTGGCTTCCGAACACCACCAGGCACAGTGGACGACAGCAAGCACCCCCTACAACCCACACACACGAGCCAGCACGGCAGGACACCTACAAGGGAGAGCTAAGGGCGTGGCAGCAGCGCAGCAGTACGGTACGGACCCAAACACCAACCTTCTGAGGCAGGTTAGTGCTGCCCAAGACACCAGGAGCCCTCAGCCAGCAACCTGGCAACCAAGGGAGACACCCCCAAGCTAGAGGACGGGGGGAAGAGTGAGCAGTCTGCGCAAAGTGCGAGGGACAATACCCCAGGTAGTCCCAGGGGCCAAGGCGACACGGCAGAGAGCGCAGGAGCGTCCGGTGAGCCTACCCAACGAAGGGCCCAGGAGGGAGACCCTAGAGGCGAAGTCAGAATGGCGAATCAAGCTTCAGCCCTGATGGCACCAGTCCCTTTCCTACCCAGACCGGGAGAACCCCAATTAAAATGGGAAGACTGGAAAGAATACTTCCTCAATTACATTGAGGCTCTCGGGGATGAAAGTGAAGGGGAATACACGCCGGAAAGGAAAAAGAGACTGTTGCTCCACAACTTAGGCCCAGAAGGGGTGAGGGTGTTTAAGAATCTGGTACCCAAGGAGAGGGGTGCAGCGGAGACAGATGTCTTTATGAATGCACTGGACGACTTGGACAGCCATTACCGCCCAGCAGTTTGTGTCTCTATAGACCGCTATAATTTCCAACAGAGAAAACAAGAGGCGGGAGAATCCATTGATGACTATGTGGCGGCACTCCGATGCCTGGCTATCATGTGTCGGTATGGGACTCTGCAGGATGAATACATAAAAGACCAAATCGTGATGCACACCACCAGCAGAGCGGTCCAAGACAAGTTATGGGCGATGAATGAGACATCCCTTAAAGAAGTGGTGGCGATGGTCAAGAAGGCAGAAATGTCTAAGCGAGGCGCAGATGCGGCAAAAAGGGAGAATGGGCCGAGACAGATGATTAACAAAATTGATGAGGCACCACAGTCCAGCAAGTCCAAAAGCACTTATGGAGACCAGAGGAAGGACACAAGAGGGTCTGGAAAACAGACGGCCCGCTCCAGCCCTGGGAACAAATTTGCGTGCTACAGATGCGGCAGTGCAGCGCACGCAGCTCAGGACAGGCGTTGTCCCGCGTTCCGCGCCAGGTGCTCGTTCTGTGGTTTGACCGGCCATTTCGAAAAGGTGTGTCGGAAGAAAGGGTCGAAGTCCACCGTTAAGTGTATCGACTCGGCCACAGCAAACGTGAGTGAGGAAGAGGACCCGGAAGAAGATGATTTGGTTCTGTGCATAGAGGACCAAGTGCTGGATGTAGCAGGGAAGCGAAGAGATAAGCCCCGCACGGACATGCTCATCGGGGGCGTGAAGGTACATGTGGCAGTCGATTCAGGGTCCCCCTGGACCATCGTGCAAAGATCGATAGGGGAAGAGGACTTCGCACCGGTCGTGGGGCCTGACCTAATGCCGCCGGACATCAGACCCATCTCGTATACAGAGGATTCCATCCCCCTGGTGGGGTGCCGGGACTTCGTGTTCGAATTCAGAGGACGGTCGGCCACGTGCACCCTGTACGTAGCAGAGAAGGGCCCATCGGTGCTGGGATGGAGAGACGCTGGAGATCTCGGCATCATACTCAATCCAGGAGGGAAAGAGCAGAATCTGTTAACGGATGAATGGCCCCTCTCGAAAGATGAAGACTGGAAGGCGGCATACCCCAAGGTCTTTGAGGGCACGGTCGGCAAACTGGACAAATTCGTACATAAAATGATTCTTAAGGAGGGGGCAGTACCAGTTGTTCATAAGGTCCGGAACATACCCATATCCACGAGTGAAGCAGTGCAACAGGAACTGCTGAAGTTGGAAGAACAGGGCATCATTGAGCCAGTGGACAGTGCGGAATGGCTATCGCCCTTGGTGGTGGTCAAGAAACCGAATGGCAAGGTCCGGCTCTGCGTGGACCTCAGAGAGCTCAACAAAAATCTCATCGTGGAGAGATTCCCGCTCCCCAGGATCGAGGAGATGCTGGCGAGGACAAAAGGCATCACCCACTTCTCCACTATCGACCTCACGTCAGCATATTACCAAATAGAACTGCATCCATCAAGTAGGAAGTACACATCCTTCATAACGCCCTTCGGGTGCTACCAATTCCGGAGGATGCCCTTTGGCTTGGCATCTGCTGCGGCCGTTTTCCAGAAGTTGATGCACAGGTTGTTTAAGGACATCTCGGGAGTGCAGTATTTTCAAGATGACATCTTAGTGATGGGCTCCGACAAAGAAGAGCACGATAAGAAACTGCATCGAGTTCTAGGAGTGTTGCAAGGAAAAGGCTTAACGGCGGAATGGAGCAAATGTAGAATTGGGACTCAATCAGTGACCTACTTAGGGCACGAAATAGGAACACACGGCATCTCGCCGAAAGAACAAAATGTGAAGGCAATAAGGGACGCCAAGGCCCCAGCAACCAAGGAGGAAGTGCGGTCATTCCTTGGAATGGCCGAGTATTACAGCAAGTTTGTCAGACATTTTGCCACCAGAACCTACAGGATGAGACAACTAATCAGGAACAATGCAAAATTCGAATGGGATGCAGAGGCTCAATCTGAATTTGAGACAATAAAAGACTGCATCAGCCACGCTGTCCCACTGCAAGGGTACGTCCCCACCGGCAAGACCATAGTGACGACAGATGCAAGCGACAAGGGCTTGGGGGCTGTCTTAGCGCAGGAAAGGGAGGATGGATCCAAAGAAACGATCAGTTTTGCGTCCCGAGCGCTGTCCCGGACGGAACAAAGGTACAGCGTAATTGAAAAAGAGATGCTGGCGGTCACGTGGGCCTTGAACAAGTTTAGGCAGTTTATATGGGGTACGAGATTCAGGCTCCAAACGGATCACAAGCCACTCATCAAAGTGTTGACGTCCTCGGGCCATGACACCGCGACCCCAAGAATCGCTAAAATGACTTTGAAGTTGCTGGATTACACCTACGACGTAGAATATCTTCCAGGTACGCAAAACAGGGTGGCTGATTACCTCAGCCGGGCAGCAGCGATGGAGGAAGCGCCGAAGGAGGCCCCGGACAAAGAGGAGATGGTGGCCAGCATGGAGGATCACGAGATGTCGATTAGTGCACAGGAATGGGAGGCTGCCTACGAGCTAGATGAGGAGAAGGTGGAAGTAAGGAGACACCTCACGCTGGGGTGGCCGGACAAAAAGAAGCTCACGGAGGGGGTGCGACGATTCTATGAGATGAGAGAGGAATTGTCCCTGAGCGACTCAGGAATATTCTTGTACAGAGGAGAAAGAGTTGTGCCCCCAGTGACACTGATAACCCGGTTGTTGAAGTTACTACATGAGGGACATTTGGGCATTGTGAAAACCAAGGCGCTGGTCAAGCAGATGTACTGGTGGCCAGGAATGGATGCCCACATAGAGAGACAAGTGCGGGAGTGCGGGCAGTGCCAAGGAGCGGACAAGGTGCTCCGCCCACTCAGACCAGCATTGGGGAAGTTTGACACCCCGCAAGGCCCCTGGGAAGATGTGGCAATAGACATTCTGGGGCCCGTCCTGGACAGTAGAGGGGTGAATAAATACATATGTGTGATAATAGACAAGTATTCCAAATGGCCTGAAGTGGACATACAAGAGTCGATGGACACTGATACGATTTTGAGATTCCTGACCGCGGTGTTCCTACGAGAGGGTATACCCAAATCCATTCTCAGTGACAATGGACCGCAATTTGTATCGGACAAGTGGGGTCGATATATGAAGAGGAACGGGATCGAGGTGAAACACACAGCCGTTTACCATCCGGCATGCAACGGCCAGGTCGAAAGGTTCAACAGGGTGCTCATGGGCTCCATTCAGGCAGCCATATCACAAGGAAAGGACTGGGAAGTGGAAGTAATGAGCATGCTATGGGCCTACCGGATCACGCCTTCTGTAGTGGGGTACAGTCCGTTCCAAGTGCTAAGAGGACGGCATCCCTTCACCCGGGACAACGTAGCATGGAGGGAGAAGACCATCACCAGCAAGTGGTCCCCAGCGGTGGTGCAGCACAATCTGGAGAAGGCCCAGAAAATCTACGCAGCACACTATGACAAGCGACGCAGCACAAAGGAAACGGTGCTGGAAGAGAGGGGTATGGGTCAGGGTCAAACTCCCTACCCTACAAAAGAAAGGTGAAAGCAAATTCAGCCGGCCCCTACAAGTTAAGGAGGTACGAGGCAGGGCGGCTCTTCTCAGTGACGGAAAGGTCTGGTCGCAAGACCGCATGGCCAGAGTAAACAAAATAATAGTCTGGCCCAAGGCTGAGGAGGGTGAGAGACGGATGGACTTCCAGGAAGCAAGACCCCTATCGGGGCACGGCACAGAAGACCGCGGGGAAGGTGCAGGTGAAGACAATGAAACGGAGGTCCCGGGAGCAGTGCCTACCGACGGAGATGGCACGCCGGCGAATGCAGAGCAGAGAGCAGATTTGAGAGAAGCTGGGAGGTCCCAAGGAGAGACAGAAGTGGGAGAGAACATGCCGGTAAGACACACCCGCAGCGGAAGGGCAGTTATAGTGCCCTCTCGTTATAGAGACTTTCTGATGGATGGACACTAGCTTTTGGTGCCACCTCCCGAGGTGCCCCCACATAGACTCTTACCACTGCTGTGGGACTCACAACCGGTTGGGGGGAATGTTAGATGTTGTTTATATTAAAGGGGGGAGATATGTGGTATGCGCTCTAGTCTATGAGCGTATACGCGATGACGCGTCACGCCATAGACTGGAGCGGATAGGCGCGCATGCGTAGAGACGCAAGCAGAAAGGCGCGAACATAGAAAAACGGCAGTTGGCGACCGGAGCTGGAGAGAGTTAGACGCTCGGCGCCCTAAGCTCTGTAATACTTTGTAAGATCCAATAAACCTGAGTTATTTACCTCACCCTGGCTCAGCGTGTACTTGTGGGGGAAGAGAGAAACATTACACGCGTGCCTGTCCCTAGCGCGCAATTGGTTAATGCAGCTGGAATGTTGACAGCTGAGGGTTCCGTGGGTTAACAGTTGATATTGACAGTTATACTGAGTTGAGATCTGGCTGCGATGCTTACGCTTGCTGCGGTGTGTTGTCTTTGACAATAAATAATACTTCAAAAAACCTCTCATGTTCCCGAGCGTTATACTTAACAATTTGGCGACGAAGGTGAAGGCAACACACAAAGAACCCACAAGAAGAAAATCGGGATAGAAACGAACGGAGAGAAAAGGAAAATCTTAAAGCAGCGTGAGCAAAGGAAGTTAATGCAGCAGATGAATGAGAAGAAATGAGGAAGATGAAAGAAAGGAATTAAACGGAAAGAAATTCCAGTGAGGAGAAGAAATACAGTCTGTAAAGTGTTTGTTAAAACACGAAGAATTTATGAAGTGAGGAAAAATAGCGCAAACAACGCAAGTGTTGGCGGCCACAGACAGAACTTTTGGTGATTTTGAGGAAATACATAAAGGGAAAAGAAGTACCTTAAGTTCGACTATCGGTGGAATCTGCGCAAATTTAAAGGTGAGCCTCGTATGCTGAGAGGAGGTTGAGTGACCAGTGAAGAGAGCACTGTGATTTGAGTTAAAGCGCCTTGTGGAAATAAGACGCATTTATTTACATCTGAGCGGGGAAGCGTGTGAGGAAGCATTCTCCTCAGATCTCAAGAGCACCGCATGAGGCAACGTGATGACGTAATATGCGACAGGGGCCATATTGAATGAGGAAAACACCGCAGCTGACGCTCCTACCAGCCACAAGAAAAGCACGGATATTTCAAAAGTAAAGGATTAACTATTGAAGCATCAGTAGCGACTGTTTAGAAGTGGAGAAGATTAAAAAATAAAGCGCAAACGAGCTATATTTACAGTGAGAGTGAAGGCAATTAGTTTAATTGGAAATAAGGAATCGTATGTTTAAACAATTTCGAACAGGAAATTATACTGGGTAAAAAATAATAAGAACATACGTCATAAAGAAAATATTCAAAGCTATTGTAAAAGGAAGATTCTTATATTTATCCAACATGGCTACAGGCAATATTTACAATTTACCACCCCCACAATCATTTCTAACAGGAAAAAAAGAACCAGAAATAAAGTGGGAAGAATGGAGGGAATTCTTTAATAACTATATAACGACTTTTGATAAGCCAGATGAACCTTTACCAGCGGTGGAAAAGAAAAAAATTCTGCTGCACTGTTTAGGGGCAGGTGGTCTGAAGGTGTACAACAGCATTACTAAGAAAGCTCGATGAGTAGATGAAGGTGATGTGTTTAAAAATGCTATGGAAGACTTGAACAATTATTATAAGCCAACTGTATGTGTAGCAGTTAACAGGTATAAATTTTATAGGAGGAAACAAGGAAAGGAAGAAAGTATAGAGGACTATGTTTCTGCTTTAAAAAATTTAGCACTTACATGCAAATTTGAAAATATGCATGACGACTTAATAAGAGACCAAATCGTAATGTGTGCGGCCAATTCCGACATACAGGACGCATTATGGGCAAAGGGAGAAAAACCTCTCAAAGAGGTTATCGAAATAGTTTAAAAAAAAGAACTGACTGGTCGTTGTGCTAAAGCTGTGTTGAAAGAGGATGAGAACAAAAAGGAGGAACCTGGAATGGTAGCTAGAATAAGCTGCGGAAAAAAGAAGCACATAATAAGGAAAAATAGAAATGAGGAAGAAAATGAAAAAAAAAGTGGAAATAGAAATTACAAGGATCTAAAATGTTTCCGTTGTGGTAGCAACAAACACTTGGCAGATAATTGGGAATGTCCCGCAAGGAACAGTAAATGTACCCAATGTGGAATGATTGGTCATTTTCAAAAAGTGTGCTACAGGAAAGCGGAGAGAAAAGTGAGATACGTTGAAGAGGACGAGGAAGAAGAATCTGAATCATCTGATGAGTCTGAATACAACCTATGTGTGCTCGTCATAACAGAGGGTGAAACCAGAGAGAAGGAGGAAGAGAATGGTAATGAAATACCAAAGTGTGTCATCACCATTGGTGGAGTCGAAATAGATATAGTTGTTGATTCTGGAGCATTTTGTACAATTGTTAACAAGAATGTGTGGAAAAACAAACTTGCAGAAAAACTAGGAAATGAGTTAAAGGAAGCTGACATATCATTGAAAACATAAACTGGTGAAATTGTTAATTTGGTTGGATGTAGAGAGCTGAATTTAAAATTCATGGACAGGAGTGCCAGAAGTAAGTTATATTTCTCAGAAAAAGGCCCTTCTGTACTGGGATGGAAAGATCAGAGGAAATTAGGGATAACTCTAAATCCCAACAGTTCGGAACCTGTGAGTTGGATTGCACCAAATGATTGTGCACAATATAGCCATATTGAGACGATGAGTGAGAGAACTTCACTTTCTGTGGACAATATTGGTTGGCAAGGGGCTGCTGAGAGAACGGAGGGGACAAGTGAAACGGCAATGGAAAACTCCGAACAAATACAAAGTACGTACAAGGAAAAACGTAATACAAAACATATAAAGAAAGAAATCGTGATAAGTAAAGAGCAAAGAGTAAGAGTGGAAAAGGGTGGATTTGTCAAAAAGAGACAAAGTAGGTTTTCACAAACTATAATAGAGGAAGAAGACTTTTATAATTCTGCCCACATCAGTGATGGGAAAGTGGGGCAGGCATCTGCATTAACTGTGTGCAACCCCAAGGCAAGGAGAGATTATGCTGGTGACACTGTCCAGGATGGGAAAGAATGTACTTTTCAAGATGAACTAGAGTACAACATCAAAAAGGATTACTTTGACTGGTTGTATTGTGAGGAGTCAGTGAAGGAGGGTGAGAGGATCAACACACAAGTGGATAACAAGTTTACTGCACCATTGGAAGTCGTGGAGGTTACCTGCAATTCTGCTGTGCTAGGTGATGAAAGAGAATGGCACACCTTAGCTATGTACATTTGTCAAGGAGGCAATATCAAGCAAAGTAATGGCTGTGAACGATGCCCAAAGCAAGAAGGAAGCTGCGGCAGTGAATCACAAGGGATGGAAGTGGAGTTAGAACTTGGAGTGGATCGCAATGGAGCAACAACCACAGCTCAGGATAACCTGGGTAGGCAAGACCGAGAGAATAGCGAATCTATTGGCAAACTTAAAGACGTCACCACGGATTCCTCTGGAAGTGAACAAGAGGGAAATGAGTTTGAAAGTGCGAGAAGCGACTACATGCATGAAGATACTGGAGAACTTTTACAAATCAAAGATGGAACTGTTATAGCACCGGCTGGTGCAACTATGAGCGATCCAGAAGATGTTACAGCCTGCACTAGCAGTTTTAGCAGGGTTCTGATTGAACCCAACTAATTGGATGACTATGTTTGAGTGTAGCACCACGTTGTGAATTATTGGGGTTTCCAGCACATGTCTAAATTCTCTCCTTTTTAGGGATGGAGATGTGTTGTGTCTTAACCTTTCTCTCTTTCCTTTACCCTTTCCTGCGCATGCCTGTCCCTAGCGCGCAATTGGTTAATGCAGCTGGAATGTTGACAGCTGAGGGTTCCGTGGGTTAACAGTTGATATTGACAGTTATACTGAGTTGAGATCTGGCTGCGATGCTTACGCTTGCTGCGGTGTGTTGTCTTTGACAATAAATAATACTTCAAAAAACCTCTCATGTTCCCGAACGTTATACTTAACAGTTCTTATCTTGCAAGAAGTTTTTCCACGGTTTTTTCCACAAGATGTCTAAGGTCTTTGATGTTGTTCTTTGTATAAAGAGTGGCTCCCCGTCCTTTAGAAAATCTTTGTGACTTGGCACAAAACAATGAAGAGCCAGCAGAACTGTTCGCCAGCTCTTAGGGCTGATGTGTTAATGCCCAAATAATTGTGTGGATTTTATTCCTGTCTCTTATCTTTAAAGAGCAACTGTGCTGGTTTACCAAAGAGGCCTTTTCAATGGTCATGGTGACCCTTTCTATCACCTTTCACCCTGTGTGACTGGGTGCACACCTGCCATCTCTGTCAAAGGTTTGCCGGCACTTGGGCACCAAGGCAGAAAGACAAGCTCAGGTGTCCTTAGAAAAAGGGTGTTCTGGGGATAATGGGATCGTTCAAACAAGCAAGGAGACAGCCAGAGCGTTTTTTCAGCATGGAGAAACATTCCCAAAAGACCTTTAAGATGACACAGCGCGTGCGTCAGCGTAGGGGAATGTAACTCTAATGGTGTAAGAACCAGTTGCAATTACTAGCTTATCGCATCTTTCACTAACCCCAATATCAATCTACCTTTTATAGCCAAGTTGTCATCAACTTTCTGAGTTGATTGATGCCCGAGTGTTAATGTGGAGTTTCCAGTGTAGCCAACGTTCTACATATGAAAGTCTTTGTCAAGAAATCTCTGTCTGTTGCTAGATGTATTGCCACCTTGTAGTGGACTAAAGCCGGCCATTGCTCACCATTGGTTGGCCTCATTGTCACTCTCGTTTGCTTGCTTTTTATTCGAAAGCTTATGTGTGCTTTGCTTCCTCTTTCTGCGTTTATCTCTTCCCAGCGACAGGGGCGTATTCACCGGGTCCTTCCACTGCTCACTCTTCAGGCACTACTTTTTCGATTACGCACTCCACATGAGTGCATGTATTTTCGGGCTGTCGTCCTCGTGTACTTCCCCCCCTCCACCACATTTGTGCTGCTCTTTCCCCACCGGCACCTCTGTGTTGCTTCTCCGTGCCATTTATGTTGCTTTCCCCCCACACTCTTGTTGCATTTCTATTCCTGTTCATGATTCACATTCTCCGTTATGCATCCTCTATCAGCATTGCTTCTCCCTCCCGTGCTACTTAAAAAAAAAATCTTCACCATAGTAAGTACTCTGATCAGTTAACAACCATTTAAAAAAAAGCACTCAAGTAATTTCTTAGGCATGCACATGCTTGGGGCACATGCCTACACAATGATGCGGCCGACTGTGTAATAGTTTTTTTTTATTATTGCCATGTTGCACAGCCTGAGTAAATCTGTACAGCATGCTTAAAACCATTGAAAAGCCAATAGGTCGCAAAGTCGAGACCTATTGGTTTGGGAAGTGGTAAGTGTGTTCTCCACATGCAGTTATATCAATTTTCAAGATTAATGTCCATTTGTTCAGATCATAATATGGAGGACAGACACATTTTTTTGTTTGCAGTGCAATTTCCTTTATTTTAGTTGATAGAGCAAAGGACAGCCGACACGTGTTTCGCCCCCTATTGGCGATTTGCGCCGGGGCTTTCTCAAGGCTAGGATGATTAGGTCACGTGGACAATCCTCGTTTCCAAATATTTACAATGTCCCAGATACAAAAATATATAGTTCTTCAAAGGTAAAACATTCTTTGTTGGCCTGATGCCCCCGATCCTAAAGTCCTTCCGTCATGGTGATTACTTGGGTTGAATCCCAGCGCTGGGATCAACTAAAATAAAGGAAATTGCACTGCAAACAAAAAAATGTGTCTGTGCTCCATATTATGATCTGAACAAATGGACATTAATCTTGAAAATTGATATAACTGCATGTGGAGAACACACTTACCACTTCCCAAACCTGTTTCGTATCTGAAGTCTATGAGGTCCAGAGCTTCGAGTGTGTCTCCACCCACCCACTGAGATCACTTATTCAAGTGTTGTCTAAAGCCTCAAATTCCCTGGACCTTTGCTATTCTATTCACTTCGAGACCTATTGGCTTTGCCAATGCTTGCCTCTCTCTGTCACCTTTCTCAAATATATTTTTGTGGTAGTGCATATGTAATGGTATGGTATGTAGATGTGGTTAAGGACTTCTGGATTCTTAATGAAACATCTGTCAGCCACAATGCAAGCCTTCTTGCAGGCTGACGAAAGAGGGTACAGCCTGGATTGATTATTAGTGACCAATATCACAGCTAACAATACGTGAGGGAAAGATTAATAGCGAATAATAAAATAAATATTACAAGGTCTTGTCTTGACCTGATTTCAGCCTCGGGGATCCTAAGTTTGGTTTGGGGTGGGGAGTGACTCACCTAGCAGGATCCTGTAGCTTGATGACATTTTTCGATAAATTGTACCGCCGTGTACAATTTAATTTCGTATCGTAACGTCATTTTTCAACACTGAGATACACAGAGGATGGGTAATGTGTTATTTGCAGAGACATCAGGCAAATAAGGTATTTGAGATAATAGGGGTAATCTAACTAGTACACGAAGCTTGCTTATTTGCAGTATACGCGCAACAGTTGCTGTTGGAAAAGCTTCAAAAGAGTAAAAAATACATTAGGAAAATTGTTTACATTCTGATGCTAAAGTTTTTCTAAGTACTCAATTGAAATTATTATACATCGCGTACGATAATTTAATGAGTTAATGTGTCCCCTGCATATATACCTCAATGCAAGTCATTGATTTCAATATAAAATGACGATTAAGAAGCTGAAATAATATCAATAGTACCTACTTTTGTAGCACATAAGAATTGCTGCCTGTGGCAGTAACCTTGTAGATACAACAGTATTGCTATCAAGGTCTAATGCTGAAGTGACAACGTGCTGTTGAAAGATGACTTTAGGTGTTAGAGGTTTACAATTTCTTTAATTTCCATGAAGCAAAGCACTTTTGAAGCAGTTACTTGAAGGAATGAAATGAACAAACACCCTTCTTCCAAAGAGGTGAACTTTTGATCCACTTAACCAATTTACACCTAATGTGGCCCGCTCAGCCTTGCCTACAGCACACTGTACCCTCCAAGTGTGGTGCAATTTTTCAAAGGTGAGCAAAGCAATTAAGTTGCAAAAATGAGATTGCCTTTGAAGTGAGATGTCAACTTTAATTACAGAGGCGCCGTCGCACCTATGTAAGCTTACATCATCAACAATGGGATTTGTTGTTTTCAGGGCCCTGTCCCTGATAAGACCCCTCTTCCCTTATCTTCCTCACTTTAAATGTGATTGTGAATGCCTTACAATGACTTTTCAGGGGGTCTGAAATTCTGACATTTCTAACCAAAGGGCTGGGAAGGCTTTGGGACTCAACATCTGTGGCTGTTCATAGAAACTGACGTTTGTCATGGACCACGGTCATGCTGTCATTGAAAAGGGTGTCACCATCAAAGAAACACAAGAGTGGAAACTCCGCACGTGGCAACTGTAAAGGAACCCAGACTGAGGCTGGCACTATTCCAGGCGGGCACCAGTTTCAAAAAGTCCTACATCTCCTGGATCTCCTTGGGTTACAGGGCTGGCCAAGACCCGGAGCAGCCTCATAGCACCATATGAAATCTCCCTCAGTTCTTGGAATTCTGAAGCTGATTCTCCGCCACACACCGTCGACCTTCACAGACCTCTGCAACTACTGGTCTAAGGTCTCCTGTACTGCCCTAGAGTCCCTCCAGTAGAGGTTGTACATTAGGCAGTGTCTCTCCAATCATGGCTTTAGGCACACTCTACAAATACATCTGACCTAACATCACATAATTAATGCAGTGCAATGTCAAAAAACTTCCTTAAGAGGCACTATGAAACCATTTGTGTGGATAGAGATGTGCATTGAGAAGCTCCTGCAATAATTAAAGCTAGGGGGAGGTGTTGAATGTATTAATGGATATGAAATAAAGATTAGTTAGACTGTAGAGCATAACATTTACTAGCCGTGGCTATGGATATAGAAAGGTAAATGTGAACTCTTGAAATGCTGGACTTCCCGTGCTACCAATGAACCCCCAGGGTATGGACAGGTAAATAGAGGCTCGGCCAGGCCAGAATTCACGGCCATACACCAGCAGCAAAGGTAGCGTGCCTTTAATGGTGCTGGAGGCAATGTACAAGAAACCTGTCCAGGTGCAGCCTGAAAAGTACGACATGGCAAACACTACAGCGGTCTGGTACATGGAGCAATATGCCTCGAGCTAGGAGTCACTCGGTGATTACCGACACCTCAAATACATTCACCTGAGGCCTAGGGAAAACAGAGGCAGCATCACTTTATTAGGTTACTTTGTAAAGTGAGGCTGTCTATAAATAAGCATTAATAAGCACTTCCTTGGTGTTTCAAAGGTTTCACCATTATTCCCCAGTCGCAACCGAACGGATCTGAGATAGAAAATAAATGAAACCCTAGGGGGTTGTATGTATTTATTACAGAATCTTTCTAGAACCCCAACACACCAGTGTTTCCTTTAAGAATGCCCGCCAGCCCTCCCTGTGATATAGAATAAACAGGAAAGGAAGCGCACACTTCCAATAGCATATATTTTCACGTCTTACCTCTGTGCCAGAGGTCATCAAATCACAAAAAATAATAATTAATAGGAGAGAGGGGCATTGACTCTTCCCTTTTATTGATTTTTCATAGGCACTGGGTGGGGCGGCAAGTGTCTTTGTTCCAGTGTTGATAAATCATAGACACATTGTTAACTCCATGCAGCATGCAAAAAGAATGGGCTCGGTGTGGTGTTGCAAATACAATAGGACAGTGTTTTGTGAACTCTAACAAACACAATATGGAGAAGTAATATATTGGGAACTCTATAATATATACAAAACAACAGTGCTTTACATTGTTTAACACTGAGGAACATTTGCATGCAGATATCTAGCTCATAAGGCGCTAGAGATGATCTGGCTTTCACTGTGTACATGTATAATTTTATATTTAGTGTATGGAATTAACATACATTTCTTTTCTAAAAGTAAAAGGACTGATTCAACATTTACGTGTTACTGTATTTTTGTGGACTTCTGACTTTTTAACTCATACCATCTTCTTAAGAAAGCTTTGGTCTCTGTCATAAAGGGGTGAGTGCACTTGTTACAAGTTTGGATCTGAAAGTAATATGGCCCTGAGGCTTTTGTTCTACCCTTTTCTGAAGTTCTCCTTTAAGGCAAATTGTATTAGCACTCATGTTAACACACCTACGAAGTAGTTCCTTTGGTCGTAACTGACAAAGGCATTGTTAACACAGACCCTGTGTTAAATGACATAGGAAGGGGCTTTTCGTGGTATTACCGGTATTACCCTGTGATAAATTCAATAAGAAGGTGTTCAAAAGACGCAAAGTCCACTGGCAAACCTTATTCCAAGAGGGAAAAGTAGGATTCAGGTTCCTGATAACATATCAAATTATTCTCTTCATTTAATTAATTAATGAATTTATTTGTTAATATAACACCAGAATGGACTCCCGGAGGAGTATTTCTGCGCTTCAGACGGGCATCATAGATAATTACAAGTGCAGCAGAAGTCAGAAAAAGAAAAGGGTTGTCTTAAGCAATTTTCTGAAGCAAAGATGATTAGAACATTGCCTTAAATGTAGAGGAAGCTCATTCCAATACCGTGGGCCAAGGCAGGAGAGGGCTTTTCCTCCCAGTCTTGCTCTCCTATCTCGAGGGACCTCCGGCAGATGTTTGGAGCTGGAGCCAAGAGACCTTGAGGGTCGATAGGGAGTACATTTTTCTGAAAGATAACAAAGGCCAAGGTTAAGGAGTGCCTTGAGGATGGTACAGCAGATTTTGAATTTTATTCTTATTCGTTACCGTATGGGGAGCCAATGACGTTGCAGAAGAAGGGGACGAGCATATGGAAGGCATATTCGGAACCAGTCGTGCTGTCGTGTTCTGGACCAACTGAAGTCTGCTGATCAAGGGCTAATTAGCAGAGATCAGTAGACCGTTCCAGTAGTCCAGACGGCTTAATATGAGAGCCTGAGTCAGAGTCTTCAGAGTAGAGTCCGGAAGGAGAGGAAAGACTCGACGCAGTAGGCCCAGAGTATGGAAGCAGGTACCCACTGTCTGAGCTATGTGCTCCTTAAAAGTTAGGGCTCGGTCCAGACGGACGCCTAAGTTCTTAACAGTAACTTTAGGAGTAGGGGGGGGGGGGGGGCACCATAGTCGGTCGGCCACCACTTGGGCGACCAAAATAGGGGACCCTCTCTGAAGAGCAAGATCTCTGTTTTACCGAAGTTACATTGGAGGAGATTGCTTTTCATCCACTGTGAGATAGCTCTCATTCCAGAAGAGAAGGTCGTCTGTACAGAGGGAGTGAATTTGTCGAACGGGAAAAGCAGATGTGTGTCGTCGGCATATGATATTGGAATAAACCCATGGGTCCTTAGGACATTGGCCAAGGGAGCAACATAGATATTAAACAGGGTGGGGCTTAGACATGAGCCCTGAGGTACTCCCTTGGATAGTTCCATGGGTGCCGAACGAAATGGTTCCAAGTTGACAGTCTGGGATCGGCCTGATAGAAAACTCGACATCCACTGAAAAGCGGAGTCTTTTAGTCTGATCTCCTTCATTCTCCTGACCAATATTTGATGAGAGACCGTGTTGAATGAGGCCGATAGGTCCAATAGCACCAGAATCGTAGAGTGGCCCTTGTCTAGAGTCATTCTGATGTTTTCGGTGACCACTAGCAGAGCTGATTCGGAGCTATGTTTGGGCCTAAATCCTGACTGGGAGGAATCTAAACAGCCAGAAAGTTCAACATGGTTTGAAAGATGTTTATTGATATGACTCTCAAGTATCTTGCTGAGGAGAGGGAGGAGCGAAATGGGGCGGAGGTTAGTCAGATCAGTTATAGGGACATTTGCGTTCTTACAAATCGGTGTAACCTGCGCAGCTTTCCATTCCGATGGGACATGACCCTCTTTTAATGAGAGACTGAGAAGATATACAATCTGCGGGGATAGTTGGGGGGCCAGGATGGTGGTGATTCTAGCTGGAATCAAATCACAGGGCAAACCATATTTTATTTTATGGATTAGAGTTATTACATCAGCTGTAGTTAGAGGAGGAAAGCTTTCAAGTAACAGCGGATTGGCTGATTCGTGAGTGTCTAAAGTCAAAGGAGCCAGACACTGGCTTCCGGACAAACCTATTTTTTCATTAATTAGCTTTATTTTTTGTGAAAAATAGTGGTCTATATCGTTACACAATGTTTGTGTAGGTGCTTCAGGAATCTCACAAGCCTTGGGTTTCGTAAATGATTGCAAAATACGGTATAAAACCTTAGGGGCACTGCCAGCCAGTACATGTTGGGTGGCAATGTGGTTTTTGCGTGCAGTTTTGATGTTACTATGGTAGCTAGAGAGGGTAGCTAGGAACAAAGTTTTATCGCTTTCATCATGAGTGGTACGCCACTCTTTTTCATGTTTCCTGCAGAGTTGTTTTTTGGAACGCAGCTGGGGAGAAACCCAGGCAGCCTGAGGACGTTTGGAATGGATCGTTTCAAAGGTGCAAGGTGGTCAATAGTCTGAGTTAATGCCAAATTAAATTTAGTTAGAGCCTCTGCTAAGTTATCCAATGGTTTATTCCGGGGCATTTCAAAGGAGTTTTGAAAACTGTCCGAGGCGACCTTCTGCCATTATCTACGAGTTAGATGGGGGGCCACGTTCTGTCCCTTGGGTTCCTTAGGGTCCTGGATTGAAAACTCAATTAACGCATGGTCAGACCAGGTTACTTGAGACGGGGGCTCGCACTGAACATTAGGAGAGTTGTAAAAAATTATGTCCAGTGTATTATCAGCAGTATGAGTGGGACCTTCATTCGA
Source organism: Lissotriton vulgaris (assembly GCF_964263255.1). Taxonomy (NCBI): domain Eukaryota; kingdom Metazoa; phylum Chordata; class Amphibia; order Caudata; family Salamandridae; genus Lissotriton; species Lissotriton vulgaris. The sequence continues at coordinate 1,965,725,284 of NC_141687.1, forward strand.
CTTATTTTGGCCTAGGAGTGCAAGATCGTCCAGGAGGGTTTGTGAGTCAGTTTTCGTGGTTCATTCCATTTTTGGTTACAAAAAGTGCAAAAGTTACACTTCCTAACAAAGGGCTTTTGTGCTTCCTTACGTATTTTGGTCACCTTCTCAAACTTTCTCAAAGGGATTATCCATGCACCTTTTTGAGACATTCTTTTATGTAAACAGTTGGAATTCAAATTTAACAAGCTCATGTGATCTGTCTTCATCTATTCATTCTTTCTCAAAAGTCAAAATGGACTATATTAAACATCTGTTCCATCTATTTACTGCTGGCTTTTTTTCTAATCTAGGCACATTGAGGCTTATTCATGAAAGCATCTTTGTTAACAGGAAGTAGTAGTCCAGTAGTATACTATATATATTCACAAATGCTATTCATAAACTGTATCAGGGGATCTCTGCATACCGGTGCCCTGTTTCTTATGGGTGAAGTTCTCCATACTGAGAGATATATGTTTCAGTAGTAAAAGTGGGAGAGACAAGGAGGTAGAGGGTATTAGAAAGTGGCGTAGATCTAATTCTAAATGGGTAGGGGTTTTGAAAATTACCACATAAGAAATGAAACATGCGTTATTTATACCCTCTGAATCCAAGATGGCATCAGCCATTGCACGTCGTGTGAGAGTCCCATGGCTCACTGGGACATGACATGTAGTCTGTCTTGTCTCTGGTGTTACCTCCTTCCTTGCTGCCACAGAAGATATCTGCACCCTCCTTGACTGAGGCGAAACTGCCTCCCTCATTCTCCTGGACCTCTCGGCCACCTTCCATACTGTCTCCCACTGCACCCTATGTACATCACTTCATTATGCCGTCATCCATGAAAGAGCGCTGGAATGGATCCGCTCCTTCCTCACCGGCCGAGCACAGACAGTCAGGCTTCCACCGTTCCACTCTGAACCCACAGAGATCAGCCATGGAGTGCCTCAAGGATCCTCCTTGAGCTACTCTCTTCAACATCTACAAGGCTCTGCTATTAGCCATCATGAGGATCCATGGACTCAACAAGTGGATCCACACAGAGTCCAGAACGACCATCACCCACGCACTCATCAGCAGCAGACTCATCTAGGGCAATGCACTCTACGCCTGCATACCCAGAAACTCTTCAAGAAACTACAGTGCATCCGGAACGCCTCCACCAGGCTCATCCTCAATATCCCCTGGCCCAGTGTCATTACCAGCCACCTGAGAGACCTCCATTGGCTGCCAGTCAACAAAAGAATCACTTTCAAGCTCCTCACACAAGCCTACAACGCATTACACGATGCAGGACCCGCATACCTCAGCCACTGCCTCGTATTCCACACACCCATGAAAGACCTCTGCTCTGCCCAACTGCCCCTGGCCGTCATCCCACATATCTTAAAGACCATTGCAATGGGAAGATTCTTCTTCTTCCTCGCAGCAAAGACCTGGAACACCCAGCCTCTCCACCTAAGCCAATCACCATTTCTGCCCTAAATGCACAAAGCCTCCCGACAAGTTTCACACTGCTGATTTTCTCAGCAATGGAGGAGCCGAGCATCTAAGAAGTTCAAAAGAGAACCTCTCCATGTTTGCTCAGCTGACAGTGGTGAGTGGTGGTCGCTGATCATGACATATTGACATCCTTTTACACACAAAATGGTCCTTATAAAGTGAAGTACATACAATATAATACAAGCCATAGACACTCTTCGCATCAGTGATTATCTTTTGTTTGACCATTGACCCATAACTAAGTAAGGTGAATAGAAGGGTGACATTGCTGAAGTAATTCAAGATATCCTATGTTTTAAGACGTAAATTGTCCATGTCAAACAGAGAAAATGTAAAAAAGTTTGAAGAGGAAGTAACATGTGCCTTCAGCTGTACAGTGATTAATTATACACAACCTGTGGTATCTTGCAGAGGTAACGCTGTGGGGCAATGTGGGGGGGCTGGGTGGGGGGGGGGGGGTAGTGGAGTCCGACATACGACGGGAAAGGTGAAAATAACTAAATAAATAAATATCTGCCATCGTATATGGGACTCCACTACCCCCCAACCCAGCCCTGCCTCACCAGCCCACAGTGTTACCTCTGCGAGCCGTCACTGTACACAACCATGGCCGAAGAGGCCATTCTTTCTCTCTTGCATTTTCTTGGTAGGCTTCAGGCTGAGGGACTGCTTTTATAGCTGAAAGGGCTGGTGTAACAGCCTCTTGTGGTGTGAGGCTGCTTTGAACCTTTTTGGTAGGACTGATTTTGATTTCCACTATGGCTCTTTACACAACTGGTGATATAAGTGGACGCTGCAAAGATAAATCTTGCATGTCAAAGGGGAGTAGAGTATATGCTAATGCCACTTTATCACATGTACTCTTGTTTTTTTTAAAATAAAAAACAAAAAAAATAAGGTACATGAAATTTTAAACACACATACTCACCTTTTGCCATCATTCCTGTTCATCAGGCAGTGCTGGCGAATCATGAAAATAGCACGGCCGTAGTAAAGAACAGGAAGAACCCTAGCTAATCTGTATTCACAGGAAGGATAATGCTCCAACACTGAGGAGGAGGAGCCTGTCACCAGCAGGAGTGCACCTGCCTGGAAAGTCACAGATTCTCAATCTAAAAGACTTTGAGTGGATCCCACTGAGGGGCGATGGAGTTGAACACCGCTTGACAGGAGGAGACAGAAACGAGGCCTCCACGTGACCCAGAAGAAGTTACTTCAGTATTGACCAGAAGATGATCTGACTGTCACTGGGCATACAACAACTGCTTCCTTCATTCCAGAAGCCCCTCACCAATGGAGTCTCCAGATACACTCCTTATAATACTTCCTCATCCTACAAGTGCCCACCTGGAAGATTAACAGCTGAAGGAAGCATTTGCCACAACACATGTGAACCCTTGCATGTTGGAGATCATCCACTGCCAGGATATACTTTCATGGCTGCTTTTCAGCAAGCAATGACGCTGTTGAGAGATAACTACAAGGCGCTCTCATAGGATGTGAAATAAATTATTGTGGAGCTCACAAAACCCGAGAGGCCCAATCTGGCTAGCATTGACTTTGCAGCCATCTGATTTATGGATGGTAGGCATATGATCTCCTCTTGAAACATATCCCTTCCTCCCTAGCATTGTTTTGTTTCCCAGAATCACTGTTGGAGGTGCACCAAGAATTAACAAGGTGTCTAACAGCCACCTTGCACAGATTGAATTACAAGGTTTTGAGACCCAGTGGGTCTAAGATTGTAGTTTTGTTGTGGTTGTGAGGTCCATGGTCTCCCTAATTTAAGCCTGTTAATGTGGGTCCTGCATTGGTCTCTGCAGAGAAAGTCAAGATCTTAGGGTTTTATCTTTTTTTTTTAAATAACATTTTTATTGAGGTACTTTGGAATCAAAATAAACAATAGCATGCATAGGGTCAGTCAACAGAAAAGAAACAAAATAATATCAAGAATACTATCAAGAATGCTAAATAACAAATACAGGGAGAAAATCATAATATACTTTTTAGATACCAAACATAAAAGTACACCTAGTCAAAAACTGAATTCCAGATTTTGTCAAACTTTCTAATCCCTCTGATTCGTTGTGCATATAGCAGTTCAGTCTTTCTTACTCTTTTCATTTTATCTAACCATTCCTGGAACAGGGGAACATGTATTGACTGCCAGTTCTGAAGTATCAGGGATCTTGCTACAGCTGAGACTATATGCAACAGTTTAACCAAATGATCTGCCAAACCAAGAACCGGGTCGTAGCCATATATTGTTATTTGAAGAGTTTGAGCAATCCTGATATTGTAATTCGAGCCAAGGAAATCAAAAATGTTGTTACAAAAAGTCAGGATTTTTGGACTCAGTGCAATAATGTGGGACCAATTGGCAGGAGCAAAATGCCAAAAACACAAAAAATCACAATGGGGGAGGTAGAGTACTGATCCGTTCAGTCTCCTAGGATTATCAAAATATCAATGGGGAAGGATCACTAGTCCTGCATAACCAGGGTATGCAGGTCGGTTCGTTGTGTCTCACAAAAGCAAAAGACCCTCATGCACGTGTTTTTTTTTGGTAAAGATTCGTAGCGGTACATGTTGTCTACCCGCTTTATAACACGTGTGTGCATAATCCTTGGGTCAGTTATTATGCAACCTCCACCCAGAGGATTTACCCATGGTTAAAAACAGTAGTGATCGTGGATAAGTGACGTGAAGGGAAATTAAAAATACCCGTACAGCCAGCGGTAGGAATTTTATTAGCTCTGGATTCAGGTAATGATAGTCATCAAGTAGGCGTGTTGCTCTAGAATATTAAGGAATTCAGGCACACTAATAAGTGTATCTTAAAAAATGTTCAACATGTTTCAGCCTTAGTTGCCTATGTAGGTCGGTCGGCTTTCTTCAGGACCAATGTGAGGTGAACAGGTGAAGTGAAAAAATGTTGGTATCCAACCTGATTTAGGTGGTCCACGGTAACTTTGTACCTGTTGGAAAGAAGGTTAAAACATACATAGTAGGGTAGGGTGAGGGTCAGTGACACACGAAGACATAACAGAAATAGACATAAGGTTAGTCAATTCTGGGTTCTAAACATCTTTAAAATGGCAATACTTTAGCTCAGATACATGCTCCATTAAAGGTGTCAACTCACACAGTCTAATGCCGTGAGTGGGAATATCATGCATGACTATTTGTCGGTGGTATAGTGAAGTTTGTTCAAATACAGTAAAGTAAGCTCATTGCGGCTGGCGGTTGGTCTGTGGAGAGCCACAATTATTAGCAGTTACTCATTTAGTCTACAACCAGAGTGAGGCGCTGTCTTGTGCTCTTGTCATTAAATCACGGAAGTTGTGCCCCGTGATGCTTTATGGCGTGATACATGCCAGTATCGTCTGACCTAAAAACGAGTAATGATAAGTGCGCTCGGTTAGAAATGGTCAAAAAAGTGCATGATTAAACTCCCATGGGGTATCGCTACGGCGTTTTGCTAGCGTGTTGTGCCTTGTGATGTTTTTGGCGTGTTACATGCCGGTATAGTCTGGCGTGAGAGCGAGTTATGATAAGCATGGTTCGTTAACAATCACGTCAGTAGTGAGCATGATTCACTAAAGGGGTGATGCTGCGGCATTTTGACAGCATGCTAAGTCGGGATTTCTGCAAAATGCCTACATCTAAAGCAGGTAGCAGACGTGTTAGCATACATTTTAGCGATTAGAGCAGGAGTGCGATATAGTAACCATTTATTAAAGAAGAGCATTCTGCGCCAGTTGGACCCTCTCAATACACTAAAATTTAATTCATTTAAGGCTTTCCACGTATTAAGAGATATAATATGATTCTCATGTTCCTGCCATTTTTTGATTGCTTGTATACTAAGGTCTTTCTCAATACTTTGAGCAAGGCAGCGTTTCCATTCCCCCGGCTTTCTAACCAGTGAAGTTGCAAAGAGGTCATTCCATATCTGATTGGGGGACTAATATGTTCAAAGTCTAGTAGATTCAGCGTTTTGTAAAACCTAATATAAAAGCCACTAAGCAGGAAATTTCCTTGAGTCAGTTGTGACATCTGTACCGGAGTTAGCCACCTGCCATCCCTACAGAAGTCTGCTAATTTATGGAACCCTGCACGGTGATAGTTATCTACGATTTCCAAACTGATTTTTATCTCGGTATGTACAATAACGTGTCTTAAGGAGTCATAAGGTTAAACTGTGGAAGAGATTATCTTTTAAACATACCATCTCTTCTTTTGAGGAAGCAATTCATAGTCTTATATCTGATGAGTTTCGGAGATCTAGGCACTAGTAACGGAGAGGGAATTTGAGCTTCAAGACAAATTAAATCCATGAAGAAATTAATAAATAAATCTGGACCTTGTGTTTCGGGCTTACATCTATTTAGGTATTGAGCCAAATAGGCGTTATAATAATCTTTAATGTTTGGTAACGCAAGACCTCCTTGCTCCGTATCTGCATATAATGTCTTTATTGCTATGCGAGGAGTTTTCTTACCCCATATAAACCCAGAAAACAAATACTCTATTTTTAAGAAAAAAGAACCTGGGAGAAAACAAGGGATTGTTGAATATAAAAAATAAAAAAGTGGAAGGATAGACATTTTAATCAGGGCGACTCGGCCCAAAATGGATAATGGGAGCGGGTTCCATTTAATAAACATGGAGCGAACTCTCTGAAGGAGCGGGTCAAAGTTAAGCCCATACAGATCCGAAACAGACACGGAAAACAGAACTCCTAGATACCTTTTAGGCCTAGGATTGATACAGTTAAATAGATCTGGGTGAAACTCTGGATTAGCACCCCAAAGACCAGAATTTCGTTTTTTTTCTTATTAATCCGATAGCCTCCTAGGGCTTCAAATTCTTCGAAAATCTGTAAAACTTGGGTCTGAGATTGCAATTAATTGGATTAATAACATGATGTCATCAGCATACAATTTAATTTTAGACATAGAGGTAATCGGAGACGTAATAGTCAAGGAGTTCCTAATTGCAGTGGCCAGTGGTTCGATAAAAAATGCAAAAAGAATAGGTGATAAGGGACACCCTTGTTTAGTCTCACGTTGCACCACAACTGATCCCACCATAACAGAATTAATAATAACGTTGGCTTTGGCACCAGTGTATACATTTTTAATTAAAGTGATAATCTGTGAAGGAATTCTAAAGTGTGTTAAAATAGAAAAAAGAGTGTCCCAAACTACCAAATCAAAAGCCTTTTCTGCATCTAAACACAAAATCAGTGCAGGAATACTCCTTACCTGAAAAAAATCTAATGCCTCAAATAAAAAGTGTGTGTTAGTAATTACGTGACGACCTGCTATAAAACATTTTGATCAGAGTGTATTAAAACAGCAGCAATGATGTTAAAACAAATAGATATTAGTTTGGTGGTAATTTTGTAATTGGAGTTTAATAGAGTTATCGGTCTATATGAACTGGGATCTTTAGAATCTTTCCCCTTCTTCAAGAAGCTCACTACCATGCCTTCATGAAAAGAATCTGGAACTTGACCTCCATTTAGCATAGAATTTAATAATTTTAACAACAAATCGGAAAAAGAATTAAAGAAGACTTTAAAGAATTCTGAAGTCAGCCCATCCGGGCCGCAAGCCTTACAGAGCGGTAAGTCCTTAATTACCGATTTTAATTCAATTCTAGTAAATGGGCTAAACATTTTCTCCTGCTCAATATTTGAAAGGAAGGGAATTGGGTATCTACCAAGAAAGTTTGAGAGCTTTTGAGAGTCAATGGCTTGATGTTTACTATAGATCTGTTGGTAGTGTGAAATCATTATGGAACCGATTGCCACCGGCTGTGATATCTCAGTATTTTGGACGGGACATTTTAAACAACGTATCTGATTTGCGGCAGCTTGTTCTTTCGCCTGCCAGGCTAAAAGTTTGCCTGTGAAATTGCTTTCCTCATAAATTTTTTGATTCTGTCTAAGGAAAATTGCTTCACTCTGCGAGAATAGATTAGAACAAAGTTCACGTTTAGCTTCATTCAATTGGTTCTGAACCTGACTAGAAAAATCAGCTTGTCGTTTCAGGGTTAAAATCTGAATTTTTTCCTTTAGTAAGTTTCTATTTTGCTTAATATTCAACCATTCAGCTGCGTCCTTACTTATAGCGATACCACGGATAAACGCTTTCAGGGAGTCCCAAATTATATGTACGGGGGCGGTATCAGATTTACGGACTATAAAATCTGCGATTTCTATTTTAAGGAAATTAACCCAATCGTTATCTTGTAGGTATAGTTTATTAAATATCCATCGCTTAGGAGTTCTAGAATCTTCTCCCAAGACAAACTCGGCTATCAGCATTGCATGGTCTGAAAAACCATTATGCAGAATTCTTTGATGAGAACATTTTAATTTCCGGGAAGCCAGGAAGAAATCAATCCGTGAGAAAGATTTGAACCTACCTGACCAGCAGGTAAATTCTTTTTTCTGTGGGTTCTGTATTCGCCAAGGATCACATAAATCAAGAATAGACATATTGGTATTAATTGATCAACGTGACTTAGGTTTGAGCTGTTTCTTAGAGGATGATGTAGAATCCAGCTTTGTGTCCATCAGAATATTAAAATCTCCTCCAATAACAACATCCCCCCCTACCATAAGCAGTGATTGAAACAAATCTTCATAGTCTTGTGTGTTATCGTCCACCGGTGCATAAAAAGTAACAAAGGTAATCGGCCTTCGACTATGCATAACTGAACATGTAGCCCAACAACATCTGCCTCCACTACCCTCCTCAGAATGCATAACTTCTGCATTCAGATTTCTATTCAAGAAAGGGGCAACACCTCGTTGAGATACTGTAGTGGACGAAAATCCATGAAATGTGGCCCATGTCTTAAACATAGTTAAAGCATCATTTTTTGCAGCGGAGATATGGGTCTCTTGTAGCATAATGACCGCAGGATTTTCTGTTTTAATCCACAATTCGATGGCTTTCATTTTTTTCTTATTTTTTAGGCCATTGACATTAAAAGGGATTATTTTAAGCCCTCTATTGATAGACATTTGGATCTAATTTATACAAGATTCCAGTAACCATTTCAACCAAATATATTTTTTCAATTCAATTAATTCACTCCCTATGCATATGTTACAGAAAACGTCTTCGACCAACAATGCAAAAAACATCCAAAATACGTCAACATTTTTTCTTTTTTTCCACCCCCAGCACCAGTGGTCCACCCCATACTACCCCCACCCCTATGGCACTGTCTCCACACTGGCCATACAGGGAAACCCCTTTTCATTAAGGCGCCTTGCTGTTGCTCCCCTTATCCTCTCTAGGAGTCCTATCCTGGTCCCCCACCCCCTGCCCTGAGAACCAAAAGAGAATAAAAGTACATTGCGACATTATATTGGAAATCCTTAAATCAAAAAAGAAATCCCTCGCCAAAGTATAAGGCTGAATCAGAAAAGTTAATCGGAACAGAACAGATCAGAGACCACATCGAGTTTCACTAGTACCGTTACTCTTGTGAGATCTTATGAAGCAATGCTTGTGCTTCATCGATATTGGTCAGCATGTAAAATTTGCCTTTAACAAGAACTTTTAACTTTGATTGCTGGGCAATCATGGCTTGAGCACCCTTATCTTTAAATAGTTGAAGAATTTTTACAAATTCCTTTCTCCTCCTGGCCGCCGCAGCGGACATGTCTGAGAAAATCCTACATTTCGTGGTAGCATTTGCTGTAGATTGCCTTTGTTTAAAGACCTCGTAGAGGATTATCTCTTTGACACGAGCATCCGCGAAATTCACTAGAATAGTTCGAGGAAGTGTAGAGTTTGTAAGAGGCTGCGCATGAAATTGATGGGCACGAGTAATCGTGAGATCTCCTTTATATTCCGGTATAACCTCATGAAGGAAAAAAGAAGTGATCCATTGTTTCATATCTGATCCCTCAATTTTCTCAGGAACTCCAACAATTCTGAGATTTGATCTCCTATTATAATTTTCCAAGTCGTCAAGCTTGGATTCAAGTGATTTTGAGTTTATAGAAAAGCTTTTGACCTCCTTTCTCACTTCAGTCATATGATCTTCCAGGCCTGATATCCTGGTTTCGGTTTCTTGTAATCGAGCGGGGAGGGAAGACATAGATTCTTCAATTTTATCTAAGCGTTGATTGATAACAGCGAGTTCGGTCTTTTGAAATTGCTTCATTTCCCTCACCTCACCATGTATCATATTTAGCATGTCTTTGACTGAAATCTGAAACTCTCCCGTGGTCTCAGTCCCCATCTCTAAAATTGGGCTGTGAGAGTCAGTGAAAGGAGGGGATACATGATCAATATGTGACATTGCTGTCACTTGGTTTCCTTTACTCTTTTCCAATTCGACCAAATCAACAGAACTGGGTATCAAACCCAAAGTTTTGGAGGTAGGTGTAGGAGCTCCCGTAGCACCCATGGCTCCAGTAGCACCTACGGCAGATGTTTCAGATAAGGGGCGAGATATCACTCCTGAGACAGGTGGTATAGGAGTAAAAGATGTCGAAACAATGGATTTCCTCTCAAATAAGGGAAACTGTTTAGGAGTTTTGGTAGTTTTAGGGACTACCGGAGTCATCCCGTCTTTTAATACCTGTGCGCCATTTTGAGGAGAAGGTGGCAGTTGAATCAACTCTATTAATGTAGTTCCAGGGTTGTTGATTGCCACCGCAGATGGCCCTGGCGCTGAATTGTTCCCTGAATCAGGCTGAGTCAAAGGGATAGGAAAAGTTTCAGGAGACTGCTATTCTACTTCCCCCGAGTTTTCTGAGATATCAGCTCCTACATCTGCATCTGCATTTTGAGCGATAACAGCGTTGTCTTTCATTTGCTGGCGACGAATTCGTGCCTTTGCACGTGCGGTTAGTTGTTTCCCCATCTTCCAACTGTTTCTGAGGGAAAAAAAAAGCCAAACGTTATACTCTCCAACTGCTACCCTCTCTGCGCCTGTCCACTGCTAATTCTGCAAGGTATGCTGGAACCTGTTGTTGGCCCAAAACTTCTGCCGCTGCCTAATTATATGCAGCTTCAGCGGCAGAGGAAACTCTCAGCACAGCATTAGAGTGGGCCCCAAGGGTAATATGCAGACAGTATGGGGAATAAAGACGTGTAAAGGCGTATAAAGGTGTAGAGGCATAGAGACGTAGAAGAGCAAGGAGGAGAGACAAGTAGAAAGCACCCTGCAAGCTTTATCCGCATTACCAGCAGTAGGAATAACAATGATAATTTCTTCAGCTCTGCGCTGATATGGTGTAACCAAGATCCGTTATAATGCAGCACACGACCGCTGAAATTGAAGACCGCACAACTGATCACTAATCAACAGCTGTGCTCAGAGCTCTCTCTAAGTTCTTTAGGGTTTTATCTTGATAAGAACCTATCCCTGGTTCCTCAAGTCAATTCTATAATTTCCTCATTAATGCTTCAATTGACAATTTCAAAGATAATTCTTCCCTTTATTCCTATTCATCACAGGTCTGGTGAATTTAGTTATAAAGTCCAGTTTGGATTATGCTTACACTTGTTATTTGGTCTTTATGTGTAGATCCCTTCATATATTACAGACAATTCAAAACGTGTTGGCCTGGCTAGTTTTGGACCTGTGAAAATATGACAGGGTCACTGAAACCCAGCAAATTCTTCACTGGTTACCCGTTGGAAGAGGATTCCAGTTTAAAACCCTATGTTACTGCCATATAGCATTTTAGCGAAAAAGTAGTCAGCTGGTTCATAGGGTTCTTCCCAGATATTCAACTGTTCGTCTTCTTAGGGTTAGCAAGTTATTGTTATTGACATGTCTTGTTTTGCCTTGGTAAGACCCGGTGGTCAAGCCTTTTCAGTGGTTGCACCCTCTCTATGGAATGCTCGGCCACTGTGACTTTAACTACGAAACAAATTTTAATTATTCAGAAAATCTTTGAAGTCTCATCTTTTCTTGATGTTTTAGTGGCATAAAGCCCCAGTGTGCTTGTGTGTGCTTTACAAGTCACACTCACTTACTCATCCATTCATTCACTTGACTTTATATTTTAGTGGGGCTTTGGACTTTTTATTTCTATACTAACTTTATCTTTGGATTTTTGGACCAATATTTCAACTATTTCTGTTGGACATTCTGAATCTTTCTTCTTAATTTGTCATTTAACTATGTGAACAGACTTGTTGCCTGAGTTCCCACCTTGTTTTTGATGTTGTCCACCTCTCTCCAAGTTGACTTTCCCCACAAAGCAAAGAATTATTTTTTTTCATTTGTCTATTCCCAAGGATTATTTCCTTAAAAAAAAAAAAAACATTATAATTTCTGGATAAAGCAAACTTTCAAATAAATCTTGATGTATTGCTTCGCTTTCATGGATCTGTGCGTATGTTTCTTGATTAAAATGTTTTGTAGAACTGTAAAATGTTAAACAAAAGTTTGTAACACAATTAATAAAAAATGTGATAAAAAACAGCATTAGAACATTTCTAAAAGGTACACAGGTGTATATAAGGTAATACTGATCCTTATTTTCTAAAATAGACAAACAATAATTGTAAAATATTATGAGGTATGAAATGAGTGAATATCTAAGTTTCATTTTTTTGTGTGATGTTGAGTCAGTGAGGGGTTTGGTAAAATGTTTGTGGGTTTAGTGGTAGTTGTCTTTGGCCACAGTGGGGGAGGAGGGGTTTCATAGCATCTCTGAATATACAATGCTGAACCAAAGGATGTTGGGGTAATGTTTGTGGAGTGGGAGCTTGTGGGTTTGTGGGTGCCATGGATGGTTTGTTGATATAGTTGTTGTACCTTACAAGATTGTTATGTGCCACAGTTGACTGAAGAGCATGTGATGGCCATGCAAACTGACGTTTAAATCTATGTGATATGGCATTTATCATCTGCATGGCTGAAGCATGTTGCCTTCCATCCTTCTCCCTTGACAAATGAAGATGTTCTTGGTGCAACTCTGAAATGTTTTGGAGATGTGTTTATCTCCTTCAAGACAGGGGTCTGTCTGTTTTTTAGCTTTGCTACCCATTAGTTTGTATAGTACACCGTATCGCCTCATTTATCGATTATGCCCCTCAGAGAGGACTATTTTTGGAAAAACTGATCCTACCAGCGGAAAGGATTTGTTCAAAATTCCTCCCCTCCATACATGGACATCTGACAATGCCGGCATGTTGTCTATCATGTAAGGGATTTTTCCCTGGGCGGTTAGAGAGAGATTAGATTTTTGAATGGGTGTAAGGTCCTCCTCACCAGGGCTTTCACCTTCTTCAATTTAGGAATAGAAGACTGGAGTTGCACCTACGTTGGAGGGAGGAATAGAGAAGTCTAAGGTACCTGCATAGCCGACACAACCATCCATGGATGGCTAGCTGTCACTGAGCATTGAGGGCTTACAATACATAAGACTTGTCTAGAAGGGAGACTGCTAGTCTTCTTGTAAGCATTCTTTGCTGGATTCCCAGGATCAAGCAGGCCACATAGGATGTAAGAATGGATATTGGAAGAGATACGCTCATCGAGGAGGGCGAAATGGAGACATAATAAATCTGAACCCTACATCCTTGTTCATACATCGTCCTTACTCTAACAACTTAAATCTGATCTTTGTTACATCTCATAACCTTTCTCCTCGTATATTTACATTGTGCACTCATACCAAATACCATACAAAGGAGCTTTACATTGTTTATTACAATCCACAAACCAAATATGCCACCTGCCATATGTTAACTATGTCTTTGCCTTTGACCTTGTACAGTGCTCTGCTACCTTTTGCCTAGGTTTGTACTGTGCAAATACCACATACAGACATACACACAAATATTAAGGCTAAGATACCTTCTTACATGGATCTCTAGTTCAGGATGGGCTAAAGAGACTAGTTTTGATTGTGTAGATTTGTGTTTGGACAAAATATCGAATTAAAATATTGAGATACAGAAATATCGTGGCCAACAATATCAGGACTTCAAATATATTGTGAACAGGAATATCAAAGATAAAAAAATATAATTTTTATTGTTTGTTTTTAATATTGTTGTGAAAAATATCAATGTAGGAAATACTGTTTTATTTAATATCATTTTTTAGTGTTAAATAGTGTGTAATGTGTTGCATTTATTTTTATTATTTTTGTTTATATTTTCATCAATTTGTTTTTATTTTAGTTAAATAATTTTTTAATGTATTAATGTTTTGAAATTACTTTTGAAATATTTTTTAGTAGTGGGATATATATTTTAATGGAATTTATTAAAAAAACAATTAATTATGTTTTTGCAATATATACATTTTTTAAATACATTTGTATTAAATAGTATTTTTATTTTTTAGGATATTTAAATGAAACATAATGTATTCATTTTTAATAATTGAAACAAAATCACAAAATATTGTCATACTTTTTAAAATATATATGTTTTTGCACTTTAAAAACAATAATCAATATTACATATTTTATAAAATGTAAGTTGATCTTTTTTCATTTTATTTTTAAAAGTGTATGAATGGTTGCTAATATTAAAGAAGACACAAGATTTTACATACATTTTATAATATACAGATTTAAATGTTATTTTTTTATTTTTTATTTTAAGGTTAATGGCTTAAAATAGTGTGTTTGAACATTTTTTTTCTTTTACTGAAATGTTAGAATGTTTGGTAATAATTTCGTTTTTTAAAATTTTGATTTGTAATATTTTAGGTACATAAGTATTAATGTGAATTGGATTTATCATTTTTGAAGATTATAGTGTTCAGCGTCTTTTCTCAAACTGGTATAGATTTGAGTGGGAATAGTAAATGTCACCCCTTTAGTGTTCAACGCCTTTTTCAAGTTGGTTTAGATTGGAGTGGGAATAGTAAATGTTACTCCTTTAGTGTACAATGCTTTCCATAAATTGGTTTAGATTGGAGTGAAAATAGTAAATGTCACCCCATTAATGTTAAACACTTTCCCCACATTGGCTTAGATTGAAGTGGGAATAGTAAATGTCATGTCTTTAGTGTCCAACCTTTTCCCCAAGTTCTTTTTGTTTGAAGTGAGAATAGTAAATGTCACCCCTTAGTGTCCAACAGTTTCATTGAGTTGGTTTAGATTAGATTGGGAATAGTAAATGTTACCCCTATGGTGGTCATCACCATCCCCAAGTTGGTTTAGTTTGGGGTGGGTAGGGTAAATGCCATCCCTTTAGTATTCAACATTTTCCCCAAGTTTGTTTAGTTTGGGAATAATACATTTCACCCCTTTAGTGTCCAAAACCTTCTTCACGTTTGGTTTGATTGGATTGGGAATAGTAAATGTCACCCCACTAGTGTATAAGAATTAGTTGTTTTAATTTAGTATAATAAAATGATGTGACACATTTAAAATGTTTGACTTTATTAGAATTTTCAATTTATTCTACAGTTTTACTTTACCAAATATATTTTTAAAGTAAAAGTAAAAGTAATTAAAAAGCGATGTGAAAAATACTGTTATTTTTTACTGTGAAAAAACAGAAGTACATAATCTTTTATATATCTGTATAATTTACATTTGCATTTTCTATTTTTTGTTTTTTAAAATTGTTATACATTTGTTAACTTTTTTATTTACAGTATTTGTTTACATTATTTTTATTGTTTTATTGCATATATTAAATAATTATATATATTTATACTATTATTTCCTTATCATCATCATCATAAAATTCTTTATTCAGTTAACAACAACTATAAAAGAGTACAGTAAACATTGCATAAAATCATAATTATGTAACACATGTGCATAAAATACAAATAATTTAAAAATTGCATAACAATAAAAACAGATAAAAAAGTACCCTGTATGCAGCAATACCATGATTATTCGGGCCTTGATCAACTGGACATCAGTGCTGCTCAAAAAACCAAGAAACAGCGAATAAAACATGTTCATTAGGGAGCATCTACAGATACACAAGAGCAGGGCATACTTGAGTGAAGTTCAGGGATTTCAACAGTGGAACTAAAAACTGCTTTCTGGGCCTACTCAAATAGTTGCAGAACATTACAAAGTTTAAACTGCGCTGCGGGGACCTAATGTTAGTACCCTAGGGCAACCTGTGACCCGGTTGACCCCAGCCACTAGGTGAAGCCAGGAGATGGTGTAACAAGTTAAATCTGAACCTGGTCAATAAAAATGGTCAATAAAAATCTATCTTGCATATTGGATACCTGCACTAAGTAATGCTTCACACCATGAACGGTCTTTAAAAGCATTTGTCCCCTCACCGAGTGTTTCAGCAACTCAACCTGCTCTCTGGTTGACAGAGCCTGCTCAAGAAACAACAACTTTACTCTTTTAAATTCTCAGGGTGACAGTGAGTGGGGATCAGAGTATATATCAGTTCTCCGTAGAGAGGTGAAAGCTGCCTTCACATAAGCTATCCAGGGGAGTCAATGCACAAAGTGAAGGGACAGACAGTCCAAGAGAATTAGTTTGTTGAGCTTTAGATCCCCCCCTGGTCCAGATCTTAATCCAAGACAGCATTGGTCTAAGGGCAACTGTGTCAGCTAGATGACTTGTTCCAAGCTCCTCATGGACTGAAAAGGCTGGGCTACTTTGCGGGACCAGCACAAGTCATCTTAAGTATTGATTTTCTGCTGCCTGGATTTTACCAATCTTCGCATACCCCCAGACCTCGCTTCAATATTGGATCTGGGACACAAATTTGGCCTGGCAAATCTTTAGTAGGAGAAGCGGTGATCAAGAACCCAACCTGCATGTGAAGCTAGCCACTGACTCAGTGGTTTTAACAAGATCGGATCTACTTCCTTCAATCCGGGGTTACCAGCTATTCTTCACATCAAATGGTATTCTAGGTAGGGAAAGGCTGGAACTTTTCCCAGGGTGTGGTTGGCCACTTTAAAGGTCTTAGTAGTGGTGGGCCGTGGGCCAACAACCATGACATAAGATTTAGTGAAATGTACTGCCAGACTCAGACTCCCCATAAAGGCAATAAATCTATCCAGAAGTATCTGAGTCCCCTGGCCGTACCCGCCATGAGAACTGCATTATCAGCGTATAACAGTACCGGAAGCGGTCTCACTCCTACCATTGGACAGTCTGCCTGAGTTGAAAGGAGAGCTCACTCAAGCCGATTAACATATTGGGTGAACAGAAATGGCCCAAGGATGCACCCCTGCCGGACACCCCGGCTAGTGGGAAAGGACCGAGTAAGGGTAGCACCTTGCAAAAAGCGCACAACGCAGAAGTGTCAGAATGTATGTCGGCTAAAAGGGCCATTATGGTCAGGTCCACCACTAGTGCAAAAAGCAGATCCCACATTTTTGCATGGTTAACTCTGCCAAATGTGGTTGGGATTCGGGTGGAGGATTCGGGCAAGGCTACACAGTATTTATTAATAAATAAATAGAGATTCAAACATTGGTCAGATGTGAACCTGCCAGGCCTGAAGCCATAGTGGACATCAGACAGGATCTCATTAGCATCTGACCACACCATCAGCCTGTTAAGGATTATCCTCCTAAGGACCTTCACTACCAGATCTATCTATGAAATGGGGTGGTAACCCTGGGAGTTGTCCTTATCCCCCTTCTTGAGCACGGGCACAATCACCGCCGTAGACCGCAAGGTCAGTGCCCCTGCCCACGCAAGCACGTTCAACAGTTGGGCCAGAAGGATGACCATAAAATTCAACATCAGCCCAAAACCAGACCAGGGGATCCCATCAGGGCCCGGGCCTTGTTGCGTTTTAAAGCACGACTGCCCTGGGTAATTTAGTCTAGTGCAAAAACTGCAGAAACACTCCCTGCTCTGCTTCTACCCTGACTTCCCCCTCCCCCACCTCCTTAAAGTTATAAACCCATCAAAGTGATGAACCTGTTGTGAAATATGGCGGCAAATTGCTGGTATAGACCCTCCAGAAAACAGAGCCTATTGGGTGCCCTCCAAAAAAAAGAGCTATCTCCGCACTCACTCACCTAGCTTAGCTCCTCTCGGGCTATTTCCCACAATATCGATTTGCGGTAGGCATGGGCCTGCTTGTATGCCTGCCTACTGACTGCAACAAAGCTCCTGTCTCTAGGACCTCCTTCAGAGCTGCCTTCAATTGTCGAAGGCTCCTTGAACAGTTTCCCCTTTGGGTCTAGTGAGCCTGAATGAGTCACCTGTGCTGACAATAAATCTAGTACTTTATGGGCAATATCCTCCAAAGACTGCAAAACATCAATCTCCGTGGCATCTGCTTCCGGAAAGTGGAGATCTCCTGCACACAACCAGTGAAGAGGGAGGCTTTGAAAAACATCTGGTCCACTTGAGTCCATTTAAGTCTTTTGGTTTACTGAAGAAGGCAAATTCCTATATGATCCCCGCCCTTGCGCTAATAACAGCAATGATCCCCTCAATAGCTAGGGACACTGGATTGTGCTCACAGAACAGGCTATGACTATGAGTGATGTTAAAATCGGAATTGTGCAGAAAAGGGAGAGCGGAAAGAAAAATTAGGTCAATAGTTGACGTGCATCCCTCCCCTTAAATGTTGGAAAATGTGTGGCTTGGGAAAGTTACCTAGTTTTTCCAAGGCAAACATGGGATTATTGGAGTCTAAAATACGTCCAAGCTCAAAACCATCCGTGGAGTGTGTGAAATTGAACTCCGCCAACAACATGCATTTGGGTTTGAGACATCAGGCACTGAAGGGCTTTCACAAAAGTAGCAGTTAAAATCAATCCCTAACATTAACATTTCCCTCCTGGTGCCAAACTCTGTCAGGGAATTCAGAGCCATATTTAGACTAAGAAGGCTGGAAACCCCATCAGGCCCAGCCCTGGCATTATATAAGTTAACCAGTACTATCGGGGTGTTACCCGGCACCGATATCTTTAGCCTCTTCAGCGTCTGTGCTTCCCAAAACAAATCCAAGACATGCCCACTCATTTCCAGTGCTACAAAGCCCTCCCTAGCCCTTCCTACCACTGAGGGCACTGCGGGGGAAAAATGGGTCTTGTAGCCTCCCAAAACAAGGTGTTTTCCTCCTTTCCTGATTCATGAAGGCAAATAATCTGATAAGATTGAACAAACTGCACTCAGTTGAAATCAGTGAACTTAGTTGATAACTACTATGAGAACCCTGCGTCGGCCATACCTGGTACCTAGGAGGACAGAAGACCTTCTCAGGCTTATAAAAGAACCCCAGAGGGAGAGCTACAATGTCAGGTGGATCAAGAAACCTGAGTGGGGATGAGGCAGCCAGAACGTGTGCTACGATGGAGGGTTTATTAAAATTTACTACTGCATAGTCCTCCATCTATCTCTTGCTGTGCACACCCACCCAGCTGGCTCTACAAACCATGACAATTGAGTTAGAGATCCCCAAACCAACATGGGAGTGTTGTGTTTTAACTTCTGAAAAGATTTGGGTGTGGGATTGGTTGTGGGTGGGACATTCCACAGAACCACAACACATGGTGTTGCCTCTGGGGGCAGATTGAGCATAGCCCGATGTCCACTGGTGAGAAGAACCTGGGGCACAAGAGCAGACCACAGCTCTGGGAACAAATTATGTTTGGTGGTTCAGGGGAGCATTGTAAGGGCCCTTAAAGGGCTTAGTGACACTCGCTAGGGCACCTGAAACAACATGGGGCATACTGGTACTACAAATTGGGGCAGAAACAGTGAGATTTACCAACTCTGGTGAAATATGCTGCCCCGTCTTCTAAACCCTCCTGGGATTTATGTGAGCCAAGATTTATAAAACTCAGGACTCAATTTGGGTTAACCTGGGCATGATTGGGTCAAGTTTGGCATTTAAAACTGTATTAAACTCTTATAATAAATCCTTAATAGGGGAATCGCCCCCCAAAGGGCAGGGTAAATTGGGGTCGGTCTGGGCAGCCGCAATTGCTAGGGGCTCCTCTGACTTGCAGCTGCCCCCATCTCCATATTTGCACCTTGGGCTGACAGTATGGCTTAACGATGTTGGTTCCTGGTCAGGGTCCACAGCAACCCCCCTTGGGGGCACACCTCTGCCCCCAGAGTGCCTCCCCTGTCCCCCCCAGGTCACTCAGATCACCCGATTCACTCAACCCCTCCATCTTCCTGGGTGCCTCGGCACAATGGGGGAGCAGAGAGAGGTTGGGGAGGGCTATCCCTGGACTAAGACAGCCTTTCTGGCACCTCTATTTCTTTTTAGACCCCCACTCGATAGTAGAGACTCCAAGGGCAGTGTGCGGTGACAGTACCATGATGGCAGGCACTTTACACCTCTCAGGCCACTCAATCCCCTACAAAAACAATTACCAAAAAAACGAATAAAACCCTGATACAAAAACCTATGCAACAGGCATGGTGCCCCAACTACACAGTCAACGAGTCCTCCTACACAATATAGGCCAAATCACCGGGTTCAAACCCAGAATAGTATCACTGCAGGTCATTACCAATTACCCTGAGGATGCAGTCCAGTCACAACCCCAAGTGTTGTGGACAATTAAGGTAAATTTGTCTTGACCACCTCGTCGCCAAATTTATATTGCATCCAAGGAAAACAAAGTAGGGGGCGTGGCTAAGCACGCAATGGAGGCAGACGTCCTAGGGTAGAGCTCCGGCCTGAGCTCCCCTTCCCTAGGCCATTACCCCGCTCCATTAACTTGCCGCCAGCTGAAAATTCAAGCGAAGCATCACTAAACCACTGGCCGCCACCCTGCTGAATCTGGGACTGCTCGGAGGCTTCCGACCGCACCGTAGTCTCCAGGGGCGACACGGCCGTACACCTAACTGCCGGGCCGGCGGGCGCGCCTAAGCAGGGTCGGGGCTTTTGCCGGCGGGCTGGGCCCCGGGGCGCGGCCTGGTGCGAGGGGTGACCGCGGCTGGCCGGGGGCGCAGCACTCGGCCGTGATGCTCGCTACTGCGAAGAATACCCGGACACTGGCACGATCATCTGGCTGCCAATCACCCCGGGTGCCTCGGCCTCTGGATCGCTTGAGCCCCGGGACAGGGTGCTCACCAGGCGCAGTGGGCAGCGGAAGCTCTGCCGGCAGAGGCGCCTACGAGAGGCCGAGGATTAAACCAGCCGACTGGGCCCAGAGACATGGCCTAAAAGATAGGGTGCCCGCTTTTGGCTGCCGGCGCCGCATATTTGGAGGGGGGCAGTTGCTGTGACCTGGAACTGCCCCGAATCTGGACCCCGCACTGAACTGGTCCCCCAGCCCTGGAAGCCACGCGCTCCACCGAAGCTGGGCCCTGTGCGAGGCGATGACCCGGGACACTCATTACTGGTCACCGTGGAACGAAGCCACTGGCTGTTGAGGACAGAGATGGGAAGCAGATGTGGTGCAGTCCAAGGGGCACTTAAGTGGGGACACCATTGACGACGCGCCCTGTGGCCGCCCTGGAGTGCTGACTTTGGCCCACTGATCGCACATAAGCCGCCATAGCTGGGACCCACTGAACGGAACCGAGTGACTCCCCGGCCGACTCTGGGTACAGGTGAAACAACCCCCCCATTCCTGATTCTTAGCAGGCTGGAGATGAGAGGCTGAGGAGAGGCGTGACCGCCGATTCAGGTGCAACATATCTTCTCACGTGGCCCTTCACTTCTGCAGCCCTAGCTCCCCACTGACGCCCCGCAGACCGCTGGACATTGTTGTCACGAGCGCAAGCCCTACTCTCGCTATTCTGCTCATGTCTGGGGGCACTAGGGCATGGACTGGCACTGGAGGTGCACAACTGAAGGAGAAGATGAACAAGTCCACGAACCCTGCGGATGCCGACCAGATGGCAGCCAAGCTCGACACCATGCTGGCTGCCATGGAAAGGTTGGAGGAATCTGTCCAGCTCACTCACACCTCCCTGGAGACTAAAATAGACAGTGTCACAATCGATCTTACCCACCTGCGAGCTGATCATAAAAAAATTGGCGGAACGCACCACGGCATTGAAGGGTGCCAAGGCAGAGATTGAGCCTCGGGTCACCCAGACCGACAAGCAGGTGCAGGATCTTCTTAATAGGGTCGAATTCCTGGAGGACCGTACAGAAGACGTGGAAGGGCGGGCACGGAGAAATAACGTGAGAATCGTGGGTGTGCCGGAGCGATGGGAAGGGAAGGAGCCTGCGATGCGTATGGAGGACCCTACTACCTGAGGGCGCGCATTGCCTTACTTTGTTGTGGAACGGGCACACCGCGTGCCGACGAGACCGCTTCCCACAGGATCCAACCCCAGACCGCTGCTCCTTCGGATCCTGAATTATCGCGACCGCGATTCCATTTTGCGCGAAACAAGCCTGACTACACCATTCAGGTTCAGCGCCAGAGGCACTCCTTCCTTGCCGTGAAGCCATGAAGCAACGCCTGCGCCAGCTAGACCTTAAGTATTCCCTCCTATTCCCCACTAGACTGAGAGTGGTAGCGCAGGATAAAACACATTTATTCACCAACCCGGAGGAGGTTGAAGCCTGGCTGGACAGCGGAACAGAGACGGTGCCCCGGCGAACGTCGGGCCTTCCGGCACACGGCGCATTCGTGGACCTCGACAGCGCCGCAGGGGCGGGTCTTCATCGGCCCATGAGGCATGGGCGGCAGCGGGCACTGGCCCACCTGTGGAACTCATACGCCACGAACAACAGGATGCCCTTCGCATGGTGACGGAACTCATATGCTTTCCCCTACGGACACGGCTCCGGATGCCACTGTCCCCCACATGGCAATGACCCCGCCCCCCCTTTAGCTAGGAGGGCTTGATGCTCATAGCCCATGATCATGTTGCACCCCTGCCACCCAACCCCCACACCACCTTTCCACTGGAATCAAGGATAAACGTCCATGGACACATACAGACGCAACGCTTGCTTCCTTACACCTTTGCATTTTCTCAGATTTTTTTCCTTTTGCTGTTTCCTTTCTCCTCTTAGTTTTCATGGCCTTCCTGTCTTCTTTTGTTGTTTTTTAACACTATGTTCCCCCATTGCCTGACATATTCTCCCTTCCCGATACGGACGTATTGCTTTATAGGGAGGAGGCTCCTCAACGAACATAACATGCCCCCTTGAGAATGTTGGTTTACTTCTTCTCTCTTTCCTCACTTTGCCTTACCGCACGCGATGTATGACCAATGTCCCAAAGAACATTATTATGCTTATGATCATCTTTGTAAATTTATGGGATGGTTTGTTGCATTTATTGATTATTACATTGGCATGTACTGTGACTTTGCTCTGAAAAACTAATAAAAGATATTAAAAAAAAAATCCAAGGAAAACAAAGTAGGACATAGTATAAAAAAGGAGATTTATTCTTTAGTAAAAGTACAGCACTCAGATCCAACAGAGTGTTTCTTCTTTCAGCTCCAACTTCCAACTGACTGCTTGAAGCTTAACATTCCATAACTGCTAGACAATGCAGCAGTCAAAAGATGCATTCCTTTCTAAACTATAATAGAAGAAGAATCCTATCTAAGGTACAACAAACGCTTGAAATAAGTACAATAAACAAATTAATATTAATGAAACAAGTACAATAAATAATTAATATTAAATCACAGAATATAACACTTTGCCCTGGACTCAGCATGTTAAGCTGAAATAGGAGACAAAACCTTAACTTGCATCTGAGACCCAGGAGTACTCTGGAACAAGTTTAGTCAGTCTGAGCAGCAACAAAACACCAGCAAAAATGAGAAACCGGCAAGGGACTGGCCCCACCCTGCCTCTTCCTGGTGTTGATGGGCACAGGACGGGTCCGCCCGTGGTCCAGTATTCGACCAGGCACAACCCACATGCGTCCCGCACTGTGGGGTGGGGTAATGGCGCTGATACAGTGTGGTGGAACTCCTCCCCCTTGCCACAGGTGAAGCACTTCCTGGCACACTGGATTGTGGGGCTTAGAGTCCCCAAACAAAGCAACAGACATCCTGTGCTGTGAGACGGTAATGGCGTGATGTATCACAGTGGGTGGCTCTTCCCCCTTGCCATAGGTGAAGCGCCTCCTACCTCACTTGATTCTGGGGCTTGGAGTACCCAAATGAAGCAACAGTTCGTGCTGCGGGGTGGTAATGGCGCAGATATTGCGTAGTGGGGGGCTCCTTCCCCTTACCACAGGTGAAGCGCTTCCTGGCACACTGGATTCTGGGGCTCAGCGTCCCCAAATGAAGCAACAAACTATTATTTAATTTATAATTTACAATGTTGTAAAGATTTTTACAACAATGTTTGACAAGTTCAACATTTTAACAATTGTATTACAAATGTTAACATATATTAAACACCAAGGGGCCGATTACGTTGGTGGTCGGACTGCAACCAAAGTCTCATCTGTTGCTTTCCGACCACCATCTACTGCTGTGGTCCATTGCAATGCATTAAGATGCGTGCTGTCAGAGGCAGCAGACGGAGGGACCGTCCAACGCTTTGGTGCATCAGAAAATACCATAACCCCCTTATGACGGCCCAGCCAGGCTCGGCTCCGCCATTGGGATTATGATGGTAATTTGCGAGAGCCTTTTCATGTCGGCTTTCTGACATGGAAAGGCTGTCGGAAAGTGTTTTTGGGGGCCCTTTGCAATGGGAAGTAGGGGGCACCATACCTCCCTGCACTGTGTGGCAGTGCAGGGATGTGGAGAAGTGTGGCTCAGGGGTTAGAGGCGGCAGACCCGGAAGCTGAGATTGGCCCTGGACCAGGGTTCAATTCCCCGCCTCGGCGGGTCTTGGGCTCAAAAATTCCACGGACTCGATAATTCTCGCTCTGGTGCCTTCTCAACTCAGGGGTTCACACTCTGCGACTCTGGGCAATAGCTTGCTTAATCTCCACAATGGCCCCTCGCGGCGGGATGCCTGGCTTTCACCTTGTGGATACCCTGCCGGGTTTATCTCACAGGGGAATACCAGGACGGGTTCCCTAAGCAAGCGCCGGGAAACCCTTTGTGGGTAGCTGTGCGCTATATAAGCTCAAATACATTTACATTTACAGGGATGTCTGAAAACATACATTTTTAATGGAAACTTGTGCTGTGGGCCTTTTCCGCCTGTCGCACAAGCTTCCATTGAAAAGTACTGCAGGAGGAACCGCCGGCCTGAGGTCGGGTGGTACCCAATCCGCAACAATATCGGTATCGTAATTAGGCCCTCTATTTCCCATCAATTGCTATGGGGGATAGCCTTTTTAAAAAAATAATTTAGTTTCATTTGGCAGCCATTTTGCTGTGTTATTTTAGGTCATTATTCCAGGAACCAGGTCGCGGTTAGGTCCTGCTGTTCGTCAGTACAGGTAAGTCCTTTTTAAATGATTTTTTAAGTGTTTTGAAGGCAGGGGGGGTTTGGATGCATGTTTCAAAGTTGTGTTAGTGTTGATTAAATGTGTTTTGGACATTTAGATGTGTTTTTGTGGTTTTGCATTTTTTTTAAATGTGATGTAAATGTAAGGGTGTTTTATGTTACATTATGTGATGTTATGTTTATTTTGATGATTTAATTGTTGTGTGTTTGCATATTTGGGACTGTGATCTATTATGCGGTTGGGTGTTTAATGTTTGTTTTACAGTTTTTTCTTCCCGAACGATTTCTGTGGAACTTTTTTTTTACGGAAAACTCTATTATAAACCAATGGTTTTTACTTAGATTATCTTTTTCAGGGTTTCCAGGAGCGGGTCTTTTTTTTTAAATGCCTTTTTCAGGTGTTTTATGGATTTTGGATTGCTTCGAGGGATTTCGATCGGATTGTTCATATGTTTTCTATTTTTTTGGGGGGCTTTTTGGTCTCAGTTTTTTCTTTTTTGTGGGATCCTATTTTTTATTTTGACGGTATGGAAAAAGATCTGCAGCTACAAAACTGTAAGTTTTATTTTTGACTCATTTTGTGTGCATGGGAAATGTGATATATTGTTATGTTATAAGTATGCTAATATTATGTGCAATTGCTTTGAATGTGTGGTGTATTTATTGTATTTATTTGATTTTTTATGTTGGTTGGTGGAATATTGTTTTTTAAAAAAAATTATATTTATTATATGTATTTTACTATATTATTATTTATTATAATTATTATTATTATTTATATGGCGCAACAAATCATCTCCGAAGGGAACTCTCGGCGCCTGGGAAGCAGACAACATACATAGAGAGTGCTCAATCAAAACAGCCAGGTTTCGAGGCGCTTCTTAAATTGTGCCAAATTGGGACATGCTCGTAGATCCTTTGGCAGACTATTCCAGTGGGCGGGGGTTAGATAAGAGAATGCACACCCTCCTATCTTGGCTTTCCTGATTCTACAGCACAAAGCAGATTTTGACGGCTAGATCTCAGGTGGTGCCCAGGAATATTCCTTTCCAGTTTTTTAGTTAAATATGCCGGTCCCAGTCCCTGCAAAGATTTGAATACCAAACATAGGAGTTTAAAGACTGATCTTTTCCTAATAGGAAGCCAATGCAGTTATCGCAACAGCGGTAATGATGATGTTTGTGCGGGCTTGTTAAGGGCAAGGCACGCTGTTGTATTCTGAACGACTTGCAGCCTTGATAACAGATCTTCTCTAATCCCTACCAGTAGAGAGTTCCCATAATCTAGTCTACTAACTAGCAGCGCCTGAATGAGGACTTTTCTGGTATAGAGGGGAATCCACTGGAAGACTTTTCTCAGCATGCGCATCATACCAAAGCACTTGCCAGAGATGGTTTTTACATGCTCCTCCATGGAGAGTCTGTTATCGATCACGATACCCAAATTCTTAGCATATTTTATGGGAATGGGTGCTTCCTCCAGTTCGACAGGTCACCACGCCATAGTCTATAACTCTTCAGCTTTCCCAAACAGCAGAATCTCTGTTTTATTGGAGTTCAACTTTAGGAATTTGTTGCTCAACCATGTGGCTATTTTTAACATGCGGTACAAAAGGGGGTGGTGATGGACGGAGCATCTGAATCAATCAAACACTCACACCCAGTCAAAAGATCTGGGTTTAATCTATCACCGCTCTTTAGCCCACTCTGCCACCCCAGTTCAGACATGGCTATATGCAAATCAGTCTGACCCTGTGCCTCATGGGAACAGTCCAGCCCGAACTGCCAAGCCATGTCTTCCCTGGACCGGAAACAAGCTTCCGAGGACCGGTTTCTGGCATTCCAGCCGTCTTCAGCCCCGCTTGCTGGACTGTTCCCATGAGGCACAGGGTCAAGGCTGATTTGCATATAGCCATTGTCTGACCTAGGGTGGTGTGGAGTGCAAAACAACAATGGATTTAGGCCCAGATCCTTGTACTGGGGTGAATGTAAGACATTGTTCGGCATTCTGTCCATCAACTGTGTTTTTTGCAATTTTCACCCCGAGTGGGCTGGGTATGCTCAGACGTGAGTCCCAGGGTCTCCACATCACTGGAGTCAAGCTATCCAGGCTGAAGAAGGCTGATAGCCAGAAACCGGTCATTGGATGCTTGTATCCGGTCTAGGAAAGACATGGCTTGGTAGTTCGGGCTGGACTGTTCCCATGAGGCACAGGGTCAAGGCTGCTTTACATATAGCCATTGCTGACATAGGGTGGTGTGGAGTGCAAAAAAGCGATGGATTTAGGCCCAGATCCTTGTAGCGGGGTGAATGTAAGACATTGTTCTGCATTCTGTCCATCAACTGTTTTTTTTGCTATTTTTAACATGCAGCTCTTAAATGTTTCTCTGGTCACAGTGGGGTCCTTTTCTATGGGAACTATCACCTCGGTGTCGTCCGCATAAGAGATCATTTGGAACCCGCAAGGTCTGATTATGGGGGTCAGAGAAGACACAAAGATATTGAACAAGGTGGGACGAAGCCCTGTGGTACCCCCTTATCCACTGTTGTAGTCTGTGACACAAATGTGTCCAATTGTACACATTGTGTTCTGTCGGTCAGAAAGCTATGCATCCATTTTAATGCTGAATCTCTGACACCAATCTCTTGCAGCTTACCCAAGTGGAATCTGTGAGAGATGGTGTCAAAGGCTAACAACAGATCCAAAAGGAGTAACATCGTAGGAGTTCCCTCGTCCAGCAACATCCTTATCGAGTCTGTTACCTCCATCAGAGCAGACTCAGTGCTGAAGCCTGACTGTGAAGGATCGAGCTGGTTATTTTGTTCCAGATAACTCAAAAGTTGTTGATTAAACAAGGTTTCCTTAATTTTTGAACAACAATGGAGAAGAGAAAAAGACCTATAGTTTTGTAGGCCTAACGGGTCCGCCAGTGCTTTCTTAAGCAGTGGTTTGATGTAAGCCTTCTTCCATTTTGAAGGAAACAAAGCTGTGGCTAATGATAAATTGCAAACTTCCATAATTGGGTTAGACAAGGCCAGTGCCAGATCTGAGATGATGTAAGGGGGGACCACATCTAGTGGAGAGCCTGACTTTGTGTGTACCAACAAAGCACGCACTTGCTCTGAGGTGATAGCTGAGAAATGTCTCTAGACTGGGGGAGAGAGGATCTTCAGGGGAGGTTTTAGTATCTGGGCCACCTCTTCCGGTTCAAATGATTTATACATTTTGTCGATATTCTGTTTAAAATATGTGGCTAAATCATCACATAGTCCCTGTGTGGGAGGAAGGGAGGAGTTGTTGGCTCTGGGATTGGTGAACTCCTTAAGAATCTTAAAGAGCTCTTTAGAGGAGTTGTTTGCTTCGGCAATTCGCATACCCAGATGTGATCTCCTGGCCATATTACAATTCTTTAGATATGTTCTATGTGCTGATTTATATGCCAGTTTGTCCTCCTTCAATTTTGATTTCCTCCACATCCGCTCTGTAATTCTACACTTGTTTTTTTCTGCCTTCAGGCTTTCTGAGTACCACAGGGCTGTGGCAGCCCTGTCCCTAACTCTAACTGAGTGTGTGTGTATACCCCTGCACACTGTGGGAGACAAGCCAGGGTGCCTGCCACACAGTGCATGGTTGTACAGGGGGTCCCTTAGGTATCCCCTCTGCCCCCAACCGGAGGTCTCAGGATGAAGGGGCCTAGCCCCAAAGTCACTTTCCGACAGCCTTTTCATGTCGGACAGGCCGATTCGGAAAGGCTGTTGGAAACTAACATCGTAATCGCTTGGTCAGAAACGTACGAAGCAGGTCCGACCAACATAGATTCTCTGAGAGCCAGTCGGAACCGATTCAGAAAGGCCGTGCGGTTTCCAATCTGACCGCGAACATGGTAATTGGTCGGGTGGATTGGAAACCAACACGGTCTAGGAGAATCCAACTGTCAGGAGTAGGCTTTCCACCTGACATCGTAATCAGACCATAAGTGTCTGAGAACACAAAAAGACCTCAAAGAGGGGGTAAGATTATGTTCACCCATTTAACTGGTGCTTGGTGAACACAACCGTTTATCCACATGATTTGTGGGTGAGTGATATGTGCAGGGATGCGGGAGTTGGTTGATGTAAGAGGCCTGCCAGTGGTCACTGGCCAATGATTCTCAAAAGTAAATAAATGAACAGCCTGGGTCATTATTGCGCCCCCAAACGTAGGGAAAGCAGACCATCAAGGGTCACAAACAAAGGAAGACTACACTTAGGAATGATTGCTGTAGTATTTGTTGCATATTTTTTGCGTCTTCTTCAGCCCTGGAGCATGCAAATAAAGTACAGCAAAACCAGAGCTCCGTTTCAGACTTCTTTATTGTCCAACATTCATTCACACACTGCATATCTCATAGCTCCTGTGAAGAATCCATCCAGAACCACAAGGGTCCTAGTGCGTGCAGCATCAATATGCTACATCTCCCCCTTTGCTAATAAAGAGTGGCAGGCATCATTAAATCATATCTCTTCAATAAGTCGTTGAGGCACTAGAACTGGTCTGCCGGCTCGGGTGATCTGAGGTGATTGTGTGCCCCTCTGATCAAATAACGGTAGCACAGGTTCCGGCGCTTCAGCCGGACCTGCAGTTGGGGTCGACTCACACGTGATTTCAGAACTCAACACATATCGAGGTAGGTGTTTAAAGTGTGATGTGTCCCGAGTGATGGTCCTTCCAGGATGTTGTGCTATCAAACTGTGTCTCTTACACTCTACCACCTGTGAAGGCTCAGCTGTAAAAGGAGTGTCAATTTTCTTTTTCTGTTGCTGTTTAACCAGTATCCAGTCTCCTTTGTCGCAGACTGTTTCCTGGGTGTGTCTGCACTGATCTGCATACATTTTTCTTCTGCTTTTCTGAGTCACGTCCGTATTGCAAACTTTGTCAGCATTTACTGACTGGTCTGATGTCCATTGAGGTTGTTTTGTTCTGATGGCAAATAGCAAAGTGGCTGGACTTTCACTAGTTGTTGAGTGAGGAGTTGATCAATAGGTTTGGTTCTGATTAATTACTTCCACTGATGCTCGTTGAAGTACCCTTATGAGGCTACCCATAAATCTTTCATATACACCATTGACTTGAGGCTAGAAAGGTGAACTCTTTTGGTGTTTGATGTTGAGTCGAATTAGAAATCATTTGAACTCTTTGCTATTGAAAGATGGGCCATTATCCAATTTAAGGATCTCGGGATACCCCTCACACTGCAAAGATGTTATCAAACTGCTATATGACTTTGTCATGGCTTGTCGATGATAGGTCTTCTACCAATGGAAAACGTGAATATTCCTCAATGACTACCATGGGATTGGTGTCCAGAGACCCAAAGAGATTTCCTAGAGGCCCAAAGAAATCAACTGCAACTCTCTCAAAGGTATGAGCAGGACGGTCAGCGCAAGCAGTTCCAAATGCGGCCCACTTTCAACTCTTTCTGAACTCACTCATTTAGTTGAGGGAACCACACTCTATCTCTTAAGGCTCTTTTGGTGGCTACAATACCACAATATCCTTCATGGGCCAGCTCAATGACTTGCTGCCTTAGGCTCTTAGGTATGACAATTTTAGAGAAGTTCAATATTATGCCTTCTTGTGTGACTGTTAGTTCATCCTGTATATTTTTTAACTTTTGGAATTCTATGTCAACAGCAAGGGGCTGTGTACTTTTTCTCCATGATTGCGTTGAAATGAGGTCTTTGATAATAATAACATCTCTGTCCGTATTGGTGGCAGCAATGATTTGTTCCACAGATAGAGCCGCTAGCATGTTGGATTTTAGGATGAAGTTGAGATATTCTTCAGCTGTCCTGGATGTCGAACTGTGACATTGTTGTGACACGCGTGAGAAGTATTCTGCTGGGTTTTTGATCCTTCCCCGGTTTGTGTACAATCTCATAGTCGTACCCTTGCAGCCTTAACCTCTTCTTGATGCAAGAGAGCATCTTGGCCTTCTGGTTTCCAATAATAGGGAGCAGCGCCTGGTGGTCCGTGATGACAGTAAATCATTTTTCCAAAGAGGAATACATGAAAATGTTTGCAGGACCACACCACCGCTAGACTATCCTTCTCTGGCTGAGAGTAGGCATGCTCTCTCTCAGATAGACTTTGACTGGCATAAGCCACATTGTGTCTCTGGGCATCTGGATGTCTGTTGTATTGAGCAATGACTGCCTCCAGTCCTACTGGGCTCACATCTACCGGGATTTTGGTATGTAACTTGGCCTCAAAGTAGGCCATTTTGTTTGCAATCTCAATCGCATGCTTTATTTATTTAAAACTTTGATCGCATTCAAGAGATCACTGGAGTGGGACATTTCACTTTTTTAAGTCTCTCAATGGGGCGCTCACTGTAGAAAAATCAAAAATGTATCTTAAGCAGTAACTGGCCATACGCAAAAAGCATTGCAGCATGGTAATATCATGGGGGGTGCAGTGGGTGGCAGGGCTGGTTCTGTAGTCATTCCCCCTTCAGAGAATATGTGCCCAAAAAATTCAAGTTTGGTTTTCTGAAACTCACACTTTACTGCATTCAGAGTGAGACCTGCATCAGCAAGTTGTTGACACACTTGAGTAAGGGCTTTCTCATGTTCTTTTTGTGTCCTTTATTTTTGTCCTTCCAAAAACCAGTATGTTGTCACTATAATTGAAAGCCTGTGTAACAGGGTGTATTACTCGGCGAATAACATCTTGAAACATCGCAGCAGCTGAAGACATTTCAAAACTCAGTCTCTTGTATCTGAACCAACCAACAGGAGTCAAAAAAGGTAGTAATGTACCTGTAGTTCTCTACTAGCTCTAATTGATGGTATCCTTTATGCAGGTCAGGACGGGAGAGGACTTTGGCTTTGTATAGTTGTTATCATGCCCGCTATATGGGGACCAGGTTGTGTCTCACTCTTTATTGCTTTATTTGCCTGGTGCATATCAACACAAATTCACAATGTTCTGCTATTGTCCTTTTTGGTGCAACAACTAATGGCAAAGCCCATGGTGAGCAAAGAAAACACTCACCCGTAACTTGGTGAATGCTGGCCCGGAGGTAAAGTGTAATACTGAAAAAATGATCGTCGAACGTCGGGATCTGTAAAACAGATATTCTCTGTAAAAAATGCTACCAATAACGGTGCAGTGTAGTTCCTATATTTCCAATAGACTCTGCGCATTGGAATAATATATCCAATAGATTAGACGTAGGACGGAGGTCGACTAGGTCTCATTCAAATATACTAAACTTAATAGTGAGTGCCAGCTAGCTCAGAGGTCACTAAAAACTTTCTCGAATTCACAAGAATGGATTAGTTTCTGACAACCGCATAAACATGACAACTTTGTTTCCCAAGAATAAGAAATATATCTCTAGAGTCGCGGAAACAATAGATAAATATTTCACTCAGTCAATCATGCATGCTTCATTTCAACAGGGTTTGTAGAGAAATAGAGAGACGGGTGTTTGCAATAAAAAGGTTTATTGAACTGTGGTAAATATTTGATTTACCGTCCTAATTTCTATGCAGGTAAGTACTTAATCAATAATAACTCAATCGGAAAGAAAGAGGCAGAGTCCGTGGTGTTAGAGTTCTCAGGGGTTTTATTCCTTAAAAAGGAATGGTCAGACCGGATATCATGTTCCTACCACCACTGGGGTGTAGGAAGGGATAGAGCAATATTTTATTGACAATACATAGCTTATATACTTAAGTCACATTATAGAAACCAATACAGTAGGCGTAACAGCTGAGAGAAACAAGATAAAACACACACGTGGTAGTGATACGTAATTAAGGCGTGAACTAGGCGTGAACATAGAGGTGTGTGCTAGAAACGTCACAGGTAGGTGTCACAAGTGGGTGGCAACAAAGCAGAATCTTGTAATGTCAGCAGAAATCTGAGGCCTGGATGCGCGCGCAGCTGCATGACGTGTGATTGACGTGAAACTGGAGGGTGCAGGGGACTTGACATTTACACTGGCGGAAAGAGACAGAAGTCTGGCATGTCAGATCAACTCGTACTTCTATCATATCTGATATCTGATGTTTGGGAACCATATTATCTAGAAGGAAAAGGTCTCTGGGGCAGAAGCTATTCTATACTGACTGTGAGTGCGTGTATAAGCGCCTAAGTGTCTACATGAGAATGCGAGGGGCATGGGCCTACCATGGTAACAGAGGCTATGAATTACTTGCACGGAGACAGTGAGGCCGGGCCCTTTGCTCTGCAGCTGGGGGGATGTTTACTTAAACTAGTAGGCAGGAATGCATTTTCGAGGAGCGGAACAGATAATTCGAAGGTTGAATACAGTCTTGGCAGGCAGCAGGCTGAGCTAAGCGCCGTGAGCCGCACAGGGAGTAAGGCAGAGGTCACGGGTACAGAGACAGCCTGGGCTGAGGCTTTCGGAGTCAGAAAGCAGGAAAAAAGGCTTGATGGCAGAATTCAGGGCCTACTTCGCCAAAGCTGAAAAACGTGTAAAGTACACCACAAAAAGACGTTGGCATAGCATACTTAGGAACGGAGTATTCAACCCATTCAGGGTGGGTCTGAAAGAGGACATGTTAACGTTGGACGCAAATGTATTTGCGTCTTCATAGCTGGCACAGGAGGGAAGTTACATGCACTTTAAGCTGGTACATGGAGACGGTGGGGTACACGTTAGGGAACATTACTTGACCATAAAATTTATATTTCCTCATTCCCTCCTTGTTCCCTACGGACCCTTCATGATATATCGATCCTCATGAATCGATCAGTCTGTTCTTGTAACATCATTTGTTCTTCTTTCTTCCTTTCACGTTTTGAGAGAAAACTGGAATGTTCAATGCACGATGTGGCACACAGTCCACAAATCGCTGGCCCACACTGTAGGCACAGGCAGCAACTGAATACTATGACAAGGGCAATGCCTAGGAAGGATAGGATCTTCCATCCCCAAGCGGTTAACGTTGTCCAGAACCAACCGGACCAAGTCCAGGTGCCTGGATTCTGATGTATCTGATTTGCAATTTTATGAAGACGTGTAATAGCTTGGTATACCGTTGGCGCGTTTTCTGGAATGAAAACACAGCAACTTGACCCGATGACCTTACAAGCTCCGCCTCTATCTGCCAAGATGACGTCAATAACAAGACGATTCTGAAGAACAACAACCCGCATGGCGGACTGCTCCTCTGTTAAGTTACCTAGGGCGGAGGCAGTTTCATTCACTACTGCTTCAAGTGTTCTAGTTAATCTGCGTATTAGTTTACTATTTTGGACGGGACCTGTGAAGAAAAAGAATCCTTTATTGAAATCTGTGTATTGCTCCCATGCCGTTTCAGTGTAGTCGACAATCGGGAGATCTCTTCGGAGTCTATTCTTTACTAGATTTGTATTTCTGTGATAATCAGGAGGGGCTAGAAAAACAGGTGGCAGAAGGAATGCAATATAACAGGTACCATCCCAATCTGGAGGCAAGCGGATATATGCGGTATGGCCACAAACAAAGTAGGAATGACGGGTAGCTCTAAAGGAAGATTTGCCTTGGTCACTGAATTCGACCACAGTAGTACATTTGCTATGACCTAAGTGTACTGAACCCTTCTTACTGACACATAAATCACCAGTGACTGGTAATACTGACATAGCAGGGAGAACTGGTGCAGCTTCGGATTCAACAGTAAGAATCATAAGGTTAATTGTATAATTACCTAATCCATATACTTCATTTTCTAGATCAGTTCCTATTCTAATGGGAAGTCCCTTCTTGTCAGGGTAACAGGCATTAAGCAGAACTAAGTTCAAGTTTCCCCAAACCCAGCTCCCTTTGAAAACAGCGACATCAGGATCTAAGGAATTAATTATTCTAAACCATGCACCACAGGAGCCATTGTGAGTGAACGGGTACGGAAAGAGGGGCAGAACTCCCTTGTATTTCTGGTAGGGAGGGAGTCGGCCACATATCCAACAGTTTGTAGCGTTGTTAGTCTGATGGGAGTGATGTAACATACTAATGAATGTGTTGTTGCGCAGCGCAAGTCTGTAAGAAAGTTCGTGGGGAGGTAATTCACTAAAAGAATGTTCGGCAGTGACATTGTAAGCAGATTGTTCACGCTTGAAAATAGGGTAGTATATGGGAAGCAATATACTCGCAACAATAATCAGAAGACTTAGAAAAAACATAACCAATAACGTCACTATACAGTGACTGCGCAGTGATTTGCAATATGTACGTTTCTTGAGTTGTCTCTCTCTCTCTCTATCTCGATCTAGGGCATACATGTCAGAAACTATTTAACCGATTCACCTAGGGGAGGACTTAAACAATTAAACTGTCTGACTTGCTAGAATGAAGTTTAATGCGGTACTCCTCTTGGGGAGTTTTCTCTTGTTTCGGAACTTTAAAGTCACAAGGTTCGATGCAGTCTTTGGAGGGGGTGGACGAGTCTGTTTCTGGCATCAGTTCGTTACATTTTTTTATATGACTCGTATGGATCCACCCCTTTCGGCCTTCCACTTTGATAGCGGTCCGTGTTGTAAGAAGGACGGTCTTCGGCTCTTTCCAGCGGGGCTCCAGCGGACTTTTCCTGTCGAAGTTCCTAATTAGGACCGTGTCACCGGGACGGACATCATGCGGCTTTACATCAGTGTTGTCAGGGAAGGCTGCGGCAACCTGTGAACGACATGATTGGAGTGCAGACATCAAGGAGGCAAGGTAATCTGTCAGCATATTACAATCAACATCGGTAATTTTCTTAGGTATGGGCGTCCCCCACATATTCGGTGGTCTGCCAAAGACCACTTCATACGGAGATAGTCCTGATCTCGAATGGGCGACCATTCTCATATAGAACAATGCAACTGGCAGGGCGACTATCCAGTCGACCCCTTTCTCTTTACAAACTTTAGCAAGGCGGGTCTTTAGTGTCTGGTTATGCCTTTCTACAAGGCCAGCGGCTTCGGGATGTCGGACACAATGGAATCTCCACTGATATCCTAGCAGCAAGGAAACCTGTTTCATGAGTTCGGATGAGAATGGCTGTCCGTTATCTGAGTACACGACACGAGGCAAGCCGTATCGTGGGAAGAATTCTCGAACCAGCTGCCTGGCAGTGGTCGGAGCAGTGTAATCTGGGACTGGATATGCTTCGGTCCAACGGGAAAGTGCACAAACAATTACGAGGACATATTTGAATCCTCGACAACGGTCCATCTGGATATAATCCATCTGGAGGACTTCAAAAGGGTGATCGGGAGTATGAAATCCACCTTGCTCTACAGGGACGCTTTTACCTGGATTGAACTGACAACAGATCATGCAAGTACGCACTTTCTGTTTTGCTGCTGCTCGTAAGTGTTTGTTATACCAGAGATTCTGTAAACTGTCTAACATCGCTTTCTCTCCTAGATGTGCTGGACTATGTGCTGTATTGATTATGACTTGAACCATAGAGTCGGGGAGAAACCATGTAGATTTTCCCTTTGTCATCCAACCTTGATCTGTCTGGATCCCTCCTAGTTCAGTCCATTTCTTTATTTCATCTGTAGTAGCATGTGTCTGAATATCGATTACATCTAGTGTGGGATCCCTGACTGTCATACAATGTGTCGGTACTATTGTCTTTGTCACGTCAGTTGTCTGGGTGTGAGTCAATGCTGTATGTTTTGCTGTCTGGTCTGCCAGGTCGTTACCCTGGGAAACAGAATCTGTAACTTTAGTATGTGCTTTACACTTCATGACGGATATGCCTGAAGGCAGATGTATTGCTTCTAACAGTGCTTGAATGAGGGGACCGTGTTGGATCTTGGCACCGTGAGAGGTCAAGAAACCTCGTTCTTGCCATAACATTCCGAAGTCGTGTACAACTCCGAACGCATAACGGGAATCAGTGTATATGTTAACATTTCTGTTCTCGGCTAGTATACAGGCTCGGGTCAGAGCAATAAGCTCTGCCGCTTGAGCGGACAGCGTGTCAATACGATATGTTTCTTTAACTTCAGTTTCAGTGGTTACTGCATACGCGGCCACTAATTCTCCTGTACTTGTTCTCATACATGAACCATCCACGTAAAGTGTCAGGTCTGGATTTGTCAATGGAACATCGGTTAAGTCTCGTCGGGGCTTTGTTACTGCATTAATGATCTCTATACAATCATGCGGGGCTGGATCTGTCATAATTGAAGGTAACAATGTTGCGGGGTTTAGAATGCTGCAGCGTCTGATTTCTATGTGTGGCTGGAATAGTGTTAATTCATAACCTGTCAGTCGTGCTATAGTCAAGTGTTGAGTCTGAGTTCTGTTTAAAAGAACCTCTACGGAATGTGGAACTTGTACTGTTAATTGATGTCCTAAAACAATTGAGTCGCTCTGTCTGATTGCTAGTGCTGTTGCTGCTACTGACTTTAAGCACGCAGGGAGTGCCTGGGCTACTGAATCCAATGTACTTGAAAAATAAGCGCAAGGCTTATGTGATCCTGCTTGGTCTTGAGTGAGGACAGACAATGCTGTACCATCACGTTCTGTAACAAAAAGTGTAAAAGGTTTGCTGTAACATGGTGTCGCTAAAACTGGTGCTTGGCATAAAGCTTTCTTTAATTCCTCAAAGGCTTGTGTGTGTTCCTGAGTCCAAGGAAGGACAGTCGAAGTCGCTGCCTCCTGTGTTGTCAACTGAATGAGTGGTTTAGCTAGAAATGCATACTGAGGAATCCATTGTCTGCAGTACGAGGTGAGGCCTATAAAGGCCCGCACTTCCTTTTGTGTCTGGGGTTGCGGCATATTTACAATTAACTGGATGCGATCAGGAGTGAGCTGTCTCCCCACTTTAGACAGCAAGTGACCCAAGTACACAACTTGCTGAACACAGAATTGTAGCTTCGAAGGAGACACCTTGTGTCCCTTGTCGGCCAGAAAATGTAAAACTGTCAGTGATGCTTGTTCACATTCGGGCTCACTTCGTGCGGTGATCAGCAGATCATCGACGTATTGCAGTAAAGCGGTGTTAACTGGCATTTGAATACAATCTAGTTGTCTTTTCAGTGCTTGACTATAGATGCTGGGGCTTTCTGTGAATCCTTGAGGTGCGCGTGAAAATTTGAAACTTCGTCCATTTAAACTGAATCCGAAGAGGTATTGGCTCTCTGGGTCAATAGGCACACTGAAGAAGGCGTTCTTGAGGTCAATTACAGTAAAGAACGTTGCTTCAGAATCAATAGCAGTCAATAGGGATGAGATGTCGGGAACCACAGGGTACTGTGGTACAATGCATTTATTCAGTTCTCGTAAATCAATCACCAGCCGATATACTGGCGGTGCATTGGGATCAGTACGTTTAAGAATCGGAATGATAGGGGAATTACAGATATTGGAGTCGGTCTCTACTACCACTCCTTGGGCAATGAGCTCTTCAATGATTTCCAGTAAAGCCACTACAGCATCGGGTGGTAACTTGTATTGTCTGATTCGGGGTAAAACAACACCTTGTTTCAGTGTAACACGGTATGGTGTAATGTGCATGCAGCCTACATCGGTTGGGCCTTGTGCCCACAGGTGATCCGGTACATTTTTCAATCTGACATCAAACTCTCGTAATACATAGTGACCCTTGAAATCTCGCAGAAAGAGTCTAACTCCCTCCGGAGAACAACATATCACTGCTCCTAGAGCCTTCAATGTTTTGATACCTAACAGATTTTCTGGACATGATTTTGTAAGTAATAAGTCTGTAACACGTGATAATGGACCCACAGCCAGGGGGACTGGTTCTGATACCTCATTTACAATAGGCTGTCCTGAAAAACCAAGGGAAACATTCTGTGAGCCTGAGAGGGGTGCCCCTGGGACTTCGTCATGGCTGATTGTTGGCGGCTTGCCCCTGTGTCAATTAAAACTTTCTGTCTTTTCCCAATACTTGACTGTGTACATAAGGACCCTCTTGATCTACAGGAATATCAATAAGAGGCAAGCCAAACTCCCTCTCTAGGCTGTTTCATGTGTATCGTGGATAATCGGGGTAAGCAGATTGGGCATACTGGTACATCTGTTGTGAAACTTGCTGAGTCGCGGCAATGGGCTGTGGCTGTGGTACCGCTACCGTCTGTGCTGTATGTGATGAAACATGCGTAGGCTGTGTATTCTGTGAAGTCTGTTGCTGGACCTGGTCTTGTCTAGGTGGACGCGGTCTTTCTTTAGTTTTACCTGTTGATATATTATGTTTCAAGACTGGGTATTCATGTACGTAGTGACCTCGCTGCTTGCAGTAGTTGCATGTCCCTTTAACGGGAGCTGCTGAATTCTGGGTCTGGGTCGTACCCTTTCTCTGGCCGTCGGCTGGAACCGACTGGGCCACTAACATTTTCATTTTCGTGTCTTTCATACGTTTCTGTTCATGATCCTGTTCTTCTCTAATTCTGTTCTGATGGTATTGTAACATCTGTAACATCTGGGATGGCGTATTTGCCTGCCATGTACTCTCAACCTTGTATACACGAGTTTTAACTGCTGCCAGGGAATTCTCGACTAACTTTGATACAAAAAGGTGCGGGTACGATTCGCTACTTGGTTTAAGGCCGCTATTAATAAGGAAACATTTCTCGAATCTTGAATAGAAGTCACTAGTATCTTCATCGTGTTTCTGTTTACAGGCTGAGATAGCGTCCCAGTCTTCCTTTCTAGTTGTCAGTAATCTTGGCAGAACCTGTACTATCAAACCTGGTAATGCTTTAGTTTTCTCCCCAAGGCCTAGCCCTGGGGTACGAAGTTTTTCCTCGTCTTCTATTTCTGCCCATACAATCTTTTTGTCTCCCACCTCCCATTCTCGTTCCTTAAGTTTCTCGTAGATGCCGGTGGGCAGCAGTACCTTTAACATTTTCATGATATCTGCATATGTGTAATCTCCCATCAGTAACATGTCTTTAAGTTCTCTGTGAAAACCTGCAGGGTCTTTATCATGACAGGGTACTAGTTTCTTCATTTCCAATAGTTCTAACTTGGTCAGAGGTGTGTGTACATACACACGTTTCAAGGTATTATCGGTACCCATAACTGGATGTACTTCTCGTAAGGGGTTCTGACTTTCAATGCCATGCAGACGCTCCATATGGTACATTTTTCTTTCTGGGGGCGGAGCGGGAACATATTCGGAGCTTAAGAAAGTGTTGTATCTGTGCCGTTGTTCTAGAATTATTTGTATTTACTTGGTACTTAGACCTCTCCATCTATCCATGAGTAGTGCTTCTAATGTATCGTGTAAGGGACCTGGATCAGAATGTTGGTTTCTGTATAACGTGAGGAGGTGCTGAATCATGTATACACCTGCTAATTTCTGCTCGTCTGGGGATAGGTTCAGGAATGTCTGCGCTACTGTGTCATCATTGTATATGTTCGGATTGTCAGCCCATAGTACTGCTGACCGGGCTAGTTCTTGTTCGTCCATAGAATTGAGTACATGGTACCCCATTCGTTCTCGAAGCATTTTATCAGTCTCTTGGAACTGATGTTCAGGAGAATTCGGTTTTGATATGCCAGAGAGAAAAACTCTCTTGCTTTCTGGACGAATGCCTTTCCTAAGGTAAGTTCCCTTACCTACATACGCTATCGTATCTGTAGTCTTTTCTGGTTCTTCAGGTTCTTCCTCCTCCTCGGAGGAAGCTTTTTCTTTCTCTTTTTCGTGTATTTCTATCACTGCTTTTCTTATTTTCCTGTACATACTGGCTATGCAACCCCCTTTATCATGTTTTCCTTCGGATATATTTTGGCCCCACTTGTTGAGTCCCTCTAATTCATCCTGTTCTGTCTCAGGCCTGTCTCGTTCTCTTATTAAACAATTTA
The DNA here is from genome assembly GCF_964263255.1 of Lissotriton vulgaris. Lineage (NCBI taxonomy): Eukaryota > Metazoa > Chordata > Amphibia > Caudata > Salamandridae > Lissotriton > Lissotriton vulgaris. Next base: position 1,965,765,895 of record NC_141687.1, read on the forward strand.
TGAAAAAACGTAGTATATATGCTTGAGTGTCAACTTTCTGATGTGCCATGGCCTCCTTAATACTTTCAGGGTCTTCCCCAGTCTGGACAAAATGATATATTCTATCTAGGTGCTCTTTCATTCCTGAGAATAGTATTAGGTAATCTGTAGCTTGTCGTAAGCGTAGCGATGCTATCAACATTCTATCGTCTTTGCCAGGTACTGGATCATATCTGCAAACTGAAAGCGGTCCTTTGAGTCTGTCGAGACGGGGTGATTGGGGCGTAAGGTGGTTCTGCATGTCCCTAAGGTGTAATCTGTGTGTTGCTGGCGGGGTCTGGTAACCCCCGGTCGCCCCTCCTGAGGCAGAGGCTTGGGCATTATCCCTCTGTGGAGTCTATATGTGTACTTGAACTTGTCTTTTAGTAGGATCAGGTAGAAGCGGATTTGGTATATTAATTTTAGGTGCGGGAAGTGGTGGAGGTGGAGGAACGATGGGCTGTCGAACGGGTAAACCTGGTTGCGGTAATGGCGGGATATGGTCTGGAGGCGGGTTGCCATCTCCGTCACCGTCAGTAGGCGGGACGTGGGCATGTGGATTGGTGTAAGCGGGTGCTACATCGTTTAGATAGGAATTCAGAAATATGTCTTTAGTAGTCTTGTGAGTTACTTTAGTTGGGACCAATGGTGGTGGCAGATTTTTCGGTATTTCTGAAGTGGCTTCAGGCGAACCCTCGGCCACAAGATACATGCCATTTACGAGATTGTTTCGTGCGCGGTCTACTTGTTCTGATTTTACTCGGATCCCTTCAGTAACTAATTCGTTTTCTCGGACTTTATCCGGTGCTTCTCTAAGTCTGTCTTCTCTACGGAGTGCTTTTTCAGCACGTTTATGTGATTCCTTACGCCAAAATTCTATGGCGTCTTTCTGGGATTGTCTGGCTTTCTTTTTCCATAGTGCTTCTTCTACCTTCATGATGCACTCGGCATCCCATGTTCCGGTAACAGGCCATCTGTGTCTCTCGTCTAGATGCTTAGTATAATCGGCCCATAAATCTAGATACAATATGGCATCTAAGCCATGTTTCTGATACATGAAATTTCCAGGAGTGTCCCTAGGGGGGATAGGAATTTCTTCCTCTAGTATCCCTTTCCTAGTTCCTATCTGCTTTAACTTATTGAAAAACGGCATCTTGTTTACTTAGTACTGAATGCTCAATCCTTGCTACTCAACTCTGAACACAGCTAGTTACACGAAAACAAAATAATGCACATTAAAAACAGTCACTCATACCACGACATTAATCACATGAAAGACATTTGAGACATATATGACTACCCCCCTATACTGGATGTACTGCTAAACAGCACAGATACACTGCTAAGAACAGTGCAAGAACTCGAATAACTGATATACTGCTAAACAGTACAGATACACTGTCTAAAACAGTGCAGACCGAATTTGTGTACCCAAACCCGTCTTTACCGGATACATAATAATGCACCCGTCTAGATACGTCCCAGCAATGGTACTCACCGGGAAGCACGGAAACAGAAGGCCTCGGAAAACTCGACTGGACTGGACCGGACTCGACTCGACTCGACACGTGGATACTTCGGAAACTGGTGGGCCTCTTGACACCTCGGACCTTGCTTCTTTCGGCTAGGCTCTGGTCGGGATCCTCCGCACTCCTCACCCGCCTCGTCTGGGTGCTGATCGCAGTCTTCGTCACCTCTGTGGGCCAGAGGGAGATACAGGAAATCCTGCCAGTACGCGTAGTTCCGTCTAACTGATGGCAGGGGACAGAGCTTGCAACGCACCAACCGGCGCGTGGGGTGGGGGAGGGGTCCCTGTTCGGGCGCCAGAATAATGTTGTAAATATTTGATTTACCGTCCTAATTTCTATGCAGGTAAGTACTTAATCAATAATAACTCAATCGGAAAGAAAGAGGCAGAGTCCGTGGTGTTAGAGTTCTCAGGGGTTTTATTCCTTAAAAAGGAATGGTCAGACCGGATATCATGTTCCTACCACCACTGGGGTGTAGGAAGGGATAGAGCAATATTTTATTGACAATACATAGCTTATATACTTAAGTCACATTATAGAAACCAATACAGTAGGCGTAACAGCTGAGAGAAACAAGATAAAACACACACGTGGTAGTGATATGTAATTAAGGCGTGAACTAGGCGTGAACATAGAGGTGTGTGCTAGAAACGTCACAGGTAGGTGTCACAAGTGGGTGGCAACAAAGCAGAATCTTGTAATGTCAGCAGAAATCTGAGGCCTGGATGCGCGCGCAGCTGCATGACGTGTGATTGACGTGAAACTGGAGGGTGCAGGGGACTTGACATTTACACTGGCGGAAAGAGACAGAAGTCTGGCATGTCAGATCAACTCGTACTTCTATCATATCTGATATCTGATGTTTGGGAACCATATTATCTAGAAGGAAAAGGTCTCTGGGGCAGAAGCTATTCTATACTGACTGTGAGTGCGTGTATAAGCGCCTAAGTGTCTACATGAGAATGCGAGGGGCATGGGCCTACCATGGTAACAGAGGCTATGAATTACTTGCACGGAGACAGTGAGGCCGGGCCCTTTGCTCTGCAGCTGGGGGGATGTTTACTTAAACTAGTAGGCAGGAATGCATTTTCGAGGAGCGGAACAGATAATTCGAAGGCTGAATACAGTCTTGGCAGGCAGCAGGCTGAGCTAAGCGCCGTGAGCCGCACAGGGAGTAAGGCAGAGGTCACGGGTACAGAGACAGCCTGGGCTGAGGCTTTCGGAGTCAGAAAGCAGGAAAAAAGGCTTGATGGCAGAATTCAGGGCCTACTTCGCCAAAGCTGAAAAACGTGGAAAGTACACCACAAAAAGACGTTGGCATAGCATACTTAGGAACGGAGTATTCAACCCATTCAGGGTGGGTCTGAAAGAGGACATGTTAACGTTGGACGCAAATGTATTTGCGTCTTCATAGCTGGCACAGGAGGGAAGTTACATGCACTTTAAGCTGGTACATGGAGACGGTGGGGTACACGTTAGGGAACATTACTTGACCATAAAATTTATATTTCCTCAGAACAGTCTTCTTTCTCATACAAGAGAAGTGAACTGCTACAATCGTTAAGCAGACTGCAAAGTATAATGCGTGCAGCGAGAATAGTATTATAAAATAATACTGTAAAAGCATTGTATGGTTTCTAAGCCATATAGAAATACATACATAAATAACATTGACTAAAAATACTCAACTGGTGCTTCTAAATGCACCTACCCCAATGTACCTAACCTAAGTCTAGTAAGCGTGAAGAAGTAAGTATTGTGTAGCATAGGTTTAGTTGTTTTTGCGAAGAATCTACCAAAGGTTTCTCTTGGTTCTAATCAGCTCCATACCTTGGTTTAGAATGAAGGAGGTCTGGTATCTCTGTCTCGGGACTCGTTTTCCCAACTCCCCACAACAACGGGGAAACAGAATGTGCTCCAATATGCAAACGGATGCTGCTTACCTCTCGACATTATACGGGATCGTATAACGCCATGGAGAACCGTTGTCAGCTGAACCATGTGGAGTCACCAGCGTGCTCCGTGGAAATACTAAAGAAAATGAAAAGACAACTGAACTCTGAGATCCGATGTGAGGCCATCTTGAATCACAAAAGGATAGTGAGAAAGTGGACTAAGCGCTAGCCATTGGTCCAGGGTATGTGGTAAAAATTATATTCCGTCATTATGGAAATGGAGAGGAGAGTTGAAAATAAAGATATAAATATATTTCGAAAGGCCTATGTGCCTTACATAACGTTAGAAAACGATGCTAGAAGCCCAAAAAAAAGGAGGAACAAAAGAATCATTACCAGGGGGCAGGAAAGAACCTGGCCCTGCTGTAGTGTAGTTCCTAGTTTCCCACTAGGCCCTGCGCATTGGAATAACATAAACAGTAGTATCAACGTGGAACTGCGTATATTCCAGGCCTTCACTGACTATGCTAAACTTAATTGGGTGTGTTACCAACTAGCTCAGAGGTCACTGGAAACTTTCTTCTCTGCATAGGAAGTGATCAGCTTCCCTGGCACAGACAAGAAGGGATTCAGTTTTCCAACAACCGTGCAACATGACAACTTTGCTCCTCAGATCAAGAGTCAATCTCTAGGGTCGTGTGAAACAATAGACAGGTATTTCACTCAGTCAGTTTAGTGCAGTTTACTTTCACGAGATGTAGAGAATAGAGAGACGGGCGTTTGTCAATAAAGGGTTAACATTTATTGAACAGTCTTTCTTCTCGTACAAGAGAAATGTATTGCCACAGTTGCAAGACTTGTTATTATAAAAAGTACGTACAGTAAGATAAGGATTGCGAAATAGAACTGTAAAAGCATTGATATGGTTTCTTAGCCATAGAATGGTTTAAAAGTAATAAAACATATATACATTCATATATACATTAGGCTAAAATACTCAACTGGTGCTTCTAACTACGCCTACCCCAGTGTGCCTGACCTAAGCCTAACACGTGGAAGGGGAGTAAGTAAGTAGCTTTAAGTTAAGTTGGTTTTGCCAAGGTTTGCTTCAAGAATTCTCGTCTAAGGGTTTAGTCAACACCATACCTCTGAATAGAATGATGGAAGTCTGGTATTTCCTTCAGGGGGCACTCGATATCCCAGTCACCCGCGAGGGCAGACTAGAAACGCTGGAGCTGGATTTCTCTGCAGGAGAAAGGCAGCGGCTCTCTTCTCAGCACGTCGGGAGGAGGAGGCAGGGGACAGCGTCCGCGGCAGCTTGAATCTGCTAGGCTCTTCGCAGAGGGACGGCTGTTCAGCTCCTAAGCGTACTGCACCATCGTTCGCGCTTTAGCAGCGATAATAGTCTCAGTAGCTTCACCACCGAGGGACAGCAGCAGCAGCGTACTGCCTGCAGCAGCAATGGGATGCACAACAGGGTGCACGGCAGCATACAACAGCACGACAGCTTATTGCTTAAGGCAACGTTGGTAATATTTATACCTGACAGGTGCCGGGTTTGACGCAAGTTTGCTGGACATAAGACGTCAATTAAAGATGTCACTAGGAAGTGATAGTTATCAGTTGCTCATTAGAGTTCCATTACTAATCAAAACACAGCAAGCGGGGATTTCCAGGTTTGCTGAGTTTTTATCTTGTTGAAGAACTCGGAGTGTTAATCTAGGAATATCAGATAGTGACTTCTGCTCTGTCATTGCACTAATTGGTTGCAAAGGAAGTGGCAGAGAACTATGCTGGAATGTGGCTCTGTTCGTGTGAGGCCAGAGATGACTTTTCTGAAAATCGCACTTGAACGGTTATGCCAATATAGGGAATAAATGGATTTATAGCCGAATAGGGGCATAAGGTCGCAGTATCGATCAGGAACCTAGATAAACACGCAACATCCACTCCACGTTTTCATGTCCATCAAATTACTAAAACTAGAGCAATTAGATGCATGTGTAACATTGCCCACCCCAAAATACATAAATGCATTCGAAATAGGCGTATATTGTAATACGTGAAATTTAGGTACTGTACGTTTTTGAAGCATAGAAATCATTCAAAAGTTATTGCATATGAAATCAATGAACGATTATGCAGAAAGAATTACACATGAAGTATCTCTGACAGAAGAAGGGCGAGATAAATCATCACATATAAATGCATTGCAATAACATGTGCTAGAGGCTTATGTAAGTTTGTTATGTCTCTAGATGTATTTTAGAAATAGAAGTTTGAAGCTTCTGTTCTCTAAGAATAGTTTTTACCTTAAGCAAAGAATTGTTCGTGCCAAAAAAAATGTCAATATTAAAAAAAAATTGTCCAATTCAAAAGAATTAATGCTTGAACGGGGAAATAGAGTTCCAACGCTTTTAGCAGTTTTTGTTGATCAAAACTGAAGGCCGAATTCAGAGTTCATGGGAACGCTGTGTGTCGGAAAGCTTCTACAAAGTTATTGTTTCTGTACGGGTGAGAACATCGTATCAGACAGGCTCTCAAAGAATTGGTCTACAAAATCAGGTGACAGTTCAACCAAATTCGATAGCGCTGTAACTTGGCAGGTGTGAGAATGATTGCTGTCATCGTAGTCAGGAGCAGCAATGCTCACAGAAGGCCGTACCTGGGTGATGTTGCTTTTGTCACTCGCTCCACTGTTACCACCTAGTCGTAGTACAGGTGTCTCAACGAATGCTGTCATCAGGATTGGTAGCCGCTGGGGACAACACAATGCGTGAGCCGTTATTGGACTGAGCAAAGTATCGACGTCCATTAGTACTGCTGATGGAAGTGAAAGACAGATGTCCAACATGCATTCATCGCCGCAAAGCATACATCTTAGTACCGGTAAGATACAGTCCTGCCATTTAGGTCTGAATGAAAGGAACCAGGTCATGTTTAGATCTCTCAGCCTGGCCAATCCGAGGACGTTAGTTATCCTGTCCCGGTAGCGCATTGCTAGGATTGTCTCTTCCATTCCCATGGGAGCTATGTCTGAGCTTTGGCTTGCCATAACGAAGCAGGATGGTCAAAAATAAAATCCCTGCTACAAGTCCCAAAAATAATGGTATGCCGCCAAAAACAGAGTGTACAAAATTAGGAACGATTCCCAAAATTGCTTGAAAAGGTGTTAGCAGTCCCGTAAAAATCGTCTTAAATATGCCTGGGATGCTCATGGCACTAGACATGTTAAGAAGTTGGCTCAACATTTCTACGAAATGCACGGGGCAATTTGTTGATAAAAGGTCATGAACTTCAGTAGCTGTCCTTGCAACTAAAAGATCATACGTCTCTTTTGATGACGTTATAGGCACTGTTGTCTGTAAAAGTACAGATTTCATTTTGCTTAAAGTATCAATTCGTATAGAATAGAGATTCAGACGAGGCCAGATGGGAGTCACTGTGTCTGCAGGCCCACTTGGGAACAATGCTTGCATACAGCATTTGACCATGGATGTTACTCTTACTAGATAACTTTTCCCTGGCACAAGGCCACAACATCTGTGATCCGTTCTAAGAATGTAACTCCCATTTGAAAGTTGCATAAAGAAGGGCTCTATCTGAGTTGCAGGTGTGACTAGCTGGTGGCATGAAAGGTTGTTTGAATTTCCATCACATGCTCCGTGTAAATTAATACCTTGACACAAAAGTATACTGCTTAGTGAATGTTTACAGTTCTCACCACTAAGAAATACATTTTTGTCGCTGTCACTATAGCAAGAATGTGTGTATGGTAATTTCCATTCAGATTTTACATATCCTTTACCCAATTGTTCATACTGGCCAGTAGGTATGTATTCAAGGCACTTTTTAAATCGGAAAGTTGTTATCGGAATAGTGATAATTCCGTGTATTATCCATTCAATGACAGGACTCTCTGACATTGTCAATGGTAATCTCTCAAGTTTTTCGATGCTCGGGATTGTATAGTCTGCTCCTTTCTGTGCCAAACTGATCTGTTTATCAGTAAGGTTAAAAATGGAAAATAATGACGTTGTGTTGATTAAACGCCAAGGCACATAGCCTGAACGAAGATTTTGCAGCGTCCAGCCCAATTCTATAATAGAGCGTAATTGAGACTGGCCATGTTGTAACATTAGCAAGTCTCTGTCTATCACATCAAAGGCAGAGGATACAATATTGTCCAACGAATATATTCTGGAAGACAGAGTCATTAACCCATTGTCTACTACAGAAAGTGATTTCTCCAAATTAATACAACCAATTTCTCGTATTTTTTCAGCAGTTTCAATTTGTTTGACTTTCCAAGCCTCGTTGTAAGCAGCATAGATACTGGTCGCTATGAAACGCTTTTTGCGCTGTTTGCGTGGTCCAAGAATGAAATCACGCAAATCAGCACCATCTTTTAGTAAAGACAAGTGTTGCTTAATTTCAGCCAGTGTGGATGTTGTTAGCCATTCAAGGCAGAGTTTCCCTACACTGTATGTTGTTATTATCCCTGGATGTTGTCTCTGGGAATATCTCGAGTCTAATCTGGTCATTTTTAACCCCTGTGTTTTATTCAGGAATCTATCTTGACAGCTGTTTGTGTCTGTAGGCCAGATTAACCACTTTTTCCAATCAGGATGTGTTCTGTTCAAATGTAAAATTTGTGATACGTCTAATTCAATATCTGTAGTCGTATTCTCAGGTATTGGCTTTGGTATAGACGGTGTTTTAAGGTCTTTGATCTTAGCTAGGCCAAGACAGGATGTTTGGTGTATTGTGTCATTTAAAAACAACATTTGTTCTGGTATCATGCAGGTTCTAAATAGTGCTTCAATGCCTTGCACCTGCCAATCTTTTGTACCCCAAATTGTTTTCGTTTCAATATTATTTTTCCAATAATCAAAACCAAATGTCATCATTTTGTCATAAAATGCTTCTGAATATATCAATTTAGAATTTGTCAGCATTGTTTTCATTCCTGTTTTATCTAACAGTTTGTAATAAAACGTTTCTGCATCACTGGTGTTAAACCCTGAAAAGTATTTGAATTTCTCAAAAAATGCTTTAGAACTGCTTTTAGGTGGTGTAGCACAATGTTCCCATTGATTATACATAAAAACATTTCTAGGCTGTGCAGATTTATGCAAGTAATGATCACCATAGTGTGTGTAACAGAATAACTGCTCATAACTAGATGAACCTTGTAAATAATCATGATCTGTGAATCTAGCTGACATTACTAAATCAGACATCATGTCATTAATACTGTTAAAGTCCCAATCATCAGAGAATTTACTAGGTGTTACAAAGTCACTTAAGGAAACCTTTAGTTGATGAGGATACTTCAGGATTTCGACCGGACCATATATTTCATAGTCTGTTTTCTCCCATACTACCCCACCAGGTATTGGAATTGCTGTGACATTTACTGTTGACAGTTCTCTTTTCTTCACGTGGGATGATCTGTGTGGTTTCAGGACTAGGTTGATGTTCTGACTTGCTGTGTCCATTGTAATATATTTTCCCTCAACGAATTTTCCCAAACAAAGCACCATGATGAGCCAAAGCAGGAGGAAAAATACACCGAGACCAAACCAGAACTCTAGCCAAGGGGAAATAAGGTAGATTTCCTTCAGTTGATTAAAGAGTTCCGTTGCTTTTTCTTTAAAAGTCTTTTTTGTTTCTGGCATCACTTCGGGGTCGTTTTGATCTTCAGAGAAGTTGTCGAAGTTGATGAAATAACCAGAGGCAATTCTGTCAATTGATGGGATTGTTCTTTCAATCTGTCTCTCGGTAGCACTTTCTGATGCCACATCATTGTAGACTGGTGTTGTTTCTTGACGAACTGATTCAATCTGTGTCTCAAGAGGCATGAGTTCCATGGCATTATTGCATAGTCCTTCATTTTGCACTGTAGGCTGATCGAATGTGATTAGTCTTTCAGTTTGAACCTCTTGGATTGTTGCAAGTTTGGGTATTCTGTTGTTTCTTGGGAGTCCACTGGGCCTACTGTTGATTATAGGCCACGTGCTTGTGGTTTTACCAGATCGATAGACACGACTCTGTTCTCCTTTTTACCAGCAAGGGGCGGTAGCACAACTGATCTTGTTCCGGTGACTGCCAAGACAGGTACTGCTTTTCTGTAAGAAGGCCCAAATTCCTTCTTAACCTCGATCTTTTCTCTGACTAGATCCCCAATCTTTGGAATCCAGACAGGCCTTGCTGGGGCTGTTGCTGGTGGTGCCTCGTCAGTGGTATCTGGCTGTTGCTTTAACTTTATGTTGCTTAAGGATTTTCTTGTTTCATTCAGTTCCTGTAAAACAGCCAAACGATCCTTTACATCAAAGTGCGTTGTTTCTTCTTGTACCACTGACATCTGACTATCGAGGTCCTGAATACGCATTCTAATTCCGAACAATAGTTCGTATGGGCTGAAACCTTTTAGAGAATTTCTTGGCATGTTGTTAAGACTAGTCTGGACACTTATTAAATGTTTGACCCACCCAGCGCCTGAACCTAATACCTTCGCTGTTATAGATTGCTTTATGTCACGGTTTTTTCTTTCTACCACACTGTTCCCTTCGGGGTGCGACGGACAAGAATACCGCAACCTAATTCCCATGCTAGCCATGGCATCCTTATAGGCTCGAGAGCTGAAAGCAGGACCCTGGTCAGAATGGAACGTGGTAATTGCGTATGTGCCGATAAAGACTCGCAAATCTTTTATAACCGTTCTAGCGTCAGCCGAGTGCTGGGGCCACATCCATATGAACCTCGTACAGGAATCCACTGCTACCATGATATATCTATAGTTTCCGTCCCTTTGTAGGGGACCACAGTGGTCCAGGTAAACACATGCAAATGGTTTATCCGAGATAAGAAGGGGTGTCTGCGCTGGTCGTTTTACTGTTGATACTTTTATCCTTTGGCATATGTCGCATTCTAATACATACTTTTTAGTTTGTATTCTCAAGCAAGGCCACCAATATCTCTGTTTTAATAGTGATATTGTTGCGGAAACGCCAGCGTGTGCAGAAGCAAGCCCTTCGTGTGCCGCTTTGATTACTCCTAACCTGTGTTCCCTGTTTGGAATTACTCTATCCCCCACTCCAGGGATTCGAGCAAAAGGAACATTATTAGTATCTGTTAAGTACAAGTACTTTTCAGGAAAGCCTTTAGGGAGTGTTTTCTTATCATTTTTTACTGACGCACTGACAGCTTGTAGAATATCGCTGTCTATTTTTATTTGTGACCGAGTTATCGCAGCTACGGAAGCCGTTTGCACAGCTGCCTTCGCGGCTTCGTCAGCCAATGAATTCCCTGCAACGTGAACGCCATCACGTTGATGACTCAGTGTATGTATCACGTGAGTCTTTTGTAGTTCTTTCTGTAAAAGAACTACTTGTTCCCAAAGCATTTTATGCTTTATTGTGCCACCTTTTGCATCTTTGAAACCATTTTCCACCCAATTCTGCAAGTATTCATTATAAGATTGTACGCAATAAAAAGAATCGCACACTATTAGTGTGGGGAATTCGCGATCGGTATTTTCTAGCGGCATCTTAAATGCTACTAATTCAGCTCGTTGAACCGAGCAATCTCCTAGAGATTGTGTTTTAGTGACCAATGGTCTAAATTTTCCTTTGTGCCAGCGACCTTTTACAATCGTGCACGCAGCACTGTAAGCTTGCTTACCCCCAACTGCGGGTTGTGCTGATCCGTCAGTATATATAATACTTCCGTATTCTTCGAGAGGCAGGATTTCAATTGGCAGAGGACATTCATATTCATATTGTAAAAATTCCTGTGTTTTTAAGTTAGGATCAAATTCGTAGACACATGTCTGTTGCAGCAAGAGAATTAACCCACTGAATCCATCTCGGATGCAAAGCTTTAGCATTAGGAATGCTTGCTTTAGTTACCGCTTCTAACGCCGGTATAGGTGTTACGATTATTATTCGTTTACCTTGTGCTAGGGGCCTTTCTTTCGCTACAGCAGTCTGAACCGCAGTTAGAATTTTCTCCGTTGAACTGAATTTTATTTCAGCCTTTGTGTACAAATGTGATTTGTAAGCTATTGGAACCTTTTCTCCCTCATTAGAGGTTAGGTACGTGAATCCGCATCTTCCTGGGATGACTCGGATTACAAGATCACGTGTGCTGTCACGTGTACCTAATTTTGTTTTTGCTAACATGTCTGTTTGCAGTGATCTCAAAATTTCTGTGTGTTTTTGAGTCCAATTGATTTGTTTAAAATCAGGTTTAATTAGTTCGTAGAGAGGTTTAACCCTCTCTGCGTAATTTAGAATGTATGTTCTTCCGAAATTCAGAAAACCTAGAATGGATTGTAAATTCTTCAGCGTTTTTGGAGCTTGGAGTACAGCGCACTTCTCTAAGAAGTTGTCCGCTAGGCTTTTCCCTTAACTTGATAATTCGTACCCTAAAAATAGTACTGTCAGATGGGCAATTCGGGACTTTTTAAAGTTGAATTTGTAACCCTCTGCTGCGAACCCAAGTATGATGGTGTTCACTCTTTTCAAGTGAGTATCCAAGTCGTCGTCTGTGAGATAGATATCATCTACGTAAGATAATGCATCATCATCATATATTTGTAGTAACTCTGTTACCCTAGCTGAGAATAGTCCTGGGCTGTGCTTGAACCACTGTGGGAGTCGACAGAATTTTTTCTGCGACCCAAATGCAGAGAAAGCGGTCAAATATCTGCTTTCCGGTGCAATGTTTTGACAAAAGAAACCATTAGATATGTCTAATGTCGTTTTATATTTTTTCCTAACTATGTTATTCATTAGGGCTGCACTATGCGAGTTTTGTACTGCAAAAGTTTTGCAACATGTATTAAGGTGTCTGTAGTCCAAAACTAGACGATATGAATTGTCTGGTTTGGAGACAGGAAACAAAGGATTGTTCATTTGAGAGGTGCATGTTTCAATCACCCCCTGGTATTCAAGTTGATCTAAGATCTCCCTGACCTGTTTTTTAGCTTCTTGCTTTATGGGATACTGCCGTTGGGCAGTTGGTTCACTTTTTAATTGGATTTTGTGAGGAGGAGAGTCCTCATCCCATCCTACATGATTTTTATATAATGCAGGTGCCTGGGCCACTGCCCATTTCCTTGCATATGTATATTTTTTGTGAATCGGAATGTGATTCGAGAAGGCAGGCATAATCATTTCTTCGCCACGAGGGCACTCCCTGACAAACTCCGGGGGCCAATCTTTTTCAGCGAACAGAATATCATAGCCTTTTGAGAGCTTATCCCAAAATAGACCTCTTATTTTCCTAGTCTTATCACCCTCTATACGCAATGTTATTTCGTATATTTTATGGGGCTCGCTAAGTCTGGTGTCGGCAGTTTCAACCTGAATGTATTCATTTGTGTCCACTGTCTCCAGATGACTCATCAAGATCTTGCGCGCTATACTGATTTCTGCTGCACTGTCCAACATTGTCAATGCCCACTCCCCGTTTTTCAACCGTGTCCTCAGTATTCTCGGCATGGTTGATTACTCTAATACTGGCTACCTTCTTTTTAGGAAATTGTGATTTTTTACTCTGAGCAGGTTCCTTGTCTTTGGACTTGGTGTGCTCTCCTGGGTCTGACTGTCCTCTTCTTTCCGAATTCTGTGGAAAAGATCGAGAGGGACGTGTATCAATACTTTGATATCTATCAGGTTTTTTCAGATTATCCCTATTTCTAAGGTTATATATTTTCTCAGAGGGCTCCCTCTTGGGAGACTGGCGTTCTCGAGTCGGAGTTCTTTCCCTCCGTCGAGGAGACCTTCCTCTGGACTGGAAAACTTTTTCCTTGGGAGTGGATTGTTTATTTCCATCCCAGCTCTTTTTAGGAGTGTTTGAATTATTTTTTATAAATAATTTTTTAGGATGTTCGAGCAGTTGGGGCTTACTGGTTTCCCACCCAAGCTGTCTCTACCTAATTCTTCATAGCATTTTTCTATGATTTTTGCAAGCTCAACAGGATCTTCTATAACTGTTTCCTTCAACTTCTGGCGAATCGCCACAGATGCTGCTTCTCCTTTTATATTGGCTAATAATATAGCCGAGACCTGCTTGAAGTCTTTCAGTAATTTCATACCTAGATTTAAAGCGGGCTCTGGACCGTATTCATTTTGAATCTGTTTTAGCACTTCTGGTATTACCGCCATAGACGGAACACCGTGTGTTTTTGTGTAAATGGAAGCAAAGACTGTACCCCAAGTGTCGCAGTCCTCCACGTGTGGTGCGATTCCCATAGGAAGGCAGATTGTCAAGATTCTGTGTTTCTCAATAGGGGTAGTATCAGGAAATACTGCCTCTATTTGGGTGATTTTCTGTGCTAACCAGAAAGGAATTTGTTCCCGTTTTACGGGTGTTTTTCCAAGACATGACTGTATGTTCTGTGGTGTAATTTTATTAGTGTTCCCCTGATGAGGGGTCAGCTGTGGTACATTAACAGCTGGCTGGACTGTTGCAGTCCACATTACATATTGGACTAATTGACTATGTATTTTTATTAATGTTTTTAGCTGTACTAACAGCTCTTCCTTTGACATTTTTACAATGTCAGGATGTGGTGTGTAGCTGGCTAGAACCGGCCTCGTTGCTCCTGGTCTACCTAGTGGACCGAGCCTGGTAATGTGATCATTGTGTTTTAGGGCGCCATTAAACCAGAGCAGGTGCTCTTGAAATTTAAGTGGAATTTCAATCTCCTTGAAAGGAGCGTACTCTTCCGGGGGTTTCTCTATTTTGTAATAGTGAAACTCTTTTGTTGTAGCGTTTGCCGCTGGAAAGTTTATCCATGAATAGAATACCTCTGTCTGCCGATACTCGTGAGCCTCTATCACGAAAATTACTGTACCACCTTGAGGTGTCAGTCCGTTTTCTATAAGTTTTAATGTTATAGATCTTCTTAAATGTGCCGGGATGATTACTGCACCCGGTACCATATCGTCGGAATCCTGCTGAGTTGCATTTACTGCGGCCCCAGTGGTTCCGTTATTTTCTCCTGGCATTGTTAAAATGCAAGGTTTGCAGAGTAGGTCTCCAAGGAGACAAAGATTAGGTGCACAATATTTTGGAACACTGTATCCTTCAACGTTGAATAAACCAGAGCTTTACATAGGAATCTCTTCCTACTAAGGTCGGGCGGATTTTAACCTTTCACCCACTCCAGACGTCTATTGGAGTATTTACGGGAGAAAGGGGTCTGTGTGAAATATGCACGACTGAGTTACTCTAACGTCTTGCATTAGTTTATCGCCTTACCAAACGTTGGGCGCCATGTAGTGTAGTTCCTAGTTTCCCACTAGGCCCTGCGCATTGGAATAACATAAACAGTAGTATCGACGTGGAACTGCGTATATTCCAGGCCTCCACTGACTATGCTAAACTTAATTGGGTGTGTTACCAACTAGCTCAGAGGTCACTGGAAACTTTCTTCTCTGCATAGGAAGTGATCCGCTTCCCTGGCACAGACAAGAAGGGATTCAGTTTTCCAACAACCGTGCAACATGACAACTTTGCTCCTCAGATCAAGAGTCAATCTCTAGGGTCGTGTGAAACAATAGACAGGTATTTCACTCAGTCAGTTTAGTGCAGTTTACTTTCACGAGATGTAGAGAATAGAGAGACGGGCGTTTGTCAATAAAGGGTTAACATTTATTGAACAGTCTTTCTTCTCGTACAAGAGAAATGTATTGCCACAATTGCAAGACTTGTTATTATAAAAAGTACGTACAGTAAGATAAGGATTGCGAAATAGAACTGTAAAAGCATTGATATGGTTTCTTAGCCATACAATGGTTTAAAAGTAATAAAACATATATACATTCATATATACATTAGGCGAAAATACTCAACTGGTGCTTCTAACTACGCCTACCCCAGTGTGCCTGACCTAAGCCTAACACGTGGAAGGGGAGTAAGTAAGTAGCTTTAAGTTAAGTTGGTTTTGCCAAGGTTTGCTTCAAGAATTCTCATCTAAGGGTTTAGTCAACACCATACCTCTGAATAGAATGATGGAAGTCTGGTATTTCCTTCAGGGGGCACTCGATATCCCAGTCACCCGCGAGGGCAGACTAGAAACGCTGGAGCTGGATTTCTCTGCAGGAGAAAGGCAGCGGCTCTCTTCTCAGCGCGTCGGGAGGAGGAGGCGGGGGACAGCGTCCGCGGCAGCTGGAATCTGCTAGGCTCTTCGCAGAGGGACGGCTGTTCAGCTCCTAAGCGTACTGCACCATCGTTCGCGCTTTAGAAGCGATAATGGTCTCAGTAGCTTCACCACCGAGGGACAGCAGCAGCAGCGTACTGCCTGCAGCAGCAATGGGATGCACAACAGGGTGCACGGCAGCATACAACAGCACGACAGCTTATTGCTTAAGGCAACGTTGGTAATATTTATACCTGACAGGTGCCGGGTTTGACGCAAGTTTGCTGGACATAAGACGTCAATTAAAGATGTCACTAGGAAGTGATAGTTATCAGTTGCTCATTAGAGTTCCATTACTAATCAAAACACAGCAAGCGGGGATTTCCAGGTTTGCTGAGTTTTTATCTTGTTGAAGAACTCGGAGTGTTAATCTAGGAATATCAGATAGTGACTTCTGCTCTGTCATTGCACTAATTGGTTGCAAAGGAAGTGGCAGAGAACTATGCTGGAATGTAGCTCTGTTCGTGTGAGGCCAGAGATGACTTTTCTGAAAATCGCACTTGAACGGTTATGCCAATATAGGGAATAAATGGATTTATAGCCGAATAGGGGCATAAGGTCGCAGTATCGATCAGGAACCTAGATAAACACGCAACACTGCTAAATCCTAAAATTTCAGAGAGGCTAAAACTGAGAGTCAGAAAAACACAACCTGGACCGCTATGACAACAAACAGTACAGCTTCAGAACAACGAGACAAGCTGGAATAGAATGAAGTAATCTAAATGTGAAGGAACAACGGATAGGAATAGTGATTAAAAAAATAATACAGTAATATGTAAAACCAAAAAGGGAAGTAAAACAATGATAAATGAAAAACATAAAGTATTGCTGACCACCCCCATTATGAACCTATTAGAACTCTGTATTCAAGTACATGTACCAATGTAATTTGGCAAATATCATAGAAAACAACTCATATCAAGTCAGTCATTGAGACCTACTGGAATCATGGTATCTAGTGTTTGGATCAAAAAAAATTCTCTTTGAAGCAACATTTTTGTAATGTCCATACCTGGTCTTACTTTCAATTGTTCGATAATCTGAAATCATAATTGAGATATGGTTTTTTGGGCCTCAGCCCAATGGGTGGCTATACTAGACGTTGTGCTTTTAGTTCTAATTTTGCTCTTGTGCTCAGTGATGTGTAATTTAAGTTTGCGTTCTGTCTTGCCCACGTAGGCTTTCCCACATGGGCATTTAATGCAATAAATTACATGCAAAGTATTACAGTCACTCGTGTGTTTAAGATATCTAGAGAGAGAGTACCCCACTATCACCAGGGAACAGGGTACACTGACAATCAGTCAAAGAGAGGTCCCTGGGTGGACATTCATGTATGGCCTTATTAAAACTCCATACCTATATTATCTAAACACTCTACCATCGAGTTTGGAAACTCAACCAAAGAATTTAAATTTCCACACTAAAAATAGGAACGTTCACAGTCACCGGCTTCAAAAGGTTGTTGCTAGAACATCCTTTCATGTAGTAGGCGAGCGGACGAGGCAGAAGCGCGATCCTCAAAGGAAAAAGGACATATCCAGTTCACTGATGAAATTGCGTGGATATATGCCCGTCCAGGATAAGTTTTAAAAAATTTTAAGATAGACAGAAAACCCATCGAACAGAGAAGAGTGGCAGTACTATTATACACCACTGAGATAGGAGAGAAGCTCATTACCTCCGTTCTCTACACGTTACAAATAAGATCTTTATGCGGCAGGCTCGAGAGAAGTGAAAGGGCCAGGACAGACTAACAAGGAGAAGAAGAAACATACCACTACCCTATTTCTAGACCGCAGAGGAAATCTGAAATTTTCACTAGAAGTCAGGACTTGAAACTTCAAACTACGCCAACAGAGGTGTCCTGCCCTATAACCTACATGAAAGGATGTTCTAGCAACAACCTTTTGAAGCCGGTGACCCCAAAGAAACGGCAGTCCTGAGGAAGGTGCTACAATATCTATTGTTCCACGCACCGAAACGCGTCGACGCATTTGTGTTTAATGTAGAATCCAAGCTAGGTCCAGTGAACAATTGATACCTTTATAAAAGTAGTACTATTTATGTCACTTCCTTATGAACTAATGACCTTTGGATCAAATAATTGAGAGTGGTAGTAATATCATTAAGCCACATTGTACAGGGGTTCGTTGAAAATTGCTTTGTGTTTTTTATATTATAGAAATTCTTTTTACTGTAACTTTATGTACTTTTTACATGTGACTTTTGCTTCAAATGATTTTGATGTCCAATATTTGATTTAATAATCTGTGTACATATATGTAATGAATTGTGAGGATTGATTGTTTTGATTAACTGTTTTTATTATATCTTTTCAAAGATCGCCCTTTGAAATTTTAATTTGTTACTGTGTACAACTTGTTATATATTTGTATTAAAAAGACTGTGAACGTTCCTATTTTTAGTGTGGAAATTTAAATTCTTTGGTTGAGTTTCCAAACTCGATGGTAGAGTGTTTAGATAATATAGGTATGGAGTTTTAATAAGGCCATACATGAATGTCCACCCAGGGACCTCTCTTTGACTACTCGTGTGTTTAAGCCGGATCTTTTTACCTGACAAGGGATGAGTTAATGTATTGCCAATGATAACGTTGCTGCAATGTATGCAACTGTTGCATCTTTTAGTACCTAGTTGTTTTCTGCTGCTTGAGTTGTTGCTGCAGAGGATAACAATGCGTGTATATTCTTGCCTTTTGTGTAAGCAAAAAGAGGTTTTTCATGAAATAAACCATCAAAGTCCTTTTCATTTTTCAAAAGTTCCCACCGGGTATTAATAATCCTATTCACGGATTGTGATACCGTACAATATCTTGGCACATATACCAATCTTTTGTCGCTCTGCAAAGGTTGTTTTTGTAGAAGTTCTTCACTTTGTTTAGTCAAAGCCTCATTTAAACTTTCCTGTACAATGGCATCCGGATAACCGCAAGCTTGGAATCGCTGTGAATATTCTTGAAGTTTATGTGTGCTGACAGCAGGGTTAGAACAAATTCTCCTTATCCGTATAAATTGTGAGTGTGGCAGGTTTTTGATCAAACTCTTGGGATGGAAACTGGAATATGATAGGGCATTGTTCCGGTCTGTAGGTTTAATGTAAACAACTGTATCAAAATGGTTGGTAGGTGATTTGTGAATTTGTACGTCCAAAAAGTGAATTGTTTCTTTTTCTATATTGTTGGTCAGCCGGATATGAGCATTTATTTGATTCAGGGTGTTGAGCATGGTTAATAGTGTGTGTTCGGTGTCACTCTAAAGCAAGAATATGTCATCAATCTACCGGCAATGTAAGGGGATTTTCTGCCACCACGATGAATGAGACACAATGTTGTTGAATTCATATTGAGACATAAAGATATTCACGTACGCCGGGGCCCCCGAAAAACCCATGGATGTCCCGGTCAATTGTACGTAAAAGTGTTGTTGCCCTTCAAAATAACTGTTATGAAGGCAAAATGTAGGCAATTATAGAATGAACACTTTTTCCATCTTGATATGATCTGGCTGGAGGAGCGCCCATTCAACAACTTCCAATCCAGCTGAATGAGGTATAGATGTATACAACGTGGTGACATCGATGGTACACAGTAAAATTGATGAATGTGGATCAATGTTTAATTCTGAAAGTTTTTGCAGAAAATGAGTAGCATCTTTAAGGTAGGTACTCCAATTTTGAACAAAGTTTTGCAAGTAAAAATCCAGAAATTTCTCGACAGGATCATAAATGGAGCCGCACCCCCAAACGATGGGCCGAAATGGTGGGTCTTGAGCGTCTTTATGCTTTTTCGAGATCATGTAGAGTTTGGGTCTATGTGGATTCTTGGTTGTGAGAAATAGTCTAGTTTGATCATTAATCCAATTGTTCTCATGAGCTTCAAGCAATAGTTTGGTAAGCATTCCCTGTAGTTGCAACTTGTCAATGCCATGTATGTGTTGGTGGCTTCAACATGTGCGTTGATCTTGGAATGATAGTATATGATGTCCATGATAACAATTGCTCCCCCTTTGTCTGCTGGTTGCATGGTAATGGTAGAATCATTTGAAAATGTTTTGATGATGTTCCTTTCATGTTTAGTAAGGTTCTCATATTTTTTGGTCTGGAATGGTAGATTTTGAAGGTCCTTGCTGACCAAAAGTTTAAAGGTGTCTAATGTCTTGTGAGACACCGGCGGTATAAAAGTGCTTTCAGGTTTGAAAATTGCTTCATTTGGTTCTTATGCAAAAACAACAGTTAATGGACAGAATGCAGAACAATCTCATACATTCACCCCAATACAGAGATCTGGGCCTAAATCCATCAATTTATTGCACTCCACACCACCACAGTTCAGACATAGCCATATGCAAATCAGCCTTGACCCTGTGCCTCATGGGAACAGTCCAGGCTGAACTGCCAAGCCATGTCTTCCCTGGACCGGAATCAAGCATCCTTGTACAAAAAAAAGATGGATTTAGGCCCAGATCTCTGTACTGGGGTGAATGTATGACATTGTTCTGCATTCTGCCCATCAACTGTTGTTTTTACATTTGACACCCTGAGTGAGACGGGTATGCTCAGACGTGAGTCCCGTGCTCTCACACCACTGGAGTCAAGCTATCCTGGCTGATGACGGCTTATAGCCAGAAACCGGTCCTAGGATGCCTGATTCCGGTCTAGGGGAGACATGGCTTGGCAGTTCGGGCTGGACTGTTCCCATGAGGCACAGGGTCAAGGCTGATTTGCATATGGCCATGTCTGAACTGGGGTGGTGTGGATTGCAATAAAATGTTGTATTTAGCCACAGATCTCTGTACTGGGGTGAATGTATGACATTGTTCTGCATTCTGTCCATCAACTGTTGTTTTTGCATTTGTCACCCTGAGTGGGACGGGTATGCTCAGATGTGAGCACCGTGCTCTCCACAACACTGGAGTCAAGCTATCCTGGCTGATGACGGCTGATAGCCAGAAACCGGTCCTAGGATGCTTGGTTCTGGTCCTGGGAAGACATAGTTTGGCAGTTCGGGCTGGACTGTTCCAATGAGGCACAGGGTCAAGGCTGATTTGCATATGGCCATGACTGAACTGGGGTGGTGTGGAGTGCAAAAAACGATGGATTTAGGCCCAGATCTCTGTACTGGGGTGATTGTATGACATTGTTCTGCATTCTGTCCATCAACTGTTGTTTTTGCATTTGTCACCCTGAGAGGGACGGGTATGCTCAGACGGGAGTCCCGTCCTCTCCACACCACCAGAGTCAAGCTATCCTGGCTGATGACGGCTGATAGCCAGAAACCGGTCCTAGGATGCTTGATTCCAGTCCAGGGAAGACATGGCTTGGCAGTTTGGGCTGGACAGTTCCCATGAGGCACAGGGTCAAGGCTGATTTGCATATGGCCATGTCTGAACTGGGGTGGTGTGGAGTGCAAAAAAACAATGGATTTAGGCCCAGATCTTTGTACTGGGGTGAATGTATGACATTGTTCTGCATTCTGTCCATCAACTGTTGTTTTTGCATTTGTCACCCTGAGTGGGACGGGTATGCTCAGACGTGTGTCCCTTGCTCTCCACACCACCAGAGTCAAGCTATCCTGGCTGATGACGGATGATAGCAAGAAACCGGTCCTAGGATGCTTGATTCCGGTCCAGGGAAGACATGGCTTGGCAGTTCGGGCTGGACTGTTCCCATGAGGCACAGGGTCAAGGCTGATTTGCATGGCGCCATGTCTGAACTGGGGTGGTGTGGAGTGCAAAAAAACGATGGATTTAGGCCCAGTTCTCTGTACTGGGGTGAATGTATGACATTTTTCTGCATTCTGTCCATCAACTGTTGTTTTTGCATTTGTCACCCCGAGTGGGATGGGGTATGCTCAGACGTGAGTCCCATGCTCTCCACACCACTGGAGTCAAGCTATCCTGGCTGAAGACAGCTCATAGCCAGAAACCGGTCCTAGGATGCTTGATTCTGGTCCAGGAAAGACATGGCTTGGCAGTTCGGGCTGGACTGTTCCCATGAGGCACAGGGTCACAGGGCTGATTTGCATGTGGCCATGTCTGAACTGGGGTGGTTTGGAGTGCAAAAAAACGATGGATTTAGGCCCAGATCGCTGTACCGGGGTGAATGTATAACATTGTTCTGCATTCTGTCCATCAACTGTTGTTTTTGCATTTGTCACCCCGAGTGGGATGGGTATGCTCAGACGTGAGTCCCATGCTCTCCACACCACTGGAGTCAAGCTATCCTTGCTGAAGACGGCTGATAGCCAGAAACCGGTCCTAGGATGCTTGATTCTGGTCCAGGAAAGACTGACTTGGCAGTGCGGGCTGGACTGTTCCAATGAAGCACAGGGTCAAGGCTGATTTGCATATTGCCATGTCCGAACTGGGGTGGTGTGGAGTGCAAAAAAACGATGGATTTAGGCCCAGATCACTGTACTGGGGTGAATGTATGACATTGTTATGCATTCTGTCCATCAACTGTTGTTTTTGCCGTTTATTTACAGCTTGTCACTTTCAAAGTAGTACTGTACATTAAAGGGACCCTGATTTCTACATTAAGGTGTGCTCAGCTTTGTGTGTGATTAGCAGCACCTCTGCCATTTGCCCGTCATTCTATCTATAGTATTCTGTTTCTTTCTCCACATTAGGTTTGCATTTCAGTTTTCAACATTCTCTCTTTGCATCAAGGTATTTCATTACAGTATTTCACGGCTATCAGTGGCGGTTTTCTGGTCTATTTCGGTTTCTTTTCATTTTGTGCATATGGCAAGCACTTCAATCAATGCGCATTTTTGACAATGTTTACTTGTTTTTATGAACTGCACAAGGGTGTTTGTTGTCATTCACACAGGACTCTGGTTCACTTTTGCAATTTAGGAGGTGAGGCATTCACTTTGCATTTCCAACTTTTATACTGATTTTCTTTTACATATTTGTACATGATTCTTTGTGTTGTTCATGATGTAATGATTACACTTTATGATTTTACAAGTAGTAAGATGTACATTTAAGAATTTCCAACATTTGTTTACATATGATTGTGTTTGCCTAATCATGGTCAAAAATATGTAACTCAATACAATATTTGAATTCAAAGAATTGCTTTTTCTATATTTGTTATATACTTGGAACTTTGTTTAACCCAGAGGGCTCTAGAGTAACCCATTGCACAGTGCACGGTGGTTACAACCACACCGGTTTGTAATCTATTTACCAAAAATTATAGCCCACAGTAAGACGGCAGGGAATTCCGCTAACATCTGACACCACATGAACTGAGCATTCTTTCGTAGCCAAATGCTTAACCCGTTTACTGCGGCCCCGATTTTCCCGCAGTGCTGCACTTCCGCAAAACGGGCGGGGCCGCGTCGGCCATTGGCCGACGGCAGCACTGGGGAGGCAGTGCTGCCGTCGGCCAATGGCCGACGGCAGCAAGGAAGGGGTTAAATACTTATGTTTCTCATTAAACAACACACTAAGGCCCAGATTTATCATACTTTCATGCAGCACAACGCAGCAGGCCACCTTGCTGCGCTGCTTGAAAGGGTAATAGCAGGAATGCACTGTAGTTAACATTGTACGATGCATTCCTGCCCTTTCCTTGCACTGCCACACTTATTGCTATCTAGCACCAACGCAGACACCCTGGCGTGGTGCAACGGTGCTTACATTGCAGGCAGGATTGTTTTTTTGCAGAAAGGGACACGCTCCTGCACAAAAAGAATCCTAAGAGGTATGTAGAAAGGAAAAAAGAGGAGAAATAGAGATATTTTGCCTTGTCCTTTTGATGATTTTCCAGGTCCACCACTAATGTTAAATCTGGGAATGCGCCAAAATGCATGGGTGGATGCGTGAGAACACCCACGCTGTACCCATGGAACGCCTCTCGGCAGAGTAACGCAAGGCGGCGATTTGCGCTGCCTTGCTTTACTCCACATGTTCTTTTTTGCCAGGGCAGCTTCCCTGCTACAGATGAGCCCTGCTGGCATGTCTGTGTGTTGACCACAAATTCACTGCTGACTTGTCATGCATGTTTTACAAGAGTGGGGCTTAGATGTCCTTGGTGCAGTAGCACTGTTGCCCATGGCCTTTTCGGTGCCCACTGCACACCAAGTATAGCTCTCTTTTTCTACTTAGTCCGACATGCACACCTGGTATTTTCTGGTTTGCATCAGAGCCCATGCCTTCCTTGCTACTCTAAATGTTGCAGCAGCATAGAGGTTTGCTAATGATGTCATGTTGACAGTGGACACCGATCAGGCATTAGGTATGCGTGCTTAGTTCCAAACGTCATCACTGTCAGTGATTCACTGATGAAAGTCCTTTCTCTTCTTCGATTTGAGAATACGCGATTACTTAAGGCAGTGTGTGTTTGAGTCTCCCTTTGGTTACAGAGGGCATTCTACAGCAGTGCACCATCGGAATGACCTGGCACGCACTGCTGCACGTCTTCAATAAACCCCTCTCTGCGGATGCAGAAAAGCCAGCTCTTTCAAATTTCGAGAAAGCACTTTTGTGCCTCCTAAGCAGTCTCAGAAATGGCTCTATGCACACGGTGCCAAGTCTTCAAGTAGGGCAGAGAGCCAGTTTCTGGTGCAGAGAGCGTTGTGAGGTCTGGCATCCATTCGCACACAACATTTGAGGTCTCGAATAAAAGGGTCTTACCACATCAAATACAGAACCCATCACATTCCATGTGAAAATGCTGTCCAGTTACAATGTGAATGCAGCAAAAGTGTATTAACAAAAGTAAACCAAGCATCGGCAAAGTCATTAGGTATTCCATACATCCAGTGGCTTATCCATGCGCCCATGCACTCAACTGGGTGTTGGATTTTAGGGCTCAGGGCAGGGGGGGTCGGGCAGTTTTTAGAGCTGAGGGTCTGTTTTAGCGCTCAGGGCAGAGGGCTGTGGTCGGGGTCGCTTTTAGGGCTGGGGCTGGGTTTTAAGGCTTAGGGCGGGGGTCGGGGTAGTTTTTAAGGCTGCGGTGTTGTGGTTTCCAGGGCTGGGGTCCAGGTTCTAGGGCTCAGAGTGGGGGACTGGGGCATGATCTTAACCATGCATATGCCTTTACCAATCATGAGTGGTAAAGGGTAAAGACATGCGTGGTAAAGACGTGGTCATAGTAAAGACCACATTGTTAAGGCATGCAATATAATCGCATGAGTAGTTTTGTCATGCAACCACATTAGCCAATTCTCTGATGGCCCTTTCTCCATCGAGCAATCAGAGAAGTTTGAAGTTGGCAGGGATGAGAAAGTCTCCAGTGCAATCAAACTATGGTTTGCCCACATTCAAATAGGGAGGGCGGGCCAAAGTCTTGTATCCTACCACTTTCTCCTCAATAATGTCACATACACAAACTCAAAAGTCAATAATTAATTAAATTAATTAATTAATTGTGGGTTTGTAATGCGCTAGAATCAACTCCCGAAGGAGTATCTCTGCGCAGTAGACCGCTGGGGAACCCGTCCTGGCTTTCCCTGTGAGATGGTCCCTACTGGGTATCTCCAAGGTGAAACCAGGCATCCCCGGCGTATGTGGGGGGCCGTTGTGGAGATGAGGCAAGCTAATGCCCAGAGTTGCCGAGTGTGATCCCTGGTTAGAGTAGGCACCGAGGTGAGAATTATCAAGTCCGCTGACCCTGGTCCACAACCCTGCCGCATCGGGAATTGAACACTGGTCTCGGCTGTCCTCCGCTCTCGGGTCTGCCGCTTCTAACCAGTGAGCCACTCCACTCCACTCCAATGAGGCACTTTATGTTACTTGTAGGGGTGGGCGTAGTTTGCGAAGTAGCGCTATGCGTTTCTACGCAAATTGCACTTCGTATTACGCAAGCTACGCGTAGCACTTCACGAACCGCGTAGTAGCATGTTCGCACTGTGCAAGATGTCGTTTTCAATGATTGCACAGTGCGGACAAGCATCCGGCACTGTGCAATCATTGAAAACGGCATCTTGCACAGTGCGAGCTGTACTTTCCTGCCGCTCAAGTAGATTTTTATTTGAGCTGCAGCTTTCTCAACGCGGACTGGTAGTTTCTCATCGCGAGCGGTGGCGAGCATGCGCGACCACTCGCAATGATAAACCTGACCTCAACGCTTTGAGAATCTCACCAGGAGGTTTATTTTCTATGCTCATCGCGAACAAGGGAAATGTCTCGTGAGGATGTCATTTTGCTTGCTTGCGGTCGCCAACTTGAGGTTGAGGACCGCGAGCAAGCAAAAAATGACCGCTGCACTATGCTACGCTATGCATGTTTACACTGTGCTACGTGCAGTTTGCGCTGTGCGAAGTTGCGCAAAGTTCGCAAACTACGCGAGCGTAGCGTAGTGCTTTGCCCAGGGTTAGTTATTAGCTAGAACATACAGTTTTGATGTTAGTTTGTGTGGCTGCAAGAGTACCTCTAATAGTGTGTGACTGATGTGGTAGGTGTGTGTGAATGCTGGTTAGTAAAGGATGTGAGAGTGCTTTAGATAGAGGATGATTCAGAAAAGGGAGTGGTGATGAACAGAGTGTCTGAATTAAGCAGACCACTCTTACCCAGTCCAAAGATCAGGGCTTGATCCATCACCGTTTTTTAGCTCACTGCACCATCCCAGCTCAGAACCTGGCTACATGCAAATTAGTCTGTTCCTGTCCCAGTGCATGATGGGAACAGGGCAAACCAAACTACCAAGCCAATTCTTATACTGGGAAGGAAACAAGATTCCGGGGACCGGTTCTGGCATTTCAGCCGTCGTCGGCCCGGCTTGCTTGAATCCTGATGGTGCAATGAGCAAGGGACTCACATCTGAGTATACCCTTCCACGCTTATGGTGGACAAAATGATTCAGAAAAGGGGGTGGTGATGAACAGAGTGTCTGAATTAAGCAGACCACTCTTACCCAGTCCAAAGATCAGGGCTTGATCCATCACCGTTTTTTAGCTCACTGCACCATCCCAGCTCAGAACCTGGCTACATGCAAATTAGTCTGTTCCTGTCCCAGTGCATGATGGGAACAGGGCAAACCAAACTACCAAGCCAATTCTTATACTGGGAAGGAAACAAGCTTCCGGGGACCGGTTTCTGGCATTTCAGCCGTCGTCGGCCCGGCTTGTTTGAATCCTGATGGTGCAATGAGCAAGGGACTCACATCTGAGTATACCCTTCCACGCTTATGGTGGACAAAATGATTCAGAAAAGGGGGTGGTGATGAACAGAGTGTCTGAATTAAGTAGACCACACTTTGTTAGAGGATGACTGATTGTGAGGTGTGCAAGGATGCTGTCAGTGGTGTGAGACTGCTAGCCAGAAAAGTGGTGTGAGTGCAGTTGTTAGTGTTTGACTGTTTATGTGCGAGTTGTGCGAAAACTGCTCTCAGTAGGATCAGACTACTGCTCTCTGAGGGGTGTAAGTGCTGTGGATAATGTGTGACTATTAGTCTATAAAGAGTATGAAGAGTACTTCTGAGTGTGTGACATCTATGTTCCTGATTGTGGGAGTGCTGTCAGTAGTGCAAGACTGTTAGAATATGAAGGACGAAGAAGGCTTCTTGAAGTGTATCTGGTATTCTTGAGGGGTGTGAGAGTGCTTCCATAGTGTGTGACTTCTAGAGTAGTTCAGTGTGAGGAATGCTGTAATTATTTATGATGCTTTGATTTTCCCTCATAAGGACTTTAGTAGTTTCCCTCTTCTTTTCTATGAGGCCACACTTGGTACTTATTTAACGGTGGAGGTGCTGCCCTCAGTGAACAGCTAGCCAATCTACTTATTTCATCTGCTCGAGTTGCCATCTTTGGCGACTTCAACTATTGGTATAATGACAAGGAAGCTGGCCCTCATACGGCTGAGCTATTTGAAGTCCTCACCAGCTTCAACATGAACCAACACGTCACTTCCCCCACTCACACTGGGGGTCATATTTTAGACCACATCTGGACTCATAAGCTCACTCTCTCCTATCCTGTGATCACCCCTTGTATCTGGTCTGACCATTACTTGATCGACACAGTGATCACAGTCAGAGGTTGCATTAAGGTCCCTCCCATGGCCGGTGGGACTGCCCGTAAATGGAGCACTCTTGACTCTCAGGCATTCTTCTCATTCTTGGCTGAGACTCGTCCTTCATTATCTAAAACTGTGACTGTCCACACTCTGGAGGAAGATCTTACTGGCTGGATCATCAAAGCCAGTGATCGCTTTGCCCCTCCCTCCAGCTTCCCCCGTTCCCGGCACAGTAAGTCCCACAAGTGGTTCAACTCCACCCTGAAAGCTCAGCAACTCGAACTGCGCCAAACGGAGCGTAGGTGGAGACGCAATTATCTGCCCATCGACAGAGAGCTATACATTGCTGCGAGAAAAAAATATAAAGATGCTATTATTGCAACAAAAGCTCTTCACATCTCGGAAAGGATTCTCACTGCTCATAACAAATCTCAGGAAATCTTTTCAATCATGAGGGAGCTTACGTCTGATGCAAGGACCCTTCCTTCTCAGACCCCGACGCAAGAATCTTGTAATGCCTTAAATAACTTCTTTATTGAAAAAATTGCCAAGATCAAGAATACGATTCCTTCAGTCCTTCCTGATGATATGCCAGCTTCCCCCCCTGAAAACCCGCTCTCCTTGCTTTCTTTCCCTGCCCTCGACCCCAGCACTCTGGCAAAACTTGTTGCTCGAGTCAAATCTGGCTCTCCTAATGATTGCTGTCCCCCCTCTGTCTTTCGCGACATCTGCCTGTCCATGCCGGACTGCATCTTGCCTTTATTAAACGCCTCATTGGAGGCAGGAGTAGTACCTAATTCCTTCAAGGAGGCTGTCCTTGTGCCCTTACTAAAGAAGCCTGGAGCCGACCCGGACGATCTCGCCAACTATCGGCCTATCTCCCTCTTGCCCTACCTATCCAAACTCTTGGAGGCACATGTTACTAGCTGCCTATCTGAATTCATCGAGCGTTCTAACTTTCTCGAACCTAATCAGGCTGGGTTCAGACCAGCCCATTCCACCGAGGCTGTGATCTTGGCAGTCATGGATACGCTTAGGGCTAATGCCGATAAAGGGACATCACAGGCGCTCGTTTTATTGGATCTGTCGGCTGCGTTCGACACGGTGGACCACAACATCCTTATCCACCGTGCCGAGCAAGCCGGCATCCGAGGCCTGGCCTCTGCTTGGCTCAAATCCTTCTTGTCGGGCAGAATGCAGGCAGTCCGGCTTGGTCCCTTCACAGCCGCACAGGTCCCATCCATCTGCGGAGTGCCTCAGGGATCGTCCCTGTCCCCTCTGCTTTTTAATCTCTATCTTCAGCCGCTCATTTTTTCCTTGAAGAGGTGGAATATCACCGTATTCAACTATGCAGACGATCTGCAAATCATTTTCCCGCTTAACACCCCCAATGCAGCCCTCGATTGTCAAGCAGTGATGCTACACATCCAACATTGGATGAACTCCCACCAGCTTAAATTGAACCCGGGGAAGACTGAGTTAATCCTTCCAGGAAACAGTCTCACTCACTGGGGCCCACAGTTCTGGCCAACTGAGCTCGGCTCCCCGCCCGTCCCGGCTAAGTCAGCAAAGAGCCTCGGGGTCATAATTGACTCGGAGCTCTCTCTTAAGCCTCAGGTTGGCGCGGTTGTGTCCTCATGTATGTTCCAGCTCAGAAAAATCAGGAAAGTTTCCCATCTCCTGACACCAGAGGCCCTGATACAAGTCCTGATTGCCCTGGTGCTCTCCCGCCTGGATTTTTCAAACTCCCTGTACTACGGCCTACCTAAATTCCTCCTTAATAGGCTCCAGATTATACTGAATCAAGCAGCAAGGCTGGCCTATAAAACCCCGAAGTGGCAATCCGCGAGACCACTGCTTCACAGACTCCACTGGTTGCCGGTGGAGCAGAGGACTGCATTTAAGATCGGCTGCCTGACCTTCAAAGCTGTGTTCGGGACCTCCCCTGCCTTTCTCAAATCACTGGTCATTCCTTACCGTCCGGTACGCATTCTTCGTTCCTCCCATCGCCTTTTGCTAGCTGTCCCTGCTACCAAACTAAAAAAAACGGCGGTCGCAGATTTGCCTACCTTGCCCCCGCCTTCTGGAACCAGTTGCCTCTCCCTCTTAAATCTGCCAATTCCCTTCTGGCTTTCAGAAAACTCCTGAAAACTCACCTCTTCACACAGACAGGCTAGACCCCCGTCTCTTCATCTCATTGGCACTCAGCCAGCGCCAGGAAACCTTTCGGTGTCAGTGCGCTATACAAGAATCCCCTAAAGTTAAGATAAGATAAGACTCTTGAAACAATACTGTAGCATATTGATGATGTACACACAAGGACCCTTATGGTTATGGGTGGACTCTGGACAGGAACTATGTGATATGCTGGGAGGTGTTGAGTGTGTTTATGGGAAGTCTGACACAATGCACAGCGTGTGAGAGAATGTTGAGGAATAAAGAAGACTGAAAAGTAGCTTTTAGTGTGGCGTAATTCCAGGGCTGGGGTTGATGCTACAGCTGGTGACCAGTAGGGGATACATACCTGTGGAAAACAAGGCTGCTTTTCCTGTGAGTTTGCAATGGTACAGCAAACTGCTTGTGCATGCCACATGTGCCAGAATCAATTTAAGGCAGTCCATGACTAGTACATGTGAAATCAAAGCCCTGCTCTTGCCCATAAACCGCCTTGGAAGAAAGTGAAGGCACTGCTGAGGAGCCTATTCAAAACACCTGCCAGAAAGTCACAGGTGAGATTACCAGCAGAGACATTGCGCTGCGTCCGCACACAAAGCAACTATTCAGACAAAACAAAAGATAACAACAACACCAACAAGGTACTAGAAACAGAGAACTGACTCACTGTAAAGGGTGAATGAAGTATATTGTGGCACATGCTTCTGTGACAACTTCTGTTAGCAGGAGTTGTCAGACTCCCTTTGCCCAGCGAAAGTTGTCTGAACAACATGTGCTCACACAATGGTGGCAGATGGGAGTGCAAAATACAATGCAACCATGTTCCTGAAACACCCACCACCATTCAACACAACTAAGAAACAAAACTTTGGTGGCAGGTGGGCTGCGTGGATTGAAACATTTGATAATTTCATAGATGCACTAGAAGAAAATTAGATTACAAGAAAAGCTTAACAAGTATGAAAAACCTCACAAGTGATGGAGGGTTGTATGCAGTGCTTAATTTGTAAAATATGAGGTGCGGGTGCTCAAATGTGTGTCAGAGGCCACACCCACTTCCTCCGCTGGCCCCATCCACTTCCCCCACTGGCCCCACCCACTTACTTCACTGGCTCCACCCACTTAATCTATTGGTTCCACTCAAATCCTCAACTGGCACTGCTATAAATCAGTTGTAATCCCAGAAAGCATGGAAATGTCACACACAAGTACTCAGACCAGGCAGCA
Organism: Lissotriton vulgaris; assembly: GCF_964263255.1. Classification (NCBI taxonomy): domain Eukaryota; kingdom Metazoa; phylum Chordata; class Amphibia; order Caudata; family Salamandridae; genus Lissotriton; species Lissotriton vulgaris. Next base: position 1,965,796,943 of record NC_141687.1, read on the forward strand.
TACAAATGTCACACATAGGAGCACAAGCCTGTGGCGCTGGAACAAAGAGTTGTTAGGGGAGAGAGAGCTATCCTCTCTCTTACGAATGGCAGAGGCAGAAAGTTATGTTCCAGAAGACATGAAAGCGTCTGACAATGGGAAAAAGTGTAAATCTCAGTGGCACTTCGGGGGCAATTTCTATTGTTAACAAATAGTAAAATCTCTCTATGGCACTTGCTTCCTATTTGTATCTTGACCAGAACCATTGAAAGTCTGAGGTTTAAAGTTTGTCACACCTGCCATAATTAGGTCTCTGTTTCTGTGCTTTCTAGCCCTTTTCAGTCACAAGCCATATAAGTAAGAACCCTGTTTATATTGACTCTACATAGTGGCCAGTGCCAGAGTCCTTATTAAAGTAACAGATTACAGTGAAATGGTGTGTTAGAAAGTTCAATGGCTCTATAAAAAAAGAAGCGCTATAGGAAAATGTAAAATATATAAACAAAAATATTAAGAAATGATTGCCATTGTGTTAGGGAATTTACAGAGGAACACGTTGCCAGGCCTAGAATGAACCTGAGCAAAATGTATACTTTTGATGCATGTATTTTTTCGAAATGCTCACACAATAGGTGTGCATTCATTATCTTTATTTTCACTTAACTATAGGTCCTGCACGGAGTAGTACATAAGGGGCTGGTCCCTTTGTTGTCCTGAAGAAGAGGTTGAGGGGATACCTCAAAACATGTTGACACAATTCTAGGGATTATAATTACATAACAGTTATTTTTCCCTTTTTATCCTTGCCAACTGGGAGCAGTAATAAAACTTTGGCTCACTAGTTAGGTACATTTTTAAATATCACTTACATCTCTAACCCACACTGCACTACACATATCCTCACAAAGTAAGTGCTCCTACGTAACTCCGCAAGTCACAGCATGCCCCAAAGCAGTAGATGCTTGGGATTAAGCATGGGTGAATTTTGCAGATCTGCGGTCCGCGAATTCGTGCTAAATCGCCAAAAAAATATGAATTTGCTGATTTTCCGGCCAAATCGCAGATTTTTTTGCGATTTGCACTATACTCAACTGGAATACTTTCTACTGGCTAATCAGTAAGTGCTACCTCGTTGGGTAAATGTATAGTGCTTTTCCTACACTGCAGCAGTGTAAAGGACCAGAAGATTTGTCTACACTGATCATGTGTGCCTGTAACTTTGCCACCGCGCCAAAAGGCACTGAGGTCCCTTGAGTGAGCTGTCCATCATAGTGGGGAAAGGGCGGGAAGACGTTTCATACCGCTAGTGTGTGGTGCGGGGCCGAACGGGTGGGTCTGCTATGCATGTTCACATGCCTCTTTTGTATAAAGGGTCAGAGAGCAAGCAGGGCATCATATGAGGAGAAAGCAGCCTCCTGGCCACATGAACTACACGGGTAAACACACAGTAGTAAAGTTAGGACTCCTAACTTTACTACTCCTAAACTGAGAAAAATCCTAACTTTAAGACTTTCAGTATTCACAGAACTCATTTAGGAGTCCTAAAGTTAGGAGTCCTAACTTTACTACTTCTAAACTGAGAAAAATCCTAACTTTAAGACTTTCTGTATTCACAGAAGGCATTTAAGAGTCCTAAAGTTAAGAATCCTAACTTCTGTGAATACCGAAATGTGTAAGTGCCTTCTGTGAATACCAAAATGGTAGTAAGTTTAGGATTTTGTCTTAAAGTCCAAACAGCATCCGCATGAACTAAAATGTGCCCTGCATAGTGATAAAGGCTGGGAGGAGCTTGGATTCTTCATGTAATTTGATTTGGTGGTAGGCATTTTTCAAATGTAACTTTGAAAAATACCTATCCCCACCTAGGGTCATATTAACAAGGGCAGGCGATAAATATGGCAAAGCGCGCTTAGCGCTTGCATATTTATCGCCGGCTATCTCTGGAATTTATCGCCCAGTTAGCGCGTTATCAACAACGCGCATCACTGAGGCGATACAAATTCCAGAGATAGTGTGGATATCGCCGTTTTCCCTGGTGGATGTCTCCCTTTGCACTCATACTACTGGATACAGCATTAGGTCTCTTTCAATCCTTTTTAGTCAACAGACAACAAAGAGTGGTGCTGGGCAAAATTACATACAGGCCTTTCTCTTTGCCCTGGGGAGTTTTTCAGGGCTCGCCCTTCAGCCCTACACTGTTTAATCTCTATGTAACACCACTGGCATCACTTATCAAAAAATCTGGCTTCTCGTTAGCATCATAAGCAGATGACACTTTAATTGTGCTGTCACAACTCAGGCTCTGCATTTAGAACCTGCATCAGCAATGTAAGCAAATTGATGGATAAAAATTGTCCTAAGCTGAGTGCTGCCAAAACTGAAGTCATCATCTTTGGCAATAACCCCTCATTCAGGGGGCCATAATGGTGGCCTCCTGAGTTAGGACTCCTCCCTGAACCAGTAAATAAAGTAATAAATCTACGTTTTCTGCTAGACAAAGCGCTGAAATTAAAAGTCCAAGGGCCAGATGTAGGTAAATCCGATTTACCGACTTTTAAATACCGAGTCATACCGAATTTAAAAGTCGGTAAATTGGAAGGAGGCAGATGTAGGTAAAAAATTACCAAATCTGTAAGAGTGGGTATTTACCGATTCTGCAAATACCGAATCTGTTTTTCCCATTGATTCCTATGGGCCTTGAAGCCCATAGGAATCAATGTGAAATACAGATTCGGTATTTACAGAATCGGTAAATACCGAATCCTGCAAGGGTGCAGGGGGTGTCACTTTGACACCCTCTAGCACCCCAATTCTGGACTTGTGTGCAACGTGGCACACGGACATGCCCTAAGGGCATGTCTCTGTGTCACATTGCACAGGTGTGCATGCACAGATGTGCATGCACACCTGAATTCGGTATTTTACCACCCAATAGGATTGGGTGGTAAAATACCGTTTTTTAAGGACCTGTGGCACTCTTAGGAGTGCCGCCTACATGTGGTTTTTCCGAATCGGTAAATATACCGATTCGGTATTTTACAGATTCTGTAAATTTACCGATTTGGTAACTTTGCAGAATCGGTTAAATATAGGCCCCCTACATCTGGAAACCCTAATACTGGTCGGTAATGGCCGAATGCGGCCGTTACCAACCAGTATTAGGGCTCCTACATCTGGCCCTAAGTGATTAAATCACATCTGCCTCATTTTGCTCCTTGAGGCTTGTAAAAAAGATTGAAAACTTTTTTACCATCAGAGCTCTTGAAGACAGTAATCATGGCTCTAGAACTCTCATGGACTGATTACTGTAATAGCCTATTTCTCAACCTTGCCTCAGGCTCTTTGAATAAACTTCAGATTAGGCAGAATGCAGCTGCACAATTTCTTTTTTAAATCCCTAAATACGAATCAGGTAGAGGAGCTATCAAGAAACTTCACTGGCTCCGAGTCAAATAGCATGTTAGGTTCAAGGCTTTTTGGCTGTCCTATAAATCATTACAGTGACTGGGGCCAGCTCGGTTCAAGGACAAGCTCAAATGGTACACCAAGGGAGGATGCTTCGGCCAGGCCCAGCTATGAACCTGGCAGTCCCTCTTTTCAGGAGGACAACCTGGGGTGGGAAGAGCTTCTTCAGGACTACTGCTGTGCTCTGGAACAGCTTACCATTGGAGTTAAAAGCTGCTCCTTCACTACTTGCCTTTATAAAGGCCTCAAAAACCATGCTCTTCTCCCAGGAATAGGGGACATTAGTATCTACATATCTGTAGGATCCTTTAGGTCCATAAGCTATATCAGGTTCTAGAGCGCCAAGACACCCTTGAGCATGAGGCTGTGCTTTATAAATCACTTTCACTTCAATTCACTGGGACCACATTCCTCATCCAGTGTAATAACTTTACATTTTATACTTTGCTTACAGACTGATGCAAAGTGCCCTCTCTGTCCACATTTCCTGCACTTCTTATTGATTGCTATACATTTCTTATAATCTGCAGTATGATGATTGCAACCACAATGAGAACAAACCCTGTTACACGGCTTTGATTTCACAAAAGTGTCCCCGACTTGATGACGGCACCCACATCCGACTCGTTTTTAGATACATTGGCAACATCACCATACACAATTTCCTTATTTTCCATCTCTCTCATAAACATCTGAGATTGCTTAACCATATCAATAGTAACCTTTAAGGATGGATTTTTTGCAGCCCATAAATGCTTTTGAATGTTCTTGCTCTTACAATGAACTATGAATTGATCATGGACAAGTTCATCAGTCATTGGTCCAAAATGTCTTACAAATTCCTCAATGGTTTTATCCCCCATTTGAGCGCATGTGTAAAACTTATATCTATTCATAACAATGTTTATCCTTTGCAAATCGGAGTTTGAGGTGTTTCTTAGCTTACACAATGACATCTTGAATGAGATCTCCATTAGGTTCCGTAAATTCAGGAAGATATTTAAAAGCATGTGGAGTCTCCTTGCCCAAAGTGTTCAAGAGTAAAGCTTTCTTTCTTGCAGCACTGAACTATTGCCCATCCAGAGCCTCAATATACGCTTCAAACATCCCTATCCAGTTTTCCCATTCTATATTTATCGGACCAGATTGAGCTAGGAAGAGCGGTGGTGTGAAAATTGCCCCCCGTGTTGGCACAATGATAATAAAGGAGATTCAATAAAAATAAAACAGAAGCGGTATAATATAAGCACAATGCAAATTTCACATGCAACTATAACCTGTGCACGCCACACCGCCTTAAAGATACATAACTTATTAATATGTATCATAGAATCAATTTACAGTTCCTGAGATCTGTCTTGAATAAAGTAGAATGCAATAATAGGAACAAACGGGTGTGTACATCACAGAATACGTAAATCAATGTACAACTAATTACACCTCAACACAAAGCAGGTGTGAGGATCAAGTGCTAAATTTGTGCTCCTTGTAAACAGTACCCCTTCATGTGAATTGGCTGTTAACAAACCAAGGTGTGTGTACCACCTCTGCCGACACACTTCAGTAGCCGCGGCCGGCAAAGGGAGTACCTGCAGGGCAGTGACGTGGGAAAGGAGAGGGGCAGGGTGGGGGCTAGTAATGTATGGATTACGGACCTTCCCAGGTAAGTAAACATTTAAATAAATAAAACGAATTTCGTTGAGTGCACTGCATCCCCAAACGCAATGCAGTGCGCAACGAAATTCATTTTATTTATTTAAATGTTTACTTACCTGTAAAACTCCGTAATCCATACATTATTATCCCCACCCTGCCCCTCCCCCTCCCCACGTCACCGCCCTGCAGGTACTCCCACTGCCGGCCGTGGCGGCACTTCATCAAATCAGCCCATTCCATAGGTGTGCGTGTCACCATGCGCACACTGCTGAAGATTCTCCCTTCCACCAAAAAACAATTGACACAGGTGTGTGTGTCCTCATGTTCCTGCGCTGATCGGACACCTACTCAGTTGCTCCTATGATGGGCAGGCACTGATAACATGGGTAAAAGACTGCCAAAGACGTCTATACTGTCACCGCCTGAAGGTGTCTTCACCAAGATGGGGGCCCTCGTGTGTCAGAAAACATGACCTCGTCAACCCAACAGGATGCGATAAATGGCTTCACCTGCGTTTGAGCATGGAGCGGCTGAAAAGAACAGCAATTTCAATAGGAATTTCAGCTGGAAGGTCTATATTCGGTCAAAAGGCAGTAGTGATGTCCTAGTGACAATCCACACTCCGCAGACTTCCGCCTCAGCTCTGTCAACATGATGCACCACTAAAATGGGTCCCCAGTTGAATCACAAATGTAATAGAGTAGTGGCTGGCCAACTCATTGCCAATTCTTGCACCCTGAATAACAGTATTTTACACAGGGTAAGTTGAGGTATTTATTTCTTCTCAAGTTTCTTTCTACAACAGGAGCTCAGCCATCCCTAAGCCAGCACACAAGTAACTGACTTCACTGGAACACCAACAGGTCATCAATAACATGGAATGCAGACTAGTCCTTTACTCCAAGTTCTTACAATGCGTTCCACCATACAGTTATTAAAGTATAAAAGTTTGTTGTGATAGTAAAAAGTAAGTCGATCACTCCCACATGTACTACTTAGAAAATACTTTGTACGATGTCTCCATACACCTCTACTCACAATGAATTATTTGACAAGAGAGGGCTAACAGGTACTCAGGTAATATAATTAATAATTCTCGTAAGATCTTCAAAGACATTGGCACATATGGTCTTTTGAGGCGGACAGTTGTACTCTAATATGACCGCAAGAAAACAGATCACAGGTTTTGGCACTAATGTGATCCTTACCCATTGCAGTTCATATAAATCTCCTGTCCCAACACATATTTTTCAGGCTCTACTGGTCATCACAGCAGCTGAAATTCGCCTTTTTTCATTGTCATTGTCGTACTATCAAACTGCTTTATAATCACTTTAATTTCCAATATTGCACATTGTGGTGCTGATCCAGTGGGTTACCAGCAACTGGTAATCCAATACTATATACTCACCTGGGCCCATACAGACAATTCACAACAACCTGGTAATAACCGCTGGGATCATGTTTATGTATGTTTTACCATATCAAGATTAGTTATTTCTGGCTCCTAACCAATCTTTCACTGATCAAAAAATTATTTCCTCTGGTCAATGGACCAAATTAGTTGAACTAGTTGATGGTGAAATTACATAGATCAATTTATCTGTAAATACTAAATGATCACAGAGTCGGGAAGTGTTTTAAAATCTTTATCTAAGAGATTATTTTCATGTGAATCACTTACAGAATACAGTCTTTGTCTATTCATGGAAAGAAGGTTCAATAAATCAATTATCAAGTGCATGCAATATTCCTCGCAATGACAATACATGAATGGGAGAGGATAGAGAGAAAAGGACATAGGCACATAATCGATCGTATATTTAAGTATGGTGTGAAAACCAACCCCCTGGCCTAGGGGCTGGGAAGGGTCCCCAAGAAAAGATCTGGTAACCAAAGGCTTCAGGACAGGAATCTGGACAGGACAGATGACCTCTCTATCACCTATGCTTGCGTAGCTCCCCTCTCTGACACTCTGTTCTTCCTCGAGATTCTTCCGCAAGCTTCTTCTAATTAAATTAAATTAAGACAAAATGGCTCTGCATTCGGTTCTTCTTCAGCTTCTCTTGTCACTCTAACAGCATCCCGACCTCTGCAGCATTCAGCATTGATGTATCATCGGGCAGCATCTCAGTCTCTAGCTTCTCAATGCTCTCCTAACTAACTAAGAACTACCTCAATTATACCCTGCAATATTCACGTACCTCCCAAAAATGTTTCAATATCATGAAACTCCTAACTCTGATTGGACAAGCAAGGGGAGGTAATCATCACACCATGCTTAGATATTACTCTTTTCAGTTAGCCCTATGTTAATAACCCATCCCCTTATTCTTTATTCAACTTTATTTCCCACCTGTATTCACATTATATTTGCAAATTTTATCATAGCTTCCACAGTTTCTTCCATCCTGGTTGACTCTGCTTACTTCTGTCAAGCTTGGGAAGCCCAAAGACACACTAATAATAAAGTCAGAAAAACAAATGTTGTTTTAAAAAATAAATGGTTTCACTGTACACCACCTATCTCTATTCTAACCCCATTTATTTATTTATGCTTTCCCAGCATTAGCATTAGTAAATAACTTGTTTTAGTTTTCAGCAAAGTAGCTGCCAAGCATGTGAGTTTCATAACAGCCATCTTGTTAGCAACTGCGCAAGTGCAAAAATTTCCCTCCAAGCAAAAGTATGTAGATGCAGTTAACGCATGTGTACTAAAGAATTTCAGTTAGCGGCCATTTTAGAATCACCCTCAAGTTACTGGTTAATAAAACACATAGGCAAGCTTCTCTTTCTTGTGTATATATAATGTTGTGCATATTAATTTTCATAATACAAGGTTAATACGGGGTTAAAGGTTACTTGAGAAGCTTGTGTCCCAGCAAGTCTCTTTTCTACGAGTCCTTGCTCCATCAGTGCAACTCAACCAGCTCCAGGAAACTTAGCTGGCATGACATATTTTTGTATTGGTTGGTTGCACTCTCACACCCCCATTGGGACACATCACTCTGATTGGTTTTCAGAGAGGCGCACCACCACATGAATAGCAGCGCTTTGTCAAGTGTATAGGATGGGGAGTGCGCATTGAGGAAAGAGTCAGTTTCAAAACTGGGCTTGTGTACTTAACGACAGTGTGTGATCTTGGACAAATCACTTCAAATACTTGTGTGATGCTTCTCATATTTGCAGTGGTGCCTGGAAAGTACAGCAATTGGTGGGGCGGAAAAATGGGCTAATTCATACAAAAAATACTTAAAGAACATCAAATACATAAAAGAAAGAAATAAGAAGGTAGTTAACCATGCCTTCAGGAGACACGTCCTCCTTGCTCCAGTCATCGCCTTCTCCTGACGTCACATCCAGCTGGTATTAACCAATCCTTGCGCTGCTCTCATGCTGTTGAGAACAGTGCCAGGGTTGGGGGAGCGGCTTCTCTTGCCGCTCCCAAGGACAGAGGAGCATTGTGTAGGCTCTCAACCCAGCTGTCTAAGATAGCTGAGTTGAGAGATTTATAGTGTGCATGTCAGGTTGGCCGTTGCAAGACGGCCGACTAAAAGAACATGCGCACTATAAACAAGTGCACAGGCAGCCCACCACTGCTGCCACCAGTGCCGTAGCAAGGTAAGGTGGTACCAGGTGCGGAAAATGTCTTGTCACCCCAGTGCGGAAAATTTCTTGTCACTACCCCACATTGAAATTATTGAAGAAAGTGGGAAAAATAAGATACTTACAGTTGCAAGTGTCATTTTTTAATTTTTTTATTTTGAAAACATATTTTTGCCATTTATTCACCCCCATCAGTGATGACACCCGGGGCGGCCCTCACATACCTCACCCCACTTCCTACGCCGCTGGCTGCCACTCAGCAGACCCCTGAATCCTGTTTTCTTGCTTTAAAATAGCTGCATTTACATTACTGGTATTTACAAACTTGCTCTGCGCTACAACGTTGAAATGCAGATTTACAGTAAGCCAAGAGAAATAGCTGACAAGGATTTACAAATTAAATTTTCAAAATGGGGTATTTCTATAAAGTGTTATTAAGTGAACAAATATATTATGTATTCACAAATGTTAAATATATTTTGAAACAATGGGTGCAAAAAATGGAAACAACATTCCAAGTGGTCTACAATGATTATGGGCCTGATTCACAGAACTAACTAAGGACAAAATCCTAAACTTACAACTCATGGTATTCACAGAATGCACTTACGACTGTCCTAAGTTTGCGTCCGCACTCGGGTCGGAAGTTCCGCACCCGAGTGTAAACTCCGCACCCTGAGTCGAAGCTCCACACCCGAAGTGGAATTTCCACCATTGGGCCGTAATCTCCTCTTCCAGGCCGGAATACCCACAATGCATCAGAGATAGTCAATTAACACCAGATTGTGGGTATTCCGGCCCGGGAAGGGGGGATTCTGGCCCGATGGTTGAAATCCCGCTCCGGGTGTGGAGCTTACAATCCGGGTGTGGAAATTCCGTCCCAAGTGCGGACGTAAACCTATGACAGTCGTAAGTGCATTCTAGCTTGGCACTAGACTCGCTCCCTCCTCCCATTCACGGTACTGCGGATGACAATGATCTTGTCACAATTAGACTATGGTAATTCCCTGTATATTGGCCTCCTGGGGAAGCTGCTAATGAAACTCCAGGTAATCATGAATGATGCTGCCAGATTGATTTTCAGGCCCCCAAGGCGGGTGTACGCCACCCCCTACTGCAGCAGCTGCACTGGCTCACGGTCAGGAAGAGAACCAAGTTCAAGGGGCTATGCATAGCCCACAAAGCTATCCACGGCCAGGCCTAGCTTACATTAAGGACCGGCTGGTAAACTATGTTCCAGGGCGGTTCCTCTGCTCCTCGGATGCCGGCCTGCTGGCTTGCCCTTCCTCCAAAGGGGGCAGAACCTGTTCCACAATGATTCCTCAACTCTGGAACAAGATACCCGCAATTCTTCGTAAAGAACCCGTCCTCCTCCCATTCAGGAAGAAACTAAAAGCACTCCTTTTTGTCGAAGCCTGGGGCACAACCTAAGCCAAGATTTCGGGGCACAGTCCTGTAGATGTACCAAGGTTGGGCTCTCTCCCACAGCGCTTAGAGACCTGTTGGTAATAATGCGCTTTAGAAATCCCAATTAACATAACATAAGAGTCAAAGGTGTTTGCCTCAATAACCTTACTTTTTTAATTTAACAGTTGGACTCAGAGCTCATTTGTATTCACTGTCCAATCATGGAGAGGCAGGTCCTTTTTTATGTAAACCTACAGAAATGTGGATTTAGAAAGCGGCTTGACCCCTGTTCTCCAGCATTCCTTTACAGTTCATGTTAGAAAGTCACCCCTTGCAATGAAAAGAGTGGTAAGTTTGTATTACTTCAGAATATTTCAACTTACAGGCAAATTGGGTGCCAGCTTAGATATCATTGACCAGTCAGAAGGAGGTGGAAGGGAGTGGTGCAAAAATCTGAGCCTTCCCTTTTCGAGCCTGAACTATATATGTGGAAGTTTCCAGCTTTTCCAAACACCACTCAAGGCCAGTATGGAGCCATGCCCACAATGAATGGAGAGCGAGTAAAGTTTGCCCTTGTGGATGGAAATCATCTCCAGTGCATCTCCAGCACCTGGGCCTAATTTGTAAAAGAGTGCTGGTGGCCAAAGCTCTACTCAGAGTCAGTGCAATGAAACATCGGTGCACTGAATACCAAGGCTGAGTAGTCTTTATTCTTCCTCTCTCCTCTTTAATTCACATCCAGACACCCCCTGCCTCCTTTATCTCACTCCTGCAGGTTCCTGCTTTCTCCCTTTGGGCCTTTTTTGTCAGAATTTCTTTCTAGACAACTTCCTCTCTCATTATTAATAGGGAATGACATTTTGGGGATAAAAAAGGTGAACGAGAGGTAGCCTGCTTCATTTGTTGCAGCCAAGTCAGCGACAGGAGGAGCAGCCCACTCTCAGTTTACCAGAGGGCCTAGAAGTCTCAAATGAACCAACACGTGTGCTCTTGGTGCCGCGCCAGAAGCTGAAGAAGGCCCGCACCAGAGGACTAAAAGTAAGGCCAGAACAGGGAGGAAGATGGGAGTAGGGGTTATAGTGGAGCCTGGGAAGAGGGAAGAGCCAGAATCAGAGAAGGGGAACGAGATCAGTTGAGGTAGGAAAACAATACATAAACAAGAAAGCAAGTGACAGACAGATCAAGCTGCAGCCCTTAAATAAGCTCTTAGCAGCTTTACCAGTAGAGCACTTTTAATCTGACCACAGGAGAGGTCCTCTCACAATTTTCCAAATGCTCTTGGCGCCTACAGGGGTGCAAACACATGCTTTCTTAGTGTCTAACTAGGGCTTAAAGAAGGGCTTCACTGCACGTATAAAGGGAAGACCTCCAGCAGGCAGGAGAAGCAAGGGGTGGGAGTAAACCTGAGCCTGAGCTATCTGGCACATTTACCAAAATATTTGCACCAAGATACTCTGCAGTTCACTGATGTTGTTCCTCTAAAGCATCACTCATTTTAACTACAGGAGATAATGGGTGTTTTATTGTTTTTTGTCTGTTATATCATTTATGTTTTTCCTGTTTTTTGTTATGGTTCACAGAGTGCTTGCCTTTAATCCTTTAATACTTGCTGGCTGCTGACCAACCAGCAAGGGCATGTAAAAGCAGGTAGTGCACGTAACATATTGTGCTGCTTTTCTCCGTGCAATGGATCGTTACCAACCTTCATACATTGAAGCACATTACATTTTGCTGTTTGGCACTCCCCTTTCACTACCAGTATGGGAACACATCAGAAGGAGCAACCGCAACCCACCATGATGGTCACATATCCCCATTGCACGCTCCAGCCTGGGCCTTGTAACTCAACCTGAGTTCCAGGGCCTAGCCCTGAAGTTTGGAAGGGTGCATCTCACTCCCTCTCTGGACTAACCTTCATGTCATGGACATGCACATTATCTGGTGGTAGTCGAGTACCATTTTTCTGATTGATAGTAATAAACAGACCTTTGTTCTATTTAGGTATGAGTTTGGTGCTTATAGGCTCAACTCGAGTAAAGTTAAGCTTGAATGTAATGCCAAGACCCTACACAGTGTGCTTGTCATGTACACGCTGTACATGTGGTGACTGCAGTCAGGATTCCATGGTTCTGCTGAGTGAATGATTCAGATCTAGGTGAACCTGCCCTTTCCACTCCACATCTATATACATTTCTACCGCACCCAGCTCTTCTTCAAGTTCTTCCATCTACCTCCATTTCTGACTCTACCACTACCGATCTGTCTTTCTATCTCTGGTCCTCTATCTCTCCAACCCTATCCCTCTTTATCTGCCTAGTCATCTTACTTACTCAACCCATCTCACTATATTGCTCTACCTCTGTCTCTACCCCCTACCTCTGTCCTGCCCTCTTGACCTCAACACTACTGCCTCTACTCTGTACATTTGTACTTCGACCTCCAGCACTCTCTCAGCATGTTTACATATATACACACCTGTCTGTTCCCCACTACATTTGAACGTCTATCCCATTCCTCTACCACTCCACCCCCTACCTCTAATCCTCCACCATGTAATTCTCTATACCTATCCTTCTAGACCTCGTTCTCCATGTCCAGCAATATCTTCACCCCCCCACACCTATCCTTTTATTCCCACCCAACTACCTCTATTCTATCCTCTATCCTCCGACTTCTGCCTTTCTGCCTCTGCATATAACCCTCCGCTTCTACCTATCCGTCTCATGTGAAAGGTGGATCAGCGTACCTCTGCTTAAAGGAGCTAAAACCAAGGCGGCATCCCATGCAGTACGGCAACTTTGGAGAAGGTGGGAGGGGGAAGCAAGACTGTCATTGCCAAGAAGTTTGACCTGAAGATATTTCATTTTATGTCAAGAACATGAAAATACCCTAGAAATTGAGTTGCTGGCTCAAAGTAATGGTGTGCATCACTTTCTTCCCTCTGTCCAATGGTGTCGGTTCCCTTTCGGTGCCATGGAGTTCCCCTACATTTTACAAATGACTTAGGTCAGTGGTCACTTTTTCTATTTCACTGTTCTCCCATGACACCTTTGGTTTTTGCTCCACATAGGTGTTGATGGGTTCTTCCCCTTGCAAATTGAGAATCTCTGTGATATGGAATGTATGCATGACCGAAGCATATCTTCTTACATCCTCCTCCCTTGACAAATGAAGATATTGTTGGTGCAATATGTTAAATATCTCTTTGTCTTTGACCCTATACAGTGCTCTGCGACCTTTTGCCTAGGTTAGTGCTATACAAATACACATACAGTCATACATACAAAAAATAATGCTAAGAGACCTTCTTATGCAGATCAGTAGTTCAGGATGGTCTAGAGATACTATTTTTGACTGCTTAGATATGTAATTTTATGTTATTGTTTGGGGTGTGCAAACTAAATTACTTTTTCAGCTTAAAGTTAAAAACATTGGATGGACATTGATTTTGTGAGTGTCATTGTGGCTTTGAATTAGTCGTTTTCCTCCTAACTGAGAGAGACATTGTTCCAAATACAGTAGGAATAGACTTTATGTGGTGTAATCCCATGACAAATGCCGTAAAACGGGGTTTTGGATTGTGAACCTTCTGACAAACACAATAGAAACATGTTTTACAATGTGAACCCTCTGATAAATATAATAGGATGAGGTTTTACAGTGTGAACTCCTTGACACAAGAGGAAATGAATTCACATTAATACTGAGAGACTTTCTGAGAGACAAAATTCTAGTTTAGGTGGATAGAGAGGTATGAATTTTATTGTGTACATATGTAATTTGTTGCTTATTATTTAGTTGTGTGTGAATAAAGTGGGCTTCCTTTTTAAAGTAACAACAGTGGCTAGGAGATGAATAAATCAGAGTTCTTTTGTTTTTTGCAGAGTTCTGAGATTTTGACCCACAACCGCTGCCTGAGTAAATCTTGTACTCTTCAGCTTCTTCACCCTGAGGAGCAAGCACTAAAATGGTGCATGTGGTGCTCAGTTTGGGCCCAGTATTAAAGTATCACTAGGACACCAGAGGTATAGGACTTCAATTGTCTCAACTAAAGATACCCCAGAAGCACTTCGCTGCCTCCTGCTCAACGCCAGATCACTCTGCAAGTACACCATTAAAATATGGGAAAACATCACCACCCTCACCCCTGACGTTATCTTCATCACAGAGACCTACCTCAATCCTTCCTCCACCCGACATCGCCACCATGACGCCCAACAGCTACAAGATGATACACCGGGACTGCATCAACAAACATGGAGGCGGCATCACCATCATCCACAGAGAAACGAACTGTTGCACCACCACCAAAGACGATACAAACACTGATCACGGAACAACTCGATTTCCAGCTCCAAACCAATGGCAAAACGACTTTCAGAAGCACACTTCCCTGCAGATCCCCAGGACCATGCCCTGGCTTCTGCAACGTCATCTCCGAATTCATCACCTTTCTCGTTGTTGACTCCAAGTACTACATCTTCCTCTTTGACCTCAAATTCCACCTTGACAACCCCATAGACGCATACTCCACCAACCTCCTGGAGATAATGAGCAACATTGGCCACACCCAACTGGTCACCAACTACCCACAGAGCGTGGGTTACACTTCTGACCCAATGTTTTCTATCAGCGACAGTGTCAGATAAAGCTACGTTACCAAGCTCAGCCTTGACTGACCATGCCATTAGTCACAAGTCATTAGTCAAAACTGACAGAGACCCAATGGGACGATGCCCTCAACATCAGCCACCCTGCAACCAACCTAGCCAACTTCCCCGACAGTTGCCCCCTACCAAGACCAGAACTCAGGATTATGAAACACAACTGCAAACTCCAACATTCCCCTGACTGTGTATTTTTAACTGAGACCTGGGCAAATCAGTCTTCTGGTCCGGAGCTTGTAGAAGCTATTCCAGCCGGCTTCCGACTTTTTAGACTGGATAGGAAGGGTCGCCGGGTGGGGGGGGCTTAGGGATCTTGCTCAGGGACACCTTTACTTTTAAATCAGAACTGCTCACTTCGACGCTTGATAATTACCAGGCCTTATATTTCTCGATAAACTTTACCCCTACGGAGAGCTTTTCAGGGGTCCCTTGTTACAGGCCCCCGGTCTCCACGGCCTTGTTTAGTCAAGACCTGTGCAATAAGCTAGAACCCTATTTGGAGAGACCTAATTTCACTCTTCTTAGGGACTTTAACTTTCATTTAGAAAATAAAGTGAACTCAGATACCGGACGCTCATGGAATGCATGAATGGTTGCGGTTTTCCACAACTGGTTGAATTCCCCACACACTCGGCGGGCCACACCCTGGATGGAATCGTCTCCAATGATCATCGGGTGGTGGTGAGTGTGCCCCTCCCGTTACCATGGTCTGATCATTATGCTATCCCATTTCAACTAAGGGGTACTAGACAGGTTTTTCCAGCTTTGCTAATAGGGAGGTGGGAAATAAGCGAAGGTTTAATTTGGTTACTAATGAAGAGGTTGCCACTGCTTTTGCAGATTTTCAGCTCTTGGAACATTTAAGTGCTAATGCAGCGGCTGATATCTTCTCTAAGAAGATCTTAGCTGTGATGGACACCCTGGCCCCTATAAAAACTCATTACTCGGCAAGAAAGAAGCCTTCTGCACCTTGATTCTATGACCGTTTACGGAGGATGAGACAAGAGTGCAGAAGAAAGGAAAGGCTTTGACGGAGGAATTTGACACCCGGGGTAGGGATTCACACACGCATTCCCTGAAAGCTTATAGAGGAGCTATCATTGAAGGAAAGGGAAGCTATTGCTCAAAATTATCAGAGAGCCTGTTGTCATCTAAGGAGCTCTTTAACATCTTTAACTCCCTTGTCGCGCGCATGGTCTCGGAGGCGGTGGAGCCATCCTAGGCGCTCTGTGACAGGTTAGCCTTCTTCTTCTACTCCAAGATATCGGACATTTATGTTCAGTTGGAGATCTTAAATGCGAATGAGGTACCCAGTGGTTTTCCAGAAACCTTTGCTGATGACAGCCCAAGAAAGGTGGTTCCAGCAAATCTCTCTGCCTTTCCAATTCTCACTCCAGAATTAGTCGAGAATTTACTTGAGAGAGTAAAGTCGGGGTGGCCCCTGGACCCCTGCCCTCTTAAGGTCCTGAAAGTAGCCAAGGCGGCACTTATCCCCACCTCACTGTGGTCCTGAACTTAGCGATCTCACAGGGCCAGTATCCCTTAAGTTGGAAGGTGGCAGTGGTTAGGCCTCTCTTGAAAAAGCCTTCGTTAGACCCGTCAAACATGAAAAATTTCCACCCCATCTCCCTTCTGCCAGTTCCAGCAAAAATCCTCGAAGTTCATCTGTAATCTCATTTGAGAGCCTATCTGAGGGAGCACCAGATTTTGGATAGCTCACAACATGGCTTTAGAAGGTTCCATAGCACGGAGACGGCCCTTACTGCAGTTTTGGATAAGATTCGAGTGCAGGTGGATGCAGGTTATACCACCCTCCTGATCTTACTTGACCTCACTGCAGCATTCGATACCCTGTCTCCCCAGATACTGGTGGAGCGTCTCAGGGAGATAGGGGTTGTGGGCATGGCTTTGGATCTCCTAACCTCTTTTTCAGAGGAGCGGTCCCTAATAGTCAAATTGGGAAGCTTCCACTCAGAGTCCTCCCCCCTAGTCTGTGGGGTTCCTCAGGGCTCCTCCCTGAGCCCCACCTTATTTAATATCTATGTGGCCTCTCTTGCAGGGGTGGTGAAGTCCTTTGGGTTGGAGGTTTTGTCCTATGCGGACGACACCCAAATTATGGTGTCCATTACGCAAAATTGCAGGGATTCTACGCAGATATTTAAGAACTGCATGTTAGCAGGCTCATCCTGGCTGGCGCAAAACTATCTTAAATTGAACGGCGAGAAGACAGAAGTTTTGGTCTTTGGAGACAGCCCTAACATCTGGTCTAGGGAGTGGTGGCCTGAAGCTCTAGGTGCCTGTCCAATCCCGGTCTCCCATGGGAAGAATCTGGGATTTGTGGTAGATGTCTTCCTCTTCTGCAGGTCTCCAGGACAGTTGCCACTTGTTTCGGGCTCATCCGGATCATAAGGAAAATCTCTCAGTTCCTCTCACTGAACGCTTGTAAAAAAGTGGTGGTTGCTTTAATATTGTCCAGACTGGATTATTGCGATGCCCTATATTTAGGCATCAATAAAGGCCAGCTGCGACGTCTACAACTGGTGCAAAATGCCGCTGCCAGGTTGGTGTTGGACATTCCTAAACATCACTCGGACTCGTCCTCCCTTAGGTCGCTGCACTGGCTCCCGGTGGACCGCAGAATCATGTTTAAAACTCTCTGCCTCACTCACAACGCATACTATGGCCGGGGCCCTTTGGGCTTTAAGATCATCTTTCAACAGTATGTGCCTGCTAGAAACCTGAGGTCTGCAACAAAAATCTCCTTGTTGTTCCTAGGGTTAAAAAGATTAGATGGAGAGGAACGGCCTTTTCATTTGCAGCTGCAGGTGTTTGGAACTCTCTCCCGGACTCTCTCTCGGGGCAACCAGAAAATTCACTTTACCGTAAAGCCCTTAAGACATGGTTGTTCCCCTGAAGGTCGGGTTGAGTAGGAATCGGATATAGCTGCTTGATGTCTTTTTTCAGCACCTTGATGCACTTGGGCTAAGTTTGCGCTCTAAAAGTCGCATATTCATTCATTCATTCATTCAACGGCTATAAAGAAGATGGTGCACTGTCAAAGATCCCACAGACTGAGCCACCTTCTAGGCACTTCTCAAAAAATACCACTAACGACTAAAAAACATGAAAAGAGGCTCCCTCACAGACTGCCTCAGAGCAAGCTCCAACCACAGCAAGGATCTATTCAGCATCAGCAGAGAGTTTTTCTGCCATCAGCCACCGAGAACATGATCCCCCTCCCAGGAACTCTATGACACCTTGAGGGACTATTTCCACAACAAAATATCAGTCATCTACAGAAGCTTTGAACCCCAACCGACTGACTTCAGCTACATCTGCACACCAACAGATGCCACCCATAATCACCCGCTCATCGCTTGGGAATAGCTCACCACAGCCATCATGAGCTCCAGCTACTAAAGAGCACCCGTGGACCCCTGCCCCACCACCTCTTCAACCTCAGGAGCACGAACATTGTGGTGAACTCGTCTCCATTCTCAATGCATCCATCACCATGGCTGCCTTCCTAGATGAATCCACTGCATCTCCGGTGACACTCCTCTATATACCCTCATTTACCCGCTCGCCACACTGCCCAGGAATGAGGATTCTACTCTGTGCGAGCCATGAAAACTAGGACGGATCACAACATTTTAGAGGTGGGATCCTTGTTCGAGGAAGGCCAGTTGTTACCATTTGACTGACTCTCGGATGAGACAGGCCTCCCGCCAGGGCAATTCAATTACACAGACAAATAATCCTCAGCAGCCGCCACACTTGGGAACTCTCCAAATGGGAGCAAGCGACGCACCTGGTACTTCATGCAATCCTCCACATGGGGCTGGGGCGGCACTTAATTACATGTCTTTACAAAGCAGTTTGGGACCTCACCACCACTACGCTAACCCTGTTCTGACAAAAATGGGAAAAGGAGATAGGGCGCCTCCTGCATGATAACGAATGTGAGCGTGCCATGGAATACCCAATGAAAGTGTCCCAAAACGCCTGTTTAAAAAATATACAGTTCTCTATACTGCAACGTGCCTACCTCACTCCAGCATGGCTCCATCGCTTTTGCCCAGATATACAATTGGTATGCCCAAGATGCCAATCCCCCAGATGTTTCAGAAAAGGGGATGGTGATGAACAGAGTGTCTGAATTAAGCAGACCACTCTTACCCAGTCCAAAGATCAGGGCTTGATCCATCACTGTTTTTTAGCTCACTGCACCATCCCAGCTCAGAACCTGGCTACATGCAAATTAGTCTGACCCTGGCCCAGTGCATCATGGGAACAGGGCAGACCAAACTACCAAGCCAATTCTTATACTGGGAAGGAAACAAGCTTCCGGGGACCGGTTTCTGGCATTTCAGCCGTCTTCGGCCCGGCTTGCTCGAATCCTGATGGTGCAATGAGCAAGGGACTCACATCTGAGTATACCCTTCCACGCTTATGGTGGACAAAAACGATTCAGAAAAGGGGGTGGTGATGAACAGAGTGTCTGAATTAAACAGACCACTCTTACCCAGTCCAAAGATCAGGGCTTGATCCATCACCGTTTTTTAGCTCACTGCACCATCCCAGCTCAGAACCTGGCTACATGCAAATTAGTCTGACCCTGGCTCAGTGCATCATGGGAACAGGGCAGACCAAACTACCAAGCCAATTCTTATTCTGGGAAGGAAACAAGCTTCCGGGGACCGGTTTCTGGCATTTCATCCGTCTTCGGCCCGGCTTGCTTGAATCCTGATGGTGCAATGAGCAAGGGACTCACATCTGAGTATACCCTTCCACGTTTATGGTGGACAAAAACGATTCAGAAAAGGGGGTGGTGATGAACTGGGTAAGAGTGGTCTGCTTAATTCAGACACTCTGTTCATCACCACCCCCTTTTCTGAATCGTTTTTGGCCACTATAGGTGTGGCAGGGTATACTCAGACATGAGTCCCTTTCTCACATGAGGTACGCAGGAAGCACATCTCCATGGAATGGGCTACGCTACTGCATCAATTCCACCATCACATGGCCGATACCCAACAACCGACACTACCACAGAATCCACCAGATGACCTGAGCCACAATACACAACCAGAGCCCCCTCCACGCGTGAACACCAGCTCTTCTGGACCATGCCAAAAGCCATGACCCCGCAATATCACCATAGATATAGAATCATCCGCAACACACCCTAATTCGATCAAGCCATACTCCTGCAAAGCCCCGCACTCCTGGCACCGCCCCCACACTGGGGTGGTGTGGTGAGCAAATAAAGGATGGATTTAGGCCCAGATCTCTGTACTAGGGTGAATTCTGTCCATCAACTGTTTTTTTTGCATTTGTCACCCCGAGTGGGACGGGTATGCTCAGACGTGAGTCCCGTGCTTACCACGTCACTGGAGTCATGCTATCCTGGCTGAAGATGGCTGATAGGCAGAAACCAGTCCTAGGATGCTTGATTTCGGTCCAGGGAAGACATGGCTTGGCAGTTCGGGCTGGACTGTTCCCATGAGGCACAGGGTCAAGGCTGATTTGCATATGGCCATGTCTGAACTGGGGTGGTGTGGTGAGCAAAAAAACGATGGATTTAGGCCCAGATCTCTATACTGGGGTGAATGTATGACATTGTTCTGCATTCTGTCCATCAACTGTTGTTTTTGCATTGGATACCCAACAACCGACACTACCACAGAATACACCAGACGACCGAGCCACAATACACAACCCGAGCCCCCTCCACAAGCGAACACCAGCTCTTCTGGACCATGCCAAAAGCCATGACCCCGCAATATCGCCATAGATGTAGAATCATCCTCAACACACCCTAATTAGATCAAGACATACTCCTGCAAAGCCCTGCACTCCTGGCACCGCCCCTACACCCATAAATACATACAGTGACATGTTTACTTTTATCCCCAAACGCTCCAAGAGGCAGCCTCAGCCCGCTGAACTAATTCACTCCAAGTTTCAACCCCCAATTAGGCACGCACACCGGTAGTTTAAAGAACTGTATAATTTCTCAAAGACATAGCATCCTACTAGGCAAGCATCGAGCCCTCATCACACGCCTGTTGCATGGTGTTTATTATCCAAGCGTATTTCCTCAGAGTGAACTCCTGCACCCCTGTATGAACCGATGAAATGCAATGTATAATGGTATTGTTTCAATTATTTGCAATGCCTATATACCTAGTTGTATACAAAGTAACATAAAAATGATTAAAAAAAATAAAAAATGGCTGCCTTCCCAGACAGATGGAAACATGCAGAGGTCAGACCTCTCCTCAAGAAACCCTCCACTGACACTAGCGAACTCAAGAACTACCACCCCATTTCTCAGCTCCCTTCCCCACCAAAGTCCTCTAGAAGGCCATCAACTACCAACTCACCCACAAAAATTGGTGAAAAACAACCTGTTTGACAACTTCCAATACAAATTCCACGCCAACCACAACACCAAGACCAGCCTGATCACTGCCACCAACGACATTAGAACTCTCCTCAATCAGGTAGAAACAGCAAACCTGATCCTCCTCGACCTCCCATGAGCATTCAATACTGTCTCCCTCCACACACTCATCAAGAGACTCCATCACAACGGGATCCAGGGAGATGCTCTAAACATGGATCGCATCCCTCCTCACAGGACGAACCCAGACAATCTGCCTTTCAATTTGGAACCCAAGAGCATAATCTGGAGCCCCATCCTGTTCAACACCTACATGACGCCACTGGCTGACATCGTCAGAACCCAGGGCATCAATATCATATCCTATGCAGACGACAACCAGCTCATCCTCTCGCTCTCAGAAGACCCCTCCACCACGCGGACCAACTTCCACAAATGTATGATGAGTGTCACCATATGGATGAGTACCAACTGCCTAAAGCTCAACACGGACAAAACGGAAGTGCTGATTTTTTGGGATACCTCTCCATGGAACAACACCAGGTGGCCATCCAAACTAGGATCCACAGCCACACCAACAGACTACGCCCACAACCGTGGCATCATTTTTGACTGCAAATCCACCATGAAGTGCCAGATCAATGCAGTCTCCTGCTTCCACACCCTCTGCATGCTCCAAAAAATCTTCAGATGGCCCCCCGTCAACACCAAGGAAAACTGTCACTGAAGCCCTAGTCACCAGATGGCTGAACTATGGCAACACACTCTATGTAGGAATCACCACTCAACTTCTGAAGAGACTTCAGACGATACAGAACGCAGCAACCAGACTCATGCTCGACCTTCCCAAATTGACACACATCACCCCCACCCCAAGAATCTCACCTGGCTCCCCATCCAGAAAAGATGCCAAGTTAAGATGCTGATGCACACCTACAAGAACCTTCATGACCAAGGACAGGCATATATCAATCACTGTCTGATTGGTTCGTGGAAACCCTGAAGACACCTGCCCTCTACATCTCTCTCTCTCGCATACACTCCCCACATCCGCCAAAGCAACAGTGGAGGATGATCCTTCTCCTTCCACGCCTCCAAAGCCAGGTCCGGCCCAAAACCTCCAGCCCAGACCTGGAATACCACTCCCTACCCGAATGCCCCTTCTAGATTCGCCAGATCCAAAAATCAATTATCAGAAACAGACATTCTCTCCCTCCTCTGAGCATACAATGCCGTCTTGCGGCCATACCATTCCCTCCTTGAACTTCAATAACCGCCCTTTAAATGCCCCTGGCTCAGCCTATCCCAAGCAAGGGAACTCGGAGGTCATCCATAGCATCACTTCTGACCCTCATAGAGAGCCCAGACTGAACGCCAATGCCTTAAACATTAATAACCTCTTGCAGATCCCCACTACGCTGCCCTTGATCACTGACAACAAATCATAGCTGAAATGCATGTTACTCAACTGTAGATCAGTGGTGAAACATGCCACGGACCTTGCAGATCTCATCCTTGCTCAAGAACTTGACCTCCTTATCCTTACCGAAACTTGGCTCACTGACTCCTCAGGCCTCATCCTTGACATTCTAGTCCCTCCCAGCAACAACATTATCAGACTTGATTGAACTAAGAAAACTGGAGGTGGCATAGCTTGTATCTACCACAACTCTCTTTCAGCAAAACAGTCCCCGTCAGCTAACCTCTCATCCTGTGAATTTTTATGCATAGACATCACTATCACACATAGACCCCTATGCACCCTGCTCATCTTCTACCACCCACAGGAGACAACCTCTCCCTCATTGAACAAACTATGGAGACCATCTCTTCCAACCTCGGCTGACAGTGTCCCCAGATCTTCCTTGGTGATTTCAATCTCCATTAGAATGACTCACATGATCAGGCGGTTAACACTCATGAAATCGTCCTAACTGACCTCTCCCTGACTCAATTCTGTGATAGTCCCACGCACAACTTAGACTCGACCCATGACCTAATTATCTCCAACCCCAACTCCATTCATCAAATCTATTATCCCCTGTGACTGGTCGGACCATCACTATATCAACTTCCGTATCCTTGAAAGCTGGAACTCCATAAGATCACAACCAATAAAACAAAAACAGTGGAAAAGATCGCTCCATAATACAAATGTGAATGAGCTCATATCTCGCTGCAATATCTCCCTGCTGCCGCCTACAAACATGGCCGACGTTCACAACCTCACTGAGCACTATAAGAACGCCATGCTGTCATCTCCAAGGATTCAATGCCATGCCGTTTCCTTGACAGTCCTCTGTTAGACTGTGAAAACGTCCACTTCACCCTGCAAATTTCCCCTTGCTCTTCTCTTTCCGGATTCCTTATCTACCGTCCCCCTGGTACCATGGGAACATTTCTTAACTCCCTCCTAGAATGTTCCTTGGCCAGATCTAGCGCCCGGACCAACTTCCTCATCCTAGGAGACTTTAATGTCCACTTTGAAGATTGCAAAGACAACACGGCCTCAGAGCTGATCCAAGACTTGGCAGCCCACCAACTACACCTACAGAACTCCCTCCCCACTCATAACCGTGGGCATTTGCTCGACCCCATATTCTGTAATTTCCAGGATCTTGTGGCCAGGCCTCCCTTTCCGGTGCCATGGTCCGACCACCTACTTATTCCTTTCACCTGGTGCACTTACCCCAAACTGCCGCAAATCCAAGCTCCCGGCAGACCATCTCGACCCTGGGCGAAACTAGACTATGATAAGTGGAAACAAGCTCTCGAGGATACAGTCCCTACCCTTAGTTCAACTATTGACCTTGCTGATAGGGAATTCTCATCTTGGATCACCAATTCTCTAGACAAAGCTCTCCCAAAAAAACCTCATCGTAAACCAAGGACAAAAGTAACCTCTCCATGGTTTACCCAAGAAATTCGCCTTTTAAAGAAAATCTGCAAGAGAGCAGAAAGAGTCTGGAGAAAAGACTTTAATCCCATCAGCAAAAACAACTACAGACTGATGATTCTTAACTATAAAAAAGCTCTTAAAATGCACAAATCTCCTTTTACAGTGAGAAAATTAGCAAAGCAGCAAGTTCGTCGAGGGAGACGTTTCTCACCCTGAAAAAGCTTCTAAAACCCCCTACCCCCCAAGCTGCGCGAGACCCTTCAATCGAACACTGCAATGAGCTAGCCAATTTCTTTGACTCAAAAATACTAACTATACTCAAACAACTTCCGCCTCTTTCTCCTATAGACCCCTCCCCCCGTCCCTCTTCCCAACATCAGAACAGAGACATTGAGCTAAGCAAGTTCCTACTCATTAACGCGGAAACGCTTGGTTCTATATTACAAGCCCTCAAAAGCGGATCGCCTCATGACCCAGCTCCGGTGAGACATCTGAAGCAGGTTGCCCCGAGCATCCTTCCACTCATGACCAACCTACTTAACGCCTCTTTTGAATCTGGAACTGTGCCCACAAGCTGGAAAAAAGCGGTGGTGAAGGCACTTATAAAAAAACCATCCCTTGACCCGGAAAACCTGGCCAACTTCAGACCAATATCACTCCTTCCAGGCATTAGTAAACTAGCGGAAAAACATATCAACTCCCAGCTCTCTCATTATCTGGAGTCCAATGAGCTGCTAAAAACCTCCCAAACTGGTTTCCGCCCGGGCCAAGGGACAGAAACGGCAATGGTGGCGGTAGTCGAAGAAACCAGGAAAATTATCGATGCAGGAGGATCAGTGGCAGTGATCCTCCTGGTTTTAATCACAAAACAGTACCAGAGGGTCAAAAGTAAGACAGGCTAATTATCGAAGACAGAGAAGGTATAACGCTCCCACTTGCCATATGACTGGAAAAGGAGTAATGTAGAAAATGCCAGATCAAGATCAGTGTCTGGTCTCTGGCTCCCATCAGTCACCACTCGGAACCGCCCTTCATCATTTGGGGCTCCGAGGACCAACACTATACTAGATCTTGGTACTCTAGCAGAAAGGAATTAACCTTCCTGTTAGTTTGTGATCCTCCTGGACCTCAGCGCAGCATTCGACACTGTCAACCATAGCATCCTTGCCCAACGCCTGGAAAACCTCGCCATCACTGGGAAAGCCCTTGAATGGCTAAAATCCTTCCTCCACAATCGCTCCTTTCAGGTGGCAGAAGGAGACTGCATTTCTAAGGAAACCCCTATACGTTGCGGAGTGCCCCAGGGCTCCTCATTGAGCCCTACACTCTTCAACGTATACATGGCACCTCTGGAACAAATCGTCGTCCCCTATGGCATTAAACTCTTGACATACGCGGACGACACACAGCTGGTCGTCTCCCTCAGCCAGTCAGAACCCCCCATCATTGATCTGTATTCCTGCTTGGAGAATATAGTCAGCTGGATGAGCGACTCCCACTTAAAGCTCAACGGGGAAAAAACTGAGCTAATGGTACTAGGCAACCAGTTCCACTTCCGCCCGGAGTCTCTCTGGCCTTCCAGTATGGGCCCACCTCCAATCCCCAAAACTGATATCAAGAGTCTGGGGATTTGGTTGGATGACAAACTTACTCTCAACACGCAGGCCAAGAAAACTGCAGGAATTTGCTTTGGCCTGCTCCGCTCCATCCGTAAAATTCTCCCACTCCTACCATTTCAGTCAAGAAAATTGGTCATGCAGGGCCTCATATTGTCTAGACTTGACTACGGCAACGCCCTATATCTTGGTTCCCCAAAAAAAGTCATCTCTAGGCTGCAGGTGGTGCAAAATGCGGCTGCCAGAATTCTCACTGGCACCAAAAAACGCTGCTCCGCCAAACCTGCACTCAAGGAGCTCCACTGGCTCCCGGTTGAACAAAGGGTGCAGTTCAAGGCCATGTGCCTAACCCACAAAATCCTGCATGGAAAAGACCCCCCGGTCCTGAAAGATCTCGTGACCCCTCACACGACAATCAGAACCCTACGCTCAACCAATGCCCACCTGACCAAAATACCTAAGATCAAAAAAACACGTTTTGGAGGTCGACAGTTCTCATTTCAGGCGTCCAAGATGTGGAATACTCTTCCACCAGACCTTCGGGCCCAACCTAATCTCCTTTCATTCCGCAAATCCCTGAAGACATGGCTGTTCCCCTGATCTCTTTTTTTCCCGCTGGTCCCCTCCTCTGGAGTTGATAGTGGATTTCAATTAGCGCTGGGACGCTCTCGGGCAGCCATGCGCTCTATAAATCTCCAAAATAAATAAAAAAATAAATAAAATGTTGTCTGCCCTGAATGCAACTGCCCCCTCCAACTAAAAAGAATACCCATAAAAGACGCCAAACCATGGTTCAATGTCACCCAAAGTGCTGACAGTCGCAGCTTGAGATTAGCAGAAGGAGCCTGGAGATCCTCTCCATCCATGGCTCTTCTAAAATCATGAAGACTAAAAAGAAGTAGATACAACAAACTCATCAGAACGGCAAAAGAAACCTTCTTCAAAGCCCACATGTACATGGCCAAAACCCTGAATTCTTCTAAACACTAACCCTGGGCAGAGGACTACCCCACGCTCGCGTAGTTTGCGCAACAATGCGCTACGCGAATTGCAAGTAGCACAGTGCAAAAATGTGTAGCGGGCATTTTTTGCTTGCTCGCAGCCCTCAACGTCAAGTTGGCGACCATGAGCAAGCAAAATAACATCCGGCGAGACTTTTTCCTCATTCACAATCAGCAACATCAAGTTGCTGATCGCGAGCATGGAAAATAAACCTCCCAGCGAGATTCTCAACGCAGGGAGGTCAGGTTTCTCATTGCGAGTGGTCGCGTATGCTCGCGACCGCTCATGAGGAGAAACTTCCAGTCCGCGTTAAGAAAGCTGTCGCTCGAGTACAAATCATCTTGAGCGGCAGAAAATGACCGCTTGCACTGTGCAAGATGCGGTTTGCGAGGATTGCACAGTGTGGACAAGCATCCGGCAATGTGCAATCAGTGCGAACAGCATTTTGCACAGTGCACTACGCAGTTCACATAGCTACGCGTAGCTTGCGTAGTGCGAAGTGCACTTTGCGTAGCTACGCATAGCGCTACTATGGGAACTAAGCCCAGGGCTACTAATCACTTCAATCACCTCCTTCCCCCAAACTTCTTCAAAGAAATTATAGGATCACTAGTCCCGCTCTGGTCCAAGATCATCAACGTCTCTCTTCTTCAAAGTGAGATCCCTGACTATCTAAAGGCTGGCCTTGTGCTCCCTATTCTCAAAAAACCCACGGTGGACCTTCAAAACCTGAATAACTACCGACCAATGACAAACATCCCTACCCTTGCAAAACTCCTGGAGAAATGTATACATGAACCACTGAGCAAACACATTGATCAATTCCAACTTCTCGACCAAATCCAATCAGGCTTCCGCATGGGCCGCAGCTCTGAAACGGCCATCACTAATATAGTGGATGATGCTCTCACTCTTCTTGACCAGAATGAAACATGCCTACTAATACTGCTTGATCTCTCATCAGCATTTGACACTGTCAAACATGACAATCTACTGAACCTCTTGGAATGCAGGATGGGGCTATCAGGAACGGTCCATAAATGGTTTGCCTCTTTTCTCAACAACAGAATGCAAAGAGTCAAATGCAATCAATCTCTTTCCAACTCCAGCTCTGCACTTTGGATGTCCCCCAAGGATTGTCACTCTCCCCCATGCTCTTTAACCTTTTCATTGAACCACTGATTGTAATTCTCAAAGCATCCAACATACAATATCACATGCATGCGGATGACACCCAACTGTACACGAAAATATCCTCCCCCAAAGACATCAAGTCACTCAACGGAACCCTGCTCAAAACTCTAAATTGGCTAACCACCAACCATCTCAAACTAAAAACACTCAAATGGAATTCCTCCTCATCGCACCCACTAAGCAAACCCCCACTGTGGTGAAATATCTAAGTAACCTCACCGCTCTCAACTGCACACCACACATAATTGACTCTGCTAAATCACTGGGAGTGGTGTTAGATAAGAACCTTAACATGCAAGATCACATCAGAGCATCTACCGAAGGAGCGAACTTCCAACTGAGCATACTAAGACAATTCAAACCCCACCTTCCCCAAGATGGCTTCAAATCGGCGGTGCAAGCACTAGTCATCTCTAAACTAGAAAAGGCTTTGCTACTCTATGCGGACTACCAAAACTCAGCTTAGCCCCCCTCAGAGCTTCACTTAATGCGGCCTCCAGACTCATCACCGGTTCCAAGAAAACCAACCACATCTCTCCAGACCTGAACTCGCTCAAATGGCTTCCATTTGAGGCAAGGATCCACATAAAAATTGCATGTATGACCCACAGAGCCCTACAATTCAATACCCCACTCTACCTGAAATACAAGCTTAAACTCTCTGGCTGCAATCGGCCCACAGGGAGCACCAACACACTGTTGCCGAAGCTGAAGAAATTTAAAAAACTGAAAACATACAATCGTACATGCTCTGGCATTGCCCCGAGAATCTGGAACTCCCTAGCAGCGGAAACAGGACTGATTCCCTCAACATTTGCCTTCAAAAGAGAAGTTAAGGCCCTCCTAATGAACAATGCGCTGAACTAGAAGTGTTTCTCCTCCTGCCTCCGATCTTTTTTAGCTGGTTTAGCTACTACCTGATATTTGTTACGGCCCGTGTCGCCTGCCACTTTGTCATTTTGTTCCTGCTGTATATTGCTTTTCTTGTTGCAGTTGTATATGGTTTTTTCTTTCTTTTTCGCCTACAGTTATCATCCTATGTCTCCTCCAACCTGTGTTTGGGCTATACAAAACTTTAAAAATAAAATAAATAAATTAGGTAAAGTCTTTATGGTGGAAAATCAAAGCACCCTAAATAATTACAGCACTCCTCACACTGCTCTGCACTAGGAGTCATACACTACAGAAGCACTCTCACATCCCTCAAGGAATACCAGCCACACACTATCCGAGGCCTTCTTAGCCTCGCACATGCTAGCAGTCTTGCACTAGTGATGGCACTCCCACACACATGAATGCAGTAGTCACGCACTGCCAGAAACACTCTTCATATTCTTTATAGACTAATAGTCACTCACTAACAACAACACACATCCCTCAGAGAGCAGTATTCTGATCCTACTGAGTGTTTTTCACACTACTCACATACAAGCGGTGTCACACTACCAACAGGACTCTCACACACATGGTAGACTGTCAAACACTACCAACTATACTCACACCCCTCATTGGCTATCAGTCTCCCACTTCTGACATCATCCTTGCACCCATCACAGACAGTCACCCACTACCAAAAGATCTCTCACATCCTTCACTAACCAGCAGTCACACACTACCAACAGCACTATCACACCCACCACGTCAGTCACACACTGTCAGAGATACTCTTGAGAGGCAAACAAACTAGCATCAAAACTGTATGTTTTATCTAATAACTGAAAGTGCCTCATTATTGACTCGTGAGTTTGTGTCAGTGAAAATATTGAGGAGAAAGTGGGAGAATGCAAGCCTAGGGCCTAATTTACATCTTGTTGGACAGGCCATAGTTTAATGACAGCAGAGACTAATCTGTCTCTGCCAAGGTGAAACTTCTTCAATGGCCCAATGGAGAAAGGGCCGTCAGAGAATTGGCTAGTGTTCACCCATCTAACTAAGATGGGTGGGCATATAGCCGTTTTTTAACGCAGGCAGGAATTCTAGTGGTAGGAGGCACTGAAAAGTGCTCAATGCCCCCTCACCGCCCCCTCACCAGGGATGGAAACTCTCATGGTGATGGAAGCATTTATTATTTTATTTTTTTTCAAAAATAAGATCCCTCTTTGGTATTTTCTTTTTGGAAAAAAAAAGCTTGCAACTATACAGTTGATCCAGCGCTGCTCCAAACCTAACCTCCAAACCATCACTATATATCCTAGGAGCTATCACACTTTACTGGTCGGTGGGGTCCATAACACCGCGAGTCATTCATTCACACAAATCATCCTGCTCCCAAGATCAGTGAAAACCAGAGGAGAAGACACTGGATTTTAGTGGAGTGTCTTACTTCATCTTCTTAATCTAAATTGTATACACTGTGTACATCTGCAGTTTATTAGATCTTACCATGGTTTACTCTTTAAGAAACATTAAAACACCCCACTATTTGGTCAATGGATCAGCTAGTAAAAGTTAACTAATGGACAACAAGACCAGCTTAATTCTCCATTTATTTAATCTTTATTTAAAGTTTTAATCTCCTAGTATGACCTTATTTTATTTTTCCTAAATTCAAAACCCATTAAACATTTTAAATTCACCTAAAGAAAAAGAAGATTACATTCAAACAGTTTACATTTATTAACAGAATAGTTCAGAAAAATAAGTCAAAGACATATTACCAAGGATATCGGCAAATGGAAATCAGAGTTAGCGTAGAATAGTTCCCAAAAACAGCCTCTCTATTCTTTCTTGATGTTCACCTCCCATCCGGACTCCGTTCCCATCAAAAGTTAAAGTCAAGAAAATGTCAAAGACATTGCACCATGGAAAAATCAATCAGTCCGACAGCATGTCATGGTGCAAAAAATAAATTCAAAAGCACGCTCTCCTCTTTCCTCCAAACGACCTCTTTTATACCCTTTTTCCCTAACTATCTATCTAAAATTGAAACTTTTAGGGTCCACGCTCAACTTTCATTGGTCCATTCAAGGGGCGGATGATAATCACCTCATCTCCTCATTGTTCATATTTCCTCCACGTCATCGTTATGATCATAAGAAAATTCTGATTGTTTGTTATTACATTTTTTCACTCGTGTCCTTTAACTTGTCACTTCACCAAATGTTCTCAGACTCATGACTCAGACATCTCAATCTTGGCACCATTCTGCTCTTCAGGCCACGCTGACCTTGACCCACGCTGCACAGGCACAGACTGCTTGCACATCTCTCGAGCATAGTCGATCATACGTAGAAACTCACTGTTTCGGAGTTTCGCAAACCCTACGTTTCTATTTAGGCCGCATGGGCCATAACAGGAACTATTATAGAAACAAACACAATTAAACGTTAGATTTCGAAGTATAGCCCTTCTGTTTACCACCCCCCAAATTCTTAGATAACCCTGTTCGTTATTACCTAGCATTAAAGCTACACATATGCATTGTTTTCTTGTGAAGTGAAGTAGTGTGGCTCACTGGTTAGAGGCGGCAGACCCGAGAGCAGAGGACTGCCCGGGACCAGGGTTCGATTCCCGGCGCGGCAGGTTTCTGGACCAGGGTCAGCGGACTCGATAATTCTCTCGCCTCGGTGCCCACTCTGATCAGCGATCACACTCGGCAACTCTGGGCATTAGCTTGCCTCATCTTCACTAACGGCCCCACCAGACCGCCGGGGATGCCTGGTCTCACCCTGGAGATACCCATTAAGGGACCATCTCTCAGGGAAGCCAGGAAGGGTTTCGCAGCGGTCGAAGCGCCTTGGGACCCTACGGGTAAGTAGTGCGCTATATAAATGCCTATACATACATACATACATACATACATACCATTCTTAATCATTTCTGCCACAATTATACATTTAAAAAGCTTACACAACGTACTCCATCCCCAACAGTCTACGGAAACGGCACTGATTGAATTGACAGACTCTATAAAGCTGCTGCAGGATCAGAAGAAGAACGCTGTTCTAATTCTTCTGGACCTCACAGCGGCGTTCGATACCATTTCGCATTCCATACTGCTAAGCAGACTGAAAGATATCGGTATCTCAGATGTGGTTCTTGCGTGGATCACTTCCTTCTTAGCCGACAGATCCCAAACGATCACCCTGGGTCCCTTCCTCTCTAAAGAGAAGAGGGTCCCATCAGGAGTTCCTAAGGGCTCCATTTTGAGCCCTCTACTCTTTAATGTTTACCTGATCCCACTCATATCACTGATTGAGTCATTCGGCATACTTGTAACATCGTATGCCGATGACACTCAACTCATCGTACCCCTAGAGGAACACTCCACTAAGGCCGAACAAAACCTTAAAAACTGTCTGAAGGCTGTGTTCCATTGGATGGATAAAAACCACCTAAAATGCAATTCCAGCAAGACAGAAATCCTCCCCATGGGAAAAAAGGCTAACTTCTGCCCCGGCCTATGGTGGCCTGAAGACTCTGCTGCTCCCCCCCCAGACTGTAGCAACAGCAAAGAATCTTGGAGTCCTGTTCGACACCGAATTGTCTTTCGACCAACACGTCAGGACTGCGGCTGGCCGATGCTTCGGCATCATAAAGTCTCTTAAAAAATTCTTCGACTTCTTACCCACTGACTCAAGAAAAACTGTAGCGGTGGCTCTTATTCTCCCCCGCCTAGACTACTGCAATGGTCTTCTGGCAGGCGCAAAAAAAT
Organism: Lissotriton vulgaris; assembly: GCF_964263255.1. Lineage (NCBI taxonomy): Eukaryota > Metazoa > Chordata > Amphibia > Caudata > Salamandridae > Lissotriton > Lissotriton vulgaris. The sequence goes on from NC_141687.1 coordinate 1,965,829,497, forward strand.
CTACACTTAAAAAACTCCAAAGTGTACTCCACTCAGCAGCCAGATTAGTTTTAAAACTACCCAGAAAGTCTTCAATATCAGCGGCCTTAAAAACTCTACACTGGCTCCCACTGCATAAAAGAATATTTTTCAAGATTCTTATTGTTGCATTCCGGGCATTCTATAACACAGGCCCGAAATATCTTATCAGGCGTTTTCCCCACTACAACCCTAGCAGAACCCTGCGTTCCTCCAATGACAATCAAATCTTGCTAGCGAGGTTTAATCTCAAAACCAAAGGTGGCAAAACCTTAAACTATCTGGCCACTAAAGCCTGGAACTCTATGCCCAAAAATCTTAGGTCCCAAACCCAAGAAATCCAGTTCAGGAAGTTACTAAAAACCTGGATCTTAAATCTTCCTGATGACTACACCATGGCCGCCATCTAAATCTTAGTCTTTACAAAGTAATTGATCTCTTACCAAGAAATCAGCGCCAAGATGCTCCTTTCGGAGCGACCGTTGCGCTCTACAAATACCACCACAAATTACAAATTACATGCATAGTTTTTCATTAGATTATAGAATTTTTGCCCTATATTATTAAAACGACTTCACCTAATTGATTGATTAAGTTTGCAACACAAGCATATTAGTATCCCACGTGTATTTGTGTGTGTGCTTTCTATTTTATATTGATGAATTTTAAAACCACACGATTAATACATATTACAGTTATGGGAATCCAACTTCACGAGGGGTATACAAAAATGTTTGTTTTCACCCTCGCTCCATCACAGTACAGCTCTGTGATCTTTCATGAAGCCATTTGCCAAAGTTACAATACATTGACAGGAAATGCCCATATGTCCAATCCTGTTAATGCTTGAAATGTGTACTGGGCCGATAGACATGTACACAATTGCCAATTAGCACCTCCACCAGGGTGACAGAGTAACTTACTCCATCATCCTGGAGAAGAACAGGCTGACTGCCCAAATTTAAATCAGTCCCTAAATCAATGGGTAGATAACTAAATGCATGAATGCAAGGATGAGCGGCTGTGCATGGAAGCATGCCTCAGTGCATGGATGCATGGATGCATGGATGCATGGCTGAGTGCATAGATGCGTGGATAAGCCATTGGATAGATGGAAGAACCTAACAGCTTCGCCAATGCTTGTTTAATTTTGTCAATGTTCCTTTGCTGTATTCACGTTGCAACTGGACAGCATTTTATTATTGAACGTTATGGGTTCTGAATTTGATGTGGTAAGACCCTTTTATCCAAGACCTCAAATGTTGTGTGCGAATGGATACCAGAGCTCACAGCGCTCTCTAAACCAGGAACTGGCTCTACGCCCTACTTGAAGACTTGGCACCGTGTGCATAGAGCCATTTCTGAGACTGCTTAATAGGCACAAAAGCGCTTTCGTGGAATTTGAAAGAGCTGGCTTTGTGTAAGCACAGAGAAGGTTGTATTGAAGACGTGCAGCAGTGCGTGCCAGGTCATTCTGATGGCGCACTGCCGTAGAATGCCCGCTGTAACCAAAGGGAGACTACTCCACTGCCTTAAGTAATCACGTATTCTCGAATCAGAGAGGAGGCATCAGTGATGATGTTTAGAACTAAGAATGCATGCCTCCTGCCTGATCTGGGTCCACTGCCAACATCACGTCAGTTGCAAAGTTCGGTTCTGCTGTAACATTTGGAGAAGCAAAGATGGCATAGGGCCCTGATGCAAACCAGAAAAAACGAGCTGTGTATCCCGGACTAAAAAGAAAAAGACAGCTATGTTTGGTGTGCAGTGGCCTCCTAAAAGTCCATGGGCAACGCTGCCACTGCACCTGCTCGACTAAGGACAAATACGCCCTACACTTGTAACACATGCATGACAAGTCACCTGTGTCTCTGGTCAACAGACATGTCATCAGGGCTCATCTTTATTTATAGATTCATGTAGCACCAGGGACAGATTGGGCAACCCAAGCAGCCCTGGCAAAACGGTACAAACCAGCCTCACTCCCTTCCTCCACTTGCTATATTGCTCTCTTTCTATCCATCTATTTCCACCCATTGCCTCCTCTGATTTCTTTCTCTCAACCCCCTCCCTCTCTTTATCTGTTTTAGAAGCCCCCATGTGCCTGCTGTAATTAATATCAGGAAGATTAGAAAGTTAGAGAGACAGCAGCCCCGAGGTCTCTAAGTCGGTCACCAATTGCTCCAAGCCACTGGGGAAATGCCAGATGGAATAAAAGGCCAATCTTCACCTGTGTTGCACCCCATGGTTTGAATTCAGGAGGTTTGCCTACCTTCTATTTTACTGTGTGTGCCCCTTCCCTATTTAGATACTGAGCTGGTCTTGACAGGTGGTTGCTCCAGTCCCTGGACCTCTCTCTTCTGGCCCCCCTCCCTAGCCCTTCCCCCCCCATCTTCCTCTGTGAAAACACTCGGGATTAAGCTGAACGACCAACTCACTCTGCACTCCCAGGTTAGTCTAGTGGTGTCTTCTTCTTTTCTTTCACTCCGCACCATCCGTAGGGTTTCCACTTTCTTTTCTTTCTCTGCCTTAAAACTCATTGTCCTGGCGATGGTAATCTCTCACCTAGTCTATGGCAACGCTCTATACTGTGGCATGCCCGCTTACAGTATGCAGCGATTACAGCTGATCCAAAACCAGGCTGCCCGCCTGGTGTATAACCTGGCCAAATTCCACCATGTCACCCCGCTCCTCAAGTCCTTGCACTGGCTCCCTATCCGAGAACGAGCTCAGTTCAAGATGGGATGTATCACTTTTCAGGCCCGGGTCGGCGCAGCCCCTGCTTTCATCTCCTCGGAAATCAAAGCCTGCGCTCATCCTCCCAACAATTGTTGACAGTTCCCCGCTTTAGGCGCAAAAAGTGGGGGGGCACGAAATTCTCCACACTTGCCCCTGCCTTCTGGAACTCTCTCCCCGCCCACCTCAGATCTTCCACTCAATATTCTCACTTCCGAAAGGCGCTAAAAACTTTTCTTTTCTCACATGCCTTCCCATTATAACTATCTTATTCTCTGCCTCCCTCCTGATCTTCCTGTCCTCCGAGGTTCAGTACACCACAGCGCCATGAAACCGCCAGGTGAACGTGTGCTCTATAAATGCTTTAAACTCAAACTCATACATGTGTGGTCGGTAGTAGTGCGGTTAGCTTATGTTGTATACCAATTATTGGTTATATCGAGTTCAGAGATTCCCGCAGAAGTGTACATGGCTTCTATGCAAACCCAAAGTGGTCTATTTGTGGTAGTGTGGTTGAGCTACCTTATGCCTAAAACAGAAGCGTGTAAGACATTTGTTATACACACAGTGATTAATAAATGACATATGAATCAAAAAGAAGATTCACACCACCTTTAGAAAAATAAGCTTCGTTCTAGCTTTAATTTAAGACCAAGATCAAAGGTGAGTACATTTTTCATAAGAAATACTTTTCACTTTAAAAAGTGTACACAGTGCAATTTTCAGTTCAGCAAAGTTTTCTGGGGATCCTTTGCTGGTTAGAGCGGCCAGGAAGGAATACCTAAAAGCATTAACACTGGCAAAACGTGAGTGGGAGGAACAGCATTGGCAGGACCTATCCAATGCTGTGAGCAGTAGGAACCCGAACCTTTTTTGGGATCTGATCAATAGAACTAGGCAGAGGAAATCGCAACCATTGGCTGCACATATAACCAGTCAGCAATGGTTTGATCATTTCTCCTCCCTATATGGAGGTAATGAGGAAACAGGCAGCCCTGGGGTGGATAGTTTGGGTGATGGAGATTTCTTAGGGGTGGACGATCTCCCATTTACAACCGCAGAAGTAGAGACGGCGATCAGACATCTAACCCCAAAGAAAGCATCTGGGCAAGATGGGATTCCTGGAGACCTGTTGATAGCGGAGCCGCAGGCTTGGGCCAAATTAATCGCCGCCATAATGAACTTGATTACCAGGGGTCACCAGGTGCCAGACTCTTGGAAGGGGGCAGAGGTAGTAACCGTGTTTAAGAAGGGTGCAAGAGATGACCCTGCGAACTACAGACCTATTAGTCTGATAGACATAGTTCAGAAAGTGGTCGGCAGGGTCATCATCTCAAGAGTAGGAGACTGGATGGAGGAGGCCAGTATTCTCTCTCACCTACAAGCGGGGTTCAGAAGAAAGGTAGGCACGATGGACCAGGTCTTTCGCTTTTTTGTTATCTATTGGAAGGCAGTTACCATCATGAAAGGCAGCTTATACATGGCCTTCATAGATCTCAAAACGGCTTTCGACCTGGTCCCCCGCGCAAAATTATGGGAGATCCTAGGAGAGATGGGATTTCCCGGTGGCCTCCTGAACCTAATCGTAAAGCTCCATGAGGGGAATTACGCGAGGGTCAGATGGGGATCCCAGGGACAGTTAACAGATAAGGTCCCTGTGATGAGAGGAGTACGCCAGGGCTGTGTTATGGCTCCGACCCTTTTCTCCCTATTCGTGAATGGAGTGGTGGACCATCTGAAGGGGGAGGAGACAGACGCCCCATCCCTGGCGGGGGAAAGAATCCCCACTTTACTCTTCGCCGACGACACCTTATTAATCTCCAAATCCCCAGTGGGTCTGCAAAAACTCTTGAACCGGTTTAGCTCCTTTTGTACCATCCGAGGCTTAACCATCAATACCTCAAAAACTAAATTGATGGCACTCTCCCCCTCTAAATGATTCAAAAATAACTTTCTGCTTAATGGTGTTCCTTTGGAGCTGGTCGAGTCTTTTGACTATCTCGGTGTCCGGATAAACAGCCGAATGACCTGGAAGGACCACTTGGCCAAAATGCTACTCAGCCACCAAAGAGTTTCGGGGGTGATTTTGAGGGAACTCAGTGAATCATGTAGTAAACCTGTCTCCCCGGCCATGGCCATCTACGAGGGTCAGATTCTTCCAGCTGCATTATACGGCTCCGAACTCTGGGGGTTCGAAAATGTTTCAGATCTTTCGACAGCGGAAAATAATTTTCTAAGGAAGGTGGTGGCTCTTCCTGCTTCCACCCCACTAATCCCCCTGAGACTAGATCTGGGCAGAAGAGCACTAAAGGACCTGGTAAGGCTACGCCCGTTGCTCTTTTGGACTCGTTTAAGAAGGACTGAGGAGCTTGCAAAGTATGGTGAGGGGTTGGATGAGCTTCTCCAACTGGACATGGGTAAAAAAATAGGACGGTTGAATAAATTGAAAGACCTGGTTCTTAAGTTAGGACTAAGGGATGCTTGGGAGTCACAATTGCCTCCACCCAAGGAGGTGATCAAAAAGTTATATTGGGACTGGGTGCAGAGTAATGCACTGAGGGTTACGGATGGGGGCTCACTCACGGACCAATTTTTGTTAGTTAAATGTGTGAGAAAATTGGAGCCCTTCCTCGACCTGATAACCAAACCCTTAGATCGAGCACTATATCTAAAACTGCGATATGGGACGCTTCCGGTGCATGACTTCACGGTGAGGTGGTCAAACTCTGGTGCCCCCATGCGTTCTTGCCCTGGCTGTGTAGCACCAACAGAGTCTGTGGCCCATCTATTTTTTGCCTGTCCAGCTTACAAAGAGGCGCGGAAATTTTGGCTGAAACCTGTTTGCAGAGAACTGGGGTTGAGGTGCCATAGCCAGGCACTTCGTGTACTCTCTACGGACTCTTCATCTTCCTTCATGATATGTGGGGTGGCAAAATTCTTGGGTAGTGCATGGACGACGTGCTCCCGTTTATTGAAATTGCACTCGGGGGGACCAACGGTCTGAGGATACAACCGCTGGTAGCAATCTAGTGACTGTGGTGTACCTCCTTTTTATTTTTTTATTTATTCGTATTTTAATAATTTTATGGGAGTATTGCAAATGTATTTTATATGTATTCTTTTATGGTGATCAAGTTGCCGAATAAAGATATTTCAAGCAGTTCAGCAATGTGTGCAATTTTCAGTTCAGCAATTAGGAAAACAAGAATGTAGTTTTGTAGGCAAGTACACGAGTTACAAATCCAATCTACGGGCTTTCAGGTCAACACAAGGCAAGGTTCAAGTTAGCACCAAGACTGCACCACCAGCAGCACAGGTGCGGCCGGGTGCAGAAGTCATATTCAGAGTCAGGTGCCCAATGTTAACCGATGGAGACTGGGGTGATTGAAGATAGGATGTTTAAAGGTAAGTAAAAGTGGTGTCCGAGTCAATCTCCAGGGGTTCAGCCAAGCATTGGATGGGCAACAGGGCAGAACCAAACATCCACCCTCAGTTGCACAGGGGCGGCTGGGTGCAGAGTGCCAACACAGCATTGGGTGCACAATGCAAACCAATGGAGGAAATCGTTTTTGAAAAAAGGCTGCAGACTCTGGCCAGGAAGCTGTACGACTAAAACCAACAGCAGTCCAGGTAAGCACTGATGCTCGGGGACGTAGGGATACCATTGGTCAAGTGCCTCAAGGCCCAGGGTTGTCGGGTGCAGGTGGACTTTGACATCAGCAAAAAACGTACCGAGGCAGGACGCGGTTAAGGGGGTTCTACGGGTTGAGGCTTTACGCGTTGGTGTGGAACCAGGAAGGGGCAACCCTTGTTGGACTTGGGCTCAGGGCCTCTGGGGAACCTTTGTAGGATTGTTGGGCCACATAGACTCGGGCCGGAGGCTTTGGGTGCAAAGATGATCCAGCAGGTTTTGCGGTTTCGCGGGGATCAAAAGTCCTTGGTTGTTGGTTTCTTGTGGACGGGTCCGCTGTCCTCAGAAGTTCTTGATCTTTATGGAAGGCAGGTAGCCCCACCAGAGTTTTAAAGGCCACTGGGCCTGCAGGACGAGTTGACTTTTGTAGCAGGGCGAAAGGCAACAGGCAGGCTGGCAGGGTTGGGGACCGAAACAGTCACTGGTCCTTCTTTCTTGTTGTTGTGGCTCTTCAGTGTCCGTACTTCATGGATTGTACTAGATTTAGGGGTGTTACAGGGGAGTGACTCGTAGGGACAAATGGGTCCTTTAACTGAGGTGTCTATACCCTCTATTATGCCACCCTTCGGGGGGAGGGGGCATAGTCCTAGTCCTGATTAGATAAGTCCTACCATCTTTAAGATGGTGGGAACTGAAAAATGTGCTTCACCTCACCAGCACCTGAGGGGTGGAGTTGGCAAAGGATGGCACACCTCCTATTCTCACTTAGTTTCCCCACTGGTTCTCCTAACAAAAGTGGGGGTTTGAACCGGGGGCTGCCATCTGCTGCTAGCAGCAGAGGCTGGGGTTACATTATAAAGGCGCCAAGGCCTTTGAAGCTTCCCTCTCACACACTGTGCCTGCCTGTGAGAGGAGGTGTGACACCTCCACCCAGGATGGACTTTGTTTCTGACATCAGAGAGCAGGGGTTCTCACCCTATAGGTCCAGAAACATGTCTAGGCTGCCTGGTGGTGGCAGGCTGCCTTAAGCTAGTCAGAGACCACACCAAGTTTGGTAGGTTTTCAGGGGCACCTCTGAGGTTCCCTCTGGGTGCATGGTTTAATAAATCCAACACTGACATCAGTGTAGGTTTATTAAAAGGAGTTGTTTGGTACAAAACCCTCCGGGGTTCATGGTGCTGGGGAACTCAAGTTGGCGAGTTTGCCATTTTGACTTTGTCGTTTTTCTCTGCACCATTGCATGCAGGCTGCAGTGGCATTTTGCATAGCCTTGGTGAGGGGTCCCTCGAGGCCCTCTTCAGTCCTAATACCAGAGGTACGTGGGGTACCATTTACTAGGGACTTACAGGGGGGTCTGAAGTTGTGCCAATCATGGTAAATTTTGGGGAAAGAACACTAGCCTGACACTAGGAACATGATAGCAGGGATTCAGTACACTACAGTCAAAGTTGCACCAAAAGGCAGGCAAAAAGTTGGGGGGGTGGGCTGCAGCAGAAACCTACTTTCCTACAGTAGCATATTCAGGCATGGTTCGAGGTTTCTTTATGTGTTCAGTTGTGGGAGAAATATGTGAAATGTATCAGTGTTTTGTGATGTGTTAAGGGTGGCATTGATTACATGATGTGACTCTTCTGTTTTGGGTGGGCATTTAGGGTTTTGTTTAACAGGTGCTGTGGCATGTTATGCCAGTAAACATTTGACTGCAAAAGCATACTGTTTGGTCCCCTTGATAGCGACCCAAATTCCATGTTTTTGCTGTGGTAAATACATGTGCCAATTTCAAGTCACTTATATTGTGCTATTTGAATATTTACCACAAAAACGAGAATTTCTTTCCAGAAAACATTGTCTTTCATTATTAATAAGGAATTACATTTTGGAGTAAAAAATGTGAAAGAGAGGTAACCTGCAATTCAGCAGCATGAGGAACAGCCCACTCTCTGTTCCCCAAAGGGCCTAGAAGTCAGCAGAGGTCCTCTTAGTGCCACGCCAGAAGGTAGAGAAGGCCTGCACTGGCGGTATAAATGTAAGGCCAGAAGAGGGAGGAGGATTGGAGTAGGGGTTGTAGTGGAGCCTGTGAAGAGGGAAGAGCCAGGATCAGAGAAGGGGAAAGAGATCAGATGAAGGAAGAGAAACAGTACATAAACAAGAAAGCAAGCGAATAGTAGAGCACCAGAGGAGGTGTTGTAATGCGTTTGGGGCTACTAGGGGCGGAGGCACATGTTCTATTAGGGGCGGATTTACAAGCCCCTTGCGTTCTTTTTGTACCGCCGTTGCGTCACTTTTGTGACTCAGCGGTGGCGTAAAAGTTGCGGCCCATTTACAACGTGACGCATCTAGGGAGATGCATCACGTTGTAAAGCCCTGCGTGACATTATACCTTTGTCAGGTATAATGTATGCAGAGTAGGCATTCCCACTCAGGAAAGCCTTGTAAAAGTGACGCAGTGAAATCTACAAGATGTCACTGCGTCAAAATCTTATGTCTGCTTGAAGGAGGCATATGGAGTGATGCAGTGTATTGGGAATAGGCTGCATCACGCATTGCTGGAGTTGCGTAGTGCTTGCGACATGACTCCAGAAATGCGTGACTTTTCCGCCAACAGATGCGTCAGAATTGCTGACCATCTGTCAATCCTTGCACCCTGGTGCGCCGGCGAATACATGGTGACAAGAAGGTTTTGCATGGTGGAGCAGTGAAATGACGCATCTCTACTGATGCGTCACTTTCTTTTAAATCTGCCCATTAGTGTCTAACTGGGCCTTGAAGAAGGGCTGCACTGCAGGTATGAAGGGAAGCCCTCCAGCAGGTAGCTGAAGCAAGGGGTGGGAGTAAACTGGAGCCTGGGGATAGGGAAAGATGAGCGAGGAACTAGTAGCGGAATATGGTAAATGGTACACCTGAGGGAGGAAAACAATACACACACAGGAAGAAAATTACAGACAGATCGAGCTGGAGCCCCTACAAAGGGCTTCAGGCATATTTAGCAAAATATATGCACCAAGATACTCTGAAATTCACTGCTGTTGTTCCTCTAAAGCATCACTCCTTTTAACTATAGGAGGTGATTGTTTTTTTAATGTGGTTGTGTCTGTTATATCATTTATGTTTTTCCTGTTTTTTGGTATGGTTCATTAGGCACAGACTGCTTGCCTTTAATCCTTTAATCCCTACTAACTGTTGTGAAACCAGCAAGGGCGTTTAAAAAGCAGGTAGGTCATGTGGCATATTATATTGTGTTGTTTATTGTGTGCGTGGGATCGTTACCAGCCTTCTTACATTTAAGCATGTGACATTTTGCTGTTTGGCACTCCCCTTTCACTACTAGCATGGGAACACATCAGATGGAGCAAGCTGTGACCCACAATTATGGTCATATTTCCCCATGGCATGCCGGAGCCTGGGTCTTGTAACTCAACCTGATACCAAGGGCCTAGCCCTGAAGTTTGGAAGGGTGCATCACACAAACCTTCTACATGACATTGGACTATTGTTCATGGACATTATTTGTGGTGATAGAGAACCATTTTTCTGATTGATAGTGCTGTTAAAGTCCAGGCCCATTTGCACAATTTCTCTCCAGAGAAGATAGGTCTTTTTAGTAGAGTGGACAGTGAAAGAAATCAAATCACTGGTTCTCATTTCAATACAGTGCAACCAATGTGGACACACATTATCCATTCGACTCCTTGATGTGAGTTTAGTAAATGTAATTAAAAGTTCAGAAGCAAATCAATGTAAATCAACCTTAGTAAAAATGTATAAAAGTACAAAAAGATCACAGTAAGTCTAAATCTCCTTAAGAGATGTACCCTATATAGTACAAAACAAATGACTAACTGTAAGGAAATGACGCAGATAATCAGAAAGTACAAAATTAAGGTTAAATTGCATCAGCTGATTCTCTTTAAAGAGCATGAGTAACCCACATTTCCCTACACTAACTTAATAAGGACAACCCTGAGCTAAAGCATTAAGTAAAGACATAATCGAATAAAGAAAGTAGAAAGGTGTCAGCCATCAGAGTAACTTAATGTCTGCTCCCTAAGGAAACTCAAGATTGACTCTCTCCCTAACTAGACACAGCACATAATATCATCTGCCGTTGACGTGACCCTCTCATGTGGCTCCTCCTTGAGAAATGTCAGTAGCTCTGGTACAATGGGATACTTCATCACGGTTCCTCAGCCAGATAGCACATTCTCTCTTCCCGTCCTTGGCCATTCCTTTCCCATGAGCACTCCTCTCCTCCCATATCACCGTGATTCCCTTGGCCGACTCCTCCATCCGAAGCTCTGCTATCTACTTACACAAAACTCCTTTATCCCAAATAATGAGGCTTATCCACATCAGATATAGAAACAACTCAGCAACATACATTCCAAACTTGAAGGTTAGACGTGAATTTCAAATCATAATGTGAGCAGTGACTAAACTAATTTCTTTTTGTGGCCTAGTTTTGCTAAATTAACATGTGTGCAGGTTACAGAATGTGTGCACCTTTCTACATAAAAAAAAATGTAACTGCTTAAGGCATAAATAAATTAAATGAATCATAAACGACTTGGTGTAAATGCGTATGCACATGATTAATTCAAAGTACATGTATAAACGTTAAACATTAGTTGGATACAGAAAACAGCGATTTCAACGGGGGTGTTACCACGCAGGTAGGCTACAAGGCGGTCATTACAACAACTGCATTGTTACCATGCGTGGCTTTACATTACAAGTAGTTTCTACGACGTGCGCTAGGTGGCATGCAACACCAGTGAATGTGTTGGATTTTAAATCCAACACATTCCCTGCTGTTGCGCTAACTGGAGTAGGAATAGTAATTTATACTATTCCTAAATTCAGCGCGCCATCTAGCGCAAGTCGTAGAAACGACTTGCGATGTAAAGCCATGTGTGGTAACAACATGGTCGTTGTAATGACTGCGTTGTTACCTACCGCATGATAACACCACGCGATTGTAAAGTGACATATTCGTTGCATACATCCTAATTAAGTATTTCAAAATATGACATTCCAGGTTATTTTCTCCTGTTACGTTAATGCATAATTTGTCATGTAACTTTATTAATCACATTCTAAAAACTTATATTTCAAATAGAATACCCTTTAGTATAAAATAATCCACCCCTTTTAGTATATTAGTTACAACAAAATATATTCAAGTGCTGACTATAGGTGAGTATGATGCACTCCTTTTATCTCCAGATGGGATCAAGATTACACTTCTGCAGATGTTTGTTCTGTTTAGGTATGAGGTTGGTGCTTATTTGCCCAACTCGAGTAAAGTTCAGCTGCAATGTAATGCCAAGACCCTACACGGACATCTCTGTGTGCTTGTCATGTACACACAGTATCTGTGGTGAGTGCTAGCAGGACTCCATGGTCTGGTGAGTGAATGATTCAGATGTAAGTGAACCTACTTCTTCCACTCCACAGCTATATATTTCAGCATCATAATTACTATATTTCGATTTTCAAGATCATAAAAGTACATCATGTATACAAACATCCTGCCAAAGAGTAAGCATGGGCGGAAAATCCGTTTCGCTCGCAGATTTTGCGGATTTTCGGTAAATTCGCAATCCGCGAGATTCGCGAATCTCCTGCAAAATCCGCAAATCCGCGAGCAGCGGATTTTATGGCTTGCTCGCACTGTTCGCGTGAGTTCGCGGCTTCCCAATACAACTTTGCGCCCCGCGAATAAGCGCTAAATTGCAGAAATACGATCTTAGCAAAACTGAAACTACTTACCAGGTTCAAAAGTTCAGGCTCATCATTAGTAGCCATTTCCTGTAGTGCTTCCTGAGGGGCCCCTCCAGAGTTCAGTTGCCAGTTGCAACTATTATGTGACCCTGCTCTGAACCTCAGAATAGTTACACATATGCCACAAAGGTCCTGAATTACAGCTAAGGGAGACAAGCAGGAGCCAGGCTGGAAGTTCAAATCCATTAATCAGCCCCTAATTCATTATTGTCAGTTGGGGCAGGGCAGGTGTTGTACCTAATTTTGCAACAATGAAAGCACTTAGCAAGTGCAAAAGATCACTAATCAGGAAGCACTAAGGAAGCAGGTGCCAGCTAAAAAAATATTCTGTGACACATTAATCAGCCCCAAATTAATTCAGGTCACTTGAGGCAGGGAAGGTGTGCTTTGCTTTGCCACAATAATGTACACTGACTGGACAACCAGAGGGTGCTGTGATGAAACAGAGGGTGGCATGGGTGGGCCAGAGGGTGGAATGAGTAGTCAGAGAGTGGCAGTGGTGACAGAGAGTGGCAGTGATGAAGAAGAGTGTCCCAAACAGGCTGGACACGTAGAAACAACAAGTTCGCAAAACTTGCGACCCGACAGGTAAGTTCGCGTTTGCAAAATTGTACAAAACCCTCGCGAACTGGCAGAAACCCGCGCGAACACAAAAAAAAAAAATCTGCAAATTTGCGAGAATTCGCGGATTTTGCGGATTGCGAGTTCGCAAATCCGCAAAATTCGCGAACGCGAGATTTGCAAAATTCGCCCATGCTTACCAAAGAGTTGTAGGTGTCATTGGGGATCAAAGAGATGTATATATTAGTAGAAAACATTGTCGAGAAGCCACAGTTAAAATATACATAACACTATTCGATGAAAAACATGGTGACTCCATATTTTGGCACCAATTTATTTATTTTTATTTATTTTGAAAGTTTTACAGAGCGCGAACCAGACCCTTGTGAATATCAGAGCGCTTTACAGGCAGTGATGAAAAATTATACAACAAAATAGAGACAAGTCGAAACAAATATCTGTGTACATAATGTGCAAACAAAGGAGGTAAATCAAATATGAGTAACACGTTGTGCAAAATAAAACAAAGAGAAGGGTGCGGACCGAGAAGGCACCTGTGCAACGTAGGTTGTCTGTTTGTATCCGTGTACTAAAAGAACTATCAGTAGAGGTAATATTGAAGTCATTTAAAATGCAAATGCAAACCAAAAGTACAAGTGTTCATTCAGTAAAGTTAAAATAGACACAGAAGGTTAAATTGGAACGAGGGGGATGGAAATGGTACCAAGCATTAGTCGACATAGGGAGGTGGCTAATCAGAGACAAGATTACAAACCCAAGGGCAGACCGGTCAGTCTAAAGAGTGCCATAGTGACATTCTGGGACGTGGTCTAGCTTGGGCCTACAAGCAAAACATTTCCCCCAGTATCCAATATGAAAATGTACAATAAAGTGCTAAAACAAACCTCCACGATGCAGAATACATTCTTCTACATCATTAGACACAAAAAGATAAAAATAATAATAATAGAACCATGAACGAGTTGTCTCTCTATTGTAGGATTTGAAAAGCACTACCATTTCCTAGACTGCTTGTATATGCCAGCTACTCCAAATCCAAACTGACAATTAATCTCTAGAGACTGAAAAGACCATCAATCTACTTGTGTCAGTGCAGATACTTCTATATGCCTCCATATATCGGCCCATGTTCGAAATTCTACAGAGGCGGGCTACCAATTTACTTCTTTGGAGCCATTACACATGGCAAAAGAACAATATATGCTTTAGTGATTCTGGAGCCTCTCCTCAGACATGTGTCATCCTCAGGTACAGCTCTGAAAAATTACTAAAAGATTTCATGGTTGGGAGCGACCTGTACCTAAACAATATAGAGTTACTAGCCAAGGTGGGAGTAATTTTATCTATGGTTGGCTCATAGAATGGAAATGGTTTTACATCTAAAAAGTCCCTAACCAGGGAACCACTGCTATTAAAGTTGTTTGGGTAATTGCAAATTCTCAGTAGAGTTCTTTTAATCGTGCTTTCGTAATTGCACTCAACTCATCTGGGAAAACCCAAACGTTTTTCAGCCCTACTGTCCCCAAAAGCAATCTAACGGAGTACAGAAATTGAATTGTGCACCCATATGTTGGGAACATAAGATCTTTCTGACCCACGCAGTAGGAGCTTAGTGGTACTGTCGACCACAATTGATGTCAATATACAAGCATTCTATACTCAACTTTCTGAATAATACGTCTTTGGTCCAAATCAAAACATCGTGGGTCCTCAGAGTATTTGCTTGTAATCCTAAAAGCAATCCTATAAAGCTATTTTTAACTATGGTGAGGATATGGATATTGCCAAATCCTCATATTTTACACCTGTACAGGGCTGCACCTAGGGCATTGATATTATAGACGTCAAGGGCCGATTTTGGCTATAGAGGCTGTGTGGTGTATTAAAATTGAATGCGATTTCTAGAGCTGCAAACCCCAGTTGAGATTTATTGAAAGCCTCACACACAGGTAATCAAAATTGGGCACTTGATCAATTGTATTGCTACCCACTGTCATCTTCCTTTTTAAACATCTGTGCCCGGTTGGGCAGAAGACTATATACTTGGTTTCGGAGCTATTCAGTTCCAGTCCCCTCTCCATACCAAATTTGTTAAAATTGTTTAAAAGCTGTTGGAGGCCCCTGGGGAGACTTGGAAAGCAGCAGAGTGTAATTTGCAAAGAGGAGGGCCAGCACCCTCCATTCACCCACCTTTGGGGAATCATACCTGTCCTTATTTAGATACTTCACTGCCCCATTAATGTACAATGAAAAAAGGGTGGGGGGCAAGACACAGCCTTGTCTGACTCCATGATTAATACTAAAGGGATCTGTCAGTTGCCTAGGTTCGCCCCACCTCACTTGTGCATAGTTTTCTGCATGGAGCCATACCAATATGATCAAGAGGTTGGCAGGGATGCCCATTTCCTTGGGAACCTTCCAGAGCTTATATGTGGGGACTAGGACAAAAGCAGCTTGTAAATATACAAAGGCAACATAAAGTTTGCCCCTGTTGATTAATGCTGTCTTCCAATAAATACAGGTAAAGCGGAAGACCTGGTCAACTGCGCTTACTTTGCTTCTAATGCCCGCCTGATATTTCGACCATTACTGGTCTACTTCTAGTTCTTCCTTATACTTCCATATCTGACTCAACCACTACCCCTCTATCTTTCTCCCTCTGCCCCTCTAACTCTCCAATTCTCTACCTCTATCTCTGCCTTCCTATCTTTCTGACCCCACCCATTTGACCATGTGCCTCTACATCTGCCTATATACCCCGACCTCTGTCCTTTCCTCATGACGGAGGTAATCTTCTTTGGGAAAGGCACTCCCCCACCGGCGGGGTTATGGTGGCCTGCTGAAAGGGGGCCAGCTCCTCCCCCCAGTCTAAAGGCAAAAAATCTGGGGGTTAAATGGGATAACAGTTTATCCTTTTCCTCCCACATCCTGCAGGTGGTCAGAGGATGCCTCAGCAAACTGAGAAACTTGCGTAAAATTCTCCGTCTACTGCCAGAGGAATGCCGTAAAACGGTGATCCATGCCACAGTCACCTCCAGGCTGGATTATGCCAACGGCCTTTATCTGGGTCTTCCGAAATATCTGACTCAGCAACTGCAAACTGTTCAAAATGCGACGGCGAGGCTGATAAAGCATATCCCATTCAAACATCATGTCTCTCCGCCTCTTTGCTCGCTACATTGGCTACCAGTTGCTAGTCGGATAAAATTTAAGGCTCTCACCCTGGTCTTCAGAGCCCTGCTTGGAACCTGCCCGACCTACTTAAGAACTCGGTTGCCAAGATATACTCAGGCCCGTTTGCTCCGCTCCAACTGTCGGGCCCAACTACTCATTCAACGAGTCAGAAGGGCGCATCTGGGGGACAGGACTTTTTCGGCAAACACCGCACTTCTTTGGAACACCCTGCCATCTGCACTTCAGTTGGCACCGTCGGAAACCAGCTTTAGGAAACTACTGAAGACGTGGCTTTTCTCTCAGAAGAGCTAAGCTAGTGGCCCTACCTCCCTGATCTGGTCTCATTCTGCCCATCTAGCGCCGGGACACCTTCTAGTGAGGTAGCTGTTCGCGCTCTATAAAATTCTGTATTATTATTATTATTATGACCTCAATACTGCTGCCTCTACTCTGTACCTTTGAACATCGACCTCCACCACTCTCTCAGCATGTTTACATATATACACCTATCTCTTCCCCACTACATTTAACCTTCTGCCCCATTCCTCTACCACTCCTCCCCTCTACTTCTACTCCTCCACCATCTAACTCTCTATACCTATCCTTCTAGCCCTCTTTCTTCATGTCTAGCAATACCTTCACCCCCTCTACACCTATCCTTTTATTCCCACCCATCTACCTCTATTCTATACACTATCCCCCGACTTTTACCTTTCTGCCTCCTACCTATAACCTTCTGCTTCTAACTATCTGTCTCATTTGAAAAATGGACCACACAGCTGCTGCTTAAAGGAGCTAAAACGAAGGCAGCATAATATGCAGGAAGGCAACTTTGAGGGGACGGGGGGGGGGGAGGGGGCAGGGTTGTAACCAAGAACGCCATTACCAGAGGATTTTGACCTGAAGATCTTCCAGTTTATGTCAAGAGCATGAAGAGACCATAGACATGGTTTTACTGTGCTGTAAGTAGTAACATGTTCCAACGCTTTGCTCCCTCTGTCCACTCATGCCTGTTCCCTTTACATGCCATGGAATTCCCCTACATTCTATATATAACTTAGGTCAATTGGTCACCAATCCACTGTTTTCCAGGGACACCTTTGGTTTCTGCTCTACATAGGTGTTGATGAGTCCTCCCTTCAGCCCCCTGATTAATGAGTGCTGGCATATGACTGTGCTTCTAAATCGTGTGGGTGCAGCTTGTCTGTTCTGCAGGGCTGAGGCCCACTCTGTCCTCCTGTTCAATCAATTGACACACATTCTGTGTATGTGTGTGTGTGCCTGTGTATGTCTATTGTAGGTACTGCATTTATAACATGCTTGAAGTGAGACGGGTCCTCCTACCCCAACAACTACAGATGCCTCTCCAGGCATTCTGAGAGCCATGATTCAATTAACATCTACAACCATAAAAGGAAGAAATGCAGCCATGGCTGAAAGAACTAACACCCATATTTTGAACAGTGCTTTGAAAATGATTGATAGAGGGTGGATGACCCAAATACGGAGGGTCTGGGAATAAAAGCTGGAGCTTCACTCCATAAAACTGAAGAACCTCACTGTAATAATCCCTGTGCAGACCAGCTCCAGTGTCTTCCAGCACATTTGAAGCTCACTGCTGCTCATCTACCCTAGGCTGGGACTAAACCTGGAGCTCTGCCCAAAGCTCGGCTCTTCTGTGTGCTTGCTGCCTGTAGATACACCTGTGGAGACTACTCAGCCTCTGACTTGAAACATAAGGACCCAACGTAGATTTGTCGGAAAACTCAGGTGAGCTATCACCCCGAAGCAGTGACTTTACTTGTTAAGCATTCGCTACTCCAACAACATTTGTTTTTTTTTATTACTCTGGGGACCTCTCTGCACCATCCTGATACCCCCTAGCATCCTTCACACGTGACCACTCTACTCTGTGCCATGAGGGAACACTGGAGCTCATAGATGGACTGCAAGCTCCCTTGGTGTCTACATTGTTACAAAGCACTAATAAGCAACTTCACTTCATTAGAGGAGGCTCCTCAAGATGGTGAACTATTGACACCAACTCTTGTCTTCAATTGGGTCCGAGATGCAGCTTGCCCAAGCCCCATGTTTGCAGTTCCACATTACTAAGGTGGCCGTTATAGAGTGTTCAAATAAGAACTCTTATTAGACGTGTGTGTGTACTGCGAAGGCAATGCTAGTTTTCTACTAGATCTGGCTATTAGTGTTAAGTGGTCACTACAACTTCAAGTATCTGGGAAAAGCCAGTCATAAGGCATTACGAATCTGTCTAGAAGTAGCCTTCAGTGGCAGATGATAACATTTCAAAGTGCTGAGGCATAACAAATGCATAGGTGCATCCTACATGTATAAATGGACCGAGCAGCAGGAGCGTGAGTGCAGAGCTAGTCGCCACTGACGGTCATTGTGTGCACCTGCTGGGTTGTGTACCTACCATACCCTTAATATCATTAGGCAATTTCTAAAACCACTCAGTGGGCAAATGGGGTCAGTGTGATAATCAAGTCTTCATTCTGCGGATATTTGAAGGAGGTGCCGCGATCGCTCCTCAGATCAAGGTCACACAAAGTACGTTCCCTCCCTTCGCAGCAAGGCAGCTCTGTGGTGTGTTAAACAGCACTTATTGGTTTTGTTTATAATACAATGGCACCCAGTGACAATTGTTATCACGTAAGATAAGGGTTCGCTCTCTGAAGGCACATGCGGTAATCGAATCCCGGCGAGAAGCCATTGTTTTCCCAGTGCCTGCCAAAACACCTCCTCCTCTGACATTATTAGTCTTGCAGGAAAATGCATGTTGTTGCTTCCGGCCGAGTTGTAAACATTTAAACGTGCACACACTGACACAGGCGAACACAGCAGACACATGCTGGTAGGGATAACACAATACACACTGACACACTGAATACAGCATGCACATGTACTAACGCACACCACTCGACATAGCATGCATACACATTGACACAGACAACACAGTAACTTCACTTCATTTTTCTATCTTACCTTGCACCGTGCAGGCTTCGTTCCCCGAAATCTCAGCCTGCAGCCAACTGGTCACGATTATCTTTCTCCTGTGCTCTTCTCTGCTCTACCTCCAAGGCTCCTGACTACTGATGCCAATACGAACCTAGCCAATCCTGCAGCTGCTCTCATGCTGTTTTCAGAAAGTGATAAACGTCAGAATCGGGTGTAGCAGGCTAACCCAGTGCTCCTTTTGCTACTGGGAGACATTGTGCCCGATTCACAGAACTAACTTAAAACAAAATCCTAAACTTACTACTTTTGGTATTCACAGAAGTTAGGATTTTGACTTAAAACAGACTTAAGACAAAATCCTAACTTCTGTGAATACCACAAATAGTAAGTTTAGGATTTTGTCTTAAGTTAGTTCTGTGAATCGGCCCCTGTGTCTGCAATCTCCTGGCTGTTAACACAGCTGTTGGATTGGTGTGGGCAGAAGTGCACATTGGGCTGGATGCCACAAGACAGCCACAAATCTGACATGCGCACTACACAGTTTCCGTTTCACATGTGCTACTACCAATCAGTCAACCCAGCAGATATCGCCCTTACACTCTTTAAACAATTAGAGCCTCACCTATATGTATACACATCCACATCAAAAACCACCAGGAGTAGGGACCCCTCCTTGTTAATGTCCCCAGGGATTTGTCAATGACATAGATCCAAAGGTTAGGATGTGTGTAAATACCAAAAATCACACAGGACCACTCTTACTTCATCCACCAGAAAAGTGTGAGAGATAGAGAGAGTACCTCACGGTAGCACCACCCGAGGGGGTTCCCGGTTAGTAATTACCGGTATACCCACTTCTCATCATTGGCCACTCTCTCTATGTGAAAAGACAAAAGTGCACTAAGGAAGATAATAGTGCAGACGTGAGAATAGTGATGTGAAAAAACACAAATAGTGACAAACGTCTCACCACTAACACATAATTTGAAGTGTACAAAGAAGATGTACAGACCCCTAACCAAACACACAAATAATATATAAAAGTGTGGTAGGGTTATGCTTGCTTTACCGTTTTATTCTGATGCAGCAGAACCCCACTTTTTAAAAATGGTAAATATGTACCATAACTCTTTTCAATCTCAAGCCGACATGTTTCATCGCTGTTAGTTTAGCGATTTCATCAGGGCAATGAGGGGTACAAAGTTCTCAGTCTTTTCATGAAGTTTGTGGACCTGTGTGAGGAATAAAAAGGAGAGACGCAAAAAGTGCGTCATTCAAACCCCTACATATGGGGCATCACTGGAGCAGCTTATTAATGACACGCAATTTGAAGTAAATTTACCTTGAGGGTGCTACGTTAGCACATACCAGCACCACTCAAAAGGGGGCACCGTGTTAAGCATCCACGTGTCCCAACATGTGACCGACAATAATCACAGCCACCTGTACACATGGGGAAACAAAGATCGAACACGTTCACACTGATGTTTCCATAGATGTAGGTTGCTGTCACGTTATAGCCAGTGTGGAATAAGCTACTCTAGTCTTGATAAACACGACCACTTGGTCCACCACCCATTCCAGGGGAGAAATATCCGTATGCCAACAAGGGGTGTTAGAGGGGAGCTCCCGCTTAATGCTCTATTTAGAATTAGAACTTCAATTGTGCGTACGCGGCCACCACATCACATATATCGAGGCATTTTACTCTTGCGGTATAGACATGACACCCTTCCCAATAACACCAGCGGACATGAAACCCTTCTCAATAGCACACGCGGTCAGCCCCCCAGCCTCCTTACTGTCGCCGAGTCCCTCCGGCGCTTCCGACGATCCACGCATCCCTTCACTGCCGGGATGCGGAAGTAGCCGGTGGAGGGACGCAACTCCGCCCCCCACGTCAACGTGAGGTGCGGCCATCTTGGAATGGGTTCGAAACGAACCTAAACTGCAGCAAAGTGGATGGGCTGCAGCGATCTTCATGGCCCATGACTGCTATCAGAGTCTAACCCTTTACAAAGATGCAAGCAAGGGAACTTAATTGAGGCTGTCTATCTTATAAATCAACCCCTCTAGACTGATTTAGAAATCGACAGTGAAGCACATAAAAATTCTGGCTTTGTTATGAAGTAGACAGATGTCTGGTAATACAACTCTGTGGTTATCAGATACTTTATAGGCGCCTGATATTAATACCCAGTCCCCCTTTGATGGTATTAGATAAACCTTCGCAAGGTAGGCAATTGTGGGTTCTAGCACATAGACCGTAGTGTTTCAAAGGAAGTGCCTATTTGTGATACATATGTGAAGGAGATGGAGGTGGTGGAGGCGAGGGCAATTACATTCAGATGCTATATCTAGAGCCATTATGTTGGTTTTAGCAGTGAGGAAAAATGGAGGGGAGGCGAAAACAGAGCCCTATTATCGCCTGCTGACCCTATTCCATTCAATATTTTCATTAAGACCCTCATGGTCAGCCTTCTCCAGAAAAATCCATTTTGCTTCTTTCCTTGCTAGAATGCTTTCCAGGTTGTGACTGTCACCCACCACCTTCTCCAAAACAGTCCACCTCAGATTTTTGGGGTCATGTCCAGTGACACTGAAATGTTGTACCAAGCGGGTTGTTAACTTCTTTGCTTTTATAGTACTGAGATGCTCCTGTATTCTTATCTTGACCTTGCGAGTGGTGAGACCGATATAGTAAAGGCCACAACTGCACATGAGTCTGTAGATGACATGTGTCGTGTTGCAGTTGCTGAACCTGTTAAGGAACCAGGTTTTGCCCCCCCGCAAAATTACACTTTTTGTTGGTGTGGTGAGCCCACAAACTGAGCAACTGCCGCATGGATAATGTCCAGAAGGAACAGTACTCGTTTTGGCCGTGTTGTGGTTACGGGTGTGTACCAATTTGTCTCGCAGGTTGGAGGCTCTTTTAAATGCAAAGCGTGGAATTGGCATTTTGTGGTCCCTTGTGTCAAGTATCGACCAATGTTTCTTTATTATCTGTCTTATTTTGGTAGAAAGGGGATCAAAAGTGGTGACAACAGGGAGGCATGGTTGCTTCTCTTTGCTGTTACGCTCCAACAAAACATCACGTGGGGTGTTAAAAGCCCTCTGACACCCCACGTGATGTTTTGTTGGAGCGTAACAGCAAAGAGAAGCAACCATGCCTCCCTGTTGTCACCACTTTTGATCCCCTTTCTACCAAAATAAGACAGATAATAAAGAAACATTGGTCGATACTTGACACAAGGGACCACAAAATGCCAATTCCACGCTTTGCATTTAAAAGAGCCTCCAACCTGCGAGACAAATTGGTACACACCCGTAACCACAACACGGCCAAAACGAGTACTGTTCCTTCTGGACATTATCCATGCGGCAGTTGCTCAGTTTGTGGGCTCACCACACCAACAAAAAGTGTAATTTTGCGGGGGGGCAAAACCTGGTTCCTTAACAGGTTCAGCAACTGCAACACGACACATGTCATCTACAGACTCATGTGCAGTTGTGGCCTTTACTATATCGGTCTCACCACTCGCAAGGTCAAGATAAGAATACAGGAGCATCTCAGTACTATAAAAGCAAAGAAGTTAACAACCCGCTTGGTACAACATTTCAGTGTCACTGGACATGACCCCAAAAATCTGAGGTGGACTGTTTTGGAGAAGGTGGTGGGTGACAGTCACAACCTGGAAAGCATTCTAGCAAGGAAAGAAGCAAAATGGATTTTTCTGGAGAAGGCTGACCATGAGGGTCTTAATGAAAATATTGAATGGAATAGGGTCAGCAGGCGATAATAGGGCTCTGTTTTCGCCTCCCCTCCATTTTTCCTCACTGCTAAAACCAACATAATGGCTCTAGATATAGCATCTGAATGTAATTGCCCTCGCCTCCACCACCTCCATCTCCTTCACATATGTATCACAAATAGGCACTTCCTTTGAAACACTACGGTCTATGTGCTAGAACCCACAATTGCCTACCTTGCGAAGGTTTATCTAATACCATCAAAGGGGGACTGGGTATTAATATCAGGCGCCTATAAAGTATCTGATAACCACAGAGTTGTATTACCAGACATCTGTCTACTTCATAACAAAGCCAGAATTTTTATGTGCTTCACTGTCGATTTCTAAATCAGTCTAGAGGGGTTGATTTATAAGATAGACAGCCTCAATTAAGTTCCCTTGCTTGCATCTTTGTAAAGGGTTAGACTCTGATAGCAGTCATGGGCCATGAAGATCGCTGCAGCCCATCCACTTTGCTGCAGTTTAGGTTCGTTTCGAACCCATTCCAAGATGGCCGCACCTCACGTTGACGTGGGGGGCGGAGTCGCGTCCCTCCACCGGCTACTTCCGCATCCCGGCAGTGAAGGGATGCGTGGATCGTCGGAAGCGCCGGAGGGACTCGGCGACAGTAAGGAGGCTGGGGGGCTGACCGCGTGTGCTATTGAGAAGGGTTTCATGTCCGCTGGTGTTATTGGGAAGGGTGTCATGTCTATACCGCCAAGAGTAAAATGCCTCGATATATGTGATGTGGTGGCCGCGTACGCACAATTGAAGTTCTAATTCTAAATAGAGCATTAAGCGGGAGCTCCCCTCTAACACCCCTTGTTGGCATACGGATATTTCTCCCCTGGAATGGGTGGTGGACCAAGTGGTCGTGTTTATCAAGACTAGAGTAGCTTATTCCACACTGGCTATAACGTGACAGCAACCTACATCTATGGAAACATCAGTGTGAACGTGTTCGATCTTTGTTTCCCCATGTGTACAGGTGGCTGTGATTATTGTCGGTCACATGTTGGGACACGTGGATGCTTAACACGGTGCCCCCTTTTGAGTGGTGCTGGTATGTGCTAACGTAGCACCCTCAAGGTAAATTTACTTCAAATTGCGTGTCATTAATAAGCTGCTCCAGTGATGCCCCATATGTAGGGGTTTGAATGACGCACTTTTTGCGTCTCTCCTTTTTATTCCTCACACAGGTCCACAAACTTCATGAAAAGACTGAGAACTTTGTACCCCTCATTGCCCTGATGAAATCGCTAAACTAACAGCGATGAAACATGTCGGCTTGAGATTGAAAAGAGTTATGGTACATATTTACCATTTTTAAAAAGTGGGGTTCTGCTGCATCAGAATAAAACGGTAAAGCAAGCATAACCCTACCACACTTTTATATATTATTTGTGTGTTTGGTTAGGGGTCTGTACATCTTCTTTGTACACTTCAAATTATGTGTTAGTGGTGAGACGTTTGTCACTATTTGTGTTTTTTCACATCACTATTCTCACGTCTGCACTATTATCTTCCTTAGTGCACTTTTGTCTTTTCACATAGAGAGAGTGGCCAATGATGAGAAGTGGGTATACCGGTAATTACTAACCGGGAACCCCCTCGGGTGGTGCTACCGTGAGGTACTCTCTCTATCTCTCACACTTTTCTGGTGGATGAAGTAAGAGTGGTCCTGTGTGATTTTTGGTATTTACACACATCCTAACCTTTGGATCTATGTCATTGACAAATCCCTGGGGACATTAACAAGGAGGGGTCCCTACTCCTGGTGGTTTTTGATGTGGATGTGTATACATATAGGTGAGGCTCTAATTGTTTAAACACTGTACGAGTGGGGGGCTGCCTTACCTATCCCTTTCCCCCTATACCCCCAAGTGATTGTTCTATCGCCCTTACACTCACCAGTGCGCACATCATAAAAACGGTAATGACCAATTTATTAGTTTATCTGTTGTTGGTTAAGGTGTATTGCTGCACATGCAGCAGGTGGGGCAATGCTCCTCCTTCTTAAAGGGGAAGCTGACGCTGGTGTTCCTAGATGTACATGGGTCTGTGATAAAGATATATGTTGATCAAGATAAATCATGAAATATCTTTGCCACCAGAGAACCTGTTTTTTTTTTAATAAGAGAACGCTGACTGGTAATTCATTCTTACTGGAATTTCCCAACTTTGGCAGTCTTTTAACTGCATTGTCTAAGGCACAAGCCTAATAAAACTTCTTTTAGAAATAGATGAATTTTGAGCCCCATGATCCTGCAAGGAGTATGTCACATGTCTGCACACAAGAACCTATCTTTGGATCTAGATCCCATTATCAGAGAATCCATCAACCTTTTTCCACAAAGAAGACCGAGTTTCAAGTTTCAAAAGTAGGAGAGTGATAATTCTTCTTCAGGTAAGCGTCAAAGTGGGAGATTTTCATAATTCCATACTGATTGTTGCAGACACCTGGGTTTTGCCAATGATGGGTGGATTCTGGGTAGGGATCTAGAATTTGCAGGTTAAGCTATGACCCGTGGGAAGGATATTTTTTCAGGAAGAGCTTTGAATCAGTTTGAAGTGCAAGGGCGAATAACAAAATAAATAATAACCACTGTGCAGGATACAAGAGCAAAGGTACAAACAAAAACACAGAAAAGGGAGTGCCTCAACAATTGTATTATAGAGCTTGTTCTCTTTTATTTTCTCCTCTTGTCATGGGGAACACATAGTTCTATACTGTTGATTCCAATATACTCTTCTCCATGACCAAAGTAACATTGGAGCCACAGTATGAAGGTTAAAAAAAAGTCTTTATAATTTTTCAAAACTTCAATGAAACAGTCCGAACAACACGTTTCCTCCTCTGAAAGGACTTCATCAGGGTTTATGTTTTTCTTTGAAGCAATATCAAATCGAAGTCTATGTGTGAGGGAATCCGTTTTCCCAGAAATTCCAGGAACACTGGTATTGCTCCTATAATATTCTAGAACAATAGCTAAAAATCATATATTAATGATGCAGCTCAATATCCGCATCCCCTTAGGTTCTGTAAGCTCAGAACGGGTAGCACAATGTGCCACCGCCGTCAAGTAACTTCTTCAGAAGAGCAAATGTATGTGCAAAGACAGATACACGAGTGAAAAGGAACATACATCCACAGGAATTCAAGGTAGCGTTTGTATTCACACATTTAATCTTCCCTCAGCTCAGCTGAATAAGTAATTACATTACAGCTGAATATGTATTAGAATATTTCTACCAATTAATTAGTCAGTATTTTAGTGTAGAAAAGCATCAGTGTCCCACACATTAATGGTTTTTCATGCAAATTTGGGCTAGCTCTATTTTGTTGAGGGACATTTATCTTCCACTCCATTTTCCCTCCATTCATTTTACACTTTTTCACCCCACCCTGCTTATCTGTTCCGTATTTTGTATTTTACTGTCAGCTTTCTATTTATGTTAATAGTCACATAGTACTCCCCTATATTAAGAACAGCTGGAGAGAAATCCTTGAAAGTGACTAATAACAAAACAACAATTGTATATGTGGACTGAAGTAGCAGGGAAGAGGAAAACGTGAGAGTGACTTGATTCAATTGGCACATATGGAGTGATGAGAGAAGAAGGGAAAGACGCCATCAATCCCCCTTGGCATACATAAATTCCTCAGCTGAAGCAACAGATTAGGCTGAGAGGACTCATTCTTGGGTGAGGAAGTCCCAGCTGCTGGATATTTGCAGATTCTTCCCCTCTCACAGCTCATGTCTTCTCTTTGTGGCCAGATTTGTGTGCTTGTGCTCCAAGGGCACAGGTCTTTCTCTTCAAGCTGAACTACATCATTAGGAGCATCCAGTCATAAGCAATAGAACTGACTTCACTTCCTGTGATGACATTGGATTTAATGACACTTTTTTATCTCCATATTTACAAAGTGACTCTAGAGCTCTTTAGCCCCAATTTTCCAATGCTAATGCCTATTTTGTTCGCCGCCAGTTTGACTACCAGCATTTACACAAAATTATATGCAAGGTGATGTTCCCTTGGAAAAACACTTGCAAATCTGACACTGTCAAATGTACAAGAATTTTGCTAAAAGCAATTCATTTTTCAAAACTATCGCTAGGGAAAAGCTGATCTTTAAAATGACACTAGCACACTGGTACAAAAGCAGAACAGACCAAGATCACTTTGGCAAGCTCAATTAACCATGGACCTACTGCTATTACAGCTAGGAGCACGAAAGAGACCACCACTACCACCACAGAGAGAGCGCAGGAGAAGTGAGCAGACATACTGCCAGAGGATAACCCTCATTGACCTCAGGGAGGAGGAGGTCTTTGCCCATTACAGGTTCAAGAGGAAGTCCATTGTTCGCCTCCTGCGCCAGATTACACCAAGGGTGCCACCAACCTCTCAGTGATGCATCAACATCCCTCCACAGGCCAAGCAACTGGGAGTGCTACACATGCTGACGTCTTGAACTTTCCAACCCACCACAGTAACAGTGGCTGGAGTATTCCAGGCATCCTTCTCCAGGTTCCTCCCCATGGCCTGAATGCCATCATAAACCTTGTGCCCCAGTACATCTACTTCCCCAACATAGAGCATCAACAACAGGACAACAAGCAAGTCTTTTATGCCATTGCAGGATTCCCACATGTGTTGGGGGAAATGGACTGCACACATGTGCAACTTGCAGCTACATTCCATATCTACTGCAACAGGAAGCAAAACTATTCCATAAACATGCAGGCAATAGTTGACCATATGGGCCTTTTCAGCAACATCCTTGCCAAGTACCCGGCAGTGCACATGACTAATCTTAAGGCATTCTGCCATCCATGAGCGTTTTCAGAAAGGGACCTATTGGGAATGGCCTACTTGTCAGTAAGTACATCTCAAGCACATGACAGACCACGAGGCACTGGCATAACGAAAACTGAGGGGGCCTCCCTGCACGGTACGTAGAGGGCCCCCCTCTGGGCTAAATAAGGAGCTCCCCGGCCAGAGTGCAGAGCCGAGGGGACCCTTTGGAGCTTGGGACCACCCGCACTTCGGGGGCTGCGGGGGCCTGCGTTACGCCCCTGCCACAAGGCACTCAATCATGCAGGAATACATTGACATATCAGTCTTGAGTTGAATGATACAGTGCATACATTGTTGGTGTGGCCCCATATTCTGGTCCATTTCCTACAAGTCACACCTGTCAACACCGCCTAAGCCACTGTGGCCCACATGTACAAGTCAAATTGGCTGATAGAGTATCACAAATCATGATGCTCTGGTGGAGCAGCTACCCAAATCATGTCAATGTGGCAATGCTAAGTATGTCTGCATGACATTGCAAGGCGCCATAGGGAGCAGTACAGCAAGCTACAACAAAGTACATCTTCAATTCACCCTACGTTAAGGATGTATACCATGGGCCTTGCAGTGGCCTTTGCCATCC
This sequence comes from Lissotriton vulgaris, assembly GCF_964263255.1. Lineage (NCBI taxonomy): Eukaryota > Metazoa > Chordata > Amphibia > Caudata > Salamandridae > Lissotriton > Lissotriton vulgaris. Next base: position 1,965,857,635 of record NC_141687.1, read on the forward strand.
AACACCAATGAAGCTCACAAACATTTACACATCCTGTGTACAGAGACCCTGTTTCAGAGTGCAAGAACAGTGCCTCCCAAGAGGGGGTGAACATAGGTCACATAATCACGTCTCATTCTCATGTCCAATTACAATGTGTTCAGCATTCTGCATGACACATTGAAGGAGGGAGTAGCACAGATTGTATGAATGTGTCAATTAAACCATGAAGTCATGTCTGGACACTAACCTGACATATGTGCACCATGGTGGAAGGAGCAAGGGTGTTGCCATTAGTCTCTATTATGTGAGTTGGTGAATGTGGAAAAACCGTGGATATGTTGTATGTGAACTGAAAGGCACATTCCATCACTTCACTTTGCATGCAGGTTAGCACAGTCTTTTCACATCCATTGATGCCCAGTGGTACAAATGCTACATGAGGCTCTGTGTGCAATTATGTGTGTCAAACACCCTTACTTATGTAGAACAAAGTTCATGAGGCTGCCAAAAAACATTGTTGAAGCAATTAATCCATGTTTGAAGCCTGTTTATCACATGTCATTCCCATGGGCAGGAGGTATAAAGATATATCCCACACCTGTGAAACTGTGAATATGGGCATATAGCAAGCTCACTGGATACACTCAACTACCCTGCATTGGATCACACACTATGTACACACATCACATCCAATGTGCACAACATGTATACGTTTTTGTTGCAGAAACACTACAGCCCTCATCCAAGGTGCCAGACTGTGCAGCAAGGTGCCACCACATGCAAAACTACATCCCTCATAACAGCCAACAGTACTGTTATCAGGAAAATAACATGACTGTCATGGAGATATGCTGTACTGCTTCTGCCTGCGCAGAAACACAACCATGTCCACTGAATGATGTGGGAGATATAGCCTACTCGTTCCCCAAATGTGAGGCATTGTAGTGTATGCAGTCTACCTGTTGTACTGTACAGTGAAACATTACCACTTATCTTCTAACCCCTGTATACTATCACCATAGTGGACTCTGTGCATTGCTATGTGTATACTATTTCATGTCCCAAATTCACATACACCCTCTATCATTCCCATGGCTGAACACATAGAAAAATGTTTTCTAAAATTATGATTACAAAATATGTGAGCCTGAAGTATGACACATCACCAGCTACTGGTACTTGTTGTCCAATCAGACAGTTATCAGTTCAGAAGTTGACATTGTACACATAAATTGGCACAATAGGATATTGTGAGACATTTACCTACTCAATGGCAAAGAGACTAACCTCATTGGTGACAAATCATCACCTGACTGGCATAGGCACTCAGCTGAATGACAAAGACTAAGTATATCTCAGAGGACAGCACAATTGTATGTGTAGTTCTGTGTCAGCCTTGCCAAATCCAACTGGCCTGTATTCCACACAATGTCATATCATGTTCACGACAGTTTGCGAGGTGAATGAGTCAATCTGGACACAGACCAGAATGGAAATGAATATTGGACTCACCCTCACCATGGCTTTTAACTAATTGCAATTCTGTGCAGCAGATCAAGGTTCCACACTGATGTCGTGGGTCATGACTCCTGTAAGGATCCCTTAAACAGAAGCCCAGTGGACCTACAACCATGCCCTATGTCACACCAGATCCATAGTGGGGCACACATTTGGAGCCTTGAAATCAAGCTTCCACAGCCTTGACGTATATATGGGGGTATATTGTGCTACTCCCTACCTAGGGATCTGTAAAATTATCTTGGCCTGATATATTTTGCATAGTATATGTGTCAGGACCAATTTGCTGTGGCCAGATGAGATTGGGGATGAGGAAATGCCAGATGATGAAGAGGAGAAAGATGAGGAGTCCAAGCAACCTGGAGCATCAGTTGCAGAAATATACAGCATAGGTAGAATGTCATAAATATTTTCTTTACAGAAGCATGATTGTCCAAAGTCATAGGAAACATTCTTGGAAAAATGTCACATTGTACATCTATCTGTAAATAAAATGCCAGAGCACTAACACTGTGTAAGAATTTGTATTCCATACTCACACTAAACAACAGAAATTCCATATTTGATCCACCAGTATATGTCACACAGAGTATATATAAACACAAAAATGTACCGAAGCACACACAAGCAGTCCGTAAAGTCAAGTTAGATAAAGTAAGGAAACAGTAGTAAATAAACTTGTCAGGTCCATAGCAATCTTATTATTTAATGAATGGTTTTTATTCCTAGAATTTTTCAATGTCTATGTAAAAAGACAAAAGCAGCTGATACGTGTTTCATACTTTGGACTTTTTCAAGGCTAAATGCCTTGTTTGTTGAGTGTGTGTATCACGTCCGCACAGTTTGTGAAGTCGTATCCTAGTACTTTGCGCTGTGCGAACGTGATACACGCTCTCAGGTTTACCAAGGCCTTTCTACTTTAGAGACCTAATGACTCAACTGAACATTCCCTACTGTTGAATGCTCTCCTACGGACTAGATTTGTCTGTCTCCACTCCCCTCAATCTGGACTCCATATCGGGACCCATTTCTCCACAGTGACCAAGTTCTGAAATAGATGGGAATTTATGATTCCTTTCATGGATGATTTCTGCGCTCAACAGATGAGACATTTAGCCTTGAAAAAGTTCAAAGAATGAAACACATGTACATTTTTGTGTTCACCTTCAGCTAAGGGCCATAGGAAGACATACACCCTGGGTGGCCGGGTGGGCAGTGCCATGATGGCACCTCCATTGAATTGTATTAATCATTTAGCTGTTACCATATCCATGATTTATGAGTTTTGCTGTGTGATTTTATGGGCATAGCTATCAAGTGTTTGTGTTATCACACAGAGTATGTATCTAACAATGTGTACGAAACATCCTTGAACATCATCTGGTACAAGTGAACTAGAGTGCATGCCAACTACCTGTAGCAGATAGTCCTTCATTGCAAGTCACGCTGACCATGGTGTGGTAACGTAGATGGTGGGCAATGACTGTATGTGTGTCTCTCCTGATGGTTGCCATGTGTTAGGACTCATACTTGTGGCTGACAGTAGAGGCCACTCTTTGTATAATGCCTTTGCAGTGTTCCACATAGGATGTGCATGGGAACACACTACCATATCTACAGTCTACATATGCCACAACAACTAACTTACCCACATGTTACCTCTACATATTATACTTTGCCAGTGCGACAGTGTTGCATGTGTATAGTAGTCAGAATGGAATCACTGACGTTGGTGCAATTTCATCAAGACCAGGGTTGGTGACCTGAAGGATGTCAGACATCTCTTTAATCCCATCCATGCACGTGTGGGTGTCCATTGACCTCTGCCTGTTTCAAAATAGGTTCTGGCAGACAACTTATTCACACACAGTGATGGGACCCTGATCATATGATGACTCTCCAGTGCCCATGCCACCTATATCATGCGTGGCCATCAGCAATGAGATGACATGGCAGGCTGTTATTGAGTGACATGTGATTGCCTTTATTGTGATAAAGGGATGTTAATCCCATGGCTCTCTGGAGTGTTCAAAAAATTGAATAGTGTTGGCAAAGGACATCTTTTTCTGGACCCAAGTAAAATCAACCCTAAAGATAACAAGCATTAGAAATGCAATAGGTCTCGCAGCATTAGAGTTAGTGCTTTTAGAATTGTTAATAGGTTTTTTGTTGTAAATCTTTTGCATTTTATTTTTTTGTAGGCAATGCAAAAGAATTACAAATCAAAAAAGCAATAAGCAAATGTAAAAGCTTTAACTAAAAATCCTGCGAGACCTATTGCACTGTGTGAGGGTGAGGGGTTGAGGGTGAGTGAGGGTGGGGGTGAGTGAGGAGTTGAGTTTGAGTGAGGTGTTGAGGGTGTGAGGGTGAGGGTGAGAGTGTTATTGTGAGTTAGGGTGAGGGGTTGAGGGTGGATGAGGGTGAGGGTGAGGTGTTGAGGATGAGTGAGGGTGAGTGTGGGGTCGAGGGTGAGTGAGGGTGAGTGAGGGTGAGTGAGTGTGAGTTATTGTGAGTGAGGATGAGTGAGGGTGAGTGAGGGTGAGTCAGAGTGAGTGAGGGTGAGGTGTTGTGGGTGAGGTGTTGAGGGTTAGGTGTTGAGGGTGAGGTGTTGAGGGTGAGGTGTTGAGGGTGAGGTGTTGAGGGTGAGGTGTTGAGGGTGAGGTGTTGAGGGTGAGGTGTTGAGGGTGAGGTGTTGAGGGTGAGGTGTTGAGGGTGAGGTGTTGAGGGTGAGGTGTTGAGGGTGAGGTGTTGAGGGTGAGGTGTTGAGGGTGAGGTGTTGAGGGTGAGGTGTTGAGGGTGAGGTGTTGAGTGTTATTGAGTGTGAGTGAGTGAGGGTGAGGTGTTGAGGGTGAGTGAGTGAGGGTGAGGTGTTGAGAGTGAGTGAGGTTGAGGTGTTGAGGGTGAGGATTTGAGGGTGAGGGTGTGAGGTGTTGAGGGTGAGTGTTTGAGGGTGAGGGCGAGTGATGTTGAGGGGGTGAGGTGTTGAGGGGGTGAGGGTGTGTCATTGAGCGTGAGGCTGAGGTGTAGAGTGTGAGTGAGAGTAAGAGTGAGGGTGATTGAGTGTTTTAGTGTTAGTGAGGGTGAGGTATTGAGGGTGAGTGAGGGGAAGGGTGATTGTGGGATTGAGAGTTAGTGAGGGTGAGGTGTTGAGTGTTAGTGATGGTGAGGTGTTGAGGGTGAGTGAGGGTGAGTGAGGGGGAGGGGGAGGCGTTGAGGATGAGTGAGGTGTTTAGGGTGAAGTGTTGAGGGTGTGGGTGAGGAATTGAGGGTGAGGGAGGGTGAGTATGGGTGAATGTTTGAGGGTGAGTGATTGAGGGTGAGGTGTTGAGGCTGATGTTTTGTGGGTGAGTGAGGGTGAGATGTTGATGGTGATTGAAGGTGAGGTGTTGGGTGAGGCGTTGAGGGTGAGTGAAGTTGAGGGTTGTTGAGTGAGGATGAGTGAGAGTGAGGGTGAGTGAGTAGTTGCGGGTGAGGTGTTGAGGGTGAGTGAGTGAGGGTGAGATGTTAAGGGTGAGTGAGTGTGTGGTGTTGAGGCTGAGTGAGGATGAGTGAGAGTGAGGGTGAGTGAGCATTTGAGGGTGAGGCGTTGAGTGTGAGGCGTTGCGGTTGAGTGAAGGTGAGAGTGATTGAGTGTGAGTGAGTGTCAGTGAGGGTGAGGTGTTGAGTGTGAGTGAGGATGAGTGTGAGTGATGGTGAGTCAGGTGTTGAGGGTGAGTCAGGTGTTGAGGGTGAGTGAGGTGTTGAGGGTGAGTGAGGAGTTGAGGGTGATTGATGTTCAGGGTAACTGAGGGTGAGGGTGGATGAGGTGTTGAGGGTGAGGTGTTGAGTGTGAGTGAGGGGTTGAGGGTGACTGAGGGTGAGTGAGGGTGTGCAGTTGGTTGAATAAGTAAGAGAGCCTGGTAGTAATGCAGGTTATGGCTTCCGGTAAGCTGGAAGCTTTGAGTAACTCTGCGGGTCCCTCTTTGGTATTTCGCTTCCACATTGGTCCTAGGCAGGCACATGTTGGAGGGAGAGAGGTGGGAGTGGCCAGCCTTGTTGACGTTTGGTGTCCAGGTCTGCGTTCAAGTGAAGAGAGTTTATCTGCGCTCCAAATCAGCCACATTCAGCACCAAGCAACAGCGCGCGCCGCCTCCGACGACAACACTCAACACGTCTCTGAACAATAAAAGCAACAACCATCCTGTGCAGGAAGAGGTTTCCAGGGCAGACCGGCTGCGCCCGAGCACGGCCAGCGCCGACATGTTATCTACGGCTGCTCCCAATGTGGTTCCAATCAGGGCTTGAATGAATCACGCCAGTGTGGGAAACCGGACCCGGGGGCTGTTTCTTTCATTCACAGGGAGTCCGGCCCTGCTGCCGCCTGGACAAAGACACCCCGCCCACCAGACCCCCGGAGCAGGACTACTGGGCGGCAGGGAGGGAGCCAGGAGCAGCACGAGGGAGCGTCTGCAGTAAGGGAAGGAATGGGACGCCCTTTGTGTTCACTGGGGGCTGAAAAGCATTAGACAGCTCCCCCCCCCGGAACATAACCGGGGAGCGGTGTAAGCAACAATCACAGGCAAAGTGTGGTTATGGAAAAAAATGCATGTTTATTATACACAAATCCCAGGATGGGAGGGGGGGGGTGGATTTCAGTGAACACAAATACACGTGAAATTGTGCCGTCTATGGGCTCATACATAATTGAGGCTCAAGTATAAAAAGAATTCCATAGCGCGTCGCCCCTCTGTTACAGTTCTGTCTCTAGCGCCATGAGGCAACTGAGGCATCTTGCTCCGCTAGATATGACTGAACTAATTCAATAACCTTGACGAGTTCGTCTCACATGCGGCGATAGTTTTAATATAGAGGTAAAGAAGACTATTGCAGAGCATGCGATTCGATGTGTCCTCGAGGGAATGAAGCGCTAAACACTGATGCAAAGCAGACCTACGAAAATGACGGCGTGACATGCGATTCGATGTGTCCTCGAGGGAATGTAGCGCTAAACACTGATGCAAAGCAGACCTACGAAAATGACGGCGTGACTTTACGACAACTGACAGGATAAAAACAAGAAAGGGTGGAGGGGGCAGGGGAGGAGGGGTCCGGGGAGGAGGGAAGGGCCAGAGGGACTTGATGGGAGTGTGAATCACGCCAGTGTGGGAAACAGGACCCGGGGGCTGTTTCTTTAATTCACAGGGAGTCCGGCCCTGCTGCCGCCTGGACAAAGACACCCCGCCCACCAGACCCCCGGAGCAGGACCACTGGGCGGCAGGGAGGGAGCCAGGAGCAGCACGAGGGAGCGTCTGCAGTAAGGGAAGGAATGGGACGCCCTTTGTGTTCACTGGGGGCTGAAAAGCATTAGACAGCTCCCCCCCCCCCCCGGAACATAACCGGGGAGCGGTGTAAGCAACAATCACAGGCAAAGTGTGGTTATGGAAAAAAATGCATGTTTATTATACACAAATCCCAGTATGGGAGGGGGGGGGGTTGATTTCAGTGAACACAAATACACGTGAAATTGTGCCGTCTATGGGCTCATACATAATTGAGGCTCAAGTATAAAAAGAATTCCATAGCGCGTCGCCCCTCTGTTACAGTTCTGTCTCTAGCGCCATGAGGCAACTGAGGCATCTTGCTCCGCTAGATATGACTGAACTAATTCAATAACCTTGACGAGTTCGTCTCACATGCGGCGATAGTTTTAATATAGAGGTAAAGAAGACTATTGCAGAGCATGCGATTCGATGTGTCCTCGAGGGAATGAAGCGCTAAACACTGATGCAAAGCAGACCTACGAAAATGACGGCGTGACTTTACGACAACTGACAGGATAAAAACAAGAAAGGGTGGAGGGGGCAGGGGAGGAGGGGTCCGGGGAGGAGGGAAGGGCCAGAGGGACTTGATGGGAGTCTCAGAAGTGGTTTGATACCTTGAATTACCAAGTTTGGTAGTCCCATTCAGAAGTTACCACAGCTGAGGTGTTCAGCGTGTAACTCTGTACTCGCTTATGGGGCTAAAAATCTCCCAGTAAAAACGACAATTGCAGACTTTTAATGCTAGAATATGTTAAACATGTTCGACTATACTAATATGCTGCACCCTGACATAAGACTCTATAGGCTTAATACATAAGACTGCTGTGGGGGTGAGTTACACACATTAGAAGGGGAGTTTGGTCTTTGCCATTGCTTAGAATAACAAGGTCGAGTTAGCAGTTTAAAACACCCCTTCCAGTATGCAGTGGCAGACTGGGAGTCACGTTTTACCTTATCCCACTCAGGGTGGTACAACAAGAGCTGCAGCCCCCGAGGGTACACTTTAACTTACAGGCCCTAGGTACTTCCTGGTACCATATAATAGGAACATACAAGGAAATTTGGCTTTTCCAATTTTGTTTAAGCCAATCAACCATACACTATTTTAAGGGTCAGACCATATGCACTAAATCTTGATTAAAGCATTTCAGGCCCAGTAGAAAAAATGGGGGAAATAGTGGGGGTGAAACCTGCAAAAGCCTGATTCCTCACAAAGCAAAACTGAAATGATGGTGATTAGGTTTTGAAAATGTTGACTGGTGGTATTTGTGTTGGACATTTGAGGTATATAAGTCAGTTATGTTGCAGTTTCTATGTAGCATACGTTCAATTACTTGGCTTCTTATGTATCTCACATAGGCTTGTAAACCACTAGTGTTGCATTGTGGTCTCTTTTGAGTGACGTTAATCGTGGCTGGGTAAATTATAGAGTTGTACAACAGTAAATTAAGGCATACAGGGGGGCGGAACTTTCTCGGGAACGCAATGGCCACCTAGACCCGGAGCTCCGCCGAATTCATGCACATATCCGATTAATTATCATGCCGCTGAGGTGCATGTGCGATAGAAAATAGCCGCAGGACTGCCGGAGATATTTTGGTGACCCTGGGGAGTGCTGGTCCCGCGGTAAAGTGCTAAATTGCAGCGGGAGGAGACGGACTAGGCCGCGAATCCCCGGCCCACTGTTGTTCAAGGGGCTGGGCGGCGTGACGCGATGTGCGGTGGCTGGGGAGGCCCTGTCCCGGTATGTGTGAGGTGGCGGAGGCTTGGCGCTGGCGTTCGCTGCTTCCGTTCGGCCAGAGACGGGAGGATATTGTGACCAAGGCGGCTGGAGAGCGGGGACGCAGCGTGAAGCCTAGGTGGTGGCCTGCACCCCGTGAAGAGATATCGTGTGTGACCCGGAAGCGGTGGTGAAGACATAGGAGCCTAAGGAGGCGAGCGCTGTCCTGGTCTGATCCTGTATTGCTCACAGTCCAGCCCCAGGCTTTGAGGAGAGATTGCTGTGTATATCTTGCATGGCCTCAACTGTTCATAGACGTGCCCTGGATATTTAAGAGACCACACTCGATAACCATTGACAAGTGCAGGGAAGGAAGTGCCGGGAGCGCTTGTGGTCAAGTGTACCCCTCCGGTCTGCTGTCGCTGGCGCACTCTGTGCCTACACTCGCTTGGCTGGCGGTGGACCTACCCCTAGACAGTGAGGCATTGTTGGTTCCTTATTTGACTGGCCCCTTTGAAAATCGGAGTCCTTAAGTAGTGGCAATGGAGGACGGAGCAGTGTCTGGTGATGTGAGCACCTGCGTAGTGATATGGGCTTATTGACGCGGCCTTGTTCCGTTTCTGTTGCGGGCGCATGAAGAGGTGGACCCCGCAACTAAGTGTGGCGACGGCCCTGTAGCGTGACGGAGCCAGGCTGGAGTTTCACAGACCGGCGGAGGCAGTATAGCCGGGGTGGCTGGGTCTATTAACGGTCCGTTCCTCTTTCAAAGAACTTGCTGGCTGGACACTTGCCTCAACTCTGCTGGTCTTGCGTCACGGGTCTCCAGAGACTCTCCATTACCCCAGACATGGGCAAGGAAGACAACTGACAGGATAAAAACAAGAAAGGGTGGAGGGGGCAGGGGAGGAGGGGTCCGGGGAGGAGGGAAGGGCCAGAGGGACTTGATGGGAGTGGTGGGGAGGAGGGGGAGGGTATAGAGAGAGAGAGGAGGAGAGACAGGACAGGGGGAAGCAGCAGAGACACGGCGGGTAAAATAAACAAACAAGCCTTAGGGAAGAGAGGGGAGGGGGGAGGAGAAATGCGACACGGCGGGAAGGGGAGGGGGCGGAACGGGGGCGGAGAGGGGAGAGAGAGAGTAGGCAAGGGTAAACAAACACGGACGTGCACGCGCCCGTGACTTTTAAGGTCAATGCGCATGCGCATAAGCTTAATGCGCATGCGCATTGACCTTAAAAGTCACGGGCACTGCAAGGAATCGCCACGATTCCTTGCAGTGCAGATAAAGTGTGGATAACTCGCAATACTCTCGCCTTGCTCGATGCGCATGCGCATCGACAGGCGAGACCTAAAAATGACTTAAAATCTGCACTGTACGCACTTTATAGAGAAGAAACATCGGCAAGAGAATTAATTAAACCTACAGTCCAGGCCTATGTGAACAAAGATCTGTATATTCAACCAATCCCTTTCTACCTCACGCTTCCAATGACAAAGTGGGAAAGATCTTTGCTTTTTCGCCTCAGGGCAGGGACTGTGAGATTCCTGTTATGTTTTCCATTGGGTTATACCTTTTTAAAATCTGGAAATAATCTATGTCCATGCGATGATAAGAGCCCGCAAACTGACTTACATTTCTTTTTCTTTTGTAAATTTTATCAAAAATATTTTAAATGGTTTTTAGTACCGTATTTTCAAAGCACAGACCACTTTCCTTGGAGGAATCAAATTTGATGTTGTTAACTCTGAATAATGAAGAGTTGATATTCCGCACTAGCACTTTTCTAAGAGTTATCACCCATGTTCGTAAAACAATGGAGAACCCAAAGTAAATCTGAGACCTACATTTAAAATTGTTTTTAATATTGTGTTTTTAATATTGCTGTCTTTAACCACTGTAAAATGTTATTTGATCTGGGATTGTCTGTATTGCTATTATGAATTTTCAAAAATTTGAATAAAGAATTTTGAAAAAAATTGAGTGACATGTGTCAGGCAGCACCCCAGATATAAGTGTTGCTGAGAATGGTGACATGTACCTACAGAGGGACATATTTACATTGTTATGGCAAGCACTTTATCTAGAGAACCCTGCATCATTTCACATGCACAGGACAGCACAATATTACCATGGACTGGCCCCACACCATGTGTTTTCTCTTGCGCTGGCATTGATAATGACAGCCAAGCACCAACACAAACAACCTTGTGCCATGGTGCAAGAGAGCCTGAGTTGGTGCACAGCTGTGCTTTTAGCAGCAGCACGGGGGTGGGACAAAATCCAGTGAAATTGGCCCATCCATGCATTTATGGAATTATGCATGTCGGCGCTGCAACAACAGCCTGCACCTTTTCACTTTAACTATGGCCCATGTTCCCCCGGTGTACATAGCTTGCATTCGCCCAGGCGCACAGTCATATATATGTAAATGAGAGGAGTTCAGGTGATCCCTACCATAGCAGCAGACACATGTGTGGTCTGAGCCTGCATGTCACCACAGCTGGGTGCCATGTAGTTTGTTCTAGGCGAGTATGGAAGTGACTATATACATGTCACTATATGTCGGTATTAGCAAAGGCCCACAATCCCCCACCCATCAGGTGGGTTGTTCATCATGTGTGTAGGAAAGGAATGTAATATGCCAAATATATGCTAGGAATTTGTACACTAGGTTAATGTGCAGGGGCCTAGGTGAGTGGCATCTTTTAAAGACATATGCAGCGCAGTGCAGGGCAAGAAAGCATCTTGCTGCCCCAAATATGTGAATAGGAAAGTGCAGGGTTGTGTTGTGTTTAGGACAGTACAGCACATCCCTGTGCTTTCCTTTCTGCCGATGCACAGTCAGCCAGGTAGAACAATGCAGGTACCCTTGTGCAATGGTGCAGAGGTGCCGCTTTGATGGACGTGTGCTTGATATGCTCCAGCACATGCAGTTAGTACAGGAATGGAGAATAGAACAAAAGAAAGCAACCCTGCCTTGTGATATAATGGTCCTAAAGGTAGGATCCAAACAATATATATGGGGTGGTTAGTCTAAGAGCCAGCATTGCACATGACAAGAACCAGGTCAATCCAAGTATACTAAAAGAGGATTTTTTTATGAATATATATATATTTTTAGTTTTTTTGTATTCTTTGAATTGATATAGCAAAAGGTACAAAAATAGATAGCATATTAGATCCACATAGTATTTTTTAGAACATCAAAAACATACATTTGTAAGGGGAGAGATAAAAGGAAGGAAAATTCATCCTACGTTGTGACCTACCCAGTAACATACCACATTACATTCATACTCTCATACTTACTAATTCCAATACACTCAACCTAATATTCTTTCATTCAATGAAATGAAAGAATATTAGGTTGAGTGTATTGGAATTAGTAAGTATGAGAGTATGAATGTAATGTGGTATGTTACTGGGTAGGTCACAACGTAGGATGAATTTTCCTTTCTTTTATCTCTCCCCTTACAAATGTATGTTTTTGATGTTCTAAAAAATACTATGTGGATCTAATATGCTATCTATTTTTGTACCTTTTGCTATATCAATTCAAAGAATACAAAAAAATAAAAATTTATATATATTCATAAAAAAATCCTCTTTTAGTATACTTGGATTGACCTGGTTCTTGTCATGTGAAATGCTGGCTCTTAGACTAAGCACCCCATATATATTGTTTGGATCCTACCTTTAGGACCATTATATCACAAGGCAGGGTTGCTTTCTTTTGTTCTATTCTCTGTTTTTTCCCCTTACAGCCTGCCCACATCCTTAAAGCCCACTGGGGAACCCCCTTCTTTCACCAGTTAGTACAGGAATGCTCTATATCTTGTAGAAACAGCACATCGCTGCTCTTTCAATTTGAACTATGATAGACCAGCTATGAGATTTGCAATGCTGCCCTGTTGATGTCATATTTAAGCATAGAGTAGCCGGAAGTGGGGGCAGGAGGGGGGGAAGGGTCTACCTTTGGACCTGCAGACAGTGCGGCAGAGTACTGGGACATAGCTACCCGGACTGCACGACATTACATATTCCCCCCATTGTCCCTTGTTGGTATTTACCCTGTGACCGATGTAGTTGGTCATAGTTAGTACTGTCCTGTCCCACAACTCAATCCACTGACTCCTCAGAGATGGCAGCGGACACCTGCTCCTTCCTCCAGTTCCTCCTGGGGCGCTGAACTATCACCTACGGTCTGCAATGCAGCCTGTAGATTGGTTGCCAGTTTCTCCTGAGTTTTGCGCTTGGCATCATGCCAGCGCTTCTTACAGTCCATCACTGTCCTCTTGATTTCAGCTACGCAGTTCGCCTTAGTCACTATGGACTGCCATGTGGCCTTTTAAGTCCCCAATGACACTTTGGAGCTGATGAAGAGTTGGTGTTGGTGCTCCATCATCTCTGTGATCAAGATCTCATTCTCCTGACTGAACCTGCATTTCCTCTTCCCCTTGGACTTTAGCTGGCCATTTGGGCTGGTAGTAGAGTTCGAGGGCTGTTGTCCTATACTGTGCTCATTCCTGGCTGCTCCTTAGCAGCATTTTTTTGTTTTTTTCCGGCTAGGCATAGGAAAGTGACGTTAGGCCAGCTAGCTTATATTGTCTTGCTGCTAATGGGCCATAATTCACTTTTTTTTACCATAGCGTCCATTTTTTCATCGACTTGACGGTCGTTTTGGCATCTTTTTTTTCCGATGCTAATCCATACTAACTCCATGTAGCGCCGTACTGTGAAAACAATGCTAGCATCGCGTTAGGAATTGTCGTACGGCAGTGGTAACGTTTTTGGCCCTGTGAAATCAGCGGAGCTCCATTTCTTGTAAATATACACCCCGGCCCCCAATTTGATATCACATTGTTAGCAAGTGCTGTGTTTGATGCATTAGATTCTTTGAAGGGTAAAAAGAGGACTAATGCAGGTGGTTGTACCAAACAAAGATGGCGTTTTCTCCCTGTATCTTCTGCATATTATGTCATTTTTTCAATAGCACTGGGGCCACATTCTTCCTCTTGTCAATAGATTGCCTTGCATCTAAGATATAACATGCATAGGGAATAAGGGGAGGGTGCAATGTTCTGTGTCAACAATAGTTCCTGACAGGATGCATTTTTTTCGGTGAAGTAAGCAAGCTGCATTTTATTAAGGAGTGTTTCTGTAGTCCACTGGTGGAAACATTTTCCTGCTCAAACCTACCTTTAGCGGAGTATTCTCAACTAAAATGTATTTTTGCCAGAACACTACTCTGTAGAAGGAGGTTTTGTTTTTAGTTTCTACTGCAAAAACACGCCTCCAGCTATTTTCTAAACTCAGGTTTTTTAAGTTTCGCTATCGTCCCAAAGTTTAAAAAAATAGTTTCCTGAAGCTGGAGTAGGAAAAGCTTCACTACTTACCTAAACCAGTCGGTGAAATGTTCTGATTTGAGTTTATTTTAATGCCAGGTTCCCAGCGCAGCTTAACACCTATACGAATGTTGGAGTCACAATAAATAACGGACTACGTTCACATTCTGTAGATTAAAAGGGTCTAATTGAAATATTGTGACATGGTTTTGGACGCCTGGAAGGGCGCCAACTCAGATCTTTCCACAGTAGATTAATGTTGTCCTGAAATGGCAAACAAGCTGTTCAGGATGAGCAGGCGACTACACCCTGCAGAGATATTGCCTCATTCCTGGTTGGAGGAGATCAAGGTTACCAGTCTTTGCAGTGGCATCAGATTGTTCAGAGCTGACCTGGCATGATCAACATGTGCCGGTCACAGATGTCCTTGGTTGCCCTCACTGTGGCGCTTCTCTCATTCTTCACCTGACTGGTTTTCTAAATGAAACGCTGCACTAAAATGTGTACGATTCACTAACATGCAACCTATTGTTGAAGACCCACATATTCTGTAAGTAAGGACAGCAAGAACAGCTCAAGAGAATAAGCTACACATCTGCCTCCAGTTCTTCTCTGGCTATTGTCTCTCTTCTCCTTCCAGCTGCTCTTGCCACTTCTGGCTGCCGAGTTCTGCTGTCTATTTATTCAAGAGTGGTCTGGAGCTATGATAATGCTACAGCGCTGACCAGCCAACAGCCTGATAAGGTAATATGACACAGTGCTCAATTCCCATTAACAAAAACTGAGGTCCAGGGACTAGTCTGTTGGAAGTAGTTCTATGGCAAGCCCAGGCACTGTTTTCTTGAAATTTTTAGATTTTAAGACTTTTTTTGTTTATCATTCTGTACTGCTGATATCACCACTGACATCCACCATCAGGCTTAACTACCAGCATCCTCCGACAGCATTACAGTCAACAATTTCCCAAACCATAACCCTCAACCACCACCTTCCTCAACCCCACCCCAAGAATCCCAAACAGCACCATAATCCAAACTGCATCCTCATCGCCACAAATCACCACCATCCACATGTGTCACCATTTCCATACTCAACCATCTTCGCTGATCCTCACAAGCACGTTCAACCACCACTCAAAATCACCATCTTCAGCACCACAGTCACCCCCTCCTCAGCTATCACTACCTGGTCACTGCCACATTGACCACCCTAAACTACAATGACCACTTTCAACAGCCACCACTATCACCACCCACCACCCCCATCCCAATGACCCTCAATTACCACCACACCCCATCCAACACAACTGTCACTGCAAATATTAATAATAATTATGGCCATTATGTTGCTCAGACCACAAACTGAAATGTCTCTTGATGCATTTAAGTAAATCAATCTTTTCCAAAGGGTGTGGGCTCAAAAAAAAGTATTGACTAGTGCAGTTGATAGCCCTATAAAAACTACTTAGTGTAGGGTTGAAGTCAATGAGCCCAATGTGAAGTAAAGGGCCCTAGTCTATCCTGGTCTTTGAACTACTTCGGAGTACATGGCCTCTACGATATTATTGCTAAACTATTGTAAATCATTTTGGGCCATAGTTAATAATCCCTATTTAAAGATATTGTGTTTTTTAATGGTCCTGTTTGGAAGAAGGAGTCATGAAAACCGTGCTGCATTATTTGTTAGATTAGGCACAAAAAAATAGGAATGACAAGTGATGATGCAACACACATAGAAATAGGAAAAGGGCCTTTTAGGATTGTTTCTGTGCAGGAAGATGTCCCTTAAAAAACAGTCCTGCAATAAAACGGCACCAGCACAGGGAGAAAGAACAGGAATGCACAGTATTGCATGAATACAGCGCATTCCTTTCCTTTTATTTTGGCATAGGGCAGCACAGATAGGTGACTTGCTGCCCTGCCCTACACCATAATCCCGTAAATTAGGGCCCAAGTACAAACAACACCATTCCAAGATGGCCACCATATTGATTCCGAACATTGCTGCCATTCGAATATGGCTACCATCTTTGGAATCAATGAGACAGACAGTTTGAGGTGCCTCTTTACTATGCAAGCGCTGGCAATGCCAATTGGTTTTGCACTTATATGTCACACACACACACAAACTATGCACGGTACAAGCGTGAAAGCTATTGGCTTTAGTAATGTGTTTTCTTTCTAGATCAAGTTCAATGTTCTATTTTTTTAAAAGATCTCTTAAAAGGTATTAGAGTGGATAAGTATTATAGAGGGTTAGACAACAACAGTAGCATTAAGAAAACTTATGGCTGCTTTTCTAATATTTATTTCTGGTGATGCTCTGATTTTAACAATGGTGGTGAATGTTTATGTCCATTTTACCTTTTCAAACATTTTTCAGAAAAACTAGCTTTCTTCCCTTTTTCATTTTTAGCTATGGATGGCCGTCTGAAAAGATGAAATGAGAGCACATTTTCTATACAACCACAAATATCTGGATGGAATAATTTCAGACAAAGCATCTGGTGTTTTAAATGTAAGAAACCCACATCAGCTGCTTGTCATGTACTACAAATTGTGTTACAACATCTCCACTACAGAGTGATAGTAAAAAAAGAGTACACACTTTGTACGTTCTTTAGCAGCGAAAGAATAAATATAAGGCAGTGCTGGAAGACATGTTTCAGGAACACAGGAACTGTGGAAGTTAAAGTGAAATTTAGCTGTTGTGTTTTATTGGTGCAGATTGATTGCTGATGGCTGAAAAGAGAGAGGTTATAATTTATGGCACCATATCGTATTACATGGCTACAAATAATTAATGAGATATTTCTCAACGTGTTTCAAACATCATCTTTCCTAATTGGTTTTCTCGGGCTGGCCATCCTCCCTGCCATACATACTCCATTTTAAAATCTGAAAAGAAAAACATTTTGTTCGGCAGAGAAGGAGTTTTTAAGCGTTACATTGTGATGCTCTCGAGGATATTGTTTCAGAGGAGAATGCCATTTGGTAATACTTCTCATGTTAAAAATTGCTAATTTTATGTCCAAATTAGGGGGACAAAACATACCTTGGTGAATCATCATACTTAAAAGTGCACAGACCTTCAAATAGTTTTTTATTGTGAGAAAATTAGAACAATAGACTGAAAAATATACTTAAAAAGAAGTGTCTCTTTGTATAGCTCATAATGACTCAAAGGTAACTAACTAATCATAACATTGTTTCTAATGTTTTGCTTTGTTAGTTTGTAGTTTCCGTGTGCAGTTTTGCTGTGATTGTGAGACACAAAGTTTCAGATTGGCACTAGAGCTAAAAGTATAACAAGCCCTGGCAAAGCCTGTAAGCCGGGTATTGGCCGCCAGCTTTGGGCTTTGTTGATGCTTGTTTTGTTATGGTTTTTGTAAACCTGTATTGTTGTGTGACCTGGTGGAGCCTGCCAATATAAAAAAATATCTTGTTAAGAACTAAGGAGGCCAAGGGTATGCTGAGTACCCAGCAGACCCTTGGCCTCCTTGGTTCCTTGGTTATGTCTCCATTTAAAAAAAATGTGCAGTCTCGCTGTTTATTCCACTATATCACGTGTCTCACTTACGTGGTTCACCCTTTCACAAGCAAGTTGTGTTCACTAAAACTTTGGATTACACTTGCATATGATGTAATATTGTTGACATAACTAAACATACTGTATTAAGAGTGTCAATTCAGATTGCAATATCCAACTGTGGTGTTTTTTCCCGTTTTCCTTCTTTTGCAATTGATTTTGCCCCCTATCTAATTGTCTTTTCAAATATTAAGTGTTGCAACATTGTTGTTGCTTACCAACTTTATAAAGGTGGCATTTTCAAAATTGCAAATAAAAAATCTGACTTTATCATAAAAAAGAAATTTTTCGTTACAGTTCCAAAGACACAAAACATGATTAGTTTACCTACTACCATTTGGAAGATACAACTTATTAAAAGCCATTTGGTAAATCCAATGTAATCCTAAAGGAAAAGCAGGCCTTGCTGTAGTAATATAATAATCTCAGAGTTTTTCACTGCCAGGGCATGTAAAAATTGAAATTACATGTCCAACTTTTTAAATACATTGCAACTTGCCATGTGGGCTATTTACGGCCTACCCTAGGGGTGACTCGTGTATTAAAAAAGCAGGTTTGAATCTTTATATTACCAGATTAAAATGGCAGTTTAAAACTGCACACAGGGCGGCATCAATGGCAGGCCTCAGACAGATTTTCAAGGCTAATTAAGTGGTTGGCACAACAGCACTGCAGGCTCGTTAGTAACATTTAATTTACAGCCCTGGGCACATAGTGTGCCACTTTACTAGGGACTTAAAAGTAAATTAGATGTGCCAATTCTACCATATTTAGAGGAGAGCGCACAAGCATGTTATCACTAATTAGCAGTGGCAAAGTGCACAGAGTCCTAAGGTCAACAAAAATGAATTCAGCAAAAAAGTAAAGGCAAAAGGATTGGGGGTGACCCTGCATAGAGGGCCAATTCAAACAATACATTTTTTAAAATAGTGTCCATATTGAGGCTGTCCATAGGAAGGATTCATTGTCCAATTTACCCACATAAAAATCTGAAAAATCAGTCTCTTCTTTGCCACTGTTTTTCTTATGCTGAGCAAAATGTTGAATAATTACCTATCATAATGTGGATGCCTGGTTTTACAGGATACATATCCATGATACATCTCTACATATCCTGTTTCAAACTAAGTTTGGCAGTTTCCAACTTATATGTGTAGCCTCGCTCGTCATCAAAAAGGCATCAGGTGTACAACAAAAGTGTTGTACAGAAAATAAGACACAGGAATGTAAGCTTGGTTGTTCCAGGAGTGTAGCCAACATCACTAGAATAGAGAGGGGGCAAATAATATAAAGCGTTTTGCTGATGGTCATATGAGTGGTTCAGTGCCTAGTGGCCATAATCCATAGAAGTCGAAGATGGTTCAAATATAGTGACGAATAGCATATTTGTAAGCACTATTCATTTGTCAAAACATGGTAAAAATTGATAATATACAGAGTATTGCTTATTATAATGACATTTGGCTAATACAATGAAAATGCAATTTAACTTAGAGACTCAACTGCTCTCATGTATTTTATAAGAATATACTACACCTGAAAGTAAACTACTTAAAATGTGGTTTGAGTGGAGTGGCAAGGAGTGAAGTTTAGCAGCGTCTCTCACACCCATCAAGCCCACACCTCGCCGCACCCGCTCCGCGGGTGCCGCATCGCCTCGTTGTGAGTGGGGCAGCGTCACCAAAGGAGAGAAGAGGAAAGGCGGTTCCGGGTAAGAGGCTTTCAGCAGGGCTGCGAGCGTAGCGGGGACTCCAACAACCAGGAGTCCCTGCGTGACCGATAGCCAGCTTCCAGTCCGCTCTCCCTGCTGGCCCGCCCCCCGCCCACCTGAGGATTTTAAAAACGCCCCTCACCTTCCCTCGCTGGGATAGCAGTTTGTTCTCCACGGAGGCACTATCGGCAAGGAGTGAAGTTTAACAGCGTCTCTCACACTCATCAAGCCCACACCTCGCCGCACCCGCTACGCGGGTGCCGCATCGCCTCGTTGTGAGTGGGGCAGCGTCACCAAAGGAGAGAAGAGGAAAGGCGGTTCCGGGTAAGAGGCTTTCAGCGGGGCTGCGAGCGTAGCGGGGACTCCAACAACCAGGAGTCTCTGCGTGACCGATAGCCAGCTTCCAGTCCGCTCTCCCTGCTGGCCCGCCCCTCGCCCACCTGAGGATTTTAAAAACGCCCCTCACATTCCCTCGCTGGGATAGCAGTTTGTTCTTCACAGAGGCACTATCGGCAAGGAGTGAAGTTTAGCAGCGTCTCTCACACTCATCAAGCCCACACCTCGCCGCACCCGCTCCGCGGGTGCCGCATCGCCTCGTTGTGAGTGGGGCAGCGTCACCAAAGGAGAGAAGAGGAAAGGCGGTTCCGGGTAAGAGGCTTTCAGCGGGGCTGCGAGCGTAGCGGGGACTCCAACAACCAGGAGTCCCTGCGTGACCGATAGCCAGCTTCTGGTCCGCTCTCCCTGCTGGCCCGCCCCCCGCCCACCTGAGGATTTTAAAAACGCCCCTCACCTTCCCTCGCTGGGATAGCAGTTTGTTCTTCACGGAGGCACTATCGGCAAGGAGTGAAGTTTAGCAGCGTCTCTAACACCCATCAAGCCCACACCTTGCTGCACCCGCTCTGCGGGTGCCGCATCGCCTCGTTGTGAGTGGGGCAGCGTCACCAAAGGAGAGAAGAGGAAAGGCGGTTCCGGGTAAGAGGCTTTCAGCGGGGCTGCAAGCGTAGCGGGGACTCCAAAAACCAAAAGTCCCTGCGTGACCGATAGCCAGCTTCCGGTCCGCTCTCCCTGCTGGCCCGCCCCCCGCCCAACACGCCCCCTATATCTTAGTCTCAGACTCCCGCAGCGCGGGACACAGCACGGGGCGAAGACCGGGCAAAGAGCGGGCCGTTTGAGGCCATTAGAGACTGTTTGAGACTGGACTGGGCCACAGCTCTTGGCTCCAAAACTTGATCTTAGCTACATTGCCCAAAACCTTTCCAAGATCACGCATCATGTCAACACGAGAATACAAGAGTAGGGCAGCAAAGGGGAAGCTGAAAAACGGAACCTTAGATGATTTCATCTCCAAGACCAATATTGCCATAGATAAGGAAATTGGCAAAATGCAGCGTAGGGTGTCCTGTGAACTAGAAGCAGCGGGAAGGTTATCCCAGGAACTGGCCATGGCTAAAAAATCCTCCTTAGGGCACTTCGCTTTTGCCAAATCGCCAGACCGCACAACTGAACCTACTCCTATTATGATTGTTACACAGGCTGAAATCCATCAGCCACTAGCACCTACGGCAAACTTACCCAAGGCGGAGTCCTCACTAGCAATACCCTCCACCCAAACATCTTTAGCAAGCGGGGAGGCCGGGACTGGCATAACCGGTGAGGGGGCCCCTTGAAGACGGTCCCTACTGTTAAAACTACGAAAAATCCCGGGGGGATTCCACATACCAGTCAAAAGGGCCCTGACTTTAACCTCAAAAGAAAGCGCAATCAAACCTCTGCCTACTCAAGGAAAAAGGCCAAGGTAGCTAAAGCCCAACTACCTACCAAGGCACTGCCTTACACACCGCCCAAATCTCCTTCCAATCCAGAAATAGAACCTAGCGCTGCAAATTCAAAGGATGAGAGTGACCTAAATAATCTTGTAATTGACAGTGAGGATGGCGCGGTTCCACTCTGTACTATAAAAGGGAAGGATGTGGAATTCCTGACAATTGTGTGGGGAACACTTAAAAAAATGTTAACGCCCGTCGAAGCCAGACTAATACGAATAGAAACCCAGCTGCTAGAGATTGAAAAAAGTATCTTAAATCTAGCCACTCTCAGTATAACCGACAAAAACAAAGCACCCTGTCCACCGACCGCTACCAATAACATATTACCACCACCATCTGCTGCCACATTATTACCAGCACCAAACCCCACAAAGGCCCTGAAAGCCAAACCCATCCCAAAACCTCGGCATAAGGGTGTCAATGATATTCCTGCTAATAACGTAGCGGCAGGCGTAAATCAGCAGGTGATCCCTCCTGCTCCTGCTACGACAATCACGACAGCTACCACTAGCGAGCACAATAACCCTCATCCAACAACATTAAGAGCAAAACCTAACACAAATTATTATAGGGGCTATGTAGATCTTCCACCTGACGTTAGGCCATATGTAGTTGTGCTCACGGGGGTGCCAGAATTGTCATATCATCAGCAGGAAGACTATGGGTCACTTAAAAACAAAGTTATACACTGGCTTAACACGCACAGGCCTATATCCAATCACCTGAGAAGTAAAATTCTCATGGTGCGTCGAGTACCCTGGATAGGTACCTCGCATAAGTCCTTTGATGGTGATTGTGTGATTGTTTCATTCGAAAATCCCAATACCGCACACCACATTTACTCCTGGAATTATAACAGCGCGAACTCACCCATAGCAACTAGACCCCTAACTTTCTTCTATCCTTCACTTCCTCATTACAACACAGGAGGAAACTGGAGTTGGATCCCAGAGAGGAAACGTATGCATGGTGGGACTTACAACCAATGGGCAAACACACATAGTGGGTGGTCAGGAGCCCCTGTCTACAACAGATTTGGGTGCCTTGAGGAAGTGGACTGACTCTCTCATAAGCTCACAACTAAACCATCACAAGCAGACTTACTTAACTGCTCCGTCCACCCATTGGCACGATCTGCCTCCACTCCATCAATCTCACAGTCTGGAGACTCCAATCAATCTGTAGATGAGAACAGGCATGAAGAGGATCTTGCCGCTGACCATTTAGAAGGATCTATACACACCCAGATAATTCCAATTAACAAGTCACTTAGTGTCAATAGTGGTTTAATTACTAAGTATAATTCTCCTCTAGAGGAAATGCTTCAATCAACCTCACTGACAAAAGAAAGCACGCCTCATCATTATTCACACAGTCATCTAAGGGCAAGTGGGGCTTCCCAGGGGAAAAACGACACTGATCAGTCTGTGACCCCTGGCCGACTCTCCATACTATCTTGGAACATCGCAGGGCTGGCCAATAAAATAGGCTCCTCTGAGTGGCTGGAACTAATAGAAGGCTACGATATATGCTTGTTCCAAGAAACATGGGCCAGGGAGAAGCAATCCCATACAGGATATGCTTCTTTTTAAACTTTGGCAAATTGGTGCGGGAAGGGACGCCCATCTGGGGGCCTTTTGATCTGGGTGGCTTCTCATCTTGGTTGTAGGGCAACACTCCGCAAAACTGACTCAGCTGACTTTCAGTGCGTTGTGATGGAATGGGCACACGGTCCTAGCATAGCACTAATTAATGTATACGCAAGAGCGGTAGGGGTAGCAGGCACCTCGAGAACAATTGAGGATTTAGCACTATTCCTTGATTCCGCTAGCCTAAGCTCCACACTTATCGTGGGGGGAGACTTTAATACCCAATATGAGCCTCTCCCAGACCATCTAGTGGGTGTCACGAGTGATGAGGATGATCTTTGGGGGATCCCCTCCCTGGTGGTCCACCGTTAAAGGCTTGGACACCTATCACCACCCAAATTACCTCCCTAACGCTTCGCCACTCATTAAGGGCATGTAATGGCCGAGCCGAAGGAGATAACCCACCTAAATACACCTTCAACAGGCCAGGCTATGAGTCAAGAATAGACTATATAATGGTCTCGCTGAAGGACTGGGATAAAGTACAGGACTTTAGGATAGTCTCTAGGAATGATATCGACCATAATGCTCTCTCATTAACATTTATGGCTCAGGGTCTGCCTATGGGTAGGGCAGAAGAAAATTCAGCCTTTTCGGCTGCTTTGGTCGTGCAAAGCAGTAGGCGCAGAATTAAATGGCCAAAATTCCTAGAAAACCCAAATAATATTCAAAGACTGTATGTAGCGGTGGTCAACGCGCTAGAACAAGTCGAGGTCCTTACTCCGCACTCGGTCACTGCCACTGATCCTCCTGCTTTAGAAGAACCTGAGTTACCTAATAACACTGAAATCAACACTGCTGACTTTCCTGTGCTTGGGGTTATTCACTCTGAGCTATGCACCAACCTGGCAGAAGTACTAAACCCTGTGTCCAGGCCTAAGAAACATAAGAAGAAAAGAGCCACATGGTTTAACGCTTCTTGCAGAAGAGCAAAGGCTGCACTGCTAGAGTCACTAAAAACAAGGTAGAGCCTAAGCAAAATCAGGGCAAAACGACTTGCCTATAAATCCACCCTACATAATGCCAAAATAGAGTGGGATGAGGGAAATTGGTCTGATATGACAGCCGCCCTTAACACTGGTGACAGCCGGAAATTCCGGCAAATTGTTAAGCACGGATCAGCAGAACCCTTACCCGCAGTCGAAGCAAATATAGCAGCCGCAGTTTGGGAGGTACATTTTAAAAATCTATATAGTTCACACAATTTGGAACAACCAGTGACCCCTTTAGAACATACAATGGACCAACACACCGAAAACGTGGTACCCATGGACGGATTCACCTTGGAAGAGGTTACTATGGCGATCTTGGGGCTGGCGCCCGAAAAGGCGCCAGGCCTCGATAGGCTTCCAGGTGACCTATATAAACATGAAGCAAAAATTTGGGCCCCGTACTTTAAGGTGTTGTTTAACGCTATTCTGAATGGTATGATGATCCCCCCTACTTGGCTGGGGGCAGAGATCGTACCCATCTTTAAAAAGGGTTGCCCTCTGCTCCCGGTCAATTACAGGCCAATAAGCCTGATAGACGTTTCACAAAAGCTATTCGCCAGGCTATTGTTGGATCGTCTGTCAGAATGGATGATGGAATACGACATACTGAGTCCCCTCCAGGCAGGTTTTAGAGAGAAAGTTTCAACAATGGACCAGGTCTTTCGGCTTGCCCTCATCCACTGGAAAACGGTACAGTTGGGGGGTGGCAGCCTCTACACTGTATTTGTGGACCTGAGGGCAGCGTTCGACCTGGTCCCCCGTAAAAAACTTTGGGACGTGCTAGCCAGATTGGGTGTCCCCAAGGGCCTGCTGGAGATGATTGTTCATCTCCACACTGACAACTATGCACAAGTAAGGTGTGGCAAAGATGGCGCCTTGTCAAATAGGTTCCCCGTTGACAGGGGGGTAAGGCAGGGCTGTGTACTTGCACCAACCCTGTTCTGCCTCTACGTCAACGGGGTTATCCCGCACCTCAATGGGGTGGCCAACTCTGACGCTCCCAAGCTAGCAGGATCCAGAGTACCGGCGATCATGTACGCCGATGATACCTTGTTGCTCTCAAAGTCCATGATGGGTATCCAGAGAGTACTCGATGGTTTTGTGGGTTTCTGCGGGGAATATGGTCTAGAAATTAATACCTCAAAGACCAAATTTATGGTGTTTAATCCCACCCCAAAACTCCGATCCTCCCCAACTATTGAACATAAGAGACTGGAAAGGGTGAGGACCTTCGAGTATCTAGGAATTATCCTAAATGAAAGAATGACCTGGTGCACCCATCAAGAGAAAGCACTCCTTAAACTGACTCGGTACTCGGGTGGCATCATGAAGCTTCTGTGTAATAATAAGTCATCCATTCGGCCTGTGGGCCCACCACTGCAGATCTATAGGGCACAGGCAAGAGGGGCTGCCATGTACGGGTGCGAGCTTTGGGGCCATGTATCCTCTCAGGATTTGCTAAAAGAGGAGAACAAGTTTATCCGGAGGATTGTAGCCCTTCCCCCCAGCACTCCCCTTGTTCCTCTAAGGATGGATCTTGGGATGCGACCCCTTAATGAAGAACTGGCCTTCCGACCATTAGCATATTGGCTCAGGATATGGTCTGTCCCGGAACTAAAGAGCTACAGACAAGGACTTCAGGAGGTACTTGCAATCCCTAATGCAGGAGAAATTAAATGGCTGAAATTTATAAAAACAGAGCTGGAGGGTCTGGGCCTTCTGAAATTGTGGTCCGACCCCATAACCACCTGCCCACTGCTTCCCAAAAAGCTATTGTCCAAAACATACTATGATTGCAAATTAATTGCATTGTACCGCCACCAAAACAACGGGACACTAACTGATTCATTTCTTTGGACTAAGGACACTTGTGTTTTTGAGCCAGTACTAGATAATCTTTATCCCTCCCTGCTCAGGAAACTCTATTTACAATGGAGACATGGGTCTCTTCCGCTACGAGTATTCACAAACAAGTGAAGTGAACATGCAAACAGTATGTGTCCTGCTTGCAAATTGGCCGATGAGACTGAGCTCCATATAATTTTCTTTTGCCCTGTTTATCAGGTGTCACGTAGGAAATGGATTATTCCTCTGTGCAGAAATTTGAGATTTACTGAATGCTCAGCTGCTTTTAGAGTTCTTAAAACTGACCTGTCCAACCACATTGTATTTACAGTAGCCAAGTACCTTGGTGCCGTTTGGTCTCTTAGGAGTAAATGTATCAAGGCTGCTTAGAAAATAATTTATACTGCAATGTGATGAAATTTTTATGTAATGGACTGGCCGTATCTGCTAAATTATTATATTTTAAATGTTTTATAATGTACAAATGTCTTTTATGGTAAACATTTTTGCCGAAATAAAGAATAATAAAGTAAAAGTTTTTTTTTAAAATAATAGAGGTTTTTCAATGGATTGTATTAATGATCCTTTTTGGAATCTTTCAAATAAATAATTAGTTTTAACTAATGTAGGCCTACAAATAAAAATTGCCAGGGCATAGTAGAGAGTGTCATTCTGTAGTTGAGTCTTGATTTTATCAGTTTATTTGGATTTTGTTTCCTGGTCTGCCCTAATCATCTGATGCATGCTTGGCTTATTAAAATCCAATGTGTTTGCCTTTTCGCGTTAATAGCCTAACAAATTATTCGGTGCACATTTTAGAATTCCGATTAGCCTGTACATTTTGGCAAATGTCACTTTTGCTGCACATTTTGTAACGTTTCTTCATTGACGTGGCCTACTTTAGTTTATCTTCTAATACATCTGTCTCAATCACACCAGCCTTGTTTTGAATTAGGAACGAATATCTTACAATGCCTTCTGCTTACCTTCCTTCCCAGTGTGTTTTCTGCATGGGTGTGCTGCTAATTCGACTCTCCTGGCAGATTCTTTACAATAGGTGCACACTTTTTTTACCATAAGATAGCCTGCCTCTTTGTTAGATAGAAAACTGATGCAAAATGAAGTTAAGTAGAAGTTTATTCTCGTAAATAGAAGCACCACCAGTAACAACTCTACCGGCAGCAGCAGGCTCCAAGAAACTGACTCTCTCGGTTTACTGGCCCGATCAGATGCTCGATTCTAGAAAATCATGATCATGCCATGAGCCAGGAAAATAAAAAAACCATGCAATGAAAAGAGCGTGTATGCAAGCACGTGAGGAAACAAGAAATGCATACACAACACACCTTCCCCCTTTAAACATTGAAAAAAACCAACAACAAAAAACAAGATTATATAACTAATTTGTCTTTGATAAAAGAGATCAAATCAGACATCCAACTAGGGGGCATATTTTCAAGAACAGCGTTAAAATTATCGCCGCTTTAGCGGCCGAAAACTGCCGCTAAAGTGGCGATAATGGGCTCGATAATATGTTCTTGGGAATTTCCATAGAAGCCCATATTCTGGTGTGAACATGGACTTCTATGGGAATTCACAAGGACATATTATCAAGCCCATTATCTCCTCTTTAGTGGCAGTTTCCTGCTGTTAAAGTGACGATAATTTTAACTCTGTTCTTGATAATATCCCCCTTGGTTTCCTCCGTAAACGTTTCCCAAGTTCGTCAGACAACATACATAATTTTTAGGAATATTGTTGTCACAAGGAACAGGGACAGGAGTTTCAACCAGACATCATCATTTGAACTGTCTAAATTACTAGTATCTTTAGTACCTTTTTTGTCCTGTGTACAATTGTTAGTATTAAAATACACTTCCTTGTCAGCTTTAAGAACAGCAATTCTGCTTAAATTCCACACGTTGTCATTAGTTAGCCCTACAGAGTTTTTTAGAATGTCTTTAACTTCAAATGGGCCCATGAACTGGCTCTCACCTTTTTTAACTTTCCAAGTTTTCTTCACTTCAACAAGCATGCCAACCCAGCAACTGTATCTTGTTTAGAACCTTTCTTTTTGTCAAAAAATTCTTTATTGGAAGTATGAGTCTGAGCAATTTTCTCTTTGATAGCAACTAGATCTAAATTGTAAGATGTAGAAAGAGCTAACCAAGAAAGATTGCTTTTGGTTCTGGGTAATCTGCTGCTCATGATCTCGAAAGGAGAACAACCAGTCATGGTATTGGTAAAGGTCCTGTACATCCACATAGTTTTAAAGACTTGCAATTGCCAATTGTCATAATCTAAACCAGCTAGCTGTATAGCACTTTTGAGAACTCTGTTAAACCTTTCAATAATACCGTTACCACTTGGATTGTACAAATAAGTGGTGCAATGAGTTATACCAACTCTTTTGAAATATGTTTGGCTTTATTGGACGAAAACTGTACACCATTGTCAGTGATGAGACGTACAGGAAGCCCTTCCTCAGTGAAGATTTCATCCAAAAAGGTCAAAGCACAATTATTATAAACTTTTCCAACAATTTTGATAACAGGCCATTTAGAAAAGATATCAATGACAGCCAGGATAAATTTACAATTCGGACCAATAGGCCCCATGATGTCTATGTCAATGGTTTTCCATGGATTGTCAGGAATTATGTGATCTCCCATATTGGGTTTGGGAGTAATGAGAGATTTGTCAGAATAGCTCACGGAATACAATTTCTTACAATGCGTTCAATTAATAAATCCACACCAGGCCACCAAAACCCTTTTTTAACCATTTGATTGGTTCTGACAATACCACTATGGCCTTCATGGCCATGTAGTACAATGCTGTGCCTTAACTTGTAGGGAAGAATGGCAGAATCCCCTCTTTTAAGTATATTATCAGTGCAGGATAATTCATCTCTAACCTCCCAATAGCATCTTAAATCAGAACGGATGTATCTTTTGTCTGGCCATCCACTCAAGACATAACTCTTCACATTTTTAACTAAAATATCTTTAGCAAATTCCTCATTCCACATTTCCTGATCAATGGGCAGACATCCTTCGTCATGCACTAAAGCAATATGAAAATCATCCCACTCATTATGAATATCCTATTTAAGTGGTAGAGGCATCCTAGACAAGAAATCGGATGTAACATTATTCTTGCCAGGAACATAGACAATAGTATAGACAAAATCTTGGAGACACATAGACGTGTGCTATGCGGGCAGAGGCTTTTAACATGCCTTCCGTGGTGAGTAGACGTATAAAAGGTCACTCCTTACACAAACACTCTATACCCCAAACAAATATCCTAAAGTGTTCCACAGCCCAAACAACTGCTAATGTTTCTCTTTTAATAGTATAATACTTTTCCTTTGCAGGAGTAAGTGCTCTAGACACATGTGCAATGATGTATTCTTTGCCAGATTCAGATTTCTGAGCAAGAACAGCTCCTAAACCCTTTGAGCTAGCATCAGTAGTAATGATACACATACTGAGGGATTAAAACTTGAAAGAGCGGTAGCAGTACAAATAGCTTTCTTGACATCAAGAAATTCACTTTCACAATCATTAGACCATAAACATGTGTTCTTGTTTTTTACGAACTGCCTTATGTTAAAAGTGTGACAAGACCAATTTGGAATGTAGTTAGAATAGAATTCTGTTAACCTCAGAAATGACCTGACATCATCTTTAGATTTGGGATGAGGCGCAGCTTGAATAGCCTCAACTAAATCAGACTTAGGTTTAATTTCCTCTTCGCATAATTCATGACCAAGGTAATTTACAGATTTAACACCGAATTTGCATTTGGAATGTTTTATGGTTAAACCATGATCACCGAGAGCACCCAGAACCTCTTCCAATGCAGCAATATGTTCAAGTTCATTACATCCAAAGACCAGAATATCATCTTGAAAACATATAGCATTTTTGCAATTCTTCAAGATGTTTTGCATGACGCGTTGGAAAATAGCCGCTATGGAAGCTAATCCAAAAGGCATTCTATTGTACCTAAAACATCCGAACGGGTTGATGAATGAAGTGTAATCTTTGCATTTCTCATGAAGTTCAATTAGGTGGTATGCAGCAGATAAATCAATTGTGGAAACATTTTATCATCACCAACACTGGCCAACATCTCAGATAAGCAGGGTAAAGGAAATTGATCTACCACAGTATTATTGAGATGGCGCAAATCTATGCAGATCCTAATCTTGCCGTTGGCACGTCTGGCTACTACAATGGGTGAAACCCCCTCAGAATATTCAATCCTTTCAATAATTCCTTCTTCAACCAAAGTTTCAAGTTCTTTCTTACCTCTTCTCATACAGCTATGGGAATATTGTGTGCCTTTGAAAATCTTGAGAGAAGAGTTTTCTTTTAAACGTATCTCATGTTTAAAACTAACCAGTTTGCCAATCTTATCTTTAAACACATTAGGAAATGTTTTAAACATAAGTCTGCCAATGCCATTTTGTTCATAAATAACCATGACTGGATCTGGACTGTTGGGGTTAAGAATGATATCAAGTTTACCCGGTTCAATCCAATTTAGAACTGAAGGTCCCTTCTTAAAAATATTCAATTTAGCACTGCATTCACGATTCTTGAATCTACAAACTAAGGTTCTAAAACAGAGAATCTCAATTCTTTCTCCAGAAAAACCGTCTGGAGAAATATCAGCAATTTCTAAATTATCACCTAGTCTTTTAGCAAACTGAGACTGCCACATATTTTCATTAACAATAGAATAAGGTGACCCGGAGTCAGCGTACATTTGTGTGTTCAAGCCTCCAAAGACCATATCACAAACTGTTTTTTTTGTAATAGAGAAATTATTCACATTGAGAATGGGGAAATTAGCATCCATAATGTTGAGGACAAACAAACAGTTATCACTACAACATGTGTTGATGTCCTCTTCCTCACTGTCAACATTCTGTTCTATGCATTTAACCTTGTTATTTTTATTTTGTCTACAAGCTGCAGAAAAATGTCCAACGACACCACAATTAGAACATATCTGCTTGATTGCTGGGCAGAATTTATATTTGGCAAGATGTGACTTGCTATTGCATCTGTAACACCTCCAATTATCTTTGTTAACTTCTGTTTTACCATTGTCTGAATTAATTTGTTTCTTATTTTTAAAATCTTCCTTTGTAACATCATGTTTGGAATTGACTTTAGCAACCATTTCCTTATTGGTGTTATTAGTATCACCTTTAACTTGTTTGGCACTCCTACAAGACATTTCAGACTTTCTAACAATGGCAAGAATACTTTCTAAATCATTATCACCATTAATCCATAATCTCTCTTGAATGGTTGAGTTATTAACATGCATAACAACCTGATCTCTAATTAATTCTTGTAAAGTACCAAACTTACAGTCAAGAGACAATATCTTAAGAGCAGAGACATAGTTGTCTACTGACTCGTCAACGACTTCCTTCCTCAGGAAAATGTATATCTAGAAATACCTATACTATACCTTGGGGGAAAAGTAACGATCAAAATCTGAAATGGCTTTCTCAAAAACATTTCCTTCACCATCACTTTCAACTCTAGGCAATTGATTAAAAGCCTTGAGACCTTCAGGACCCAAGGACTGTTAAAAATGCCTCTTTTTCAGGAGCTTTCATCTTTCTGTTAGCATCTAATGTTTCAATATAATTTAGGAAATAAGCTTTCCACTCAATCCATGCATACAAGGAGAATTACCAGTGGGCCAAAACATTGTGGTAGAGCAAGAGTTTATCTTTGAGCAGACATTTTCAGGAGAGAGAAAGAAGGAGAGGAAAGAAAAAAAATAAAAGAGAGAAGAAATATAAGGAAACAAGAAGATGTAAGTAAAACAAAAAAATGGAATCCCAATAATGATGAAGTTTCTTCTTCGGAGGTAAGTAGGAATACTTAAATACACGGAATTGTTCACTGGTAGAAGGGAACCGAAGGTTGCAGTATACTTTCTTCACCCTGTGTAGTATGTAGAAATGTTTCAGCAGAATGAAATGAGGAGCAAAAATTAAACTGTACCGTAGTAGATGACTTGAAAGGAGATGCAAGAACACCTGGGCTCGCAACTGGGGCAAAGTCGACATCCCATTGCTCTGTTCCTCTTTATTACCCTCTAGTCCAGCTACAGAGGATCAGGCCATACCGCTTCAGGCAGAAACTCTCAATAAATGGATGTCTAACGCCTGCGATCAGGTGGCACCCCTAGGATGCATTAGAGTAAGACGCGCTCACGACGTCAACAAATGGTTCACTCCAGAATTTAAGGAGAAAAAACTGGCTGCCCGCCGTGCAGAATGTGCGTGGAGACGCACTTACTGCACTGCTACCAAATTATTGTACTCCTCCACCCAGGCGGAGTACAAGAAAGCCATCCTAGATGCCAAAACTTTCTACTTCTCGAATAAGATCCTCCGGGCAGAGAACCAACCCAGAGAAACTTTTGCCACAGTCTTCGAATTAGCCTCTTTGGACAGGACCACATCTAAGCCGGTACCTTCCCAGCCCCTGTGCAACTCGCTGAATAACTTCTTTATCAACAAAATAGCAGATATCAAGGCCAACATTCCTCCTCCCTCCCCAGCATTCCTAAACCCTGATCCTCCACCCAACACCTTTCACCTCGACCTTATAGCCCCGCTGTCTAAAGAAATCTTCCTTTCCCTGCTCCCCTGTGTCAAGTCTGGATCCCCTTCCGACATCTGCCCGGCTTACATCTTGCACGATATCTTCCTTACTTGCCCCCCCCCCCTCACCTTTCTCAACGAGACGCTTAAGTTAGGTATTGTTCCTCCATGCCACAAATCAGCTACCATCATCCCAATCTTGAAAAAACCAGGCGCAGATCCAACAGCGCTAGTAAATTATCGGCCCATTTCTCTTCTCCCTTACCTGGCCAAAGTTCTTGAACGCTACGTCACCAAAATCCTTAGCTCTTTCATCGAGGACAGCGGCTACCTCTCACCGTGCCAAGCAGGGTTCTGCCCCTCCATTCCGCCGAAAAAGTGGTGGTCTCTGTTATAGACACACTCAGAGAGGGACGAGATGCTAATCTTCTGCAGGCACTGGTTCTTCTTGACTTGTCAGCCGCCTTCGACACGGTGGACCACACCATCCTTCTCTCCCGTGTCGAGGCGGCAGGCATTAGAGGTTCTGCCCTTGCCTGGCTCAGCTCATTTTTGAGCGACCGGTCACAGGCAGTCCATCTGGCGAATTTTTCCTCCGAGGCCCACAAAGTGCAATGTGGCGTCCCTCAGGGATCTTCTCTCTCCCCCTTCTTTTTAATTTGTACATCTTTCCGCTTATTTCTGCTCTGCAGAGGATGGAGGTCACGGTGTTTAATTACGCCGATGACCTCCAGCTCATTTTTAACCTCTCTGACTCCCCTAATTCTATCTATAATTTCCAGTCGGTGATGGTCTTTATCAGGGATTGGATGAGCTTTAACCATCTTAAGCTCAACCCTGATAAGACCGAGCTTCTTCTCACTGGCGGTAAATTCAACCCTTGGACTCCCATCTTTTGGCCCCTCTCTTTTGGTCCCTCCCCCTCTCCCTCTCCCTCTGTCAAGACATTGGGGATCACCCTCAATCAACAACTCACCCTACACTCTCAGATCAGCACAGTGGTTTCCTCTTGTTTTTTTACTTTGCGCACTATTCGAAAGATCTCACAATTTTTTTCCTTTTCAGCCCTTAAACTGGTCCTGATGGCCATGGTCCTCTCCCGGTTAGATTACGGGAATGTCCTGTACAATAGTGCCCCCGCGTACGCCATCCGGCGGCTCCAACTGGTGCAGAACCAAGCTGCCCGTCTGGTCTATGGCTTACCCAAATCTCACCACACCTCTCCCCTTCTAAGATCCCTTCATTGGCTCCCTAT
The DNA here is from genome assembly GCF_964263255.1 of Lissotriton vulgaris. NCBI lineage: Eukaryota > Metazoa > Chordata > Amphibia > Caudata > Salamandridae > Lissotriton > Lissotriton vulgaris. The sequence goes on from NC_141687.1 coordinate 1,965,891,010, forward strand.
TAGAGAAAGGGCCCTCTTTAAGATGGGATGCATTATGTTCCAGGCCCTTGCGGGAACAGCTCCATCTTTCATCATGTCCAAAATCGTACCCTATATCCCCAGCTGACTACTGCGATCTTCCTCTCAGTCCCTCCTGGTGGTGCCCAGGTTCAAGAAGAGCAGAATGGGAGGCTCAAAGTTCTCCGTCCTTGCTCCGCACTTTTGTAATTCTCTACCTTTCCAAATGAGATCAACATCATCCTACCTGGAGTTCCGCAGCACCCTGAAAACCAATTTGTTTGCACAGGCTTTCAAAATCTAAACTGCTCCACCCTCTTACTCAGGAATCACTCTCCTCAACAGCGCCATGAAACCGCCTGGTGTACGAGTGCTCAACAAATACTTTTGAATTCAAATTCAAATGTAGAATAAATAATTTGAGAAAAACAACTTTTCAGTAACGCAAAGTAATGAGTAAGCATAAGAGATATGCCTGTGAAGATTTGAAGCTTGAAGGCTTCTTTCCTCGTAACGTGTGAAAGCGCAGCATGAATAAGATTGCGCACAGAAACACGTAAATAGTTGGCTACCAAGGTAACGTAAAATGGGGAGCGTGAAGATGGCTAGTGCGTAGGACGCAATGCGTAATGAATTAGTTACCAAGGTAACGTTGCAGAATGTGCATGCGCAGTAGGCTTGTGTGCAGAACGCGGAATCGTCAGACGCAATTAGGATTTTTCCTAGGAAGGTTCCACTTCAGAATTTGAAGTCACTAGAGAATGAAATTCCATGAGAGAACGTCAACTTCTCGCTGGTAAGTGGAACGTTGGTTAACTTTTTGAATAATAATAAAGATGCGAAAATGTAGATAGATTGTTTGTAAAATTGCAGCAAACATCCACAAAGTACTTATAACACCCTTCCAAATCGATCCTCAAAGTAGTCACAAAGCAAATTTGAGACAGTACCTGGAAATCGGAAAGCAAACAGCTGAAATCCCGAATAATTCTCCAAGGAGACAGATGAAATCTGGAAAGAAACAAATATTCGCTGAGTAGTTTATTGTTAACTGTACAATTAATAAAAATCTTTACAGTAAAAGGGAAAGGTACAGGGAACAGTAATTGTAAGCTTCTTTGCTTGTTAAAATGTATGCTGCTGTACTAGACAATTAAAAAAAGACAAAAAAAGCTAAAAAAGAAAGAAAAAGAAAAAAAAAACATTTTAAGAGAGCAAGCAAGCAAAGTTTAAAAAGGATACGGCGCCCATGACTGAGTCCCATATGATTGGCATTTTTCCAACCTTGTATGCCTTGGATTTAGTCTGTGCAGTGGACGTTTCTTTCTTTCTTAAGGAGGCTTGCGGGAGGGACGATATCAATGGTACTGTGTAGCGAGATCCCTTCAGCTTGAGTCCATTGCTTTCGCTGTGGGCTTCCCATGTGTTGGAATACTTTCGTTGTTAAGCTTTAAAGCTAACCTAATTTGGTGGACAAATTTGGCCAATCTCGCTAGGGTCATTGTGTTGTTGATTGACCAGCAGAGGGCTGATGCTTCAGAGCATGATTTTATACTTCAATTGAGGCAGATCGGACGCAGCAGTTGCCGGTGTTCATTGTTGAGATAAGGACAGCAGCAGAGAAGGCGAAGCCAAGATTCCCTCTTGTAGGGGCATAGCCTGCAAGTTAAGTATTCCCCTCTTTGAGCCCATGTGGGGTTGAAGTCTGCTATCCCATGCGCGGTCAGTCTCATGTAAAGAATTTTACTTCGGGCCTGTGTGGTAAGGCCTCGCTTAGATATGGTTGCACTTTTCCTACCGTGTATGAGTTATTCAATGGAACCAGGTGGGGGCTTCGGCGAAGGGTTTTGTAGTCAAGGTCATAAGAAATTTCATACACTTGTTTGTTGACTGCTCTCTTCCAAGCATTCAATGGAATTTCCTGCTGTGGGATATTTCCTTCCTCAATCTTTAAGGCTTTGATTGCATTTCCCAGCCTGATGTGCCATGTCGAGGCTGGCCCTTCGAAGATGGATCTCAGGTGAAATTTTAGGGAGTTAGTCGGGCCCTTAATATCCTTAGATACAACTTTATAAGCGCCCCCTGACAGATCAAGTCTGGCCTCGCTAGGCCAAGCTCCAGTCTCAGCCTAGTTCTTCTTGCTGTCCTTGGTATGTGGAACACCGACTTGTAAGCCTTAACTTCGGCTGAAATGAGAGCGAGATGACTGTAACAAATTGCAGAGAGGAGCTTTGCTCTCAAGGCTGTCAGAATTAGGCTAGCAGATGGACTGATCAAATTCTGACTTAGTTGTCTTAATGGATGGATGTCGTTACAACGCATACTTTTACAACGCATACCTTTACAACGCATTTTTTACACCGCAACATCCATTGCAACGCATTCCATTACAACGCATGCCATTACAACGAAATATTTGAAACTACCTTTACAACGCATTCCACTACAACGCATACTACATTTACAATGCATACCATTACAACGCATACAGAAAGAAGAGTTCTCCCAATATATTTTTAGGTCCAGAGGGGGGAGAAAAGAATAAGCTAAACACAGGAAGTACCTCTAATAATAAGAATTTTTTAAACTATCTTTACAATGCATTCCATTACAACACATACTACCTTTACAACGCATACCATTACATTGCATGTATGGTAAGTATTGGATAGTGTAGGGGTAAAAATTACTATTCTAACTCCAGGGGGTGCAACAGTAGGGTAAGTGTTGGATAGTGTAGGGGTTAAAATTACTATTCTAACTCCAGGTGGTGCAACAGTAGGGTACGTGTTGGATAGTGTAGGTATGCGTTGTAATGGTATGCGTTGTAATGACTGCATTGTAAAGGTATGCGTTGTAGTGGTATGCGTTGTAGTGACATGCGTTGTAATGGTTGCATTGTAATGGCATGCGTTGTAATGGATGTTGCGGTGTAAAAGTTTTGTTGTAAAGGTATTGCGTTGTAAAAGTTGCGTTGTAAGTGTTGTTTCCCGTCTTAACAGATGTGTTACTTTGTTAGCTTTGGAGGCCTGCTGTTTTAAGTGTACGTTTGCTTTGGCCCGTTCCGTGAGCCAGACCCCTAGGTAGTTGTATGAGGCCACCAAGTTTATTTGGGCATTTCCCAGTTGCCACTGTGCATGCCTTTTCCGATAGTAGGACCCAAAGATGATGACCTTAGTTTTCCCTTGATTGACTGTTAGGCTATTGGCGATTTTAAAGCTGTTAAATGCAGTTAATGCTCTTGGTAAGCCCATCTTTGTGTGGTCCATTATAGCCGTATCCTCGGCATACTGTAAAACTGGTAGCCTCACACTCCCTAATCTGGGGACTACTAGGCTGGCTCCTTTCAGGGCCTCCCCCAGATCCGCCGTGTATAAATTGAAAAGAATGGGAGCCAGCACACACCCTTGCTTCAGCCCATTTACTGTGGTTATTTTGGGGGAAACTGTTTGAGCGCTTGTTTTAACCCGCACCCAAGTGGCTTCATATAGTGACCTTATTGCCCTCAGAAGTTTCGATGGTATGCCCCACTTTTCTAGTTTCCACCATAAACATTTTCTGTCCACTCTATCGAAGGCTGTGCTATAGTCCACAAAGCAGCAAAATAGAGGGTGGTGGTTCTTCAAGGTTGCCGGGCTGAGAGATGTGCTAGCGCCAGGACATTGTCCATCGTAGATGCTTGGGCCCTAAATCCGGTCTGGTACATGGGTATTATGTTTCCCGCTTCGGCCCATTTTTCTAAGTCATTCAGTAGTAGGCGTGCATATGCCTTGGCCTCCAAGTCGAGCAGGGCAATGAGCCTGTAGTTCGCAGGCTCAAGGCGATCTCCTTTTTTAAAAATTGGAACCAGTATGGAACCCCTCCAGGAGTCGGGGCTGCTAGCGGTCTGATAAGTGTAATTGAAGAGCGGGGTTAGGAATGTCGCCCAGAACTCTGGTGCCTGTTTGAAGACCGGCGCTGGGATCCCGTTGGGCCCCGGGGCCCCGTCGTTCCTCAAACGCTTGATGGTTTTAATGGCCTGTTGGACGTTTGTCCAGGTTGGTATGGTGTCATCAGCGTGGGCCGGACTGTTGTCCCTTGAGTCCTTGCTTGGGCTCAAAGTTGTGGCTTCAGGGTTTATGCTAATATGTTTGTCTGTTGATTGAACTTCCTTAGTGGATTCTGTTGCAGAAAGCTGTTTCACATATTGCACCCAAACTTTTACGGCTACCCCATTTTCTCTCGTTGGTCCTCGGTTGCTCAGCTGATTAATAAATCTCCAGAGTCGTGCTGGGTTCTTATGTTTGAGGAGGGAGAAGACTTTAAGCCAGTTGCTTTCCATGTTGGCTTTTTTGAGTTCCCATAGCTTCTTCCTCAAAGAAGCCCTCAGTGTAGCTATCGATGCCCCCTCTATTTGGCTGCCCCCTCTTTTGTTTACTACGAGAGCCTTGCGTAAAAGTCTCTTGTGTTCTCGTATATCCTGAGGGCAGGTGTTTCCTATACTAAATTGCACTTTTGTAATTGTATTTTGTGATTTGGGGTTCCCAAGCTTACTTTGTAGATCCTCAATGATTTTCTCCCATCCTTTTATGGGTTGATTTTCTTTAAACTGACTCCCTTCCTGTGCCTTGTGAGGTAATTGGAATTTTTATGGTCAATTGTGTCCCCTAACGTAGACCCCAACGGCTCCATGTACGTGCTTCAAGTACATGTAATTTCCCTCCACAACCAGCTATGAAGACGCAAATACATTTGCGTCCAACGTTAACATGTCCTCTTTCAGATCCACCATGAATGGGTCGATAATTCAGTTCCTAAGTATGCCGTGCCACCGTCTTTACATGGTGCACTTTCACGTTTTCCTGGCTCTGGCGAGCTAGGCCCTGATTTCTACCATCGAGCCTTTTCTGCCTTCTGCCTTCTGCCTCTGAAAGCTGCAGCCTGGATCTGCATCCATGACCTTTACCTTACTCCCTGCGCGGCGAGCGGTGCCCGGCTCGGCCTGCTTGCCTGCCAAGACAATTCAGCCTTCAAGTTATCTGCTCCGCTCCTCGAAAATACATTCCTGTCTAGTGTTTTAGGTAAACATCTCCTCAGCTGCAGAGCAAAGGGCCCGGCCTTTCTGTCTCCATGCAAGTAATTCATTGCTCCCGTTACCATGGTAGGCCCATGGCCCCTCGCATTACACATAGACACGTAGACACATAGGCATGCACTAGCAGTCAGTATAGAATAGCCTCTGCCCGAAAGACCTTTCCTTTTAGATAATACAGTTCCTCAAACACAAGATATCAGATATGATTGGGTTTAGGTTGTTCTGACACGCCAGACTTCTGTCTCCCCTTATAGTGCTAAATGTCAAGTCCCCTGCACCCTCCAGTTCCACGTCAATCACACGTCATGTTGCCTGCGTGCGCATCCAGCCATATATTTCTGCTGACACTGCAGGATTCCTCTATGAATCCACCCACCTGTGACACTTTCATGTGACGTTTCTAGCACACACCTCCGTGTACGCCCTCGTGCACGCCTTCTGTTACGCACATGTGTTCTTATCTCGTTTCTTTCAGCTGTTAAGCCTTCTGTATCCATCACCATTGTATGCATTTACTATATATATTGTGCACTGTTAATAAAGTATTATCTATCCCTTCCTGAACCTTCGTGGTGATGGAACATGATACCATGGTTCGAACCATTCCATTACATGGAATAAAACCCTTATAAACTCAGATTCCACGGACTCTGCCTCTCATTTTGATTGAGCTATTTTATTGAACTTATACCACATAGAAATTCAGTATACGGTAAATCTTTATTTACCACATAATTTGGCGCCCGAATAGGGACCCCTCCCCCACTTTACACGCCGGCGATGCGTCGCAGGCCTTGCCGCCGGCCACAGCCGTGACGGACAACTACGCGTACCCCCAGGATTTCCTGTATCTCCCTCAGGCCTACGGAGGTGACGGAGACTGCGATCGACATCCAGACGAGGCGGTGAGGAGTGCGGAGGATCCCGACCAGAGCCCAGCGAGAGAGCAAGATCCGAGGTGTCTAGAGGCCCACCAGTTCCGAAGTACCTACGTCACGTGTCGAGTCGAGTCCAGTCCAGTCCGGTCCAGTCCAGTGTCGAGATTCCGAGGCCTTCCGTTCTGTGCTTCCCGGTGAGTACCGTTGCTGGGGACGCATCTAGACGGGTGCATTAATTTGTGTCCGGTCAAGACGGGTTTGGGTACGCAGACCCGGTCTGCACTGTTTTAGCAGTGTATCTGTACTGTTTAGCAGTATATCCAGTATCCAGTTATCTAGTAAATGTTTTAATGTGTGTTAATGTCGTGGTATGAGTGATTGTTTGCATTCTTCTTACTGTGTTTATTGTGTATAGTGTCTAGATAGAGGTAGCAATGCCTTTATTCTCGAAACTGAGACAGATAGGAACTAGGAAAGGGATACTTGAGGAAGCTGTTCCCGTCCCACCCAGGGACACTCCTGGTTATTTTATGTACCACAAGCACGGCTTAGATGCCATATTATACCTAGACTTGTGGGTGGATTATACGAAAGACCTAGCAGAGAATCAGAAATGGCCCGTTACAGGGACATGGGATGCCGAGTGCATCATTAGAGTAGAGGAAGCGTTATGGAAAAAGAAAGCCAGACAGTCACAGAAAGATGCCATTGAACTATGGCGTAAAGAATCACATAGACGGACAGAGAAAGCACTCAGAAAGGCAGAGAAAAGTAGAGAGGATTCCGAAAAAGCCAAAGAAAAGGAACTACTAGAAGAAGGAGAACGAGTTAGAATGGAACAACACGACAGACAGAGTAATGCCATTATGACAGGACTGTATCCAGTCCTGGCCGAGGGCCTGCCCAAGGCGACCCCGGAAACACCGAAAAATCTGCCCCCTCCATTGGTTCCGACTAAATTACGTCACAAGACCGCAGCAGAAATTTTCCTTTCTTCCTATTTAGACGACGTAGCTCCCGCATATACCAATGTACCTGCCCGTGTACCCGTACCACCTGCTGACATTAACCTACCCCATGATCATCCGCCCCCGGGTCCGCAACAGCAGACCCCTCCTGCACCGCTTCCTGCACCCCCTATTCATCCGCTTAATCCTTTTGGGACTGGCACAGTTCAGGTTCCAACCCCGTTACAGCAGGCACCGACCCTACAGACAGGTTATGCTCAAGCCTCCGCCTCAGGAGGTGCTACAGGAGGTTATCGCACCCCACCACAGTTACATCGAGTGACAATGAGAGAGTTAGCAATGCAACGGACACCTAGAGCTGCCCCAGCTGAACAGCTTAGAAAACAGCTTACGGATTGTAGATATGACACAGTGCCTGGAAAAGAAGGACCCATGTTGTTAGCGTCCCTACGTTTAAGACGTGTTACAGATTATCTGCAACTGCTACCAGAAATGCCAGACCATCTAGACAATTTGTATCATTTTATTAGAACAGGAGAAAGATCCGAGTGTGTTGGTGAAGCTATGTCACGTCAGAAAGTTGAGAACAAAGGTTTAATTATGCGATTTTTGGGAAATTGTTTGATAAGGGAACAAGATCAGATAGGCTTTCCTCAAGAAGAGATGGATAGATTGAACAGATGGAGTCAGAATATTGCTGATGGTAAACATGATAAAGAGAAATGTATACATGCTATGGTTAGAAAGATCCGTAAAGAAATATTAGCAATACATGCCCGTCGAGAATCTGAAGAACCACTCGAATCAGACGAACAGGACTCCTCGTTGGAGGATGAATCAGAGAATCCAGCAGAAACATCACAACAGGCAGATAGGAAAGTGATGGCATATGTGGGTAGAGAGAAACTCCCCATACCGCATCCTCTTGATAGGCCCTTCGACAGACCCATTCGTATAGAAAACAAGAAACTTTACCTTTGCCCGATACCAGAGCGATGTACCCTTGAACATGTATTTCAGGAAACTGATAAAGTACTGAAAGAGAGAGTAGGTTATCAAGAACTCAATACTTTACGTGATCAGGAACTAGCCCGGTCCGCAGTACAGTGGGCCGGGGATGACAGCATATATAAAGACGATTCAGTAGTGCAAACATTTTTAAGTCTTACCCCAGAAGAACAGCGACTAGCTGGTATATACATGACCCAACACCTCATTATACAGTATGAAAACGAAGCATCTGATCCAGGTCCGTTATATAGTTTATTGCAAGACTTACTCCTGAGAAGATGGAGAGGTCTGGGTACTGATCTAATTGAAACGATTTTAGAACAACGCCATAAATATAGAACTTTCCTGACTCCACATCTTGTTTCCGTCCCACCCCCAGTCAGGCAACCATATCACCTTGACAAACAGAATCCTTTACGAGAAGTACATCCAATCCGGAACGCTGATGATACTTTTGCACGTGTGTATGTTTACACGCCCATAACTAAAATGGAATTATTGGAAATGAAGAAAATAGTGCCCAGTCATAATAAAGACCCTGCAGGTTTCCACCGTGAAATAAAAGACATGTTACTCATTGGAGATTACACCTATCCCGACATTATGAAAATATTGAAAGTATTATTGCCTGCCGGTATTTACGAGAAACTCAAGGAAAAAGAATGGGAGGTGGGAGACAAAAAGATTGATTGGGCTGCATTAGAAGCCGAAGAAACGACTCGAACCCCAGGTTTAGGGCTTGGGGATAAAACTAAAGCATTACCAGGATTGTTAGTACAGGTTTTGCCAAGATTGTTAGCAACTAAAAAGGAGGACTGGGATGCAATCTCAGCCTGCAAACAGAAACCTGACGAAGACACTAGTGATTTTTATTCTCGATTTGAAAAATGTTTTATTATTAATAGTGGTCTGAAAACGAGTAGCGAGTCATACCCACACCTTTTTGTATCCAAATTAGTCGAGAATTCACTGCCCCAGGTTAAGAATCGTGTATTGAAAGTCGAGAGCACATGGCAAGCTAATTCGCCTTCCCAAATGTTGCAAATGTTACAGTACCACCAGAACAGAATCAGGGAGGAACATGATCACGAACAGAGACGTATGAGAGACACAAAAGGAGGTACGGGCCTTTATAGGCCTCACTTCTTACTGTAGACAATGGATCCCTCAGTATGCATTTCTAGCCAAGCCCCTTATACAGTTGACAACCCAGGAGGCAGCGTCATCGACTGTCCTCCCTTGGACTCAGGAACATACACAAGCTTTTGACGAATTAAAGAAAGCCTTATGTCAAGCACCAGTTTTAGCGACACCATGTTACAGCAAGCCTTTTACACTTTTTGTCACGGAACGCGAAGGTACTGCATTGTCTGTACTCACCCAGGATCAGGCAGGTTCACACAAACCGTGTGCTTATTTTTCTAGTACATTAGATCCAGTAGCCCAGGCTCTGCCTGCGTGCTTGAAATCTGTAGCAGCAACAGCTCTAGCAATCAGACAAAGCGATTCCATAGTATTAGGACACCAATTGACAGTACAAGTTCCACATTCCGTGGAGGTTCTTTTAAACAGAACACAGACTCAGCATTTGACTATAGCACGACTGACAGGTTATGAATTGACATTGTTTCAGCCACACATAGAAATCAGACGTTGCAATACATTGAATCCTGCTACACTTTTGCCATTAAGTGAGACAGACCCTTTGGCACATGATTGTGTTGAAGTCATTACCATTACGACAAAACCCAGACAAGACTTGACAGATAACGCATTACCAGATCCAGACCTGACACTTTATGTGGATGGTTCATGTATGAGAACAAGTACAGGAGAGTTAGTGGCCGCATATGCAGTAACGACAGAAACTGAGGTCATAGAAACACATCGTATAGATACCCTGTCAGCTCAAGCAGCAGAGCTCATCGCTCTGACCCAAGCCTATATTCGAGCCAAGAATAAGAAGGTTAACATATACACAGATTCCCGTTATGCCTTCGGAGTTGTACACGACTTCGGAGTCCTCTGGCAAGAGAGAGGTTTTTAACTTCTCACGGTGCCAAGATCCAGCACGGACCCCTCATTCAAGCTCTGTTAGAAGCAATACATTTGCCTACAGCCATAGCCATCATGAAGTGCAAAGCACACACGAAAGTTACAGATACCATTTCCCAGGGTAACGACCTGGCAGATCGAACAGCCAAGCATACAGCTCAGACTCATACTCACGCAACTGATATGACAAAGACAGTAGTCCCGACATCGACACATTGCATGACAGTTAGGGATCCCACACTAGATGTTATTGACATACAGACACATGCTACACCAGACGAAATCAAGAAATGGACTGAACTAGGAGGGATCCAGACAGAACAGGGATGGATGACGAAGGGAAAAGCCACATGGTTTCTCCCCGACTCTATGGTTCAAGTTATCATTAACACAGTACATAGTCCTGCACATTTAGGAGAAAAAGCCATGTTAGACAGTATCCAAAACCTTTGGTTCAATAAGCATTTACGAGCAGCAGCAAAACAGAAAGTGCGTACTTGCATGATCTGTTGTCAGTTCAACCCAGGTAAAGGCATTCCCGTAGAGCAAGGTGGATTTCATCCTCCCGATCACCCTTTTGAAGTCCTCCAGATGGATTATATCCAGATGGAACGTTGTCAAGGATTTAAGTATTTCCTCGTAGTTGTATGTGCACTTTCCCGTTGGACAGAAGCATATCCAGTCTCAGATTACACTGCTCCGACCACTGCCAAGCAGCTGGTACGTGAATTCTTCCCACGGTATGGTTTGCCCCGTATCGTGTACTCAGATAATGGTCAGCCATTCTCGTCCGAGCTTATGAAGCAGGTATCACTCCTGCTAGGTTACAAGTGGAAGTTCCACTGTGTCCGACATCCCGAGGCAGCAGGTCTCGTGGAGCGACATAATCAGACCCTGAAAACACGTCTCGCCAAGTTGTGTAAAGAGAAAGGCGTAGATTGGATAGTAGCTTTACCAGTTGCCCTTTTTTATATGAGGATGATAGCACATTCAAGAACAGGGCTATCCCCGTACGAGGTGGTCTTTGGCAGGCCACCGAATATGTGGGGGACGCCTCTGCCTCGTAAGATCACAGATGTTGACTGTAATATGCTGACAGATTACCTTGCCTCCTTGATGTCTGCACTACAATCATGTCGTTCACAGGTAGCAGCAGCCTTTCCCGACAACACCGAGGTGAAGCCACACGAGATCGTCCCTGGAGACCTAGTGTTCATCCGGAATTTCGATAGGAGGAGTCCGCTGGAGCCCCGCTGGCAGGAGCCGAAGCTTGTTTTGTTAACAACAAGGACAGCAGTGAAGGTGGAGGGCCGCAAAGGCTGGCTCCACTCAAGTCATATCAAGAAATGCCATGGACTACCGCCAAAGACTGTTTCCCAGCCCTGCCCCATTCCAGAGACTGATACTAAACTCCCCCTGGTAGAGAAAACTCCTTCTCAAGAGTTTCGTATGAAGTTGAGGTCTAGCAAGTCAGACAGTTTAATTGTTTAAGTCCTCCCCTAGGTGAAGCGGTTAGACAGGTTCCTGACATGTACAAGTTAGACCCCAATAGAGAGAGAGATAGACAGAAACAGATCAAGAAACGAAAATATTGTAAATCTCTCCGTAGTCACTGCATTGTGACATTATTGATTATGTTTTTTCTGAGTCTTACTATTATTGCTACAAGTATATTATTACACATGTACTTTCCTATTTCCGCACGTGCACATTCTTCCTCAAATGACACTGTCGAGCATACTTTCAGTGAATTGCCCCCGCACGAGTTATCTTACCGACTTGCGCTGCGCAACAATACTTTCATCAGTATGTTACATCATTCCCATCAGACCAGCAATGCTACCAATTGTTGGATATGTGGCCGACTCCCTCCCTATCAGAAGTACAAGGGAGTTCTGCCCCTCTTTCCGTATCCGTTCACACACAATGGTTCCTGTGGTGCATGGTTTAGTTTAATAAATTCTTTAGATTCTGATTCCATAGTTTACCAGGGCAATTGGGTATGGGGAAATCTGAACACAGTTATGCATAAAGCATGTTTCCCTGACAAGGAGGGTCTTCCCCAAAGGACAGGGACCGATCTAGAAAACAAAGTATATGGATTAGGTAATTTTACACTTAACCTCATGATTCTGAATGTCCAGTCCGATACAAAACCAGATTTACCAGCTATGTCAGTATTACCAGTCAAAGGTGAATTATGTGTCAGAAAGAATGGTTCAGTACACCTAGGTCATAGTGAATGTACTACTGTGATCGAATTCAGTGATAAAGGCAAGTCTACATTCAAAGCTTCCCGTCATTCCTATTTCATTTGTGGTCATACAGCATACATACGCTCACCTCTAGATTGGGATGGTACTTGTTATATTGCATTCCTTCTGCCACCTGTTTTTCTACCCCACCTGATTATCATAGGAACTCCCATCTAGTACACAATAGACCCAAGAGAGATCTCCCGATTGTCGACCATACTGAAACAGCATGGGAGCAATACACAGACTTCAATAAAGGTTTCTTTCCCTATTTAGGTACTGTCTCAAATAGTAAACTGATACGTAAATTAACCAGAACCCTTGAAGCAGTAGTGAATGAAACTACTTCTGCCCTAGGCAACCTAACAGAGGAACAGTCTGCTATGAGACTTGTTGTTCTCCAAAATCGTCTTGTTCTTGACGTCATCCTGGCCGATAGGGGCGGAGCTTGTAGAGTCATCGGATCGAGTTGCTGTGTTTTCATTCCAGAATACGCACCATCAGTATATAGAGCCATAACCCGTCTCCACAAGATTGCAAGTCAGATACACCAGAATCCAGGCACCTGGACTTGGTCCGGTTGGCTCTGGAGCGTGTTATCAGCCTGGGGATGGAAAATCCTATCCTTCCTCGGAATAGCCCTTCTCATAGTATTCAGTTGTTGTCTATGCTTACAATGTGGGCCAGCGATTTGCGGCCTGTGCGCCACATCATGTATTCCTCATCCAAGTTCACGTTCTAAATCCCGCCTGAAAAAGGAAGAGCAAATGATGTTATATGAACAAATTGATGGACTAATGAAGATTGATATATCATGAAGGGTCCGTAGGGGACAAGGAGGGAATGAGGTAATTGGAATTTTTATGGTCAATTGTGTCCCCTAACGTAGACCCCAACGGCTCCATGTACGTGCTTCAAGTACATGTAATTTCCCTCCACAACCAGCTATGAAGACGCAAATACATTTGCGTCCAACGTTAACATGTCCTCTTTCAGATCCACCATGAATGGGTCGATAATTCAGTTCCTAAGTATGCCGTGCCACCAGCCATATTTGAAGTTTCCCATCAATATTGTCTGTCCACTTGATCCTACGCAGGGCGCTGTGTATCTCCTCCCCACTTGTCTCCCCGATGGGTTGGTAGAAGGTAGCAGGCGGTATGTCCAGCCGAAATGATGCTCTTAGTGGCCTGTGATCGCTTTCCTGACGATTTTCCACTTCAAAGTCAGACATTCTGTCAGCCAGCTCTCGGTTTATCATAATATAATCTATTCTAGACAAGTTCCGAAAGGTGGGCTGGGGCTGCCAGGCGGTCGTACGAGCTCTTATCAGGGCGTGAGTTGATGTCAATTTATAGCTAATGAAAATATCGTGCAAAGGAGCCGCCCTTTCCGAACCCCGAGAGAATGTTTCCAGTTTGTCGAGGTCTTTTAGATTGAAGTCCCCCACTAGAATTACCTGGTGTGTTTTATTTTTATTTAGCAGGTCCTCTAGGTTTTGTGCCAAAGCCTCCAGCTGGTCTTTCATTAGCATCTGTGCTGGGTTGATGTAACAGTTTAATACCAGCAGGTGAATTGGATGTTTATTGGATCTCAGACCTCTTATCTGTAAGGCTTGTAGACCAAGGGATTTCATTACAAGACCGCAGGCTACCATTATGCTTACAACTTTTAATGCAGACCCAAGCAGCCGCATATGTCACAAAGTAAAAGTTCTATACTAGAACACAACAGACCAAACAATAGCAGTAATCACTAGGCAATCAGCCTCTTTTAAATGCGGCTCCACGCAGATAAGTCATGCTTTTCTTATCCTCCCTAACTTTACTGATTTTGCTACTGATTTTGCTTATTGTTCATTTGAATATTTACTTCTAATGTAACCTATGTTAATTAGCAGCCTATTGCCTACAATTGATTTACCTAACAAGCGTTTTACTTTTCAGTGACACTTAATTTAGTTATGGACTTTGTTTCCTCCCCCCTTCCCTGATTCGGGCACCCGTCCTCCAATTTACGGAGGTCGGCTTCCTTTCATGTCGTGTCCTTGTTCCCCTTACTCTGGCTGCCAATCGCGTTTTCCTCGCCTTTTGCGTGCATCATTCTTTTATTTCTGATTTTACGATTTACTGCCGAATTTACCCTTACTGTGCCCTTTTCGTGAAGCGTTCCTCGCTTCGGCGTACCTCCTATCTTCTTTCAGGATTTCCTTTCACCGGCACTCTGGACTAGAGGAAAGACCGTTAGCGACACACGCGCTGCGTGTTTCGCTTACCCATGGACTTTCCTCAGTCCCCATACACACAATGGGCGTTTCCAGGCAACCAAGTGATCGCGCTCGAGGAGACAGGCAGTTCCCCGACGTGATCGGCTGTTTTGGACCACGATTACCGTTTTTTATTAACGCTGCTGCCAGATTCACCCTTTTGCCTAATAATCCTCTAAAACCATTGATTAACCCGCCCAACCTTCACATTTTAACAGTTTTAACACTGTTTTGTATCCTTTGGGATATATATTAATTTTTAATCAAGAGTCTCTTCGTCCTACTGGACCCTCCCCAATCCCACCATATTAATATATTTAAAAAAAAAAAAAAAGAGTACTGAATTATAATAAACTATTTAAGCACTATATTTAAAAAATAAAAAAAAATAAAAAAAAATATTATAATTATTATCCCTGAAAACATCAAGGCATCACATATTTATTATTATAATTTTACTCATGTCTGATTCCGACTCAGATCAAGCCAACGCAGCTGAATCTGATTTTAATGATGAATCTATAAGGAATCTTATACATAAAGAAATGAGATCTTGCATGTTCTCTACTCTCTCTCAGGTCATGTCCTCCAAGAGACCATTCCCTCCCGATAGGGATGACCTTAATAACGATGACCTTGACAACGAGAACACAGAAATAAGGGGTAAGAGGCATAAAAAATCTAACAATATTAACTTTACCCCAGAGAGCACGGGAGGTCCTAGCACCTCAAATTCTACAAGAGGTAACCTCACCTCACTTGCCTCAGGTGTCCTTAGCGGCACAAATTCAAGAGGTGTCCTTAGCGGCACGAAAGTTTTGGGTGTCCCCCGCGACACATACTACCAAAGTGCTCAAAATGATACCAATGATCTCAATGATGATGCCTCAGATATTCAAGATGAATATATCCTTGATCTAGATGAAAATGACGAAGATTTTGACTCACTTCTCTTTGGTGGTGGTGATGACCTTCCGTCATCTTCTAAGCATAGTATTTTAGACCCCTTGGGAGAAGAAATGTTTTCCCCTCTTAATATTAAGCACCCTAGAAGTTCTGAATGGACTCCCCATGACCACATTTGTAAGTTTATTACTAAGTGGATCAGGAATCCTTTGGAGAGGGAGACTCGAAACCTTTTGAGAGCCGAATGCTCCAGACCCTCTATAGAGGGTAAGGTTTGCCAAACCCCAAATCTCGACCCCGAGCTAATCACTTATCTGTTCAAGCTCGGCAGGGACCCTCGTAAAGGACTGGAAAGATCCCTAAAAATATGCCAAGATAAAGTTTTAGATATCCTGGGTCCCTTGACTAAAATAATTAACGCAGCTGAGGAAAGCTACCTCACCGACTCCCCTCTTGACACTCTTTCAATCCGTGGTTGGAGTCAAAGAGCTCTAGTCTTGTTAGGCAATGCTAACGCAGGACTCAATTCCGAGAGGAGAAGAGTGGTCTTAACTAAAATTAGCCCAAAACTAACCGATTTGGCCGACAAAGAGCCCTCCCTTAATCCCAAAGGCCTTCTCTTCGGTGAAGATTTGATTAAAAGCCTTGGTAAATATGTCAATACCTTTACCGCCTTGGATAAGGCCCATCAAAACATGAAGAAAGTGTTTAATTCTAATAACCTTTTTGGAAGGGCCGGAAGAAGGGGCCAATCTTTCGGCCGCTTCAACCGACGGCCCTTTTCTAGATCCAGGGGTTATGGCGGAAGAGGATACCAACCCCCCAGCCAACCTCCCTTCTATCCCCCCAGAGGAAGAGGCTTTCGTTCCAGAGGTTTCAGAGCAAGAGGAGCTCCTGCCGACACCAACCCTCAAAGTGAGTACTCCTTCTCTTCCCCTTTCTTCGAATCCAAAAGTGGGAGGCAGGCTGAAGTTCTTTTACCACAACTGGAAACTTATCACACAGGATCCTTGGGTTCTAGATACCGTAGTTGGTTTCCATGTAGATTTCTTTCAAACCCCAGTTCAGAATTCAATTCCGAAAGCAATTCCACTTACTCTGGACCAAGAAAAAATAATAGAGGAAGAAATTTCCTCAATGCTTCGAAAAGGTGCAATCATAGAAGTCCCTATGGAATTTCTGAAGTTTGTAAGCACTCTTTTTCTTGTAGAAAAGAAGGACAAAGGTTGGAGACCCGTTATAAATCTCAGGGAACTCAACAAATACCTTGTTTACAGACATTTCAAGATGGAGGGAATCCATCTTCTCAGGGACCTCTTATTAGAGGGAGACTGGCTAGTCAAGCTGGATCTGAAAGATGCCTACTTTACAATCCCCATGGCCAAGGTTCATCAACCTTTTCTTCAATTCATTTGGAAAAACCATCTTTACCAATTCCAGGCCCTTCCTTTCGGCCTCTCCTCAGCCCCTTGGTGTTTCACCAAGGTGATGAGGGCAGTGACCTCCTCCTTAAGAGAAAAAGGTATTCGTCTCATCATTTATCTAGACGACATCCTTATTCTTTCTCAAGATTACGATCAGATCATTCAAGATCTCAAAACTGTTGTAGACCTTCTAGAAAGTTTGGGTTTTATCATAAACAAGGAGAAATCCATTCTTTCCCCCTCCAAAACGATGGAATTCCTCGGTTTCACAGTAGACACAGAGAATTGTCTTCTTCTCCTTCCTCAAAACAAAATCTCAAAAATAAGGAAAGAGATAAAACATGTCCTGAAACAACAATATCTTTCCTTGAGAGAACTAGCCAGACTCTTGGGCCTTCTCTCTTCTTCCATTCAGGCTATCTTTCCGGGCCCCTTGAATTATCGAGCCCTTCAAAGAATAAAGACCAAAGCTCTCCGATCAGGTCTCTGGTATGGCGACCGGGTTTCTTTGAACCAAGAAGCGGTCTCAGAACTGAATTGGTGGTTAGACAATTTGGACGCATGGAATGGCAGAGCCATCTTTGGTTCAGCTCCAGACTTTATTTTGGAATCAGACGCGAGCCTTCATGGCTGGGGTGCCTGTCTCCAAGATCAAAACACTGGTGGGATCTGGTCTCAAGAAGAATCCTTTCAACACATCAATTATCTGGAATTGACTGCAGGGCTATATGCTCTAATGAGTTTCAAACACTGTCTTCAAGGCAGATCAGTCATTCTCAAAATGGACAACATGTCCGCAGTTGCCTACATAAACCGCTTAGGTGGCACCAAATCGGAAGATCTTTCAAACCTAGCCAAGAAACTTTGGATATTCTGTCTGGAACACAAGATCTCTCTCAGAGCAGAATACCTTCCAGGGAAATCCAACCTCTGTGCAGATTGGAACTCGAGGTTCCTCATAGATTACAGCGATTGGAAACTCAACATTTCTGTCTTCAATTCCCTCAATCACTTCTGGGGTCCTTTCCAAATAGACCTTTTTGCCAGCAGACTAACTTTCCAACTGGAAAATTATTACAGCTGGATGCCCGACCCGGGTGCTCTAGCGGTGAACGCCTTTCTCCAATCCTGGGAAGGGATCATCGGTTATGCTTTCCCTCCTTTTGCAATGATCCAGAGAGTACTTCAAAAAGTGAGACAACAACGCTCCTCAATAATTCTGATAACTCCGTTTTGGCCTTCCCAGGCATGGTTTCCCACTACTCTGGAACTAACTTACGATCTACCGTTCCTGATTCCCTCACTCTTAGACCTCCTTACAGACGTAGACGGTCGAATTCACCCTCTCGTTCAGACAGGGAGTTTGAACCTTCTTGCCTGGAAGGTGTCAGGAGATCTAACCATCTCGCAGGACTTTCGTCAACAGCTTCTACTCTCCTCGGAGAATCTTGGGCACCCGGTACACATTACCGGTACAACAACATCTGGAAGATATGGTTACGTTGGTGCTTGGAAAGGCACCTGGATCCCGTGGAGGCACCTATCGTTGATATAGTTAATTTTCTGGGAGAACAATTTGATAGAGGTCTGAGTTACAGATCTATCAACTGCTATAGGTCTGCAATTTCTGCTGGTCATTCCCTTGTCAACAATAAGACGGTAGGTAAAAATCCTATTATTTGTAGAATTCTTAAAAGTGTAAGAATCAGAAGACCTCCCAAACCAAGATATCAATCTCTTTGGGATGTTAAATTAGTCCTTGACCTTTTCTGCTCCTGGCCTGAGAACTCTCTTTTAAGTAGAAAGAATCTCTCTTTGAATTTGGCAACTCTTCTTTGTTTAATTTCATGTCGAAGAGTTTCTGATGTTAAGGCTCTTGACATTTCTTATAGGTGCTATGATATGTTTGGGGTCAAATTTGAACTACATAGGAGAACCAAAACTATGTCTGATAGTATCTTTTATCCACGTTTTGACATGTGTAATAAACTTTGTGTTGTTCACTGCATGAAAGAATATGATTTAAGGATGAATTCTCTTCGTCCTCTGGGTGTTGATCAATTACTTATCTCCTTTGTTAAACCTCATAAAGGTCTTTCTTCCAGTTCTATAGCAAGATGGGTTAAAATTGTTATGGGACTTGCTGGCGTCAATCTGGATCTTTTTAAACCACATTCCATTAGAGGTGCTATGGCAAGTAAGTCTTTCTGGTGTGGTGGTAAGTTAGAAGACATTCTTAAATCTGCTGATTGGTCAAATTCTAGGACTTTTGCTCATCATTATTGCAAACGCATTACTCATATGTCTGATGCTGTTTTACATGACTACCAACAAGCATAATGGTAGCCTCCGGTCTTGTAATGAAATTGCGATTCTCCTATTAACATGACCAGAGAATCTGGATTTCATTAAAGACACGGAGGCTAACATTATCCCTCCCACCCATCCCTTGGGTGGTTGTGTTTAATTTCATGGTTGTATTTAATTCATTTTCTATTGCATTTGTATTTCATTCTCATGTTATACTCACATGCTTGCTTTATCCTTTTTTACAGGTTTTATCTTCAATTGCTCTATGATTTACTGCATTAAATTTTTCATACTTCTGAATTCATTTATACCTTTCTTCTTTTCAGATAACCTCTCATGAGTTTTCTTTATGGCTCCTGTTCTACATCCTTTGGATTTGCTTCCTGTTTTTCGGATTTTCAAGTTCTTCTATCTTCATTCAAGCTGTACTTAGTGGATGCTCCTTGGACTTCCTTTGCTCCACATTTAAAAGAGGCTGATTGCCTAGTGATTACTGCTATTGTTTGGTCTGTTGTGTTCTAGTATAGAACTTTTACTTTGTGACATATGCGGCTGCTTGGGTCTGCATTAAAAGTTGTAAGCATAATGTTAGCCTCCGTGTCTTTAATGAAATCCAGATTCTCTGGTCATGTTAATAGGAGAATCGCAATTTTACGTTAATGGTGGTAGCAGTGACGGCGCACTCATGTTTGATAAAAACTGATAGGCCACCTGCTGGGCGACCGAAGATGTTCCTTTTTGTTGCTGGTACATGAAGTTCGTAGTACCCGGCCACAGGAGTGGAAGTCAAGGCCCAAGTTTCTTGGAGGCAGATTATGTCTCCACTTTCCAAGAACTGCTTCAAGTTTTCATTTTTACAGATTTTGCTAATCCCTGCTATGTTCCAGGAGATTACAGTTAATTGTGAATTTGCAGTGGTTCCGGGCCTGGCGCCTCCTCTGACAGGCTGACTTTTGTGATAGTTAGGAATGCTGTGTCCTCCTACTTGCGGATCCCTTTTGCTCAAGGATGGGGGAGATGGTGCGTATAATCCGTTGGTTGTTTTGGCAAAGGATTCTAATTCCCGTAGGGTTGCTTTGGCCCATCTGACTTCCATTTGGAGCTCCCAAACTGGTTTTCCCTTGAAGGGCCGATTGAGTGGCCTTTCTCCCGCTATCTGGGGCCAGGACAAGTGGGTATTTTGGGGGCGACAATATCTGAACTTCAATACCCCACTCCGCGAGAAGGATTGAGTTTTTCTCGATAGCTTGTTGTGTTTCTTTATTCTTTAGTCCCAACACGGTGGAGTCGCCGTGTGTGTCCCCTTTCAAACTCAGGAATTTCACCCATTCTATGTCCCCAGTTTGTGTCTTATCTAGGGTGTCCAGATGTTTGAAAAGACGTAGAATGTTGCTCCGGTTCAGAATATCATGGTTACCCATACTGGAAAATCTCAGAGTGAGGACCACCTCGTGCACGACTGCTGATTCACTCGCCGTTTGAGCCCGAGCACCATTTTTTGTTGCAGTTTCTGCTGGGGTAGGCAATGTCCTGATACTCCCTTGAAGGGTTGAGGGAGGGCCTCCTGGCGGGCACGTATTTTGATCGTAGATGTAACACAGTTTACAGTCTAGTAGCTGGGGTGGGCGGAGCTAGGTGGGCTGAGGGGAAGAGGAGGGGTCAGGACAGGATGAGGGTCAGTTAGAGTAGGGACAGGGTTGAGACAAGTTGTAAGGAAATAAAGCTCTGAGATATAAGAACCTGTGTCTGTGGTTCTTTGTAGCTGGATGCTACAACTGGCGACGAGGGTGGGATCAGCATGACTGCAGCCCACAGAACCACCTGAACGTGCCCTGTCCCCTGCAGCGTCGAGAAAAGAGATCCGCTGCCGTGTGGTGCTGATGCCTGGAGAAAGAATCCAGCAGTAGGTGACCCTGACGCTCCAGCGACGTTGGGGAGCCCTGAGGGAGCCACTGTGGTGAGCGCTGAAACGCTCGAGAAGAAGAAGTTGTTTAGCGCCGAAAGCGCGAGTCCCGCCGGATGCGTGCAGTTTGGCATCCGTGAAAAACAGGAGTCGGGAGCCCACTCCGCCCCTGTCCAGCAACCCCAGAGCGAGACGAAGGTCCCCCGACGTGCAGGACGCTGTCCCCAAGAGCCTGGTAATAAGCGCTGCTGAGCATGCTGAAGTGGGAGCCCGAGTGCCTTCGGAGGTCGGGAAACCTCACGCCCGATGCGTGAGCTTTTTCACGCTATCGGCGCCGAAGAGCGGGAACCTAGAAAGTGAGCTGGGAGCCCACCCCAATCTCACCTGATGGCTGCAGTGGCCGAAGAGGAGTGAATCCTGGCGTGGACTGCCCCTGAAGTCAACCGCCGGTGAGTCCTGAGAAAATTGGGGTGAATGAACCTGGAGAGCAAGCCTCGTGTGTGCCTGCAGTGACGGCGGCCATGTTGAAGTCAGGCGCTTTTGCAGGACGGGACCCTTGATTGTTGCAGAGCGGCCATTTTGAAGTCAGGCACCCAGCAGAAACAAGCATTGATAAGAGCAAACAAACAAGCATTGGCTAATAGAAAGAAACAAGCACTGGCAAGAGCAAATAAACAAGCATTGGTGATTGAAAATAAACAAGCATTGATAAGAGCAAACAAACAAGCATTGGCCAATAGAAAGAAACAAACGCTGTCAAAAGCAAATAAACAAACATTGGTGACTGAAAACAAACAAGCATTGTTAGGAGCAAATAAATAAGCATTGGCGAGCAGAAACCAACAAGCATTGGTGAAGATAAATAAGGACACAGCGACACAATGGTGACCCCAGCCAATTCACCACTGCGAAATGAGATCAAGGGAGGAACGCACTTGCACGCGCCAGAACCCCTGACCGTGACCACAGGTGGGAGTATGGGCCCCAAGTAGCAAGAATGGCTAGAAGACTTTGAAGACTACATCGAGGGGTCTAAAGTAACAGCAGATAAGGAAAACCTAATTGCCCTGCGCAACCTTGCAGGCTGAGAAATAAGCAAATTGATCAAAGACATCCCTCCTACGGATGCTGATACGTATGACATGGTACGTGAGGCGTTAAATAAGAAGTTTCTTCATAAAAGAAACGTGGACTATGAACGCCACACGTTCCATCAGGCACGTCAGGGGAAAGAGGAAGCGATGAGTGCATTCATCACCCGGCTACGACGGCTGTCGAGGCATTGCGAGTTCGAAACCTTCTCGCCCGATGCTGCCATCAAATCGCAGATCATAACTGGCTGTCACTCAGAAACGCTCAGAAGGCGGCTGCTAAGAAAACCCCATGAGCTAGAAGAGATTGAGGAGATGACTCGCCTGTACGACCAAGCAGAAGAGCACGCCGCCACCATTGAAACGGGACACAGTGTGAGTCATGAGCAAGCACACCGCGTTCAAGAACGACGCTGGAGCGGCCGCAAGTATTCACAAGAGAAGCAATGGAGGCCAAGACAATCATCGCACCAACGACGCCCGGAATATAGAAGAGAAGAACCAGGGCGAAGAGACCGGAAGCCAGAAAGGACTCAACGATGCTACAGATGTGGATATGATTACCCTCATATAGACTCCTGTCCAGCCATGGGCCAGCGTTGCAGGAAATGTGGGCGATCGAATCACTTCGAGGCCATGTGTGGGGACTATCACAAAGAAAAGCGAAGTGGAACAGCGAGATCGCCTCGCTCGAACACAAGGAAACATCACATCCGAGCCGTCCAAGGAGAGCCTGTGCGATCCCCAAGCTCATCTCGCTCCAGCCGAGAGTCGCGTAGGTCCCGATGGGAACGCAGATCTCCATCTCGAGAGTCAGGATCATCATCCTCCAGGGATTCGGCCTACACCGTGGAGTATGTAAACATGATTGCCGATCCCGATCAACTCAAAAGATACCCACGCTTACACATCAAAGTGGGGAATCACGACACCAAATTTGTAATGGACAGCGGGGCTTCGCTGAATTACATTCCAGTTACAGAACATGAGAAAATGAATCCGAAGCCTCCACTAACTTTTGCACCAGTCCGTGTCTTCACGTGGATGTCCAAGAAACCGCTTCCTTGTCTGGGTAAATTCCACACGACACTCACGCATGACAACATTTCCATACCGGCAGTAATACACGTCATCAAGGGCCCTGAAGCGGACTGCCTACTCAGTCTCCCCACTGCAGAGCGTTTGCGTCTAGTGGAAATCCTGTTCAAAGTTAGTGATAATCCAGACTGTATCAGCAAATTTCCCAAGCTGTTCCAAGGCCTAGGCAAGCTAAAAGGGTGTCAAATCCATCTGCACATCAACGAACGGATCAAACCTGTTACGCAGCACCCACGACGTGTTCCATTTCATCTACAAAGTGCCGTTGAAGACGAACTGCAGGAACTTTTGTCCGCGGACATTATAGAGCGGACTGATTGCTCGGCCCCCTGGGTGTCCCCGGTGGTCATTGTACCCAAGAAAGGAACTCCTAACAAAGTAAGACTATGCGTTGACATGCGCTTGCCGAACACTGCAATTGAAAGTGAGCGACACCCCGGACCGCATCTAAGCGACATGATTGCTGCGCTGAATGGCACTAAAGTATTCTCAAAGTTGGACTTGAACAAGGGCTATCACCAACTTGAGTTAGACGTCAACTCTCGCTATATCACCACGTTTGCCACTCACCTGGGACTTTACAGGTACAAATGGCTGAGTTTTGATGTCTCTTCTGCCGCTGAGATTTTCCAGGAGGCGATCCGGCAAATTATTCAACACATCCCCAACACCTTGAACTATAGTGACGACATCCTGGTCTATGGATCTGATGTTCGCGAGCACGACATCGCTCTTGACCGTGTCTGTCATGCCCTGTTGGAGGCAAACCTGACGTTGAACAAGGAAAAATGTGAATTTCACCAGGCTACTCTAAAATTCTTTGGCCACATCTTCTCTGATGAGCATCCAGACAAAATTGCAACTCTGAACAACACCAAGAGCCCGCAAGGTGTCAATGACTTGAGATCCTTCCTGGGGATGGCCAGCTACTGTGCCCGTTACATCCGTGACTATGCGACCATCAGTCACCCCCTTCGGGCCCTCACCAAACAGGGTCACCATTCGACTGGACCGCTGAGTGCGAGCGAGCATTCAAGGACATCAAGCGTGCTGTGGAATCAGCTGACAGCCTCTCGTACTTCAACCCCCAGCGGAAGACTGAGATCACAGTCGACGCCAGCCCTGTTAGTTTAGGGGCCATCTTGGCTCAATATGATCACGACTCTGACCTAAGGCGGATTGTTGCCTATGCCAGCCGCAGCCTCTCCAATCCTGAGAAGAAGTAATCACAGCCAGAGAAGGAGAGTATTGCCGTGGTGTGGGCGTGTGAACACTTTCATGTTTTCATTTATGGCAAACATTTCACCCTGATCACGGATCATCAGGCGCTAGTCACCATCTATGGCAACTCGAAATCCAAGATGCCTCCGAGAATCGAGAGGTGGGGTCTCAGGCTTCAGGAGTACACTTTCACAATTGTTCACAAACCGGGGAAGGCGGAGAACCCGGCTGACTACATGTCCCGCCACCCTGAGCCGTCTTCAGAATCCAAACCATTGATTGCTGAGGAATACATCCACTTCGTGGCTGACCAGGCATTGCCACTTGCCATCCCCATGGATGTTATCCGGGCGGTCACAGCCCAAGACACCATCCTGCAAATGGTACTCCACAGGATCCAAACTAACAGATGGAGATATAACCCACAGGAAGAGGACACCGACCCCACAATCCGGAAAGAGATACAAGCATTCCGGCACGTCTGTGATGAACTGTCAGTCACCACTGACGGAATCATTCTACGAGATCATAGACTCGTCATCAAGTCAATTAAGGCAAGGAGTTGTCAATCTGGCCCATGAAAGCCACAGAGGAGTGATATCCACTAAGCGCGCATAAAGAGAACGTGTCTGGTTTCCTTCTCTTGACCAAATGGTAGAAGATACATTAAAAGACTGTCATCTTTGTCAGCTGACCAGCAAAAGCAATCCTCCGGCACCACTGCAAATGACCACCTTGCCCAGCGGAGTGTGGCAAGAAGTTGCCATGGACTTTTATGGACCACTTCAATCTGGGAAGTATGTGGTTGCTATAATTGACGAGTACTCCAGATTTCCTATCGCCCATATAGTACCGTCCACCAGCGCCTACTGCATACTCAAGGTGCTTGACGAAGTATTTGCAACCTGGGGTGTTCCCAGAGAGGTCAAAACGGATAATGGGCCCCCATTTAATGGACACGAATTTAGTGCATTTGCAAAGCACTTGGACTTCAAGCACAGAAAAGTCACACCACTCTGGCCACAAGCCAATGGCACCGTTGAAAGGTTCATGGCCACCATCAAAAGGACATTCCAGCAAGCGACAGCTGAGAAGAAGGAGCTGCAAGCTGCCCTGAATGAAGTCCTCAGGGCCTACAGGACGACTCCTCACTCAACTACTGGGCAATGCCCTGCGACCCTCATGCTGGGGCAGACCATGAGAAATCGCATCCCAACGTGGGAAGGAGCCCTGCAAGAGGCTTCGCCAAGTCACAATCACAAGGAAATGGCCGTGATCGACAGACACAACAAAGACAAAATGAAAGCATACGCTGACACCAAAAGGAGAGCGAGGTCACCATCCCTGCATGAGGGAGATCATGTCCTCGTCAAACAAGAGCAACAGAAAAAGACTGATTGTCGTTTTCGTGATGAGCCGCTGCTGGTTACCAAGCAAAAGGGCACCATGCTGACTGCGGAATCTGAACACCGTCGAATTACCAGAAATGTTTCTCACTTCAAGAGGTGTCCTCAAGACATGGAGGAGCCGGTGACAAGCACGACCAGCGCTCCCACACGTGTAGAATCTGACCATGGTCAAGTGCGTCTACTGGGACCATGTCCTTGCGACCCCGTCGTGACATTCAGCCACCTAAGAGACTCATCGTAGAGATGGACTGAAGTTGGTTTGTCTGTTTTGCTTTATTAAGAAAGGGGGAGATGTAACACAGTTTACAGTCTAGTAGCTGGGGTGGGCGGAGCTAGGTGGGCTGAGGGGAAGAGGAGGGGTCAGGACAGGATGAGGGTCAGTTAGAGTAGGGACAGGGTTGAGACAAGTTGTAAGGAAACAAAGCTCTGAGATATAAGAACCTGTGTCTGTGGTTCTTTGTAGCTGGATGCTACAGTAGTTTGTCGCAGTAGTGGGCTGGGACTGAGTACTTAGTTGTGGTAGGTTTAGAGTTGTCACTTGTAGCAATGGTTTTGCCGGAATTGTCTGTGTGGGCCATTCTGAGGATAATGGGCTTGTTCCGGCCGTTAGCTAGTTAGACATGGGGGTAGTTTGCCTTGCTGGAGATTTTTCGCCCTACTCGGGGTGCTTGTTAATGTGGTTTGTTTGTATTGTACTTCCTTTGGGAAGGAGACTGGGGGGATCATTTTGCCCCAGTTTTTATCAGTGAATATTGGGTACAACTGGGTCGCTTTTGTCTCCCCTTTTGGAGGCAGATGCTGAAATTTCAATAGCTGTGGCTGTCTCACTTTTAACTTTGTTTTTTTCTGTTGCTTTTTTAGCTTCTTTCTTGCTCTCCTTGATAGGGGGGATCCTGTGTATCCGTTGTGCCTGAAGAGTCTTCCTGCTGCACTATTCCGATGACGTCGCTGTCTCTGTGGTTTAAGCTTTGAGCGATTATGGATGTTGATGGGCTGCTGTCTGGCTTGATGGTCGTGTGCTCTGCATTTTTGCCGTGTTCAGCTATGACCTTCTTCCCGGCTGAAGCCCAGGGTGACTGTGTCTCCCTCGGAGTGTGACTATTTTGCTTCGCCCAATCTTCCTTGTTGTTTGACATTTGTGCCGCCATTCTCTCTTTCGCTAATTTCACTATATCGGCTAGTACCTCGGGCAGAGAGGCCCACTTCTCGATAAGATTTGAACAGCGGTAGGAACAGGCCCCCCAGGTGGAAGGATCATGTTGGGAGATCCTGTTATCCAGGGCCTCCACCTTAGAGCTTATGTCTACTAAGCGCCCAGCTATTGCCTGCAAGAGGTCTATTTGTAGTTCCATCTTTGTTGATTGCCACAGGAGAGCTTTGTTGGTCGCACTATTTATCTCAACCTGAGATGGATTCTCTGTGGTCGTGTCTGTGCTACTGATAGAGCGCGCAGTTCACCCGGGTCACTGGGTTTCCCGATTCTCACACGCACTGGGCCCTGGCGTGTTTTTACAAACAACTGACATGCAATTTGCGTGAGCCGGGTGAATCTTTACACGCTACTATGAGTAATTCGGGGGGGGGGGTGACTTCACACCACTGCTGATTATGTACCTGACTTACCACAGGCACATTACTCCAGACGGATCAGGAGCTAGCAGGGAATAGGTGACAGGAGTCCTAGAAGAAATACACTTTATAAACCAAAATCCATTGTCCACACTGTAATCTGTAAAGTAACCACAGACGCCTGATGAGTTTAAAAGTTTATCTAAAGATTTCAAAGTAAATATGCCAAGATAAGCAAAATACAAAATAACACATCAAGCATTAAGATCACAACCAAAATGTAGCTATGGATTAGAGCAAGGACCATTTGAGGATATTTGAACACTATGGGTAAGAATGCTAAGAACCAACTAGTCACTGCAAGTTTATACTAGGACATGGGACATGAACGGGACCTAACATATATTAAAACTAGGCTATTTATGCTATTCTCACTAAGTCCACTGCAACCACACTAAAGGAAGGGGAAAATTGGGAACACACTAGTATGTATGACAGTTCAATAATATCCTAAAGGTGGGGAGAGAAGTGGAACAAGTCTAAGAAACAATCGCATATAATTGGCATTTCAAAGTGATAGAGCAATATCTCAGGCAAGAGTGCTTTATAAAGGAGAGAAGAGAGAGAGAGAGAATGAATGAGGGATTTGTAGAACGCAAAACCCACAGTTTAATATTTACCTAATTAGGAATGAGGATTAACCCTGGCCACGGGTCAGTTTGGAAGGACGGGGACAAGGACCCTCAGAAAAGGAATGCCAGAATGCGAGCAGGTACAGCTCACGGGCAGTCAGGACAGGATACCCCTCAGGATTTGGGTCAAGACTGGGCTCACCAAGGTACGACCAACACCTACAGCTTCGGATGCAACGCCTGCGTTACCCCTCTCTGCAAGTAATCCACCAGTAACCCCGATTGGGTTTTCGAATTTCCCCAGCAAAGTGCTTCGCCAGCACTTAAGACTATTTCCACCCCTAGGAGTTTGTGGAAAGTATGGACAGAGTGCTCCGCAGCACTCTAGATTGAGCACCTATAGAGTTCGTAGGGTCAGTGACAGGTCTGCTACTCGGACAAGTCGGACAATTTCCCTAAGCTACACTAGGACAGTTATACGATTTTGGGACCCTTAGACCACCCACTAATGTTGCAAGTGACAGTTTCCTACATTATGATTGGTCAGGAGAGGTGATTCGGTCATTGTCGCCTCCTAGAATTCAACGTTCCCATCATAAATATTGAAATTTTGCTTATCCGCCCCTTGGGTTCACGTTCCCATCCATAGGAATACAGTAGAAAATACGAGTGTACAGGGTATAGCAACATTGTCTCTGAGGTTCAAGGTGGAATTTCATCGTCTTGTGCTGGGTTCTCAGGCGCATCGGGCTTCAGGAGCCAGCTGGCTTGTTTCAGCTTCTGCGCAGTAGAGTTTCTCCCAGGTCACATGGCAATACTCAGAGGAGCCTCAATATGGCGTAGCTCATGATTGTCCCAGCCCCCAGAGACGCGATACATGAAAAGTAAGCGAGAACAAATTAGAATCACAAAAGAAATGATCACACTGTATACCGTGATAAAATTCTACACACCCCTTACTTTATAACATCTATAGCATTAAAGTTTAGTGCGAAAAGACAGATAGGCTAAAGCAGCAGTTGCAAGCATAGAGCGTGGTGAGAGACAAGCGGCCATGTTTGCAACAGTGCGCATGAGCAACAGATTCCCTCCAGAATGCGAGTGCGTCACATCACATGGGTATGACCGACGCATGCGCAGACTGAATTTCAGCGAAGCGGCCATTTCTTCTAGTGCAAGCATCGTTAGTATGAAAAGACACACAGGCAAGCCTCTTGGGGACACCCGCGTGTGGGGAAAACTGCTAAATACAAGACGAACAGTTGGATTAATATGATTATAATTTGAACGAGGTTCATGAGTAAGAACAAGTCGCTTTTCGTGCGAATCCTTGCTCCATCAATCCCCTCTTTGATGATATTTACTATCATGACTATATAACGGAAACAGATGCCAACTCTCATTCTTCCATATCATTCATTTCTATCTCAACGAACTTATTGTTGATTTTTCTTTCGGCTTCTCTATGAGAGTGGTGATTCTTTACCTTTTTGTATATTTCATTCCTCAATTCTTCCAATTCTAATTCATCAATGTTTCTTTTCACCCCTCTCTTATTTACAGGGTGCTTCTTTTTGCATTTTTGACATTTACAGCAGATGAAAATTATCAACACAACCACACCTATTCCAATTATTGGCATCAGTATTTTCCACAGAATGTTTCTACCTAAGTTAGAAAACTAACTACCTATAGAGGAGAGACCTCCAGTCAGTCTCGTCCAGGCACTGTCAACCTCCAATGGTTTGAGTTCTTTTTCCAAATTAGTTATGTTCTTTACATATTGCTTCAATTCGATACTTTTGTCAGGTATGTAGGTGCAACAATGTTGCGCCTTCAGCATTCTACAGACTCTGCCCTCTTTTGCCAATAAGGTGTCAAGAGCAAGGCGATTCTGCAAAACCATTGATCTGATCGCAACCATTTCAGTATTGACCAGCAGGAATCCAGCAGCAGTGTCAGTTGATAACCGATCCACTACTGTAGATAATTTGCAGATTCTGTGAGTGTTCAGAACTACCCCCATTCCAGGTATCAGTGCACTAAAGATATCACCTACAATTTCACCTACACTCTCACGTTTACTACGCACTAAGCCATTAGTTTCTTCATTGCTTCCAGCTGCATTATTCACATGGTATATTTTCGGGAAAACAATGCCAAAATAGCAGCTTCCATACCAGTGATCCGGTAATTTGAAATACGCCTTGTTCCCACATATATAATAAATTCCGGGGAACACAGGTTCTGACCCATTTTTGAAACCCCAACCTCCAATTACCTTATAATCATGCTCACACTCGCTGGAACAAATGAAAACATTGTTATAATACTCTGTCTTTTCCCTATGGAGACAAAGTTTTCCTTTTCGTTCAAAATCCAGCAACAAAGCAGGATTAGCTTCGCCTTGTGAGGTGTTATCCATGTGCTCAGCCCACCTAGGGACTCTATCCTTCTCGTCACTTGCTTTCTTCTGAAACTTTTCTCTTCTTCTATCTGCCATCTTTATGAACATCTTTTCCTGCTCTTGCAGAGAACAGGTCAGATTAGCTTGTCTTGCTTCATCTAAATCTATGTTACCTATAGTCAGGAAGTATTCCCCCATATAACGAGTTACTTCACTTCTACTATGTACAAGGTTCAGGTGTCCTCTAATAGGAAGTTCAGAAAAGATTACGTCAGCATTTGAATAGTAATACTGTAACGTGCTTCTATAAAACAAGCTAGCTAATATACTACAGGAAATTCCATAGGTTAGGGGTAAGTGGTGGTATGTCACGCCTTCAGCTACAGAAGTGGGTAGCTTCATGCAGACATAACAGTCTTCTATTTCCATAGCCTCTACATAATGCACTAACAAGTTAGCAAAAAACATTTAAATGCGTCCGGTTTCTCATCTTGTGAAAGTGTAGTCCATCCTCATCTGATGCTTCTAAATTAGGTCGTGTGTGTCTCAGACTAACTGGGTTGTCACGTTGTTCTAAGTTTCGTGGTGTTTCTACAGTCTGTACAACTCCTACTCCTAATGTTTCTGGTTCAGTCGGGGACAAGTTAGGGTCTTTACTTATCATAAAAGGTATAAAAACTGTAAGTCCTATCCATATCACTATTAACATGGCTATACTACATAAGCATACTTTACAGCAAGTTTTACAACACCCAAATCTGGATCTCCCAGCTACGTTTGAATCAGACATTTTAGCTTACAGGTGGCTTTTGCAACCCCTCTTCTTTTCTTTATACCGAAGGCTCACTCGGGTTTTTCTCACGGAGGATCTTCGTCAGAACTCCGATCAGTGATGGACTCTTCGTCACTTTTGCCACTGTGGTGGGGCTCATCAATTTCTTCCAGCACCAAGTATGTCCATTCAGGGCTCCGATACAGCCGGTTCTGCTTCTTTACTCTGTCGCTCTTTCTCAGTGACTTGCCTTGGGCTGCTTTTCTTTCACTTTCAGCCCTTTTTCGGTCTTTCAGTTTTTCTTCGACTGTTTTTATTCGGAGCCTCAGCCTTTTGACGTATCGGGGTGCACCTTTGTCTCTGTGACTCCCAGTGGTCGAGGAAACCTGGCCTTCCTCGTGCACTCTTTTGATTTCACTTCGTTGTGGTACCTCTGTATTGTCAGAGTCTATTTCCCTTCCTGTGTGACTAGTTCCAGGTCTTTCATCTATTTCTTCTGCCTTGTCCCTAGGCTGGTCCTGTTCAGGTTTGAATAGCTTTGGCTTTTTATTTTCTGATGATTTTATTTCTTCTTCCTGAACACGTTCGTCTATTTCTATCTGTTCCTGTTCATGCACTTCGATCTCTTGGTTTTCTTCCGAATGAACGTCAGCTTTTACCACTATCTGTCCCTTTCCAGACTCCGGAGTTTCAGGAGGAGTCTCGATGTCTTGGTCTATCCCTACTTGGCCTACTTCCTGATCAGGTGTGATGGGAGTCTGGTTGACCTGACCTTCGTCCTCTAGTTCTGTCTCACCTGGACTATCCCACTCACTGTCTAGGTAGGAATACTTTCTGGTTCGTATTGGATCATGAACCAGGTCGTCGGCGGGGAACCAATCAACGTCTTGACTTGTGCTCGGCAGTTCGATGTCAGCTAGCTCCGGACTCTCCTCGGGAGCCTCTTCAGCTGAGCTGCCTTCAGCTCCAGTCGCGTTTTCTCCAGTTACCCGCTTCGTGTGACTGGCGTGGATCCACTTCGGTACACCAGCACACTTTACAGCAGTTGTAGTGACGAGGATCACTTGTCGTGGCTTTCCCCACTTTGGTTTCAGGCAACTCTTCCGGGTGTGTTTCTTTAACACCACCCAATCTCCTGGTTGCAGTTTATGTGCTGGAGTCTTTGGCCAATCATCAGTCGTCTCTCCAATCTGCTGAGAGAGAGAACGCACTTGGTCACCTAGCTGCTTGCAGTATTCTAGCACCATATCATCAGAAATGCTTAGCAGTTTGTGGCCAGGTACCCATGCCTGTCGCATCACTCTCCCCATTAACACCTCATGGGGGCTTAGGCCAGTTTTTCTGTTCGGGATACTTCTCAAACTCATCAGCACAAGGGGTAAAGCCTCTGTCCAATTCATTTTTGTGGAATCACACATCTTTGCCAGTCTGGACTTCAGGGTGCCATTTATTTGTTCCACTACTCCAGAAGCCTCTGGACGGTATGCACAATGCAGTCTTTGCTTCATCTTAAAGGCTTTACAGAGTTCTTCTAGGACATCGTTGGCAAAATGCCCACCTTGGTCCGTTTCAATTGTCTCAGGGATTCCATACCTAGGTATCAACTCCCTGAGCAATAGCTTAGCTGTAGTTAGGGCATCATTTTTCTTTGCTGGGTAGGCCTCCACCCACCGGGAGAACAGACAAACTATGACCAGGATATATCTATATCCCTTGCATCTGGGCATTGTTATAAAGTCTGCCTGCATTCTGACAAAGGGACCTACTGCCTTCCCGATGGTACTCTGCTCCACTACAGTCTTCTTTCCTGCATTGAATTGCTGACACACTAGGCACCTCTGGCAAAGCCTTTCCGCTTGGTTCCTGAACTTTGAATTATAGAACACCTTGTCAAACACACGACACATCGCATCCCTTCCCATATGTGTTGGTTCGTGTATCATTCTAATCATGGGGTCTATCAGGCTGTCGGGCAGTACAGGCACCCCAGTCGGGTTTACCACTACACCATCATCTCTTAGCTTGCATCCATCCATTGTCCATCTGCCTTTTTCTGTCCTGTCTGTTGCTTGTTGTAAGTCTTTTAATTCTTCCCATGTTGACACATTCTCAAACAACATCAGTTGGCAGCTGGTTCCACCCCACAACCCAATTTGGAGGGACATTTGGTATCGGGCACAAAATTGGGCAATTTTGTCAGCGTATCTATTTCCGGCTGTCACATCATCATTTCCTGATCTGTGAGCCGCACACTTGACCACAGCCAATTCTTTGGGCAATTGAATAGCTTCCAGTAAGTTTTATACCACCTTTCCATTCCTGATAGGGGTACCTGAGGAAGTCATGAATTCTCTTTGTAACCACAATTGGCCGAAGTCATGAACAACCCCGTAACAGTACTGGCTGTCGGTGTAAACAGTTATTCTTTTGTTCTTACCCCTCTTACATGCTCTGGTTAACGCGATGAGCTCTGCCACTTGTGCAGATTTCACCTCGCACAGGTAAGATGCTTCCAGAGTGTGCGTCAATGTGACCACAGCATAGGCAGCACACAGTCCTCCACTTTCATGTCTTAAACACGAGCCATCCACAAAGATGGTAAGATCTCCATCAAGTAAAGCTATTTCGCGGATGTCAGGACGGGGCTTAGTACTGAATTCTGTTAAGTCGATGCAATTATGTTCCCCCTCCTCTTCAATTTCTACATTCAGAGGAACAGGTAACAGCGTTGCAGGGTTTAGGACGTTGCACCGGGAAATTGTTACATTTTCAGCCCCAATCAAAATCCTTTCATACTTAGTCAGCCGACTAGGTGTGAGGTACTGGGTCTTAGTTCTTGTCAGCAGAATTACAACAGAATGTGGAACATATATGGTGACATGATGTCCCATGACAATATTCTCACTCTGTTCTAGACTGACGCAAGTAGCAGCTACTGCTTTCAGGCATCCGGGTAATCCAGCAGCCACCGGATCTAGGGTGGCTGAAAAATAGGCCACAGGGCGCCGGACCAGTCCATGCTCCTGGGTCAGGACGGAAAGAGCACAATTTTCTCTGGTGTCACAGAACAGTTCAAAAGACTTAGAATAGTCAGGCATACCTAATGCAGGAGCGGTACATAGACAGTTTCGCAACGTTACCCAAGCGTTCATGCTCTCACTGTCCCAACTGACGGGGTCTTCTACTCCTTTCTTGGTCATTTTTATCAAAGGTTTTGCTAGGGCTGCAAATCCTACAATCCACTGTCTACAGTAACCCACGACTCCCAGAAACATTCTCACTTCTTTCTGAGTTTGGGGTAGTTCCATTGCTTTAATTATTTTGATTCTCTCTGTGGTGACTTTCCTGATTCCTTTTTCTATCTGGTGCCCCAGATACTTCACTGAGTTTTTACAAAACTGTAATTTATCAGGCGACACCTTATGTCCTCCTTTTCCTAGGTGATTTAGCAAAGCAATTGTGTCGGTGACACAGTCATTTTTAGTCTTAGATGCCACCAGCAGGTCATCTATGTACTGCACCAAAACAGACTCTCTTGGCAGTACTAGAGATTCAAGGCATTTTTTCAATATCTGGTTGAAAATCGATGGACTTTCAGTGTACCCCTGAGGGACACGATTCCAGACATAGATATGGCTGTCAAATTCAAAACTAAAAAGGAACTTGCTTTCGGGATGCAATGGGATGGAAAAGAATGCATGGCACAGGTCAATGACAGTGAACCATTCCGCATTCCAGGGAATCTGATATAGTATCACTGCAGGGTTGGGCACAATAGGGCAGCAAGGTACAACAATTTGGTTTACCTTGCGCAAATCCTGCACTACCCGGTACTTTCCACTAGGCTTTTTAATCCCAATGATAGGTGAATTGCAGGGACTGCTCATCACTTCCTCTATGATCTCTGCTTCGAGCAACCTGGTAATTTCAATTGCGACTCCTGCTTTTACTTCTGCGCTCATTTTGTACTGTCTGGTTTTGGGGTATACAGCATTTGTTTTTATGGCTATTTTAATTGGGTCCACATTTGCCATTAAACCTACATCTTTTCCTGTGAAATCCCATACTTCTGGTACCACTCTTAACTGAAGCTCTTCAGGTAAGTCCTCAACAGACAAGGTTTTAATTTCAGAGTCAGGTCTCACTAGCATCAGTTTGTACAAACCATCTTCATCGGGGGTCTGAATTTCGACACCTTTTGGTGTGCAATAGATGGTGCAATTCATCTTGCACAACAAATCGCGTCCTAACAGGTTCACGGGACTGGAATCACACACCACAAACCTGTGCATTTCTTTAAAATTTCCTATAGAAATTTCTATGGGTTCTGTTACTAGAGTACTTATTATTTGATTGGAGACACCCACTACTTGGATTGCTTCTCCCGAGAGGGGTAGGTTAGGAACATCCACTGTTCTCACAGTGGCCGGGTAGCACCAGTGTCCAACAGAAAGGTGACGTCTTTTCCTTCAACCTTTCCTTCAATGTATGGTCCAGTCTGGTCTACCGGTAAGGAGGCGCCAAGCACGCACTCCTTGTCCTCCCCCCTCAGGCCCCGTCAATCTTGATCTTCACAGAGGAAGGAATCATTTAACAAGTACTGTGGAATTACTGCATTTCTTTCATTCTCGACTTCCCATACCTCCGCCCTCTCATTCTGCTGGCCCTGATTCTTATAATTCTGTTTAGGAGCGCGAGGTACTGGAGGTAGCTTTACCTGTTGCTGGTTCTTCCTTGTCCCCTCTTTCTGCACCTGCGGATTTAAACCATTTATAGGGGCATTACCGGCCTGTAGGTGTGGACACTCGTCTCGCCAATGCCCTATCTGGCCGCACCCGTGGCAGGGGAACTTCTTCATAGCTTCTTCCCGACTCATTTTAGCTCGGGGCTTCCCTCCTCCCCCAGCATTGGTATTCTGTGCATTATTATTAGAATTTAATTTACTTAACTGCTTTTCTTGTTGTTCATCCAATTTCACTTGTGCCCACATCACCTTTTCCTTGATGAAGGACTGGGTTATTTAAGACCCAGCGGTGCCAGGGGACAACACCTGAAACCTTCGTGGGTTACCTGTTCCGGCGTACAAATGACAGAGACACGGGACACTTCCTTCGGCGTCAAAGATTCGAGGTTTATTTACTGCAGGGAACACAGAAGTCACGACAAGTACAACACGTGCAACTTGGGGAGACTGCTTCAAATTGCTACTGTGGATCGCTCCTTTTATACACAATTTACCCATAGGACAACATGGTACACAAAGGTTTACAACTCGGTTCCCACAATTATCCCCGAGAGGGGTCTAAGGTCCGAAGCATAAGTGCGGACACATTTGGCGGTTCCCAACTGTAAAAACCCATCTTCCCACCATTAGTACATTCCAATCGGCAGTAAAACAGATCGAAAAAGGAACAAGGACAGGTGCAGAGGAAGGCAGATACAGTGGGAGATCGGAAAGGGTGAAAAAGGGGAGGTATCAGGAAACACGAGCTACAGGCATCAAAGGGACGTGCCTAATGAGATGCACGGCTGAGACAATAGTCCGACACGGCAAGATGAGCCTCGAGCGGGGCCATCTGCCTTACAGTATCATCCCCCTCGTCATAAAGACAATTTCAAAGACCATGTGTCTTCCGCAAGAGTCTTGGGAATCCCAGGGTCGCGAAGCGGACAACGTCCGTTCGCTGGCTACTTGAGGGCAAGAGACAAAATGGATGCCATATCTAAGATGGAACCCATGGGTACAGATGAAAAACCCACGTAACAAACGAACGGTTTAAGTTAGCACAGCGAAACTGCACACACCCACTAAACTCGTCATTTGCGGTTCATAGATATCAGACTCGACCATATTCGTGCGAGTCGAAAACACCACCTACGATCGTCACGGAACCTCAGACGCTCCTTTTGCCCTCATGTAGGCAAGCACTAGTCGGAATCATACTCGATATTCATCAGACCATCTAGATGTTGCTGTAACATAGCTCTGTCCAACCGAGTTCCCTTGGTAACAGGTGGCTGTCTCATACACGATGTAGCACAGAGGCCACATAAGGCAGGACCACACTGCACACAAAGGCAACACGTGAACAGGAATACCACAACAACTCCGATGATCATCAGAATCTTCCAACCCCAAGTCGACATCAGGCCCCAAAACCACCCAAGCAGCGTCCAATCCCCTACGTCCACGTGTATGGACTCAGAGATCTTATGCAACTTTGAGATGGCTTGATAAACAGTCGGAGCGTTATCTGGAATGAAAATACAGCAGCTCGAATGGATCACCTTGCATACCCCACCTCGATCTGCTAAGATCACGTCTAAAACCATACGGTTTTGTAACGTCATAAGTCTATCCGCCTGAAGTTCTGTGGTGATATTACCAAGGGCACTGGCAGTAATATTAGCTGTCGATTCCACCACTCGAGTCAACTGTCTCAGGTTCCTACTATTAACCATAGGTCCCCAAAACGGGAGGAAACCCTTGAAAAAGTCTCCTGCCTCTTGACCGGCAGTGTCCTCTTCGCTAATTACGCCTCTCACAACTCTGGTTTTGTGATAGTCTGCATCTACAGTGAACGTCGGAGGCAACAGATGTGCGATAAAACATGAGCCCACAAAGCCGGAGGGCAACCATGCATACGCACGATCATGACAGACAAAATATGTACCTTTGGCAGCCAGGAACACAGGGGACGAGACCATCGGCAGAATGTAATTCTCAGTGCAAGCACTCTCTCCAAGTCGGGCTTTCGATCTTCGGCCACGACCCATTAGACAGAATTTACCAATGTGGGGTACGACCCATATCGGAGGCGAGCTTTTAAGCTGTTTTTCACTCGTGAGCACACTATACTCGACCTTACTCAAGACCCTATAGGCTTGTACCTCTTCCTCTGGGATGAGCGACGGCTCATAGATATCTCTATCTAAATCTTCTATCGCTATAGACAAAGGCTTATGATACGAGCCAGGGCCAAAATAGGGAGTACGTGGCTCTCGACTGGGGTAGGAATCTAGTGCGCTTCGAAACATTGTTTGAAATGCTCGAGCTGAACCCTGGGAACTATACGGTAAGACCAGAAATGGAATTCCCTTATCCGTAGTATGTGGCATCAGCCCACACACCCAACAGTTAGTAGTATTAACCACCAACTGATGCTGATGAAGGAGCTGAATAAAGGAATTATTTCGAAATTCTGCACGTCTAGCCTGTTCGTGTTCAGGTAAGATATGAAAAGAGTGAGGGGATGCAGTGGAGGTAAGTTTAGGATCAGAAGTAGGAGTAGGTATGGCAGAAGGTAAGAAGTATGACATCATGTAATACACCCCACCCGCCAATAGTGCAGAAACAGTCAAGAGCAATACGAACATTTGAAACATAAAACATTTGGTACGAATAAGTTGTTGCAGTTTGAATCTTTGAGCCTGAGCTTCTTCCAAATCCATCAGCTTCGAAAACGCCATTCCCTATGACCGTCCGCAACGTTTCTTGACGCACTTCGTTCTGTGTAGCAGTAGTCAATCCCCAGGAGTTCCCAGGAACCGACGGCCTTTAACCTAGCGTCAAGACCTACTAACCAGAAGGAAGTACGCGCGCGGCCCTACGGCCTTTATTCACAATGTATGTGTAAAATGTCTCTCAGCTGTGGAAGCAAAAATACATATGGAACAAAACTCAATATATATATATATACAAAAATAATTACGATAATACGGGTATTCAGATTGATCATGGAAAACGGGATAATGCAATTGTCAAGGGACAGAACGAATTTCTTTATTTGTCCTTAGTGCTAGAACGCAGAAAGTATCGAGTTTTCCCAGGACGTGTCTGTTCGTCAAACAAAGGATCCGTTGAAGGAACAGAGTTCTGTTGATCAATCGAATGTTCTGGTCTTGAGTCTTTCGATGACAAATGTTCAACAGTGTCTTTCTGCTGCACTGAGGATTCTCCGACAGGTTGTGCGTCGCTAAAAGGTACAAACGCCGGCAATCCTTCGGATTCAGCTGAAGCGATGCCTCTCCTCACCCACGAGTCCGCCGGCAACGGTATAGGCACTTTCTTCGTATGGGTGGCATGCACCCAATTTTTCCGGCCCTCTAGACGAACGGCAGTTCTCGTGGCAAGGAGGACCTGGTAGGGTCCAGTAAACCTGGGTCCCAAGTTCTTCTTACGAGCAAAATTTCTGGTTACCACCCAATCTCTGGGCTGGAGTTGGTGGCCTGGACCCTCCGTCTGTGTCGGCAATGCTTCGTAAACCTGTTGGTGAATTAACCTCAGTTTAGCAGTCAGATCATGAAGATAGTCAATCAACATTGGGTACTCAAGATTACAGAACACACCCGGTCTAGGGACCCCCCAAACATTCGCAGGACGACCGGACACTATTTCATAGGGACTAAGCCCTACTCGGGAGTGTACGGTTGCCCTAGTGGACAATAAAGCTAAGGGTAAAGCGTCAGGCCACGAAAGACCAGTCGTAGCCTGAATCTTCGCCAGCTTTAGTTTAAGGGTGCCGTTATACCCTTCAACCAAACCAGCTGATTGGGGATGATTGGCGCTATGGAATTTTTGATTAATTCCAAGGCCCTTACACACGCTCTTCATCACACTCCCCACAAACTCACTTCCGTTATCCGACCATACAATTCGAGGCATTCCATACCGAGGAAAATATTCCTTCAGTAAGATTTTCGCAGTGGACAGGGCAGTATTGTCTTTAAGAGGGTAGGCTTCAATCCATCGGGAGAACGCGCAAACCACAACTAAAACGTATTTCAGGTTATTGCATCTCTCCATATGGATGAAGTCTAATTGTATCACCTCAAAAGGACATGAAGGGGGAGCAAAACTACCAGGAGGAGTTGGGGTTCCCTTACCAGGATTGTACAACATACACACCATACAATTCTTAACCAAGCGTTCAGCACATTTCGTAATACCATCATTCTTCCACACAGGGGATAGCAACTTACAAATACCTTTCGCACTAATATGTGCTAACCCGTGTGCCATTGTCACAACAGCTAGCACATACGCATCCGGCAACATCCATCTCTTGTGTTCCGACAAATCAACCCAACAACCATTCACATCCAACTTTCCCGTACTTTCTCTCCACTTCGTCTTTTCAGTCTCGGTGGCCTCATTCTGAATTGTTTTCACACTCTCGATAGTATCTTCGCACATACTAGTCTCTGTAGGCCACCTAACCGAACTCGTCACATACATTCGAGTACTAAGGTTCCGGGCAGTCTCCTTAGCAGTCTCATCTGCAAATGCATTACCTCGACCAACGTCATCCGTCACCTTACGATGCGCACTACATTTGACAATCGCTACTTGCTTAGGCAACGTAAGTGCATCCAAAAGATCATTCACAAGCTGTCCATGCTGTATCTTCGTACCATGCGAAGTCATAAAACCTCTCTCTCTCCACAATCGTCCAAAACTATGGGCGACGCCAAACGCATATTGGCTGTCGGTAAACACATTCACACGTTTCCCTTTCGCTAACACACATGCTCTAGTGTGAGCGATCAGTTCCGCAGCCTGGGCAGAATTCTGATTCAATCTTGCAGCTTCTACGACAGTATTCAAAGTTACCACAGCATACGCAGTAGTCACATCACCATTCAGCAATTTAAAACATGAACCATCCACATACAAGGTCCCATCGGGATCTTCCAAAGGTGTGTTTTTAAGGTCCACTCGACCTTTTGTTTCCTCTTCTGTTCTCAAATAACAGTCATGGGCTGTTATTTCATCTGACTCTGTGCTAATTGGTAACAAAGTCGCCGGGTTCAGGACATTACATCGTTTTATCTGAATATGACTTGCCAACAATGTCAACTCGTACCCTGACAACCTCGCACTTGTCAAGTGCTGAGTTTTCGTACGATTCAAAAGAGTGTCAACTGCGTGCGGAACCATCACCGTAAGCATATTATCCATGACCAATCCTGCTGATTGTCGGATGGAGACCGCAGCTGCTGCCGTTGCTCTTAAACAACTCGGTAATGCTCTAGCTACCGGGTCCAAGGTCGAGGAAAAATATGCACATGGACGCTGCTTATCACCGAAAGGTTGCGTTAAAACGCTCAACGCACAACCTTCCCTCTCGTGAACGTATAGTGTAAACGGCTTGCTATAGTCAGGAGTACCTAACACAGGAGCCGAATTCAGAAAAACTCTTCTGACATTCCTCCGTCCATGGTAAAGGAGTTGAAACATCCTTGCACGTAAGAGCCACCAATGGTTTCGCTAACAATGAAAAATTTGGAATCCACTGTCTGCAGTACGACGTGATACCTAAAAAGGCACGCACATCTCTTTGGGTTTTTGGCACGGATATGCGAGCAATTGCTGCAATTCGTTCTGGGGTCAACCTTCTTCCCTCCTTTGACAATAAGTGACCTAGGTAGGTGACTTCTTGACAACAATATTGAAGTTTAGAAGGTGACACCTTATGGTGCAAGTCACAAAGATGCTGCAACAACGATATAGTGGCAATTTTGCAAATGTCCTGAGTATCGGCAGCCACCAATAGGTCATCGACGTATTGGATTAAGGCCGCACCAGCCGGCAACACTAATGTATCCAGTTGACCCTTCAAGGCCCGACTGTAAATAGATGGACTTTCACAGTAGCCTTGAGGAGCGCGTTTAAACCGGAAGCTGCGACCACCAAGAGAGAAACCGAAAAGGTCTCTGCTTTCTTCGGCAATCGGAATGCTAAAGAAAGCATTCTTCAGATCGATCACCGAAAACCAAGATGCAGAAGCCGGAATCAGAGTCAGTAGCGCCGTGATGTGAGGCACAACAGGAAACTGAGGAATCACAATTTTATTTACCTCCCGTAAATCGATAACAAATCGATAAACAGGTGGTTTAGAAGGATCAGTACATTTTAGAATGGGTAGTACAGGACTGTTGCACACGTTTCCCCGAGTCTCTTCAATAACATCTTTCTCGATCAAATCATAGATGATCGCTAACAGTGCTCGTTCACCGCCAAGAGAGATACGATACTGGGGAATACGTGGCAATCGCACATTAGATTTCACATGGACAACGTAAGGGGAGATGTCCAGCAGGCCCACGTCATTGGGACCTGTTGCCCACAGAGATGCAGGAAGAGCACTCAATTCCGGTGGAAGCTTATCGAGAGACAAGTACATAGGAGAGACAACTCTCTCACCTAATGTAAGCTTTACTCCCGCGGGAGAACAATACAAAGTCGCATACAGACGTTTAAGCAAATCCAGACCCAAAAGGTTTTCACCACAACCAGTAGTCAAAATCAACGGAGCGTCAAGCTCACATGGCCCAATTGTGAGTGGCAAAGGGCGCGAAACTGGATTGCTAACGGGGGCGCCAGAGAATCCAACGGAAACATTTGTTAAGCCAGACAAAGGTGCGCCAGGGAGTTTCGAATGCATTATGGAACTTTTCGCTGCACCAGTGCCCAACAGAAAAGGCTCAACGATGCCCGATGTAGCGACTGCGACGTAAGGCCCTCTCTGATCAACCGGAACTGATACCACTCCCTCTCCTTGTCTTCGGCTGTCCTAGTAATTACTGTCGTCAGTTCCCTGATCGACGTAATAATCATCTACATTGTACTGCGCGGATCGTCCTTGCGATGATCCACGTTGATCAAAACAGTTATTGGAATTTGATGAGTTATCTGAACGATCATTTTGAACACCACGTCCTCTACCGCGTGATGACTGGTGAGAACCACCACGACCTCCTCTAGATGTGTTACCACTATTACGCTCATCTAAAGCAGGACAATTGAATTTTAAATGACCCTCCTGTCTACAATAGGCACACTGATTGTACCCTAACGATGATCTCTGCGAAGAGGAGTCATTTCGCGATTGCGACCTATTAGATTGCGACTGCGATCGATTACATTGTTGCGAATCATTCTGATTCGAGCGTGGAGGATACGCTTGCTGCAACAACACTTTAGTTTTAAGCTCTTTCGTCTTTTTATCAGCACGATCGTTCTCTTCTTTCTCCCTATTCTCATAATATTGTGCAGTAGCCAATATTTGAGGAGACATAGAGACAGCCCACGCACTCTCAGAATTCTTCAATTTATTGCTCAAGTCGGGCAATAAGTTTGAAACGAATTTATCTACAAACAACCGTTGACCACCCTCAGTACCCATATCCTGACCACTATGATCAATGAATGCCTCCTCAAATCTCGTAAAGAAATCGGAGACACTCTCGTCTTTCTTCTGTCTACAAGCTGACAATTTATCCCAGTTCACTCTCATGGCTGGCATAAGTGTTTTCATCAAGGTAATTATTCTCTGAGGGAGAGCAGCAATTAACTGTTCGGGTTTAGCACCACCAGTTTGTAACCCATCCGCCGCTATAAGGGCAGCCCAATCACCACCTAATTCGTTTGGATGATTCTCCTGACGAATCTTAGCCCATACCGGTTGCGGTACGACATTAACAAACAGCATATCGATATCTGCAAGATTCATTATCGTAGCATCTACGAGCTGCGACAATTCTTTATAGTACCCTGCAGGATTCTTACGAGGGTCAGGCAAAGATTGCTTCACCTGCAACACTTCTGATCGTTTCCATGGGAGATGTATCCATACTCTCTGGAAATGCGCCAATACCGGAGGTTGAGCCTGCGGATTAGCTGGCATCCATACCGGTGGAACTTCACGCATAGGGAACTGACCAGACGCGTCGAACTGGCTCTCTACATCCTCAACGAACAAGGCTTGGGGTATAGGAGTGGGACGGAAAGATAGCAACCGCTCAACAGCACGTCGAACGTTGGTATCCACTATCAATCCGTTCGAGAACTGAAGTTGTAGATCAGACAAAGCGGTCAACACATCGTCAGGTGCATCGGCTGAAATCTGATCGTGCAGAACCTTGCACATTTCTTCGAACACAAATCTTTGTGTCGGTACATTGAATTGACAAAATGTATCAAGTACAGCACGTGGAGGATTTCTAAGAGGGTGCATCATCCAACCCATCGCCATATTATATAGCGCAGCACGTTCCCGGTTACCGGGAAGCTGACTACGTCTCTGAGGACCATCTGAACCAGCGGACCCAAAAACAGGTCCAAGAGAATGAAAGGAGCTAGCCGCAACAGGAGGGGTACGACTTCGAATAGCTGGAGAAGTGTAACACAAAGGACTAACAAGAGAAGGGGTAGAAACAGAAGAAACAATAGGAGTTAGTAGAGCAGGAGCAGTAGCGGGAGCAGGAGTAGGTGGAAGCGGAGGAGCAGTAGGAATAGCAATAGGCAAAGGAGCAGGAACAGTCGGAAGAACGGGAGCAGGTTGAGGAACAGGCTGAGGAACAGGTGGAACAGGTACAGGGGGAACCACAGGAAGTGCGGTACCCTGTACATACGGAGGTGGCGACTTCATAAGATAGGACATTAAAGGATCCTCAACTGATTCTTCCTTCTTATCCGACTCCGTAGGCAAAGCAGGATAACATTTATCTATAGACATACGCTGTAGCCTATCAAACACTTCCTTTTCCTTATCCTCCTTATCACGCTGAAACTGCTCTGCTTTCTTTACAATGGCAGCAACATTATCTCTCTGATTACGTTTAGTCTGTCTGATTTCTTTCTGTCGGGCTTCTTTACGCCACAACCGAAAGGCATC
Organism: Lissotriton vulgaris; assembly: GCF_964263255.1. Classification (NCBI taxonomy): domain Eukaryota; kingdom Metazoa; phylum Chordata; class Amphibia; order Caudata; family Salamandridae; genus Lissotriton; species Lissotriton vulgaris. The sequence goes on from NC_141687.1 coordinate 1,965,935,935, forward strand.
AAACATGGCCGGCCTTGACTTTTTCTCGAACAATTTAGCCTCAAGATTATCTAAAATCGTTGTCTCGAAACTACCATGAGGTGGCCAACTAAGGGCACCATCTTTTTTAGTATAACGGATCCAATAATCATTAAAAGTAATCGGGCCTAGCCCGTGTTTACTGTAGAGCTCGTAAGTGGGAGTTCCAACCGGAGGTATCGGACACGAGTCCTCCAGTCGGGAATCCGTACCACAACGTCTGAAACAACTAAACAGAGTACTGCGACCAGGCATCTTGCACACTAGCCGAGTTTCACAAGGGTTACGGGATTTACCAAGTCCCTGCAAAGAACAAATACCCTCGGTTTTTGACAACTGCAGAAGTCAAATAACACAACAAAGAACCAAGTACTAAGAACCACAAATGCAATGGAACCATGCGAAAAAACGCTAGCAAAGTGTCACCGACAAAAACACTCACACAGCATCCACAACAAAAACACTCGCAAAAAGTGCGTACAACAAAAGCACCAGCAAAGTGTCAACAACTAAGGACTCTGGGAGCGACTCACAAATACTTAACTCAAAGATCGATGGCGTCACCAGGAAGGCCCGTCAACCGTCTCGCTGTACCAAGGTCTACGCCAGGCGCCAAAACAGGTCTACAGTCAGGGCAGCAGTCCGTCGCAGCCGTCAGGAGGCGGGAATCTTCGCGGGAAAAGTCTTCGGGCCACTTGTTTCGACAACGGGATCGATGAAGCGGAGTGCACCTTCCCTCGGAGATTTCACACGAAGTTCCTCACGATCGTCGGGCTTGGACCGGTACCACTGATGCAGCCCCACGTTGGGCGCCAACTGAAGGACTGGGTTATTTAAGACCCAGCGGTGCCAGGGGACAACACCTGAAACCTTCGTGGGTTACCTGTTCCGGCGTACAAATGACAGAGACACGGGACACTTCCTTCGGTGTCAAAGATTCGAGGTTTATTTACTGCAGGGAACACCGAAGTCACGACAAGTACAACACGTGCAACTTGGGGAGACTGCTTCAAATTGCTACTGTGGATCGCTCCTTTTATACACAATTTACCCATAGGACAACATGGTACACAAAGGTTTACAACTCGGTTCCCACAATTATCCCCGAGAGGGGTCTAAGGTCCGAAGCATAAGTGCGGAAACATTTGGCGGTTCCCAACTGTAAAAACCCATCTTCCCACCATTAGTACATTCAATCGGCAGTAAAACAGATCGAAAAAGGAACAAGGACAGGTGCAGAGGAAGGCAGATACAGTGGGAGATCGGAAAGGGTGAAAAAGGGGAGGTATCAGGAAACACGAGCTACAGGCATCAAAGGGACGTGCCTAATGAGATGCACGGCTGAGACAATAGTCCGACACGGCAAGATGAGCCTCGAGCGGGGCCATCTGCCTTACAGTATCATCCCCCTCGTCATAAAGACAATTTCAAAGACCATGTGTCTTCCGCAAGAGTCTTGGGAATCCCAGGGTCGCGAAGCGGACAACGTCCGTTCGCTGGCTACTTGAGGGCAAGAGACAAAATGGATGCCATATCTAAGATGGAACCCGTGGGTACAGATGAAAAACCCACGTAACAAACGAACGGTTTAAGTTAGCACAGCGAAACTGCACACACCCACTAAACTCGTCATTTGCGGTTCATAGATATCAGACTCGACCATATTCGTGCGAGTCGAAAACACCACCTACGATCGTCACGGAACCTCATTGAGGGCCTTCTTTTTATTTTCGATCTCATCTTCGCAATATTTTGCGTACTTCAGGACATCATCTATGGGCTTTCCCTGCCAACTTATCTTATTATCTCTAATCCATTGAGATATTTCAGGCCTTAAACCTAGCACGAATCGGTAACTGAAATGGGTCATATCCGTCATGTCCACATTATCAATTCCACTGTAAGTTTTGAATACTTGCAGTAACCTTTCATAAAAGGAATGGACAGTTTCATCGCGTTCTTGGGTAGTTCTATCTATCCGGGTTCAATCTGTTTCTTTTGCAGGCACCTTTTTCTTGAGGTATTGTATGACTTGATCATACTTCCTCATTACTTCAGGTGAGGGAGCTCCTGTTTTGTCATCTCTTGCATATTCCTCATTTGGCCAATCAATTTCAATTTTGCATTCGGTCCACAAATCCACCGGCACTACAATGTCGAAGAACCCATCCAGGTCTTTTAAGAGACATTTCTGGACTTTTATGAAACGCTCGACCTGTCGGTACCAATCAACTGGTTTCTCTCGTAATTTCGGGAAGTCATTGGTAAATGACACAATATCCTGCCGGGACCAAGGGACATGAACATATTTTCCCCCTGGGACCTCTCTCATGGGGCACAATTTTTCTGCAGGGGTTACTTCTTTTAGCACGTATTCTGAAGCCTGAGACTTTGCCCTGCTGTCTTCCTTTTTCTTTGCCCACCGGGTTCTCCACTTTCCTACATCCCCCCATTTCTGCAGGAGTTTCAGTAATTCTTTTATCTGGATTTGTTTTCCTACCACATTCAAGCTTTCTAAGTCTTTGTCGGAAAAATCTACCCTGTAGGGTTTCTGAAGAATTTTGGAACGACTGACATCTATTCCCATTTCTGTGGCAGTGTCCATTAATCTCTCATGGAGCAATCTAGCGTTCCGGGTAAGATTTTTGCTGATGAACAATAACTCTTCTTCGCTGAAGGAGTTTAAGCGGTCTAATCCTACATTTCCAGCCATCATTTCTTCTATTTCTATTCTTAACTTATATATCTCTAATGCTTTGGGTTGGGGAGTGGTCTCTTTTTCCAATTCTTTGGTCCATCTGTCTAATTCTTCTGGGGATACTACTGTGGCACTCCTAACCCCAGACGTGCTTTCAATCAGAACCTCTTTTGCCTTACTCTGACTTCTGGTTCCTGACATGCTAGCTCTAGATTCCCTGATGGGCATATCCATCAGGACCACTGATTCGCACTCACTTTCCTGATCATCATCTATGAGCACTTCTTTTCTTGGGGGTTGAATGCTTGGAGTTGGCATAATTGGAGAGATAACAGGAGGACGAGGACTAGCCAGGCCATCCCTATACAGAGGAATAGCAGGACCAATAGTTACTGGAATGGTCAGGGAATCTGGATGAGGATGTATCTGGGCTATGGTCCGAACTAAATCATCTCTCTGTCTAGCCAGGGCTTCCTTCTCTTGTTCTCGTAAAGCCCTTTCTGCGGAATTATCATGCAATACTTGGGGTACCAAGGGAGGATAGATACTTGGGGCAGTTGGGGTAACCAGCCGAGGTGGGCCTTCTCCAAACGGTTGATAATTCGGAACCTTGGATTTAGGTCTGCAAAACCCATCCCCATCACTGGTTTTACTATCCGTACCCGTCCCATCTGTTTCGCTATCCCTCCGACATCTAGGATATTTAGAAAACGGGTTTGGTGAATTCAAAGGCTCTGACTCTGCTACATAGGGAGGTGGGTTTTTCATCAACAAATCTTCTAGGTGCTCATCTTCTGAGTCCCCTACAGGCATTAGGTGATGGGTCTTTTCTTTACATTTCCCTTTCCCTTGTTCTAATACTCCCATCATTGGAAACAATCCCTCCACCATCATGCTTTGTCTCCAATGTTTCATTTTCTGCTCTTTCGTTTCCCTATGGACCCTCGGATACCATTTGCTCACTCCCTTGTCCATCCGGGGTCTATCTCTTTCCAGTGCCTCAATTTCCCACTCCTCTAGAGCTTCGTACTGGGTTAATCTAGGTCTGGGATGTAATTCATTCATGCGAGTCCTCAAGTTAAACAAGATTCTGCCGTTAAACGTGCCATCAATAGGGAATGCTAGGACTCCGTCATCTGCAGTATACTTTGCCCAATTTTCTAACCATACACAGGTATGATACCCTTTTTCAAACATCATGAATGAAGCGGGAGTGTTCAGTGGAGGAATGATCACACCCTCCCTCGTTCTAATGGGTTTGTCCTTTTTGAAAAAATTCTTTACTTTATCGGCAAATGACATTTTTCTTTTTATTCCGTACATCATGTGCGGTCTACCTCGTATAATCTGTTCCTTATAGAAGCCTGAGTTTTGTGGATTAGGTAAGAACTCAGGATACCACATATGCCTTTCCAGGCTCTCTTCTAACTCAGCCTGATTAATTTTGTTTACCTTTGTGCTTCCAATGCTAGCACGACTTTTATCGCGTAATAACCAATCAACACTGTGAATACAAAATCTCTGTCCAATGGGTGCGCGGCCTTTTCGCAAGACGAGGTCTCACGCTTCGGCACTCACCCCTCCTTTACAAATTCGGCTTCACTACACACCCGCTGTCTTGACCAATACCAGCGCGGCACGGAGTGACGTCAGAGCAGTCTTCCGACCGACTCCCTCCTTCACAAGGTAACGGAAACTTTTTACTCTCCCTAAAGTGCGAGTGCAAATTTTAGTTAACAACACGCAACGTTTGCCACTGTGTCTGAGTGTTCTAAATAGATAGAAGAATTTTCTCTCTCTGCAAGTAAACCACTTCTGTCTACTTTTCATTCACTCCGGACAGACTTCTTTGCCTATCCTCTCACACTAGTAATATAGAACCTGTTATTCTTCTGACTCATCCACTTCTTTCTGGGATATATGCTAAGTCAGAATTTCACCAGCGGACTAATTTACTTACCATTCAAGCCTCGGAGACCCTATTACTCCTCTCGTATGTGACCCTTACTAGGTGATATCACAATGAAAGTTTTATAAAGGACTCGTAGCTATCACTTATTCAGGTGCAAAAAGATCCTAATTAGTGCTTCCAGTTATTCCTAACCCTGCACTAATGACTCTAACAAGTGACCTTAGCAGCTAACCGGATTCTGCTCACCGTTAGCTAAATACTTCCCCGGGGATTCGGACTACACTGAACACGTACAAACAATTCTTTGTTAATATATTACATGTAATATTTATAGCAGCAATGAAATCTCATATAACCAGTCATATAAATCCTTAAAACATTGCAAAATATTTGAACCAATACAGTAGAAAAATCAGCAGCACATTCTATTTCCACGGTTTGTTTATCAACTATCCTGTCTACCTATTTTAATTAGTCCTAACCATTACCTCTGCTACCAGAAAATTACTGATAGAGCGCGCAGTTCACCCGGGTCACTGGGTTTCCCGATTCTCACACGCACTGGGCCCTGGCGTGTTTTTACAAACAACTGACATGCAATTTGCGTGAGCCGGGTGAATCTTTACACGCTACTATGAGTAATTCGGGGGGGTGACTTCACACCACTGCTGATTATGTACCTGACTTACCACAGGCACATTACTCCAGACGGATCAGGAGCTAGCAGGGAATAGGTGACAGGAGTCCTAGAAGAAATACACTTTATAAACCAAAATACATTGTCCACACTGTAATCTGTAAAGTAACCACAGACACCTGATGAGTTTAAAAGTTTATCTAAAGATTTCAAAGTAAATATGCCAAGATAAGCAAAATACAAAATGACACATCAAGCATTAAGATCACAACCAAAATGTAGCTATGGATTAGAGCAAGGACCATTTGAGGATATGTGAACACTATGGGTAAGAATGCTAAGAACCAACTAGTCACTGCAAGTTTATACTAGGACATGGGACATGAACGGGACCTAACATATATTAAAACTAGGTTATTTATGCTATTCTCAATAAGTCCACTGCAACCACACTAAAGGAAGGGGAAAATTGGGAACACACTAGTATGTATGACAGTTCAATAATATCCTAAAGGTGGGGAGAGAAGTGGAACAAGTCTATGAAACAATCGCATATAATTGGCATTTCAAAGTGATAGAGCAATATCTCAGGCAAGAGTGCTTTATAAAGGAGAGAAGAGAGAGAGAGAGAATGAATGAGAGATTTGTAGAACGCAAAACCCACAGTTTAATATTTACCTAATTAGGAATGAGGACTAACCCTGGCCACGGGTCAGTTCGGAAGGACGGGGACAAGGACCCTCAGAAAAGGAATGCCAGAATGCGAGCAGGTACAGCTCACGGGCAGTCAGGACAGGATACCCCTCAGGATTTGGGTCAAGACTGGGCTCACCAAGGTACGACCAACACCTACAGCTTCGGATGCAACGCCTGCGTTACCCCTCTCTGCAAGTAATCCGCCAGTAACCCCGATTGGGTTTTCGAATTTCCCCAGCAAAGTGCTTCGCCAGCACTTAAGACTATTTCCACCCCTAGGAGTTTGTGGAAAGTATGGACAGAGTGCTCCGCAGCACTCTAGATTGAGCACCTATAGAGTTCGTAGGGTCAGTGACAGGTCTGCTACTCGGAAAAGTCGGACAATTTCCCTAAGCTACACTAGGACAGTTATACGATTTTGGGACCCTTAGACCACCCACTAATGTTGCAAGTGACAGTTTCCTACATTATGATTGGTCAGGAGAGGTGATTCGGTCATTGTCGCCTCCTAGAATTCAACGTTCCCATCATAAATATTGAAATTTTGCTTATCCGCCCCTTGTGTTCACGTTCCCATCCATAGGAATACAGTAGAAAATACGAGTGTACAGGGTATAGCAACATTGTCTCTGAGGTTCAAGGTGGAATTTCATCGTCTTGTGCTGGGTTCTCAGGCGCATCGGGCTTCAGGAGCCAGCTGGCTTGTTTCAGCTTCTGCGCAGTAGAGTTTCTCCCAGGTCACATGGCAATACTCAGAGGAGCCTCAATATGGCGTAGCTCATGATTGTCCCAGCCCCCAGAGACGCGATACATGAAAAGTAAGCGAGAACAAATTAGAATCACAAAAAAAATGATCACACTGTATACCGTGATAAAATTCTACACACCCCTTACTTTATAACATCTATAGCATTAAAGTTTAGTGCGAAAAGACAGATAGGCTAAAGCAGCAGTTGCAAGCATAGAGCGTGGTGAGAGACAAGCGGCCATGTTTGCAACACTGCGCATGAGCAACACATTCCCTCCAGAATGCGAGTGCGTCACATCACATGGGTATGACCGACACATGCGCAGACTGAATTTCAGCGAAGCGGCCATTTCTTCTAGTGCAAGCATCGTTAGTATGAAAAGACACACAGGCAAGCCTCTTGGGGACACCCGCGTGTGGGGAAAACTGCTAAATACAAGACAAACAGTTGGATTAATATGATTATAATTTGAACGAGGTTCATGAGTAAGAACAAGTCGCTTTTCGTGCGAATCCTTGCTCCATCACTACTATTGCAGGCGAGGTTGTCGGCCTTCGTTTGGTGGGCCCGTGGAGACTCTAGAGGCCACAACAAGATTGGAGTTAGGTCGAGGGTTCTTTCGATCTTTTGTTCAAGGTTATGGAGGAAAGAGCCCGAAAGCTCCGCACCGATTGACAGTACAGGGGCGGGGGAATCTGATTGAAAGTCCGTATAATTAGGATTCTTAGGTTCATGCTGGGGGTTACTTGTGTCCAGGGTCTGAAAGGATGGGCCATGAGCTTTAATTTGGTGGATTTGCACTGTTGTGATTGCAGTGGGACCGCTTTTAGGGGGAACTTTATCTGTGGTCTTGGTGGTTATGTTGTCCTGCATCTTGTCTGGGGACCTTTCGGGAGTTCCACACCTGCACTGTCCTGCTATTGACTTAAAATGTGGTTGCTCGTGGGCTACACTGGCCTTTTCCTGGTTGGTCGTGGGTTCCTCGCTGGGAGATATCTCATCCTTAAAGGAGCAGATGGAATTGGCAGCCGTCTGCTATGATCGTTGGTACTGCTGTCTTGGACCGGGCATGAAATGCCTGGGATGGCTGCCTAGGAGGAACCGTGGTTGCCAGTAAGAGGATCATTTTTCTTGAAAAATGTTCTGATCGAGCCTCTTTGGTCGGTCGCTTGCGGCTTTTCATTTAGGCTGTCAGTTAATGATTTTCTCCTCATCAACCGTGTTGTTGTCCTGCTAGTTGGAGATTGGGTCGTGGGGCTTTTTTCCGGGGACGGGGGCTGTCGGCCCTTCCTTTTGACCCCCATATGCCGGATATCCTGCTGTCCTGCTGGAGTTTTAGCTTCCCGCTAGTGGGCAGGTGCTCCGAGGTTTTCCGTTGCTATAGGGAGGCTATGGGGAGGCCCACCAGGGCGGAAGATCAGCCAAGGCGGTGTTTAAGCTGCAGCCGCTCTTTCATGGCGCTCCCAAGGGAGAGGAGGCAGAGGGGGGCAGGAGGATGGAGACGGAAAAGCTCCGCTGAGCAACTACTCCGGCTCTCTTGCTCTCACAGACTTTCGCTCGCCTGCGCCACCTACAGCACAGTTATTCACCCCTGCTTCAACCCAGTATTTGGCACTCTAGCCCCCTTAAATGGGTGGTGAGATGACGTCTGGTCAGGTCTCGTAGGGCTGGGTGAAGTTACAGTTGGAGTTAGGCTTGGAGCTTTGCTCCTATTCGCTGAGTAGACTTATACGATCCAGAATAACTCCAAAAGTATCAAGTAGTATATGCCGATAATCCTTAGAATAACAGATCGGACTGTTTAAAATGCATAAGGAGATCATCGAAGTGTTGCTTCTTCCAGCTCATCACCAAATTGTTAGATAGAAAACCGAAAAAAAATGAAGTTAAGTAGAAGTTTATTCTCGTAAATAGAAGCACCATCAGTAACAGCCCTACTGGCAGCAGCAGGCTCCAAGAAACTGACTCTCTCGGTTTACTAGCCCGATCAGATGCTCTATTCTAGAACATCATGATCGTGCCATGAGCCAGGAGAATCAAAAGAAAACTTACAATGAAAAGAGCGTGCATGCAAGCACGTGTGGAAACAAGAAATGCAGACACAACACTCTTTCCTATTCCAGCCTTTGTAAAGGTGAGCAAAGAATTTACATTGCTCTCTTAAATCATCAAAGTGTTGCCTACAAAAAGCAAGTAAAAATACAACTTTAAGATTTGGAAATATAAACGTTTACATATATTTACCTCAAAATGGTATCCTAAAACTGTAAGGATGAAAGCACTGGAGTTTATGTGCCATTCCTACCATAGCACCACTGCTGCTAGAGCATCCCACAACCACTACATAGGCAGCATTGTCAGCTGTTTTCGTGCAATTTGTTGCTCTTTTGCAGTCACTATAAGGCAGCGACAGATCGGAACCTGGTATCTTAAACTGCCAATTATATTTACCAGGTAACAGGAGTCCTTCAAGATCCTACATATGCTTTTATAATATATAAAATCTGATTTTCACGATTAAACGCATGCACATTCAAATGGGTAATACTGTGTATCATTACCTCTTTGTTCAAAGACAAACATGATAATACAGTGCTCCAACTAACAGCAGCATAAAAACTGCACCAGAGACGTAGAGAGAAATGAAAGCACAAGCCTGAAGCTAGTACTCTTACAAAGACAAATACTGCTTCCTCATAGCACAAGTAAACCTATTCTGGCTCATTATGTATATTGCAGCTGATAGAGAAATCTCTGCTTGGCAATGCAAAGCACACAAAAACAACTGACATATCCCCAGCTGTGACTTGTGTCTGTAGGGACGGTACTACAAAGACACTGTAAAACTGTGCCTGTTACACACTCATTCCTGGCTTTCTAATCAAATGTACATGCATCACAGGATTTTTCATTTGACTTTCAACAATGTGAGTATGGCCTACACTGTGGTATACAAAGTACTTGAGTGAAGAAAACTCAGGACTGGCTGAAGATGTCACAGAATGTGACCACCTGGCAAAGAGGATTGTGCCTGATAAGCAGGCATTTGAGTCTGCTTTTTGAGAAATCTGCCTCCAGATGCTGAATGTGAATGACAGCTTTACTTGACTGAGGGTTGATAATCACCACAAAGGTAAAGCCCTCGTTCACGTGTTGTCATTCCTTCAGGGGTGTATCTTCCATTGGTGTGGCAGGTGCATGGGTCCCTTGGCCCAAAGGCCTGAGGGGCTCAATCGTCCCTGATTATTGCTATATTTCACAGTTTAAACAGCGGCCTGGGGGTCCATTTCCTGTCACACACTAAGCCCCATGATATACTATCTACCCTACTGCATTTGGGAACACATAAGTGTGGAATTTAGAGACTAAAATGGGGGAATTTAATCCACCTATCAACTTTCATGGGAGGCAAGGTATATTTATGACGGGGAAAGCTAAAATAACGTTCTTTTATTTAAATAAGAATATGTAGTCACTCACCAAAACGGGAAGTCCTGGTATGCCTGATGGGTCATATCTAAATGAGCACCAGGAAAGCCAATGCAACGAGAAAACATATAATCAGAAGTAAATGGGTTTACTGGATACCAGATTGAAATACACCAATAATTTAAAGATACACTATCTAAGAAGTCACGAAAAAATGTGTCCGCTTAAAATTGAAATGAAATATTATTAAACAAAGCTAGAGAATTATGTACATTAGAAAATCACCAAAAACTTGCCCCAGAGGCGGAGCTGTGGAGCTTCTGGACAACAGGCTTCCAAACAGTACCATTGGTCGAAAAATCCACAGCCCAAGCTCACAGATAAATTTTACACAACATTTGTTATTTTATTTTATGGAACATTATTATTTGGTACACACCCAGGCCTGGGTAAAGAAAGGTTTTATGTGTTAATCATGATCTTCTTGCTGCCCTTCTGAAACTGAAAATGAATAAAAGATCTGGGGTCCTCACAGCTGCAAACATGGGACAAATGAGGCACAGAGAGCCCATCTTGCTCCTAATCATCTTTAAATAACTCTCAGAGGCTGCCATGCCATCTCAGAGGCCCTTCGCTCTCTTTCAGACCCACCTCCAGGGCCCTTCAACAACCTGTGTGGTACTTAGGCTCAGAGACCCCTGGCATGTACTCTGATACTCTCAGAAAGTCTTCGGAGAGAAACCTTTGCCTGCCTTTAAAAACCCTAAACAACACTCGGACGCCTGTGCCCCTTAGAGATTCCCTGCCTGCCTTTAAAAACGTCATGACTCAACAGGCATTCAAACACTATTTGGCCATTAGATACCATGATCAGAGAGCAACAATATTAAACTTCCCAGCTAGTCATTAGACCTCCAGGTGTTCCTTAGAAACTCTCAGCATACCTGCAGGCACTGCCGTCCAAAGTCCCTCAGACAGCATTCCGACAAACAAATTTATCAACACATAACCCTGGCCAGTCCATCTCCCATCTCCAACTAGATGGTTTTTAGGCAATACGAGGAACATCCCGTATGCCTTCAGATACCCTGAGCTGTTCTTTAGGCACCATTCAGAGGCTGTTGTTCTGCCTTTGACATCCCCAGCAAAACCTTGGATGGCTTCCGCTGGATGCCTGTATATAGCTACTCTCACCTATCCATTAACCATCACCGGTTCACCCTCAGAGATTCTTCGCATAAGATCAGACACCCCTACGTGGCCCTCTGTGATCATCCATGGCCTGCCTTTGCACAGTCTTGTTTTGGCCCCAAAGTTCTTTAGCACACCTTCGGAAAACACCAGTATGCCTTTAAAAACCCTCAGCCAGCCCTCAGTCACCCCCTGCTGGTCCTTGCACCCCCTAGCTAACCCCTAAGGTCCTCAGCCGACTCGTAGACACCTCATCCCTGAACCTCTTCAAATGTTTAAAAGAGTTTTCTCTGGTCTTCAAACTACTGCTCACTAAGAATGGTCCTTGACTCACATTCAGACAGTCACAGCTGGTCACAGAGGTTGAGAAGCCCACAAATGGCCCTTGGCCGTCTGCAGATAGTCCTCCAAAAGTATCACCGTACTCTCTGTGGCCCATAAAATACCAGAAAAGCACCCTCAAAAGCCCCTGACCAAGCACCATCAGACACACACATGGATGTGTTGTATGCCTGTGTATGAGCATCACATGTCTGCATACCATCATGCATGCACTAGGATACCAGGTATTGCCACAATTTTGTCCTGAATGGCTACAAAAAGGAAAGAGTGGTCACCACTCTCATTTCAGGGATTGGCTTTATAATATTAGGGATACCCACAATATGTCAAAGATAGCCAGCAATTGGCCAGGCATGGCTACCATAATGCCAAGTGTGCCCACAATCTGCCAAGAAGGTATGGGTAACTGGATTGGCCTCCACAAAAAACTAAGGGGCACCACATGTCATGGGTGATACACGATCTCAGAAGACAGGCAGTCACCAGTGAGGAAGACTGCATGTGCATGCAGGAAGGACATTGTGGTGCCAGACACACACATACAAGCATGCACACACACACACACACACACAGAGGGATGAAGACACACTTACACTCAGACACAAGCAAATAAAACACACACAGAGGCATAAATATGCATGCATGCGTTCCGTGAAGACTTACATTTTCAGCTGCGTTTTCTTGCTCAGGCTAACCTTTTCGAAGATAAGTGCCCAACTATTATGTGGAGCCATTTACATTTCTTCTACTAAGTAAAGGTCATCCAGTCTGGTTCCCTTAATCCCAGGCTTCACACTTCTTATGCCTATAGTAACTGGGCATGTGATCAGTGCTCGAAATTTGTGTACAGTTGGGTTAAACCTTGTGCCTTGCTTTGGGCCCAAGGGGTGCAGCACAGACTAACAGACTAGCTTGTTGGTGTGAAAAAGGATGCTTTATTGGAAACAGGTGCACCTTACATCGAAATTCCCTTGGCCTGTGCCGTACAAAACTAAACCTCACTAAATATTTGTCAGTCTACTTTACCCCACATCCTCTCCCCTAAAAAGGTTCCCCTGTGTAACAGTTATAACCCCCAAAACGTGCAAATTCCCAACTTCTGTTCACCTATCTATCTACGTAAACTTCCTATACTCTTTCCCCTTCCTGCATGCTCCCCGAGTGACCTTCCAACCACTAAACTGTAACGTTACACCGCTGTACCAACCATCACCCAGGAAAAACACCCCCACAGAACCATTGTGAGCCACACCAGCACCTGCTTCCAGCGACAATCCCAATACAAAATTCCCCCCGATGCACCTGTTACCAAAGAAAACTACTCAGAGTAAGGAGGGTATAGACCCAAGGACTGCTACCCGAAATCCCCTCTTGGATTCCGCAAACCCATCCCCCCTTCTTCAGGGAGGGCAGGAGGGACATTAGCTCACTCCACTAACCCTCCCAACCGGCTATCATGTCACAAACCACCAAAGTGGTGGCCCGTGACCTAAGATGGCCGGTTATATAAAAGACCCAGCCCAAAAGTAGCCCAACCCCAGCCCACAAGCCCAAAATAACCCAGGGAAGCCTAACCAGCCCACTGAGTCCTGGCTGCCCCCCAGCCCAAAACCCCCCAGGGCACAGCAGGCCTCCCGGTGGTCAGTCCCCCCCCCCAAACCCTATTGGGTCCAAAAGGTTGCAGCACAGACCACAGACTACCTTGTTGGTATGAAAAAGGCCACTTTATTGGAAACAGGTGCACCTTACATCCAAAATCCCTTGGCATATGCCGTACAAAACTAAACCTCATTAAATATTTGTCAGTCTACTTTACCCCCTAATCCCTCCCCTACAATGGTTCCCCCCTGCAACAGTTATAACCCCCAAAACTTGCAAATTACCAATTTCTCTTCACCTATCTGTCTATGTAAACTTCCTATACTCTTTCCCCTTCCTGCATGCTCCCAGAGTGACCTTCCCAACCAATAAACTGTAGCTGTACACCGCTATGCCAACCATCACCCAGGAAAAAACGTCACTCGAAAAGGTCAGCTCCCATGACTTTTTCGACCCCCCAACTAGGGTTCCTGTCGCTTCGGGTATCTGCATATGCCTAGCGACCTGTCTAAGGCATCTTTAAGGTGAACTATGTACAGTTCCATCCCATAGCGGTACAGATGAACCCCATCGTCCCTAAAGAAATACACTGCCGCATAACGCAGTTCTGGATGCTCCATCCTGCCAAACCCCTCCCTGTCACAATTTTTTTTCATATCCCTATTAATCTTCCGACAAGCCCTATCTATGGCCGCCGGTCGCTCCGCCCCCCTCCAATATCTCCTGGGTATAACTTCGGACCATATGACATGACAAACGGACCACTGCCTCTGAATCTCCAACAAGTCCCACTTCGTCTGTTTCAACAAAGCTAAACCCTTACACTGCACCAGGTCATTCTCCCCCAAGTGAATAATCAACAATTCTGGACAAATTCCACCCCTAACTGACTTGTTCAATGTCAGAAACAATTCATGCCACCACATGCCCCCTTTCCCCTGCCAATGACAATGAAACGACTTAGGATCCAATTCTAAATTTAAACTTTTGTGTTTGTCCCATTTGTAACGTTCCGCTAGCATCACAAAACAATGTCCTATGAAGAGGATGTACAATCCTTCTGTAGCCGGCACCGCCACCGCACCTGCAAAGACACATATGTGAGAAACATGGAAGTAAATTCATGCTTCCTCCTCCCCCACGCCCACATCCTGATGTATGTTTTATTACAGTCTGATTTCCATCGCCCCATGCGCATAAGGTCTTCCCTCCCCTACCCCTTCTTTGCTGCGTCCGTTGCTGCACCTATGTGAAAAGAGTGCATCCCAAAGAGTCTGGGGTACTCACCCGTGTCTTGAAGAGCACGCCTCACTACCCAATGCAGTTGGGCCACTATCATCCCGCTGCCCTCTTCCCGGCGGAACACCTCCCCGGCATCAAGACTCGCCCTTGCTGTTAAAGTCCTACCCCATACCGCGGGGCATACTGACTGATTCGCCACAGGCCCTATGACCACCCGCTTCCCCGTTGGTTCATCTTTGAGCACCTCAAGGGAACTGCCACCTCCCTGATCCGCAAGTCCACCTATCCCCAATGTACCCTCTGTTTCCACCTTGTCCCAAGGAGTTCCAAAACCCGAAAAGCCTCGAAATACATCCACAACATTAAGGTGGAAAACAGAACTGATTCTTCGCGGTTGAGGCATATCTGCGACATGAGACGTATCAAGCTGCCTAGAATACCCGCCATTATGGGCCGGCGCTGCTGAGCATTGGGGCCATGTTCCCTCGCCCAACCTTCCATTAAGCGCGCACCCAATTTGCCTGCTGACGGCGCATTGCCCCACCACAGTTTCCCCATAAAGGCAATGGCAGACAACTTGCCTGCTATTGTCACTTTGGACAGTCCTTTGTCCATCATAGCCAGAATAAACTGTACCACCTGTTCACCCCGCACCCAGGAACTGGCATCTCGTGTCCCTCCACTGTCCAGGAACTCCTGCCAAGCCTGCTCTTATGCCCTCCAAGTGGAAGTGGCCACTGACCCTCTTACCAGTTGAATGACCCTTTCTCTCCTACTGACCACATCCCTGCTGGCACCAGCATCCTGCATTCATCCACCTTCGTGGCTAGCCCATCAAACCTCTGCCACTGCGAACGAGACAAAGCATCCGCAATGTCATTGTCCACCCCCGGCACATGCCTGGCTTGAAACAGAATATCATGTTCCAAACATTCCATCACAAACACTTTCAATAACTTGAGCACCTGTGAGTACCTGGCTGACTGCCTGTTCATGACCTGTACCACAGACATATCATCCACCTTGAAGATCACCTTCTTGTGCGCCAAATCCCGTACCCACATGGACACCGCCACCACCAGTGGGAATAGTTCCAAAAATGCAATGCTCCTCCCCCCGTTCTTTCACTGTGGCAGCCATTACTCTGCGCACCACCTCCCCTGCCAATACAGTCCAAAACCTCCCGCCCCCGCCGCATCAGAGGAGATGGTCACGTCCCATTCCTAGTCTTCCAGGGGAGCCATGGGGCTACCATTAAAGTGTTCCAGAAAAGCCCGCCACATGCGCAGCTCTTCCTTTGTGCCCGCCGACAAGCGCATATGATGATGTGGTAGTGTCAGGCCGGACAGGGACAGGCCCAGTCCCTGGCAAAAAGTTTGCCCTTCCCTCACTACCCGGCATGCAACATTCAAGTGCCCCAAAAGAACCTAGACCTTCTGTACCGTCACCTTCTTTTTCACCAACATGGTGTTGATCAGCGGAAGCATGTGCACCGTCTTATCTCCCGGCAAGCAGGCCTCCATTGCCACCAAATCCAGCTTGATACCCAGAAATGACAGAACCGTGCTGGGACCTTGCATTTTCTCTGGCGCCAGGGGCACACCCAGGTAGCCCATGAGCTCTGTAAAACTTGAGGAAATATAAATTTTGGTCATGTTATGTTCCCTATCGTGTACCCCACCGACTCCATGTATCAGCTTAAAGTACATGTAACTTCCCTCCTGTGTCAGCTATGAAGACGCAAACACATTTGCGTCCAACGTTAACATGTCCTCTTTCAGACCCACCCTGAATGGGTTGAATAGTCCGTTCCTAAGTATGCCATGCCAACGTCTTTTTGTGGTGTACTTCTACGTTTTTCAGCTCTAGCTAAGTAGGCCCTGAATTTCTGCCACCGAGCCTCTTTTCTGGCTTCTGACTCCGAGGGCCTCAGCCCAGGCTGCCTCTGTACCCGTGAACTCTGACTTACTTCCAGCGCGGCCCCTCGCGCTCAGCTCAGCCTGTTTTCTGCCAAGACTGACTTCAACCTTCGAATTATCTGATCTGCTCCTCGAAAATACATTCCTGCCTACTAGTTTAAGTAAACATCCTCCCAGCTGCAGAGCCGAAGGGCCGGCCTGTCTCTGTGCAAGTAATTCAAGTAATTCATAGCCTCTGTTACCATGCTCCCATGGAAGGCCCATGCCCCCACGCTTCTCTTGCAGACACTTAGGCGCTTATACACGCACTCTCAGTCAGTATAGAATAACTTCTGCCCCAGAGACCTTTCCGCCCAGATAGCTTAGTTCCTACAACATCAGATATCAGATATGATAAAAGTACAAGTTGATCTGACATGCCAGACTTCTGTCTCTTTCCGTCAGTTCGAATGTCAAGTCCCCTGCACCCTCCAGCTTCACGTCATTCACACGTCATGCAGCTGCGCGCGCATCCAAGTTTCCAATTTCTGCTGACATTGCCACATTTCTGCTTAGTGCCACCCACCTGTGACACCTATCTGTGACGTTTCTAGCACACACCTCCAGTTCACGCCTAGTCCACGCCTCTTGATTACGTACTAGTAACACGTGGATACTGTTATCTTGTCTTCTCTCAGCTGTTACGCCTACTGCATTACTTCTTATGGTGTAAATTAAGTATATAAGCTATGTATTGTCAATAAAATGTTGCTCTATCCCTTCTGACACCCCTGTGGTGGTCAGAATATGATATCCTGGTCTTGACCATTCCTTTTTAAGGAATAAAACCCCTAAGAACTCTAACACCACGGACTCTGTCTTTTTTCTTCCGATCTGAGTTATTATTGATTAAGTACTTACCTGCATAGAAATTAAGATAGTAAATTAAATATTTACGTCATTCTGGCGCCCGAATAGGGACCCTCCCCCACCTCACGCGCCGGTAGGTGCGTTGCAAGCTCTGTCCCCTGCCATCAGCTAGAAGGAACTTACGCGTACCGGCAGGATTTCCTGCATCTCCCTCTGGTCCACGGAGGTGACGAAGACTGCGATCAGTACCCAGACGAGGCGGTGAGGAGTGCGGAGGATCCCGACCAGAGCCTAGCCGAAAGAAGCAAGGTCCGAGGTGTCAAGAGGCCCACCAGGTTTCCGAAGTTTTCCGAAGTTTTCCGAAGTTTTCCGAAGTGTCGAGTCGAGTCCAGTCGAGTTTTCCGAGGCCTTCTGTTTTCCGTGCTTCCCGGTGAGTACCATTGCTGGGACGTATCTAGACGGGTTTGGGTACACAAGTCCGGTCTGCACTGTTTTAGACAGTGTATCTGTACTGTTTAGCAGTATATCCGATGTTTTCAGTTCTTGCACTGTGCTCAGCAGTGTATCTGTGCTGTTTAGCAGTACATCTAGTGTAGGGGGGTAGTTATATGTGCCTTTAAATGTTTTACCATGTGATTAATGTCGTCGTGTGAGTGACTGTTTTAATGTGTATTATTGTGTTCTTGTATAACTAGCTGTACCCAGTATTAAGTAAACCAAGGATTGAGCATTCAGTACTAAGTAAGCAAAATGCTGTTTTTCAACAAGTTAAAGCAGATAGGAACTAGGAAAGGGATACTAGAGGAAGAAATTCCTATCCCCCCTAGGGACACTCCAGGTAACTTTATGTACCACAAGCATGGCATAGATGCCATATTATATCTAGATTTATGGGCCGACTATACTAAACATCTAGACGAAAGACACAGATGGCCCGCTACCGGAACATGGGATGCCGAGTGCATCATGAAGGTAGAAGAAGCATTATGGAAAAAGAAAGCTAGACAATCTCAGAAAGACGCCATAGAATTTTGGCGTAAGGAAGCACATAAGCGTGCTGAGAAAACACTCCGTAGAGAAGACAGACTTAAAGAATCAGAAAAAGCCCAAGAAAACGAATTAGTTACTGAAGGGATCCGAGTCAAAACAGAACAAATAGACCGTGCACGAAACAATCTCGTAAACGGCATGTATCTTGCGGCCGAGGGTTCACCTGAGGCCATTTCAGAAATACCGAAAAACCTACCGTCAACATTGATCCCAACTAAAGTAATGCACCGGACCACTAAAGATATATTCCTAAATTCTTATCTAGAGGATGTAGCACCGGCTTACACCAATCTGCCTGTTCGTGCCTTGCCTACTGACAGGGACGGGGGTGGTAACCTGCCCCCAGATCGTATTCCGCCAGTACCACGACAGACTTCCCCTGTTCCGCCAGCCCCACCACTTCCCGCACCCAAAATTGACCTACCGAAACCACGATTACCTGACCCTACTAAAAGACAAATTCAAGTTCAGATACAGACTCCACAGAGAGATGATGCCCAAGCTTCCGCTTCAGGAGGTGCGACTGCGGGTCTCCGGACCCCGCCATTAACACACAGATTCAATCTCAGGGATATGCAGAGTCCTCTCACGTTCAGGTCACCCCGCCTTGACATACTTAAAGAAAACCTTTCAGTTTGCAGATATGATCCAGTACCCGGGAAAAATGATATAATGATGTTGGCATCACTACGGTTAAGATCTGCTACTGATTTCCTGCTGTGCTATGCAGGAATGAAGGAGCGCCTAGATCGAATATATAAGTTTGTTCAGACTGGAGTAGACCCTGACAGTATTAAGGATGCCATGGAGCATCAGAAAGTCGACGTTCAAGCACAGATATTACGATTTTTCATAAATTGTCTAATAAGAGAACGAGATAGGCCTGGGACAGATCAGAGTGAATTAGATGCACTAAACAAGTGGGGCCAAAATATATCTGAAGGAAAACATGACAAGGGGACTTGCATAGCCAGTATGTACAGGAAAATAAGAAAAGCAGTGATATAAGCACACCAAAAGGAGAAAGAAAAGGCTTCCTCCGAGGAGGAAGAGGAACGTGAAGAACCAGAAAAGACTACAGATACTATAGCGTATGTAGGTAAGGGAACTTACCTTAGGAAGGGCATTCGTCCAGAAAGCAAGAGAGTTTTCTTCTCTGCCTTAACAAACCCGAATTCTTCTGAACATCAGTTTCAGGAGACTGATAAAAGACTTCGAGACCGAATGGGGTACCATGTACTCAATTCTATGGATGAACAAGAACTAGCCCGGTCCGCCATATTATGGGCCGAAAATCCAGACATATATGATGATGACACCGTAGCACAGACGTTTCTGAACCTTTCCCCAGATGAGCAGAAATTAGCAGGTGTATACATGATTCAGCACCTCCTCACCAAGTACAGGAACCATCATTCTGACCCAGGTCCCTTACACGAAACACTAGAAGCACTACTCATGGATAGATGGAGAGGCTTAAGTACCAAGTTAATACAAATAATTCTGGAACAACGACATAAATATAATACTTTTGTAAGCTCTTAATATGTTCCCGCCCCGCCTCCAGAAAGGAAAATGTATCACATGCAACGCCTGGGTGGCATTGAAAGTCAGAACCCCTTACGAGAAGTGCACCCTGTTATGGGTGAAGATCATGTCTTGAAACGCGTGTATGTTCACACGCCTCTGACCAAGTTAGAACTGTTAGAAATGAAGAAACTAGTCCCGTGTCATGATAAAGACCCTGCAGGTTTTCACCGAGAGCTTAAAGACATGTTACTAATGGGGGATTACACGTATGAGGATATCATGAAAATGTTGAAGGTACTGCTGCCCACGGGCATCTACGAGAAATTAAGGGAAAAGGAATGGGAGGTGGGGGACAAAAAGATTGCATGGGCAGAAATAGAAGACGAAGAGAGTAAACGTGTCCCAGGGGTAGGCCTTGGGGAGAAAACTAAAGCATTACCCAGTTTGATAGTACAGGTCCTGCCAAGATTATTGACAACTAGAAAGGAAGATTGGGACGCCATCTCGTCCTGTAAACAGAAACATGATGAAGATACTAGTGACTTCTATTCAAGATTCGAGAAATGTTTCATTATTAATAGTGGTCTCAAACCAAGTAGCGAGTCATATCCGCATCTTTTTGTATCAAAATTAGTCGAGAATTCCCTACCATTAGTTAAGAATCGAGTGTACAAAGTTGAAAGTACTTGGCAGGCAAATACGCCATCCCAGATGTTACAGATGCTCCAATACCATCAGAACAGAATTAGAGAAGAACAAGATCAGGAACAGAAACGCATGAAAGACACGAAGATGAAAATGTTAGTAGCCCCATCACATACAGCACAGACAGTAGCGGTACCACAGCCACAGCCCATTGCCGCGACTCAGCAAGTTTCGCAACAGATGTACCAGTATGCTCAGTCTGCATACCCAGATTACCCCCGATATACATGAAACAGCCTAGAGAGGGAAGGTGGCTTGCCTCTTATTGAAATTCCTGTAGATCAAGAAGGTCCTTATGTACACAGTCACGTATTGGGAAAAGACAGAAAGTTTTTAATTGACACAGGGGCAAGTCGCACCACAATCAGCCATGATGAAGTCCCAGGGGCACCCCTCTCAGGCTCACAGAATGTTTCCCTTGGTTTTTCAGGACAGCCTATTGTAAATGAGGTAACGCAACCCGTTCCCCTGGCTGTGGGTCCATTATCACGTATTACAGACTTGTTGCTTACGAAATCATGCCCAGAAAATCTGTTAGGAATAAAAACTCTGAAGGCTCTAGGAGCTATAATATGCTGTTCCCCGGAGGGAGTTAGACTCTTTCTGCGGGATTTCAAGGGTCATTATGTTTTGCGAGAGTTTGATGTCAGATTGAAAAATGTGCCAGATTACTTGTGGGCAAAAGGCCCAACTGATGTAGGTTGCATGCATATCACCCCATACCGTGTTACGCTCAAGACAGGTGTTGTTTTACCCAGAATCAGACAATACAAGTTACCACCCGATGCTGTAGTGGCTTTACTGAAAATCATTGAGGAACTCATTGCCCAAGGAGTGGTCGTAGAGACCGACTCCAATGTCTGTAATTCACCCATCATTCCGATTCTTAAACGTACCGACCCCAATGCACCGCCAGTATATCGGCTGGTGATTGATCTAAGAGAATTGAATAAATGCATTGTACCACAGTACCCTGTGGTTCCCGATATCTCTTCCCTATTGACTGCTATTGATTCTGAAGCAACGTTCTTTACTGTAATTGACCTCAAGAACGCCTTCTTTAGTGTACCTATTGACCCAGATAGCCAATATCTCTTCGGATTCAGTTTAAATGGACGAAGTTTCAAATTTTCCCGCGCACCTCAAGGATTCACAGAAAGCCCCAGTATCTACAGTCAAGCACTGAAAAGACAACTCGATTGTATTCAAATGCCAGTTAACACCGCTTTACTGCAATACGTCGATGATCTGCTGATCACCGCACGAAGTGAGCCCGAATGCGAACAAGCATCACTGACAGTTTTACACTTTCTGGCCGACAAGGGACACAAGGTGTCCCCTTCGAAGCTACAATTCTGTGTTCAGCAAGTTGTGTACTTGGGTCACTTGCTGTCCAAAGTGGGGAGACAGCTCACTCCCGATCGCATTCAGTTAATTGTAAATATGCCACAACCCCAGACACAAAAGGAAGTGCGGGCCTTCATAGGCCTCACCTCATACTGCAGACAATGGATTCCTCAATATGCATTTCTGGCTAAACCACTCATCCAGTTAACGACGCAGGAGGCAGCGACTTCGACTGTCCTCCCATGGACTCAGGAACACACACAAGCTTTTGAAGAATTAAAGAAAGCCTTATGCCAAGCACCAGTTTTAGCGACACCATGTTACAACAAACCGTTTACACTTTTTGTTACAGAACGTGATGGTACAGCATTGTCTGTCCTCACTCAAGATCAAGCAGGTTCACATAAGCCTTGCGCTTATTTCTCAAGTACATTGGATTCAGTAGCCCAGGCACTCCCTGCGTGCTTGAAGTCAGTAGCAGCAACAGCATTAGCTATCAGACAGAGCGATTCAATTGTCTTAGGCCATCAATTAACAGTACAAGTTCCACACTCTGTAGAGGTTCTGTTAAACAGAACCCAGACTCAGCACTTGACTATAGCACGACTGACAGGTTACGAATTGACGCTATTCCAGCCACACATAGAAATCAGACGCTGCAGCATTCTGAACCCCGCAACATTGTTACCCTCAATTGTGACAGATCCAGCCCTGCATGATTGTATAGAGATCATTAATGCAGTAACAAAGCCTAGACGAGATTTAACAGATGTCCCACTGACAAATCCAGACCTGACACTTTATGTGGACGGTTCATGCATGAGAACTAATACAGGAGAATTAGTGGCCGCGTATGCAGTGACCACTGAAACCGAAGTTAAAGAAACACATCGTATTGATACACTGTCCACTCAAGCGGCAGAGCTTATTGCTCTGACCCGAGCCTGTATACTAGCCAAGAACAGAAATGTCAACATATATACTGATTCCCGTTACGCGTTCGGAGTCGTACACGACTTCGGCATGTTATGGCAAGAAAGAGGTTTTTTGACCTCCCATGGTGCCAAGATCCAACACGGTCCCCTCATTCAAGCACTGTTAGAAGCAATACATCTGCCTTCAGGTATATCTGTTATGAAGTGTAAAGCACATACTAAAGTCACAGATTCGGTTTCCCAGGGTAATGACCTGGCAGACCAGACAGCAAAACATACAGCACTGACTCACACCCAGACAACTGATGTGACAAAGACAATAGTACCGACAAAGTGTATGGCAGTTAAGGATCCCGCTCTAGACGTAATTGATATTCAGACACATGCTACCGCAGATGAAATAAAGAAGTGGACTGAACTAGGAGGGATCCAGACAGATCAAGGTTGGATGACGAAGGGAAAATCTACATGGTTTCTCCCTGACTCTATGGTTCAAGTCATGATAAACACAGCACATAGTCCAGCACATCTAGGAGAAAAAGCGATGTTAGACAGTTTACAAAATCTCTGGAGTAATAAACACTTACGAGCAGCCGCAAAACAGAAAGTGCGTACTTGCATGATCTGTTGTCAGTTCAACCCAGGTAAAAGCGTCCCTGTAGAGCAAGGTGGATTTCATCCTCCTGATCACCCTTTTGAAGTCCTCCAAATGGATTATATCCAGATGAACCGTTGTCGAGGATTCAAGTATGTCCTTGTAGTTGTTTGTGCACTTTCCCGTTGGACCGAAGCATACCCAGTCTCAGACTATACTGCTCCGACCACTGCCAAGCAGCTGGTTCGTGAATTCTTCCCACGGTACGGTTTGCCTCATGTCATATACTCAGATAACGAACAACCTTTCTCGTCCGAGCTAATGAAGCAAGTTTCTTTACTGCTAGGATACCAGTGGAAATTCCATTGTGTCCGACATCCCGAAGCCGCAGGCCTTGTAGAAAGGCATAACCAGACACAAAAAATACGCCTTGCAAAAATATGTCAGGAGAAAGGGGTCGACTGGATAGTCGCCCTGCCAGTGGCACTGTTCTATATGAGAATGGTTGCCCACTCGAGATCAGGGCTATCCCCGTACGAAGTGGTTTTTGGCAGACCACCGAATATGTGGGGGACGCCCATTCCGAAGAAAATCACTGATGTTGATTGTAATATGTTGACAGATTACCTTGCCTCCTTGATGTCTGCACTCCAATCATGTCGTTCACAGGTTGCCGCAGCCTTCCCTGACAACACTGATGTAAAGCCGCACGATGTCCGTCCTGGGGATCTAGTATTGGTGCGAAATTTCGATAGGAAGAGTCCGCTGGAGCCCCGCTGGAAATCCCCGAAGACCGTCCTTCTCACCACGAGGACCGCCGTAAAGATTGAAGGGAGAAAGGGGTGGGTTCATACGAGTCATGTGAAAAAATACCATGAACTGAAACCAGACCGAGACTCGTCCACCCCCACCAAAGACTGTGTTGAGCCAAAAGACTTTACAGTTACCGAACGAGAAAAAACTCCCCAAGAGGAGTACAGGTCGAAACTCCGATCTAGCAAGTCAGACAGTTTAATTGTTTAAGTCCTCCCCTAGGTGAATCGGTTAAATAGTTTCTGACATGTATCCCCTAGATCGAGATAGAGAGAGAGAGAGACGATTAAAAAAACGTGCATATTGTAAATCACTTCGTAGTCACTGTATAGTGACACTATCAATCATGTTTATTCTGAGTATTTTAATTATCGTTGCTAGTATTCTGCTACCTATCTACTGGCCCATTTTCAAGCGTGAACAATCTGCTTACAATGTATCTGCTGAACATTCTTTTAGCGAATTGCCTCCACATGAACTTTCTTACAGACTTGCGCTGCGCAACAATACATTTATTAGTATGTTACATCACTCTCATCAGACCAGCAATGCTACCAATTGCTGGGTATGTGGCCGACTCCCTCCCCATCAGAAATACCAGGGAGCTCTGCCTCTTTTTCCGTATCCATTCTCGTACAATGGCTCCTGTGGTGCATGGTTTAAAATACTTAATTCTTTAGGTCCCGATCTTGCCGTTACCCTCGAAGGGGAATGGATTTGGGGAAACCTGAATTCAGTCCTATTCTACGCCTGTTACCCTAATAGTGAAGGTCAATCTGTTTCCGTAGGAACTGATCTAGAAAATGAAGTATATGGGTTAGGCAATTACACAGAAAACCTTATGATTCTTGCTATTGAATCCGAAGCTGCACCCGCCCTTCCTGCCATGTCAGTATTACCAGTCACCGGTCATCTCTGTGTTAGAAAGAAGGGTTCAGTACACTTAGGTCATAGTAAATGCACTACTGTAGTCGAATTCACTGATGAGGGTAAGTCCTCATTCCGAGCTAGACGACATACATATTTTGTTTGTGGCCATACCGCATACATAAGTCTACCTCCAGATTGGGATGGTACCTGTTACCTTGCTTTCCTTCTGCCCCCTGTCTTCTTAGCTCCCCCTGATTATCATCGTAATCCAAATCTAGTAAGCAATAGATTCCGAAGAGACCTCCCGCTTGTCGATTATACTGAAACGGCATGGGAGCAATACACAGATTTTAATAAAGGATTCTTTTTCTTTGTAGGCCCCGTCCAAAATAGTAAAATAATACGTAGATTAACTAGAACACTTGAAGCAGTAGTACATGAAACCGCTTCAGCTTTAAGTAACATAACAGAGGAACAGTCTGCTATGCGGATTGTTGTCCTTCAAAATCGTCTTGTGATTGACGTCATCTTGGCAGATCGAGGTGGAGCTTGTAAGGTCATCGGGTCAAGTTGCTGTGTTTTCATCCCAGAAAACGCGCCATCTGTATACAAAGCTATCACCCGTCTTCATAAAATTGCAAATCTGATACATCAGAATCCAGGCACCTGGACTTGGTCCGGTTGGTTCTGGACAACGTTAACTGCTTGGGGATGGAAGATCCTATCCTTCCTAGGCATTGGCCTAGTCATAGTATTCAGTTGCTGCCTGTGCCTACAGTGTGGGCCAGCGATTTGTGGACTGTGTGCCACATCCTGCATTGAACATTCCAGTTTCCTCTCAAACCGTCAAAGAAAGAAAGATGAGCAAATGATGCTGCAAGAACAAACTGATCGATTCATGAGGATCGAGATTTCATGAAGGGTCCGTAGGGAACAAGGAGGGAATGAGGAAATATAAATTTTGGTCATGTTATGTTCCCTATCGTGTACCCCACCGACTCCATGTATCAGCTTAAAGTACATGTAACTTCCCTCCTGTGTCAGCTATGAAGACGCAAACACATTTGCGTCCAACGTTAACATGTCCTCTTTCAGACCCACCCTGAATGGGTTGAATAGTCCGTTCCTAAGTATGCCATGCCAACGTCTTTTTGTGGTGTACTTCTACGTTTTTCAGCTCTAGCTAAGTAGGCCCTGAATTCCTGCCACCGAGCCTCTTTTCTGGCTTCTGACTCCGAGGGCCTCAGCCCAGGCTGCCTCTGTACCCGTGAACTCTGACTTACTTCCAGCGCGGCCCCTCGCGCTCAGCTCAGCCTGTTTTCTGCCAAGACTGACTTCAACCTTCGAATTATCTGATCTGCTCCTCGAAAATACATTCCTGCCTACTAGTTTAAGTAAACATCCTCCCAGCTGCAGAGCCGAAGGGCCGGCCTGTCTCTGTGCAAGTAATTCAAGTAATTCATAGCCTCTGTTACCATGCT
Organism: Lissotriton vulgaris; assembly: GCF_964263255.1. Lineage (NCBI taxonomy): Eukaryota > Metazoa > Chordata > Amphibia > Caudata > Salamandridae > Lissotriton > Lissotriton vulgaris. Next base: position 1,965,962,542 of record NC_141687.1, read on the forward strand.
CCCATGGAAGGCCCATGCCCCCACGCTTCTCTTGCAGACACTTAGGCGCTTATACACGCACTCTCAGTCAGTATAGAATAACTTCTGCCCCAGAGACCTTTCCGCCCAGATAGCTTAGTTCCTACAACATCAGATATCAGATATGATAAAAGTACAAGTTGATCTGACATGCCAGACTTCTGTCTCTTTCCGTCAGTTCGAATGTCAAGTCCCCTGCACCCTCCAGCTTCACGTCATTCACACGTCATGCAGCTGCGCGCGCATCCAAGTTTCCAATTTCTGCTGACATTGCCACATTTCTGCTTAGTGCCACCCACCTGTGACACCTATCTGTGGCGTTTCTAGCACACACCTCCAGTTCACGCCTAGTCCACGCCTCTTGATTACGTACTAGTAACACGTGGATACTGTTATCTTGTCTTCTCTCAGCTGTTACGCCTACTGCATTACTTCTTATGGTGTAAATTAAGTATATAAGCTATGTATTGTCAATAAAATGTTGCTCTATCCCTTCTGACACCCCTGTGGTGGTCAGAATATGATATCCTGGTCTTGACCATTCCTTTTTAAGGAATAAAACCCCTAAGAACTCTAACACCACGGACTCTGTCTTTTTTCTTCCGATCTGAGTTATTATTGATTAAGTACTTACCTGCATAGAAATTAAGATAGTAAATTAATTATTTACGTCAAACTGTCCAGCTGCTGCTGGCAGTCCACCAAACCGGGCAGTCCTACCAGGAAAAAGTCATCCAGATAGTGCGTCACTGTCTCCTTGCCCCTGCGCCACGAAAAAATCCACTGCAAGAAGGTACTGAAACGCTCAAAAAAGGCACAAGATATGGAACATCCCCCAGGCAAAGCTTTGTCCACAAAGATGGACCCCTCGAACTGTATACCCAGCAGTTGATAGTCCTCCGGGTGTACCGGGAGCAGCCGGAAAGCCGACTTGATGTCACATTTGCCCATGAGAGCGCCCGCCCCCCCTGTTGCGACCAACCTCCACAGAGGAGTAGGCTACCGATGACAGTCCGGCCGCTATGAAATCATTGACCGATGCCCCCTCCGGCCATGACAGATGCTGTATCAGCCGATATTGTTCGGGTTCCTTCTTCGGCACCACACCAATTGTGGAGTTGATCAGGTCCCGAATAGGTATCTTCGGAAAGGGCCCAGCCATCTGCCCCTCCCGAACTTCCTTGCCCAACTTGTCCCACACCACTGCCCCGTGCGGCTAGGCAGATTTCAAATTTTTGGCCCACCTGGCTGCCCATGGACCCTTGTACCCCAGCGGGGAACCCTCCCAAAATCCCTGCCGTAGCAATCCCAAGTCTTCAATCCGTGGATAAGACACCAAGAAGGTTTCCAGCTGGTCCTGCTTAGTTGGCGTATGAGCCTTTTCCCATAGGTCCTTGTCCTCCCACCCCCTCTACCCCCCGGCTGCTGCCCCGTTGGAGGGGCCTGCTGACCCTGACTGCTGCTTCCTGCTCCCATGATGCACTGGGCCAGGGACAGACTGATTTGCATATAGCCAGGTTCTGAGCTGGGATGGTGCAGTGAGATAAATAACGGTGATGGATCAAGCCCTGATCTTTAGACTGGGTAAGAGTGGTCTGCTTAATTACACTCTGTTCATCACCACCCCCTTTTCTGAATCGAGCCTTACCTGGTGTCAAGGTCGGTGTCCGCACCGAATCCCACCGCCTAACCAGTCGTGCAGGTGGGGCCGTCACTGTATCCTCTTTGGTACACTTGGTCGCACTTCTCTACAAAAAACTAGGCACAGCATTACTCAGAGCCCCCGCTTCCCAACTCCCTCCCCGTCACAGCTCCACAATTTCACCCTCCTCAAAACTCTTCTCACCGGCTATAGTGTCACAAACCACCAAAATGGTGTGCTGCGACCTAAGATGGCCGGTTATATAAAAGACCCAGCCCAAAAGTAGCCCAACCCCAGCCCACAAGCCCAAAATAACCCAGAGAAGCCCAACCAGCCCACTGAGTCCTGGCTGCCCCCTGGCCCAAAACCCCCTGGGCGGAGCAGACCTCCCGGTGGTCAGCCGCCCCCCCCTAAAGCCCTATTCTGGCTGTAATCTCACTCAAGGAACTGTTGCTGTAAGAAACTCTGGCAGGAAGAGTCTGACTCACAGATGATTATCTTTCTTTTATCAACAAGCCTTTACAGACGATGTGGGAGTACACAGATATTTTGACACCTCACATACACCTAACACCTCAACTCCTAAAAACAAAATACTTAGACATTAACTCAGCTCGGACTGTTACTCCGCTCCCACCCTGCTCCGTCTCAAACCCACATTCATTCTTCAAAGACAGGGCCCCACTCTCGCAGTCACGGTGTGAATGAGATCAGGGCCCTGCAGCAGGGTCAATCAACAGGCATAGTGCATGATGGCTTGCAGTTCCTGAGATTAGTCATTAACAGTTGCAGTGTAAGTGCAGGGCCCTGACGTTGACAAAAAATCCCAAAATGTAAAAAATATGCATTCAACTTCTTGTCAGAGGTTGTAAGCGCTATATAAATGCAATGTGTGGTGTGTACTTGAACCATTGCATATACTCAGTTTGAACAGCGGGCTGCTTCTAACCTCTGTGTGGCTAAAGCAGTGGCTGCTCTTCCACAATGGCGAAAGAGTGTTGCCCTACTGCTTGGCTGAGAGCCAGCAAATGAAAAATAAAACAATGTTGTAGCACTGTTTTATTTTTCTTTGTCGTTGTGAGCCAGCACTGTTGGGAGGGGCGGACTGAGGAAAGGGAGGGGGAAGAGGCATGCTATGTACGCATATGTGTTTTGGACGCACACGCAAGAGCGCCACTTCTTCCTGGACCCAATCCAAACCTCCATAGTGTTTTCATTATATTAGAATGACGCTGGTTCAATAAATCCTTATTGAAAACGCCCCCATTGTTTATTCTGTGTAGCTCTCTAAAACTAAATGAACACAAGGGACTGAGTGAAAAGTACTGTACTGTTTCCACAATTCCTGAGGGGTCAGGTTTGTCAGGTTCAATAGTTGCCAGAACCTATTTGCTCCTTGGTAATAGGGGCTCATAGTGGCACTGTGAGCTAGTTTGTATACAGACTAATATATCCTACAGGGGGGCCTGGAATCAGAATGGATGCCAATCCCTTAGTTTATGTTGTGTAAACGTCCAGAACCTATATAGATTTGTAGGAACTACACAACAGTTTCTGGCAGCCACCTCTGGGTATTGCCCACATGGCACATGGCTAGCCTGTCAGTGGCTATGCATGTAATTCCTGTGTTTCCAGTGTCTCCGAGCTCTCAAAAGTGTTTAAAATGTGCCACGTTGGTGTTGCAGATGACGGCTGAAATCAATTTGAAACATTCATGAAATTATATAATAAAATGTTCCAATTTGCAAAGAAACTGTATAGATATTTCATATCTTTAGTAAGTTACTAATAGGACAAAACAATACAGATACATCCCATAGTCACATAATACGGCAAGTATCACACAATATGAATAAAGCATATTTTTACATATACTTGACAGCGGTGGTCGAGATATCTAGGCACCTGATTGAGCTTCTCGCTTTGTCTCGAGTGCCATTGGTAAGCTCTGGCTACTGCGATTGTTCATCAAAATAAACTTGACAAGTTTTTACCACTCAACAGAGCGTGAGTTTGGAACATACCCAATGCTTGTAAAGTGTAGCTAAGGCTAGTGGACTGTGGTGGGTCTGCATTAATGATTAACTCACCAGGAGGCAAAGGGGACAGCTTGAGATGTGTGTGTGAGGTGAAGCGGGGTGGGTGGCCAATGTGCGGTTAGTGTGCGTTTCCAGTAGAGCCTCACCCCTGACGTCGGCTAGGGAGACTGGTGTGGATGTCGGCGTGCAGGGCAGCGCGTTCATGGAGGGTGGGTGTCATCCAGTCTGGAAGGTAGTTAGCAATGAGTCCCAGCCCTGAGATAGGAGCTCTATCCCAGTCCCCTAGCCTCTTCCTTTCTAGTGCTCTGCTCTTCCCTTCACAAAAAAAGTTTTATATAGCCAGAGCATCAGAAAACGCTTTACCTGAAGGGGGAAAAGCCAGCAGGCTACATTCACAAACTATTTGGACAAGTACGTTTAAATATTTTGATGTGCAAATGAACTTTGGAAATTCACATACCTTGGTTTCGAACTCATAAATAGATTTGGTTCTCACAGAGGTTTTCATGTGAACACATTTACTCCCATGGGAGGGGAATGTTCTGGAAGCTTGTGGTGTATCTCAAAGTTACATAATTGTTGGTATTCACAAACTCCCTTCTGACCCTCCCTTCCCCTGGAAACGGTTGGAGATGTACTCCAGGACAGGGCGGGGACCTGCTCCTTCTATGCAGTGTCTTGCTTTGTTTAGGGCAGGAAGGGAAAGGGAGCATTCCCCAAATCAGGAGGTGTAATATAAGGGTTTCTTTGGCGGCAGAGAGTGAATACCATTATTGGCATGAACATCACTCCACATGCGTAGCAGAAGCTGGTGTCTGAACAGCTGCTGCCTGTGCAGGTAAGACGGGCGGGGCCAGGTTGAGGGGCATTTGACAGACGACCACGAGGGAACATTAAATAAATGATGAATTTTCCCTCTTCCGCGGCTGAGGCTGAAAATGCTCGAGTGAATAATACAATGCCTGTGCTTGAGCTTGTTGATTATTTCAGTTTATGTGTCACGACTCCTTCTGAAATCTTTACCAGGAAGTCATTACTGTCTGTGGTCGCCTTCTTTTCGCTGAAATGGAGGGAAGCAAGGAAGGAAGCCCTGGAACAGAGGCGAGAGAGCCCAAGATACTGCGGTAATATTCCATAACTGCGTGCATTATCTACGCCTCACTCAGCAACGCATTTGTCAAAAAGGATGCTTTTCAGCTTTATACGCGTGCTCTATGGGGTTACATAATATGTATTTAATATCCCAGCACTGCCTACAGCATCAGGGACCTCCTTAAAGCGAGAGCTTTTAAGTCGAATTATATGATTTCACAAGTATTTCTATACAGTTGTGCATGTCAGGTTATAAACTGATAACAATTCCATCATAGCATAATAACAGCACTTGTATCACAATTACTATCATATTACCGTGCCTGCTTTGGCATTTTAGTATCCTCCCTGCAAACTCTGACATTTTGCGAAATAGAAAAGTAGCTTATTACTCATATGGAATTCTTGCCAAACAAAATGTATGAAAACAGAGAGTAAGTGCTTCTTTCAAAATAACATATTGCCAATTGCATTCTTTACTCACATACAGTCAATGATACAAATTAGAGCAGAGCCCGGCTTTTCTTAACAGGTTAATTGCAATTTTATTTATATTAGTAGAAAGAGTTATAATTAGAGGCTTTGACTTTTACCCTAAAGTTGTATTTTAAAACAAAGAACAAATATGGACCATGTGAGAAGATGGGACCCTGGTCTGTGTCGATGTGGGCGGGCGGATGACGAGCATGTGCAATCAGGTCCCTCTGCCCACTGGCTGATGGTTGTGCCCCATTAACAATAGCATCACAAGAAAAGGCAACCTTTCACCCCTGGTTGTAGAGAAAGGGAGCAGTGAAAAGAGAGCCCACCATTGCCTCCATTTCGAAGGATCTTCTGATTTTCAGATGATCTCGCTGGCTGAAGAAAGAGTAGGAAACAGCCGGACACTTGTGGGTCCCACATACTACACTTGTGGGTCCACCTGCTACATTTGTTTACTGTGAGTGGTAGAGGCTCCACAGTGATGGTAGGCTGTACTCCAACAAGGAGAGGTGAAGCGAGAAATGGGAAACAAACAAGCGACGAGAGTCAGGAAGAAACTCAATGGTAGTAAAAATATGGTGCTAATATTTTTAGAATAGGAGTCAAAGGGTGCATTATGAGGGCCAGGAGGGAGAGGTCTGGAGGGGGAAGAAGAGGGGCAACGGAGACAGAAAATGAAAGATAGATATCAGTGCGAAGTAAGGAGGATTGGAGTTTCACAGGGAATGGGGATCACAGATGTGAAACATGGAACCTGGCCTAACGGCTAGGGCAGTCGACCTCGGACCTGGTGCTATGTAAAGCCTAAGATACCCGATTCGGGTCAAGTTCGCGCTATATAAAGTTCTATAAAACAAACAACAGACAACACAACCCCATACACACATTAAGACGTTGATTACAATGGCGGACGGACACGGGTCCAACCGCCATGGTCGCGACAAATATACTCCCAACCGCACCGCGGATAAACCGCGGGTGCGATTAAGATATTTATGTCATCACACACCGACCGCGGCGGACGGATCACATCAAAGACCGCTGCACGTGGACGGAACCACAGAAACACCGTCCGCCGCGGACGCAATGACCGCGGAAACAGGCTTAACCACCGCCAGACCTGTGGAGGGTCCAGGCGCATGATTAGGATAACCCCGCCAACCCAACGGAACTCACCACCATCCTCGACCGCCGCGGAAAAAAAGCATCGAGAAACGGAGTATGACTGCCGAAGGACCAAACGAACATCACCCCTGCCGTCAAACCAAATCAAAAACGGTGGACGGAAGTAAATAGAAAACACAAAAAACAGAACACACCCACCTGGTACACCCTCCCCCAACAACTACACGCCCCAATGATACCCCCCCCCCCTCAGGACAAACAAGAGCACCCAAGTCACCACACCCACAGAACACCTGACTGCCAAAAACCATTGGGACACAACCACCACACAGAGTATAAAAGGAATCCCTCCCATTACCACAATCCTTTGCATCACAGCACAGCTGGAAGAAAGAGGCAGAATATCACAAACAATAGAAACACACAAACACACATACAACCTGCACACCAACACATCCACAACACAAACCAACACAACACCATCCCTACATACCACACACCTGCACACCCCACCCCATCCCACCAACACCTTGCACATCACACACCATGGCACCCAAAAAAAAACAAGTTCACAGAGAGTGAGTTGAAGGTCATGGTGGATGAAATCATCCATGTTGAACCACATTTGTTTGGTACCCTAGTGCAGCAGACCACCTTGGCAACTAAAACCACTATGTGGGACAGGATAGTGAACAGAGTCAATGCTTCAGGGACTGTGCCACGCACCAAACACGACATCCGGAGGCGGTGGCACGACCTCAAGGCAAGGGTCAAAGGCATGGGGTCCAAGAACCACCTGCGGGCACACGACATTGGCGGTCCCGTGGAGCAAATACCATAAGCCGAATGGGAGAAGAAGGTGCTAGGCATACTGCACCCTGAGAGTCTGGAAGGAATAGGAGAGAGAGTTGAGGCTGGTAAGTACAAACCAATGACCACTATCACACTGTCATGTACTGCCTTGCACAACTGCTAAGACACATCTCCCAGGCTCCAATCCATGCATGTGGACCACACAGTCACCCAAATGTGAAGCCCAGAGCTCAAAAGCATCCACCATGATCAACCACAAATGTAGCCTCCTACGTTCCCAGCTGTGCATGTGGTCCAGCCAACACTACGACTCCCAACAGGCCCCCATGTCTACAGGGAGGGTGAGGGTGGGTGTGGGGGTGGGTCCAGCACTACAACTCCCAACAGTCCCCCATGTCTACAGAGAGGGTGGTGGTGGGGGTAGGTCCAGCACTACGACTTCCAACAGGCCCCCATGTCTACAGGGAGGATGGTGGTGGGGGTGGGTTCAGCACTACGACTCCCAACAGGCCCCCATGTCTACAGGGAGGGTGGTGGTGGGGGTGGGTCCAGCACTACGACTCCCAACAGGCCCCCATGTCTAAAGGGAGAGTGAGGGTGGCTGTGGGGGTGGGTCCAGCCCTACAACTCCCAACAGGCCCCCATGTCTACAGGGAGGGTGGTGGTGGGGGTGGGTCCAGCACTACGACTCCCAACAGGCCCCCATGTCTACAGGGAGGGTGAGGGTGGGTGTGGGGGTGGGTCCAGCACTAGGACTCCCAACAGGTCCCCATGTCTACAGGGAGGGTGGTGGTGGGTCCAGCACTACGACTCCCAACAGGCTCCCATGTCTACAGGGAGGGTGAGGGTGGGTGTAGGGGTGGGTCCAGCACTACAACTCCCAACAGGCCCCCATGTCTACAGGGAGGGTGGTGTTGGGGTTGGGTCCAGCACTACGACTCCCAACAGGCCCCCATGTCTACAGGGAGGATGGGTTTGGGGGTGGTTCCAGCACTACGACTCCCAACAGGCCTCCATGTCTACAGGGAGAGTGAGGGTGGGTGTGGGGGTGGGTCCAGCACTACGACTCCAAACAGGCCCCCATGACTACAGGGAGGGTGATGGTGGGTGTGGGGGTGGGTCCAGCACTACAACTCCCAACAGGCCCCCATGTCTACAGGGAGGGTGGTGGTGGGGGTGGGTCCAGCACTACAACTCCCAACAGGCCCCCATGTCTACAGGGAGGGTGAGGGTGGATGTGGGGGTGGTTCCAGCACTACGACTCCCAACAGGCCTCCATGTCTACAGGGAGAGTGAGGGTGGGTGTGGGGGTGGGTCCAGCACTACGACTCCAAACAGGCCCCCATGTCTACAGGGAGGGTGATGGTGGGTGTGGGGGTGGGTCCAGCACTACAACTCCCAACAGGCCCCCATGTCTACAGGGAGGGTGGTGGTGGGGGTGGGTCCAGCACTACAACTCCCAACAGGCCCCCATGTCTACAGGGAGGGTGAGGGTGGATGTGGGGGTGGGTCCAGCACTACGGCTCCCAACAGGCTCCCATGTCTACAGGGAGGGTGGGTGTGGGTGTGGGGGTGGGTCCAGTACTACAACTCCCAACAGGCCCCCATGGCCCATCCCAGAGCAAGATGGAGTCTGCCTATCATGTGCTGACCACTGCATCTCCCTCTTCAAACTTACATGTAGGTAGCGATCTTCGCACGGGCACCATCCAATAGCAGGACAGGACTACACATATCCAAGTATTGTCTCCCCACCTCCACACCACCATAATGCCCAGTACTGTGCACCACACCAATTTGATTACACCAACAACCATGTCCTGATTCCCTAGAAAATAGAAATGTAACAACAACAAACCTGTCATGTCCACAGCATTGATTCTTATCATTTTGTCCCTCAGGTGACCGAGACTTGACAGGAGAAACCAGCAACCCTCAGCACCAGTCGCCCCCCTCACAGCCTGGACCTCAGGGGATGACCCTGTGGACACCTCGGGTGCGGAGGACGATGCCGGTCCAACTACACTCCTAGGGCCATCAGGCTCCCAGGACATCCCTGCCTCCACCACCTTGTACACTGGACCAACAGCAGCTACTGCCACTGTGACCTGTGCAGCGACCACCACCACCACCACCACCACCACTCCTGCCAGTGCCATCCTGCCTGACCATCAACATCACAGGCTAGCAGGGAAAGTGGACGGGGGAGGACACAGGTGAGGCCACAGCTCACGAACACGAGGGCAGGTGCAAGGTGAGGTCGGGGACAAGGCCTACACAATCCTGTGACCGAGACCCTGGATGGCATCGCAAGAGTGCAAGCGACGTACGAGAGGTCACAGGCACAGGTGGATCGGGCGCGCCAATACTCCCTTGACACCTGCCAGCTGTTGCGGTCCATGTACAACTGCATGGCCAAATGGTAGACCTCATGTGGCAGCAAACAACTCTTTGGAGGGAGTGGTTATCCCGCGCCATACCACCTCCCCCGCCCCCAAGTGGCCAGCAGGACAGGACACCACCACCACCGCCAACATCACCTGAGGCCACTGACAGGGAGGTGTCCCCGAACAACCTGCCCCCACAGCTGGGTCCACTCAGGCTCCAAGACGGAGGGGCCGTCCGAGGCTGGATCCAGGACAGAGCAGTGGCAAAGCACCAGCCACCCGCACGAAGAGGGGCCGGCACTGACTACACCCTTCCTTGAGCCTGGCATTGACTCTGTGAACTATCTTGCCCCACATTGCCAAGCATTGGCACACGTCTGTTGTACTAGGTGTACATCACATAATGTGGTGTCCCCACAGTGGTACAACACGAAAAGAATACTCCAGTGGACCACAGGTAGGTCAATTGAGTAAAGTGTAGAAAACTTTGCCCGCGGTCTATAAGGAAGAGAAGAAGGAGCTATGCGGGTGGTAAACTATATGGTTGTTTCTAATGCAACCAAGTTTATTTGGGGAAATACACTAATCTTGTTTATATTACGCTCACACACCCTAGTGGTGTCATGCTTCATCATCGGGTCACCCCGACCCCTACAAGTCGGGGTGGGCTCAACCACAGTGTTGGGAAGCTCTTCTGATATATTTGATGTGGGGGCTTTTACATAAGATAAATAAAATCACCTAGATAGATCCCCGGTTTCCTTTTATTTTGGGGTCTATCTGGGAGGATAAAATACTGTATAAATTTTATTTATAGAAATGGGTCTTATCAGGATGTTATGGTCCTATGACCCTAGTGCCAACATGTTTCAGTCCTCTGTGGCCGTGAAGGTCCGGGACTTTCTTAAGGGCAGGGGAGTCCCCTGAGTGAGGTAAGGATGGGATTCCCTATCCTAACAAAATGAGGGGGGGGCAGAGTAGCTGCTCCTCAAGTGTGAAGTGTACTGTCCGTGCGAACTGCCAGGCTGCGTCTAGGGAAAAAACTGTATAAAAACAACATCACAAACTTATGTACAGTTCACTGTTGTCTGCAGTGGCTAGATGGTCAGCAACGCATGCCAGTGTCGTGAGCATGCACTAGCTTTCAAGTGTATGCTTATTTTAAAGGTATAGCCCCTATTTGTGCCATTCAAGAACATGCCTCCGTGACATATCGTGGATTATGTGTCAAAAAACAATGTCTCAGTGGCGGGGTGATCGCATTCTGATGGATTACTTTCATTAGCGGCTCGTGTATATACACATCTCAACATAGTACATGCACCTCAGGAGCAAGTCTCAATCATATCCGCTCGATTTTATTAAAAAACACAGTTCTCAATTATTCCGATATCATTCACCTCAACACCCATTAGTCATGCACAACTGCGTAACTCATATACTATACCCAATTAGGGAAGTCGGCTTGCTTCACACAGGACCGTTCAGCGTGAAGGTGGTCCTAGTGATATGGAATGATCTTAATTGCTGATGTTTTTGATCAAAGGGCAGCACGTAGGCTAAATGAGCGATATACGCTCGGACGCGCTGAGAGCGAGAAAACTTACTTGAACTAAAGATCTCACCCAGCTGTATGCCTAGTTCCGTACCGGTCCTCGGCTTGAGCAGCCGCGGAGGTCGGGGAGTTGTTTGTTATAGATCAGTGAACTGCATCGGCCGGTGCTGTGAGTGGCGCGCATGCGTGAATGACGTAGTGCGTCAAAACGTGGCGTATCACAGGACGTAAAGGTGGGAATTGTAGTTTATCGGCCATTCGTAGTCCTTCCTAATGTGACTGTACACTTGGATATAGCATTCTGCACCGCAATGACGGTAGTTCTAAAACATGATTCAAAGATTAGGGTGATAGTATATATTTAGGATAGACTTTGTTGTAATGAGCAGAAACATCAATATTGGCTGGTTTTTGAATCAGGTGGTCATAGTATCGGAGTCAATGGAAAGGAATGCAAGTTTAAGATCGGAGGGGTTAAACATGTCCACTTTCTAGATCGTAAGAATAGTATTGGTACTCAGGTTTATTTATTTAGTTGACTCCAGGGTATGGCTTCGTTAAGACCATTGATATGTGTTTTTAATCGGTAGACCCAAAGCTGTTCTCCCTGTAGGAGTCTCTTTTGTAAATTGCCAATACCTTTCACCTGTTCAATTATCGTCCATTGTAAATCTGTATCTTTGTGCAGTTTCTCAACATAGTGTGCTGTTAGTCTAGTGGCAGTAATTGCTCTCCGGATTGTGCCCCTATGTTCACTTATGTATATCTTTATTTTTCGGCTCGTCATACCTATATACATAAGTCCACAAGGGCACTTAATAAGGTAGATTCTGAGTTGCAATTAGTATGGGATCTTTGTTTCCATGCAGTACGTAGACCCAAGTCTATTGTCTTTGTATGTTCAGTGAATTCACAGGCCACACAGGAGCCACATGGATAGTGTCCAGTGACTGTTGTGCTATTCCATAGAGTTGTTTAACTGTCCACTTTGGGTTTGTTTAAGTCAGTATGGACCAGGACATCTCTCAAGCTTTTGTTTCTTTTGAATGAGAACATAGGCTTATCATATGTTAATTTATTTGATGTTAGGATTGGCCATTTTTTGTTTATAATCTTTTTGACGTTATTTGACGACGAGTTGTATGTGGCAACACAGATGATTTTCTGAGGTTCTGTTTTTTCTTTATTCTCTAGGAGGGCTTCCCGTGGGGTATTACGCGCTCTTTTTTTTGCCTTTTCAATGATGTTGTCGGGGTAGTCTCTCTCTTTTAGTTTTGATGTCAGTATTTCTGCCTCTTTCTTGTAGTCTTCAATCTGGGAGCAGTTTCTGCGGATCCTTAAGAATTGTCCAACAGGTATATTTTCTCTTAAAGATTGTGGGTGTGCACTGTTGAATCTCAGTAGACTGTTTTTATCAGTCGGTTTTGTGTATAAAGAGCTCCCCAGGGTACCATTGTGTGTTGTAATATTGATGTCTAGAAATGGGACTGTTTCCTTGTTCTTGTTCAGAGTGAAGTGTAGATAAGAATTTAGTCCGTTGAATCATATAGCAAAGTCGTCTACGCTATTCTCATCCCTTCTCCATATGACCAGAATATCGTCGATGTAGCGGTACCACTTACATATGTTGTTAGTTTAAGGGTTTGGAGACCATATATATTGGTCCTCAAAGTGGCTCATATAGAGGCAGGCTATGCTTGGAGCAAAAATACTGCCCATGGAAGTTCCATGGACTTGCACATACAGTTGGTCCTCGAATCTGAAGAAATTTTCAGTAAGTGCTATTCGCATAAGGGAGATCACCCACTCGATAGGGGCTGCCCATGGCCATTCCTCCTTCCTTAAGAGTTCTTCAATAGCTTTCTGTTTGGGGTATACTGGTATACAGTGCTTCCACATCTAAGCAAACCAGATGGCATTCTTCTGGGTTGTATTCCACATCTGTTAATAGGTTAAGTAGATGTTTGGTATCCTGTACATAGGATGTAATACGTTTTACTAAAGGTCTTAGGAACCAGTCTGTATATTCTGCGAGGGGCTCAAGGATGGATCCGATACCGGAGACAATAGGTCTGCCATGGGGGGTAATTTCCCTTTATGAATTTTTCGAATTGTATAGAACAACGCCGTTCTTGGGTCTTCCTGATTCAGGAATCTATATTCCTTTTTCGAGATCCATTCTCTCTCAAGAGCATCCGACGTGATTGTCATGATGGTTTTTTTGAGACGTTGCGTTGGGTCACGGTTGATCTTTTTGTAGAACGTGTTATCGGCTAGTAAGGACAGGCAAGTTGTTCTGTAAGCGTTAGCACTTTGAAGTACTGTTGCACCGCCCTTGTCCGCTGACTTTATGACCGCATCTGTTCTGTTCATTAGTTTGGTTAGGGCCAAACGTTCATTGTTGCTCAAATTGTTGATGCTCTTTATGCGTGGTTGGAGGTTTTCAACTTCATTGATGACCGCTTCCTCGAAGGCGAGTACCTCTGGGGGCATCATAGCTGAGGGAGGATTGAATGTGGATTTTACCTTCAAGTTTGTGTAGGCCCCCTCAGTGGTGAGTGTATCATTCTCTTGAAAGAAAGTCTTCAGTCGTATTTTTCTAAAAAATTCACCAAGTTCCCATCGTAGGTGGAATGTATCTAGATGAGTTGTTGGTACGAACCCGAGGCCTTTCTGTTGAATTCTAGTCTCCTCTATTGTGAGGATAGTATCAGTGAGGTTAACTACTAATCCCTCATTGTGCTCGTTCCTGGCTGTTGTTGGCCCTTGGAACTGCTCCTGGTGTTTCGTCCTGATTTGTCCTCCTCCCATTGTACTATTGGAGATTGGACCGAAGGGGCCTGGCCAGGGGTACATCTGTGGATGTGCATATCTCTGATTGTGACCACCTCCTCGCGATCTTTGTTGTTTGTTGCGCCAACTCTTATTGGAACCATCGCTTGACCAACTGTCCTGGTCTGACTCAGATGATCCTGATCGGTTACTCCGTGTGGATGTATTATCCGAAGTATCTTGACCTTTGTAATCATCCTTAGTATAGGGGTAGACCTGCTCATGGCTACATTTTTTTAGATCTTTTTGCAATTTTGTTCTGCATGAGGAAGTCCTTGTGTTCCATAATCTCTTTGTTGACGTCTTCAAGTTTCTTTTTATATAACGTAACTTTAATTTCTGTTAGTAGGTGATCTTCACTTGTTTTTATCTTAACCAGTATCGCGTCTGATAATCGTTTGGCTGTGTTTATAATAAGGATTAGCCAATCCCGTGAGCAGCGCCGTGCTATCAGCGACCATTCTTTTTTGAATTGTGGGTCATCCAGGAATATCCTGGGTGCGTTTGTGACCAACAGGCCTGTTGGTGCCGCATTACCCCGTAGGCACTCTGTCATGATGGCTCCATGTAGGAGGATCCTCATCTGACAGCGTTTTAGTTCTTTAAGTTCATCCCAGCTTTGTGCCTGGGATAGGCTTTGTCTGATATTCGTATCCGAAAGTAGGGATGGACCCGCTAAAATGGCAGATGCCATATCATCCGTGTATCCGATCCCTAATTGTTCAGCCATGGCAGAGTCTATTTATAACGAGTGGAGTGTATGAGTGTTTATTGAGAGGATACAAGAGACCAACTGAAGTAGGTACTGTGCTATATATGGTTATTTTAACAGAGTCCAAACGGATCTCGAATTAATGGTTATACCCTACAACAATCTGCTGTGTGAATTACGACAACACAAACGGGCACCGGAGATAACCAGGTACCCTGAGGGTATGAGAGATAACCGGAGTATGCCCTCCCAGAAAGGTACAACACGAAAAGAATACTCCAGTGGACCACAGATAGGTCAATTGAGTGAAGTGTAGAAAACTTTGCCTGCGGTCTATAAGGAAGAGAAGAAGGAGCTATTCGGGTGGTATAACTATATGGTTGTTTCTAATGCAACCAAGTTTATTTGGGGAAATACACTAATCTTGTTTATATTACCCTCACACACCCTAGTGGTGTCATGCTTCATCATCGGGTCACCCCGACCCCTAAAAGTCGGGGTGGGCTCAACCACAGTGTTAGGAAGCTCTTCTGATATATTTGAGGTGGGTGCTTTTACATAAGATAAATAAAATCACCTAGATAGTTGCCCCCTCTTGTCTCCCATCATGGTAGGTCAAGCTGCACCTTCGCAAGGCCGTGTGGAGGACCATAGCACGTGATGTATGGGCAGTGGGGGTATGCAATAGGCGACACACACACTGCCACAAGCGGTGGGACGACATCTCCAGGCTCGGCAAGAAAGTGGCGGAGATGACACTGGGGCTGATTCCAAGATCAGGCCGGCTTGCATGGCGTAGCATCACCCCTCTAATGCTCTGTATCATAACTTTGACACATCCTGACCTGTCCGCACAGTTGAGAGGGGAGCAGCAGCAAACTAGCGGTAAGCACACTGAATGGGTTTGTGACTTGTGAGTGCATGCATGTATTGCTGCTCGGACACAGTAGTGACATCCGTGGTGTATCTGTTGTGCTGCAATTGCGTGTTGGTGCCATTAGCGGAGTGAGCGTTGGCATCCATGTCAGCCAGGTGGACATACCAGTGGCATTGTAGTGCAGGGTCCACGGACATGCCATTGAGGTCTGGGGTCCCATGGCATCACATGTGTGGTGGTCTGCATGCACTTGCCCTGTTTGTTTGATGTACATGTTTCACAGGCACCCCCGGTTCTATAACATGAGGATGTCTGGTAGGGGTGGTTCGTGTGCAGGATGGGTGCTACAGGTTGGTCAGCAGTCAAGGAAGTTTGGATTTTGTAATTTGCAGGACGTGAGTGTGGCACTTAGGTATACCTCTTTTCTCTCTTTTACAACTTTGGACGAGGGCACTGACCCACAAACGACGGGGCTTAGTGGTGGCAATGCATCCGGATCAGAGATCACACTCAAGCAGACTGAGACTGAAGAGAGCAGCTCCGGAGAGGGGGACAGAACTGTCCCTGAGGACTCACATGTGGAGAACCCATCGTCGTCATCTTCAGACAGTGGTGGTGAGTCTGCACTGTTGTTGGAGACAGGGAGTGTACAATCTACACCTTCAGTAGGTACACAGCACACTGGGCCCACACTGCCACCAACTGCAACAAGTGCTGCTCGTGCTCGCCAGAGTAGGGGGAGCAGAGAGGCCTTCGGTGCAGGCACCGCTGCTCCTGCCCCTGTGACACAAACTGCCCTTAGTGCTGAGGCGGTTGATCTGCTGCGACAGCTGTGTGTAGGGCAGACAAACATGATTAATGCATTCCTGGACCACGATAGAAAGTTGGGTCAGGTGGTGGCATTCATGGAATGGATGCATGGCGATGTTGCAGGTCTCCACAGAACAGTAAAGTCATTATCCAACACAGTGTCTGCAGCCATTCAACAGTCGCATAGACAAGGTTCTACTTCAGTTCCCCCATCCACACTACTTGATGTCTCAGGGGAGAGTGACATTTCAAAACAGACCTCATTTTCTGGTTATTGCACTAAAAGCAGGCACAGGCAGCAAGGCAGGGCATGGAGGCCACAGACACCATCCCCTGGCACAGGGAAATCTTTCACAGAACACAACACCAGCTACCCTGGAGTTGACACACAGGATTCTAAAGGGTTGTTGGGGGACAGGGATTCAAATGGCACACAGGCATCCCCCTCAAAAAGTACTCCCAAGGAAAGGGCACCTCCCAAGGAAAGGGCACCTCCCAAGGACAGGGCACCTCCCAAGGACAGCGCACCTCCCACGGACAGGAACACTCCCACCGACAGGGACACTGCCAAGAACAGGGCACCTCCGAAGGACAGGGAGACTCGCAAGGACAGGGAAACCACCACGAACAGGGACACTACAAAGGACAGGGCACCTCCCAAGGACAGGGGCACTCCCAAGGCACTGGGACACTCCCAAGGACAGGGCACCTCCCAAGGACAGGGCACCTCCCAAGGACAGGGACACTCCGGAGGACAGGGCACCTCCCAAGGACAGGGACACTACCAAGGATAGGGGCACTACCAAGGACAGGGACACTACCAAGGACAGGGACACTCCCAAGGACAGGGCACCTCCCAAGGACAGGGACACTCCCAAGGACAGGGACACCACCAAGGACCGGTACACTACAAAGGACAAGACAACTCACAGGGACAGAGCAAGGCCCACGGATAAGGTACATTCCAAAGACAGGACACCTCCTTAGGCCAAGGCGTCTCCCACGGCCAAGGCACCTCCCAGGGAGCAGGCACCTTCCAGGGCCAAGGGTTCTCCCATGGACACAACATCCACCAAGGACGGGCATACATCACCCCTGCGTCCCCTGAAGCTGGTGTTTGTGAAGGAATGTAAACCATATGTGTCAGCGGTGGAGTCCCTCCATACCTCTACTCCCATCCACACCACGGTGAAGCAGAGGAAGGAGAACACTGTAGTTGCATCCCCCATTACACATGATGCAGAGGACAGAAGGCAGGGCCACAGCAAACGTCAAGCAGGGTCCAGCACGTCCCCAGAGAGCAGACCCCCACCAGCACATGACCCACCTTTCAAGGGTGATGTTTCAGATGAGCCCGCACCAATTACCAGTCCAGTGATGTCCAGGGTGCCCTTACATATCCGAAAGAAACGGCAACACACAACGGTGACACCTGACCACCCCTATGTCGTTCCAGTACAGCTGTCCCCAGCTCCCAGAGCCACCCTGCCATGACCATACAGCCCTGTGGCTCATCATTTCAGTGGTCCTAGTGGGTCAGCTGCAGTTCACTCTCATGGGTCAGATAGTGGGACTGTGCCAGTTATGCCCTTCCCTGTTTCAGGTACTGCCACTGTGTGTGTCCGCCACTCTCATGTCTCAGATGCTGGCATGGTATTTGTTGGTCACTGTACAGGGACATGTCCTGGCAGTGTGTCTGGGTCTATGGCTCATGTGTCAGTCACTAGATCTGTGGCTGTGTCTCACACTCCTGTATCTGGTGCTGCCAGTGTGTCTGGGTCTATGGCTCATGTGTCAGTCACTAGATCTGTGGCTGTGTCTCACACTCCTGTATCTGGTGCTGCCAGTGGGTCTGGGTCTATGGCTCATGTGTCAGTCACTACAGCTGTGGCTGTGTCTCACACTCCTGTATCTGGTGCTGCCAGTGGGCCTGGGTCTATGGCTCATGTGTCAGTCACTAGATCTGTGGCTGTCTCACACTCCTGTGTCTGGTGCTGCCAGTGGGTCTGGGTCTATGGCTCATGTATCAGTCAGTCGATCTGTGGCTGTGTCTCACACTCCTGTATCTGGTGCTGCCAGTGGGTCTGGAGCTATGGCGTATGTGTCAGTCACTAGTACTGGGCCTGTATCTCCCATTCCTGTATCAGATCCTGCGACTGTGTCCGAAGCAACGAGGTCACACAGTCCACCTGGTTCTGTGCTGTGAGGTGCAGTTCACATCACTGTAATGGGATTGTAATTGATGTCAGGAATGCCCATTGTAACCACCCTTGCATTATTATTGTCCATGGGACTGTGTGCATGACACACGTCCTTGTGCTGCATCAGATGTACCTGTACTGTGCCATGGCCTGTTGGTGCTCGTTGCCCCTCTCATGTGCTGCCTCAGATACCCCTCATTAGTTTTGGATAAATGGGGATTCTGTGCACCCTGTTGTTCTAGATTCGTTATGTGATAGCTCTCTATTCCAGTTTGATTTCATGCGTATAGATGAATTGTTGTTTCTACGGAACCTATCAAGGAGCTTTTTTTGAGATTTGATTAAAAATGTATTGCTTGTTAGTATCAGTGATTATCCTGAAATGTGTGTTCTGTCTTTTTACACCTACAGGTGTTTTGTTCCACTTCCTATTGTTCATCTCTGCCCCGATGAAGGTGTAGCCCCGGCTGGGGCAACACACCGAAACGCACATTGGCGTTGTTTGTGTGGGGGCAGCTGGACTATATCTACCCCTACCCCCCGATGATTTTTTCCACTCTGTCGTCTGACCATCCTTTGGCTGTTATGCACAATTTTTAATATCATTTGTGCTGTGAATTGTGTGAGTGATGTGCGAGTCATTTTGATGAACTTTGGGAATGCATGAGGGTATGAGTGTGATGTTTGAAGTAGGAGTGTGGGACTTGATTTATGGAATTTTGTTTTATTAAACCATGGTGTGCTTTGATCCTTATTCTTTGTATTTATAAATTGATGAAATGTTTGTTCAAAAATAAATAAAATCATTGTATGTTTTATAAAACTTGAAGTGACTATGTATCCTTGCCCTTGATCTGCTCCGGTGATAGTGGATTAATCTAAGGACCCTATTCTAGGGCCTTGTTTGAAAGTACGGGACAGGTGGTTCCTTGCTTTAGATGATCACTACAGAGGCATTCAGGGTTAAGGAGGGGCCAAGCTTAAGTGCAGGAGGATGTCAAGACTTTGTTGAGTAATGAAGAAGAGGTGGTCAGAGCAGTATGGTCACTTGTGATTCTGCAGTCAAGTGTACCATTGGCATAAAATAATCTATCTCGAAAGATGAACTAGAAGGAAGGGGAGAGAGGAAATGGAACAACAGAAAAGGCAAAACTGTTTCAGAGCTGCACATATTAGATGCAGGAGGGGATTAGGACTCAGGCAGGTTTAAATCTCAGAAGACAGGATTTTTGCCACTCAGTGAAAAGACCAATGGATGGACCTTCGAAGGTGTAGCTTGTAGGACATTGCACCAGTGAGCTCACACAAGCCAACTGCGTACAACTGAGCCTCAAGTGTGGGGACAGAGACCCAGTTACACATATGGAGGCTCAAGAGAGTGCTTGTCTGAGGATCTTCACGCCTTTCTAGACCAGCATTCTCTGCTCACCATGGATACGAATGAGAATGATACTTGAATCTTTTGTTCTAATATGTGTTTGTAGCTAGTCTTTTTTTACTATTTTTGTTGCTAGGACATTGTCTTTGCAAGTCATTCTTGCACATGTATGTGCGCGAACCAGACATATTATTTCTCATTCTATGTCATCTTTTCTATAGTTGTCTTTGTTTCTTTTTTTTCCCTTTTCATTTAATCATAAGAGCTACGTTTTAATCTTACAAATTTCTTTTCTCTCATTTCTTACAGTTCTTTCTCTTTTATGAAAATGGATAACGGTAATAGTATTAACATTGTTCGTCTCAATGTTAAAGGGTTACAACACCCTGTTCAACATATTAAAGTGTTAGATTACTTGGCAGGGCATAAAGCTGATATGTTTACTACAGGAGACTCACATAGATGATAAGTTTTTAGTTTACATGAATAAAAAATTGCTAAGTAATATTGTCTCTTCTCCCACAGTCAACAAAAATAATGTAGTTCCTATTGTATTTGCAAAAAAGTTACAGCTCCAAATACTAAACAAATATTCTGATGCTGATGGTAGTTACCTTATAGTTAAAATTAAAATGGATAATACTGTTTTGCTCCTGATTAATGTTTATGGTCCAACAAATAATGACCCTAATTTTTGGTCTCTTTTTACATCTTCAGTGCTTAAACTAAGTAATGTTAAACTTATTATTGAATGTGGTTTTAATCTGATACATGACCCTTTATTAGACAGCATGTCTCTAACCAAATATCATCCTCCCAAAGCCTTTTTATGCTCTAATCCTTGTTTAAAAATACTTACATTGTTTATATTTGGCATTTACACCACCCAACAGATAAAGATTTTACTTTTTTCTCTAACCTTCATAATTCCTATTCTCGAATGCATTATTTTTTAGTACCCTGTCAATTACTTCAATCAATTTCTGACTCTATTAGTCATAATATTGATGTTTCCGATCATGCGCTTATTTCCTGTGTTTTACAACTCAACTCCACACGCCAATCTCAGCGTAGTTGGCATATGAATATGAATGTCGTCCTTAATAAGACTATTTTTCTTTTAATCAAGAAGGTTCCACGTCAATTGAAAATCGTAGGGATGCTTTTAAGGCGAGTGTCAGAGGTGTAACCATATCTATTATGGTACATTATAATAAGACATTTAACTCAAACATTATGGATTGGATAAGCAAATAGTAAAGTATGAACGTCTCTTTATCACATCTAGTGATATCAAATACAAACTACACTTACAAAAACGTTGTTATGAATGAAATTCCACATTAAGTCAGACGGCAGGCATACACATTTCCAATATTCAAGCTACATTTAAAAAAATGCAATTCAAATTAATGCAATTCATGGTCCAAATGGTAAGATTGCATTATCTCACAAAGATATTGTCAATACATTTTTGAATTATTATTCAGCTTTATACAGTAATTTTCCATCTACTGATACTCCTTATGTTGATATTTATTTAGAGTTGTGTGGCTTACCAAAAATGTCTTAATCAGATAGAGGAAAAAGTGGATGAATTGATTTCCCTGGAAAAGGTTGAGTCAGCCATTAAATCCTTTACGTCGCGTAAATCCCCTGGTCCGGATAGTATTCCTGCTGAATTTTATAAAGAATTTTCTGCCACCTTTACCCTATCTACCTAAGATATTTACTCACTTTAGTAGGTCAGGATCAACTTCTGGGTCCTTCATTGATGTTTTGATCATAGTTTTCCTGAAACCTAAAAAAGATTCTACTATTGTTTCAAATTATCACCCTATATCTTTAATTAATCAAGATTGTAAGCTGTATGCAAAAATTCTTGCAATCAAGTTGGCCCCTGTGCTTGATACTCTTATTCAGATTGATCAATCTGGATTCATGGAACATGAACATTCTGTGACTAACACAATACTATTATTCCATGCAATTGAAGCTGGTACATCCTTACCTTCATCCTCCGGAGTCCTTGCATTAGATGCTGACAAAGCCTTTTTTAAGGTTCATTGAAAATATCTATTATGTACCTTGTATACATTTAATTCTGGTAGTTTATTTATCCACATAATATCAGCACTCTATTCTAGTCCGTCCACTAGACATTTTATTAATGGGCACGTTTCTAGAACTGTTTTTCTTTTTAGAGGTACCAGGCAACGTTGTCCATTATCACCTTTACATTTCCTCTTTGCGTTTGAAACCATTACTCAATGCCATCAGAAACTCGATTAAAATTCTTCTTATTAATGATGTTGCTGTAAAAACTTCAGCATATGCTGATGATGTACTACTTTATATTAGTAATCCTGACTCTTCCATTCCTACTCTATTAAATTTAAATCACACATACTCTCAGATTTCATGTTACACTTTAAATACTAACAAAACAGAATTTCTTCCTCTAAATGTTCATTGTACATCTGCTTTGCTCCCCAACAATGAGATCATATGGCAAAATAAAAAAGTGAGAAAAAAAATATATATATAAGATATAGTTAGGACCTATTTTCCATAGGAAACCCGCAACATTCTAATTGGAATAAGTTTGGCGCCAGTTGATGAATCTTCGTAAAATTTTCAAAACTAATGGCCAGGTCCGCTCCGCTCCTATCTTCAAAGTCTTGGGGTGAATCATGAAGCGGGAGCCGAGAAAGAAGGGGGGTCCCAAAACGTATTTTCCCATGCAATTTTCAATAGGGACCTTTAGCCGCAGCTACAGCCCGAACTGCTGAACGGAATTAAACCAAATTTAGCAAAGAGGAAGTCCTCAGTTCAGACTCGTGCCTTTTTCTTAAATGGTGTCAATCTGTTCAGTAGTTTTAAGATATTAAAGGAAAAAAGTACATATATATCTGGGCGGAGCCTAACAACACATCTCATTGTGATATCTGATTGTCTGTCAGGACTTCATCCAAGAAGCGTTGGCAGCTATCTTGGGACCAATATACATGATAGCACCTCATTAAAAAGCATTGCAGTTAATAGAAGGTTTTAAGACTTTAGTTCCATTATAAATCATGTGTTGATGGTACCATACTCATTTTAGGAATCATGATGTGTTCTAAGGGGATTTTACCATGTGAAAAAGCCTTCTGCTGGGATATCATGAATCATGTTTGAGAGAAAACTATTTTCTCATGCTTGTCCCATAGAGGTGTGGAAGGTGCTCCAGAAGCTAAAATGAGAGCATATTTTCTGTAAATTCAGATTATCTTTCTCAGTCATGTGATAATGAAGTTTGACATTATCAGTAAAACATGTACATCCAACAAGGGCAGAGACTATTAGTTGATTCCTTTGTGTTCTACTGCAGCTTCCTAGAGTTTTATAAAGAACAACTAGAGCGCTAACAGCCTCACTATTGACAAAATTATAGCACACCTTAAGCCATCTTGATTGGAATAAACTGGTAACACTTAAAACATTTAATTTAAAAAGGAACAAGATAAGGGGGTTTATTTTGTCATAGACATTATGGTTAGTGCTTTAGAAAGAAAAATTAGGACAGGTTTTAAGTGAGATCTCAAATATCTTCCTGTTACATTTCAACATGAGAAGCCTCTCAGTTGATTGCTTTGTGTTCTACTGCTGCTTCCCAGAGTGTTCTAAAGAACCACTAGAGCTCTAACAGCCTTACTAATGACAAAAATATGGCACACCTGAAGCCATCTTGATTGGAATAAACTGGTAACACTTAAAACATTTAATTTAAAAAGAAATAAAATGAGGGGGCTCATTTTGTCTAGAAATTATGGTTAGTGCTGTAGGAAGAAAAATTAGGACATGTTTTAAGTGGGACCTCAAATATCTTCCTGTTATATTTCAACAGAAGAAGCCTGGCAGTTAATTCCTTTGTATTCTATGTCAGGACGGAGGCGAGGATTATGCAGTCCTTTCTTCTCTTTATTGTAATTAGCACTGTAAAGAAAAACCAATCAAAACGTTTTTATCGAACCACAACTCCCATGAGCACATGGGATACAGTGTCCATAGTAACCAACAGCCAATCATGGATTCGTCTGCTGTATATCTAGCCATGACGTCCTATCCTCTTCCTCTTTCTTCTCTGCTCGTCAGATAAGTCAAACCTTTTATATTTCTGACGTTGTGTATATTTGGTGGTTTATTACTGTGGTTTTCTTGTGCAATAGCGCTTGCTTGGCGGTGCGCTTAATCTCTTGTCAGACCCTTCGGCAGCTCCACGTGCGTCAGGCGCTGCTTGCGCCGTCTCTGCCGTTTTCAGCGCGGGCTCTGCGGAGAGCGGCTTTGCTTCCCCTCAGCTCCGTGGGGCGCCACCGCTTGGGTTAAGGCTGCGTTCGCGGTGCTTTTCCCTCGGGTCGGTGCGCTGAGGCAGGGGTTTTTTCACCTGACTCACCAACGCTCGCCCTGACACCGGTTCGGTGTATTAGCGCGCCCAACGTGCGTGACGCCATCTAGTGGCGGTTGTCAGTCACCGCATCCTAATTTTGACAGCGGTACTGTCGGAGCACCGGCAAGGGGGCTACCTTCTGTAAAAACATACAAGGTGTTTAGTGCTCTCACCCTCGCAAAAATGCAGACTGCTGAACAGTCAAACCCCCTCAATCAGGAGGTGGAGGAACCTGGCTGCTCCCAACCCCTGCCACCAGTGGTTGGTCGCGCGCTTTCGCAGGCGCTGGATTCGGTACTGGCACCTTT
This sequence comes from Lissotriton vulgaris, assembly GCF_964263255.1. Taxonomy (NCBI): domain Eukaryota; kingdom Metazoa; phylum Chordata; class Amphibia; order Caudata; family Salamandridae; genus Lissotriton; species Lissotriton vulgaris. The sequence continues at coordinate 1,965,987,243 of NC_141687.1, forward strand.
GCGGGAGAGAGTGGATGCCCTCACCCAAAGCATCCCCGGGGTGTTCAGTGGCGCAGTTCCTGCAAACCGCGGAACCAAAGGCACGCAGGGGGGGGAAGTCGGCTAAGCGTCACGCGGGGCACTTGGAAGAGTTCAATCGCTTGAGGGACTCCTTCCGCAAGAGTGCGCGAACGCTTAAAAATTTACCCTGCCGGGAGGGTTTTTAACCCGGAGAAGATGGTGATGAGGTCGCCCCAGACTCTGACCAGGAAGATGGTTTCCCCTTGGAGGGAGAGGGTGTTACCGAGGATGATACCTTCTCGGACGATGAGGATGGGTACTCAGGACGCCCTTGGCGCCCTGCGTCTCATTCTTCGGGATCGGTTGAGGGGGACGACAAAACCCCGGATATGTTTGATCCAACAAAGATCTACCATCCACGATCGTCGGAATGGATCCCAGACCCCAAAGTAGCGGCGTATGTGGCTGGCAAGGTACGCCAACCTCTGGAAAAAGAGGTTCGAACCCGCATGCGGGGTGAGTGCCCTCGCCCTAAATTGGAGGGCAGAGTGGCGGCCGCTCCAGACATCGACGAAAAGCTCCATGCGTTCTTTGCTAAATTTATGAAGGACCCCAGGGGGGGCATAGATAGATCCTGGCGCAACTGCCAAGATAAGTCCTTGAACGCCGTGGGTCCCATGACCCAGATTATCCAGTTGGCCGAGAGGGCCAAGGAGTCGGGGACGGCGATGTCCACAGAGGTCGTGGCAGGTTGGGCACAGAGAGCCCTATGCTTCCTGGGCAATGCGAATTGTGCGTTGGCAGCAGAGCGGAGGAGATCTCTCCTCATCAAGATCGATCCGAAGCTCGGGGATCTAGCCACGTCAGAGGCGGGCCCTATTGCACAAGGCAAACTCTTTGGGGAACCTTTTATAAAGGAATTGAATACGTTTGTGACAACTTTCTCTGCGTTAGACAGAGCTCAAACTTTCATCAAGAAAATTTTCCTCGGACGGGTTTTTGCAGGGGCCGGACGAGGACGGGGTCGCTCCTCCGGCCGCCAACCCCAGCAAGGCCCTAACAACAAAGCCCAGCAACGCCGTAACAATGGCTGGAACGACGGTCGCCAGGGGAACTTCTACCCGAGTCGAGGCGCCAGCAGAGGGCGCGGCAGAGGCTACCACGGTGGTGCCAATGCACCGGAAGGCCCATCCGGTGAGTGTTACCCTTTTTTCCCCATCCGTTCTGGGGGGGAGACTTCGGGATCATCTCCACAACTGGTGCAAAATCTCCTCAGACCCTTAGGTTCTCCAGACGGTCAAGGGCTTCCGGATAGAATTCTATGGCACTCCCCACCAGAGGGTTCGCCCTCGTCCCTTGGTTTTTTCCACAGAGGACAGACTCCTTTTCGGAAACGAGATTACAGAACTTCTCAAAAAAGGTGCGATTCGCAGAACGCGCCTTCACCCTGTGGGGTTCTTGAGCAACATATTTTTGGTCCAGAAAATGGACAAAGGGTTTCGCCCCGTCATCAATTTACGGGAGTTCAACGAGTGACTGATTTACCGCCACTTCAAGATGGAGGGAATCCACCTACTTCGCGACATTCTCCTACAGGGGGACTGGATGGTTCGTCTGGACTTGAAGAACGCGTACCTCACGGTACCGATCTTTCCCCCTCACAGGTGCTTCCTGCAGTTCTTGTGGAACGAGGAGGTCTTCGAATTTCGAGCCCTCCCATTCGGCCTCTCGTCGGCCCCCTGGTGCTTTACGAAGCTCCTTCGGCCGGTGGTGGAAACGCTACGCGAGAGAGGTGTGCAGATGATCATATATCTCGACGACATCCTGATCATGGATCAGTCGCCGGACCGACTTCGGTCGCACTGGACCATGACTATTGCCCTACTCCAGGATTTGGGGTTCGAAGTGAATGCTCAGAAGTCGGAACTTCTTCAGAGGAGACAGATTACCTTTCTGGGCTTCCTCATAGATTCCGACACGGCCTGCCTCAGCCTCCCGCAGCAGAAGGTGAACAAGATCCGCAAAGAACTCTCCCAGACTCTGAGGAGGGACAGGATCTGCCTCCGGCACCTGGCTCGCATAGTGGGCCTTCTATCAACCTCGATACAGGCGATTTTTCCGGGCCCGTTACATTACAGGGCACTTCAGCCCCTGAAGGCGCAACACCTCCGGAGGGGACTTACTTATTCCGAACTCATCTCCCTTACGAGGACAGAGTTGCGATGGTGGATAGAACACATGAGTGCGTGGAACGGGAGAGCGATCTTCGGATCCAGCCCAGACCTGATCATCGAATCGGATGCCAGCAGAGCGGGCTGGGGAGCCCGTTACGGCGACGTCACCATGGGGGGCCGGTGGTCAGAGGACGAGCTACAGCTTCACATCAACTGCCTGGAGCTTCTAGCGGGCTCCTTTGCGGTGAAGTCTCTGACACAGAACCAGGTGTCGTGCTGCATCCTGCTGCGCATGGACAACATATCGGCGGTACAGTATATCAATCGCCTGGGCGGACCTCGGTCCAAGGCACTAGCGAATCTGGAGAAGGACTTCTGGCACTATTGCCTAGAGAAACGGATTTTAGTCTCGGCGGAATATCTCCCGGGCACTCAGAACTCGATCGCGGATTGGCATTCCAGGAATTTCCTGGATTTCAGCGATTGGAGGCTGCACACTGTGGTCTTCCATGCCTTGAGGGGGACCTGGGGTCCGTTCACACTGGACCTGTTTGCTTCCCGGCTCAACCGTCAACTTCCGAGGTTCGTGAGCTGGTGGCCGGACCCGGATGCGATCGCGGTCGATGCTTTCTTACAGAACTGGTCAACGGAACGGCGTACGCCTTTCCCCCTTTCCTCATGATTCCTCGAGTAGCGGCATAAGTTCGCCGACAACAAGACTCGCTGGTCTTGGTGACCGCCTTTTGGCGGGCTCAGGCCTGGTTTCCCTCGCTGCTGGAGCTGTCGTGGGATTGTCCGATTCGTCTGCCCTTGTTCCTGTCGTTACTTTCGGGGCCCCTGGAAGAGAGGGGCACCCGCTGGTACTTCAGGAAACCTTAGTCCTCATGGCATGGAGGATTTCCGGGGACGTTGGCAGGACGGGCGCCTTTCGGCGGGCGCTGCGGAACTCATCGCAGGGCCTGGGCCCCAGGTACCGTCAAGAGGTACCGATCGGCTTGGCAACGGTGGCGTCGTTGGTGTCTGGGAAGACACGCTGATCCCGTGGGGGCTGACGTTACCCACATTCTGAATTTTCTGGCTGAACTAACCCACTCGGGTTTGGCATATCGGTCCATTAACTCTTTCAGGTCTGCCATTTCGGCAGGACATTCTCACATCGACGGCAAGCCGGTGGGGAAGCACCCTTGGATTTGCAAGCTCATGAAGGGTGTCAGACTTTCCACTCCTCCAGAGCCCAGGTATCGAAATCTCTGGGACGTCAACATCCTCCTCAGGTTTCTTAACTCCTGGCGAGACAACCGGTATTTGACTAGGAAAGAACTGTCAGCTAAACTGGCGATGTTACTGTGTCTGGTCTCTTGTAAACGAGTTTCCGACGTGCGTGCATTGGATATCACGGCACGCGTGTTCACTCCGGAGGGAGTGACATTCACAGTGGCTAGACGTACAAAAACTAGCATCAGGTCAGTATCATACCCGACGTTTCCAGATCATCCAAAGTTGTGTGTAGTGCGTTGCCTCAAGGCGTACGAGGAGGTGACAGAGGATTGCCGCCCTCCTGGGGATCGGCAACTCCTCATAGCACAGCAGAAGCCTTTTAAGGCGGTTTCGGCGGTTTCGCCTCCTTGTCCTTAATAGAATTGAAACTTTCTGTTACGATAGATAGGAAATTTTTCATTCTACTGCAGCTACCAGAGTGTTCTAAAGAACAACTAGAGCGCTGACAGTCTTGCTTATGACAAATCTATGGCACACATGAAGCCATCTTGATTGGAATAAACTGGTAACACTTAAAACATTTAATTTAAAAAGGAACAACATAAGGGGGTTTATTTTGTCATAGAAATTTTGGTTACTGTTGTAGAAAGAAAAATTAGGACATGTTTTAAGTGAGATCTCAAATATCTTCCTGTTACATTTCAACATGAGCAGACTCTCAGTTGATTGCTTCGTGTTCTACTGCTGCTTCCCAGAGGGTTCTAAAGAACCACTAGAGCGCTAACTGCCTTACTAATGACAAAAATATGGCACACCTGAAGCCATCTTGATTGGAATAAACTGGTAACACTTAAAACATTTAATTTAAAAAGAAAGAAAATGAGGGGGCTCATTTTGTCTAGAAATTATGGTTAGTGCTGTAGGAAGAAAAATTAGGACATGTTTTAAGTGGGACCTCAAATATCTTCCTGTTATATTTCAACAGAAGAAGCCTGGCAGTTATTCCTTTGTATTCTACTGCTGCTACCAGAGTGTTCTAAAGAACAACTAGAGCGCTGACAGTCTAGCTTATGACAAATCTATGGCACACATGAAGCCATCTTGATTGGAACAGGAGAAGCTTCTCAGTTGATTGCTTTGTGTTCTACTGCTGCTTCCCAGAGTGTTCTAAAGAACAACGAGAGCATTTTCTCAATCTGTGAGGTATTACTATCCGTGCTCCCCTCAGTAGGATGCCATTCTCTGTCTCTGACAGTTCTTCACTTATTTTTTTGAATGCCAGTAGTTCTTCTTTGACGACTCCTTGTTCTGTGGGACTGTTATTGTTGATGTGTCTCCATCTTTGCTGTTTCACCACATTCCTGATCACTTGCATGGTGGGGTCTTGCTTTGTCTCTTGCTCTAGCTCTGACATTGTAATTGACGCTGGTGTGTTATGTTTTAAGATGAAATTGAGATACTCCTCCGCCATCGTTGTGGTGTCTTTTTTGTGGGGCAACGGATGTCTGGACATGTAGTCAGCTGGATTGTGTTCTTTTCCAGGCTTGTGAACTATCTTGAAATTGTAATCCATCAACCGTATTCCCCACCGTTCTATCCTGGGCGGTATCTTGGCCCTTGGGTTGCCGTTGATTGTTATGAGTGCCTGGTGGTCTGTCACTATTGTGAAAGGCTTCCCGTATATGAACATGTGGTAGTGTTCACATGCCCACACAACAGCCAGACTCTCTTTTTCTGGTTGAGAGTAGGCTCTCTAAATGTCTGACAGGCTCTTGCTCCCATAAGCCACGATACATCTTGGTGATTCCTTTCCTTGTTCATATTGTGCCAATATCGCGCCTAATCCTACTGGGCTGGCAGCCACTGTGAGTTCCGTGCATAGATTTGGGTCGAAGTACGCCATGTGATCTACCGCCGTCACTGAATTTCTTATTTCTTTGAAGGCCTTGTTGCATTCTGTTGTCCATATGAATGTTTGTCTCTGCTTTGTCAGCTCTCGCAGTGGTGCGCTTACTGTTGCGAAGTCTTTGATGTACCGTGCACAATAGCTGGCAAGGCCGAGGAATGATCGTACTTCTGCTACATCACTGGGCTGTTTCGCTTTTTCCAGGGTGTCTACCTTGCTGCGATCCGGCCTCATCCCTTTCTTCGAGAAGATGTATCCAAAGAATACTAACTCATCGTGTCCTACTTCTCACTTTTTTTCATTTAAAGTTAGTCCAACCTCTTCTAGTTGCGAGCATTCTTCTCTTATTGCTTTATCGTGTTCTTCATCTGATATTCCGAATTACAAGATGTCGTCACTATAGTTTAAGCTGTTTTTGACTGGTCTAATTATTTGCCTGAAGGTCTCTTGGAATATTTTAGTGGCGGACGATATCCCGAAACTCAGGCGCTTGTAGCGGAACAAACCAAGGTGTGTCGAGAATGTCGTTATATATCTCGACTGTGGATCCATTTCTACTGATGGTATCCCTTACACAGGTCCAATTTGGAGAATCGTCTCGCTCCCGTCAGGCAGCTGATCATGTCATCCAGGTGAGGCCCAGGGTGTCGTTCTCTTTCGATGGCCGTTTTCGGGATCCTCATGTCAACACATATTCTGATCTGTGATGTGTTTTTCTTCGGCACAGCCACTATTGGTGATACCCAGGGTGTTGGCACTTCTGCCGGCTCAATGATGTCTTGATCCAACAACGATTTTATTTCTTCTTCCACTTGCGGTTGCAGGTGTATCGGCACACGTCTGTGATGCTGAGCGACAGGCCTAATGGCTTCATTGATGTGGAGTGTGATTTGTCACCCCTTCAGCTTCCCTAGTCCTTTTATTAATTTCGGATATTCTCTTAGGATGGTCTCTTTTTCTGACATGTGGTATGTCATCTCGAGCAGACCCATTACTTGTGCTGTGACGTTGCTTGGTAAGCATGGTGCTGGGATGTCTCCTCTTAGCATGTGAATGTCTTCTGTGATTGTTTTGTTCTTATATGTCAAAGTATCTGTAAATGTTCCCAAGTTTGTTACTGGTCTTTTCGCACCCCAGGTGAATACTTCTATCCTCGATGGTTGTAATGGTGGTTTTCTTTTCATTTTTTCATATTCTGTGGCGCACATTATGTTGCATGTGGCGCCACTGTCAAGTATGAACATCGCTTTACGGGGCCTGGCATCTATGGTTACGGACTCTGTCTTCTTGATTGTCTTCTTCTCGACCAGATGTATGCTTTCTTCATTCTTTTCTTCTGCTGTGGACATGAGATATAGCCGCTCAACCTTTTCTTCCTCTTCTTCATCCCCTCCCGACTCTAGCGATGAGCTCCTGTTTGTCGTTCCAATATGCCTTACATGCCGGTTTGTCGTCATTCGTGGCCTCCCTGCTCGACCTCTTTCATTTTGAACTGCATTCCTTGGCACATGCTGGCAAAATGGTTGATCCTGTTGCATTTCCGACATGTTTGACTGAAAGCTGGACATGCACCTCGGTGTGGAAACTCTAGACCACATCTGTAGCACTGTGATCCTTGTTGTTTCTTCGTCACTTGTTCATTCGGTCCTCTCTTCCAGTGTCCTGTTAGACTGTTGTCTGTTATTCGGTGAGCTTGTTCAACCCGCCGCTCCATCTGTTTTGCATGTGCCATTGCTCCCGCTTCTGCTCTTGCCAGTTCCAAAATCTTTTCTAGTGATGTCAGCTCTTTTATTATCCTAGTGCGAAAATCAGTGTCTTTAAATCCTTCTATGATCCTTAGGCGGATTGCCTGCTCATTGTCATATTTATCAAATTCACAGTGAGTGAATAACTTCCTCAGTCGTGTTGCAAAATCATCCAGTGATTCATCAGACTGTTGGAACGCTATGTTGAAACTGTACCTTTCAAAGTCAATGTTTCTCGGGGGTCGAATTTGTGCGTCAGGCACTTGATACGTTTTTTGTATGTTCCTGTTTCACTCACTGGCAGAGTTACCAACAGGTCATCCACCTCATCTCCCACAAGGTTTAGAAATAGTCCTAGCTGTTTGGCTTCTACCACATCCGTGGCTTCCATGTACCTCTCAAACTTAGTGATCCAACGTTCCCATCTTATTCCCACTTGTGGCTCGGATACACTAAATGGCAGGGGTCTGCGGTATTGTGCACTTTGCCTCGTCTCAGCCATGTCTCCTTCCTTTTGTTTTGTCTTTGCTAGTTCTTATTTGTGTTTGGTACTTTATTTTCTTCCTCTTTGTGTTCTTTGGCACTGAATACCTCTTGTTTTGGCTCTTCTTTGCACTTTGTTTGTTGTTTCTGTCCTTATTTCTTCTTACTTTTTAATTTTCCTTTCTTTTTCTCTGTTGGGCTCTTTATTTCCTTTTATACTCTTTTTGCCCCTTTTTTGCCTTATTTGTGGCCTTTCCACTCTTTTTGGTGTCTTTTACACTCTTTTTGGTCTCTTTTTCCTTCCTGTTCGATTTTGCCTGACTCTAAAATGGCCGCCCGTTTATTCTCCTTTCTGATTGGCTCCTTTGCCTGATTCTAAAATGCCCGCCGATGATCCCGCGAGACTTCACAATCAAATCTTGTTCGCCTGCTTTCAAAATGGCCGCATTTTTTGTTCTGGTTGCTGATTGGCCCGATCCGCCTGACCCTAAAATGGCCGCCGAGATTCTCGCGAGAGCTCGCTCCAATTTCTTTAGTACCGCGTGCTTGACTCCAACGCTTACCGCTTACGCTTGTTTTCTTCTTGACTGTCGGGGTGGGCTCCCGCGTCGCTGCACCTTTTTTCTTCTGTATTTCCTGTTTCTTTGATGTGATGCAAGTCCAGTATGGGCTCCTGGTGATCCTTTCTTCGTGGCAGTCGATGACCACGTATCGATCCACGCGTCGATTCATCGATGACCCTCGTCGCCAGTTGTGGTGTTCAGAGGCTCGCATGCAGCATACAGCCGACACGTCACACAGGTTGGTGGTGCAAACCTTTATTTCTTGTCTCTACAGCGGATGCTCAGGCACGTCCTTCTCTTGTCCGTGTCCAGGTCATAATGCTCGTTCCCCCACCCCCTGACCGGATGTGGTGTCTGCAAAACACTACACAAACACCACTGCACTACCCTAAACCCTAAATCTACCCCCAGCACGACCCCTACTTTACCCAAACACCACTGCACTACACTAAACCCTAAATCAACCCCCAGCACGAACCCCTAAACTACCCAAACACCACTGCACTACCATAAACCTTAAAACACTACCCCATACACTACACAAACACCACTGCACTACCCTAAAACACTACCCCCAGCACGACCCCTTATACTACACAAAAACCACTGCACTACCCTAAACACTACATCTACCTCCAGCATGACCCCCTACACTACCCATTCACAACTGCACTACCCTAAACCCTAAAACACTACCCCAGCATGACCCCCTACACTACCCAAACACCATTGCACTACCCAAAACCTTAAACCTACCCCAGCACGACCCCTTACACTATCCAAACAACACTGTACTACCCTAAAAGACTACCTCAGCATGGGCTACACTACCCAAACACCACTGTCCTGTGGTGTGATTTAAGTTGAGGAATTAATTCCTCTATAATCTTGAGGGTCCCGGGGGGCCAACTAGCCCGCCAGGTACCTCCAGCATGTGCTAGGAAGCTGCGTTGCAGAGAGGTGTTCTGAGGCCACGCCCCTTTTTACACCTCTCTGCAACGCAGCTCTGTGGCACTTACTGTAGGTAGCTGGTGGGCTAGTTGCACTCCAGTGACCCTCAGTATTAAAGGGGAGTTAATCCCCCAACTTTAAACGTGCCACGGGGCGAGTTTTCACAGTGGTGAAGGGAGGGGGTGGGGCCTGAGTTCACATGTGTGCAACCACACCCTGTGGCGCAGTTTAAGTTGGGGAATTAATTCATTGTCAATCCTGAGGGTCCGTGGGGGCCAACTAGCCCACCAGGTACCTCCAGTAAGCACCACCGAGCTGCCTTGCAGAGTGTTGTAAAAAGGGGCATGACCTCTGAACATCTCTCTGCAACGCAGCCTCCTGGCGCATACTGGAGGTACCTGGTGGGAATTAATTCTCTAACTTAAAATGCCCCACAGGGCGTGTTTGCAGACATATCACCTCAGGCCACTCCCCTTTCCTTCACCACTGTGCAAACACGGCCTGTGGCGCGTTTTAAGTTGGGTAATTAATTCTCTTTCATTACTGAGGGTCCCTGAGGGCCAAATAGCACAACAGGTGTCTCCAGAATGCGCCATGGAGCTGTGTTGCAGACTGGTGTTCACAGTCCACCCCCCTTTTTACACCTCTCTGAAATGCAGCTTTGTGGTGCTTAATGAAGGTACTTAGTGGGCTAGTTTGACCCTACGAACCCTTAGGATTGAAGGGGATTTAATCTCTCAACTTAAAACGGTGACAGGGTGTTTTTACACAATGGTGAAGGGAGGGGACAGGGCCTGACGTGATATGTGCAAACAAGCCTTGTTGTGCGGTTTAAGTCAGGGGAAAATTCTACTTCAAACATGAGGGACCTTGGGGGCCAAGTAGCCCACCAGGTGCTTCACTGCGCTGTGTTGCAGAGAGGTGGTGCAGGTTGTGCCCCTTTTTACATCTTTCTGCTACGTAGCTCTGTGACGCTTACTGGATGTACTACGAATTCGGATTTACTTACCTGTTATCAGGAGAGACCTCAGTGCTGCATCTTTGAGCCCAGTACTGATCCTGAAAAGTAATTCTAACCATACTTACCAGTAACTTGAATTTCCTTCCATAGGCTAACATTGACTGGTTTCACTTGGAAATTCTTTTAAGTGTGGAGTTTTCGAACTTTAAAATATTCACCTAAAATCATCTGAACAACGAATTTAGATTTACTCACCTGGTATCAGGAGAGAACCCAGTGCTGCATCTTTTAGCCCAGCACTGAAACTTAAAAGCAATTCTAACCGTACTTACCAGTAACTTGTATTTCCTTCCATAGGAATCCATTGTCTAGTTTTCACCAGAAAAGTTTCGAAGTGTTTATTTTCACAAACTACAAATATTCCTTAAAAATCGCCTGTATGACTTAAACGCATTCTTTCAACTATTTACAGGAGATGCATCAGTGCTAGATCCAGGATCCACCACTGAGTAAGAAAAAGTAACGATAACAGTACTTACCTGCTGAGGGAATTTCCTTCCATAGGATAACATTGGAAATTCTATGTGAAAAAGTTTGTGTCAACTTTTATAATACAATAATATTCCTTAAAAATCACTACTGTAACCAAAACGCTTTTACTCAACTGTTTACAGGAGATGTCCAAGGACTGAATCTAGGATCCAGTCCTATGGTTAGAAAAGTAATCCATAAAGTAACTAATTGCATTTAACTAGAAATTCACATTAAGCTCTATGTTGCATTGTATTTGAAATTATGTTGCCAATTGCAACAACTGTAAGTTCTGTACTTAAAAGTCTATTGCCTATTTCCAAAGTATTTAAACCTTTGCGTGCATCGGACGGCCCCTGGCCGTCCGAAGTCACGGTGGGCATGTGCGGAGGACGGCCTGGGGCCGTCCTGACCATGCCCAGTCATTAATCACCCGCACTGCGGTGGAATTTCCGCAGTGGTTAACAGGTTAAACTACAGTAATTAATTCTGAGAAGGTATATTTTGTAATGTACTATATAATGTAATTATAATGTGATTTTAAAAATAAAATGTTTAAAAGTAAATAGTGTAAAAAAATGTAGTAAATCAGTATAAAAAAATATCAATACATTTAAAATGAGTCATTTACAAAACCTTTGAAATTCACTGAAAAAACCATAGGTTTCAGACATGTTGTTAGGAATTAGCATTTAAAAAACCTTCGAAATTCACTGAAAAAAACCATAGGTTTTAGGGGTGTTATAGTTAGGAAATAGCATTTTAAAAAACTTTGAAATTCAGGGGTGTTATAGTTAGCTGGACATTTCACTCATACAAAACCATTGAAATTCCTCCGATATATGAGTGAATCTGTAGTTAAGTGTTTAGATGTGTGTGTAGATGTAGTAATCACTGAGTGGGTTTTTAGAAACTTGTATTGGTGTGACAATGGTTTCAAATATGGTACTCCATATTTTATTATGAGTGTTGAAAGGTTATACTAGTGTATGATGAGATGTATCAGCTTGTCACATGGATGATGTCATTTGAAATGTCATCAGCGATGTCATCAGTGATGTCACTGACCATGTCATGAATGATGTAATATGTGACATCATCAGCAGTGGATTGCGGGTGCGCGAGTTATAGTTAGTACAACTAACTGTATCAGAGGAATTTCAATGGTTATGTACAAGCGAAATGTCCAGCTAACTATAACACCCCTAATACCTATGTTTTTTTCAGTGAATATATATATATATATATATATATATATTCACTACTATATATATATATATATATATATATATATATATACATATATATATATATATATATATATATATATATATATATATATATTTTCGAGCAATTTGAAAGAGACACCGCACTCTTCTCGGATTTGTTTAAGCTTCTTTATTCCATCTTGGAAAAACTTCCTCACCTACGCGTTTCGAACAAACTACTGTTCTTGATCACGGTAGTAACAAGTCCGTTTTTTCTTTTCAGTATTTATACCCTACTGCCCACATAGCAATTAGGATGCATTGTGGGAGGGGTAGTTTTAGGTTTATAAATACGTTACACTAATATATTACATAATTGATTATTATGTAAGAATTTTGAGGTTCAAATGAGTACCTTTATTAAGATTTTCCTGTAAAAGCATTTTCAATTGTCATTGTACAGGTACATTTCTCATTTCAATATTATTTTATATTCTTCTATGTACCTCTGTTGGTGCTCTTTTTTGTATAGAGTGCTGTTTTATCATAAAATTCAATATAATATTTTGAACTAAAAAAATAACCTGCTCCACTCAACATAGCTAGAACTGATAGAAATGATGAAAAGAGAAGAGCCTAAATTGTGATAAAGAGAGGTTTGCCCGGCTTACATATGATACTAGTTAATGCCAAGAGGTTACGCAGGGGAGCCAAAACTCCAGGTGCAGTAGATAAGCTCAGAAATAAGTCTACAGGTTTCTGTATGAAAAGAAAGATCAGATAATGAAAGTATAAAGGTATAATATTCAAATGCCCAGATTTGTTCAGGTAAGATGTGGTACATCTGTCCTGGTAGGATAGACGATCAGAGTTAAACCATATAATTATGGTGGTAGTTCAATTCACAAAACGATTGGGAAAGGGGTTTCAAGCCTGGGAGTAATAGAGGCATCCATTGCCCTTTTCCCTGTGACTTTTGGGCATGGAAAGAGCATAAACAGTATGGCTCATCACCCCAAGCTTGTCATTCGATTTCATTTTGTATGCAGGCATCCAAAAATATAAGTAGTGCCAAAGAGAAAGGAAGTATTTCCTTCATGGTTGCTGAGAACTCACTCACCTACTCTTGTTTTTCAATATTAGGGGATCACAAGTCAGGACGAGAGGGTATTTGAAGAAGGTTGGAGAGCTCACTTTTGATAACATATTGTATCATAGTTGGGGATATTAGTATTATGACGAAGACAGACATGTTAGAGCAAAAAGAAAGGAACGATATCAGCCTAAAGCTACAGACATATTCATTTAGATCTGTGCCACCTTTTGGGAAAAGGGGGATGGGAAGATATGAGGAAGCACCAGTCCTTTTGATGGGCAGGATGGTCAAAGGGCTGGAAGTTGAGGAGATAGGAGCAGCACAACATGTCGAGTAAGGAGCATGTTAAAGGAGTCTATGCAAGACAGGTCATGACATTTTTAAATGAGTTAAAGAAGTTCTGTACAGCATTAAAAAGATGAGAACTTTTGAGGTGGTGATCGGAGGCATGGATATGTACTCGATCTATTAGAGTGCTGTTAGGTAGCTTTAAATTGATAGCTTGACTGGTTAAATGCTGTGGATGTGAGTATAAACCGCCACTGCTCTAAAGCAACCTTTGGATAATCCACAATGAGCTTCACTAGCTTCTTTGCCTTATATTCCAAAGGAACTTAGGGCCTCATTTATGACTTTTTGCCGTAGGGAAGCGCAGCAGGCCTTCCTGCTGCGCTTCCCTACGGCAAAAGAAAAGGGCAGAAATGCGCCGTATCTATATTCCTGTCCTTTTCCCCTGTGCCAGCGCACAATGGGCTGCCTGCGCCAGCGCAGGCACCCTTGCACAATGGTGCAAGGGTGCCTGCGTTGCGGGGAAGATTATTTTTGTACAGGAAGGGAAACCTTTCTGTACAAAAATAATCACAAGAGGCTTTTCCTCTTTCTATGTGTGCTGCAGAATGCAGCACACACAGAAAAAGGAAAAACGAGGAGAAATAAAGACATTTCTCCCTGTTGCGCCTCCCTTACGCCTCCCCTGGGGAGGCGTAAGCTTTTGGCACTGCTTCAGAGTTACAATTTCTCGTAAATCTGGGGCAGTGTCAAAAGGCCATGGATGTTGCTGGGAACGCCCCCAGCAACACCCATTGCACGCCCCTTTAACGCAGAACACTGCGATAAAGGGACTGATATTTATCAGGCAGCAGTACGCCACAAAAACTGGTGTACTGCTGCCTGATAAATACCACGCTGGTTTCTGCGCCACGGAACTTCATGAAAAGTGAAGTTCCGATGGCGCAAGGGGCCTCATAAATGAGGCCCTTAGATTGTTACATAAAACCAAAGACGTTTTGGCTCCTGCCAATAAGCTGCAAACAAGAGCTACTGGAGACAGGGTCGGTGTTGATGAACAGTGTGAAAGGCAACAGGTTATCCAATCTGATTGCCCTGGCATCATTTTTTTTCATTATTTTTTAAAGGTTTGGGGAGGAAGACAGTCTTTGTTCTAGGGACTCTAAATAGTTTATTTAAACAAATATGTCTCTCAGGACAGGAGAAAAATATTTCTGCCGCAGAAAACTATTGTGTTTTCTCTGATTACGGGTAAGGGTGAAAATAATGTCCACCCATAATTTAATGGACTGACTGAAATTGCATAGCTAGTAACTTCATCCTTCATGTATCTACCAGTAGATGGCGCTATACGTTAGGATTTGTAAATGCAAACCACAAAGATACATGCATTGTATTACTGAAAAGTCCTTGAACTAGAGGTGGCAGTGGTAAAGAATGCCTTGGAAAGATGATCAAGTAGAGATGATTTGGCCGAAACAGTATTCCCAGCTGGCATTCGGCAGTGGAGGCTGCCTCGGAATGAGGGTGGTTGGGTAGGGGGTGTGGATTAAAAAAAAAATTAAAAAAATAAACTTAGCATCTTCGCTGCTCCCACTCATGTCTCTCCTGCCGCCGAATGCCTTTCCTCCCAGCACCCAGGCTTCCGGACTTTCCCAGCCAACCACGACGCTGCAGGAGTAGCGTTGTGATTGGTCTTAGCGTCTTGTTTGGACACTCAGGCAGTGCCTGGGAGCCTGGGCATGTTCTCCACTGGACTGTGCAACATAGCCCAATGGAGAACATGCCAAGTGCGTATGACGGTTTGGCCAGCCCTAGAGGGCCGGCCAAACTGTCATGTGCACTTAGAGGAGTGCAAACCACTCCTCCCCTGCTTTGACGTCACATAGCCCAGCCCTGCTCCGACTTCCACATAGAACAAGCATTGGCATAGCCAATAGGTCTCGCTTTTGGGATCTTCTAAGTATTTAGTTATGCAGCACAATATCCTTGGTGCAACAACATCAACTGTTGCGTGGCCAAACACTTATAAGGTCCCAAAGGCGAAGCCTATTGGCCATGCCAATGCTTGTTATTTTTTGTTCTTGGGGGAAACAGGGCTAGTGCCAGGAGAGTCAAGGGTGAGTGGCAGGTAGGTGAGGAGTGAATGCCAGGAGGGGCAAGGGTGACTGTCAGGCCATGGGGGTGAAGGGTGAGTGCCATAGAGGTGAGGAGTAAGGGCCAGGGAGAAGAGGCGTAAGAGTCAGGAGGGTCAAGGGTGAGTGCCAGGGGTGAGGGGTAACGGCCAGGCCAGGGGGGTGAAGGGCTAGTGCGATGGAGGTGAGGGTTGAGTGCCAGGTCAGGGGAATGAAGGATGAGTGCCAGAGAGAGGAAGGTTGAGTGCCATGGAGGTGAGACGTAAGAGTCAGGAGGGTCAAGGGTGAGTGTCAGGGAGGGGAAGGGTGAGTGCAAGGGGTGAAGGGTAGCTGCCAGGGGGATGAAGGGATCATGCCATGGATGTGAAGGGTGCGTGCCAAGGGGGCGAGTAGTGAATGCCAGGAGGGACATGGGTGAGTGTCAGAGAGGTGACAGTTGAGTGTCACGCAGAGTCAATGCTGAGTGCCAGAGAGGATGAAGGGTGAGTGCCAGGTATGAGGAGTGACTGCCAGGCCTGAGGGGTGAAGGGTGAGTGCCAGGGAGGTGAGGGGTGAGTGACAGACTGAAAGGTGGGTGCCAGGTCACTCATAACCTTAGTACAGGAGTGGGGTGCGCAGGAGAGAGTAACATCTTCAAACAAGAAACTATCCAAAATCCTGAATACTCCACTTTATGGTCTTGCAACCTCATGTGGAAAATAATTAGCAAATGAATGGGCTTCCGTAGCTGACTTGCAGCTTGTTACAGCAACTTTTTGAGATAAAGTTTGCATTGCAAATAAGCCAAAGCTAACACAATTTGCATCAGCAATGGTAAGATTCGCAATGAACGAGAGACAAGTTAAAAAAGCACCCCAGAATTGAACCGAGGATAAAGAATAATAAAAATGGGGGCATTAGTGGTCTCCTTTTCACAGCTGACAGCCAAAACAACAGGGTGTTGTGGCCGCTGCGGTTGTTTTTGCCATTGTTTTGTCAAAAATTTGTGCTTGTTCCGTATAACTTAGATTTTTCCTTGTTTTGTCGAGAATTTGTGCCCGTTCTGTTTAATTTTTATTTCCCCCATGTTGTGGTTTCCTTCCTTGTTGTCCGCCTACCTCGCCGCCCTCCGCCCTCCCTTCCCGCCACCGCCGCTTTTCCCCGCCCCTTTTTCCATTTTGTACCCTCCCCGCTCCCGCCTCCCAGCTGCTCCGCCCACCCGCGCACTTCGCCTTAAATGGCGACCGTGCGAACGCGCAGCGGTCACGCGCAGCGGGCGCGCCGATTGTGCGCCGAAGGCGCGCCAGAGGTAAGCCCGTCTACGCCCGTCTGCGCCTGGACCGCGCCCAGTGCCAGGACCCCTGGCCCACGAGGACCCCGACCGACCCGCCTGACGTACTCCGCCGCCACCCTCACCGCTCTCAACACCGGCCGACTCCCAGAATGCCATCAAGCCACTCCACGACGTACCCACGGACCCTTCAGCTGTCACGCCTGCAAGTTCACCTGCATCCGGACCTGCCTCGCACCAGCACCCACCAAGCCGAACACCAGCAGCACCCACCTCAAGTGCATCCTGATCAACACCCGCTCCGTCCACAGACATGCCATCGAACTCTGGAACCTCCTCGACACGACAGCTCCAGACGTTGCCTTCCTCACGGAGACCTGGATGAACGCCTCTTCAGCTCCCGACATCGCCATCGCCATCCCAGAGGGCTACAAGATCGTCCGGAGGGACCGAAACGCCAACCAGATGGGAGGAGGCATCGCCATCATCCACAGGAGCACCATCCGCCTCACGACCAGCACCGACAACTCCCTGACCACCGCAGAACACCTGCATTTCCAGATCCACACCAACCCGAACACCACCCTCAGAGGCACCCTGATCTACCGACCCCCTGGACCACGCACACAATTCAGCGAGGACATCGCCGACTTCGTCAGCCCACATGCCCTCCCCTCCGCTGACTACATCCTCCTGGGAGACCTCAACTTCCATCTAGAGAACAACAACGACCGCAACACCAGCACCCTGCTCGACAACCTCGCCAACCTGGGACTCAAGCAACTGGTGTCCACCCCCACCCACCTCGCCGGACACACACTCGACGCTGTCTTCTCATCCAGCAAGGACATCAACTTCAGCCACGCCACAGAGCTTCAATGGACGGACCACAGCTGCGTCCACTTCACCTTCAAGAGAACGACGACCCACCACCACCAGCAACAGGCCGCCCGCAGAAGCTGGAACAAGATCACAGCAGACCAGCTCGCCACCTCCCTGAGCCAGCACCCTCCTGCCAGCTCAGCGAACCCCAGCCAGGCCGCCGACAACCTCACGAAGTGGATCAGCAACTGCGCGGACGAACTCGCCCCACTGAGGACCCCGCCCAGCAGACCCGGCAGCAAGAAAGCCCCATGGTTCACCGACGAACTCAAGAGCTCCAAGAAGAACTGCCGAGCCCTCGAGAAAGTCTGGAGAAGGGAACCGACACCGGACAACAGGACCTCCTTCAAACTTGCCACCCGGAAACACCACCAGCTGATCCGCGCCGCCAAGAAAACAGCATTCAAGGACCGGTTGGACAACAACGCACACAACTGCAAGGAACTCTTCAACATCGTGAAAGAGCTTTCCAACCCCAGCACAGGAAACAACGACATCACCCCATCGCAAGACCTCTGCAACTCCCTCGCTTCATACTTCCACAACAAGATCGCGGACATACACAACAGCTTCAACAACCAACCAACGCACACCATGACCGAACAACCACCCCCCACCACCACCCTCCACGCCTGGACCCCGATCAGCACCGAAGACACCATCCGCACGATGAACTCCATCCACTCCGGATCACCGACCGACCCCTGCCCTCACCACGTCTTCAACAAGGCCGACGCTGTCATCGCACCCCACCTGCGAGACATCATCAACACATCCTTCGACACCACCATCTTCCCTGAGAGCTGGAAACACGCCGAACTCAGCGCTCTACTCAAGAAACCAACAGCGGACCCCACCGACCTCAAGAATTACCGCCCCATCTCGCTCCTCCCGTTTCCAGCCAAAGTCATCGAGAAGACCGTCAACAAGCAGATGGCCGCTTTCCTCAAGACGAACGGATCCCTCGACCCTTCACAGTCCGGCTTCCGAGCTAACCACAGCACCGAGACCGCCCTCATCGCCGCCACCGATGACATCCGAGCCCTGATGGACAACGGAGAAACAGCGGCCCTCATCCTCCTAGACCTCTCCGCGGCATTCGACACGGTCTGCCACCGCACCCTAGTACGGCGCCTCAGCAACGTCGGAATCCAGGACAAGGCGCTGGAAAGGATCATCTCCTTCCTCGACGGAAGAACACAGAGAGTCCGCCTACCACCGTACAAGTCAGAGGCCACCGAAGTCATCTGCGGCGTCCCCCAAGGATCATCTCTGAGCCCCACCCTCTTCAACGTCTACATGATCCCCCTCGCGGCCATCGTACGCAAACACAACCTCAGCATAATCTCCTACGCCGACGACACCCAGCTGATCCTCTCCCTGACCAACGACCCCGCCGCCGCCAGAGCCAACCTGCACGAAGGGATGAAAGAGGTAGCCGAGTGGATGACGACCAGCCGCCTGAAACTGAACTCGGACAAGACGGAGGTCCTCATCCTGGGCTCCTCTCCCTCCGCCTGGGACGACTCCTGGTGGCCTCCCGCCCTGGGCACCGCACCCAAACCGACAGACCATGCACGCAACCTGGGCTTCATCCTGGACTCCTCCCTCTCCATGACCAGGCAAGTCAACAACGTCTCCTCGGCATGCTTCAACATCCTACGCATGCTACGGAAGATCTTCTGGTGGATCCCCACCGAGACCAGGAAGACCGTCACCCAGGCCCTCGTCACCAGCCGACTGGACTACGGCAACGCCCTCTACGCCGGTACCACCGCCAAGCTCCAGAAGAGACTCCAGCGGATCCAGAACGCCTCAGCCAGACTCATCCTCGACATCCCACGAACCAGCCACATCTCCGGACATCTGAGAGACCTTCACTGGCTCCCCGTCAACAAAAGAATCACCTTCCGCCTCCTCACCCACGCACACAAAGCCCTCCACGACCAAGGCCCGAGCTACCTCAACAGCCGAGTCAACTTCTACGCTCCCAAACGCCACCTCCGATCAGCCAACCACGCCCTCGCCGCCGTCCCCCGCATCCGAAGAGCGACTACAGGAGGAAGGTCCTTCTCCTACCTGGCCGCCAAGACCTGGAACTCCCTCCCGACCGACCTGCGCCTGACCCAAGACCACCTCTCCTTCAGGAAGAAGCTGAAGACCTGGCTGTTCGAGCAGTAGCGGCTCCCCCCCCCCCCCCCCCCCCCCCCCCCAGCGCCTTGAGACCCTACGGGTATGTAGCGTGCTTTATAAGTGTCACTGATTGATTGATTGATTGATTGACTCGGATTCTGGTGAAATCAGAATTTTTAAGAGTCAATTTTTCATAAAACTTTTTGTTGTTGTGTGTGTGATCGTGGCTGTGGTTGTGGTTGTGTGTTTGAGGGTGGTTGTGGTTATGTGTGTGTGAGGTTGTGTGTGTGTGTGGTTGTGTGTGGGTGTGGGTGTGGTTGTGTGTGTGTGTGGTTGTGTGTGTGGTTGTGGGTGTGGGTGTGATTGTGGGTGTGGTTGGTTATGGGTATGTTGTGGGTGTGTGATTGTGCGTAGGTGTGGTTGTTTGTGGTTGTGATTGTGTGTGTGGTTGTGTGTGTGGTTGTGTGTGTGTGGTTGTGAGTGCGTGTTTGTGTGTGTGTGGTTGTGTGTGAGTGTGGTTGTGTGTGTGTGGTGTTGTGTGTGTGTGTGGTTGTGTGTGTGGTTTTGTGTGTGGTTGTGGTTTTGTGTGTGGTTGTGTGTGTGGTTGAGTGGTTGGGTGTGGTTGTGTGGTTGGGTGTGGGTGTGTGTGTGGTTGTGTGTGTGGTTGTGTGTGTATGTGTGTGGTTGTGTTTGTGTGTGGTTGTGTGTGTGTGTGGTTGTGTATGTGTGTTGATGTGTGAGTGTGGTTGTGTGTTGGTCTGTGTGTGAGGTTGTGTGTATGGTTGTGTGTGTGTGGTTGTGTGGGTGGTTGTGGTTGTGTGTGTGGTTGTGTGTGTGTGGGTGTGGTTGTGTGGTTGTGTGTGGTTGTGTGTGTGGTTGTGTGTGTGTGGTTGTGTGTGGTTATGCTTGTGGGTGTGGTTGTGTGTGTGTGTGTGGTTGTGGTTGTGTGTGTTTGTGGTTGTGTGTGTGTGGTTGTGTGTGTGCGGTTGTGTGTGGTTGTGTGGTGGTGGTGTGTGTGGTTGTGTGTGTGGTTGTATGTGTGGTTGTGGTTATGTGTGTGTGGTTGTGTGTGTGTTTGTGTGTGTATGGTTGTGTGTGTGTGGTTGTGTGTGTGTGGGTGTGTGGGTGGTTGTGGTTGTATGTGTGGTTGGGTGTGTGGTTGTGTGTGTGTGTGGTTGTGTGGTGTTGTGTGTGTGGTTGTGTGTGGTTGTGAGCGTGTGTGTGGTTTTGTGTGGTTGTGTCTGTTGTTGTGCATGGTTGTGTGTGTGGTTGTGTTTGTGTGTGGTTGTGTGTGTGGTTGTGTGGTTGTGTGGGTGTGTGTGTGGTTGTGTGTGTGTGGTTGTGTGAGTGGTTGTGTGAGGTTGTGTGTGTGGTTGTGGTTTTGTGTGTGTGGTTGTGTGTGTGTGGTTGAGTGTGTGTGGTTGTGTGTGTGTGGTTGTGTGTATGTGTGTGGTTGTTTGTGTGGTTGTGTGTGTGTTTGTGTGTGGTTGTGTGTGTGTTTGTGTGTGTGTGGTTGTGGTTGTGTGTGTGGGTGGTTGTGTGTGTGGTTGTAGTTGTGTGTGTGGTTATGGTTGTGTGTGGTTGTAGTTGTGTGTGGTTGTGTGCATGGTTGTGTGTGTGTGGTTGTGTGTGGTTGTGTATGTGTTTGTGTGTGGTTGTGGTTGTGTGTGTGGTTGTGGGTGTGTGTGTGTTTGTGTGTGTGGTTTTGGTTGTGTGTGATTGTGTGGGTGTGGTTGTGTACATGGTTGTGTGTGTGTGGTTGTGTGTGGTTGTGTGCTGTTATGTGTGTTTGGTTGTGTGTGTGTGTGTGGTTGTGGTGGTGTGTGTGGTTGTATTTGTGGTTGTGTGTGTATGTGTGTGTGGTTGAGAGTGTGGTTGTGTGTGTGTGGTTGAGAGTGTGGTTGTGTGTGTGTGTGGTTGTGTGTGTGGTTGTGTGTGGTTGTGTCTGTGTGTGGTTTTGTGTGGATGTGTGTGGTTGTGGGTGTGCGTGTGGTTTTGTGTGGTTTTGTGGGTGGTTGTGTGTGTGGTTGTGTGTGGTTGTGGTTGTGTGTGTGGTTTTGCGTGTGGTTGTGTGTGTGGGTGTGGTTGTGTGTGTGTGCGCATACTGTAATCCATGCAAGTTGCGTGTTGGGAGCAATTAAATTAGGCCTGATACCAATTTGTATAGTTGGAAGGCATTGATGAACAGAGTAAATACGTGGTCGTGCACAGAAGAGACTACAAAGTTTTGAGACCAAGTTTATTCATAAGACTAATAATAATAAGACTATTTTGTTGCAACTCAAAAAAGTTTGCACACCATGGTAATTTACATTTGGATTCAAACGAAAGTGAAAGTTATCGGACAAAGGCAGAGGGGAAAGCACGGGAAATAAAAACAAGCAACTTAATGACCCGTGACGAAGGAGACGGATGGTGGCTGCACGTGTGCATGCTTGTGTGAACGCAAGAATGTAGCACGCCAGTAGCACTTTGAAAACTCACCTACTAAATGTCTCGGCCAGCCAGCGTATGCGCTGGATCAGGCGTGACCTAAAAATGAAATGATAATAAGGTCCTATTATTATCATTTTATTTTAATTTTTTGCACTGCTAAAATTACAGTGGGGCAACGCTCCTCGGGCTTAGAGGAGGAGCTGCCACCTGCATTTGGTGAAACTGGGAATGCCCAAACAGAGTCCAGGTGTCGCTTGTATAGAGCCACGTGACACAGTATTGCCTATCAGAATGATGGGAAGCTCTCTTTGCTGGGTTGTAGTGTGCCACTTCGCACCATGTTTGTGAAAGCACGCACAGTAGATCGTGGCTGACGTTACTAAGGAATAAGGTGAGGGTGTGCTCGAGCATTAGATCACATCGACAGTTTTTAAATGGGGGCCTCAAAACTGGTCCCTATCGTGCTCTGTTTTATGCCCTGGCACAGGCTGTCAGTGTTTTTTCCGGACTGCAGTGAGAGCATGCACGCCGATGTGTGTGTGCTCATTTTGCTCACTTCTCACTGGTGGAGAAGTTATGGCATGGCGTCATGCCCGCTGAGCATTGTAGTGGAAGGCAAATCATTTAAAGAGAGTCGTTTGCTCTCTTGATTTCCCGTCTTTTTTTTAAACGCTGGAGCAGCAACACTGTCGTGGTGTCAGCCGGTGAGGTGGGGGCCTGGTGTGAGGTCTTCATATCCCCTCTACACTTTACAGGGTTGATGCAGACAGGAAATGTGAAATGTTGCAGCTTGCGACCTTGAGCGATTACACTTTTATATTTACAAATGAGTTTGTTCAAAATCCATCGTGAAGGCTTTATACTCTTGAATAAAAGCGGCCATTAAGTGATGAAATCGGCTGTAGCACATACTCTTCAGTTAGAAGTGAATAGCGTTTGCAGTTTTTAATGGTTTGTCATTCTTAGATCTAATGTCATTGGAGAAGAGTGGCTCAATGGTTAGAGTGGCAGACCCTGATGCAGAGGTCTAGCCCGGGACCAGGGTTCAATTCCCCGCCTCGGTGGGTCTTGGGCTCAAAATTCCACGGACCTGATCATTCTTGCCTCGGTGCCTATTCCAATCATGGAGTCCCACTCTGCAACTCTGGGCAATAGCTTGCTTAATCTCCACAACAGCCCCCACAACGCTAAGGATGCCTGGCCTCCACCTTGGGGGTGCCCAGGAGTGGACGCCTCACAGGGAAAGCCAGGATGGGTTCCACAGCGGTATTCCTACAGGCGCCTTGAGACCCTTGCGGGTGAGTAGTGCGCTATACAAGTATCAATTTACAAATTACATTCAGACATCAGGCAGGTCTGGAACGAGGGTGTCATTGTCGGACACATGATTGGTTGGCTATTTCCCCTGACTGCATAGATGATGAGTTGCTGTTTGTGAACCGCGGGGGGAAGGGGTACTGTGAATAAATTAATGTATCGTGATCACTGTTCAAACTTGGTTTGGCGATTTATACAATCGTTAAAGACACAAATTGATTTTGCCACATTAATAGTGATAAGCTACAGAGAAAAGATTGATTGTGCACATTAACACTTAGCTCTACTGGTTTTGTTGGATGCTCCCAGTTTCAGTAGTAGTTCACAAATAGAATTATTCTAATACAGACATTTTATATAAATGTGCATTTGTCAAACTGAGTAAGTACTGTTAAACTCTGCATCCCTACTGTGTTCATCGTTTTGTAATGTCAGTGATATATTTTAGCCTTTTCGAATTGTTGTCATTATAGTCGGTTGTAGTGAATCAGAGATGAACAAAAAGTCCTTATGTTACCATGCTGTAAACAATACAGTCTTAAGGAAGGTGACCCGTACCTTCGAGGGCTAGCCAAACTCTGCCTCAACAATTGCATCATTATTAGAGGCAGCACACAATGCTAGTTCTCATGATTTAGGCCATGCCCCTAATTGGATTGGTCACTCCTCTTCAAGAGGTTTGCCACACCCCTTTTTTTAGGGGACCCCCAATTCTTTTTATCCCTCTTAAGGGCCTCCCAGTAGAATTTAAAAAAAAGAGAAAAAGAATGCAGAAACTTCTCACCAGCAAACTTGTGTCAGCTACCAATGAACACCAATCCCAAGCAGTGAACGGAGGTGATTACTACAAACAAAGCACTCTGCAACCCCAGTGGACAACAGAGATCACCACATCATTCACATACAATCACAAAACCACAGTGAGGGTGAGAAGAAAATTTGGCACAGAATCACAAACAAATTCTCAGGAAAGCAGTAAGAGGCATTTGTAGAAAGTCAGAGACCAGGTAGAAAAAAACTCTTCTCAGACACATCTCTGATACAAGCATACTCTGTGGAAACCCAAACTGGGCTCAACTAAAATGATCTTGAAACACAAATTCACCAAAACAGCTGCTGTTAGTGAGACATAACCGTGTTTCCACATGGAGGGAGGATCCCAGGATCCAGTGCTGTGCCCACAACCAGATGCAATGTTGCCAACTCCTCCATCTGTGAGAACCATGGCACAAGTTGCCATACACGTTGGAAATGTCACGTGCAGTATACTTCCATTTATTGAACTGGCAGCTCCTGCGACCATCGCACCTTAGGGATGAGCAGGCTGATTGACTATTTCATTGCCACGTGAGAAACTGATCCAAGAATCAAAAGATCATTTCTGCTGGGGATAAAATCTTCTAACTGTTCCTGAACCTGTCAGACACAGGGAACAAATACAGCTATGAAGCTACAGTAGCTGTAGTGGAAGTGCATTACAATCAACAACATACTCCAGATTATGAGTTTTTTGTTCTCAGACAGGTGGAACAGAAAGAAGGAGAGTCCATCAACAACCTTACACCTATTTGAAGAAATTACCAAGTACATGCATGGATGATGCCGCACGCAAGTAAGAGCACAGCTGATCCCTGGAAGACCTGCGATGATGTATCCTCGACGGTAAGCCTGAACGAGATCCTCACAATGGAAGGCTGCTGCACTAACTGACTGAAGCCCAACCCATCACAATGGATATTACCATGAACAAACTAGAAGTGAAGAAAGGTGAGGAAGTGTAATGACCCTTTGAGACGGAAGCAGCAGTTGCTGTTTTGGCCAAGCCATTGCTCAGGTCAACCACAGTCCAGGACAGAAGCAATCCAGGTGTTCGACCCGTATGCTGATATTGTGAGGGCCTGCCCCTCTCAGTCAATGACGTGCCCAGCACAAGGCCTTTGGCTGCCAGATACATTTCACAAGCATGTGGAGGGGAGGTTGGAAGTGACAAAATGGAAGGAGAAGAGTTTGCCAGGAGAATGCAAAAACCATTTCTTCAACCCCTTGACCAAGATCAAGAGTGGATGCAACTTATGGATATCATCTTAAATCCACAGGAGAACTGCTCTGAAAACGACCAAGGGTTCACCAGCAGCTGTGTTGTTCAAGGGGGCTCTGATGGACACTATTACAACTCTCCCAGGACATCAGTCCTGACCACAGTCAGGGTAGACTGAAATCCAACAATCACAAATCATCCAAGAAGAGAAGAGCTGTAACTCTGACATAAACATCCATAATCACTTTCTGGTCAAGGATCAGTATCCTGGCAATACAATTTGACTGCCATATGAGTAGATGCTCAGGATTGTCATTGATTAAAATGGGATAACACTGTCACTTGAAACATTTCAATTTTCAAAAATAATCCATCAGCTGGGCAAATGGAAACCTCTTGAGAACAACAGGGAGGAGACGAATGTGGGATACTAAAGAACATGATGAAGCAGAGGACTCGGAAGCTGTCCCTGAAACAACTGTGGGAACCCCCAAGAGGCAATTTGGTCCTGTAGAAGCTGAAGCCTAGATGCAACTAGAATCCTACACCAAAAGCACAAGATATGCACTTTGAGAAAATCCCATACCCTTTTGGAAACTGATGGACTTTGTAGTTTATTGAGACATTGAAGTTTGCTTCTTTATTTTGTTTCATTATAAAGTTTGTAAGATATTTAGTGTAAGAAACTGGCTCTATATATACTGCACCAGAGTGAGGTACAGTGTGTATAGAGTCCAAGGGTCTCCAGAGGTTTGGCAGAGGTTAAAGTTAGATAGAACCTTACTCTCTAAAGTGGTAGCTTGGTCAAGCAGTAAGGCAGTATAAGAGAACAGTGTAAAGCATTTGATGTACCCATGTCAGCAAATGGATTCACACGCTCAAGAACTGAACTCTAGGCCAATTGTTTTGCATAAAAAATATACTGTTGTTTTATTTCTAGAACCAAGCAAGCCTGGTACAAGTAAGTATAAAAATACTTTTCAGTAGTAAATTAACTGAATGAACACAGTTCAAAATTGCAGTGTAACATGAACTGGTTTTGGTTACAGTTTTAAGTAAGCAGTTTGCAACACATTGCAGGTATAGTACATTCGAATGAATAGGCTTTTTAAATGAAATGCAGTTAATTACTTTTCAGATTACTTTTGCTAATACAGGACTGGATCCTAGATTCAGCCCTGGGACATTTCCTGAAAACAGGTGAGTAAATGCATTTTGGTTAAAGGTATGATTTTTAACCTCTTCCGTGCTCATGACGAGCTGAGCTCATTTTGAGGCACGATGCTCTGGTGCTCATGATGAGCTGAGCTCGTCATGAGCCGTGGAACGCTCGCATTCGGGGATAATTCCCCTGCTGTGCTGAGCGTTCCACGGAAATGGGTTGTGGTCATGACGAGCTCAGCTCGTCATGAGCACACGAGCACTGTCCCTCATGATGAGCTGAGCTCGTCATGAGCACAGAGGCGCTGTGCGTGCCCTCCCGCCCCAGCACAGCAGGGGGAATTACCCCCGCACAAAAGGGGTTAAAGAATATTATTGCATTTCAAACGTTGACACTTGGAAACTTTTTCGCATAGAATCACCAATGTTATCCTATGGGAGGAAATTCACTTAGCAGGTAAGTTAGGTTATCAATACTTTTTCTTACTCAGTGCTGGATCCTAGATTCAGAACTGGAACATTTCCTGAAAACAGTTTAGAAAATGTATTTTTGTTATTCTTCTGATTTTTAAGGAATATTTGTAGTTTTCAAAAGTCGACACAAAATCCTTTTGGGGAGAAAAAGTGTCAATGTTATTCTATGAGGAAAAGAGGTTATCGGTTTCCAGGTAGGTAATCGGTCTTTGGAGTTAGGGTCCTAGGGTTAGACTCAGGGGTCTCCCAGGGTCAGTGATGCACTGTTGTTGCACCCTCAGCGGCTCTCGGGCTGACGGGTGCAGAGTGTTGAGGCCCAATGTTATCCAATGGAGGATAGGGGGACTCTGGTTGGTGGCTGCTGGCAATCAGGCCACAGGGTTGTGGGAGCAAAGCTTCTAGGGTTAAGCTCAGGGCAAGTTGGGGAGCAAGTTAGAACAAAAGGGGCACCCTCAGCGGCACTTGAGCAGCCGGATGCAGGGTGCTATTTTGAGTTCGGGTGCCCTTTTGATTTCAATGGAGATTCCCCGGGACAATGAAACATTGCAGAGTCGGGGACGAGGATCTTCCTGGAGCGACTAACACTTCGAGGGGTAATTAGAGATGTAGAGGGTTGGTTAGGCACCGCTGGGTTGGGCACACAAGGGCATGGGGCGTCGGTTGCAGGGGTGCCTTGGGACGTCAAATTTTCTTACCTGCTCTGGTCGTGGTAGGGGGGGTCCTCTGGATTGAGGCTGCAGGCGTCGTCTGGAGGCTTGAGGCAGGTCAGGGGTCACCGGATCTTGTGTCAGTTTCACCGGGGGGACTTCCTCATGGTGTTTGTCCACTCAAACTCGGGCCGGGCTCGGTGAGTGCAGAGTGGGCTGGATTCACGGTTTCTGGCTGGCACCAGAAGCTGCAGTTCAAACACGTCCGGTGTCCACGAGAGAACCAGCTTGGAAAATGACTGCAGGCAGGTCCTCCAGGGTTTTTCAGGTTGCTGGCCACTGGACACGCCGGGTTTTTGCAGGGGCAGGTTCGAGGGGAGAAAGGCCTGTAGGGCTGGGGCCAAGTCAGTGGGCGTCGACCCCTTGTTAGCTCTGCACAGCTTTTCATCCTTCTTCTCCTTCTTTTCTTGTTGTTGCTGGATCTGAGGAAGGAAGGTTCAGGGTGCCCCTAAATACTAAATTTAGGGGTGTTACAGGTAGGTAAATGTCAGGAACCAATGGGTCTCTTCCGTGGGTGGGTACACCCCTGATTCTGACACTCTCCAGTGGGAGGAGGGCAGGAGCCTGTCCCTGGTTGGCTGGGTCCCCCATCCTCAAGATGGCGGGGACTCAAGATTGTGCTACACCTCACTTTCCCCACCTTAGGGGTGGAGTTGGCAGAGGTGGGCACACCTCTCTTCCTCACTTTGTTTTTCCCACTGGGTCTCCTGCCCAAAGTGGGGGGTAGAAGCATTGGGGACCAGTTGCTGAGTACAGCAAGTGGTCTGGAGAGACTCACAAAGGCGGTATGCCTTTGAAGCTTCTCCTTTGTGAACCCTGTCCATCCTGGGGGAGGAGGCTTGGGACCTCGTCCCCGGATGGGCATTGTTTCAGGCCCCTGAGAGCGGCAAGCTCTGACCCAGGGTTCCAAAATATGTCTGGTGGTGGCAGCCTTGGCAGCCACTCAGTCAGGTCACTGGGAGTTGGTCGAGTTTCAGGAGTATCTCTAAGTGTGGTACCAGTGTGGGTTTAATGTGCTGAGAAGTTTGATACCAAACTTCTCAGTCTTCAGTGTAGCTATTATGGTGCTGTGGAGTTCGTGATGACATACTCCCAGCATCATATACTCTTAATGGCAGCACTGCACTTACAGTGCCCAAGAAGGACCTGGGTACTGTAAGGGTACAGGGCTCATGCACCTCTACCCTCACCACTGGCTGAGGGCACCCAGCTAGAGGGGTAACTGATGGATGCCAGGGCAGTGTTTTGTGGGCATGGCACACAGGGATGTGTGCCATGTTGACTCTTCACTTTGTTCTGCACCAAGACACGCAGCCTGCAAAGGCAGTGTGTGTGTGTGTGTCAGGGCACAGGGCCTCTAAGGGTGGCACAATAAGTGCTGCAGCCCTTAGGGGCCTTCTCTGGTCACAGTGCCTTGAGTACCAATTATACCATTTACCAGGGGCCATAGATGCCAATTGGGTTTAGGCTTCAATGTAGTTTTAGGGAAAGTCACTTTTAGTGATGTTGTGGTGGCGATAGGGGCTTCGCCTTATTTACAAGGCAGCGTTAATTCACTTAACGTGGCTTAATGCTGTCTTGTAAATAAGGCACTTTTCATGCTGTAGTTATCGTGAATGGGGCGGTCAATGGGTTTTGCAGTGAGCGTTCCACCGCCACAACAATTGATTTTGACGCCTCCCCCTAAATACAAGGGTGGTGTAAATAAGAAGCAGCGCCAAAATTAAGACCTGGTCTTAAACAGGCGAAAACAGGCAAAATGCTTTATTTCTCCTTGTTTTTGCTGTTTCTATGCGTGCTGCCTTGTGCATTAAGCAGTACACATAGAAGTTTCAAAACGCGTTGAATGATTGTTTATGTGAAGGGAGGAGGAGGACCTTCCGGTACATAAACAATCATTTCTGCCAATGCAGACACTCTTGCACTCTGGTGCAAGGGTGCCTGCGTTTGCGCTAGGCAGCTGAACTCAGTGTCAGCCCTAGGGGAAACACAGTGATGCGCCGCATTCTTGTGAATACGGCTCTTCCCTACGTTTTCAGAATGGAGAAGTGTGGCATTAGCAATGTTTGCTTAACGTCACGCTTCTCCATTCTGTTGTAAATATGCCCCATTATTTTGCTAAATAACTAAAAAATAATACATCTTTCCAAACAGAGAGGGGTAAAGAGTGTGTGTTCGTTTTTGTCTGTGTGTGTAAAAATTCCTGGTGAAATCCAACAGGCACCTCAGCCATATCTGACGGAAAGCGCCTGTACCCAACTATTTTTAACAAAATACATGTATAAGGAAGGTTTAACATCAAAGACCGCCACCTGCAACTACGCCCTTGACATCTGCTTTCCCAGACCTAGGCCGACTGAGCCCGTGCCATAGAATTACAGGGGACCAATCCATGATGTTCGTGTGGAAGAACATAAGGAAGCATGCAGGTTAAACACAGATGCTACATTTTCAGTTTGCTCATGTGTCATTGCAATGTTTTCCAGTGCTTATGTTTGACCTTTCGGTGTTTCTATGTGTTACACTATGTGGACATTTAATAGGGAGTAGAAGAAAGTCGTCTTGTCCATTTAATGAGACATATCAAAAATCCCACTTTCCAAGACCGTATTGATTTAGAAACTGGATTACAAAAGCTGCAACACTCTTGAATTTAATTTGCAAACCTGTCAATTTGCTGACAAGAAGAGGCCACCTAGCAAGTATAGTAACTACCTGCCTAACTGTCCTACCCAATGTGAATCTACAACCCTGTGCTGGTTGGATGTCTGTGCACTTCTTGCTTCCACCCTCACTGAATATCAAAGTGCACTATTAGACTATAATTTTCAATACTTTACAAGTCATGGCATATTAGTATATAATGACAAAAATGGGATATAAAAGGCACCATTTCTTTCAATTATTTTATTTTTTCACTGGGGCATACCACCTCGATGACTCCTTGTACCTTTCTTGCTGCTGCCGGGATCACTTGCAGGGCTGGTTCGCTTCGTACAGTTGCATGACCTAATAACAAGTCAAAATGTACTTTTATTTGATTCATTAAAAATCCTAAAAGGATGGACAACCATCATAAAACGCAATGCTTTAAAGCATACATTTTAAAAACATTATAGGACTTAAGGTCAATATCACAATAAGGGGACGCGTATTATTTTAAAATAATGACGAATATGACAATGCATTTGGGAAATATTTGCTAATTAATTGGCTGCTTGGCATTATCGCATTTTGCCAGTTCTTTTGCTGCGAATTTCCATAGTATTATGGCTCTGCAGGACAGGGGAATTGACGACCCTCCGAGACATTTAATGACAGCTACTCTACATGTTCTTATTTGTTCCTTCCTTAGAGCCTTCCGGAGGATAGATTTTCGAGTTTCCAATAAAAAAGAGCAAGTACATAGTAAATGTAGTAATGACTCTTCTCCTTGACCACAGAGGCGACACTCCTTGGATGGCCATATTTGTTTCCATTTTGGGGTCAAATCCTTTGAGGGGAAAGAACCCATGCATAGCAAAGTCAGATAATGTTTGTTCTGATGGGAGAATTGTTCCAACAGGTATTGTTACGGATTCAGCCTCTGGTAGTCCTTTATCACAGCCCAGGCATGATCTTTTTTTGCAAAGGACGTTTTATCAGTTAATAAAAAGATCCGTTTAATAGCGTTATTGACTATGCGTTTAAATCCGGAGTACGTTGCGGGGGTGAGCCAAGCATCCTCTAACTCTAATGCCAACAGGGATTCCTTCCGGGCTGCTGTGGTTGAATTGGCTAGGCTCATTTGGTTTTCAATCTCGACCCAACAACGATGGGCAAGGCTGTAGTCTTCTGCCTCCCTCATCCTCCAGTAATGTTTTACTAGGGCGCCTTGTCTGGCCATAATCTGATTATTTAATCCATATTCTAGGTGGATTTGTGACTGTGAGGTAGGTAGCGGTATTGAAAACAGTCTCTTAAATAGTGTGGATTGTGCTGTATTTAGGACTGCAGCATCTTTAGTATTCAGAATGTCTGAGCCGTATGAAACGGAAGGTAAAAATGTTGTAGCAATCACTTTAAGCAGATGGGCGGAAGAGCATCCTACAAGTTTTTTCCTTAGGGTTTTAAAAGCTGTTGCATGACCTAATATGACAAGGTACGTTTTGGTTCACAGTTCGGCCGTTTACTATTCTCTGGAATTAGGGTGTGCGTTGCAAATCATGGCAGAGAGATGTCTGAAATAGCTTTGTGGTTTTTAAAAAATGTTAGTATTTCAGTGTGGGCCGCACTGTTAAGGAAATATAACCATAAAAATATTGAACTAAAAAAATAGGCTAGGAATCATACAGACGGTGTAAAATGGTTGGAAGATAATACACATACATTCGATTCACCACCAGGGGGAGTTATTGTATCTTTTGAGACATTACGTCTCTGCTGAGATTACGGAGTTAGCAATACTTTTTAGCAATACTTTACCTATTCTCTGGAATTAGGGTGTGTGTTGCAAATCATGGCAGAGAGCTGTCTGAAATAGCTTTGTGGCTTTAATTTTTTTTTACTATTTCAGTGTGGACCGCACTGTTAAGGAAATATAACCATAAAAGTATTGATCTAAAAAAACAGAGATTGGGAATCATACAGACGGTGTAAAATGGTTGGGAGATAATATACATACATTCAATTCACCACTAGGGGGAGATATTGTATCACTTTTGAAACATTACGTCTCTGCTGAGATTACGGAGCTAGCAATACTTCACCGTAAACTTCGAAAATACTTTTGATAAATGTGTTGTGCGTATAGCCACCTTCCAGTGATGGACGGAGATAGAAAATAGGCCTGGGCACTGTAAAAAAAAAAAAAAGTGGCCCACATTTACGGATTGCGCCTGTTCGCAAAATACTATTTCAGAGTTTTAAGTAATATGAAAAGGAGGGGGGAATGGCGGATTCTCTAAAAGAGGCATCTTTTCTTAACTTCAATGAGATAAAAAATGCAAATGTTGCCAGAACTTTTTGTAAACCGATTAGTTCACAATGCGGTTCACATATGAATATAAATCAGGCCACTTCTGCTCAAGCCCCTTCCCCCCTCCCCCCTGCTCAATCTGCATACATTAACTGGCCAGCCCAAGGAGAGACTGAGAATAACGCCTCCGCCTGTGTTGGTTCTGACTCAGAAAAGGACGCTTATGCCCCCCACTGGACCGCTATGTGCTGTGTCTGTGAACAGCGCAGACACAGCACATATTTGCCAGCACCCTGGCCAAAAAGTGGTCCGCAGCTGCAACTCACATACCAGCACATTGCCTGAATGCCCGCTTTGCCAATCCGACCCTGGCCACCGCTCGGGTTCAGAGGAAGGCCTAACTAACTCAATAAAAGATAATGGAACTTGAAATTATTTGGGACAGAGAATAGTGAATATATCAGTTTAAATGGCAAACATGTGGATTGGCCAAACATCCCGCGTTTTGCGTGTTTGTCTTTCAATCAGGGCCCTGTCCGCTGCCTGCACAGAGGTGCTGTGGGATGTACATTATCCAGAGTTTTGGTTTCCTGCCAGGTCAAACAAATATGGGGGCATATTATCAAGGACAGGCGATACATTATCGCCGCTTTTATCGGCAGGAAACTGCCGATAAAGCGGCGATAATGGCCTTGATAATATGCTCTATGAATTTCAATCGAAGCTCATGTTAGATGTGAACACATCTAACATGAGCTTCGATTGGAATTCATAGAGCACATTATCAAGGCCATTATCGCCGCTTTATCGGCAGTTTCCTGCCGATAAAAGCGGCGATAATGTATCGCTTGTCCTTGATAATATGCCCCTGTCTCTTTTCATCCATACCCATTTCTGTCTCTGTCTCGCTCCTCCTTAAGTTCTGATTTCAATAGCTCTTATTACTCTCTCTTGCATCTCCTTTTCTTCATTTGTTTCTCTGTGAAATGGATCCAAAATAGGCGGACACTTTGGCTGGATATTTCCTCATTTGCTGACCGTTTTATAATTCCAAAGAAAAACCTCGGGACGGAGAGAAAAAAAATGAAATACCTAAATTAAGCAATACAGAGTGGTCAGCAGGCAGGCCAGATTGTTATTTACACCCACACACATTAATCAATCAATCAATCAATGACATTTATAGAGCGCACTACATACCCGTAGGGTCTCAAGGCGCTGGGGGAGGGGGGGTGCCGCTACTGCTCGAACAGCCAGGTCTTCAGCTTCTTCCTGAAGGAGAGGTGGTCTTGGGTCAGGCGCAGGTCGGTCGGGAGGGAGTTCCAGGTCTTGGCGGCCAGGTAGGAGAAGGACCTTCCTCCTGTAGTCGCTCTTCGGATGCGGGGGACGGCGGCGAGGGCGTGGTTGGCTGATCGGAGGTGGCGTTTGGGAGCGTAGAAGTTGATTCGGCTGTTGCGGTAGCTCGGGCCTTGGTCGTGTAGGGCTTTGTGTGCGTGGGTGAGAACCACTTTACAGAGTTTGCCAGTGAAAGCGCTAATTTCTTTTTTTCTTCTTTCTTTGAACAACATTGTTTTCCCATGGGAAGTGTAGAATTTCTAAAGGGACTGCAATACCTGGTTGATGAGTGGAGTGAAAATGTTTAATATGATCGTTTTCAACTGTTTTAATTATGTTAGCTTATAAAATGTGTACTGTAGCTCTCTGTTCGGGGATGTGATTTTTTTTTAACCGAACTGCTTACATTTTGAAAGGATATAAGCGATGGACATTGAAACGGGTCCCTTCCTGGTCCTGTAGCCATGTCCTGAATTTTTCAAGCAAAATCACTTACTGATTTCTGAATAATGAGTTTAAAACTGTTAAGGTAACCATGTTGTTTCTGAATACATTTCACATGATTTGCTTATTCTTGCATTCCTTATGAGTGTTTGCTTTTTTCAGGGTGTTATTCTTTTTTTTTCAGGCAGCATTTTACTGTTGTCTAGTGCATAATTTGAATTTAGTTGCAGCATAATTGAGTTGAAGCTGAAGGCAATGCAAGTGTCTCCCAGTGGGGCACTATGGTGTTCTGTGTGGGAGATGATGTGGCACTCTGGCAAGAGCTGCTGAATTCGGAACTGGCACACCATTTTCAGCCTTCATGACCAGTCCACCAGACCACACTCCTGGCAGAGCTCATTCCGATGCTACACCTTAGGAGGCCCGATAGACCTTAGAAGCCCTGGTGTCTTAGCACCCGCAGGTGGACCCCAACGGTGGCAAGTGTGAGTTAACCTGGAAGGCCTGTCCACCACAATCCATACTGCAGTTCACCTCCAGTCTTGCGAGCAGGCATACGAAGAAGCACACACTAGAGCGACAGTGACTGTCACTGAAGTCACAAGATCCTTGAGGCCAGTCTACCGCATCCATTGGTACCTCCATTGGCCTTTTTCAGCAGTAGTGGTGCAACTTACCAGGGGTTGGCAATGTAGGATTTGCATGCACACCAAACTTAGGGGGTGATTATAATGAAGGTGGAACCGCCACGTCACCCTGTCAATGGTGGTCCCACTGCCATCGGTGACTGCATCAACTCCAACCATATCACAATGGCAGATGCTTTCCTGGCGGTCGGAAAGACCAACCGCCACGCACCCTACTGGCTACTTGAGCCCGCCAGCACGGCGGAGGGGCTCTTGGTTCCACAGTAGGGCTTACGATACCCCTTACCCGCCAGCCTATCCATGGCAGTTCACCCGCCATGGAAAAGTTGGCGGAAAGGGACATTGGAGGCCCATAGCAGGCCCCTTTCCCCTCAGCCCCCAGACATGGGACCTGACAGAGCGTCCGCCTCCCCCCTTCTGCTCCAAAACCACCGAGATAATCTGCGGCGTACCCCAAGGCTCATCCATCAGCCCAACGATGTTCAACGTCTACATGGCACAACTCGCCCACGTCGACTGACAGCACAACCTCAACATCATCTCCTACACCGACGACACCCAGCTGATCCTCTTGCTCACCAAGGACCCCCACACTGCCAAAACCAACCTCCACAAAGGAATGAAGGCTGTCGCCGACTGGATGAGGGACAGCCGACTGAAGCTGAACTCTGACAAGACAGAGATCCTCATCTTCGGCTCAACCCCATCTGCCTGGGACGACTCCTGGTGGCCAACGGCACTAGGAGCACCCACCAACCACGCACGAAACCTAGAGATTATCCTCAACCCCACACTCTCCATGACAAAGCCGGTCAACGCCGTCTCCTCCACCTGCTTCAACACCCTCCGTATGCTTCGCAGGATCTTCAAGTGGATCCCCACCAAAACTAGAAGTACAGTCACCCAAGCCCTAGTCATCAGTAGACTGGGTTATGGCAACGCACTCTACGCAGGAGCCCCGGCCAAACTATTGTCACGACTGCAACGCATCCAGAATGCCTCCGCACGACTGATCCTCAACATACCCCTCCGCAGCCATATCACACCCCACCTCAAAGACCTGAACTCGTTCCCCATCTACAAGAGGATAACCTTCAAGCTCCTCACCCATGTACACAAGGCACTCCACCACACCGGACCGGCGTACCTCAACAGACGACTCGGCTTCTACACCCCCCGCCTGCCAGCTCCACTCCGCAGACAACACCCTCGCCATTGTCCCCCGCACCCGAAGAGTGACCACTGGTGGCAGATCATTCTCCCACCTCGCCACCTGAACATGGAACACCCTCCCCATCGGCCTACGACAAACCGAAGATCTTCTAACCTTCAAGAGACTCCTCAAGAACTGGCTCTTTGAACACTAGCAGTTCCCCCCACCCCCAGCGCCTTCAGACCCTCACAGGTATGTAGTGCGCTTTACAAAAACTATGATTGATTGATTGACATGTCAGTTTTTACATTGCGGCAGATGATGCAGCCAGCAGCACCTGCTGCAATGTAAAAGATAGGCACTGCAAACGCCATAGTGGCGGTTTCATTGTAATGCCTATCGTCGGGCCGCCCCTTGATGGCCAGCGGTCCCATTCCCCGATTCAATGGCAGATGGACTGAAGTCTGCCTGCCTTCGTAATCAGCCCCTAAGTTTGCAAACTTCATGGCCTCTGCTTCATGCACAAACACTTTTGACATGTGCAGCCTTCTTTCGGGCCATTGGAGTTATGCAGCAATGGAGGCCAAAATTATGTTGCAGTGTTGACTAAAGGATGCAACAATAAAAAGGCTGCAGCGTAATGCAGTGCATTTTAAGATTCTTTATTATTTTAACATATTTATACATACTAACAGCCTCTGCAAAGCTTTTACCTCATTAGTACCTGTATAACATACAAATGCAGCACAGGGAAAGGTGACCAGTCAACCTTTGCAAAGGGCCCTACACTTCACAGCAACATAAGTCACATTTCTTTCAGTAATTTTTGAACCGTTTGAGCTACAAAATTGTTTTGGGTCAAATCGTTAGATTATGCAGCAGATGATGTATTATGTGGCAAATATGATACAGCCATAGTTAAGTGGAATTTTTTTTCCACTTAACTTAATTTTGCCCCAGTATTGTAGATCAATTTATAAGTTCCCCAAACCCAAAAGTCCAGTTTGGGCACAATTTGCATTTTAAAAGCAGTCCTACAACACAGGGCGACTTTTAAACTGACCTCAGGCTTCAGCAGTGCACACATGCAAACGCAGAAAGGGCTGCTGGCCTCTAAACTGCCATGTCCTAATATATTCTAGGGACTTAAAGGTAGTTCTAATCTCCCTGCCCTATTATGAACTAGGGCCTTATAGGAGAGGTCATGCCAATCATAGGGGTACCCTAACCCATAGTGCAACCTAGTGTATGTAGGTGTTTTCACAGTATCTTTAAGTGTCTCTTTCAGAATAGTACTGGCCCTGTGCCTTTTCAGGCAGAGGATAGGGTCAGTCAGAGTCAGGTACCACCAGTACCAGTCAGCAAAACGTTGGGGAGTGTCCAGGGCACAGGATGGCTTTGCAACACTAAAGAAGCATAAACTCAGAATTTAAAATATAACACCAGGGTTGGGGGGGTTCTCTTTAATAATCAGAATTGATTTCTATCCTAATGAACCCATTTTCCAACATTAGGATAAGGAAATATTGGGGAAAAATCATAATGTTCTAATCTATACCTTGAAGTTTTCATGCAGCTCTTTGATGACGGTTAATAGCTCACTGTTCAATGTTTGGATTTTAACGTATAAATTGGAAATAGCAACAGAATCTCTCAGACAAAGGCAGTAACTCACTGACCAATTTACATGATATGCATTTTGTGATCTGCGTGGTACACATTCTTTGCAGCATGCATATTAACCCACTGTGTCTACCTTACCAAGAGTCAAAACTTCCACTAGACAAACCTTCGATCTCTCTCAATAAAGAACATTAATCACCAAAGTTATCTTCACATTTTTATTGTTGCCTGAAAATTGCTGGAGACCAGGAATGCAGCAGCAGGTACTTTTCAAATCATAATGCACTTGCAAACACGACGCCCACACCCTAAGTTAGTGACCTATGTGTGCTTGGTGCAGCAGGATTCATATACATGGTTCTTTAACCCTTTGCCTGCTGATGACGGAACCGCTCCGTCATCAGCTGCGGTGGCGCTGTGCTGATGACGGAGCGGTTCCGTCATGGCCCGCTCGGCGCTCCTGCGCGGCGTGAATTCCGCGCCTGCGCTGCGCGTTCAATTGAGCGGGGCGGGCCATGACGGAACCGCTCCGTCATAAGCACAGGGCCAACGACGCTGGTGACGGAGCGGTTCCGTCACCAGCATGCGGCCGCCGCGCTGCCGCCCCGCCCCCTTAGCACTGCGGCGGAATAGCCGCCGCAGTGAAGGGGTTAACATTTGGTCTGATAACTATATGAATGTAAATAACAATAGAGCATACATGAAAACGGTGACAACATGCCTGCTTTTCTCAATATTTCACTTCGAAAGTATGCGATTGTATTTGTTTAACGGGCAGTGATTTGTATAGGGTCACTGGAAAGTCAACAAGGTTGTCCCTGTCCCCCCCAGAATTTTAGTGTCTCCTACGCCCCTGCTGTCCTATAAGGTAACTGTTGTGTTTACCAGCCTGCTGCCTTTCTGCTTGGCTGTCGCGTGTCCGGTCTCGAGCTCGTGGTGCCGCTCCTCGAGCCCCTGAGATCGGGATTCGAGCATCGGCAGTTGCTGAGCGGTTTCTTTCATGACGGCCGGTCTGGTCCTTGATGGTGATTACTTACGATCAAAAGTAAGTTCCTGGCCGAATCCGTCTGCCGAGTCTTCATTCCCTACAGTAACTTTACATTTACATAAGCATGGGTGATTTTTGAGAGCATATCTTTTAAAACACAAAATATGCTGCCAGAAGAAATACCTCTGAAGGCCCCCTTCATAGTTTATTCTCCATCTAAATCTTTTACATTTTTTGGGGTTACTGAAGCAACCCTAGTTCCAGCACCACTGGCACCGAAGGGATTCTGCACAATGCAGTTTCATGAAGATGTTCAGCTATTGAGCTGCTAAGCCAGCTACTTGTGGATAAACAGCACTGAATGTATTAATGAATACAATTCTTGAGACCGCTCCTGGGAGTTTGTTGCACTGTGATGATATATTTTCAAATCAATGGACAGAGGCACACAGAAAGTATGATTTGCCCAGGATCAAACAGTTTGTTAAAGTAGTAAACTAATAGCTGCATTACACTGTTACTCGCTGCAAAGGCTAAACATTTACCACAACATTGGACTGTGGTGGATATAGTATGAGAAAGGGCTTTTCTCCCTTCCCCCAGGTACTATCTGCAGGAAGCGGACTCTTTATATCCCTTATTCGTGGGCAGGGGCTTGCTCTAGCAATTCCACTGTGCTTTCTTAGGGGGTAGAGCCACACCAATTTATAAAAATAATATGTATCTGTATAGGAACCAAAAT
Organism: Lissotriton vulgaris; assembly: GCF_964263255.1. Taxonomy (NCBI): domain Eukaryota; kingdom Metazoa; phylum Chordata; class Amphibia; order Caudata; family Salamandridae; genus Lissotriton; species Lissotriton vulgaris. The sequence continues at coordinate 1,966,026,809 of NC_141687.1, forward strand.
CTACACAAACAGGCAAGTACGTTTCGAGTTAAAAATATTTACAGTTTTTAAAAGTCAGCAGTGCATTTTCAGAAGCGGTAATGTTATGCTATGGAGGAAAGGCATATACTGCATACATGTACTTTACAGCGACTTACCGGACCAATCTTACGGACTTTAAGGTGAGTATGAAGCAGGGTCCAAGGCAGCACCAACAGGTCACCTGGGGCAGCACTGGGACAGGTGAGTTCAGAGGTGCAATACAGCGTCAAGGGCCCTGATGAAAACAATGGGCATCGATAAGGCTAAAAGTGTCTGCAGGCTGGGACTGGGGGGCCAGTCCGGCTGAGCCAACAAAGGGGCACAGGTCTCATGATGCTGGGGGACATGGGGACAACTTTGGTCCTCTTCTCCTTGGGCCAGAGCAGCCAGTTGCAGAGGTGTCCTGAGGCATCGGGTTTCTGTCACAGGAAACATGTGCGGTAGAGAGGGCCTGCACAAAGAGGCTGAAGGGGGCATTGGGAAGTCCACAGTTTGTAAACCCAAAGTGGGCATCAGATCCGTAGTGTCTGGGGACCATGCTGGCACTGTTGGCCCACATCAACTTGGGTTAGGGGGCACAGTTGTAGTGTGCTTTCTGGTGTCTGGTATTTGGTGGCCCAGAGTCCTTGCAGCTCCTGTGGGGGACAAGAAGGATGCAAGGGAGCAGCCCCACCACTCTAAAGAATTGCTGTGGTCTTGAGTGAAGGCTGGAAGTCCACCCAGGCTTTTGGACGCACAGGCAGCTGCAGGACGATTCGTCTTTGATGCAATTGTAGAGGACAGCTGACATGCCGTCAGGGTTGGCACAAAGTCAGTTGCTGGTCTTCCGTTCTTGCTTTTGCAACTTTTCAGCATCCATCTTCTTCTCTCAGATCAGCAGGTTTTGATTTCCTCATGCCAGGGGCTCCCCTAAATACTAAACTTAGGGGCATTAGGGAGAGTAGGATAGTAGCCAATGGGCTGCTTACTCCATGAGTACTCCATGAGTATGCTGGCTTTCTTCAGGACGGATTAAAATTATGTGTGTGTAATTAAAACTAGTGGGTGTGTAATTAGACCGGTTCCGCGAAGGAGGCACCACAGGTCCAAAGCAGGCTCTGCCCAGAAATTCTGGCCAACCCTAGCCACTTCGCAACCTTGGAGCAGAATACTGCTTAAACTAGCGTGTTTTTGAGAAGGGAATCCCCCTCTCACACATAGAAAAACACTTTAGGGCGTGTAAACACATAGTCTAATTACACACCCACTAGTTTTAATTACACACACATAATTTTAATCCGTCCTGAAGAAAGCCAGCATACTCATAAGGCACTGGCTGAAACATGTTGACCTACCAAGGATGTAGGAGGTCGTAACTCGCCTCTAACATCCCACAGCCTTATTTTTAACCGCTGACGGTGGCCCAGGTATTAAAGTCTAATTCACCTTCGGGTACTGGGACCCCCGCCAAGCCGTTTTAATCCAATTTTCATAACACTCTTCACCGCACACTCAGCGACATACCTGCTCCGCAGTAATCAGGCGTCGAAGCACACCCGGGACACGCTAGGTGTCACTGGGTGGGCCCGATGATGAAGCATGCCACCAACTAGGTTGGTGGGTGAGGGCTTCATGAGCACACTCACAAGGTGCCACTACCCCCTGACAAAACATACTTGAGTCCTTTAAACTAAAATTAATTCTTTTGGTTAAACCCCCTCTTATTTAGCTAGTCTCCTTTTGATTAACCTCAAAATAAATCTTCACTCAGAGGCAATACCAGCCATCACCAGCCTTTGATGTAACTCTGGAGAGACTCCTTTATTATGCATGCTGCCACGAAGGAGCTAATCAGAAGATACGATTACCTGCTAGTGATCTGAAAGTGCATGCAGTGGGGATCCGGAGCGAGGCAGCAGGGGTGAAGTGCAGAGTGCAGGCTCAGACTCTGAATGTAACAGGTCTGCAATGATAAAGCTGCTCCACAGGCAGCTACTGCCAAGTGTTACCAGCTTCTAGACATTTTTCCAAGTTCACAATAAATAAAAGTAAGTATTTTACAAAGAGTTTTATTTAATGGAGTGGTGTAGTTATTTCACAGTAATTACACATTTTAAGCATTTTCACTATTATTTACCACAAAGTCATTGTTACTCATTCATCTTCTGCAGCTAACAACCATTGAAAAACTGCCAATACTCTGGGCGTGTTTTAAGTGCATGTCAGTTGTTCCATTATATATCTGGATGCAAGAAAAGAAGGAGTCAGCAAAATACCAGTCAGGCAGCAGAGTTTTGTATCTTCCATGTTTAAGCCACGCCCTTTATCACATAGGCTATGCCCCTTTGAGAGACCCCCCAGGTTTTTCAATCCACTTAAAGCCCTGGTGACTTGTAATCACAGCCAACAAGCTCAATCTCTAGCTAGATGTATCCTTTAAAATGAACTGATTTAGAAGCTGGGGATTTGGAATGAAACCCCAAAAATGCGCTACGTTACCAACAATCCCCCAACTCCCAAGCCAACGTCTTCTGATGTCTCAGTGCATGCAAAGTCTCTCTGCGAGTGCAATGCGTCTCCATGCGCGCAAAGTGAGCTGCCAAGTGATAATGGAAAGCTGGCCGCCCTACAAGCATGTAGTGTCAGACCGGTCCACCTGGTTATGTACTAATGAAGCTGGCTTTTTTTTGCTCAATTTCTTTAACGCATTTATACTGTAAAATGCACTCTAATATATATGCACAACGAAGTCTTTCTCAATGCAGAAATAAGAACCAGTAACGTGCTCTGTCTAAAAGTGTATTTACACTTTACTGCCAATGTTCATCATTAATAATGCACACCACAAACACAGTGCTCTTTGGCGCTTAAACAATAAGTACTATTGTAGCATGATTGCACCACATTGCAGTTTATGACAACTCAGGAGGATGCACTCTACTGACTTGCAGGTTGCACGTGGGCCTCTCTGGTGTGCCTGCAAACTACTGATTGTATTAGCTTACACATAATCCCTAAGTAGAGTCTGCATGTACATATGTGTGGTATTTTAATGGCACGACCCTAGCCGACAGGAAGCAGAGAGCTGTGGAAGGTCAAAGGTCAAAGGCGAGGACTCATTCAGCATGCGGTGGGGGGGGGGGGGGGGCAGCTGAGTTGTGGACTGTTACTGCAAGAGGTGAGTCTTCATCTCTTCCCTAAATTAGAGCTGGGTTGGGGAAAACCAGATGCAGACAAGATACCTCTCACTCTATATTTGATCTCCTATTACCCACAGGTTATTCCATATTTAGGAATGACAGAACTGAAAACACGGGGGGAGGTGTTGCAGTCATCTTCAGAAACGCCCTCCAACTTAAGGCGTCTCCTAGCAGCTCCTCCCACACCTTTGAATGCCTTTCTCTTGAGCTTCAATTGCAACACCGTTCACCGCTCAGATTCCATATCATTTACCGCCCGCCTTGTAGCAGTAGCTCTTCGTTTATAGAAGATCTCAAAGACTTCATCAGCGACCAATACTCTCAAAGTGACAATCAGACCATCGTGGGTGACTTCAATCTCCACTGGGGCGCACCACAAGACTCCTCTGCGAACTCACTGGCTACCTTCCTCTCGGCAAATGATCTTATCCAACACTGCACTGAACCAACCCACTCTAAGGGCGCAATCCTGGACCTTGTTATTTCTAAAGCAGGCATGCTTTCTACTACTACCCCTATTCATGTAGATTGGTCTGACCACCACCTCATCCCATTCTCTCTTCAACTTTCACACTCTATAACTCTTGGCCAACCCAAGAGGGCCATCTCCTGGTTCCGTGATGCCAAAAACATTGATGTCGGTCCCCTCTGTGAATCAGCTTTGCTTTCACTTCCAAGGCTAGACCCGAATATAGCTGTTGACGATCTCACCTCCCAATGCCTCACAGTTCTTGAAGCTGAAATTAATAACGTCGCTCCGCTCAAAAGCAAAAGGATAAGGCCCACTCCCTCAGCACCTTGGTTCAACAAATCCCTTTATGAGGAAAGGAAGCAGCTAAGATTCCTGGAGAAGCAATGGAGGCAATTGCCTTCCACTGACAATTTAGCCTTACTTTGCACAGCAAGATCCAAATACCACAAGCACATCTTCCTTGAGAAAGCGACGCACTTCAAAACCCTCCTTGATTCCGCCAAAAATAGACCCAAAAAACTATTCGATCTCATCAAGACTCCGAGCTGCTCTCCCCCAACCTCCAAGGTGGAGGATTCTACAAAGAGAGCAGTGGATTTCGCTACTTTCTTCGATGGAAAGGTGAAATCACTTGTGGATCAGGTTGCTCATCCTACACCTCCAGAGGAGCGCAAATCCTTAGCCATTTGGCAGAGCTTTGACCCCATATCTGAAGATGCCCTTCTCAAATGCATACGCGAAACAAAGCCCTCCAACCATTCGCTTGACCCTATCCCCAGTGCCATTGCCTTTGACTTCTATACCCATTCCCTCTCCTATTGGACCACTCTGATCAACCTCTCCCTCTGGCAAGGCTCCCTTCCTGTCCCCTTCAAAACTGGGCAGGTCACCCCTCTGCTGAAAGAGCCCACTGCTGATGCGAATGACCTCAATAACTACCGCCCCATCACTAACCTTCCCTTTCTTGCAAAGATAACGGAAAGATGTGTAGCCAAACAACTCTCTCGTCATATCAAGGACAATGATCTTCTTGACAATTGTCAGTCCGGCTTCATCCAAAACTGCAGCACTGAAACAGCCCTACTGCAAGTGGTTGATGATGCGCTGAGGATACTCGACTCAGGGGGGTCCTGTTTGCTAATTCTCCTTGACCTCTCCGCAGCCTTCGACACTGTTAATCACAACACCCTCCTCAATATTCTTCAACAGAGAATGGGCATGGAGGGCACTGTGCTTAAATGGTTTGCATCCTTCCTCTCTGACAGATCTCAAATGATCAAAATAGCGAACAGTCTTTCGTCTCCTGTGGCGGTGGGTCAAGGTGTTCCCCAAGGCTCTATACTTGCACCCACACTGTTCAATCTCTACTTAGAACCACTGGGAAACCTCCTAAGCAAATCCGGGATTCACTATCATCTCTATGCAGATGACACTCAACTCTACCTCAAGGTTGCCTCCACTCATGATCTCTCCATCCTAAAATCTACTCTTGACTCCATTCAAAACTGGATGTCATCTCATCAATTAATTCTGAATCCCTCCAAAACTGAATTCCTCCTATTCTCCTCCTCACTCTCTCCTCCCCCGGTTCAATCATGGATGGATCAGATGAATCTACTAAACAACAAACCCATCATTGTCGACAGCGCAAAATCTCTTGGTGTCATTCTAGACAAAAAACTCAATCTAACTCCCCACATCAATTCTATTGCAAAATCTGCTCGCTACCAACTGCGCCTTCTTTGGGGAATCCGTCGCTTCTTCCCGGAGCAGGACCTTATAACCCTGGTGCAATCGCTGGTCCTCTCCAGACTAGACTACTGCAATGCTCTTCTTACTGGCCTCCCCAAATCTCACCTGTCCCCACTTAAGTCTGTCTTCCATTCAGCAGCTCGTTTCATCTATGGGGCCAAAAGAAGCGATCACATCACACCGTTGTTATCCACCCTCCGCTGGCTTCCCTTCGAGGCTAGAGCTATCTACAAGACCGCTTGTATCACCCACAAAGCCTTGCACTCCTCCTCTCCCCGCTACCTGGTGAATAAACTGAAACTCTCTGGAGGCTCTAGACCTTCACACAATGCCGAGAATCTACTGCTTGAACCTCCCACTTTCAAGAAGGAAAGAACAATGGCCCAATCCTTTTCAGGCAACGCAGTGAGAATCTGGAACTCGTTTCCGCCTGAGCTCCGGACCACCGCCTCCTCCCAGGCCTTTAAAAGGGACCTCAAAGTTCTCCTCCTCCAGAGACACCTCCAAAAGTAATTCACGTCCTCTTGCTATTCGGAGGAAGACTTCCCACTACTGATATTTTCTACTTTCCATGACCATGGGAGTGCCTTCCCAGTGTTTTCCTGTGGTGGGAGTGTCTGCCTTTTTGCAGTATTCTCCATGTACTTGTGTTCGGTGCCCTTTTGTAACATGCACACAACACTTTGCCCTTGTAACACACGGTTGCTACCTCTCACATGTTTTTACCTCTGATACTTGCACAAGTGCCACCTTGCCTACGTAACGCCTGTTCTTGTGCCTAGCACTTATTGCAGTATTATACCTCAAATTATACTCTGTTTTCTCTTATAACTGCCCACTTGTCACTTTTCCTCTTGTGCACTTTTGACTACCTCATGTATTTTTGGTTGTTCACAATTTTTACTACCTCAAGTATTTTGTTTGCTCACAATTGTCACTATTACCTTTACTACCTCATGTATTTTTGGTTGGTCACAATTTTTACTACCTCAAGTATTTTGTTTGCTCACAATTGTCATTATTACCTTTACTACCTCATGTATTTTTGGTTGCTCACAATTTTTACTACCTCATGTTTTTTGTTTGCTCACAATTGTCACTATTACCTTATGTAAGTAACGTATGTTTTAGTAATCTGCTCTTCTGTAATGTTTCTCATTATGTTTCATTTCTGTTCCTAATGTGAAGCGCTCTGACGCCTTCGGGTAAAGTCCGCGCTATATAAAAATGCATAAATAAATAAATAAATAAATAAATTAGACAGGGATGCAGAGTGTCAGCCAAATCCTTTTCTAAAGCGCTTTTCTTATGCTGGGTTGGAGGGGGCTATCATTAGGGCAGCGGGTGCAGTCGCACCGGTGCCTAGAGCTGCGAGTGGTCAACTGAATCAACATTTAAAACTATACTTCACATCCTAAAAAGAGTGGAGGGCCCTTTTTCCATACCTGCATAGGGGCCCATGGCATCTGGGCCATACCCCTGATAGCTGGGCCAGTCAGTGGCTCGCCCGCTGTATGAAAGCTGCTGAGGAAATACACCCCATGGACTGGGACAGTTTGATGCAACTTTTAAGTCCCATGATTGGTGAGCCGGGGGCTGTTTTCAACCTCTCTGCAAATATTTACTTTCAGAGGCAGAGGGCAGAGTTTCACAAGTAAGGAAAGCTGCCGTATTACAAAGCACTACTCGCATGCATATGGGAAAGTTGAAGCATGTGGCGGTTTATTTGCATAACTTTGGGGACTCGAGTCCTCTGGGTAGCCACGTTTTCCTACCTATTTTGAAATATTTATGACTTACTCTCAATATCATTACTGGTTGCTGTTATCATGTGTATGGGGAGCAGAAGGAGTAGTACAGTGAAGATGAATTGATGGTAAGGGACAATGAATTATACTGAATAAAGGACCTCCGAAATTACACACAAAGATATTTTCATTAATAAGTCCTCATTGGCTTGTAATATCCTAATCCTGTAGGGTGCAGGCACATGTTGTTATTAACTCTGTCTTCAGAGAGCCTAATTACTTCCCCGGCGCAAATTGCAGGTGCAATTTGTGCACCAACTAATTAACTCTACGTTATTGTGCGGCAATTAGTAGGTTCATAATTTGCAACCGATTCTGATCTTGATTACACTTGATTTCAGCAGGACTGGTGAGGCACCAAATGGAACTGCACCAGCTGCAAATACAAACTCCCAAGTTGGGTAAAATGTGTGCATGACTTGTAAACCTGTTTAATACCACCCTGCTTCAAAGTGCTGCTGACAAAAGGCAGAATGGAAGTAGGAAAAGGGAAGAATGATGTTAGGCCTGGTTGCTGCTCTTAGGACCCGGATCCCCCAGCATGCCCCACGCCCGCACACCCACCATAGAATCAACACCTTAGGAGAAGTGGTGGGTGTAAAAAGGCCATGTTTATTAGCATCTCATAAACATGACATATGATTATTAAACATTAAAATTCAGATATTAAAATTGTGAGCACATTTATCAATTATTATTATTCATAACATCTTCAGCAGTTTGCATTGTGTGTTTATTAAAATTCTCTTTGCTCATAATTTCTTCTTACTTCCCCCAGCACCAAGGGGCCCTCTGGCACGCATCCCCCCAGGTAAGATGCCCACGCAAGGTGCAGCACACCTGCGTCCCTGAGTGGTGGGCCCCAGCCCTCGGGTCCTTGTCCGCCATTTCCAGGGCCCCACCTCTCATCCACCAGGCTGCCCAAGAGGCTCGTACCTGACGCCCTAGCCTCCCCAGCCGGTGGTCTCCATCCCCCTGTGGAGAGCTTACCTTCTCTCCCCTCAGTGCTGGCATGGGGAGTGCGCAAGGTGGACTCCCGTCCATTCTGTCAATCTATCAGTGTTCGAATGTCTAATTTACGCAAAACCACCTCACTAACTACTGCCTTAAGGGGACGGGTGGGCGGGAGAATTTAAAATACTAATCTGCCAGGCAAGGGCAGCGATGACTCTAGGGAGGTGCGCGCAGGTCCGGTGCCGGCGGGGGAAAGAGGCAGAGCGCCGCGTGATCTTGACCTAAATAGGTCATGGCCTTTGCCCCCACGTCCCCCACCAGACGTGCGTCACCCCGACTGACCCGGAAGTACTTCTCCCGGCCGGCCGCCCCTAGGGCCGCCGGCCGGGAGATCCCTCCAATGAGAGCGCGGCGTGGGCCGGGGGGCCGGGCCCTAAAGGCGGGCTCATCTAGCCTCGCCCTTTGTATAGGACCCGGATCCCCCAGCATGCCCCACGCCCGCACACCCACCATAGAATCAACACCTTAAGAGAAGTGGTGGGTGTAAAAAGGCCATGTTTATTAGCATCTCATAAACATGACATATGATTCTCTTCGCTCATAATTTCTTCTTCCTTCCCCCAGCACCAAGGGGCCCTCTGGCACGCATCCCCCCAGGTAAGATGCCACGCAAGGTGCAGCGCACCTGCGCCCCTGAGTGGTGGGCCCCAGCCCTCGGGCCCTTGTCCGCCATTTCCAGGGCCCCACCTCTCGTCCACCAGGCTGCCTAGGAGGCTCGTACCTGATGCCCTAGCCTCCCCAGTCGGTGGTCTCCATCCCCCTATGGAGAGCTTACCTTCTCTCCCCTCAGTGCTGGCATAGGGAGTGCGCAAGGCGGACTCCCGTCCATTCTGTCAATCTATCAGTGTTCGAATGTCTCATTTCCGCCACAAGGGAGACTAGGGCCCACAGGTCCATCGCCCTTCCCCCCATCGGCCAAGTTCAGCACGAAAGACCATATTCCCTTGATCCACGTGTCAGTGCCAATGTCAGATAAATGGACTCCATCATGATGAAACATGGTTGCTCCGGATGTCATTTTGTGAGGAAGATGTAGCAAGCGGCCCTTCACTGAGCACAACTTTGCCAGCTCCCCGTTGAGACGTCGCACCGACACGTTGAGGGCTCTCGCCCGGATACCATTGCCCCACCATTGCCGTGGGATCATGCAGGACCACACTATCCTGACCTGCGGGAAGGTCTTCCCAAGCTATGCGAATTCTGTGAGCAGTGCTTCCTTAACTGCTAAGCGTCCTCTGTCTACCATGTCGTTGCCGCCCAGGTGGATGATGATCAAGTCAGGGAACTTCTGTCCCTCACGCTCTCGGATGTCGTCCACAAGCCGCCGCAGGTGTCGGATCCGCATTCCTCCCACACCGTGCCACACGAATTCGACCCCATCCAAACTAGATGGTTTGCGCACTCGCCGCTGCTGCAATCGCACTGCTGCCCGCCGCACGAACGAGTGTCCCAACACCCAGACCACGTTCCTTGGCATACTAATAATCGGAAAAGAGATAGAAAGGTCAAGCATGGGCATTGCACCGCAGGCAGTCACAGCAATTCAGGCCTTACATAACGCTTATAGCAGTTGGATGACCAGTGGCCCACCTTCTTCACCGCATTGGATGACAACCCTGCCCCTGCCGCCAGCGTCGCGGCCCCTATTCTAAAGGAATGGGATGAGTAACCAGAATGCCCTAGTCCCAGACTTACTAAGGCCATTCGCAGCACCGCTTTGAATTGGTACTGAGACACGCAATCGCCCCCCTCATGGATGAACAGGGCCTGACTCCTACCCTCTGGACGAATGGTTAGGTACGCCTGCATACATGCGACGGGCAAATAAGAGTCTCCGGCGCGGGGTACAGCTGAATCGCCGCCCCTCTCCCCAGCTGGTCTGCCTTCGACTTCCTCAAGATCACCTCTAAGACCCCAGAGCCAACCTTGGTGTCCCCGAACTGAAGCCCCCCCGTATGATCGCTACGAGAAGTCCCCACTATTTCCCCCAGGCGAAATGCCCCATAAAAGGCTAAAGAGAAAACTGCAGAGAATAACGTGCCCTCGAAATTAGAGGAGCACAATCTAGGGAGGACTCCTAGTATGTCTCTTAAGGTCCTAACGTCTAAAGGTCGCCTCCCGTCACGCTTAGGGCCCTCTCTTCTGGCCCAACCCGACAGAGCCCTCTTAACTACGAAAGATGTCCCAGGGTCGTATAGTCCCGCTAACCTGGCGAAAAACCCCACTGCTGACACATGAGCCCTTGCATATGAGAGGGACCTGCCCTGATTGCTGAGTTGCTGTAAAAATTGAAACATTGCATGGTCTGTATGCCAACATGAAAAGCCTGCCTCTTGCACCAATGTCCTGTAATACAAGAAAGCCTGTTGATATGCTTTCCGAGTGTGGTCACTCAATGAGGCACCTACCAGCCCCGCTAATGCGGGGCTCCAATCTTCCACAGTGATGGTGGGAACACCGTCATCTGGTCCTCCGCCTCTGGATGAAACTTCCGGAATTCCTGCAGCTTAGAACGAGACAAAGCATCGAGACAAAGCATCAGCAGCATGATTGTCCACCCCAGGAATCTGCGCTGCCTTAAACATCAAGTTCAACTTCAAACAAGCCAATACCAGGCGCTTCAACAATCTCAACAATCTTAGCAGACAATAAGTTGTTGCAATAAACCACGGGAGGGACACCCTGGGCTGGAATGCGGAACCCCTCCGAAAATCCCAAGTATAACAATTTGGCTGCTGGCCGGTCTGGGTACTGATTCAGCCAAAAAATCAGTTTCCCAATATCAACAGGAGTGGGCAACTTATGGCTGAGGAGGCTTAATCTCCTTGCCCCCTCCTCCCCTTTCTTTGGACTTTTTGATGCATTTAAATTCAGGGTGAGAGGGATGCCCGCAAAAGTAACATACGTGCCTAAACCTGCACTTATCAGCGGGCCAGGTGCCTGCTTTCTTTCTTTTCTCCAGGACCTCCTTGGGAGGTCCAAAAAGGCTGCCTACCGCCATGTGATCCACCTGACGTGCCGTTCACACTCTCAAGCCACACGTTTACTTCCACCTGATCCCAGCCCATTTCAGGGTCCTGCACTTTCTCCCACCTGAAGTCCCTATCATAATCCAGCCATGCTGTGCCACCATGCGTCGTGTGCGCCTTCAAAATCTTATGCATATAAAATATCAAAGATCCCGCCAGTTCTGGCTTCTTTTCAATGACCACTGCCATAAACACCGGAATCCAAAGAGCCAATTCGTAATAGATTCCTCCACTCTAGGTCTTTTGTCCCTATAGGAACTGTCCTTCCCTTCCCTGTCCTTATTCTCCACATCCACTCTTTTAGGTCTGATCAATGAGAATATGTCTACATATTCGCCTTTCCAAATCTTCTCCTTCAGCTCAGGAGACACATGCGTGGCCAACCAGCCTGGTTTTGATAAAACATAACCCTGGCCCCCCCAGGTTTAGCACCCTTTTTGGACTCATCATTCGCGCTCTCAGGCTTACCTCCTGACAAGATAGGAGCTGTTGTAGGGGCCGAGACCACCGCTTGCGCCCCCGGTACCCTCAATGACTGCGCCTTAACCAGCAGAGCTAGCTGCTCCCTAATCTCGCTAAGGGGGCCATCTTCGGCGCTACCTGGAACCCAAGGCGCGACTGCCGCTGCTGAGGGCGCTACTGCTGTGACGCTACTGCTGGCCGCTAATGGCTCCGCTCCTCTATCCCCCTGAGGTGACTGTCCCTGGGTCAGGGCCCTCAAAGCGCCCAATATCTCTACCAGGGCGACCCCTGTCTCAGTTTTTCCAGGTCGCGCATGAGGGGGGACACTCGCTGGAAGGGGGGCAGGTACTACTGGCTTAACCGGTACCACTGGTGGCGATCCTAGTGCTGCAATGGCCCCTCGAATCTCCTCTAGAATCCCGCCGGACGCACCTGCGGAAGGTGATTCCACTGGGACACTAGGAACACTGCTAAGTGGGACCACTGGTACCTGAGGGGCGGGGGGGGGGGGCACTATGGTGATCACCGGCTCCAAAGGCACCCTACTAGGCCGGCTCACCTTGTCCCCCTTGTCGCCCCCGCGCTTTGTCTGTTTGTTGTTGGGGCCCTTTTGCTTCTGGACCCTCAGCTTTTTTACTAATGGCGGGAAGGCCGCCTTAGGTGGGACGCCCTGCCTGCGTGGGCGTTCCATGCCAACTGGAGCCTCCCCTTCTGGCTCAGTGGGGGGTGCCTCCGCCTCCCCATCGCTACTCTCGTCATCCCCCGTAAATTTGGCCAGCAAAAGCGAAAGTAATTGCGTGATCTCGGGGTCCTTATCCTTTTGTTTGTGGCCCTGAGCCCTGGCTGGCATGACTACAATCTTGCGCACTGAATCCGCTCCCTGTATCGCGCGCCTCGAATGCTTCTGCCCTGCGCGAGACCGTGTCGTGAGATTAAGGTGTCGGAGCCTCCCACCCACGCTCAAGGTCGCAGCGAGCGCACGCAGGCCCCCGAGACACCCCTTGCACAGCACAACCCTCAGAATAACAATCGCCGAAAAAGGGGAGGAAAAAACCTTAGTCTCGGACTCCCGCGCCCGCCCCCCGCACAGTGAGCCCCGACACCTCACCTGACGAGTCGATCGATACTCTTTCCGCCGCGTCTCGCCAGCACCCGTCCGCCTCCTCAAGGTGCAGCAGCCCGCTCGCCCGCAAAGCTCCTCCGGCGATCTCGTAGGCAAAGGGGAATGACTACGGGAGAAGGGGAAACTATCGGGGCGGGACGGGAGAATTTAAAATACTAATCTGCCAGGCAAGGGCAGCGATGACTCTAGGGGGGTGCGCGCAGGTCCGGTGCCGGCGGGGGAAAGAGGCAGAGCGCCGCGTGATCTTGACCTAAATAGGTCATGGCCTCTGCCCCCACGCCCCCACCGGACGTACGTCACCCCGACTGACCCGGAAGTACTTCTCCCGGCCGGCCGCCCATAGGGCCGCCGGCCGGGAGATCTCTCCAATGAGAGCGCGGCGTGGGCCGGGGGGCCGGGCCCTAAAGGCGGGCTCATCTAGCCTCGCCCTTTGTAATTGCACCTGACACAGCCCTTTGGGCACTTCGTGGCACTGTGGAAACAGGATGGGACAGAAATGAAAATAAGGGACACAAAATAGATGGTGAGGGGGAGGAAACATATTAGCAAGTGTTGTTGATTTTAAAGCAAATAATGGCATTCACAGGCCACTTTTAAAATTCTGTTGTGAACAGGAGAGCAAAGGAGGGCAGGGAAGGAAAGGAGAGCGCGGAGTAGGGGATGTGAAATATAGATCATTCTGGCAGGTCAACTTGTGGCTTGTGTAGCGCTGAACACCACCATTACAGCGCTTCATTTATTTATTTAAAAATATGTTTCTGCAGATAACCAGAAGGGAACCCTCCTGACCCTTTCTATGTTGTGTGTTAGATTGTTGTTGAGAAAGTATTCTGAACTGGTCCACTTGGTGCTTTCTTTCCCCGGCAAGTCCTGTTTGGCAGCTTCTTGAAGAAGAGGTCTCTTCATACCTGTTTTGTTACTTTTTTTTATCTTTGGTGGTAGATTTCCTGGTCTTTCTTCAAATTGAATACAATAACTGGTGGTTATTATGCTAAACACTCCATTTGTCTGAGACTCTAGTTTTCCAGCTGTGTGAGAAAACTTTTACCTCCCATTGACCACGGTGCTGCGGCCGCGTGTTCTGTCTCGTAGTCACAGTTTGGGGCTGGTGGTCGCTCTGCCATGATTGCTGATAGATCAAACTCTAATTAATCCTATCAAGGTCTTGTTTTTTGTGTTATTGTGTTTTGCTCTCCATATTCCTGAAGAGGCTGCTTCTGTCATGAAGTACTCCTGTTGCCACATGTATTGCTTCCAGTACCCTGAAAGAGCTGCTTCTCTCCAGAAGTTCACATTGCACTATTGACAAAACGAAAAAAAAAATTAACAATTAAAGAACCCACAGAACTTTTAAGTGTCTGTTTTCTTTTTCTGTTCTCCCACATGTATACTTGTTTGTGATAAATTGTCCAGATTGTCTTCTTTATACCAATAATTGGGCCAGATTAATTGCGGCTGTGCACTGGCACAGTCACAAAACTTGACGCAAACCAGCACAAATTATTTATGGAAAAATAACACACCCAGGCAAAACACAAATACTGGCAAAGTTCAAATAACAAGAAATTAATAACAGATAATCAGGTACAAAATTAGCATTTGAGAATTTAATTTAATAGGTTTGATAAAAGATGCCATGAGGATAATCAATGACATAAAGACAACTTAAAATAACAGTAAAAATTATTTCGATTAAGATTCGATATATGCAAATTATTATGTATACAAATATTCCCAATGATATGAAGGAAAGATGGTTTTCGTCTACGCGTTTCGACACGGTGAAAGTGTGTTCCTCAGGACGCTACCATCTTGTAGCTAAAAATAGATAAAACATATTTAAGAAAAAATATTTTGTTTATGCTAAAATGTCTTTAGTTGTCTTTATGTCATTGGTGTGTTATTTTTCCATAAATTGTTTGCCCTGACCCAGGAAATCTACCTTCATCAGGGGGTCCTTGTTTGTTACATATTGCAAACCAGCATAAAGCCTTGATGAACCATTAATTTTTAAGCACAAATATAGATTTGCGCTGAAAAATATCCCTATAGAAATGCACAATAATGTTATGCGCGGTGTTCCACTACTTTGAATCAAGGGGGAGTTCCATGGCAACTTCTGGGGGCTCCCTTGCTACCACCCTTGGTTTTTGATGGAAAGCCCTATTTACTGAAAATACAATTTCTCTTTTCAACCCATAAACAAAATCATACCACAAGAAACAAACATTTATTTATTTATTTATAAGTTTATATAGCGCTAGAATCACTCCTACAGGAGTATCTCTGCGCTTTTGACCAGGGATCAGCAGCATATTAACAGTGAGGGGATGAGTTAGACTTCATTTTTAAAAAGAGCTGTTTTTAAAAGTTTGCGGAAAGTCAGATGTTCTTTACATTGCCTTAATGCCAAAGGTAACTTGTTCCACAACTTAGGGCCAGTAACAGACAAGGCTCTGCCTCCATGTCTTACTTTTTTTATGTGGGGGACCACCAGAAGGAGATTACTACTAGATCTAAGAGACCGTACTGGAGCATAAGGAATAAATTTCCGTTCCAGATAGATAGGTCCCTCTGAGTTTAGACATTTGTGGATCAAACAGCATATTTTAAATTTGACCCTCTGTCGTATTGGAAGCCAGTGTAGGCGGTTCAGGAGAGGTTTAGAAGCAGTTCTCGGAGGGGCATTCAGAACTAGGCGAGCCGCCGTGTTCTGGATCACCTGCAGCTTATCCAACACACCCTCATTGGCTGATAAAAGTAAACCGTTACAGTAGTCAATCCGACTGAGGATCAACGCTTGAACAAGCGTTTTCCTTACTGCGTCGGGTAAAAGCGGGAAGATCTTACGGAGAAGTCCAATGGTGTGGAAGCAGATCCCTGATATGTAATTGGTGTGCTGTTTAAATGACAGGTCATGGTCGAGTCTGACTCCCAGATTCTTCACAACCTGTTTAGGTTCAGGGACTGCTCCAAGCTCCGACGGCCACCATTCGGGAGTCCAGAGTATTTTCGCGTCTCCAAATAACATGATCTCAGTCTTGGTGACATTGCATTGGAGGTAGTTGGTAGCCATCCATTTTGCCACCTCTTTCATGCCTGTCAAAAAGGAGTTTCTGACCTCAGTGGTGAGAGTTTTAAAGGGGAACAGGAGCTGTGCGTATGTGATCAGTGTATGTGATCAGAGCACAGGCTTAATCTGAAATATAATATGCCACACATAAGAATGATACAATAAAAGTACCGATACTAATTGTAGAAAAATGTCCAATAAGATGCCACAACTAACCTCGATTCGGATGCAAGCAACAGTCCGACGATGGAACAAATCATAACAACTAGAAATCACAAATTGTAACAAACTTCAGTCTATAGGAAGCAGAACAAGAAGCTGCAGCTCTATAGGTCAGTCCATACGTGTTGCTGGCTATGAAGATATGATGGGTTGCTGCACATCATTCCCTGCCTGCTATCGTATACACTGATAAACAGAATGCACACGCAGAACAACAACAAACAAGGCCCAATTTACTATAGGTTAACACAGATCCATCCATATGCGGCGAGGGGAAAGTTGACAAGAGCCTGGTGCCAAATGCCGTTTGTTGTGTTGTGAAGTTCCGTATATCTGACAAAAATAGCAAAGGAGCATCAGTGGGCAGAACGGGGCAACCACCCTCCTCAGTTTCCATTCAGAGTCGGATCCCACTGAAGAACCCTCACACCAACTGAAAGCAAGTGCGAGCAATGGGCAGTGGAATACTGCCTGGTTTTACCAGGTGTGTGTAACATGCAGTCATGTGAAACTTTACACGACTGTTGTCTGAAAGCAGAAGTTATAATGGAGAGTGTAACTTGGGTGCCGCCATCTTGTCTTTCTGCAGCTTAAGGTTGTGCTAAACTGGTATTTTTTGCACACGCATGGCTGATGGTGCATCTATGTACATTAGAAGCTGCAGATTTCGTCTGTTTAGTGCAAAGCAGCGCCATTGGTTTTCACGGATTGCTGCTGCGCTGCTCGTTTTTTCCTCAAATCTGGGCCCAGGCTTCGCAGAAGACTTGAGAGGAGCAGTAATGAAGACATCAGATGCAGCCGTGTAAATGGTGAGCATGGATTAGTCTCGGACAATGCGGGGAGCGATGCTGGAAGCCCGGGGAGCGGGTGATTATCGCTTCTCTAAGAAGCACGAGGCATTGAGACAAGAAGACGCTCCGGGAAACACACAGATGAGCCGTGGTCGCGGGAGGGGACACATTGAGAACATGGTCGCGCATTCTTGGCACGCAGGGCCCGTGCCCCCGGGAGGGGCACCGGTGTCCGGAAGGCACCCGTCCCATTCTTCGCCGGCCTGCCATCATTAGCTCGTCCCAGGAGCCGGGCCCGAGCAGCCCTCTCTCTCTCTTTGTCCCCCAGTATCTCGGGAGACGTCTAGAAATGCCCACGAGGAATGCCGGCTCTTTGTGCGGCCTGTCCCAGGATAATTCGGGTCCTGACATTCCCACAAGCAGGGCTGGGGTTCTGTTCACACCGCGTTGCATGCTGGGATCTTATGCTGTTCGTGCAGTGGAAAGAGACGCGGCAACCAAACATTTGTGGGAACTTGGAGTTACTCGTTGTACCCGACCTGTTTATTCATTTTCATGACATTAGCAGGAAAAGAATGACGCATGGACTTCAAAGCAGGAGCACTGGGTGTAGAGCCAGGAATCACAAGCCGACTGACACTTCATGAACTTCGTCGAGGCACTTTATCAGTGAATCAATCACCAATCTGCTGGCTTTCAGAAAAAATTTCAAAACATGGCTTTTTACCCTCTAGCCGGGAATCTTAATCTCAGGGAGTTACCACTTCAGCGCCAGGACACCGGTTGGTATTAGCGCGCTTTATAAGTGTTATAAATAAGTAAATAAATAAATAAATAACTAAGTGCTTCGAAGCCCAGACAAGGACACAACATATCCAAAGCCAATGCACATGGACTTTGCACTATGCAATGAAAGATATAATAACACGTCTAGTGCATAATGTAGAAAAAGTAATTGGATGACATATGGAGCTGTGCCCATGACAACACATAGATATAAGAAGCGAACGCTTCATGCCAAGCTGTGACCTTCTACTTCCTGGAGACTGTAAATCATTGCCAGTTGGAGCTCACGTCCTCTACTCGCTGTGACCTGGGTAATGTGTAACAGGAATAGCCGAGAGCTTACCTGGGTCCTTGGCAAGGACAACATAATTAATCTTTGTATCCTACACTTGCCAATTTATCAACATTCACTCTAATCGGTCAAAAAAAGCAGAACTCACCTGGGTGGAAAAGCTGGACATTCCCACCGAGGTGGGAGCCTTTCAGCTCCATTGAAAAGAAGTCTCTGTACGACGTGCTTGGCTTACTTTTAATAATATAGTCATTTTCTCCTCCATCCTCATCCTTATCCCAGTCCTTACATTGTGCTTACTCTAGCTAAAGATTTTTTTTAATGTACCTTGCTCTATACTGCTTCCCCACACTTCAGGTAGGCCACACCATTTCCTTGCCCTGTAAAGGAAGTTCCGTCCTCCCCACTTCCTGTTTTACCAATCCTGTTGCCTACCAGTATGCTGGTTTCCTAGCTGAAGGTACGCGCTTTTATTTTTTATGCAGTATTCATATTTAGCCTGGCTTTAATGACCCTTTTTATAATGCTGACCTATTATCTTGGTTCCCCGTGCACGCTGGCCTTCAGACAACACATTGTGGGGCATTTTATCAAGAAACGGAGTTAAAATTATTGCCGCTTTAGCGGCAGAAAACTGCTGCTAAAGCGGCGATAATGGACTTGATATTATGCCCTTGTGAATTCCCATAGAAGCCCATGTTCTGGTGTGAACATGGGCTTCTATAATAATAATACATTCTTTATTCGGTTTTTATCATAGTAAAACCATAAAAGCAACAGTGAAAAATTACAACACAGTACATTTAGTAGGATTTCCGAAAGAGAGGTAAATTCGCTCAAGTTTAAAGATTATTCCGATGCCTAATAATGCATTTTAAAAAGTTCAGTACATGGTAACAGGTGCGCTCAGAGTCTAGCATCTGCAGGGATAGCATAGCCGGGCGACATTGTCTGAAACCCCAAAACTTTAGCAATGGGAATAACCAAATTTTTCTGTGAGGGTGAAAATATTTACAAAACAGTATCGTGTACACGTCCGTGGAGAAGTCTCGTCACATGGGCATAAAGTCAGCTTTGGATCTCAAGTGTTCTTTTGTGGGAAGGCCACTAGTCTGTGGAAAAGGTTGAGTCTGAATCTAGTCAGGAGCATCTTGTCATATGTGCTGATTTCCAGTGTGAGATAGGGCTGAATTTGTGGAGTAAGCTGTACCATATTTGCGTGTTGTACAGATTGTTTAGTTGAAAGCAGAGTAATTCTGAGAGTCTCTAGATGACTCATGGCTTTCTGTTTCAGCTCTTTCTTAGTTATCTCAGTTAGAGTTGCTGGAGTAAGATAGTATCTTTCCAGGCCCAGGTCTGTGAAAAATCGCCTGACATAGGTGAGCCAGGCTATTTTGTGCGCACGGTCCAATGCCATTGAGTCCTCTAGGATGTCTTTAGTCATCATGTTCTTGTCCGATAACCAAATACGTCTCCAGAGTAACAATGGCTGAACTTTTATCAAATCCTCTACGTAGGGGATTCCCGGTCCGCGTGACATGCGTAGATGGAAGAACACTTTGGGGCAGATAGAAGGAATCTCATAAACGAGTTCTCAGCTATTTGGAGAGATCCAACGTCAGCGTGTCCCCAGACACCGGCCCCATATAGAGCGATGGCTTGGCATTTTGCGGTGTAGATTTTTAGCAGCTCAACTGGTGGTCTCCTTCCGAGTCTTTGTGAAAAGTTCGTCAAAGCAACGATAGCTCTCTTAAAAAGATGTCTCCTGGACTCAATGGCTGCTTTCCAATTTAGTCTTTCGTCGATCATTATGCCCAGGTAAGGGTACTGTGGAGTTCTCTCAAGTTTTTGTTCATTTAGGAGGATGTCCTTTGTACGTTTTCGCCCTCCACCAGCCACCATTACAAAAGTTTTTTTGACGTTTATGTGCAGATCTAAAGCGCCCATAAATTCAGCATATTTATTCAGGGATTTCTGGAGTTCTATTGGTGTGCGGGCCAGTATAACTGCGTCATCCGCGTAGAGTAGTGCGGGGATCAGGCGTTGTCTTAGTCTTGGCAGGTCCTGCCCCCCCCCTCAACATCTTCTCTTCCAACCCGTTTGTATACAGGGAGAAGAGGAAGGGGGCAAGGACGCACCCCTGCCTGACTCCTCGCTCTACTCTAAATGACGCAGTAAGCTCTCCCTTTGTCCCATAGCGCACTCTCGCAGAAGCATCCGCGTATAGTTCTCTTAAGAAATCCAGGAGTGGAGGATCCACCCCCATGTTTCTCAAAAGGGTCCATAGCTTCGCGTGGGATACGCAATCAAAAGCAGAGGACAAGTCCACGTATACCATGTACATTGTCCCCTGCTTCGCGTGAATGTACTTGGACACGATTAGGCTTAGGTTGAGGGCCTGTTCTACGGTTCCGAACCCTTCTCTGAACCCGAATTGTAAGTCCGATAGGATCTTTCTTTCGTCTGCCCATTGCTGGAGTTGTTCTAGGACTATTCTACCAACTACTTTTCCTAGAGAATCTAATAAAGAAATGGGACGATAGCATTTAACATCTTGGCGGTCTCCCTTTTTAAAAATAGGTACCATGATGGAGTTGGACCAAGACTCCATCAATCCCACTTTCGCAGCCGCAGTGCATACTCTAGTCAGTATGGGGGCCCAGAGATCCGGAAGTTGTTTGAAAAGATCTACAGGTACCCCGTCTGGTCCTGGCGCTTTGCCCCCTTTGCTTAAATTCAAAGCCTGCACTACCTCAAGTATATCAAATTGTAGGCTGATTGGAAAGTCGATGGGAGGAAGGGGATAATGTGATTCTTCTGTTGGAGATGTTAATTTAAAAATATGAGAAAAATGGTTTACCCAGGTTTCCTCTTCTATTGCTACGTCGATCTGGGGTCTGTTGGAATCAGAGAGAAAAGGGGTTTTTACTATTCGCCAAAAGGACTCGCTGTTTCTTGTGAGTGTGCTTTTATATAGGTCGTCCCATAGAGCCTGTTTCAGCTCTTGTTTCCTCAGTTTCCTAGCCTTTTTGTACTGAAGCCTTAAGTGCTGGATCAGTTGTTGGTCTCTTTTCGGTTGTCTGAGAGCATCTTTTAACTTGGTTAGCGAAATGGTACAATCGTGGTTAAACCAGCCTAATGGTTTTGTGTTATTTTGATTATTTTTTCTGGTCAACATTACTTTTATTTTATCTAAGATGATCTTAAAATTTTCGAGAATGGTGTTATCATCTGTTTCCAGGTCTAGACATTTTATTATATTGGGATATAATGCCTTTATTAGGTTGTTGGTTAGTTGGATTGGATCTATCTTCCCCCATTTTAACGTGAATCCATTTATTCTGCCCAATTCAAGACGGTTTTGAGATAGAGTGTTTGCAATTATTGTTGTGTGCGTTATTTGATTTAAAAGATCTAGATTCAATCTAAGCGCTGAGTGATCGCTTAGAGTGTTTGCCAGTAGGGTGAAGTCCCTAATTAGATGCCTCAGCCCATCCGTTAAAAGAATGTAGTCAACGGTGGTCTCATTCCCCCTCCCTAGGTATGTGGGGTCTAAAGCATTGTTAACAGGGTTTTTCTTATTTACTATTGATAATTCCAGGTCTGTAAGAAGGTTGTTCATTGCTTCCCCTGTTCCATCATGGTGAAAGTGCACGAGAGGGTTATCATACTCGTCCACTATCCCGCAATTCTGATTGCTCAAACGTGGGCAGGGGTGTAGATTAAAATCCCCTCCCCATAATAGATGGACAGTGGCCTTATTTTTGTATTGTAGTCTATAATTGGCAATTTTTTCCTGAATTATCAAGAGGGTGTTAATAAAATGGGCCTCCTCTAAGTTATTATAAAAGTTTATTAGGATAACAATAGCTTCTTTACCTACTGAAAGGGAAAGCAATTGAAAATTTGGCGTGAATTCTGTTTTTAGTAGCTTCAGGCTGGGAATTGTATTCGCTATGTATATAGCCAAGCCCCCCTTAGGCCTGCCCGCACTGCTAGGGAGGGCTGGGGAGAAAAATGTTTTATACCCACAATGTGTAGCTCTTTCGTGGCCCATGATTCTTGGAGGCATATTATATTGCCTTCTTCAAGAAACTTGGCAGCTGAGCCGTCCTCTATTTTGGGGCGGAGACCCGCAATATTCCAAAAAATAACGGACAGGGGTTGAGTCCTATTCTCTTGGACTGCGGCCGTCTTCCGTGCCAGATCTAGGGGTGGAGTAAGCTGTTTATCAATGGGAGTTTCGGATGATGGTCAATCGACCATTTCTAGGCCGCTAAACCGATTCATGGTCGGTATGCCCGACCAATTTTCCCAGTGTGGTACTTCTCTATAGCTAGATCTGTATGGTCGCTGCGGTAGTGCACCCGATTGCTCCCATTCTCTTCCTCTATTACGAGGTCCCATGATCTGCCATGGACCATCCTGTTGGTGATAATTGGGGTCTACCGGCCACCAAGGGGTCTCATGTTCGTTTTGTCGCAGGGCCATTTTTGGTCTAGGGATGGTAAATTCCCAGGGCTGTGGGACTGCTTTGCGCCACATATTGTCAAATTCATTAAAGCGGTTGTTGTAGTGTTTCTTAGGATAGAAAAAAGAAAGACACTTTGTGTCACTCACACCACTTGTATTGTGTTGTTTCCAGGAGCATATGTACTCGACAACTCTAGGGTCCTCAAAAGTGATCACAATGCAGTCTCCCTGTATTACTTTTTTGGTGTGTCCCACCCATGGGGTGAAGGACTGGGCTATTCTAAGGCCCAGCGGTGCCAGGGGACAACACCTGAAACCTTCGTGGGTTACCTGTTCCGGCGTACAAATCACAGAGACACGGGACACTTCCTTCGGCGTCAAAGATCGAGGTTTATTTACTGCAGGGAACACAGAAGTCACAAGAAGTACAACGTATGTAGGTTCTAGGAGACTGCTTCAAATTGCAATAGTGGATCGCTCCTTTTATACAGATTTCCGTCATAGCACAACATGGCGAACAAAAGGTTACAACTCAGTTTCCACAGTAAACTTCAAAAGGGCTGCTTTCATGTATTCAGGATCCCATTACAGTAGCATCGCCGGTTCCCAACTGTAAAAGTACATTATCCCAACATTAAGTACATTCCATTCCGGCTGTAAACGAGTTTGAGAGAAGACAGAAACAGGTGGAAGGAAGACAAAGATAGACAGCAGATTGGTGTAGGGGGCGATATCGGAAACACGATTGCAGGATCAAAGGAGTCGTGCCTAATGAATGCACGGCTGAAACAATAGGCCGGCACGGCAAGATGAGCCTCGAGCGGGGCCATCTGCCTTTGCGGTATCATCCCCCTTGTCATAAAGACACCCTCAAAGGAACACGTGTCTTCCGCAAGAGTTTGAGGATCCCAGGGTCACAAAGCGGACAGTGTCCGTTCGCTGGCTACTTGAGGGCAAGAGACAAAATGGATGCCGTATCTAAAATGGAACCCGTGGGTTCAGATGAAGAAACCCACGAATAAGACGAACGGTTCAGGTCAGCATAGCGAATACGCGCATACCCACTAAACTCGTCATTTGCGGTTCATAGATACCAGACTCGTCCATATTCGAACGAGTCAAAAACACCACTATAATTGTCACGGAACCTCAGGGGTCCTGCATACTGTTGCTATCCTACTAGACCAATTGGGGGGAGTAGGTCGATTTGTATTTAGCCAATATTGGACCTTATTTTTTAAGGACCAATTAGGCTCTATGGTCTCCCCCGTTAATTCTGGTACCCCCGTCATCACAACCACGAATGGTGATGCTTCAGGAGGCAGATTCATATAGAGTCTGCCCTCATGAGCTCTTCTCGTGGGTCCTTTGTTCACTATAGGGTTTGGTTTTTTCTGGGCAGAGTTTGTGGGAGCTGGTGTTTTGGGGGCTGGCGTCTTTAGAGTTGTTGTTTTTGTTACAGGGTTTTTGAAGCTATATTACTTTGAGGGGTTGATATTGTGGCTTCCGGGAGCGATTTCCCCGCTGTGGGGACTTTTGCTACTAATTGTTGTTTGGGTAGGGGACAGGTTAAAGTAGTTTTTTTCTTTTGTGGGACAGGTGCGGGCGGATTGTCTATTCCCTTTTTTTGAAGTTCTTGAGTTGGCTTGGATTGCATGAATATTGATATTTTTAGCAGTTGATTCTCGATGTTAGTTAGTCTGGTTTCAAGAGGTAGAAAGAAAGAGTGTAATAATGAGGTCATTTTGTTTACCAGGTCCAGGGTGTCAGGTTCGTTGCTGTGAGGGATTAAAACAGGTGAACCTGAAACAATGGTGCTTGGGATATTGTTAAATGAGGAATGGTGTACCAGAACCTGATGGTCGGTAATATCAGCCGTTTTAAGGATAGGATCTACTGAGTTTGAGGTCGCAGTTGGATCAGTTGTGTCAGCCGTATCAATGACTGTGGTTTTGTCTACTTTTTCCTTGTCCTTTCTTTTCTTAACAGCCCCCTCCCTCCTCCCTCTTGCTTGTCTTACTTCCTCTGGTGTGTGGTCACGTAGAATTTTGGGTGTTTTTTCTAGGTCAGAGTTTGAGAGTGATAGAGAAAGTTGGGAGGCTGAAAGGTCTACAACATTCGGGAGACTAAGTCTTTTGTTACCTTGCAGCGATTGTGCTAAAGAACCCTCTGCCTCTGGGGATCTTGCTGTAGCCAATGGCCCCATAGAGGATCGCCTCGCGATCGCGAGGTCAGTGGATACTCTGCCCTCTATTAGGCTGATGCTTTGGTCAATAAAGGTGTTTGCCTTAGTGATAAAATCGTCCATAGGCCCTAACAGCTGTTCGCCAATCCCGCCCTTTTTTGCCTTCTTGGACTTACTACCCCTGGTGTTCATTTTCAAGAGAAGGGTTTCCCAAAGTCTTTTTATGTGGGTGGACAATAGTTAGTGTGGAAAGTACGTTTATGCAGAACTTAGAGGGAGGGCCCGGACCGGTCTCCTCACGTTCTCGAACGGCCTCAAACGGCCCGCTCTTTGCCCGGTCTTCGCCCCGGGCTGCGACCCGCGCGCGTCCCACGATGCGGTTAATGGGCTTGCTTAAATCTGATTTGGCAGAGAGGAGGCGTGGCACTGGGAGGGGGCGCGGCTCAGGCGGGAAGAGGACCCAGCTGTTGGTGGTGAATGCTGATCCTCGCAGTCCCGGGGTCCGCGCCTCTCTCCTCCTCTGCGGCCACGCAGTTGGTCCTTTACACACTCTCCGTTCAGTGGCAGATGGACGGTCTTGAAAGCTACTCCTGTAGCGAAGGGCAACGTGTAGTGGAACAGAAATCCTCTAGGCGAGCGGCTCCCGCGTAGCGGGGGCCGCGAGAGGTTATCAGCAAACCGGTGGAGGCGTGGCACTGGGAGGGGGCGCGGCTCAGGCGGGAAGAGGACCCAGCTGTTGGTGGTGAATGCTGATCCTCGCAGTCCCGGGGTCCGCGCCTCTCTCCTCCTCTGCGGCCACGCAGTTGGTCCTTTACACACTCTCCGTTCAGTGGCAGATGGACGGTCTTGAAAGCTACTCCTGTAGCGAAGGGCAACGTGTAGTGGAACAGAAATCCTCTAGGCGAGCGGCTCCCACGTAGCGGGTGCCGCGAGAGGTTATCAGCAAACCGGTGGAGGCGTGGCACTGGGAGGGGGCGCGGCTCAGGCGGGAAGAGGACCCAGCTGTTGGTGGTGAATGCTGGTCCTCGCAGTCCCGGGGTCCGCGCCTCTCACCTCCTCTGCGGCCACGCAGTTGGTCCTTTACACACTCTCCGTTCAGTGGCAGATGGACGGTCATGAAAGCTACTCCTGTAGTGAAGGGCAACGTGTAGTGGAACAGAAATCCTCTAGGCGAGCGGCTCCCGCGTAGCTGGGGCCGCGAGAGGTTATCAGCAAACCGGTGGAGGCGTGGCACTGGGAGGGGGCGCGGCTCAGGCGGGAAGAGGACCCAGCTGTTGGTGGTGAATGCTGGTCCTCGCAGTCCCGGGGTCCGCGCCTCTCACCTCCTCTGCGGCCACGCAGTTGGTCCTTTACACACTCTCCGTTCAGTGGCAGATGGACGGTCTTGAAAGCTACTCCTGTAGCGAAGGGCAACGTGTAGTGGAACAGAAATCCTCTAGGCGAGCGGCCTATGGGAATTCTCTACAGCATACTATCAAGCCCATTATCGCCGCTTAAAGCGACGATAATTTTAACTCAGTTTCTTGATAATATGCCCCAGTGTTTTTTTTTTCAGTAGTGTGGCATGTGGAGATGACCTGCCTTATCCGTCTTACCTGTGGCTGCTACTTCGGATTGCCACTCAGTTGTAAGCTCGGTAGCTTGAAGTGCAGTGTAACATTTAAGATAATCGCAGTCATAGGCATGTGTCCTTTTGACTAGGATGAGAGTTCTGGAGATACTGGTTGTTAATAGGTATGCCCCTTTGAGCAGATTATGACATGGTAGTAGTGTCATGAATATTGGGCATAGCCCGGTGATCTGGACTCCATGGAGACCATGTAAACAAATACATTAATTTGCTCTCAGTCGATGAATAATTTCTGTACCAGCAGTATCAACTCTGACAAATTACTTCCTGAACTTGGTCAATTCTGTACTGTAAGAAATTGGTGAATTGGCTGAGGAGGGTTGAAGCACCACTCAAAGAACAACCACAAACCTTGTCACAGTGAACCTTAAAATGTCACTAAATTAACCTGGGCTTAGCCCTCTGGGAGCTTGGTACAAATCAGTCAGGCTTGTGTAAAGTGTAAAGTATTAATGCAGCACACAAACAGTAATAAAGTGGAAACACAACACAAGAAAAATCCCAAACCAATTGAGAATAATAGAGTATGTTTAATGAATAAAATGATACTAGAATAACAAAAATCCATTCAGCATAATCAGCGATATGCACTTTCAGAGTTTTAGGTAGATATAGCGCCTACAAGAACAAAGTGCCACTAGCAGTCATTTGGTTGTGCTAGAACAGGGGAAAGTCACAAGAGCAGTCTGACTGCAATGGAGAGTGTAACAGGGACCAGGTAAGTCCCGCTGAACAACTGTACCTTAAAGTCTGACTCAAAGAGTTACATTCGCAGTAGAGGAGGCCATGAGGAGTAGGCGGAATGCTGCTGCTGATTGTTGCTGCAGCCCGAGGCGCAGGATGGGTGGCGTGGGCTGTCTTTGCTGAACTGAGCCAGTTGGACATCATGGATGGTCGTTGCTGGAGTTTTTTATTTACAGTCAAAACGGACTGTTGTTGTAGCACAAATTACAGATCCTATATTTTTTGACTTTGCTGGAGGTTGCTGTAGCGAGAAGAGTCAGACACACCAGAGCTTCAGATTTATGGTCTTCACGGGTGGCTGAGTTCTTTACAAATGGGCTCGTTTGCAGCCACAAGGAACCCAAAATTTCAGGATTTCACCTTTCTTCTCAATGATGTCAGATAAGGGTGCTAGATTTGGGGAGGCTCCTGTTGGGGATCGAGAACTCACTCCAGCAGAGGCCAGCAGGGCTCAGGCAGGTTCAGGCATGTCCAGTGCAGAAGGGCAGCTGGGCTGTTGCAGGAAGGCCACTGAAGCTCGTTGTGTCCCTGTAGTTCACACAGGTCAGCCAGATGACCATTGGAGTCACTCATGTTAGCCTAAATTGAAAGGAGCAGGTCCAATCTCCCTTCTCAGAGAGCAACACAGTCCTGGATATACACAGTATCATACACTATGGACTTTCAAGTACATTAAATGTGCCAATCGGGTGTAGGCCAATTTGAACGCATTTGAAGGAGCGATCACAAACACTTTAGATAGTTGGCAGTAGTAAAGTGCACAGAGTTCTAAAAGCCAGCCAAATTTGGTTCAGCCAAGGAAGGAAAAGAAGTCAAAAAGTTTGAGGTGACCCAGCAGAAATGGCCAAGCCCAACATGTACTTTCTCCATATTAACCACCATTGTCTCCACCTCGTACTCTTGTTTCACATGGGCTTCCAGTGTTGGATTTATGTGTTCAATCTTTTTTCATATAAAGTGAGAGGTGGCAGGTTGTTTGGTTTTCATGAAATCTGTTTTATTTTCTTTAGCATATTTTGAAATTGTGACCTTCTGTCTGCCTCTGGGATTTTCTGTGGCTGAATATTTCCCCTTGAATTGATACACAGGGTGTTCCTGATTTGGTCCCTTCGTAATCAAACATACTAATTTCAGTATCATATTCTTTTGTGGCACTGACATAAAAAGTTGCATTGCAAGTAATTCCTTCTCATTTGACTAGTCATGCATGGGCCATCTTACTGTTTACTACGTTTTGTGACATTTGTTAAAGGTGCACTCGAAGGTCCTGCAGTGGCTCCTCCAATATGTGGAGGCCTGTGCTGTTGTGCACATTTGCCACAACTTGAGGCCAGAACTGCCGCAATACCGCGCAAGCCCAAGTCAGATATAGGATATCCGCCCATTCTCTGCTGCACTTAGGGCATGTGACGGCGTGGTTCTGGGAAATATGCCTCCGTTTCAGTGGTGTGAGGTAGGTGCGATGTAAGTAGTTATAGAGGATAAGCTTGAATGGTGCATTGCAGGAGACTATGGGCGTAAGTGTGCTAATGGCCGACCAGGTCTTGTCTTTGATTTGTATGTGTAGATCCCCCTCCCATGCCGCCTGTGCCAAAGGAGGCGGACCAGATGAGTTCAGACTCATGGCTTTATATAGGAGTGATATCAACCTGCGCCCGGAGCCACAATTAAGTAGTATATCCTGTGTGTGAGACAGTTGGGGGATGCAGTGGTACTCGAGCCATGTTATTCTTGCAATCTCCAGTATCCCCATGTAGTGTAGGTAGTGACCCTGCCCCAATGTGAAACTGTCACAGGCTTGTTCTTATGTTAAAAAACGTTTAGTTCATGTAGAAGTCCGCAAGGATGTCACAATCTCAGTCTTTCCAGGCCTGGAAGGTCATATGTGTGCTTATAGCACTTATAGGAGCTAGTATCCATATGGGGAGTTCCCTGTGGAATGGCAGGCGCCTTAGGACTTTTACCACAAACTGCTGCCATGTATTTGCTGTATGGTGAACTACATATGGCAGGTCGTCATCAGTCGCCTTGCCCTGCATCAGTACTATTGGGAGCGTATCTGAATGGGCTTGCCGGCCAGCAGTAGTTTTTCCCAGTTGCCCCCTTCTGCTAGCCAATGGGACGCATGCTGAAGCTGCACAGCATATTATTTTAAGTCAAAACGTAGAGCTTCAAGTCCCCCCTCTTCGTGTCTGTAGGACAGTGTGCGCAGCGCCACTCTTCTCCATCGTCCCACCCACAACAAGGATAGCATTTAGCAGCTTAAAGATGCGAGTGGGGATTGGCTCAAGTGAATTCTGGAGCGCTTAGAGGCAGCGCAGCAGCATCACCATTTTAGCCACTGCAAGCCTGTCCATTAGTGAAAGTGACAATGTATTCCAGAAGGTCACAGAGCATCACAGGGTGTCTATGACCCTGTCAAAATTCAGAGCTAGTAGTTGTGCATTGTCGCGTGCTACATGGACACTAAGATACCGGAAGTGTGCTCGCTCCCACCTAACTCCCAGGTCTGGAAGACTTTCTAGGAGCAATGTGGCCGTAAGGGCCAGAAGGAAAATCAGGGATTTATGATGATTGAGCCGTCGGGCCAGAGACCTCACCAAACTCCTCCAGAAGCTGCTGGAGCCTGGGCAGGGCTTCAGTGGGGAATGCTACATAAAAGAGAGCATAATCCGCATACAAGGAGATAACGTGAGTTGTGTCTCCCACCTGTATGCCCCACCACTCCATCTCCTCCTGCATCCGCACCGCCAAAGCCTCCATGGCCAGTGCAAAAAGGAGGGGTGAGAGCGGGCACCCCTGTCTCGTGCCTCACCACGACGTCACCTCCTCTGAGTGGGCACAGCCCTCTCACACTGACACTCACAGCTCTGTATATAGTATCATAACCCAGCTGTAGAAAATGGGGCAGAGTCCCACTGCCTAAAAGACCTCAAGGAGGTAACCCCAGTCAATTGTGTCAAAAGTCTTTGCAAGGTCTATTGACAAAAGAGCGAGCTCAGCATTGCTGAAGTTCACCTCCTGCATAATGTGGGTTAGCCGGTACAAATTCATGCCAGTGTGGCATCCAGGTATGAAGCCACATTAATCTTTGTGTACAAGGTATGTCAAATGCTGGGCGAGGTGAGTGGCCAGAAGCTTGCAGGATTTTAACGACCGTGTTGATCATGGTGAGTGGACGATAAGTGGTGGGGTCCAGGCTGTCCCCGCCCGGTTTGGGTATTATGCCGGTTTCACCCTGCCTCATGGTCGGGGGTAAGATTCCACAATCGAAGGCGTCCATGAATACCTGTAATAAAGTCTTTGTCACAGTGGCCGAATATGTGCATTAAAATTCAGACGGGAACCCATCACCCCCCAAAGCCTTAGCCCCCAGGAGCATTAGCTGACAGTTGAGGAAATACAAGAAGCATTACTATAATAGTAATGCTTCTTGTATTTCCTCAACTGTCAGCTGTGCTTTGAGCACATCAGAAGCCTGGGTAGGGAGGCGCATTAGGTTTAGGGCCCGCAGGTATAGGACATGTCGATCCTCCCCTACTGCCAGGTCCGCAGCATAGACTGTCTGTAGGTGTCGCTGGAGCACCTGCAGGACTGCAGACCTAGTGCATACTATCTCACCCATCGATGTATAGAGAGAGTTAATTGGTGCTGGGGCCTTCTCTCTGTGGAGGATCCACGCCAGAAGCCATCCTGACCTATCCCCCTCTCTAAGCAAACGCTGTAGATACTGATGGAAAGTGTACTTGTCCAGTCTGTCCCATATGTTGCTTATACGCCTGTGTATATCCCACTCTCGGGCATGGCAGCCAGAGCAGCCCGGTCTAATGCCTGTGCCTCTGCCAGTGAGAATTATTCCGTCCCGAGCTCCCGTTGCGATTGCCTGAGAACTCTGCTCTTCAGTCCTATACAGGCCCCTCTTACCACAGCTTTCACTGCTTCCCATTCTGTGGCTCTAGTGATGTTTGCCCTCTCCCAGTTAATTGTATTATAGTCAGTCAAGACATGAGATATGTTCTCTTTTCTGATCAGGTCTTCCAAGATGTATGACGGCATTCACCATGTTCTGGGAAGGTAGGCAGGTAGGCCCCAATGGACAGCTATTTGGGGAGTGACGGAGTGACTGGTAAGAAAGCGGGCCAAGTGGGTCACTTCAATGTTTAGGTCAGCCTCTGTGTTGGAGCCTAAAACCCTGTCCAGCCTACTGTGTGTGCCATGAGTGGAAGAGTTACGGGTATACTGCCTCTTAGCTGGTTTCTATCTCTCCATATGTTTCGTATTGCCAGGTTTCCCATCACCGCCTGTAGCCCTGCAGTCCCCCACGGCTTAGTGCCTTGTCGAGGGGTGTGCCTATCCAGGTCAGCTTCTGGTACACAATTAAAGTCCTCAACCCAGGGAAGTGGGATGTCCAGGTTCAAGATTTGAGTGTCTTGTATGGACTGGTAAATGTCTGGGTCATCCACTATCGGTGCGTAGATGTTCAATATATATTGTGTCCGTCCAGTTTTACCCTAATTTATTTTTTATTTATGAGTTTTGTAAAGCGCACGGCTACCCCCAGCGGGGGTGTCCCGGCACTGTGGACGACAACGGCAAAACCAAGGAGTTAGTAGCTGGAGAACAGCCATGTCTTGAGTTTACATATGAACTGAGATTCCAGCTCAATCAGTCGAATACTCAGCGGGAGGGAGTTCCAAAGCTTAGATGACACCACCGCGAAAGCTCTGCCTCCTTTTCTGGAGCGGAGGAAGCGTGGGGGTCGTAGGAGGCGGAGGTGGTTGGACCTGAGTGCTCTTGAAGAGTGTACTAACTTCAGCCTATATCTTAACTATCCCGGACCCTTCCCATTCAAGGCCCTGAACGTAAGGACCAGGGCCTTAAACTGAATGCGGGCGGATATTGGAAGCCAGTGCAGGTTCTTTAAATGGGGGGAAATAGAGTGGCGGTAGGGCACATTACAAATCAGCCTGGCTGCCGCATTCTGCACAATTTGCAACCGATGTAGAAGATAGGGAGGGGCGCTCACATAGAGGACGTTAGAATAGTCTAGGTGGGAGGTAATGAGGGCATGTACGATCGTTTTTAGAGAGTCCCTGGGCATGTATGGTGCGATTTTTCTTATCATACGCAATTTGCCAAAACAGGCAGAGGTCACTTTGTGGATTTTAATTTTATATGTCAACTTATTATCGATTTGGACGCCAAGGTTACGAGCCACTTTCACCGGAGATGGGGGGGGGGATTCAACTCGTGAGGCCACCACATCGTAAAGGGGATTTTTGGTTAAATAATAGAACCTCTGTTTTATCCGTGTTTAATTTCAAGGTGTTGAGTGTCATACAAGCCACGATGTCAGAGAGGCAGGTTTTAAAGTTCCAGAGTGTATTGTCAGAGTGGTCTCTGAAGGTAAAAATAAGCTGAGTATCATCAGCATATGAGACCACTCTGACTCCGTGAGCCTCTATTACATCTGCTAAGGGAGACAGATAGACGTTGAAGAAAAGTGGGCTAAGCGCCGATCCCTTGGGGACTCCACAGCTAAGGGGTTTTTTGTCTTTGGAAAATTAGGGATGGCACCCAGCCTGTTGAGTTCTATCCGTCAGGAATGATTTAATCCAGGCCATAGGGGTATCTTGTATCCCTACCTCATGAAGCCGGTCTAGTAGTATGGAGTGGGAGACGGTATCGAAAGCCGCGGACAGATCAAGGAGCACCAGCACAGCTACCTCGCCTCTGTACACGCACTCCCTGATCGTCTCTGTGACTTCCAAAATGGCTGTCTCCATACTATAGCCGGCTCTGAAGCCGGTCTGTGAGTGATGAAGGAGATTTTTTGTCTCCAGGAATTCTGCCAGTTGTTCCTGTACGACTTTTTCTAGTATTTTAGCTGGTTTGGGGAGGAGCGATACGGGTCGATAGTTACTAAATACTGAAGGGTCAGCCTCAGATTTTTTTAGGATGGGGATTACTGTGGCCTGTTTCCACACAGAAGGGAAGTGACCGGAGAGAAGGGAGGAGTTCCATATGGAGAGAAGTGGTTAAATAATGACCGGGGCTAGGGAAGGGAACATCTGAGCAGGAACTGGATCAAGAGGGGAGCCTGATTTACATTTCTGCATTTTCGGAAGGGCCATGTCTAGGGGGATAGGCTTGAAGGTACAGAGCATTGATTCACTAGAGAGCGGGCTCCGTGGAGTAGTCACCTCCCCAGACCCCTCCGGGGGGTTGAAGAAGGAGAAAATAGCAGAGATTTTATTGTGGAAGAAATCAGACAGGCCATCACAATTTGGTAAAGTGTTTTGGCTAAATTGTCCGCGGTCATAATTTTGGTGGCGAAATATTCTTTCATGGCCAGTTGGCGGAGTTTGTAAAAAAATGTAACACATTTCTGTAATTGACTTTTGCGGCATGATCATAGTTAAGATGCCGCTCAAGTCTCTTACATTTACTTCTCTCTTCGCGCAAGGTTGAGGAAAACCAGGGGGCGGAGGGTTTGGCGCGTGCCGAAGTGTGAGATTGGAGGGGGGCAATGGCATCTACGACTGCAGAGAGGTATATATTAAATTTCTCAGCATCGGCATTAAGATCGTCCGAAGACTGCCAATTCCGGTTGGCCAGTACGGGTTCGAGCGAGTCACAAGTGACTTTGGTCCACTTTCTCCCCCAGATTTCCCTTTTATTTGGAACCGTGAGGGGGGGAGGAAATCAGATTAAATGGGACTAAAAATGATCTGACCAGGTGATGGGTAGAGAAGGGAAAGTGGTAAGAGCCGCCAAATTGGTGAATAGAAGGTCCAAGGTATGGCCCGCCTTGTGCGTAGGGTAAGCAGTATGTATCTGCCATTTATGTACTGTGAGTGGAGCTGTGTGCCCAGGGCCACAAAAACAGTACACCACGCGCATATGTAGAATAGGACGAATGGGAAATCTGTCCTGTCCATTTTTTCGCTAACCTGCTGGCCTTGCCTCATCTAACTGGATTTCCTGTAAGCAAGCCACTGAGACGTGATGCCGCCGGAGGAACAAGAGTACTCTATGGTGTTTTGTGCATGTACTTAGCCTTCTACATTCCGTTACTAACGGGTGTGGGGAGTGCGTCAGTAACCTCCACGATTTACGCGGAGCAGCCCACATTCAGCGAATTTATCGCAAATACTAGTTCACCATTGAACAGAACGTAGGTTACAGTGATCCCCTGACGAAGGGCCCCCATAGGGCCCGAAATGCTTGGGGAATGAGTAACAGGGAGGATTATTCATTGGCGATAACGACATAGTGATGTTATCTTTGAAATGAACTTTTGAAAACAACCATGAAGATAATGAGTTGAAAATAAAAGACACTGGAAACAAAACATTTTTGAATTCAACAATATTTATTGTACAGCATCAGTGAACAAGACTGTCTACTAAAGCAGTGCGCAGAGGAGCCTTCTCCCATGCTGGGGTAGCTTAGTAATAGTTCTTGTTTTCCTCCATGCTGTGTGGACCAGACAGCGATTCCTTTGCAGCACGCAACAGACCATAACAGTTCAGAATACATTCATATTTATTAAGGCTGTGCGAGTCCTACCCATTCTCTTTGTTAGTACTTCCAGGCTATGCAAAGAAATCTAAAAACCTGGTCAGTCGTGCTAGTCTTTAGTCTAAAACCTGCCTGATATTGTGATAAAATATTATATACCTCAATCCAGTTAGTCAATTTATTTAAAATGTATCTAGTGTATATCTTCTGTAAAACTTCGATGAGACAGTGTGACGGATTATGGCGATCACCATTTTTAAAAATAGTTGTGATTTCCTCCCCCTTCCAAGTATCTGATATAGGTGTACCCGAGGCAACAGAGTTACACAGCAAATTGATATAAGGACCCCAAACTCCTTTATCTTGCTTCCATAAGTCTCTGGGTATTTAATCAGGGCCTGGAGCTTTCCCTGGTTTTACGGTGTTTATGGCTGCCATTGTTTCCTTCAGACTAAAAGATAATGTAGCTACATTTGGATTAATTCCATAGTCTGTCCATAGTCTGTCAGACAATAGTCAATGTCATTTGAGGAAGAGGAGTAGAGGCTAGAAAAATGTTTTACCCAAATATTTGCATCTAGGAAAAGGTCTTTGCTACATCTCCCGTTCTTATTGCACTTTGCTACCAAACGCCAAAAGCCAGTTTGATCTTTTGCTTTGGCTGCAACAATGCCCAAATGTTGTCCTCCCATTCTTTTCTAGTTATGGCTAATTATCGCTTGTATTCAGCCCTTTTTTCCTTCAAGGCCACTATATTTTTAGTTTCGGAAGCCAAAATAAGCTCTTTTTTTACAATGCGGCATTCTTTGTTATACCACAAACTATTCAACTCAGTAGCAACTACGATCCCATTTCCGGATTTCTTCGGGATTTTACTCAGTATGGGTGTCAAATCTTTGACTAGAGTGCAATGAATTTCCACAATCGGGATTTCTGAAGTAGGTGAGTATAATAAATCTGCTTGATTGCTGCTACATTTCCCCCATCGAAGGCCATTTTAAAGCTCTACGATTGTTACTTATTAGTGGTTCTATGTTACCACTACCAACTTCTCTGGGCTTTGGAGCCACCAACTGAAAGAGATACACTGCCAGTGTCAAACATAGTGGGTAACAGTCACTCTCAGTTCTGTCTTCGACTACTAAGTCATGAACCGTCGACCACAGTTCAATCGAAACCTTTATGTAATCTATGTGGCTCTTTAGGTTGCTTTCACTGAATGTAGGGGCTTTTGGACTATCAGAGGGCAAACGGCCATTACAAGCTCATAAGCAGTGTCCCGGGACGAGTTTTAATAGCTGTGCAACAGCAGTTGTGTGGGGTACTACCAATGGTGGGATATTGTTGGCCTGGTCTTCTTCCTCGAAGATATTTTCTAGTCCAACCGCAGGTTCAAATTTGCGATTAAAGTCGCTCCCCAAAATTATCAAGGCCCTTGAGTCAATGATGCTTAGGAAATGACCTAACTGCTCAATGACCTCCGATTGCTTACTTGTCGAATATGGGCTAGAGTAAATATTTAGTATGTAGACTTCTTTTTTGTCAAATGTAGAGAATTTTATTCTCAAGATGTCCTGTGATGAAGTTTCAATTAGTTTAACATCAATACCTAGAGTCACCTTTACCCACATAGATAGGGCCTCCTGAGGGCCTCTCTCTAACTGAGGGGATATCATTTTTGCTAAAGGTTTTAAAGCCTACTTTATAAAAAGGTTCTAGGGTCCATTTTTCTTGTAATAAAATTATGTCATTCTGACCAATATATTCCTGCCATACAATGTCTTCTATGTTCCTTTTAAGTCCTGCAAAATTCCAGGAGAACATATTTTATCTCTCTTTGACAGTCCGCCTCACTTTGTTTCTTATGCCCATTTTCTATTCCAGAGTTATCATTAAGTTAGTGATTTCTAATATCCCTTCTGTTGTTCTTGGATGGATTTGCTAGGTCATTATTCAATTTAGTGCTTTTGGCTGAAAATAACCCCTTCTCCTCCACCAAGTGTGGCCTCTGTTGGTCATTATTAACCT
This sequence comes from Lissotriton vulgaris, assembly GCF_964263255.1. NCBI lineage: Eukaryota > Metazoa > Chordata > Amphibia > Caudata > Salamandridae > Lissotriton > Lissotriton vulgaris. Next base: position 1,966,063,417 of record NC_141687.1, read on the forward strand.
GTACTCTAACTCTCTCTACATCAACTTGAGCCCTACTCTTTGATAATTTATTTTCATTTTCAAAAATCTTGAATGTGGGAACTTGTGATCTAACTACCAATAGTCCTGCTACTTAGGGTATAGATGATTGCCAATCTTGGGAATCCACATCTGAAAATGTGTGGTATCTATTTGTCAATGATACAGGAAATGACCTATTGTTTGAATGCCATGGCCGCGGTTTGTAAAAAAATCTCATCGGAAGTATACAAATATTAGTATTAATCAAATGTGATGTGTAAGATTTATTCAAAATGTGGTGGACCAACTGAGGCCTGCGAAAATTAACCACTATGCAACCAACGTTTATGTTTTTAGTGGATTGACCTATCCAACCTACCTTACAGACCATTAGTAGCTCCTTGGTTTCTGAGAGACGAAAGCTTTTGTGTTTAACTTCCTAATCTATGGTTTTGTTCCATAGTTCTTCCCAGCTTTCTCTCTCACTTGCTCTAAGAGCGGGTACAACAGCTAATATTAGTGTATATGGACATGAAGCAGGGGGCAGGTTTAGTATATCCAAGTTGGCCTTAAGTGTATCCTCAGTTGAGGCTTTACTAGAATTCGGGGTAGGAATCAGAGCATGTGGTCCCCTATCTGCATTGAATCGCACTGTGCAACTGATCTGGGTGCCAAGGGCTTTTGGGCCAATTGGTGCCTCCTGGAGCCTATCTCACGTACTAACATTAGTGGATTTGGTAATAATACCACCCTGAGCTTCCCTATCGTGGTGTGCGATTCTATCCACTCTCTCATAATTTCCCCTGCTTGGCTCATCTACTTTTCTACTCTACGTGTTATGGCCTACGTTTTTTATTGCATTTTCTAGATGGCTCAATTTATCCCAAAGCTGTGTGAAGCTCTTCTTGATCAAGTTTTGAACATTATTACCATTACACCTGTTGTCAATTCATTCGTGGCAGCATCAGTTCCAGTGGTAGCTTCCTTGGTATTAATGGAACATGGGTCAGGGAATACCTGGGCCATGTCTGTCTGTATGCCAACGGAAATGCTTTTCGATTGACACATAATTGTGTTATAGTCTGTCTTTGAACAATCTGTTGTTAGGGGGCCCGTCAAGAGTTTAGATTTCTTTGCAGGTGCCCCCGCTTAATTTTTACTAATAAAACTTCTGTTTTCCGTGCTGCCACATTTTTCAAGAACCCGGTCTTAGTAGTTCTACCCACAGTCACTTTTGGCACTGTTTCTAGGTCTGGGACGATGGGAGGTGGACAAAACAAAGATAAAACCTTAATAGGGGAATTAATAGACATACCATCATCAACACAGACTCCTGTTTCAACTGCCTGGGTGTCCATTAAATGATGGTCCCGTTGGGTGGATGGATCCAAGTAGAGGCGTCGCTCAGTTAATTCTATCTCATGAATCAATAATGACTCTGCCCTTACCAGAAAAGCATCCAATGTCCCCACCACTCCCTTTCATTTCTCCATTCTGTAATAACTCTTAATTGGTAGTGCAAACAGCAAGGAGCAGAGTTATAGTAAATTAAGGGATCCACAATAGACAGTACCTTTACTTGCCAGCAAGTTTCCAGTCCATGGCTCTCTTAAGCAGGATGTTAGAGGATTTGCCCAGCCCAGCCTCTTCCGGGCTTTGACGGGCCCGGCCTTGGCCCAGGCTTTGCCCGAACGTGGCCTGGGCACACCCGCGCGCGTCCCGCCCTGCGCGAACCCTGGCCCCCTTTGAACGCCTCCTGGTGCTCAAAGATGCGGTACACGGTGTGCGCGCCGCAAGGGATGGTGGGGGATGGAGTCCCCTTGGCGGCAGGCAGGTAGGGGCGGCAATCAGGTCTTAGTGTGGCCCAGCGGTATCGTCTCAATGGCGGTGGCAGCAAGAGAACAGCTAATACGCAGCTAGTAAGAAGTACGGGCTCCCACGTTGTGGGAACACTGGCCCCCTTTTGAACGTCTCTTGGCGCTCAAAGAGTCCCCTGGTGCAAGGCAGGCAGCGGTGATAATCTGGCATTAGCGTGGCCCAGCAGTAGCGTCCCAATGGCGGTGGCAGCAAGAGGACAGCAAATACACAGCCGGTAAGAAGTACGGGCTCCGTCCTGCCCTCTTCAGCCCTCTCAGGAATCCCAAGGATTCTGATGTTGATATGCCCAGCCTCACCCTCTGCGTCTTCAGCTCAACGCTAAAGGGCCCTTGTGGCCATTGTCATCTGAGGTTTCTGCTGCTTTAGCGACACCACCTCTACTTGTCGGGTGAGTATATCCCCTCGGCCGTGGTCACTTTCCGCCCCACACCCATCAGTTTCCGTCTCATCCGCTGATCTAATTAGGGCGTGTTCATTGCACTGCAGCCCACCAATCGGAAGCTCCGTGCTGAGGGTACCAAAAAGGTGAGTTTAGAGATACCAGGTAGTATTACTAGGCAGGATTAAGCAGGCTTACTGGGCAGGCCGGCTGGGAGCTCGAAGTGCTCACGTCCTGTCGGCGATATTGCTGGCCCACGCCCCGGCAGACTATCTTTAAATCATGAATTGAAGATCCATACCCCTTCTCCCAGGACTTTTTTGTTTGCTATAATCTCTTTAGTCTGTTTAAGCGGAGTATTCCCCTCCAGAATTAGGGCCGCCCACCTCGATCGCCGATCCAGCCCGGCGCCCCAGCCGCCGCAGGGCCGCCCGACTCGATTTTCGCGCCGGTTTTTGCCGTGACCCCGCCCCCCGCCTGCTGATAGGACAACGCGCTCCCCGCCTCACAGCTGACCCGCCCTCACGGATCCCTTCTTATGACGCCCCCTCAGCGACCGCGCAGCGGACGCGCGCAGCGGGAGCGCCGATTGAGCGCTGAAGGTGCGCCAAAGGTAAGCCCGTTTGCGCCCGTCCGTGCCTGGACCGCGCCCAGTGCCAGGACCCCTGGCCCCCGCAGTTCCCAGCCCACCCACCGGACGTACGACGCCGCCACCCTCATCGCACTCAACGACGGACGAGTCCCGGGATGCTACCGTGCCACCCCGAGACGCTCCCACGGACCCTTCTGCTGTACCGCCTGCAAGTTCACCTGCATCCGGCCCTGCCTCGCACCAGCACCCGCCAAGACGAACACCAGCAGCAACCACCTCAAGTGCATCCTGCTCAACACCCGCTCAGTCCACAGACACGCCATCGAACTCTGGAACCTCATCGACACCACTGCTCCTGACGTTGCCTTCCTCACGGAGACCTGGATGAACGCCTCCTCAGCGCCCGACATCGCCATCGCCATCCCAGAGGGCTACAAGATCACCCGGAGGGACCGCACTGCCAACCAGACAGGAGGAGGCATTGCCATCATCCACAGGGACACCATCCGCATCACGACCTACACCGACGACATCCTGACTACCGCCGAACACCTACACTTCCAGATCCACACCGACCCGAAGACCACCCTCAGAGGCACCCTGATCTACCGACCCCCGGGACCACGCACCCAATTCAGCGAGGACATCGCCGACTTCGTCAGCCCACATGCCCTCCCCTCCGCTGACTACATCCTCCTGGGGGACCTCAACTTCCACCTGGAGAACAACAACGACCGCAACACCACCACCCTGCTCAACAACCTCGCCAACCTCGGACTCAAGCAACTGGTGACCACCCCCACCCACCTCGCCGGACACACACTAGACGCCGTCTTCTCTTCCAGCAAAGACATCGCCTTCAGCCACGCCACAGGACTCCACTGGACGGACCACAGCTGCGTCCACTTCACCTTCAGAAGAACGACGACCCACCACCACCAGCAACAGGTCGCCCGCAGAAGCTGGAGCAAGATCACAGCCGACCAGCTCGCCGCTTCCCTGAGCCAGCACCCTCCCGCCAGCTCAGCGAACCCCAGCCAGGCCGCCGACAACCTCACGAAGTGGATCAGCAACTGCGCGGACGAACTCGCCCCACTGAGGACCCGCCCAGCAGACCCGGCAGCAAGAAGGCCCCGTGGTTCACCGACGAACTCAAGAGCTCCATGAAGAACTGCCGAGCCCTCGAGAAAGCCTGGAGAAGGGAGCCAACACCGGACAACATGACCACCCTCAAGCTTGCCACCCGGAAGCACCACCAACTGATCCGCGACACCAAGAAAACTGCATTCAAGGACCGGTTGGATAACAACGCACACAACAGCAAGGAACTCTTCAACATCGTGAAAGAGCTCTCCAACCCCAACGCCGGAAACAACGACATCACCCCATCGCAAGAACTCTGCAACTCCCTCGCCTCCTACTTCCACAACAAGATCGCGGACATACACAACAGCTTCAACACCCAACCGACGAACACCACGTCCAACTCGCCGAACCACCGCCCCCCACCACCTCCCTCCGCGCCTGGACTCCGATCTGCACCGAAGAAACCGTCCGCATGATGAAGTCCATCCACTCCGGATCTCCGACCGACCCCTGCCCTCACCACGTCTTCAACAAGGCCGACGCCGTCATCGCACCCCACCTGCGGGACATCATCAACACCTCCTTCACTACCGCCACCTTCCCTGAGAGCTGGAAGCATGCCGAACTCAGCGCTCTACTCAAGAAACCAACAGCGGACCCCACCGAACTCAAGAATTACCGCCCCATCTCGCTGCTCCCGTTCCCAGCCAAAGCCATCGAGAAGACCGTCAACAAGCAGCTGGCCGCCTTCCTCGAGACGAACGGATCCCTCGACCCCTCACAGTCTGGCTTCCGAGCCAACCACAGCACCGAGACCGCCCTCATCGCTGCCACCGATGACATCCGAACCCTGATGGACAACGGAGAAACAGCGGCCCTCATCCTACTAGACCTCTCCGCAGCCTTCGACACCGTCTGCCACCGCACCCTAGTGCAGCGCCTCAGCAACGTCGGAATCCAGGAGAAGGCGCTGGAATGGATCATCTCCTTCCTCGACGGAAGAACACAGAGAGTCCGTCTACCACCGTACAAGTCAGAGGCCACCGAAGTCATCTGCGGCGTCCCTCAAAGATCCTCGCTGAGCCTAACCCTCTTCAACGTCTACATGAGCCCCCTCGCGGCCATCGCACGCCAACACAACCTCAACATCATCTCTTACGCCGACGACACCCAGCTGATCCTCTCCCTGACCAACAACCCCGCCGCCGCCAGAGCCAACCTTCACGAAGGAATGAAAGAGGTAGCCGAGTGGATGTCGACCAGCCGCCTGAAGCTGAACTCGGACAAGACGGAAGTCCTCATCCTGGGATCCTCGCCCTCCGCCTGGGACGACTCCTGGTTGCCCCCCGCCCTGGGCACCGCACCCAAACCGACAGACCACGCACGCAACCTGGGCTTCATCCTGGACTCCTCCCTCTCCATGACCAAGCAAGTCAACGCCGTCTCCTCGTCATGCTTCAACACCCTGCGCATGCTACGGAAGATCTTCCGGTGGATCCCCACCGAGACCAGGAAGACTGTCACCCAGGCACTCGTCACCAGCCGACTGGACTACGGCAACGCCCTCTACGCCGGAACCACCGCCAAGCTCCAGAAGAGACTCCAACGGATCCAGAACGCCTCAGCCAGACTCATCCTCGACATCCCACGACACAGCCACATCTCCGGACACCTAAGAGACCTGCACTGGCTCCCGGTCAACAAGAGAATCACCTTCCGTCTCCTTACCCAGGCACACAAAGCTCTTCACGACCAAGGCCCGAGCTACCTCAAGAACCGCATCAACTTCTACGCTCCAAAACGACACCTCCGATCAGCCAGTCACGCCCTCGCCGCCGTCCCCCGCATCCGAAGAACGACAACAGGAGGAAGGTCCTTCTCCTACCTGGCCGCCAAGACCTGGAACTCCCTCCCGACCGACCTGCGCCTGACCCAAGACCACCTCGCCTTCAGGAAGAAGCTCAAGACCTGGCTGTTCGGGTAGCAGCAGCACCCCCCCCCCCCCCCCAGCGCCTTGAGACCCTCCGGGTAAGTAGAGCGCTCTATAAATGCCTGATTGATTGATTGATTGATTGATTGATAGATTGATTGATTGATTGATTGATTGATACCACCATTCTAGGCAGGCATTACACTTTCTAGGAAAGAACCATCGTAAATTTTGTGTCTGGAGAATTCACTAGTCCTGCAAAATGTGTTATTTGTTGTATTAATCACATGCACATTGTTTTAAAAAAATTTATTTTTTGTTTTTCTCTTTGTTACCCTCACTTTACTACAAACGTCTCTTTTCTTGTTTATCACCCTGATTGGATAAAGAGGTGTCGAAAAATTTACCTTGTCTAAGCATATTCCTTCCTGGGCTTAAGGGAGACAAACATTGAGGCTCCTAATGATAGATCAGCTACTAAATGCATCACCTATGGGTGCTGTTGTTGACCTGACCAATGAAACTCAGGAATCATGACTTTTACTTAATATGGAGTTTGGATGCAGAGAGGACAACTAATGTGGCTTAGTAGATATTCCTCTCCAAGGCTTGGTAGTAGCATGAATTGTGGTCACAAAACATTTGGTTTCCGTGGCTGCTGCAGATCACGTCAAATTCCTGCAGAAAGCATTGCTTTCCTTATCGCCCTCTGCTCTGAGCTACAGTGCGTTTTCCTTAATGCTTGCAATGCTGCTTTGAATGATTCTGGCAAAATAAATATTATTTTTCAGTGTAATGGGCAGGACATAAATCTGTGCTCACGTATAATGTTGACATTCTGCTGTACTTAACTAATACAGCAACATGCAATTCTGCTATTCTTAAAGGGATTCAATCATTTCCAGTGCTTCGGATGAAAAGGTAATAAATAAAGTAAATAAAGTTAAAACTAGGTTCTAATTATCTCTTATGAATTAGATGAGTGAAATAAAAAGCGGTGAGTTTTTATAAGTCTGCAAAACAATCCATAATTACTTTGAACCTTAATTCCGATGCAAGGCACAATAAATAGTATATTGTTTCCATTCTTATCATATATTCTACTGATGATTAAGCTGTATTCCAGTCCATTGTTTTTCGCCCACAGTTCCCTTTCAACTAGAAACCAGCCATATGCAAATCAGCCACAGTCATTCTTCAATGAGAACAGTCCAGTCTGAACTTCCAGGCCAGATCCCTTCAGTTTCCCTCAGTGCTTCTTTAAGAGATTGAGTACAGTACTCGAATTAAGGGCCAGATGTATGAAGCTCAAATGGGTTCGCAAACGCCGAAATTCGCCGAATTTCGGCATTTGCGAACTCATTTGAGCACAATGGTATGTATGTAGCAAATTTCAGTGCAAAATAAGGAATCACAAATTTGCCATTCCTTATTTTGCGATTGCATTTAAGGAATCTAAAAATTTGCGATTTCTTAAATGCAATGTATGAAGCAAAAAAAAATTGCTAATTGTCCTTAAGGAATCGCAAATTACCACCAACTTCAAGTTGGTGGTAATTTGCGAATTTCTTGAAAAATTCCCATTTTTGCATTTTTCAAAGTGCCATGTGATGTACATACATGCCCTTAGGGCATGTATGTGCACCACATGTGCACCCATGCTTATTACAGGGGTGCAACAGAGTGCCCTTTGGACATCCCTGCACCCTTGAAATTATTCTCAATTTGCGATTAGCAAATTGCGAATCGCAAATTGAGAATAATTTCACAATCATTCCTATGGGCCTCCTGCCCCATAGAAATGAATGGGAAATGATTCCTTAATTACGATTAGCAATTTGCTAATCGCAATTCAGGAATTTTAAGAAATCGCTACAAAATAGCGAATTTCTACATACATACCATTTTGCAATTCTCAAATAGCGATTTCTTAAAAATCGCTATTTGAGAATCGCAAAGGTGTATCTTGATACATCTGGCCCAAAGTCTTTTTCATCCACTCTCTGTTAGAGTTAATCGTGTTAGTGATCAACTGTAACTAGACCCACTACTCTTAAGGCCCACAACAAAACGGTGTGCCTTAAATGGGGGTGCTGTTTCTCCAATACAATTGTTATCTAGCTTAGTGAGTCAGAATAGTCAGATTTTATTTCTGCTTGGTACTGTAATCATGAAGTCTTTTGGTATCATATGTAAAGGTACAGCAAATTTTAAATACTGCACTATCCTATAATACAAAAACGAAGACTAATTGATAGCTTTTTTAAAATCTATTGATTTATTCAAAGTGTACAACCCATAACTGATTTAAACATAGTTTGGCATGACATGTTCCAAGGTGTTCAAGATCCTTGAGTCCACCCTAAAAAATCACTGTGCAATGTTGCTGAAGCCAAGTCCTGCAGAATGTTGTATAAGAAGGCTTTGTTGGCTAGGAAAACCTGTACTGGGGAGGTGACTAATGGAAGCCAGTCACAACAAGGATAGGGGCGTCTTTTGAAAAGCAGTTGATGCACCGTTTTTTAAAGACGCCACTCATTTTGAACTTGAGGTGCACCTGTTTGCTGATATGTGTGGCACACTTTAGTTTTATTTACCTCTTGCCGCAATTGGACATGTTATCCACCGCATCACGGGATGAGGTTCTAAATACCCCTGCCCCTCATGTGACGTTTGAGATCTCAGATGTTATTGCAACTATTTAAATAAGCCCCAAGGACTAGGATCCTGGCCCTGATGGGGTCCCAATGGATGTCCATGTGGACAACATAGGCCTTTGGGGCACTCGTTGAATGTCTTGAGGAGCACCACCAAGTCAACTATTGTTTGATTTTAAAAAAAAAATAGAAATAGGTGTGTCCCCTAGAGTTACCATTCTATCTTTCTTCCGGACACTATAGTCAAGGTTGTGGGTAGAGTTCTGTTGAATAAACCTGAAACCCATCCTCACTGACATACAGTTTGGCTTTTTGTCAGGAAAAGGTACTATAAAGTAACCCTGGGCGTAGTTCACGTGGTTGCTCTACGCAGAGCTACGCGAAGTGCACTTCTCACTACGCGAGTTACGCGCAGCGCTGCGCGAACTGTGTAGTGCACTGTTCGCGATAATTGCACAGTGCCGGATGCTTGTACGCACTGAGCAATCATTGAAAACGACATGTCACACAGTGCGAGCTGTCGTTTTCTGCTGCTCGAGTAGATTTTTACGCGAGCGGCAGCTTTCTTAACGCGGACTGGTAGTTTCTCATCGCGAGCGGAAGCGAGCATACGCGACCACTCGCAATGAGAAACCTGACCTCCCCGCGTTGAGAATCTTGCCTGGAGGTTTATTTTCCTCGTTTGCGATTGTCAACTTGATGTTGCTGATCGCGAACGAGGAAAAAGTCTCGCCGGGATGTCATTTTGCTCGCTCGCGGTCGCCAACTTGACGTTGAGGACCGCGAACGTGCAAAAAATGGCAACTACTCTTCTCCACCCGATTTTGCACTGTGCTAAGTCAATTCGTGTAGCGCGGTGTAGCACAAGCACACAAACTTCGCGAACGTAGCGTAGTTGGCTGCCCAGGGTTGCTATAAAGCAGTGTCTGTTCACTAACACAACTACCACAATAAAGAAAAGGTTCTTTACATTATGGATTTGAACAGAGCCGCCAGCTGTGTTAAACATTCCAAGCAATGGTCTATGATGGGTGTTGAGGACTTGAGTGTGTGTTTTTATGACGTAACTGCATACTGAAGTTTCAGCATATATTACATTTGGGACTAATGCAAGTGCAAAGAATCAATGAAGTTTGAGAGAGGTGTTTAACAAGGTTGTGTGCTGGCCCCCTTTCTTTTCACCCTCTATATTAATAAGCTAGAACGTTTTTGGCTAGAGAATGAATGTAATTTGCCACAACAGGGTACTTAACTTATTGCATTTTTTACACTATGTGGATGACACAGTTCTCATGGTGAAACCTGCTAATGGGCTGCAGAAGCTTTTGAACTTGTTAGCTCTGGGCTGAGGAAAGGTGCCTTCCTAGTCGGTTGACGATTGCAAAATAGCCCAAGGATCGAGGGATACTTCCAGGTTAGCAGTACCCAGGACCTAGTAGAGACCTGAGCAGCCGGTATGAGTAGCGTGGCTGACTCTTGCATTTTTTAGAACTAGTGTCCATAAGAGTGAAGTGGCAGCAATTGAGTGCAGCCCTGATGAAACTGCTAAAGGTAATATAGCAGTGAAACGTGGGCACTGGCAGTAGGTTATGGTATGCATGATTAGCTACCAGCCTTTTTAGCATTAAAGAGCACACTATCACCACCCTATGAATAAAATTGGTTAAGGGACTGGTGTTTAGTGTATGTTTTTAAGCACTCTGTGATTTGGGTTTGTTTGTCACCGGCAGAATTTTCTGCTCTTCACCATTTGTCACTTTATATGTTGTTTGTTTTGGACACTCTTTTTCTTTCCTCTCACTTTTCTTTGAGAAGCAAGTGACCACCGATGATGAGACAGGGGCCTGTCTGGAAATTTCATACCAGTTACCCCGATGGTGGTGTTTCCGTGAGGGGTCATTTGCTTCTCGGACATATTTTTTCACGTCTATGAGGAACGTCTATTTGTGGAGTGGACGTAGGTGACCAACCTGTTGTTGGCTCATCGTGAGGGGATGTTCTGAGGTGTTGCCCGGGAGAACAGGTGTTTTAAGTTAAGCGTAGCTACAGTGCAGTCCCTCCTTATAAAGTGTATGAGAGTGTAGTGGGGAGTAGGTTTCCAGTATATACACCCCCCTTGTTGTCACTGTTATAATAGCACGCGTTTGGACTGGGTCTTTATTTTGTTATAGAGCTCTTTTTATGGGCAAACTAGATCTAACCACTAACCTGTCCAAATCATTTGTTATGGTTTGTGGACTGAAGTTCAATCAATCAATCTGGGGTTTATAAAACACGCTACTCACCCATGAGGATCTCGAGGAGCTGGGGGGCAAGGAGGTGCATCTCTGGGTTAGTTAAAAATCCAGGTCTTGAGGCTCCTCCTGAAGGTGAGCAGAGTGGGGGAGCGTCGGAGGTTGACTGGGAGTTTGATCCAGGTCTTTTCTGCGACGTAGGAGAAAGCTCTTCTGCCTGCTCTGGTTCTGTGGATGAGTGGGGTCTCTGCCAGGGGATGTCGGCAGAGCGGAGGTTCCTTTTGGGTACGTGGAAGGAGACTCTTTCGTTGAGGTATTTGGGTCCGATGTTGTGGAGGGCTTTGTAGGCATGGGTGAGTAGCTAAAAGGTTAGCCTCTTCTTGATGGGGAGCCAGTGGAGGTCTCGTAGGTGCAGGGTGATGTGTTCGTGTCGTGGGGTTCCGAGGACGAGTCTGGCTGCAGTGTTCTGGATGGTTTGGAGCTTGTGTAGCATGGTTTTGTTGGTTCCGGCGTAGATGGCGTTCCCGTAGTCCAGTCTGCTAGTTACGAGTGCATGGGTGACGGTCTTCCTGCATTTGTGGGGGATCCATTTGAAGGTCTTGCGGAGGGTGCGGAGGGAGTTGAAGCAGGTAGAGGCGACGGCGTTAATCTGGCGGGTCATGGTGAGGGAGGAGTCTAGCATGATGCCGAGGTTCCGGGCATGATCCGATGGGGTGGAGGGGTTTCCGAGGGCAGGGGGCCACCAGGAACTATCCCATGCCGTGGGGGAGGGTCCAAGGATGAGGGCCTCGGTCTTCTCCGAGTTCAGTTTTAGGCAGCTGTCGCTCATCCAGGCTGCAACGTCTTTCATTCCTTTTAGGAAGCTGAGTCTGGTGTCTTCAGGGTTCTTCATGAGAGAGAGGGTGAGCTGGGTGTCGCCGGCGTAGGATACTATGCTGAGCCCATGCTCTCTGACAATGGCGGCGAGGGGGGCCATGTAGATGTTGAAAAGCATGGGGCTGAGTGAGGATTCTTGGGGTACTCCGCAGTTGATCTCTGTAGGTTTGGAGAGGAAGGGAGGGAGTCTGATCCTTTGGGTTCTGCCGGAGATTTCACAAAGTTTAGAGTGCATACGACCCGAGGAGTCAAGAGCTCCAGTGTTTTAACCTTTACATATTTGATGGCCCCTTTTGATTAATCTTGCAAATGGCATCGCCTCCTTAACAGCAGGAAGTTACAATTTGGGTGACCCAGCTCAGCAATATTTAAGTTTGCCTCAAAGTTAGGGCCTAACCCACTGAAAGAAATGATCACTATATATAAGGCTAAGTGTATATTAGAGTATGATTATGGGGCACTGTTGTCCTCTGGTGCATTCAAAGGGCTGAAAATGCCCTCCTAAGTAGGCTTGAGGTGTTTCCAACAAACTTTTCAGGATGTATTTGTCACTCTGAGCTCAGCCTTATATATTTGGAGGACTTTATGAAGTTTCGCCCCCTAATGCTATCTATTTGGGCAAAGCCTCAAACTAGTTTCAACCATATAGAGATCAATGACTGCCTTCAACTAGATCACCTCCAGATCCCCTGGTTGCTCTGTTTTAAAATCAATGTACTGAACTGGGTAAATCAGAGCTGTTTGGTCACCCGGAGTTTATTACTATTTCTACAGGGCAGATGGTCAAACCCCTCTATTTGAAATATTGAAGCAATACCAGGGAACTGGTTGTGATGACCAAGCTCGTTGCTAGAGATTCCCTTCTGTTACCTTCTACTGATGCCATAGAACTTTGTCCGACAATGATACCTGCAGCATAGATTCTTCCTAGCGTGCCTTATGGTTAGCACTGCTCGCTTTCTAGTCAGGTTCCCTGAGGAGTATTCCGTTCTGAAGTGTCGGTGTGACTCCCGTTCTATCCAATCCACATTGCACTTTACCCTTTTTGCAGATTTTATGTCACATCTAGTAAGCGATCTATGATTCCTCTGCTTAGATCTATAAACTTTAGATAGTGTAGCCCAGCCTTCCTTTATTAACAGCTGCTTTTAACAAAATGTCATTCATTTTAGACAGGCTGCTGTGAGGCTAAGAAATTCGTGAAGGTAGCTGGTCTCTATTTGTATGGCAGTTTTATGATGTATTGTATTCGGTTCTAATGAAATTAGAATTTTATCTGGTGTACATATATATCAGCACACTAGTTTTTGTCTGTTTATTGGCTGTTTTTGATGATTTATTTTTGTAATTGGCATGTTTGTATTTGAATGTGCATCTTTTATAGTTTTAATAAGCTGAATAAAGAACTTCAATGACAATGACTACTGTTCCATGGATGGGTCTCCCAACTGTTAGTAATTACTGTCTACTTCAGCATAATTCTCAATGCTTTGGATCCTTTTTAGAATTCATAGGAAATGATGGTGGTGATGGGACCATTAGCTTTCCCATTTAAACAAAATAAGATCAAACAGTTATGTTTAATTTCATTCTCTTTAAGAGTCAGTCTGAGGAAACACCAAGGTGATAGGTGTAATGTTTGCAAAGATCTCGGTCACCGACCGTGACTTGAACTGTATTCAGGCCATCTTCTTTTGTTCACTATTCAACTTCAGACAGAGACCAGCAATATAAAATTCAGCCCTGGTTCTTCCTCAATAGGAACTGTCCATGATGAATTGTCAGCCCAGGTCCCCACTGAATAGGACCACAAGCGATTCCAGACTGAGTTCAGCCTAGTTAGGCATCATTAGTGGGGTACAGCTTTAGTCTTGTTGCTCAGCATGGAACAGACCGCAGTGTGGGCATCCCTGTCACATTTACGGAGCTACACTGAGGAAAACACAAAGCTGATGGCTGGAATGCTTGCAAAAGTTTTAGCTACTGGCGGTGGCTCTGGCCACATTCCATTCCATCGTTTTCCGACTGTGTGTATTTCAGTGTGTGGTGCTGCTCTGTACTAGTCTTGTGACTCACACTGTGTGTTACAGATACAAAGGAAAGACTTTAATCATCAGCATTTCATCACTGACTGGGAATAAATGCCCCATGCTGACTTCTCTTTACACTTTTCTATGTTCAGTCTGACTCGGGGCAATTGTAAGCAGAGGTCGAAGTGGGCGGGATCGGAGGGGCACAACGTACCCATACTTTTTTTGATTTATGAAAAAACGTCCCCCTGTTTTTTGTAAAAAGACAACCGTCCAGGGACTGGTAATTCGAATACTATTAAATGCTAAATTGTAATTCAGTGAGTCTTGTGTGCTCTGAAACTGAAGCTGGGCAGACAGCTAAACAAGCCTTCCTGCCAGGGTGCCTGCTTCACTGAAACGCATGTAAATTTGTGCAACAAGTTAATTCTGCAAATGTAAATGGTGATATGCAAATATAAAGGATGCTTCGGAGCCAGTACTAGGTTTAATTGATCGAATCACTCAAAGCTTTGTGATGACAAAGATTTCTTTTTTTAGAGGTAGTTGTTATATCTCATTCTGAAGTTCGTGTTTGTAACTTTTCACTGTCTACCTTTAAGCTGTGTGTAGGTACATTCTACTTTAGAATGAGTGGGTTGCTGAGTTATGTGTTATTCTAAATGTTCTGAGAATGTTGAATATTGAAATATAGACAGTTGATTGTAGATCTGTTCATGGTGGAGGTTTCCTTTACTGTCTCCGCAATGGTGTAGTCTTGGCAATAAATCTACAACTTACCTCAAGTTTCTGCGTCTTCACTATAATTTGTTGGCGACGATCTACTACACAGACGAGCCTTTCAGTGTGCTGTTCCTGAGCCTTTCATCGTGTTTTTTCTGCCCATTTCTCAGTCTTCAACAACTTGCTTGGAGTCTTTGAGAGAGGATCGCAACTCTGCCTGGAATCCTGCTGGCTTCGCTTCACCCAACAAACTGGTGTAACTCACACAAGTTCATCGTTACCTTACAGAGTTATGGTTGAGGCATGACTGTTTGACTTTTACTTTACTGCCGGTATCCTGTATTTTCTTTATGTACAATTTTCGTTACATCCGGTGTTTTCTGCTTTATTTTCCGGTCAGTGTTTGGTTTCCGCCCGTTGTCTCCTGTAGCACCTGAGCCGCTCACTGTGCTCTGTTGGAGATTTCAACCTCAGAAACTTTGCACTGGGACATTCGGCATTGTGTACCGAGCACATTTTATGTGCTTCACTCTAAAACATCGGATATCGTCCAAGTGAAGTTACGCTTCTCACGCATAGGCAATGGTGCTAGAGGTTAAGCCAACGTCTATCACCTACGTCATTTTGCGTGTTATCGCCGACACCACAGCCATTTTGTTTAAACAATCCAAGGGTTTCTATTGCCAACGCTATCAACGTTACCAGCTTACGTCATCTTGCGTGTCATCGCCGACACGCACAGCCATTTTGTTTAAATAACGCTGACACGCACAGCCAGTCGGTGAAACGTATCCTAGCAACAGTATCTTTCAACAATGCTGATACGCACGGCCTTCCTTTTTCAGCATTTCTTTTATTATTATACGTTTTGCGTGTTCGCGCCAATCCGCACGGCTATTTCAACAAATTTGTTATAAATCACAAGTTTAATTAAACTTACAGCGTATTTTCACCGATACGCACGGTGTATCATTCTACAATCTACAGTTTTCACACGATTCATACTAAGGAAGATCATCATCAAACTTCCATTTGCTTGTGTGGATCATGGTGATTCCTGTACCTATATAAAACAAAAAAAGGAAGAAAGAAAGGGCCTTTAACATTATTGTCATTGTATTTCACATATTTTTTTTATTATTCATTGACATCAATATATTCCTCTATTTTAAAAGTTTATTTTTCTTCTACAAGTAACTTTATTATTCATAAAAAAATTCGTTTTACATAATGTGTACTATGCAATCTGTTACACCACCATCTTCATTCCAAGATAATCCTGGAGAACCTCCTGTGAGGTGGGAAGTTTGGTTCGACACGTTTGAGACTTATCTGAGAGCCATAGGAGCTTCAAGATTTGGTGCAGAGAGAAAAAATTTTTTACTTTTACATTCTCTGGGATTCGAAGGAAGATCTATTTATAAACATCTACCTGATATTGCAAGAACTGTAGGAGATAATATAGATGAATACCAAGAAACACTTATTAAATTGAAAAACAGATTCGATAAGCAACAAAGTATAGTTGTTCTTCGCCATAAATTTTTTAAGAGGAAACAAAACGAAGGGGAAGATGTTGACACTTATATTTCTGCTTTAAGAAGACTAGCTGCAGTGTGTTTATTTGAAAAGTTCACTGATCAATTAATACATGATCAGTTTGCTTGCCAATGTAAAGAGAAGCAAATAAGACAAAAGTTATTGTCGATGGGAAATCCGTCAATAGATGAAACCATAAAAGTGACTAAACGTATTGAAACTTCTATATCCTCCTCAGGAGGAGGAGCCTCAGCAGGCAGACGTGTCCTCGGCGATCGGTGACGGCCCACCATTTTGGCTGTCCTGGTCTCTGCCTGGTCCATCCACAGCCCCGCGATCACACCGAGCATGGTCGTGACGCCACCCATCCATCGGCGGTGATCTGGGAGCTGGAGAGCTGATTGCTGCCCCCAACACCTCACTAAAGCACGAAATAGCCCCCGGTCGGCAACAGTCGCCTGACTCCAAAATGGCGTCCAGTGTTGAAAACGGCCGACGGAGCCGATCCTAAATATCTGGAGACTCCGGGGGGTGTACAGCACCATCGGGACAGAGGTGAGCAGTGGACCACACGCTTCCAGGGACAAACCAAACGGGAATTTCTCTCTCTGCAGCAAGGACATAAACACACGATGGTAATCAAAAAACGATCGAAGCCCAACAATGCCAGAAACGGATTTACATTGTGAGAACTGTTCAAGGGACTTGCTACTTTATTCCCTGACTGGCTTCGGCCACTAAAGTATCTGTTTTGAGGCTAGCCTAACACTTACTGGCAAACGTTTAGTGCCAGATGTGTTGGATTTACCAATGCGCATTTGTGAAAGAGGCAAATGCTCTGATTTACATCTTTAATTTTTCATCTTCGGAATCCTCCAGTGTATCTTTTTAGTTGTGGCGTCTAAAATACCACCCCTATACGTCTTAGAGTTTAACCAGTCATATCCCTTATTATGTGTATGTAGTTGTCTCTTATCACTAGTGTTTGCAGTGGACCTTTGTACTCTATACCACCCCTATGTGACTCTTAGAGTATTTCCAGTCATGTCCCTCCTGTGTAGATAGAAGATAACTCTAATGACTAGTATCCTATGTGATTTTTAGATTGTATCCATGTGTATCCCTTCCCTGTGTTTAGAGATATAGCTTTAACGACTAGTCGCCTATGTGACTGTTCGAGTATAGCCAGGTGTATCCCTTCCCCCGTGTGAAGAGATAACCCTATTCACTAGAACAAAAAGAAATGTGTTCCTTATGTAACGTAACTGATTCTATGGAAAGTGCTTTGATAACTTGTAACGGAACTGATGCTATGTAAAGCGCTCTGATAACCTAATCGGGTCAAGTTCGCGCTATATAAAACTCTAAAAATAAATAAAATAAATATTGTATCTTTGAAAGAACTTGAAGACAAACCTTCTGAAACTATAAGTGCAGTTGGTGTTAGTAAATCTAAACAAAAAATGTTTGCTTTAACAGCAACATCAATGTAAAAAGTTTTTAAAAAGTAACACTTTTCTTAGTAATGGCAGTACTTGCATGAGATGTGAAAATCCTTCACATCCTAAAGGAGGGAACATTTTGCTAAAGTCTGTCTAAAGTTAAAAAATTACAAGAAATCTACAGTTTGCGTTGTTGAATCTGAAGAAGATTCAGAAAATGAAATAGTTTTAATTGTCACTGATGCCCAAAAATGTATTGAAAGTGATAATTGTGCTGGTGTTACTGGTGACCCTTCTGAATGTGTTTATTCCATTGCTCAAGTGTGTGTTGGAGGGAAAATATTAAAGTTGTTAGATGACTCCTGGGCCCGGATCACTATGATTACAAAGAAACTATTCGAAGAGACCTGGGGTAATAGGAAACTAGAGCCACCAGACCGGTGTCCTGTATCATACGAAGGATGTCGTATTGAATTATTGGGGTATATTGAAGATAACCTAGAATTTAAGGGGCAGAAGATTAGAGGAAAATTGTATGTTGCGGTTAAAGGTCTCACTATTTTGGAATGGTTTCACCAGGGACTTTTTGCTATCATGTTAAAACCAGGTGCAGCTGAACAAATTGTAATTGCCAGTGATGAAAATGGGCAGATTTGGAAAAATAAGTTTCTGTCAGTCTTTGGAAGTAAATTAGGAAAAATTCATGGATTCCAACATAAAATCATAGTTAAAGACAGAGCTTTACCTGTGAAACAGAAACTAAGGGGAGTTCAATTCAGTGTTATAAGTGACTTAGATATTGAGTTGAGAAGTTTGTGTGACAGAGGGATCATTAAGCCAACAGAGTCATCGTTGTGGTTATCTCCTTTAGTTGTGGCTAGAAAACGTTGTGGACAACTTAGAGTGTGTGTGGACTTAAGGTCCCTAAACAAGGAGATATGGGTAGATTAAGACCCTCTTCCAAAAATCAATGTTCTATTTGCCTGTATCAAAGGATCTAAGTATTTCTCAAAGCTCGATCTCGCATGTGCTTATCACCAGATCGAGTTACATTCTGAGTCACGCCATCTGACAGCATTTGTTTCTCCTCTAGGTACATTTCAATACCGACGGATGCCGGTTGGCCTGGCATCCGCCGCGTCTTCTTTCAAAGGAATTGAGGGAGTCTTGGTTTTTTCAAGATGATGTTTTAATCTTAGCTAAAGATGATTTTTCTCATGATGAGATTTTAACTAAAGTCCTTGAAGAGTTATAAAAAAAAAAGGAGTTGTTTTAAAATCCGAAAAGTGTAATTTGTTTTGTACTGAGGTGGAATATTTAGGCCCTCTTTTAACTCAGGAAGGTATCAAACCCAGACAAGGCTTGCTTGAAGCAATCATAAATGCACCTGCTCCTGTTGACAAAGTTGACGTGAAAACGCTTTTGGGTTTGTATGAATATTATTCTTGTTTTGTTCCTAATTTTGCCACGATAGTTCGACCCATCAGCAATTTGCTTAAGAAAGGAGTTACATTTTGTTGGTCTGATGAATGTGTTTCAGGGTTTGAACTCATTAAATCGCTGTTGAGTAAAAGTAAGGCACTTAAACTTTTTGATCCAAGTGTTCCATGTTGTATCACAGTTGACGCAAGTCAAGTTGGTCTGGGAGCCATATTGACGCAAACTAGCAGCGATGGTGAGGATACTGTGGCGTTTGCATCTAGAGTTTTGAGAGTTGCTGAAGAACATTTTTCAGTTATCGAAAAGGAGATCTTAGCTTGTCTTTGGGCTATAGAAAAGTTTCACCCATATATTTGGGGTGAACATTTTAGTCTTCTTACAGACCACAAACCCTTAGTGTCTATTTTAAGTGCTGGGGTCAATAAAGGATGGTGTCCAAACTTTTACAATATCATTGTGAAATTTCACACATTGCAGGAGGAAGAAATGTGCGTGCGGACTATTTGTCTCACTTTCCTCAAAGAAAAGATGAAAGCAATGATGCTTGCTTTAGTGAAATTTGTGAAGTAGAGTTTGAGGATTGTTTTGTTGCGGCTTTAGATTTACCTGAACTTGTTGTGTTTTCTGAGGAAGTTTGGATAAATGCTTTAAAGGATGATGATTTACTTCAACAGGTTTTGGATTTTGTGAAAAAGGGGTGGCCCAATGAAAAAGCACTGTCACCTTTATTGCAGCCTTATTGGAAAGTTGAGGGTGAAAAATCTATTGAAGTTGGTATCTTGTTGAGAAGTGATACGTTTGTTCCCCCTCACAGTTTGCGTTCCATCATCATTAAACATGCTCATGAAGGGCATTTAGGTGTAACTCTTACGAAAAGACGCATTAGAGAAAGCTTTTGGTGGCCAAAAATGGATGGAGAAATTGAAGATTTGGTTTGTGGCAATTCCGATAAAAGTTTAAAAATAGTGACTCCGCCTTTGTTACCTATTGAGTGTCCTTCGGGGCCATGGATGAAGTTAGGAATTGATGTCATGGGTCCTCTAGCAAATGTATCTCATGGATACAAATGTGTTATTGTACTTATGGATTACTGTTCAAGGTGGCCTGAAGTAAGTTTTGTGAATGAAGCTAATGCTTCTAACGTTGTTTCATTTTTGAGTGACGTGTTCTTGAGAGAAGGCTTCCCCGAAACACTTGTCTCAGATAATGATTTGTGAGTGTGGAGGTGGAGAGTTTTCTTGGTTCCTGTGGTATAAAACATTCCAAAAGTTCCGTATACCATCCCCAGATAAATGGTTTGGTTGAGAGGTTGAACAGAGTGATTGGTGAATGTATAAAGTGGACTAAGTCAGGTAATCATGATGTTGTCAAATCTGTAAACAGTATGTTGTGGTTTTATAGAACTACTCCACATTCTTCAAGCAAAGTCTCACCTTTTGAGTTACTTAGAGGAAGGAGAGCTAATACCAGTTTCAGGTCTGGTTGGATGAATAAAGAGTTAAAGGTTGATTTTGATGTGGGAAAACGTATGAAAATAGCTCGTACTAATCTCTTTGAAACTCAAACGAAACAAAAAGAATGGTTTGATAATAAGAAATGTGTTAAAACTGTTCCTTTGGTTGTGGGTGACATGATCAGGGTAAAAACTCCTATTCATGTAAAAAAAGGAGAATGTAAATTAGGAAACCTGTTAAGGTTATTAAGATAAGGAACAATGCTGTTCCGGTCATGGGTGGACATTGGTGGAACGCTTCCAAAATTGTCAAGGTTAAGTCATGAATCAAAGTTAAATCTGATTCATTTAATGAATATCCTGTCAGAGGTAAAGTTGATATTCAAATTGGTCTGAGAAGGAGCTCAAGGGTTCCTGTTGTTCCCAAAAGGTTTCTTGATTAATATTTTTGTTCTGTGCCATGTTTATTTGTTTATTTAGGAAGAAGGGAAGGTATATGTTATATCTCATTCTGAGGTGCTTGTTTGTACCTTTTCACTGTCTACCTTTAAGATGTGTGGAGGTACATTCTACTTTAGAATGAGTGGGTTGCTGGGTTATGTGTTATTCTAAATGTTCTGAGAATGTTGAATATTGAAATATAGACAGTTGATTGTAGATCTGTTCATGTTGAAGGCTTCATTTACTGTCTCCACAATTGTGTAGTCTTGGCAATAAATCTACAACTTACCTCAAGTTTCAGCCTCACTACAATTTGTGCATAGAGTTAACAACTGAGCTGTGATGCGCATGCTTTTAATTATATTTGCATTTCTGTAGCATTGTGATCAGGTGTTGAAGGGACAGTTATATATAAAAAAAATTGCAACAGCCTGGGTTATACTAAAATCTCTGTTTTAGAAGCACCATTTTATCATAAATCTTTTTGAAAATTTTTTAATAGTCTATCTTACATTGTATGTAATGCATGTTTAAAATAATGTCTCACAAATTCACAGTACTTTCTGTCACAGGCTGTGACCTCCTAGCACTAAAAACACACAAGTGAATATTCTCCACTGCACCAAACAAGATTTAAATATGTGTACCTATATTTACACACAGACCTGTGCAGTGCATTAACTAATAAAGGTTTCATAATGTACTATAACTTACTAGAGTAACGTATTTTTTATTTAAGCTGTGCATTGTTATATATGACGGTGAAAGACCAAAAAGACTTACAGAATAGTTTTTTTTTTTTTTGCTACACCTTTAACTCCGCCCCCACGCTCCCTTACCTCGACCCCATTGCCTGCAGCATCACAGTTCCCATACTTTTTTAATGCACTTCGACCGCTGCTTGTAGGACTCGAGTGCTTTGTTTCATGTCTGGGGCAGTGACAGGTAACAGGACCCTCCTATAAACATGTCCTGGAGTTTGTTGATTCTCCCTGGGCCTGCGTAAGCGACGTCAGAGCAGGAGACAGGCAGCTCGGCTTCTGCTGTGAGATAGCCCGGTCTCCGTGCTCGCCCAGACTGCAATCAATTGCTAAAGGCTTCGGGCTTGAACTCTTGACTGTGTGGATTGGAGAAGCCCTGGTTTCACAGCTGGCATTAATCAGATGCTCGGCGAGTTCACGTTGCTGCTGTCTACAGACACCACAGTAGGGCCAAAAGCAGAACTCGCTGCTGTGACTGCGTTATTCACACAGCGGGGCTTTTTATATTCGTCAGGGTAGGAACTTGCAGTAATAAAAATACACACAGGCCGCCTGCTCACTCATTCACTATCTATGTCACTAACACCCCTCGCGTGTTCTAAGGCTCGTGGCAAGGGTCAGGGTGCAAACTGATGCATTATGCTTCTTGCTGATATATAAAAAGCTGCCATGCATCTTTTAGTCTCCAGATATAAATTCGAAATACCGATTACTACCTCATCCACTTCCGCATGCCTTTTATACTCTCTGAGCATGCCTCCAGGTTTAAGCCATTTAGGGTGAACATTCCTCAAACTGTGAGGGTTGCGCTGCATGTCTCCCTGCTCGCCCACTCACCTGATTGTACTAATGTACCTCAAGGGAGGGACTTTGAAAGACGGGCCTGTAAGGTTTAAATTGTTAGTTCTGGGTAGAGGACAGCACCAGAGGAAGATGCTAGGAGGGGCGAATATCTGGGCTTCTCATTGTAGCAGCTGAAACCCTGCAGTAACCTAGCTGTCAACAATTGAATGAATGGCTTATTTGCTCAGGGTTCCCAAAGGCATGATTCCCAGCACACTGTAACCTCATGGTGGCCACAACAAGCTCATGTAAAAGCCATAAGCCATGAGAAGCGGGTTGAGGGTGACAGAGAGGCACTGGACTTGGAAGATCTGGAGGTCTTAGCCACCAGTGAAGTTGGCGATGGGTGACTTCGGTCCGTGCGTCATTGGTCCGTGAAGTTGTATTCCATCGCTGCACAAGCTGATAGACTAGTGATTCCAGATGTGTGAGTTCCCGTGAAGACACTGACAGCCTGAGAGGGAGAGACATTATAAGTACTACCATTGGCTTGTGTCTCACGTGCTATGCCTACAGTCTGACGTTTGTGGTTTATTTTGTCTCCAGTCACCTTGAGCTAGTCCCTGGATGATACCTGCTGCTTGTACAGGGGGTGTGATGGTCAGGACCCCAGCTTGATGACCCCAGCTTCGTTTGAGGAGACCATCCTGAGGTCTGTCCAGATAAACCTGGACATTCAGGGCAAATGGGCTTACAGAAGCTGCACTGGCCTTTGATTGTCCTTCCCAATCCACACCTAGGTCTTGTACTGAAGCAGCGGGTTTGTTTATTTAATATATCTAGTTGTATAGCACGCCTGAACTGACGCCTATGAGGACGCTTTACGATGCAACACTACTAACATAATGAGATTACTTGATGACAGGAGAAGGTTAATAGTTTTGTAAATAGAACATATTCAGTGCCTGTATACTGTAGAAACGGTGATCCCTTTATAAAGCTTCATTTAGGAATTGTCCGGAGAGGTTAGACTTAGGCAGCTTTCAGAAGACAGAGTCCTGAGGCCGGGGAGATAAAGAGTTCCTGGTTGTAATGTTTCCACCAGAGAAGGATTGTTTCCATGCTGTAGAGATGTTTGTAATATGAGAGGTTGGATGAGGAGGGGGTTGCATCTTCTGAGATGCATTGGCCACCATAAATGCAGGTCTGCTAGGCATGGAGGGGCATTTTCATGTGCGCCTCTGCGTACGAGGCAGCACCTTTTCAAAGTTATTATGAGTGTATGTTGGACATTCTGGAGGTAACGTGGTTGTATCTGCCATCTGAATTAACCAGGCTAGAAGTCAAGCTTAGACAACTTTGAGTGGGCTCCTGCTAAAATTTCATTTACACTTCTGAATAATGGAGTTTTTTAAAGTGTGGCCTGGGCGTGCTTTGAAAAATGAGTATGCAGAGAGGGTATAGCAAGTTGCAGAATAGTACATTTACCAGGACTCATTGGTGGATTATCCTTCAGTTATGTCCAGTATTCGGAGATAACCTTCTGTCAGACATGTGCCAACCATGATGACAAAGCTTTCAGAGGAGTATGAGTACTGAAAGCCTGGCCAAAAGTGCTCAACCCGTCTTAGGGGTTTATTGCGAGTGACCGCCAGACTGACCGAGGTGCAGTGGTGGCAGTCTTCCGACCGCCCCATTACGACCTTGGTAGCCAGGCTGCCCTTGGACTATCACAACCGGGGATCAGAGGTCCCTGGTGTTGGTGTGGCGGTATGGAGGCCACTATATTCTTGGCGGGCCGCTGGGGCCCACTTAAGTATATTACTAGTTTCCTCACCGCCATACTTTTCATGGTGCTGCAACTACCATGAAAATGGTGGTGGTGAGGAAACAAAGGGGGCTCTACAGGGCCTTCTTGTGGCTCACTCCATGTGGATGCACACAAGGGGCACAACATGTTGCCCCCTCTATGCATGCACACCAGTACCTGCACGGCATGGACTGGAGCAGTCCATGTCATGCAGGTATTGTCTTTGATGTTCCCATTGCGGTGCCTATTTCATAGTCCCACTTTGGGACCACTAAAGAACTGCCCACCTGGCAGAAGAAAACTCCTGATCTGGTGAGCAGTTCCCACATGGGTTTGGCATTGCAGGAGCGAGGCGGTCCAGCTCCCATACCGCCAAACTCTTAAAAGGCCCTTAGGCATCACACAAGTTCCCGGCATGTTCTTGAAGAAGTATTTATTGGTTTTGTCAACTGTATTTGTACAGCCCATGATTCCATTAGCATGACCTGGTGGTGCTGTTGCATTATCTATTGAATTGAAAGCTGGAGCTTGCACAACTGGTTGGTAGGAGCATGGATGGAGTGTGTACTGTGACCATACAGAAGATATGCAATTGTCTTTTTTCTGATTGACTTTCCTGTTGTGACTCCTGCTTGTATTTGTTGTGCACTGCCAGGCGTTGATGTTGCTGAGCATCTATCGTATGTGCTCTTTTTTCACAACAATTAAATTATGTGGCTCAAAGGCACAGCTAAAATATTTTTTTCCATAAAATGCATTTTATTTACATTACATTATTAAATGTACACTTTGGGCACACACTAAAGGCTACTATTAAACAATTTTTATTTTAGCTGCATCCCAGATGAGGGATCTTTCTCTTTACATTTAAGTGGCATAACAGGTTTGGGGGTCAACTACTGACTCTCACCCTTCGAATCTACTGCCTGTGCCTGTCCACAAATATTAAGTGACTGCAGGAATTAACTCTTAGCCTTTCATCCACTGATCTTGATTTGGTGAATGGTTTTAAAGCTCACAACTTCTTATTCACTTATCTTAAATGTCAATGTATCGTATTGATTGTGATTAGTTTTACTAATATTTGTGTACCTTCTTGTACCTCATTTTTTCAGATGTGCTGAATACTCTAGTCGTGGAATGTATTTGCTCCTGTAAACCTGGCCGCTGAAGGCCAACAGCTGTCAGCTTGTTTGCGCTTGGTTTTTGACACTGAGTTCTATTTTTGACGAATGAAGTCGTCTTGTTGGAGTCCACTAGCATGACAATAAATGGATTGCTGTTCTTAAAACATCTGTCTCTTACCAAGAAGCAGCAATCCCTTCTATATTGACTGGGAGTAGGGTAGGCTTGGGAAAGCCACAAGCCTGGGATTGCCCAATGTTTTTGAAGCTGGAATTAAAATGAGTTATTTTATTTTATTTGAAAATTGTAGTTAATATCAAGCTAATTTATTCACATGTTTTTATAAAACATGCACACACATAACTCTCTCTCTCTCTCTCTCTCTGCAGCAGCCTGTACTACACAATCCTGGGTCACAGGGTAAAGCTAGTCTCACGTTCTAAGATGCTCCCAAAAATCCTTTGTGCTCGCATAGGACGCACCATTTCAGCATAATCAGACGCACCTCACTGCTACATATCACGTTTTGAAGCCAGGCAGTGTGTTTGGGAGGTTTGACCCACGACCAATGCACACCTCGCCTCTTGGCCAGGAGGAGTGACATAGCCACGAATCCACGTACCTTTTTGGGAAAACTATCAGTAGCTCTCAATAAAATAAGTTCGGGGAAGGTGGTACAACCAGTTCACCCATTTTAGACAAGAGGTCAAACACCTCCTTCCATAATTCTAAAATGGGGACGGTGTTGGGGGAGTTTGTAGAAAAACACATGTGAAATACAGGAAGGCAACATTTTTCGCCATACATTTCTTACAGTGTACACTAGCCTCCTCTGAAAATGTTGGCATATGTTCTGGGGTACACTATAACCAGTGAATAAATCTACATTTAATAAAATGTGCGTGGATAGTTAAATGGGGTATCCGATTGTAAAAATACTTCCAATGGGCATCAGAAATTATCCGCCCCTAGCTCTGAGATGATTTTGGTGTTAACTATCTCCTTATACATGATAGATATTGTCTTACCTGTATGACCCCGTTGGATTATTTTAGTAAGTCCTGTCCGTTCAGGGATGGGGTGAGTGGGCTAGAATTGTTGAAAGATTTTATTCCTGCATACCCTTTTAAACAGTTCACCCACAATAGTGATACCCTTATTTTTAAATATCTTTTATAGCGTTCACTAAATTGGGTGGAGAATTAGGGTTATATGGAATATATTATTAATGGCAAATAGTGTCGGCACCTGTCCAAACTGCTTAGCTGTTTACCACCAGCCCCAAATAGTGACCCTGATTGCATAGATTGTTTACACACTATTGCACGTAGAGCATAGGGTTCAGCTAATCTATGTTTTATCTTCACACAGGTCAAGGATGACTTGGCACTTAACCAGCATTTAACTAAGCGGTTCTATGCAATCAAATAGTAGAGATAGAAGTCTGGCACCGACAAGCTACATCTCCATGGGTTGGATCAGAATTTCCCATTTAATGTGCGGTTGTTTGCCACCCCAAATCAAACTCAACATTTCTAAGTTGGCAAAAGTATTCCCAGGCACGCCCCGTGACGGGCGTGCCACCGGGAGGTGACGTGGGGCGGGGGAGGGACAGGATGGGGGGTTTGTAAAATACGGGTAACGGACGATTTCAGGAAAGTACCGAAAAAAAAACCAAATTTCGTTGCGCGTGTTGCATCGCCAAATGTGATGGAGCACGCGAAACAATTATTTTTTTTTTCCGGTACTTACCTGAAATCATCTGTTTCCCGCATTTTACAACCCCCCACCCTGCCCCTCCCTCGCCCCATGTCACCGCCCGGTGGCACGCCCGTCACGGGCCGTGCCTGAGTATTCCTTTGGAACACAAACTAAAATGCAGGCACGGCCCGTGACGGGCGTGCCACCGGGCGGTGATGTGGGGCGGGGGATGGGCAGGCTAGGGGGTTGTAAAATGCGGGAAACAGACGATTTCAGGTAATTACTGGGGAAAAAATTAATTTGTTGCGCTCTGCATCACATTTGGCGATGCAGCGTGCGGAACGAAATTCGTTTTTTTTTCCTGGTACTTACCTGAAATTGTCCGTTTCCTGCCTTTTAGAACCCCCCACCATGACCCTCCCCCGCCCCACGTCACCGCCCGGTGGCACACCCGTCACGGGCTGTGCCTGCTGAAATGGTATTGTATAAGTATAAAAAATTGGTCAGCACCACCATTTTTAAAAGCAATATTAGCCCTATCAACACGGGGATGAGCCTCAGCCAGCATTCGACTAGCACATTGAAATGTTTCTCGGCAGTCCCAAACATGGACTTCAATAGCTTCACTGTAACTCTAGTGACTTGAACACCCAAGTACTTCACCCATCAGGCTTCCTCTTAAGTGTATACTCTCCCACAAAGATCCTGGTGTAGTCTGTTAAAGTGAATAATTCAAAGGTGATAGTGGACAATCTTGATGGATGCCCCTACTAAATGGTACGACCTTTGAATATGAGTTGTTAATCTTCACCCTGGCTGAGGACCTGTGTAAATTTGATTTACAAGATTTAATATATACTTATACAGGCCCAGACATTTGTCCCTCCTGCTTATATGACCATTCCAGGGTATCAAATGCTTTTTCGGCATCAAGAAGTACAGCTACAATTGGTAAGTATTGATCTATATGTTGAAGGATGCCCATCATTATGCACATATTAAAAGCTGTTGACCTCTGGGTTATAAACCCAGTCTGGCCCGGGAAAGTCATTAGTTCCATCAATGGCTCCAGCTTTTGTATCAAAACTTTAGCCAAAATTCTATTGTCAATGTATTGTAATACTATATGAGCAGCATGGTGCTTGGCATGCCCTGATTTTGTGTATAGTAATTATGGCCTTCAACAAGGATAATGGAAGGCTACCCTTGACAATAGCCACATTATGGGATCGGAGGATTTAAGAAATAAACATCCTAGACGGTTCTGACCATGGAATAAAATTGCAACGGAAAACCTAGAAATCTCCCTGGCCCAAAATCGCCCTAAGATTAACAATGACCCCAACAAAGTGGCAGTCGCCTTTGAGCAGTGGCTCCGCAGCTCACTTGATCATGTTTTACCTGAAAAGTCCACCACTAATCAAAGATCAAGACACTCTGAACCCTGGTATACTGAACATTTTAGACTTCAAAAACAAAACTGTTGCCGTCTTGAAAGGAAATGGAGATATCACTATGATATTAGTGACAGAATAGCCTATAAACAATCTTTGTTAGACTAAAAAAATAATTCATGATGAGAAGACCCGCTGAGGAAAAGTGTCCTTCTTGTCGGCATTTATTTTGTGTCAGGACTCCATTATTTTTACAATGCCATGTTGTGTCAAACACCTCTTCAAGACCCTCCTGGTCGTTTCTGCTGATGTCTGATGAAACTCTAACTGTCATAACCACCCTGCCCTTCCTGTTCCTTCTGGTTGAGCCAATTTCGAAAAAGGGAACAAAGAATTGGCCTCACCATCCTCGGACTGAACTCCTGCACACACCCACCCTGTTTCGCAATATTTGGTCACACCACCGTCCCAGAACTTGTTTCTTTCACATATCCTGTTGTTCAAGATCTGTCTGTTCTCTCACGTACATATCCCGTATTGCAAGATCTGTCCGTAATCTTTTGTACCATCAGTTGCGGCACCGTCCTGCCTGAACAAAGAATGGCATCACTGTATTCTGACTCTGAGGCACCAGGCCCCCATCCAAACTGGTTTCTTAAGGTGGGAAATGTGTATATAAGGCTTGTAAGCTGCGAAGTGAAGCAGCAGCCTCCTCTGTCTTGTCTCCAACGAGCTTGGGACTCTGTTCCATAGCCCGGGCTATTCGAATAAAACTTGGTTCCTCCTGCAGACGAAGGCTCCTGTGTCTGCTTTTTCTATATAAGGAGGGTATGGAAGACTTGGGTGATTCCCACGCCGCCGAGACCCAGTAAGTGGGTATAAATGGTTCTTCACGGCTATTTTACCACAGCCATAACAGCAGCTCAAAAAGTCATCCAAAGAACTATTTGCCTCAGTAAAAAAAGATGGCCAAACTCTCCGAAATAGCTAACACATCAGTGAGCCAGACATTTTGCAACTCCTTGGCCACCTTCTTTCAGGATACAGTTAGATTAGTTTACAGTGGTTTCTCTACATCCTTATCTCAATGTTTGACCCCTGCCCAATGTACATCAGTCACTCCTGACATGAAAGAGAAGGTCCCTTTAGCCACCTTAAAATCTATTGATCCTCCAGAACAATTTTACTTTCCATCATTGACCTCTGATCAGGTCACCAAACTACTTCTGTCTACTAAATCTGGATCCCCATTGGATCCATGCCCCCCCAAAAACTTTCATCTTCTACCAGAAGTAATTGCTTCTCATCTGTCTTCCATTTTTAACCAAACGTTTTCCTCTGGCATATTTCCCACCAACTAGAAATTAGCATTAGTCCTCCCTCTTCTGAGGAAAGCAAACTTGGATGGGGTGGATCCTAATAAATATCGTCCAATCTCAAGATTCCCCCTTCCCGCCAAAATGGTTGAGAAGGCCATGAAAGTAGTAATATCTGACTACATCGAGAGACATGCTTTCCTGGATGCCACCCAGTTTGGCTTCAGAAAGCACCATAGCACGGAACTGGCTCTGATCTTGGCATCAGAACAGATCAGGCAGACGGTCGAGGCAGGGGGCAAAGCAGCACTCGTGCTGCTTGACCTCTCTGCCACATTTGACACTGTTAGTCATATAAAATTACTGGAATGCCTTGAGAGGATAGGCATAAAAGGAAAAGCTATCACCTTACTCAGATCTTTTCTGTCTGGCCGAAAACAGTTTGTAGCTCTTTCTGAATTCAAATCACCCAATTTTACACAGCCTTGTGGGGTACCCCAGGACTCATCAATGAGCGCCACCATTTTTAACATCTACCTTGCCTCCCTGGCGCAGCTGATTAGATCTCTGGGCTTCTCAATAATTTCCTATGCTGACGATACCCAAATTGTGGTATGAGTGACATGCTCGCCTTTGGACATATCATCACAGTTCTATACTTGCCTCCGTCAAGCCGGTGATTGGATGGCCACTAATTGTCTGATGTTAAATTCCAATAAAACTGAAGTTCTACTCTTTGGCATCAACACCACCTTTTTGTCCCCAGCTCTCTGGCCATCGGGAACTGGGCCCTTTGCCCATCCCTGCAAATAAAATAAAAAAGATAGGAGTCATCTTTGATTCCAGGCTCACATTCAAAGGCCATATGTACCAGGCCACCTCTGTATCCTTCTACACATTAAAACTACTCAGAAAAATCCTTCCATTCATTTCTGTCAATCTATGGAAGCTGGTGATCTCTGCTCTTATCCAGAGCCGATTACTGCAACCGTCTCTTCATTAACCTCAGGAATAAATGCTTAACTAAACTACAGATTGTACAAAATACTCCTGAGCGCATCTTACTGGACATTCCTAAGCACAAATCTACCCCAGCTGCGCTAAAAGAGTTACACTGGCTAATCAATCAGGGAATTGTAATCAATCAGGGAATTGTAAGTGAGCTACTCACCTGTGAGGGTCTCGAGGCGCTGAGGGGGTGAAGGGGTCCCCAGATCTGTTTAGCCGAAGAGCCTGGTCTTGAGGGTCTTCCTGAAGGTGTTCAGGGAGGGGGCGCGTCTGATGTCTGCTGGAATCTCATTACAGGTCTTGGTGCAATGTGAGAGAGGGATCTTACTCCTGCTCTGGCTCTTTGGTTGCGGGGGGTTTCAGCCAGTGCGAGGTTGGAAGATCGGAGGTTTCTTTTGGGTACGTGGAAGTTGATTCTGTCGTTGAGGTATTTGGGTCTATTGTTGTGTAGACATTTGTAGGCGTGAGTGAGGATTTTGAAAGTGACTCTTTTCTCCACGGGGAGCCAGTGGAGACTTCGTAGGTGTTGACTGATGTGTTCGTGTCCACAGATGCAGAGGACAAGTCTGGCAGCAGTGTTCTGTATTGTTTGGAGATTGCAGAGTAGGGACTTGTTAATGCCAGCGTAGAGTGCGTTTCCATAGTCCAGTCTACTGGTATTGAGTGCGTGGGTGACTGTCTTCCTTGACTCAGGGGGTATCCACTTGAAGTTCTTGCGGAGGATGCGGAGCTGGAGGTGACGGCATTGACCTGTCGGTTCACGGTGAGTGATGAGTCGAGTACGATGCCGAGGTTCATTGCGTGGTCTGAGGGGGTAGGTGGGGTTACGAGGGCGGTCAGCAACCATGTGCTGTACCATGCAGAAGGGTTGGTACCGAGGACGAGGACTTCTGTCTTCTCAGCATTGAGCGTCAGGCAGCTGTTGGTCATCCAGACTGCGATGTCTTGCATTCCTTTCTGGAAGTTGAGTGTGGCAGTGGTGGGGTCTTTGGTGAGGGAGAGGATGAGCTGGGAGTCATCAGCATTAAAAGGTAAATGTAAATGTAGTGCTTTTTATATAGCGCACAAATCACCCCCGAAGGGGTCTCAAGGCGCTGTGCAGATACTGCTGTGGAACCCTTCCTGGCCTTTCCCTGTGAAGTGCCCACTCCTGGGCCATCCCAAGGTGAAGCCAGGCATCCTAGTGCTGATGGGGCCGTTGAGGAGACAAGCTATTAGTTGCAGCGTGGGACCCATGATTAGAATAGGCACCGAGGCAAGAATTATCAGGTCTGGGGAAATTGAGCCCAAGTCCCGCCGAGGCGGCAATTGAACCCTGGTCCGGGCCAGACCTCTGCATCAGTGTCTGCCCCTCTAACCATTGAGCCACACTTCTCCACAAAGGTATAGGATACGATGTTGAGGCTGGGTTGTCGTACAATGGCTGCGAGGGGGGCCATATAGATGTTGAAGAGGGTGGGGCTCAGTGATCAACCCTGTGGGACTCTGTTGGTGATTTTCATGGGGTTGGAGAGGAAGGGTGGAAGTCTGATCCTTTGGCTTCTTCCAGTGTGGACTGATCAGATCCAGTCCAGGGCTGTTCCTTGTATGCCTGCGTTGTGTAGTCTGGCGACTAGTGTGCAGTGGGAAATTGCGTTCAAGGCCGCTGATAAGTCGAGTAGGCTGAGGGCTGCGGAGTGGGCTTGGTCCAGGAGCGTGCGGAAGTCTTGTGTGGCAGCAAGTAGGGTGGTCTCTGTGCTGTGGTTGCTTCGGAATCTAGATTGGGACGGTTCGAGGACGGCGTTCTCTTCAATGAATTGTGTCAGTTGCCTGTTGAGTGTTTTCTCTGCAACTTTGGTTGCGAAGGGGAGGAGGGAGATGGGCCGATAGTTCTTGAGGTCGGTGGGGTCAGCTGTGGGCTTATTGAGCAGAGTTTTGACTTCTGCGCGCTTCCAGTCATCTGGGAAGGTGCCTGTTTTGAAGGTGGTGTTGATGATGCATTGTTCTTCGGGTGCGTTGGCGGCCGTGGCTCTCTGGTAGAGGTGAGGGGGGCAGGGGTCGTTGGGGGCCACAGAGTGGATGCTTTTCATGGTCGAGGCGGTGTCTTCGGCCGTGCTTGGTGTCAAGTTGGAGATGGTGGGTTGACTGGTATTTCTGGGGGGGCCGGAGGCTGTCTGTGGCGCCTGGTGGATGGTTGATGAAGTTGTCGTAGAGGTTTTTGATCTTGAGGTGGAAATAGGTTCCAAGCTTGTCGCAGAGGTTTTGGGATAGGGCGATGTCTGTGGCTTCGCTGCGTGGGTTGTTGAATTCTTGAATGACACTGAAAAGTTCCTTGGAATTGATGGAGTTGGCCAGGGTTTTGTTGTGGATAAAGTTCCTCTTGGTGGCTCTGATCTGGTTGTGGTAGTCCATCATGGCGTCCTTGTAGGTGGTGTGTTTTTCAGTTGTCTTGGTGTTTCTCCAGTTCTTCTCCAGGTGCCTGCAGGTGCCTCTGGCTTCTTGGAGAGCGGTGGTGAACCAGGCGGCTTTCCTGGGGCGTTGACTGTTGGGGTTGCGCAGTGGGCAAGCTCGTCTGTGCAGTCGGAGATCCAGGTGTGGAGTTCTCTGGCTGCATCATTTGCGTCTGGTGCACAGGTGTGGTTGTCTCGGGTGAAGTTGGAGTTAAGTTGCTCATCGGTAACCTTGCTCCAGTTCCTTCGTGGGGGACATGGGGCTGGTTTGGGTGCCTTGGGTTTGTTGATGGCGAAGTGGTGGCCGGTCCATGGCGACTGCGTTGTGTGGCTGAATTGGACGCTGTTTCCTGCCACGAAGATGTGGTTGAGGGTGTGTCCTGATCTGTGGTTCGGTGTGTTGATGAGTTGTTTAAGTCAGATGCTGGTGAGGTTGTCACGAAAGATAGTGGAGTTGGGGTTGCTGGGGATGTCGAGGTAGATGTTCAGGTCTCCAATGAGTATGTAGTTTGTTGAGGCAATGGCGTGGGGTGAGATGAAGTCAGTGATGGAGGTGGCGAAGGGTGTTCAGGGGCCGGGGGATCTGTAGATGAGGGTTCCTTGGAGTGTGGCTTTCGGTGTGGTCTGGATCTGGAAGTGCAGGTGTTCGGCAGAGGGGAAGGTTTCGCTCGATGTGGTGAGGCGGAGGGTGCTCTTGTGGGTGATGGCGAGGCCCCCTCCTGGGTGGTTGTGGCCGTTTTCCTCTGGATCTTGTATCCATCTGGGATGGTGCTGCTGATGTCGGGGTCGGAGTATGCGTTGGTCCAGGTCTCTGTGAAGAAGGCGATGTTAGGTGAGCGAGAATCGAGTAGGTTCCAGATTTCCATGGCGTGTTTGTGTACAGAGTGTACGTTGAGGAGGATGCATTTTAGGGTGTAGCCAGTGCTGGAGTCGGCGCTATTGGAGGTCGGGGTGGCGGTGAGTGCCTGGTAGCAGTGGAGGCAGGAGAACTGGCTATGGGTCGTGTTCGACGAGGCCTGTTGGATTCTCTAAGTCTTCCAGGGTTGAGTGCGAGGAGGGTGGTGATGTCATAGCAAGTCAAGTCAAGTCAAGTCAAAGGATTTATATAGCGCACTACATACCCAGAGGGTCTCAAGGCGTTTGAGAAGGGGTGGGGAGTTACTTGTCAAATATCCACGTTTTGAGTTGCTTTCTGAATGCTAGGTGGTTCTGGGTAAGGCGAAGGTGAGTGGGAAGAGAGTTCCAGGTTTTAGCTGCCAGGTAGGAGAAGGATCTACCTCCCATGGTGGTCTTGTTGATGCGAGGTACAGTGGCAAGGGCTTGGTTGGAAGATCGAAGCTGGCGGGAGGGGGTGTAGAAGGACAGTCGTGTGTTGAGGCATTCTGGTCCGATTTCGTAGAGTGCTTTGTGTGCGTGGGTTAGGAGCCGGAAAGTGATCCTCTTATTGACGGGAAGCCAGTAGTGGGAGGTCCAGGGTTCCTGGCGCTGGCCGCAGTCAGGTTGCAGACGGGTTCGCCTATGGCATGCCAGCAGCTCGTCCACGGCCAGTCCGTAGTGTGCCTCCGCTGTGTGACCGTGCAGCAGGCTCCATCAAGTAGGGGAGGTGGGAGGGAGGAGAGGCTGGGAGGCTGGGAGGTGGGAGCGGTGGAATTCTGGGGGAGGGGCAGCAGGGGCAGCAACGGCAAAAGGCGAAAGGAACAGGCAGGCACGAGAAAATAAAAACAGTGGTGGAATTAGAGCAAGACACAGATGGGCACAATGACAGTGGAACAACAGGAAAGAATTAAGAAGAAAAAAATGGCTGAGAAAGATTACAGTGGTTGCAGGCAGTCTGGTCCCAGTTGGAGTGGGCAGCAGGCGCAGGAGCTGGCAGCAGCCTCGAACCTCCCTAGGAGGAGGTCAGAGTCTGGAGGCAAGAAATGGCACAGAAGAGCTGCGGGGAGAGAATGGACCTAGACGAAGGGTCGGAGGTTACCAGTGTAGAGACGTATTGAGTTCAAACCCTTTTGCTTTCCCTAAAGTTGAACAGCGACAAAACAGAGGTCCTGGTCTTCGGTAAGGACCAGGACGTTTGGTCGGGCGAGTGGTGGCCCTCATCTCTTGGCACCTGCCCCACTCCCACCCAATATGCCAGTAATCTCGGCGTCATCTTCGACACCTCGCTCTCTATGGAGCTTCAGGTAAACAGGACAGTTGCCACCTGTTGGGGTGTTATCAGGACCCTTAAAAGAATCCTTCACTACCTTTCCCCCCAGGCACGTAAGCAGATCGTGACTGCTCTTGTTAGCTCCAGGCTGGATAATTGTAATTCTCTCTACGCTGGGGGCCAACAAGTTTCTTCTGCAGCGTTTGCAGGTGGTGCAGAACGCTGCTGCGCGATTTGTGCTGGCCCTTCCATGGCTTGCATCTGCTACTATGGTAAGGAAGAGCCTCCACTGGCTCCCTATCTCCTCTAGGGTGTCTTTTAAACTCCTTTGCCTTACTTACAGTGCCCTCATGGCAGGCCCTTCTGATGCTCTTGGGTCTCTGCTTACCCGCTATGTACCAAGCAGATGTCTTCGCTCTCTGGAGCTGAATCAACTGGTAGTCCCTCGTTCTAGGAAGGTTAGATGGGGGAGTAGGGCATTCTCCATCTTGGCACCCCAACTATGGAACACACTTCCTTTGAAGATCAAATCTCAGCCCTCACTGGATCTCTTTAGGAAAGCCCTTAAAACTTGGTGTTTCATTAAAGCCTACCAGTAAGTTCCCGTCACTTGGCTGACTCAGCTAGATATTGAGCTAGGCGCCTTGAAGCCCACTGGGCTAAATTGCGCGGTTACAAATCACATTTCATTCATTCATTCATTCATTTAAAGCAACCCATGACATAGGACCAGCATTTTTCAAGCAGAACTTCAGACGGTACGTTCCTACGCGCCATCTACGCTCAGCTCAGTCCCACAATTTGGTGATGCCTAGATTCAAGAATAGCTCCTAGGGAGGTAAAAGCTTTCTGGTCGGTACAACCAGACTCTGGAACTCTCTTCCCCTGAGGTTAAAAGACAAAGCTCTCCTTTTGGCTTTCAGGAAAGCACTAAAAACATGGCTGTTTAATCTCTGACTCTGAATTAAGACCCTACTGCATATTTTATTTGATGAGCTAGCGCATTGACAACTTTGGGTAATTGTATTGCGCTATATACATCTCTTTTTAATTTCCTTTCATTTCATTATATCATTCTAGCAGTTTGAGAGCTAAAAAATACGAAATCTCCTTATAGCTCCATCGGTACATAAAGCTGAATGTTTTCCATTGGCTACTTTTAGATGCAAGATCTAGGGCTAAGCCCCTATTGACCAAATCCAGGTGACAGAAAACAAGTTCATGAGGGGCCTTTTGAGCGGGTAGGGCATCCCAGCTGAGATCATACATCAAGAACTGGGCATAAGTTTTATTACAGATTTTATTTGCCTTTTCCCTCTGTTATTATGGTGTATACTTTGATATAAGTTGTTACAAATCAATAGGGTAATCCTTCAGGACTGCCTGACCTTCTGACAGTGGGCTTCATATCACATGGCTGCATTATATAGAAAATCACTTTAAAGCTTTAGGAAGACCAAGGCAGTTTTCTGTTCCTTGGGGCATCAACAAACAAATCTGGCTTGGGTAAAGCAGGCCTTTTCTCTTAGGGAACCATTACAAACTAAAGGGGTTACCCAAAATACGTCAAAAGACCTGGGTATAATGTAGTAAAGACAACAGGAGGTCCTGGCATCCCCCTTGGAATAACTAAAGAGGTAGTGACTCTTGAAATTAATTAGCTGAGTCACAACAAAAATATTTTCACAAAATTGTTACACCAGAAAGAACCAAATACTCATCAAGACACACCGGAGCGAAGGAATATGTCAAATATAATATCTCTAATCCAGTGCGCATGGTAATTGATTCATTGAAAAATA
Organism: Lissotriton vulgaris; assembly: GCF_964263255.1. NCBI lineage: Eukaryota > Metazoa > Chordata > Amphibia > Caudata > Salamandridae > Lissotriton > Lissotriton vulgaris. The sequence goes on from NC_141687.1 coordinate 1,966,100,392, forward strand.
ACACAAACATAGTCATCAAACCCACGGACAAGGGAGGGGCGATAGTGGTCCAAAGTGTTGCTGATTACAAGACGGTGATTCTTACACAAGTAGGGGTGCAAGATAACTACATGAAACTCAGAGCAGATCCCACTAAAGAAATATTGGTTACCATAAAGAGGACCACTGATGTAGGCCTAGAGGAGGGTTTTCTGACTATGCATGAACATAGCTATCTCAACAACACACAGTCTAGGATGCTGACTAAATACACATTACCCAAGATTCATAGACATATGGACAAGCCTCTGGACAAACCTATAATCCCAGGATGTGGCTTCATTTTGGAACCATTACGAAAATATGTAGAAATATTCCTCAAACCAAGGGGGTCAAAGGATGACGGGCGGACTTAGTCCGCCCGTCATCCTATCGGAATTCGGGACCGCCTGCCATAAAGGCGGGGGTCCCGTGGGGATTATTAGTATGCGCCCACCACAGTGGCAGGTGCATCCTGCATTCTTTACATTGTGGCCATCAGTGCTCTCTGCACCACCTGCCACAATGCTAAAAATGAATGTATGCATTTGCAAACACAAAGCGACAAACACCGCGCGGTGCCTGCTGCTTCGTGTATGTAAATGCTGGGGGGTACCACAGGTACCCCCCATGTGCAACCCCCACCTCTCCTTCACTGGGGGGGCCCACAGGGGCCCCCCAGAGTTAAGGCCGCATGCCTTTCCGTGGCGGCATCGCCGCCATGGAAAGGCATCTGAAACAGCCCTTTGTAATATGGCTGGTGGTGTCTAATAGACACCGCCGCCATATTAATCCTTTCCCGCCCCGGCCGCCTTGCGACCGGGGCGGAAAAGCGGTGGATGGTCTTTCCATCCGCCGCGTTCCCCCGCCATACTAATATGGCGGGGGAATTTAGTTGCGGATGGTGGGTGGATAGCCCCCGCCAGCCTGGCGGTGGCAATCCGCCCGCCATCCTAATGGGCCCCTTAGTGTGGAATGCACAGCATCCTACTTGAGGGATACAATGGAAACCAAACTGGTCGATAGTTTAGCATTCAATTCCAGAGAACGACTGCTGGGCAATAGGGACATAACGTCATTCTATACCACAAAGGTAAGCATTAGATGTAATCAGAACAGTCCTGAAAGACAGCCCAGACCCTTCCAGGTCCCCACTGAGTTTATAACTAATTCATTGGAGATTACCATGACAAAGAACTTTTTCCTTTTTTCAAGGGAGAGTACTATCTTCAGACCAAGGGAGTATCCATGGGGGCAGGATTTGCACTGGATATAGCTATTCTATTTATGGACAATTATGAGCACAATCACATTCTAAGGGATAATAATCCATTTAAAAGCAACATTGAGCTTTGGAGACCTGGGTTTGCGGCAAAATTGTATGCTTTCCCGAAGCTGTTGTAATAAAGAGTAACATCTATCTTTCTCCTTGTTACTTCCTCTTTGCATGTGTGCTTAATTCGGCAGTGCAAATACAACAAGGAATACACCTCTAAGGATAGTTTTTGTCTAGGAATGAATCCCTTCCTGCACAAAAACTATTCTGACCACCATGCAGGCACCATGGCGTCGTGACTGAATTTATAGGTACTGGGCGGCCGCAAGTGCTCTAGCGTTAAGAAAGAGCAGAAGTGCTCTATATCTTAGTAAATATGGGGCATTTCTGCTCTCTCTCTCTCTCTCTCTCTCTCTCTCTCTCTCTCTCTCTCTCTCTCTTTCACACAACACAGAACAGCACATTCCCTTGCTGCACTGCATTGCATGAAAGCTTAGTAAATATAGGCCATAATGTCTTCAAGCATGATGGGGGAATTCAGCCACTCATGAATCTCTCTCTTAGCCCAAGCAAGAGTACCATTGTTCAAATACTGAGCAATGTCGCCCGGTGAGTGACATAAGTGAGATACCCAAAGCTGTCAAAGTAATGCCTAAAAGTGCTCAATATATCCAACAGTGATGTTGTGATGGAGCCTTTAGCTGTAGAAATACCTAGTAACTGTGTGCTATCTAAGCAAGTCTTCAAGACCCGTGCTAGCATCCTACCTGACTTATCGCCCGCCACTTAAGCCCTGGCATCCCTGCCCAGATATAATACTTTGTGTGCATCCAATTTGCTAAACTCTTTTAGGGTATCCTGAAAGTGGACACCGTACATTTATACTTACTGATATCATAGTTATTTTCAAGACCCTTGAGCTCGCATTCCAGTTGGCTCAACTATGGCCTTTTGCACTATTGCTGTGAAGTCCAGGTAACAGGCTTTAGGGGACCCATTATATTGGAGGTCAGGATATGTCCCTTTCAGTCGAAGAACTGTGTCTCGATCCCTACAATAAAATAAACATATGATTATTGGCCTTGGGCTCTGACCAGGGTTAGGTGCAAGTAACCTGTGCACTCACTCCACAATAAATACTTGAGAAAAACATCTCAACCAAACAGGGACTCCAACATGTTCTCCAGAATCTTCTCCATGTTGGACACTGTCTCGGACACTGGCGACATATAATGTGAATGTGTTGCGTTGCAAGCAACCCTTGTTTATCAGCTTCACCATTTTGATCTTCAATCAATCAACCAGGCGTTTGTAGAGCGCGACTACTCACCCGTAAGGGTCTCAAGGCGCTGGGGGTGGGGTGGGGGGTGAAGGTTCCAGTGCATCAAGGAGGGGGTCTGTCAAAGAGCCAGGTTTTCAGGTTTCTTGTGAAGATGGGGAGTGATGTTGTCTGTCTGAGGTGGTGCGGAAGGGCATTCCAGGCTCTGGCCGCGAGGAAGGAGAAGAAGCGGCCTCCCGATCTGGTCTTTCTGGTGCAGGGGACCACGGCGTAGGAGAGCTGGGCTGATCATAGGGTCCTTTGGGGTGCGTGGAATTTGAGTCTTCTATTCAGGTATGTTGGTCCGGTGTCGTGGAGGGCCATGTGTGCATGGGTGAGCATCTTAAAGGTGACTCTAGCTTCGATGGGAGCCAGTGGAGTGTGCGCAGGTGCTGGGTGATGGGCAGTGTCTTGGCAGGTTGAGGACCAGTCTTGCACCCCAATTTAGCCCAGGTGTCAGTAGCTGTATGATTAGAGTCTTATGCATTGGAAATCCTCACTTCTGCCCCTACAAAACAGTCCATCCTCACAGTCAAGTTGTCTGTCTCCCCATCAATGGAACACAGACTTGCTTTCATTTATTTTAGTAAACTAGAGACTTGGGTCTCCTGGGTTTTGGCTGATTTCTGCTGTTGGTCCATCTACTTTGTTGGTTCGTGCCACTTACCACATTGCAGCTCTCCTTGCTTCTGCTCCAACTTACCTATTGTGATTAATGACAGTCATTCACACTGTTAATCATACACTCCTCTGCGTCATATGTTGTCTGCCGACCACCATGGAGTGAGATATTGCATCCGTCAGGAAAGATCTGGTGATTCAACAAATTATGAATAGACATCAATACAGCCTACATATCTCCCAGCGTGACCTGCTTGCCCCGGACACCAATTCTCTGTGTGTTGACATTGTAAGATCCCAGTCACAGTTCAAAATGCTAGCCCCTTAACATACGGGCGCTGATCAACTCGATCCTGTGTATATTGCATTACCTAGTGGCCAACAGTCGGAGCCCCAGGGCTGGCCTGTCTGCTACCAGCCACCATTTTGTGGTATGGGGCACAGCGGCTGGTAGTTTAGGCAGCGACAGGTAGAAGTTTTGACCTACTCTTCAATGGCCATATCCATCGGTGGAGTGTTTTCTTTGGATACGTGGGCTGGCTTTCATGGGGCAGGTGCGCATGGGGAAGATTATGTAGTTATTGCTGTTGAGCAGGTGCAACGAAGCAGTTTGCAGAGATGTTTCTCAGGTTTGAAAGCGGTTTTGTTGCTGTTCGCGTGGGTGAAGCGGTTTCAAGGGGAGGTTGGGAGCGAGTTTTCACTTGCAGAAGGCAGGAAGCAAAAGGTGTGCAGTTACAGGACGTTAAGTTGATTTCGGTTTGACAGTTTTAGATACAGTGACAGGCAGTTTGATGTGAGTGAGTTGTGGGGAGGAAAATTAGGGATGGGGGTAGGACAAACGGTAGCCAGTCACTCATGTGTAGTGAGCAGTCTCGATTTGAAAAGGCGTTGGCCTAGAATTTTAATATGTGATGTTCACTTGATTCGTTAAAGCGCCTTTTCCACACGTCAGTCTCTTGTGCTGTGCCCTCTGGCCCAAAGTGTCGTCATACACTGTATGACATAGTGATTGATTGGTGGCTCTTGATGCTTTGCCGAGCCTGGCCGAAGCAGGCACTGCATGTAGTGTGTCTTACTTCATACTCTGAGGTTGCTAGACAGAGGGCTCTCTGATGGGACCCGCTGCCTCCTTCTAAAGGGTCAAAACGTCAACGCGATTACAGGGGTCACATATTTGAACTGAGGAGAACAAAGAAAAGAAAGTCTGGTTTCAACGTTGTTGATACAATACTGATCCAGTATCCCTGTTATCATTTAGTGTAAACATTGTTCACCTTACTGCAACGCGTCATCTGCCCTAGTGCACATTATTTGTGGTGTTATGATAATACATGTTATGGTATGAAGAGTGGCTCATATGTGCATTTGCTTGGGGCTGATCAAAGTTTCCAGTTAATTCATACATGCAGGTTGGATAGCTAGACTAAAAATAAACTAACAGAACCGTTTTACATGTTCCAATTTCACAACTTTACAACCTCCATCCCCTCGTGGAGTGAAATCACCCAGAATCCACCCCTTAATGAAGCGTCATTCAATGTGCAAAGCAAGGGTTCCATCGTGACCTAAGCTTAAATGGCATCTGAGGGGAAATATTGGGTCAATAGGTGCTCATTTAAATAACGTTTTTTCACTTTCTGAGAATCTTGGATTGCACCTTGCATAGCCTATCTGTAGGTAAAATAAAGCGAACACTAGCCTCATGATCAAAGAAGTAGCGTTTATTTAAACATTTGAAACGGTCATCAACTATTTTTAAATTGTAATAGTGAAGTGTGCCGTGTGCCAGGTCATCGGTGTTTACCCAAGAAAAATGGTGACACTTATGATTCAGAAAAGTGTATAAACTTAAAAACAAATATATATATATATATATATCAACGCTCCTGAGGTTACCACAATAGCAGGAAAGCACTCAAACAACAGGAAGGTTCACCTCTTAACCTTTAATTTGCGGTACAGGCGAGTAAAGCATGCAGGTAAGTAAAGCAGTTCCAGGGCTTCGCCTTAAGCGTTTCGAATGTCTTTTCATCAGAGGCTTTGCGTGAATGGCGTGCAGTGGTGGACACACCCCCATAGATATGCTCGCATCCACATTGGTGCATTATGGGAGACAAAGTCCGTTATTCCATCGTGAATCGATGCACTTTTAATTGCTGCTGTGTTTCAAGGCTCTGCATGAGCCCCCCCGCTTGAATGCTCGTCTTTATCCTCTGCCTGCTATTCCACCATAGGATAGGTGTATCCAAATCCTCGGCAGCCCCCAGTGATCGTGGGGTGGTGCTCTCCCAGCGGCTGGGCTGCCGCTCTTTAATCAACGCTCCTGAGGTTACCACACTAGCAGGAAAGCACTCAAACAACAGAAAGATTAATCTCTTAACCTTTAATTTGCGGCACAGGCGAGTAAATCATGCAGGTAAGTAAAACAGACCAACAGGTTATAGCGCTTTTATCTTAAAGACTCTGGCACTACGAATCCCATAACCCCATGCACAGTCTTAATGAGGCAGCCCAATAAGGGCGTGCCATCGCGGATATTAAGGGAGGAACTGTGACCAAACTGCGCCTTTCTTTACCTGCGGGCCCCCAGAGTGAAGGAGAGGTGGGGGTGCACAAGGGGGGGAGGGTACCTGTAGTACCCCCCTTCATTTGCATAAACAAAGTGGCAGGCACCACGCGGTGCCTGCCGCTTTGTTTATGCAAATGCTGTAATGCATTTTTAGCATTGGGCGGGCGGTGCTGAGAGCACAGCCCGCCACAATGCTAAAAATTCAGGATGTGCCCGCCACTGTGGCGGACACATCCTAATACCCCCCACGGGACCCCCGCCCTTATGGCGGGCGGTCCCATTCCCCGCTAGGATGACGGGCGGACAATAGGCCCCTAAGTATTGTGGAGACTACTCCATCTCCGCTGTGATTAATCCCCTCTTACAGCTCTGGGGAGTACGGGCTGTCAGAGAAATGATCAAATGTTCTCCCACCCAAATCGGATGGGTGGTCATGTAGTGATTTTTTACTGTTCCTTACCACCAGAAAACATTTGAATGCTCTTTCCACCATGGGAGAAGCCTCCAATGGCGAGTGAAGCATTGCTTCTTTCTTTACAAAAAGAAAATCCCTTTTCTGGATTTTCGTTTTGAAAAGAAAAAAGATTACTGTTTGTTACAGGCCTGCATCATTCCGATGCAGCCCTGTAACAAACAGTAGAATGCATTGACTGGAACTGGTGTGACAGCGGCTCCTGCCAATGCCTTTATGGGCGGTCATTTATAAATTTGGCGGATGGACTACTCAAGGCCTGGTGGACATAAAGTCCTCCACCAAGCCAATGGTGACTATTCTGTCGCCAAAAATGTAAATTAGCCCAAAGTAGTCAGTGCTGCAGCCAAAGTAAGGTCTGCACACAATTAAATTCGGCAGGCAGACCACTATATTGGCAGGGAGGGAACTCTGTCGCCGTTCCGACGGAGTACCCTCTCCACCTATATATAAATCAGGCCTTTAGTTTGGTAGTGGAACCTATTTATAAAGATGGTGATAATCTTTTGAAAATAGTTATATGTCATCTTCAGTACTATATTAACATTTAGGGACAATTACAGTTAAAAGGTTTGCATATTAATAGTTTAGTGGACCAATGTGTGAAAGGGCACAATGCCTCACTCACCCTATAACTTTGGCCCTCGGAATGAGGCTGAGTGACTGAGGTAGCCACATGCCTGATAGCAGTGTTAGGCCTCAATGGGCTGTGGCCCTCCCACTACCTGCAATACACAAAGGAGCCAAGAAGGAAATAAGGGTACGTTTAGGGACAGCCCTCAACTCACTAAGTATCAATACCAAAAAGTCCGTGTACCCTGGACTGGGATTAGTGTTCATCTAATCAAGCATGCTATTCTGCTGGGATCTATGTAATTTAATTCCCCAGCAGACGCCCCCTGAAACTGTCAGTCTAGGCGTGTGACCTCAAACATGCCAATTTGTCCACAAACACATCATTGTTTCTTTCAACATAAAAACTAAGGGAGATCATCCGAAAGTATTTTTCAACTCAACAAAGTCCACCAGCATCTGCTCAACTGAAACAGTGCACCATCCACACTTATAGTGAGATAAACATAGAAAAAATGTGTGACAAGGAGGTAGGCACCTCACGGGAGAACACCCTCGGGGCCTTTAGGCATGTAAGTACCAAATTCTTGCCCCTTTCTCATCATCGGTTGCCATACCTCCTCAAAGAAAAAGTGTCCCAACGCAAAACCAAACGTGTCATGTGCATATAAACAGGTGCAAGACGAACAACACCCAAGGATTCACTCCTCGGTATGAAAACAAGAAAAAGTTTCTAAAATCAACCGACACACCAAAGTTACAATTTTATTATTAGTTGTGGTGTGTAAGGTGAATTAAAGGGTTGGTAGCTTAGCCTCGCATACCAATACCCACAGCCAACATGTTTCACTGCCCTACACACTTATTGGCAGATTCATCAGGGCTCACCACTGGGTCGTTGCACCAATATTGGACACTCTCATTGTGGAAACCTTATCCAGCCAAAGCCTCTCGTACCAGCTGGAAAGGACAGTAATTCTTTGTCGATCGTCACATCAATCGTACAAAAATGGCACTAGGACCGTGAATCATCCCAGAAACCTGGTGCAACGACCCAGTGGTGAGCCCTTGTTTTCATACCGAGGAGTGAATCCTTGGGTGTTGTTCGTCTTGCACCTGTTTATATGCACATGGCACGTTTGGTTTTGCGTTGAGACACTTTTTCTTTGAGGAGGTATGGCAACCGATGATGAGAAAGGGGCAAGAATTTGGTACTTACATGCCTAAAGGACCTGAGGGTGTTCTCCCGTGAGGTGCCTACCTCCTCGCCACACATTTTTTCTATGTTTATCTCACTATAAGTGTGGATGGTGCACTGTTTCAGTTGAGCAGATGCTGGTGGACTTTGTTGAGTTGAAAAATACTTTCGGATGAGATCCCTTAGTTTTTATGTTGAAAGAAACAATGATGTGTTTGTGGACAAATTGGCATGTTTGAGGTCACACGCCTAGACTGACAGTTTCAGGGGGCGTCTGCTGGGGAATTAAATTACATAGATCCCAGCAGAATAGCATGCTTGATTAGATGAACACTAATCCCAGTCCAGGGTACAGGGACTTTTTGGTATTGATGCCCTCCCACTACCACCAGCATAAGTTGTGTTTACAACACCTGGAAGGCAGAGCAGGGCAGATCCTCAGCCCCATTCCACCAACCACTCCTACTCGGAGCTGCGCTGGCCATCCCTGTGAAAAACACCCAGTACATGCACATCTGATCGCCTGCCTGACAGTGGTCTCAGGTTCAAATTAAGGGTGGGCGGAGCTGGCGTAGTGCCTGTAAGTGGAGTTCCACGGAGTTTCAAAATAACACTGTGGAGCTCCGCTTCGCTCCCTCCCCCATCCAAAATTATTTAAAATTTAAAAAAGAAGGCACTTACCTGCATCACTGCCAACTGCCCTGCCTGGCTGCTCTCCTTCCTTCTCCTCGCGTCCTTCTTCAATTAAAAAAACCCTAAATTGTACATCTTGCACCTCTTGCCACGGAGTCAGAGTTTTGCCTACCTTCGCATTTGCAACAGAGCGCAGAGTAGGCAAATGTCCGCAAACTCCACTGGTGGAGCGCAGTTACCCGCCCAGGGTTAGTTCAAATGGGCTGCAATCTCCAACCACCTTGTAGCTGTGTCAGGAGAAGAGGCCATGCACGTAGACTCAACCTGCTCTGCTCCCAGCAGTGATAGCCTCCACCAGACCTGCTCTCAGGGGACTCAGGAGCGTAGCCCTGGGCATGGCACCGAATCACCACCCGGGTCTTCCGTCGTCCATGGGCTCACCGCTGAAGCAGCCATCTTGCTGCAGAGCCCTCTGGTGCCCACTGATTTAGTTATGCACTGGTTAGAGGCGGCAGACCCGGAAGCAGAGAACGGCCCGGGACCAGGGTTCAATTGCCGACGCGGCAGGGTCGTGGGTCAGCGGACTCGATAATTCTCGCCTCGGTGCCTACTCTAACTAGGGATCACACTCGGCAACTCTGGGCATTAGCTTGCCTCATCTCTACACCGCCCCCCCACATTCGCCGGGGATGCCTGGTTTCACCTTGGAGATACCCAGTAGGGACCATCTCACAGGGATAGCCAGGACGGGTTCACCAGCGGTCTACAGTGCCACGACGCCTCAGGGCAGCAGTGCGCTTTACAAGACACATACATTTACATTTAATGTATACGAAGAGGCAGAAGTCTGTCTTCCATAATACACAGAGCTAAGGGGTAGGTAGGGAACTGAGAAGTTGTTGGAGAGTGTCTGAAAGAAGAGCTCTACATGCCCTTAAACAAACTTACTTATGCACTGTGGCTTCCAGATGCAATACTGCTTACTTTCTAGTGGTTCCACACTAATGTACTTATCCTTTGGTAGGTAATACGGCAATGGCATCAAACAAACCATGACATGCACACAGGGCCAGACTGGGAAGCAAAACCGGCCCTGGCAAAGTGCTCGGCCGGCCCCCTCCTGGGGTTGGGGGTGCCGCGGAGCTCTTTGCCCGGGCCCGTTTTCGGCCGATTTTGTTACAGGGCCGATTTTGCAGCTATGCTGCAAAAACGGCCCTGTAACAATAACGGCCGCCAGGGGCCCAAAACCGGCCCCCACCCTTGCGGCGCACCAGGGGATTGCCCGGTGCCCGCAACGGCCAGTTCGGGCCTGCATGCACACCTACCATAGCTTGGTGGTGTTTTCATTTGCCTGAGCATGTCTGAAGCGAATATTAACCTACAATACATGCAAAATGTAGTCATGTGTTTTGAGCTAAGTGACCTTCCCTCATTTTGGTTGCTATTTAGGAGCCATCCTACATGTGGCACCAGGTAACATAAGAAATGGCGGTGTCCTACAGCTTATCATTTCTCAGTAAAAACTGTGTGTTGGTTGGAGAACATAAACGTCAGGATTCTGTGAGACTGATTCTGCACACAACATAAGGATACGTTGGCCTTAGTTCTGCTAGCTCACAATGCACCGTCCGTGCCACAAACCTGACGAGGTAGCAAATGTTTTATGCAACCTCATAACATGACAACACTGACTCCCAAGGAAATCATGGTAACTAATCTAGAACCCTTTTGCTTGGCAACTTGGCAACTTGGCAACCAAAGAGCTACACAAGAAATACTCATCAAATCGTTTCAATATTTATTGGAGAATTGTGATTTTTGTATAAAAAACGTGTGCTGCAATAATTAATATAAAAAAATAATAACAGGTGCTGAATTACTAGAATGGTGAAGAAGATAAACAGTTCAACCACTGTGCTGTATTATATTGTACTACTACCTAGCTCTACCTATCCTAGTGTACCTTGGGTGGGTGAATATCCGGAATCCCTGTAGGGTGATCTAACTCCCCGTTACCTGTTTGTGCTGTGTCATTAAGGTGCTGGGCAACATACCTTGCAAGAGGAAAAAAGGAATCAGCTGGGCTGGAATTCAGGCATGTGGCAACCTCTCAGTGCAAGCAAAGTGCTTCTCTAACTAAACAAGGAAGTGATGTGGTTTTATATAATAAACATCACCCATGTTACCATGCTAAAGTCCCTGTCAGACTGCAACTGTTGAATCTTCTATTATGGCTCAGTCGTCGAGCGAACAATAACAAATAGCAACATTATGCACAGTTAACATAGCTCTTGTACAGAAGGTTCAAGGTAGCTGAGAATATGCCTACAAAGTGGAAATGTAAGCAGAGCCATTTCGGAGAATATGGTCTTGCACAGGGATGCAAGCAAATGTGCGTCAAATATCAGCGTGTTTTTAAGTAAAGAAGGCAACACAAAAATGTGAGCGTATAAAATGGTGTTCCTTTTTGGTCCTAAAGATGTGACCACATGACTTCCACTCCTTGGACGTGAGACAAATAAAAAGCGTCCTAAAAATGTATGTTCAAAGGATATAGTTAATATAAAACCTACATTTTAAAAGTATTGTGTTTCTTTGATAATAAAAGCATATGGAAGGCTAAATTGTATTAAAAAAAGGAAAACAACAAGAAGGACGATTTAAAAAGCACTCTATTTCTAAAGGTAAGTTTGCAGATAAAAATGGAGCCGAATTAAAAAAATCTCCATGGATCAAAACTGTCAGATTGTTCCCAGCATCTGCAGGTGGCTGCTCCAGTGGCACCTCTCTCACCAGTTCCATAAAACAAATATGTTCAAATCCATCCCCCTCAGCAACCGCTGAACGAGTGACGGCCAGAAGTGCATCTGCAGAGGACAAGCCAGGTTTCATGTCAGCTAAAGCATCCCAGGAGGGCTCATAGTATGTGTTGAGAAGCAATGGCAAGCACAAAGGGCAACAGTACAAGTGTGCCTCTAACTGACCCACCAGTAGGTCTATCTGAAGATGGAACCAATTGCGTTCCTAGACATATGTCCAGGGCATACTCGCTAGTGAACAGCTAACGGTGGAATACGAGCTGCACTCAGTGTAGCCAGACAGTCTGAATGGACAAACACCAGGTGTCATTAAGTTCTTGAGCAAGGATGTGCTAAAGAACTGTATCATTCTCATATGACGCAGTAGCACGTGTGGTAGTGCCACCCCATGTGGCCACCTGGTTGAGCATCAATTGCGGAGCAGATAGAGAAGTGCGGCTCAATGATTAGAGCGGCAGACCCTGATGCAGAGGTCTAGCCCGGAACCAGGGTTCAATTCCCCGCCTCAGTGGGTCTTGAACTAAAAATTCCGTTGACATGATAATTCTCACCTCGGTGCCTATTCCAATCATGGAGTCCCACTCTGCAACTCTGGGCAATCACAACGGCCCCCACAACGCTAAGGATGCCTGGCCTCCACCTTGGGGGTGCCCAGGAGTGGACACCTCACAGGGAAAGCCAGGATGGGTTCCACAGCGGTATTCGTACAAGCGCCTTGAGACCCTTGCGGGTGAGTAGTGTGCTATACAAGTATCAATTTACAATTTTATAGAATAAAATCAGCTTCCCTACAATTAGAAACAGGACAAGCAGTAAGCCTCCATAAATGCTTCCCATCAGGGAGTGTATTAAAGAGGCAATAACACTGAAGATTGCCTGGAAGGTACTAACCAACCCAGAGCTAAGTGACTTATAAAAGTGAGCTATCCCTGCAGTATTGGAAATGTTAAAAATGCGGGGAGTTTTACTAACTCCCCAAAATGGTGCGAAAGATTGGTGCAAAGTAGCAATTGTATCTCAGAGGAGGGCCTTGCAACTTGAAGATCAAACTTCACTTGTGTAGATGATAAGGATACTTCTTTCTGAAACAATAAGGCTTCCAGTCTGCTTAAAGCATAAAGGTTCATATTCAAAATTTGTATCGAAGGCAAAATTGTTGCATCCCTAACTGTACGGGCAAGTGGAAACAGTACTTCTGGACAACATGACACGATCCCAGGAACTTGGCAGATAAAAAAAGACATGGATTATCCAATCTGGGAAGGTATAGTAGTTTCTCCAACTTCTCTATGTGTAACTTAGTGAATGTTGCATCCTTTTTAGCCATAATTGTCTGTTGTTTTGTAAGGTTGTAAGGTAAAAACAAGCTAGTGTCATTAACATTTTTCTTTGGAAAGCGACCAGCATGAAGTGTTTGTAGAGTGCAGCTTAGTAATATGATAGACTTAAGCTGCGACTGCCCATGTTGTAAGAAAGATATGTCACTCTGTATGATGTCTGTTGTAGACGAGACACATTTACCCAATGAGTATATCATAGTGGACAAAGTAGTCATACCATTATCAACTACTGCCAAAGCCCTTTCTTAATTTGCCCTGTCAATTTAACGCAGTCTCTCAGCAGCTTCCTGCTGTGAAACCTACCACACTTCAGAAAGTGCTTTTGACATGGTTTTCGAGGACCTAGTAAAATGTTCTGCCTTCCCATGTCATCAGAAAGAAGGGACAGGAGTTGGTTTACCTGAGACAATGTGGAAGGTTTAAGCCAATCAAGCCACAACTTCCCAACGCTGTATTTTGTCACCACCCCAAGTGTTATGTTTGCATTTAACGCGGGCCAGAACTATTGATCTTAAACCCTCTGGTGTTGCCAAGAAAATGTGCCTGACATCTTTTAGTGACTAACTGCTACACTAACCATCCCTCCTGCTTGGTACATGAAGAACTGTATGCTTCATTGTGAAACATATAGTTAATATTTTCTCTGTGTAATTTGTTAACTTTTTTCTCAACAAATAAGAGGGGGACAAGAAGCTGGTTGTGGTCCAGTACCCGTGCTCCTGAAATTAATCACAATACAAAATAAAGCGTAGCTGTTCCAACAGTGGAAGTGCTAAAAGTCACCCACTCACCGGAAGTAGAGGAAATGAAGAGGTGAAGGGAGAGTCCTAGGTCTAGAACCCACTAGTCAGAGGCAGAGTCAAGCACATGTCTTGTCTCTTTTTGCCCTCACACACCCGAAGGATGTCATGCTTCATCATCGGGCGATTGATCCTCTTCAGGCCGGCGCTGCAATGCTCTATGGGTCAGCTATCAGATGAGTGCGGTTGTGTTGGGGGGAGTCCTAAGTGGAGGGTGAGAGGGTGTGTGACAAGTTAAAACTGGCTAAGGGATACAAGAAGTAGATTCATTCATTGTGAAGCTACCTTTGTCAGAATAAAAGACCCCGAAGGTCGTGAATTATTTCAACAGGCGTAATGTGCCCCAGTAACGAAAAGGTCAACATGTTTCGCACCTCACTGGTCATAAAGATCTGTGGCACTTCATCAGGACCAAAAAGGCCGTAGTGTGACTGTGAAAGTGAGTGAAGGGGCCCAGAAACCCACCCTGATTTTGTTGGGGTTCTCGACCCCTTCACTCACTTTCACTGGCACTCCACAGCTTTTTTGATCCTGATGAAGAAATGAGGGCCATAATGTTGAAAACAGAGACTTTAATTATAATTAGCTATATCACCATACACTTTTTCTGTTTAAAAACAATAGAATGCTCTAAATTATCTAGCATTTAATGCACTGTTTCAATAGCCCAATCATCAGAGGAAGTACTGGGAATAATCACATCATGTAAGGAAATTCTACATATGCTATCAGGCGAGTTTTAGTAAGGACAAGTAAATCATATGATACCTTATCCCAAAAAATTCCACCAGGAACTGTAAAAGCAGGAATGTTCCCATGGGAAATGTCTCTTTACACTTAGGGGCATATTTACAATAGAAGTGGCTGAGCGTGGCAATAGCCTTCTTGTCTTAACGCAGGGTTGCACCACATTTACAACAATATGGCACTATCGTGCAAGGGTACCTGCATTGAGGGGAAGAATTCCTTATGTGCAGGAAGGTGTTCCTTCCTGCACAGAAACAATATTTAAATGGTGTTTTGTAACTTCGGTGTGTGCTGCTTAATGCAGCACACAAAGAAGTTGCAAAACTTAATTTTTTTAATGATTGCTTATGTGCAGGAAGGGCCACCTTCCTGCACATAAACAATGAATCGCACTTTGCTGTTTCCATGTGTGCTGCACAATGCATGTAACGACCACCACAACACCCATTTCGCACAGCTTTCATGCTAAGTATAGCGTGAAAGGTGGCCTTATTTACAAGGCAGCATTAAGCCACGTTGAGTGACAACGCTGCCTTGTTAAGGAGGCGAACCCCGTATCGTCATCACAGCTTTGTGAAAAGTTATATTGTGGTGGCGATAGGGGCTTGTAAATATGCTGCATTGTGGAATGAAAAATGGGGTGTTAAAACCTCGTTTACCAGTTCAACAGCTGAACATGCTGGGAGATGGTGTTCATTCACAAACAGGAAAAATACAGTCACAAGACCAACCAAAGGATGAGGAAAAGTGATGGAATTGTAATCCAAAGTTATATCCATGGAGGAAAAAGATATGTCTTTTTCAGTCAAATGTAACATTTGCATGATCTACTCTGGGGGATGCAGGTGGATCAGACGATTCCGAAGATCAGTCATCAATGTTGATGAAGTAGCCAGAGGCAGTATGATCTATTTTTGGTAGTTCTGGAGGCTGTTTAGAACTGGGAGATGACTTGAATGGTGGTACATTGAGGTAGACACCATCAGTGTCTGGTTTCAGAATTTAAATCTGTGTTTCCTTACATGTTGATTGTATGGTATTTGTTAATGTAACAGGAAGAAGTGATACTTCAGTGTTATCTGTCCTCAGCCGGGAGGAAGAACCTTTATCGCTGATCAAAGCTTTCAATGGGACTTTCTGTAGGGTTGAGAGGAGAAGGTTAACTACCCAGAAGCTCTTTTGGCCTACTGTGTAGAGCCAGCTACATGATGTGGTTCAATGAGATCTATAGACACAAATCTCTTCTGTTTGCTACCAGCAATGGGTGGTAAAAGTGCAGTTCTGGTGCTTTCAACAGCCAGGAGAGGCTCCCTGTAGGATGTCCAGAATCTTTCCCCAGACTAGATAACCTATCTTTGGAATCCAACCAAAAGGTGCTGGTGCTTCCTTCACTTAACCAGTGGTGAAATGTTTCAGCTGGACGTTGCTCTGAGCATCTCAAAAGCTGCTCAGTTTCTGTAAAACATCCAATGTTCACTGATATCGAAAGGTGTTACCACCGTCACTGTGCTGGGACTGTCGAGATCTGAAACCCACATCTTCACACCAAACTGGATTCCATAGGGAGTCCTAACACCCAGGGATTTTCTAGGCAGATTATTATTGAGGACTCTCTGGACCCCATACAGGTGGTGAACCCAACTGCGACCTGAACCTAACACCCTTGCTGTAAAATACTGATTTAAGTCTCAGCTCTTTGAAATGAAATGAAATGAAATGAAAATGAGATTTGTAAAGAGCTACAGCTGCCCTCAGGCGTCCAGGCGCTACGACTAAAAGAGGTGCTCTCAGACAGAAACAAGGGGTTCTAAATTACTTAAACAGAAAAGTTTTAAGCTGTTTACGGAAGCTAGATAGATTGGAATTGATTCTCAAATGCAACGGGAGGGTGTTCCAAAGTTTTGATACATTATAAGAAAAGGAACGGCCTCCTGCTCTGGCTCTATAAATTCTGGGAATCTTGGCCAGAGATGCAGATGAAGAACAAAGCACTTTATTGGGCAGATAAGGGAAGATCAAAGAGTGATTGATTTCTGGGCCCAATTTCCAGAGAGCTTGGTGGGCAATACACAGAGATTTAAACTTCACTCTTTCCCTGATGGGCAACCAGTGCAGTGTTTTTAACCCAGCTTTTATAGACGTTCTTCGTGGGACTCCAAGTAGTGCGCGAGCCGCGCAATTTTGGGTGCGTTGAAGTTTTTGTAGGCTGTAGTCTGGTGCCCCAAGATACAGGGCGTTGCTAAAATCCAGATGGGATTGAACAAGGCCCTGTATGATTATCTGCTTGGCCTCAAACGGAAGAAGGGGAAGGATTTTTTCATCACCCTGAGGAGGCCAAAGCAAGTGGCCGCCACCTTGGTAGCCTGTGTATTGAAGGTCAACGACTTATCTAACCATACCCCCAGGCTTTTGATGTTATCACTGGGGTCAGGGGCCACACCCATGCTCACGGGTAATAACAGCCCCAAATTAGAGGGGGCTGCCGGGCCCAAGAGAAGGAGCTCGGTCTTGTCGTCATTGAGCTTCAGACAGGAGCTCATCATCCAGCTTTTAACCTACTCCAGACGCACTGCTAAATTAGGCAGTGATTGGAGACCACTCTTCTGCACAAGGGAGACCACAAGCTGGGTGTCATCCGCATAGGAAATGATGTTAATACCATGTGGACGAACAATCCCAGCCAGAGGTCTCATATATGCATTGAAGAGCGTTGGGCTCAGTGAAGAACCCTGAGGTACTCCGCACCCCAAAGGCCTGCTTGACGAGACGGATGTGCCGTTGAAAACCTGGAAGGTTCTATCAGTTAAAAAAGACTTGAACCACGCCAGGGCCTCTCCGAACACACCCAGGTCGGCGAGATGGTTCACAAGAATTTTATGATGAACCGTATCAAAAGCGGCACTCAGATCGAGGAGGATCACTGCCACTGACCCCCCCCCCGATCCAAGATCCGCCTCGCCTCCTCCGTCACAGCTAACAGAGCGGTCTCTGTCCCATGTTTAGGGCGGAAGCCCGTCTGGGAAGCATTAAGGAGATGATTTTCCTCGGGAAACTTCGTCAAGATGGTGTTGATGTGCTTCTTCAGGATCTTGGTTGCCCATGGGAGCAAAGAGATCGGATGATAGTTACTGGGGTTAGCTGGATAAAGGGCAGGTTTTTTCAGCAAGGCCCGTACCATTGCACGCTTCCATGCCACAGGTACCATCCCACTCAGAATGGAGGAGTTCAACAACTCCATGAGAGTAGGGAGAATGGCTTTACTGGCCAGCACCAGTGAGCCTGGAGGGGCAGGGTCACACGGAGTGCCAGATCTAATTTGGTGTGCTAGGACCTCTAATGTTTCCAGATTCAACAGAGGGAAAAGGTCTAGCTTATTTTGAGAGTGAATTACTGTATCCTGGACCGTAGCGGTGCTTTGGGTGGGTAGTTCAGTGACTGGATATGGGAATGAAAGGTAGATTTTGGTGACTTTATGAAAGAAAAAATCAACCAGCTCGTTGCATCTGGAGAGAGAGTTACTGTTGTCGACCACGGGCGGGGGGGGTTTGTCAGAGATTTAACTATACGATATATTTCTTTAGGCTTGGATTTAGCCAGTGTTATTTTCTAATTATAGTAGGCTGCTTGTGAGGTTTTTATAGCGTATTTATCGGTCCTAATAGCGTCCCTGTAAGTGGCTTTATCAGTGGAGTTATAGGTCATGCGCCATTTCCTCTCCAATCTTTTGCAGAAACGCTTTTTATCCCTAAGTTCATTTGTATACCACGGTGCAGATTTGTTCTGTCTCCTTGACCTCGATAGGTAAAGAGGGAGAATCAAATCTAAAGAGGTGGTGATCCAGTTATTATATTCACGGTTATTTACAGTTGGGTCATGAGAGAATAGTGGTCTGGTGGTGCTAAGGACCTTCGTCCACTTATCTTCAGAAAGTTTGGAGCAATTTCGGATTTTACGGGGCGTGAAAGTAGACGGTAGAGGTTTGTATGTGGTCCAGGTGAAGGCTATCAAGTTTCCCTCTGGATGATAGGGTGAGGAATAACGCACAGTCACTTCCAATTTTCCCATGGTATCTCTGTAAGCCTTAGAGGTGAACCCCAGACTCTGGTTTTAATGGAATGTGGCTACTGCCGATAAAGACTTGCAAGTGTTTTATAGCAGTTCGGGCCAATTGCTGTTGCCAAACTCATAGGAATCAAGAGCAGGAATCCACTGCTACCAAGATGTATTTCTAAGCCCAACCCGAATGTAGATGGCCACAGTTTTCCAGATAGGCTCAAGCGAGAGGCTTGTCTGAGATCAATAGAGGCGATTGACAGAATGAACTTAAGACTAAATCCTAAACTTAATACTATTTTGGAATTCACAGAATGCACTTACTACTTTCGGTATTCACAGAATGCACTTACTACTTTCGGGATTCACAGAATGAACTTACTACTTTCGGGATTCACAGAATGAATTTAAGACTAATAACTACGTCCACTGCTGGGCCGTATTTTCCGCCACCGGGCCGGAATTTACGGCACTGGACCGGAATTTACGGCACTCTGGCGGATTTTGCGAATATGGCCCGCAATTTACTGGGGCGTGCCGTAATTTACGATTACGGGCCGGAAATTCCGATTACGGGCCGGAAGATACAGATTTTGGCAGTTGGTCATGTAATACAAGGGTAAACACCTGTTTAAGTGCCTACCATCCCCCACCAGGGATCAGCTGATACACTGCAGCCAATCCCAGCCAACAGTCCCATTTTGCCATGGTGAATATTGCCAGTGCCTACCATCCCCCACCACAATCCAGCTGAAGTAAATTAGTAATAATTGACCAGCACTAGAAAACACATGAAAGCAGCACACATTGAAGGAACCGGTTTCTCAACAGAGGTTGTGGCTACAACACTCACAGTGACCCTGAAAATGGAGATGAAGAGGAAAAGGAACTTCACAGGAGAAGAGACCACCATGCTTGTGGAGTACATAGTAAGGTACCACAAGCGCCACTATGGCTTACCACCCTACTGCACCAGTGGGGCACAGAAGGCAGAGCTATGGCAGGAGAAGATAGCCACTGCTGTCTGAGCCTTGGAAGTGGAGAGGCGCACAGTGCAGGACATGAAAAAAAAGTTGCAGGACGAAAGGCAGAGGGTGAAGGAGAAGTACTCCATGATTGAGTTAAGCAGTATCCTCCCTGCTGCATTCCCTGAACCCCACATCCAACTCACCCCACTGGAGGAGGATATCCTGTCAAAAATACACCCCAACTTGATCCATGGGCTGCCTCTCAGTGACGTCGGCAACGTGGTACCAGATAAGTGGAATGAAAAGGAAAAGTGCATAAAAAGATTGTCTGTGTTACACTGCTATTGTTATTAAGGAACTTGTACAAAGTGTAAATTAAAATATAGTCAGTCAGAGACTCATGTGTCACCCTCTGTACATAGCACCACAAGTCCCAGAATCCTTTAGAAATGGCAAATCCCTCCCCCCCTATAGAAAACATGGACACAGTACTGCAGCCATACATACACAACCCTCCTAAATTAATAACTCTTCATATAGACTGAAAATGTTCAATGCTATATGGAAATGCTAAATAAAGTTACAAATATAACAATTGACAGTTAATAACAGGGAAGTGCCAGTACCAATGTGACATGCAAGTCAACCCATGCGCATACACGGATGCGTTGTGTTTAGATGGTGTTGCACTGTGGCGCAGGGATAGACAGATGTGTGTTGAATTGGATGGTGTGTAGGGGGGCTTTGCTGGAGTCGTGTCGCAAGAGCGATGCAACTCCAATAATGTCCATGCACTGCCCATACCTAACGTGCTGCGCCACTCCTTACGTCTGCTTCAAGCAGGCATAAGGTTGCGTTGCAGCGGCCTCTGAAATTTGACTCTGTGAAATCTTGTAGATTTCACGGAACCACTTGTACGCTGCTCATCCCAAAGGAATGCCCACCCTGGCTACACCAGAGCTGACACAGGCTCAATGTCCACTGCCTCTCGACCCTTAATATCGAGAATCCTTTGCGCCCATGATGGTCTTGTCCATAATTTACCCACCTGGTAAACTTACCCGATGATACATCAAGATCATCTGTACTTGGAAAATTATGTAAGGTCACTAGGGGTCCCGAGTGTTGCCCTGTAACCAGCAGTACATCATTTCTGCTTAAAATTGAAGTGCTCCATAATTGGGCCATTTGTTAAAAGGTCTATTCATTTGCAGATTTTCATCTGCCATTTGATCAGTACTTACATATGAAAAGTGTGATACTTTTATTCAACCACTGCAGGCGCCATCCATCTTTGGCTCATACAACACAGTGCACACCTTTCTGAATACATTTCATCCTTCTGAAATTCTACTTTTGCGTCATCTTGCGCCCATATTTCACTGTTTTAGAATCTTCCAGTGGTTCTCCAGAAGAAGGCGTGTGTAACGTCGAAATGCCCATAGAGATTACCTTTTACCCACTGTTTTGTTGTTTAGTCTTTTCATTTAATGTTATATATGCATTGTATGTCATTTCATGTCCTATATTGTTCTAGATATTGTCATTCACTGTATTCCTGCCACCCCATGTGGTATTTAAACTTTCATGTGTATTTTTATTTTTTAATAAATGAACAATATATTTTTTAAACTTATTTGCCGTTCAGTATACTGTCATAATGATTCAAATTGTGTTGATGTACCTGACAATTTTCAGGACCCTCAAGTTGCCTAGGATTTGTTATATTTGAAATATGCAGGTTCAATGTTGCACAAGGCCTCACAATGTGACGCTTCACCATAGAAGCGTCACCTTGTGAATTATTCTAAATGTGTCGTCTGTTGTACACCACCGTTGTGTCACAGAAGTGATGGAACAGCAGTGTAAATCTCATTCAAGGGGCTTGTAAACCTGCCACAATATGTATAAGGAGTACATCACCCTGCGCCAGGATGAATCACAAAGCAAAAGGTGAGAGTATCATCAGATGTAAATATGTCATTCACATATTCTGTTGTCCATTTTCCACACTGCTACGCCTTACATGCCCAACACACCACTGCTCCTACCTGCCCCGTCTGCGGCAGTACTTCACAACACTGTTAGCACGTAGAAGATATGGGCAAATCCCCAAAACGTTCCACAAACACATTTCCCATTTGTTAACTTTTCTCTATTCTCACCCATTGACACATCCAGCTAGAGCACGGACAACTGCAGTAGCAGAGGTCACCGCATCTAATGGGAGGAATCAGCAACATACAGAGGAAGGCATGACAACCACAAGAACTGGTAAGTCATGCTGGCCAGGAGATGGTCAAAATGCATACATTGTCATGAGACAACGAAGGGACACATAGTGCCCAGATATGTAAGTTAACCTGTGATGCAAAATTAGCTTCATTACAATTGGAGTTGTCATTGGACATTCCCCTTTACCATATTACATTTGTGAACAGCCAAAGACAAAATGTAATATGTCTTGGCTCATCATACCTTTGTAAATGTAGTACACAACTTGTATTTCACCAACAGACCCAGACCGGGGAGACCATTCCTGTAATCGAAGGCCACAACTAGTCAAAAGGGTGTAGCCACTATATTGTCATAGTGTCTGTTGAACTTATCAAGAAAGTCTATTTGCACATATTTGGAAATGAAAAACAAACAGTGAGATACCAGTGTCTGTAGTATTAACAATGCATACACTGTCCAACTTCAAATCTTAACAACCAACATTAAATTGCACAGTCCACACAGCTGGTCATGTACTGCGTACATTGGATGGATAATATTCTGGACATCAACAAAACACGATAGTGGACCTTACCTCAGAATTCGTAGGCATGGAGGAGTGTGGCTCACTGGTTAGAGGACGATTCAGAAAAGGGGGTGGTGATGAACAGAGTGCCTGAATTAAGCAGACCACTCTTACCCAGTCCAAAGATCAGGGCTTGATCCATCACCGTTATTTATCTCACTGCACCATCCCAGCTCAGAACCTGGCTATATGCAAATCAGTCTGTCCCTGGCCCAGTGCATCATGGGAACAGGGCAGACTAAACTACCAAGCCAATTCTTCACCAGAAAGGAGACAAGCTACCGGGGACCGGTTTCTGGCATTTCAGCCGTCTTCGGCCCGGCTTGCTTGAATCCTGATGGTGCAGTGAGAAAGGGACTCATGTCTGAGTATACCCTGCCACACCTATAGTGGCCAAAAACGATTCAGAAAAGGGGGTGGTGATGAACAGAGTGCCTGAATTAAGCAGACCACTCTTACCCAGTCCAAAGATCAGGGCTTGATCCATCACCGTTATTTATCTCACTGCACCATCCCAGCTCAGAACCTGGCTATATGCAAATCAGTCTGTCCCTGGCCCAGTGCATCATGGGAACAGGGCAGACTAAACTACCAAGCCAATTCTTCACCAGAAAGGAGACAAGCTACCGGGGACCGGTTTCTGGCATTTCAGCCGTCTTCGGCCCGGCTTGCTTGAATCCTGATGGTGCAGTGAGAAAGGGACTCATGTCTGAGTATACCCTGCCACACCTGGTTAGAGGAGGCAGACCTGGAAGCAGAGGGCAGCCCGGGACCAGGGTTCAATTCCCGGCTCGGCGGGGTCTTGAGTCCTAAAATGTCCATGGACTCGACAATTCTCGCTCCGGTGCCTACTCGATTCACGGGTTCACACTCTGCGACTCTGGGCAATAGCTTGCTTAATCGCCACACCGGCCCCTCGCAGCGGGATGCCTGGCTTTCACCTTGCGGATACCCTGCCGGGGTTATCTCACAGGGGAATACCAGGACGGGTTCCCTAAGCAAGCGCTTAGAAAACGGTTGGTGATTTGCGCTATATAAATTCCTGCACATTTACATGTCAATGTGATATAGGTAGCATCAATGTAGTGGGCCCATTCCAAGTGATATGTGGGAGCACTCCTTGCATTATGTATTACACACTTCTGCAACAGTGTTATCCACAACTGCTTGTGCTTGTCCTCTGTGCCAGAAATTGAAAGCATCACATGTGGCAGCAGGAATGTAAAGTTGCAAAACACTCTTATCATTGTAGGTACAATGCGGTCCTCCCAGATACAAAGACGAACACTGACTCCTGCTACTAGGTTGGACTTCACATCTGTCCAGGGACCACACACTGCTCCAGTGCTGGGCCAAGGTAAGTCAACCTGGCTGAATGCACATCAATTGCGCCTTTCACCTCCACCGTATGTGTTGTATAACACTGTTGTCCTACATCACAATATGCTCACATAGGACATCTGAACACATGGCCAATCAGAGCCTGGTGGAAAATGAGAGGCTGACACAAAATGTATGCCAAGTGTGTGCAGAATGGACATACAATAGAACAATGTGCCATATGAACTGACCAAAACACAACAGGCTTGCAATTCATTGATAGGATTAATCTGTAGAAAACTGTACATGGTCAATTCAATATTAAATTGGTATGGCCGAGACACACACTGGTGCCAGTTGTGTACCTTTCAGATGGGTGTAGGGGCTGCTAAGGTGACTCTTCATGCAGTTATACCTGCAAAATGAATTGGCTAAAGAGCTACACGACAATCCAGTGCAGGTGGGAAGCCTCAAAGCTTTTCAACTCATCTGCAGTGTGTGATCATAACCACATTTTGTTTTCTGCTTGCCTCCCTTCTATCGTATTCACATCTATAGGTGAGTGTTTGACATAAGAGGTTTGGATGTCTGCTGAACAAAACACCATCCGTTGTCATGTAAGTAGTACCATGATGTTGGAAACGGAGTATGGGAACAGAGAACACTCAAAGGATGGACATTATTAATCTGTGTTCTCTCATTCAAATATGAGCTGTGTGGCCTCATGGGTAGGGAAGCACAAATGGGCAACATCTTGTCCCTGAGAACTGTACATCTCACACATTAATTCCTTTTTTTTTCTTTTTTGGAAGTTGGAAGAAGCTTTATTCAAGTATCACATGATACACCTCAGTCACAGCTTTCACTTCTTCAATTGTTGTTGTCCAAAGTCTCAGGGGATCTCTTTTTTTTATACTTTTTTATTGAGCATGTTCGAAAATTACAAGGATAAACATATATTGCATTAACGATATTAGAAAGCACAAACATAGAAAATTACATAATGTAGTGAAAATATATTTACATACAAGTATATCAAAAAATTAATAATAATAATTTGTGGCAGGTCTATTAACAATCAAAGATTGTTATAATTGAATGTGATAATTATAATTATAGTTGAAAAAAAGGTTGTAAAATTATATTTCATATTTCAGTTCTGTAGTCCTTTAGGCCATAGTACATGCATTTGGCTTACATAAGTGGTTTCTAATTAGTCCCTCTGTTGATCATACCACCTGGCAACAAAGGACCATACCAGTTTCCCAAATGACCTGGATTTTTTTCCTCTGGTTTTATAAATGGCCATTTCTTGTTTGTATGTTGCTACTAATCTACTAAGCCATCCCTGAAACGCTGGGGCCTCGGGGTCCTTCCACCGTGTTGCTAATATAATTCTGTATATGGCGGTACCTAAATAGGTTGTATAGATTTCTGAGTTGTTAAGTTCTAAAGAGTTATCGTAGCCAAGTAAGAATAGAGTTGATGAGATTTTAATTTCATGGCCAAAGATCTCAATCCAGAATTTTACGATAGTATCCTTGATTTGTTCTAGTTTTGGGCAATCATAAAACATGTGTATCAGATTTGCGGGACCTAGTGCGCATCTGGGGCATTTATCATGGTCGATCTTGCCCCAGGAGAATAATTTGGACGGTGTATAGTATAAGTTGCATATTGTTTTATAGATTTGAGCTTTTAAATTGCTTGCTAATATGACTTTGGAGGATAATTGTAAAGTCATGTCTATGTCAACGTTAGGATTATTTAATTTATTGGCCCAATTAGTTTCTATTCTTTCTATGTCATCAGGGTGGTTATTCAAGAAGATTTCATATATATCACTTATTCTAGTTGACGTCTTTTGAACCAGGTCTATGAATGGTATCGATTTCAGCTCTATATTTATAATGCTTTGTCTTAATGATGTATATATTTGATTAAATTTTAAAAAGTCGGAGGGGTGAACCTGGTATTTAACATATAACTCATTGAATGTTGTTCTTCCGTCTGAGTTTAGAAAATCGCCGATGGTAATGAGGCCTGAAGTCTCCCAGCGTTTAGTTATGTTATCGTTAAGATATTGGGGTATTACTGAACTGTGCCATAAGGGTGTGTATTTTGTATGTTTAGAGATTAGAAGTGTTTTTGTACAGCAGCTCCAAGTTTTAAAAGCATCTGTAATAATTTTGAATTTGATCTTTTTAAAGTAGGAGGGTTCAATTTGTCTTAATAATAATCCTCTGGCTGTGCTTCCTAGTGTTAGCTCATAAATGGAAGGTATATGGTAAAGAGTTCTGTATCGATCTTGACATTTGGATGTTGTAAGGAATGTCATTTGTTGGAGAATGGCTGCCCACATGTAATAAGTTAAATTTGGTATAGCTAGGCCGCCTCTGGAAATTGGTAGAGTTAATTTGGGTAGAGCTCTTCTTATCTTCCCGTAACTCCAAATAAAAGATGATATTGATAGGTTTATCTTTTTCATAGAAGTGTTATCAATTAAAATAGGGATCGCTCTGAACAAGTACAGTATCTTTGGAAATATTGCCATTTTTATGTAGTTACTTCTACCAATTATAGATAAATGTAGGTTATTGACTCTAAGTAAATCTCCTTTTATTTTGGTGATTAGAGGGTCATAATTTAGCGTGTTGATCTCCTCAGTCTTGGAAGAAATTATTACTCCTAAATATTTCGCATTTTTAACTCTAAATTGACTTATATAAGGCGTATTATCAGTGCAAACTACCATCGTTTTGTCTTGATTTAACGAATAACCCGAGTAGAGCCCAAATATTTTAGTAGTTGCTTCTATTTCAACTAGGGCCTCAGTAGGGTTAGGTGTTAGGACCGCAACATCATCGGCATAGGCAAGAACTTTGGTGTTGTAAATGCCGGTTTTTATTGGTGTTATCGCTGACGATGTTAACAACTTAATAATTAAGGGATTAATATAAAGCGCAAACAACAGCGGCGAGCACGGGCATCCCTGTCGCATGCCTCTCTGAATTTGAATATTTCCAGATTCGCAACTCCCTGTCAAGGTTCTAGCTTTTGGGTCTATATAAAGGGCTTTTATTGATCTTATGAACCCCGGGACGATATTATTAATGGCTAAAATTTCCTATAGAAACTGCCAGGAGACCCGGTCAAAAGCCTTTTCGGCATCTAATAAAATCAGTGACATTTGTTCGTTCTTTATTTTCATTATGTCGAAGAGAGATATGACTCTTCGTGTATGGTCGGTGGTGCTTTTGCCGGGTATAAACCCATGTTGCCAGGGAGTAATTAGTTGTTCAATGATTTTACTAAGGCGATTAGCAAAAATTTTGGCATATGTTTTAGAATCTGAATAGATCAGAGAAATCGGCCTGTATGATGTTGTCAGTTCGGGGGGTTTATCTTTCTTTTTAAAAATGGCTATGTTTGTTTGTTTCCACGATTCCGGGGGTTTTCCATGCCATTGAATACCTAAGTAGAGATCATATAGGAATGGAATTATTACTTTACCCAGTATTTTGTATAGATCTAGAGGTATCTTGTCGGGTCCCGCTGCCTTCCCTGCCGCCAGTTCCGCTATTGCCATCTCTACTTCTATTCTAGTAATTTCTTTATCTAGTTCTTTTTTAATTTCATCGTCGATAGTTTGTGCCATATTAGTCTCTCTAAGCCATTTATCTAGGAACTCTTTAATTTCATTAGTTGATTTTGTGTCTTCATTCTGATATAATTTTTGATAATACTCCTGAAAACAATTGGCTATTTCTTCCTGGGTAGTATACTTATGGCCATCATAGTCAATGCTTTGTATGGAGTTGTGAGATAGTGTTTGCCGAGTTTTTAAGGCAAGGTGTCTCCCTACATTTTCGCCTGTCTCATATACCTTATTTCGGTTGGCTTGGAGAATTTCTGCTGCCTTTTCAATTAGATCATTATTTATCTCGGCTTTAAGTATCAAGATCTTTCTTAAGGTGTCATCAGCCTGTTCCCCATGGTGTAATTGGTTGGCATGTGTATATTCTAGATGTGTTAGTCTATTTAATAGGTCGTTATAAGTGTTTTGCCGTTCTTTTCTACGGCTGGCAACAAAGGTGGCAGTCTCTCCCCTTAATGCCGCCTTAAAACTGTCCCATACAGTAGTGCGAGATGCGCTATATTGATTTATGTAAAAGAAATCTTTGGTCCATTGTGTCATGTGTGATATATACTCCTGATTGACCAATAATTTCCGATCAAATGTCCATTGTGGATAAACTCGCTTAAATCTAGGAACTTCCAATGTAGCGCAGATGGAGTTATGGTCAGATAATGTTTTGGGGGCTTTAAAAATAAGAGCATTTTGAGCAATGTTGGGAGTTGTGAAAACGTAATCTATGCGTACGTATTTTTTAGATGGATAGGAGAAGTATGTGTATCCTGGGTCTCTACTATTTCTTAAAGACCATAAGTCTTTAAGATTATGACTATGAATTAAGCTTAGTACTGCCCGATATACTCGTGGTTTTCGACCAGAATAGATGTATTGGCTCTGATTGGTTTGAGTTTGATTAAATGTTAGATTAAAGTCTCCGCAAAGGATTAAGGTGCTAGGCCATTGCGCTAATTCTGATTCTAATTCGATATACAGTGCAGGATCGTCCAGATTAGGGCCATATATAGAGCATATAGTAATACCCATATCTAACTGAACAATGGTCCATCTTCCATATTTATCGGCTTTTTTGCGTACTGGGAAGCCTATTCTTGTTCTTGCTAGAATTGTCACCCCTCTGGTTTTTGTAGTTTGTTTTGTTGTAGCTAACATGTTGTAGCCTGGTATTTTTAGTTGGTTAATCTCTCCTATAGGAATGTGAGTTTCTTGTATGCAGATAATATCCCAGGTGCTGTGAACCATTAATTGAGAAAATTGAGCCCTCTTTCCTCTGTCATTAAGACCTGCCACATTCCAACATCCTATGTTTAGCTTTCCCATTTACTTATTGTAAGTTGTAAGCCGTGCTTATCTGACATCATTCCCTTATTGGTTTTGACCTTGCTCGTTTTACTTAGTTTTCTCCCCCCCCCCCCAGACCCCAGCCACCCAGATTCCCACCCAGGACCCTCACAGCTCCCACCCCGTGACCCTCCAAAAAAGGCAATTAGACTCCATAAGAGTCTATATTGATGGAATAGCATATTCCGATCAGAGTTTAGTGAAGCATGCAGTCTTAAGTGTATCACACGGAGAGGAAGAAGAATAAAGAAAAAAATAGAAAAAGAAAGGAGAAGGAAAGACGAAGATAAAAAATGAATTCGGGTAGAAGTTACTAAAGAAAGAGAAGAGAGCAAAACTAGAAAATGTTAATTCAAAAAAAACTTTTTTTTTCACAGGTATGCACTTTAGAATCATTGCACTAGGGTGCGGGAAGCCATTAATTAGAAATCTCCCACATCAAGGATTGATATCACTTAAGTAAATGTATCGAGGATCTCTCATAGACTCTCTAAATATTCTTTAGCCTTGATCTCTGACGTAAAAAATTTTGTTTGACCCTTATGTATCACTTTCAGCTTAGCTGGATTGTTCAAGTAAACTACCGCTTTCGATATCATTTAGTCTTTCTGTAAATGCCCCCACTGTCTTAGAAAGTTTGCGAACTACGCCTTGAACCTTCTGTAAACCTGCTCGGGCTTTACGACTGTCTTTGGAAGTCTCCTCCCGATGCGATGCTATAGCTTGCAAAACTGTTTCCATGACAGACGTCAGAGTTGCTCCTGATGAGTCTGGTTGTTCTTTATTTGAATTATGACCTATGGATGGCATTTGTGATTTTGTGATAGGGATCTGACTCTGATTCAAAGTAAGAACAGTTGGGGTATAATCCCAAGACAATTCGTTAGCTCCATGATGCCCAGCTTTTTTCTTCTTAAGTATTGTTCTCCGCTTATCGCGCTGTTCTTTTGGAGAAATGATATCTGATTCCGTACTTAGACTGGAGTCTGTGTCGTTTTCTACATTCTCTACTTCTTCAGCATCATCAAGTTCATCGGTGTCACCAGACCAGCTAATGTCCTCCGAAAAAGAGTAGAAGTCAGTTATATCTTTATCCGCCTCAATCGCCTCATTAGTGACTACATCATCTATAGGGTGTCCGTCTATCGCTGGGTTGGACTTCATTAGTGTCCCTGCATGAGGTTGTAATGCTTCTGTGACCTCTATAGACTCTTTTTCTTGTGTTTTGCTAGTCTCTTCTTGTACTTCATCAGAATGCAAGACTATTCGTGAATCTGCATGTGAATTCCTAAGTAAGCTTCGTGGTGAAAGATTTACCAACATCTCCATAGGCGGCTCCACACTTGACCCTGAACTTTGGCTAGCACCCACGTTTTTGAGACTAATTTCACTGATCGAGGTGGGAGTATTAAACAACCCTGTAGGCTCAATAGCCTCGTTAATCTCCTTAGCAGTTTCTATAGCAGACTTATTCACAAGTTCAATCACAAGTTTATTAGTACTGTTGCCGGTGTTATTGTTGACAGTATTGCAAGTGCTGTCAGCTTTATTATTACTCCGCTCTTGTCTCATTAGAGGGTCAATATTCACATTCATTCTGCTGGAGTTATCTGGCCCTTGATTAATCATATCTGGTGTGGAGGGAGGAACAAAGTCAGAAGAGGTTGTCTGGCTTACCTGCGTGACTGCAGATTCGGATCTTTCAGAGCTAAAGCCAGTCTCAGCCTCATTCATTGGCTCATTCAATGGCTCTATTCTTTGTGCTTCAAGCTGTGTTGGTATTTCCTGAGCCCCAGTTGTAGCTGCTAGTGTCGATGCAGTGGCATTACTTCCTTTATTCCCCTCCATTGCAGGCATCGTGCTCCCTTCTGTGTCAGTAACTAGCTGCTTGTGCTGTGTCTCCTTAGCAGCTACTTTTTGAATAGCGGCACGTTGAAACATTGTAGCCACTGTTGGAGCCGCTGATACTGTAACTGCCGCTTTAGCAGAATGAGATGCTACGGGGGTTTTGTTAGAAGCACCCCTCCGGATTGGTGTTTTCTCCCCAATTGTAGATAACGTCTCTGTATGGATTTCCTGTGACTCGGCACGATTTGCTCCTCGTTGTCTGCCTAACTCTTGATATTTCAGTGCCTGGCGTGCAGCCCTCGTCTTCGCCGCCGCCACAGCGGCAGCATTTTTTGGAGCCATTGTCTGCTGCAGGCTCTTTGCACCGTTACACGTCTCTTGTCTCTCGAGGTCCGTATTAGTCACAACCCTCGTAGATTTACTTGGCTCCGCGTAACTCACGGAATCCACAGAGCCGACGGAGCCCAGCCACCAAGGAAAGCGTAGATCGCCTATCAATCGGTGATCACTGATCAGCAGTCGGAGGGCTGCATAACCAATTGCCGAGGCGAGGAGTGAAAGTGGCGTCCTCGCCGGGAGCACTGTAAGCGCCGGAGTCAAGCCGTCAGAAGGTACAAGCTCTGAATTGACACGATCGAGCCTCGGCATTTCTCTGTTGCAGTGTTGTTAAAGAGCTCTCTTCATTTTGTTTCTTTTCCTCCCCTTTTACTCGCGGTGGGTTTAGTCTGACATTAGCATGCTCCGCTGCTCTAATCGGAGCTGCTATCGGCGTCTAGCATGACGCCGCCATCTTGCCCATGTCTCAGGGGATCTCACACATGAATTTCTTACTGACTTGTTAACAGACAATATTACACCCATGATAAAAGTCAGTCTCAATGGTAAAGGTGAAATCAGTGTGATGCAGATGAGTCAGGGTCATTTATCCCCTTCCTTGAAATATCAGTAACCTTCTCATACAAGTTTGTCAGTTGATGGGTCATCATATTGATGTCAGTGCTGCATGGATGTAACAGCTGTCAAATGCTGCTTGTGAGCAGGTGCCCACATGTAAAGTCAATGAGGTAAACATGCTGCACATCGTCCTTGATTATCCGCAAATGGTTAATGAGAATAACATGTGGGCTCATAGCTACAATCTGTTGTACTAAAATATGGGCATGTATATCTCATCACAGGTGCAGACAGGATGAGACCACTGCAGCGGACACCATCCCGGGGGATGCATGATATCCTGGCTGCAGCTGTTAAACTGTTGGGCTCCTGTCCTTCAGGTAAATGAGGTGTGTCACCAGCTTAGATTACTTAGCCATGACAGAGCTCGAGATCCCCTTCTGCATGGAATCAACAGTTGTTGTTTACAAAGTGAAAAACTAACCAGGAGTGTCACATATACCTGTTTGTCAATTGGTGATTCAGATCATTGAGAATGTGGTTTCTACCCTCTACAGCTATGTATACAACAACTATGAGGAGACAGGTGCAGCAGGATACAACAGGGGGGAGCGTGAAGGGACAGAGAGGATTGGCTGGAGCTGGTGAGTTTGCTAGTATAATATATATCTCTGTGTAACACCTCAGTGCTATGGTGTGAGCGGTCATTTGTGGTGGTACCCTGACCAGATCACATGATGCTCATCTGCTGATGCAAAGTACAGTTAAAACAACCCTGGTGTCGCAGCACATGTAATACCTGGTCAATCACTAATACGGTTGCAACCTCTGTGTTTCAGATGATGCTGAGGGAGAGGTTGACAGACCGACAACCAGTGCTGGCCGACGGGGAATCAGAGGGGAGAATCCCCTGATCCTCCAGGCAGTGATGTCAGCAGCAACTCATGCCCAAGAGGAGGCTCAAGACCAAGAGGAAGTTAACTTGGAGTAGGAGGAGGAGCACATGTACATGACTCCGAGGATGACGGTACTGACATCACTGCATCACATCCTCTGCCAAGCAACGCTCGTCTGCATCCTCTCAAACAAACTGGGCATAAATCAATCCAGCCACGGCTCACACACATCCAATCACAGCCATCACTCCTTCACAGCCCTCACGTCCGGGGCCGACATTATATTTCTCCTACCCACTCTTCCCTACGCAGTGTATCCCTGACACCCTCTCCACCATCAGTGGGAAGTACAAGCCCTGTTGTGGTACAGGTATCCCCTGGGCACTCTTCTCCTGCTTCAGATTCTTCCACCTGCCAGCCCCCCTGTTGTATGACCTGCTCATCTCATCCCTGGCAGACACCTGCAGAGGGGGCCTGCACATGGTGATGGTGGCCAGTGGGAGCAGGACTTCTTCAGACAGCAGGCAGATGTGAGGCAGGACATTCGTGCCATAGGGGCTACACTGTCAGACATGTCAGGGTCCCTGCAGTACATGGTCCAGATCCCTCAGGAGGTGGACAGGGTGTGCCATACTTTGGATAGGATGGATAGCACTTGGCAGGAAATGTCTAGGAATATGACTGCCTTGATATCCATCCAAAGAGAAGAGAGTGCAAGACGCCATGCCTTGGCCATGAAGATGATGGAGGGCATGGTGAGAGTGATCCAAAGTCTACCTTCACGGCCAACGCAGGGAGGGGAACCATCACATCGGCCTGCAGGACAGCACATCCCCACACCTGTAACACCAACTGCACAGCACCACAGCCAAGGTACACAAACACACCAACACCCTGAACAGGCACTCCCACCACTTGCACAAACACCAACAACCTCAGAACAGGCACCCCCACCACCTGCACAAACACCAACAACCTCTGAACAGGCACCCCCACCACCCCCTCCACCAGCACAAACACCAACAACCTCTGAACAGGCACCCCCACCACCCCCACCACCTGCACAAACACCAACAACCTCTGAACAGGCACCCCCACCACCTGCACAAACACCAACAACCTCTGGACAGGCACCCCCACCACCTGCACAAACACCACAAACCTCTGGACAGTCACTCCCACCACCTGCACAACCAGCCCTTGTCCAGGTACAGACACCAAATGTGCAGATTCCACCTGCACCTCTTGATCACCCTGTAGTACAGCCACATACACGAAGGCGACAAGCACAACCTCACCCCTCACCGTGTTCATCACCCCCACTGTTGGGGAAACGCAAACACAATCGCCAGCGAGGATCACATGGGCAATTTGTGTTTTGGGTTGAAAAATAAAGATATACAAAAGTAATATCCTGTTGTGTATCATGTCCTGTCTAACGATGTAAGCATGTGTGTGTGTGTGTGTGTGTGAGACAGTTACAAGTGTAACACATCATAGCAACACGTTATTATGTGCATAGCATATGACTCAATAAATATGTGTCCACCTTTGGAAACAGACAACCAAAATGAAGTCAAACAAGTTAAACAAAGTAGAATTACTCAAAGATATTTATGTAGACAAAAATAACTGACCATCCATTTGGAAGGGAGAAAGGAAAACAAATGATGATCTTAATGCAGATGGAGAAGGGCACTTGGATTGAGTTGCGGCAAAACAAACATAATACGTCAGGGAGCGTCAGGGAAACCAGTCTATTTACAAGGGGAAAAAGAAATCTTCGTCAAGAACAATGTCTCAGTCCAAAAGTCAAGTGTCTTTCTGGTCATCCTCCAGGACCACAATATCTAGATCCTCAGGGTCTGACAAATCCACACAGCTGGTTTGTGCAGGAACAGACACCACATGGGGACGTGACACAAGAGGAGTACGGGGGGAAACTGTGTGGGGCAACGGACAGGGGCACCCATTGACGGTGGTATGGGAGGGCATTTGTGAGACAAAAGACGACATGGCTGTGCTCATGGACTGCATGTGGGTGCCGAAGTTGTCCATTGATCGTACAATGTCCGCTCGCATAGACCGTATTTCAAGACACACTTGTAGGAACATGCGAACGTACCTGTCAGGTTGACCCTCGACCATCCAATCCAAGTCCCCTGGCACAGCCACAGGAGGAACAACACTGGGAGGGGTGGGGGGGACTGAAGGGATGTGGTGCCTCTGGTCCGGAGCTGATTTGTTCGGCTTGGCGGCTACAAGGAGGGGCACAGGTTTCAGGGGATAGAGCTGTAACCCACGATGGCAATGGGAACTCTGGAGGTCGTGAGGGGCAGGTGGCAGGCCTAGATTGAATATTGGCCGGCCCCGGAGACACCTCTTCGTTACCCACTGGTGAAGAGTGTGTGGGTGGTAAGTAGCTCTCCACCACATCATGGTACGAGGTGTCCGGTCCTTCCACCGCCCCTACAATGTCCACATCCTCCACCCGGGACGTAGTACCAGAGTCTTCTTCTTCCTCATCACGGGTGGGCGCAACCCCCTGGCCTGCAGATGTAGAGGGCTCCTCCTCCTCCTCTTCCTCGCTGGTGGAAAGAGGGTGTAGCCGCCGGCAAACTGATGTCCTCCTGCTCCGGACTTGTTCCTGTGTATCTACTGTCTCACCAGCAGTGCCTGCAGAAGTGTAAGCAAAATCCTGATGTGGCGGTTGTTTCATGCTGGACGATGCACATACATAGATGAGCCAAGGTCAGAATTAATTTCTCCTCTGATCACACTCTACAGTTGTCAGGGGCCGATTTACTACTTCTGGCGCATCTCTGCTAATCAGCAGAGGTGTGCCAGAAGAGTTGAGACGCATCTGCCCACCCGTGCGGCTCCCGTGAAGCACCGCATTTACAATGCGGCACACCGTGGCGCTAGGGTGGGCAGATGCGTGATGCATCCCCGGTGGAATAGCGGCGCTTTGCTGTTGTGGGGTGGCAAGTGCGACCCCACTCCAACAAGGCTCGGGGGTGCACGATCGCTGACATGCTGCGTCAATCCTTACACCTGCTTCAAGCAGGCCCAGAGTATTGATGCAGCATGGCCCTAAAAGTGACTGAGTGAAATCTTGTAGATTTCACTCTGCCACTTTTAGGAGGCATTCCAGCACCGGATGTGTCTCGTTGTAATTACCCAGCAGCATGGTGCTTTGTTAGCTCCCCCACTGCGTCACAAAAGTGACCCAATGGCGGTGTAATGGTGGCGCAAGTGCCTTGTAAATCTGCCCCTCAGTCTTTATGGACCTTATGGGGTTGGGAGCACACTGCCTCACAGTCCCAGCACCGTTCGCCCCTTTGCATCCTGGTCAATGCAGTACACAGTACAAACTTACTTCAAAATCATCTGTGGTTGCTGCAAATGCTGCAAAGTTCCTCCCAGGTCACAGTACCACTCACAGGCACATAGCAAACCCAGATGATTTTTCTTTTCTCTCTAAAACAGCGCTCTCTACTGATTAAGCGCTCAAAACAGACACACGTGTCTAGAGATATACAGCAATGTCTGTACCAACTTTGGTGAATGATTCAAGATGAATTTGAAGTAAGTTTGAACTATGTACTGCATTTACCAGGATGCAAAGGGCTGAACTGTGCTGGGACTGTGAGGCAGTGTGCACCCAACCCCCATTCTGTTTATGTACTTACATGACATGTATGTTCACTGTCATATACAGAATTGAGTTTGACTTGGACATCTCATGTGTTTTATTGTGCCTTACGCAACGTTATTTGCGAAACCTGAACCTTGGCATTCTTGTGATCTGTGTGTCCTGTCACTGCTACATGTGCATGTTCAAAAACCAGTCCACCAAATGGGAACATTTCATATAATCTTGTCATTGGTATGGATTTTCATCTATTCAACGTCTGGCCAGGTGTCATATGCTTTGTAGCATTGTATGGGACAAGGCGAATGTGGGTCACACATCCACATTGGGTCTGGACTACTTCTATAGCTACATTGTGAGTTCAGCCTTTGTCCCTCCCCACACAGCATTAGACAATCCAGTGCCACATATTGGCTTAGTTGAGTTAAACTGTAGTGCAGTACACTGGTGAATAGTGGTGGGTGGTTGTGACAGCAACCTGTACATGTGATATGTCATACAGGCCACTAAGGGTGAGCCGTCTGTCAGTGGACACACCTTGCTAATTTAGGAACACTTAAGAGTGATGCAAGGATCTCAAAGTCTGTCTTGACTCCATGGCATATGATGATCTGTCTCAATTGGAACCCAACTCTACAAGTGCAATGGAAATCACAACATCCAATATCCTATGGCCTGCCACGCACACACTGGACAGTCTCTGTACCATTGCTCATCCAATGCACACATCAGTCATGATTTACTTGGTTCAATGTTAGTGGTGCTAGCAGAGCAGATTTCAATATGAATGCATGAGTGTGGCTCATTTAACCAGTTGTCATGAAGAAACTACAACTCCCCAAAATGCACCCTACCCTGTACAGTCCATATGCCACAGTGTGCTACTTCAATCTTGGTGACTGCTGCTTGGACACGGAATTGGTGAATGGAGGCATGGGACACACAATGGTACAGCACTGTTTCACTAACTTCATACTCCCGGACACATATTGCATATGATGCACTTACTAGGTCTCTGCTGCTCATGCTCCTCCAGCTGAGCATAGAGGGTCGGCCAGGCTGCTTGCAGGACCCTCCTGTACAGTGGGGAGAGGCGAGAACGATGCACATGGTGCTGGGAAGACAGGCCAGCCAGCTCCGTAGCCTTGTGACGGGCCCAGCGCTTTAGGTCCTCCCAGTGCTTGCGGCACGCCCTAGCCCTCCTGGTGGACACTCCCACTGCACTGCAGCGCTCGGCGATGTTGGCCCATAGCCTGCCCCGGGCTGCAGTGCTCAGCTGGTGCTCAGGGTCCCCATATAGCTGAGGAAATTTCTCCAGCACCCCCTCCACCAAGATGTCCAATTCCCTTTCTGAGAAAGGGGGTGCTCTCTCCTCATAATCTTCAGCCATTATGGGGCAATAAGTATTAAGGGAGCAGCAGGATGCCTGAGGATCTGTTCAGTGATAGAGGATGACTCAGAATGAACACAATATGGTTGCCAACTACTTCCTGTGATGTATTTCCTGTCTCCCACTTCCTATATTACATTGTCTGTATGAAATGATGTGTTCCAGTTTCTTTTCGGAATTTGCGGCTCGCAATCGTAGTTTCCGGTTCCGGGTCGCAAATTACGCGCACGCGCATTACGACGCGATACCGGAAGTTACGATTTTGCGCCGTAACTTCCAAAAATGACCCGGAACACATTATATCAAACAGGAGAGGTCATACAGACAGGAAACATATATATACAGAGGTCATACAGACAGGAAATACATCACAGGAAGTAATTGGCAGCCATTTTGAATTCATCATGGTGCATCCACAATCAGTAATCAAATCCACTGCCATCCTGTTGTTCTGTTGTAGTAAAAAGTGAAATGACGGTGCAGGTGTGAATTATGAATATGTATCTAAAGGGGGAACAGATCATTTAATGACATTTCTGCACAGGCAGGGGGGGGGGCTGACATAACATCAGAGCCCAGTTTCATTTTCTCATACTTTGCATTATGGGACATGTAGTCCACATTGAGTGCTCAGTATCAGAGTTGTGTGATGTGTCACGTAACATTTGTGTGGAGCAGTGTGGATATATCACAGACACATGGGGGCAGATTTACAAGCCCTGTATGCCACTTTTGCACCACAGTTGCGTCAATTTTGTGACGCAGTGGCAGCGCAAGGCCAACGCCATGCTGTGGCTTATTTTCAATGTGAAGCATCTGTGAAATGTGTCATGTCGTAAGGGTCTGCGTCACAGTTGAGCGTTCCTGCGCAGGGGGGGATCCAGCACAGGAACGTCTCCTAAAAGTGGAAGAGTGAAATCTCAAACATTTCACTCATTCACTTTAATGGCCACCCTGCGTCAGAACCCTGTGCCTGCTTGTTGGAGGCGTAAGGATTGATGCAGCATGTTAGGCATAGGCATATGGTCACCGCTTGCCTTGCTAGACTTGCATTGCGCTTGCAACACAACTCTTGTTAAAGTGAAGGAGTTAGGTCCTTAGAAAGTGGAGAGGCTGGACCTTAATTGAAGTATTTGAGAAGAAAAAGTGCCCCCCACTTGCTTTTCAGAACTGCTCTTAATTATGAGCAACACATCCACTCGGATTAGATATGTTCGGTATGTTTATTTATACCATGAATTCAACAATTAGTTTAGAAAATTCTGTACATTTCATGTCAGACAAAGAACACCAAAGAATTAACTTAATTTTTAAACGTACAAAAAGAAAAAAATCACAGATACATCTACTGTACACAACAAAGCATGACATTAATTTTAGAAAAAGTCACAAAAATCAAAAAATGAAAACTTCTTTTCACAGTAATAAACAAAGTCACAAATGAAAGGAGATATCACGATACATCAATTGTTGCACAACACTCGTTTTTTTAGGGTCGTGTTAGTTATATGTTATGGATGCCTGTTATTTCTATCCCCTTTCTTGCCGACGCGTTTCGAGCTTCGTACATCAGTTACGAGTTCTCTTCAGGGCCTTGTTATTACTATATGCCTGTGTGTAAAAAGGAAACGCTATTTAAAATCCAATCTTGGGTCTCATCTCCTAAGATCACTTAGGGTCTACTGCAATATTTAAAAGAAGCCGATTTACCTGGGCAGTGGCCGGGTTTATCCTATGTCTTGTTCTGTGTCATTGAAATTTCAGTCTACAGGACGTTAAAAAACCAGTTTTAGAGTCAAATACCAGTATTCACCCTGCAATCACATCGCGCAGACGTTACAAGACATACCTTTAAAGTAGTTTTTGGTACGGTGGGGCATCTCCCTATGGCTCGGGGAAGCTTCAATCACCTGGGGGAGGGGCGAGGAGGGAGTCAGTACAGACAGAGTGAATCTATGCAGAAGCCAAAGCAAGTGGTTAAGGGGCTTCTCTTACCTCGTAAGGTGCCCCCTGGGCTTCGGGAGTGTTTCACTTTGTGCCTTAGTGGATCGGTTGGTTTCTCGTAACTGATCAACCGTGCCGCGTAATGACTCACAATTATTCTCCGGTCTTACCTGACCGGAGAATAATTGTGAGTCATTACGGCACAAAGTGAAACACTCCCGAAGCCCAGGGGGCACCTTACGAGGTAAGAGAAGCCCCTTAACCACTTGCTTTGGCTTCTGCATAGATTCACTCTGTCTGTACTGACTCCCTCCTCGCCCCTCCCCCAGGTGATTGAAGCTTCCCCGAGCCATAGGGAGATGCCCCACCGTACCAAAAACTACTTTAAAGGTATGTCTTGTAACGTCTGCGCGATGTGATTGCAGGGTGAATACTGGTATTTGACTCTAAAACTGGTTTTTTTACGTCCTGTAGACTGAAATTTCAATGACCCAGAACAAGACATAGGATAAACCCGGCCACTGCCCAGGTAAATCGGCTTCTTTTAAATATTGCAGTAGACCCTAAGTGATCTTAGGAGATGAGACCCAAGATTGGATTTTAAATAGCGTTTCCTTTTTACACACAGGCATATAGTAATAACAAGGCCCTGAAGAGAACTCGTAACTGATGTACGAAGTTCGAAACGCGTCGGCAAGAAAGGGGATAGAAATAACAGGCATCCATAACATATAACTAACACGACCCTAAAAAAACGAGTGTTGTGCAACAATTGATGTATCGTGATATCTCCTTTCATTTGTGACTTTGTTTATTACTGTGAAAATAAGTTTTCATTTTTTGATTTTTGTGACTTTTTCTAAAATTAATGTCATGCTTTGTTGTGTACAGTAGATGTATCTGTGATTTTTTTCTTTTTGTACGTTTAAAAATTAAGTTAATTCTTTGGTGTTCTTTGTCTGACATGAAATGTACAGAATTTTCTAAACTAATTGTTGAATTCATGGTATAAATAAACATACCGAACATATCTAATCCGAGTGGATGTGTTGCTCATTATTAAGAGCAGTTCTGAAAAACAAGTGGGGGGCACTTTTTCTTCTCAAATACTGCAACACAACTCTAGCAGTGCTTCACCTTCACGCTTCTGTCTATACTTGCCCCATGGCGCGCCACATTGTAAATGCAGCACATCCATGATGGAGCTAGGGGTGTCTGCTGTGAGGCACAATAACTGTGGCAACCCTGCTGATATGCTGGGATGCACCCGTTATTGTAGGTCTGGGCCATGGTGCCTGATTCTCCCATGACATCATCACTCACGTTCAAGGCCCATCATTTGTGGTGGAGTCAAACCTGTGGAGGTCACAGGCCTAAGTATGCAACCTTTTGTGAATTGGTGACCCATCCTTATGTGGTCCAGGTATGTCTCTCAGGACATGTATAGTTTGTCAACAGTGTAAATGGTTGGTTTTAGGGATGTCCACTACACTGATCGCTGACCTGGGGCACACTCCACCTTTTGACTACTGTCAGTGGCTGTGATATGCATGCAGTTCATGTGGCTTGCAAAGTCGTCTCAGGGTGGGATTTATTAACACTGTCATGTCTATCCAAGTTTCATCATTGACAACAGACAGCAAACCACATTTTGTCCATGACATTACAGGTTGCTCATGTGAAAAACGTGGCAACGAGCTGATCACGGACTTGCACGCCCTGCCGTCGGTCATGTGCAATGACCCGGTTTCCCAGATTCAGAGTTAGCCGAGGTTCCAGAGGCATGTGTAAGCCATGCGTTAGAGCAATGTTGTGCAACAGGTTAATATAATGTTGCACACGACTTCGGGGGAGTACTGCAGCACACCCCTTGTACGGTGGAGACATCTGAATCGCGACTTCAACAATCCAAAACTGCGCTCTATGATGGCTCGAGTCCGTATGTGTGCCCTATTGTATCTACGCTGAGGTACAGTGTTTGCACGCCTGTAAGGGGTGAGGAGAGGTGGGGAAGAAAGGGCAGTTGTTAACATTTCCCTTTTTTAACTTGCACAGAACATGAGCTATACGTTCGTACATACAGTGTCTGTTGGGCCCTGATTCTCATTGTACAATGGTTAATATTGGGGGGCATTCAGATATTTAAATGGCACATATCACTCATTTTCAGTGCTTGGTACTTACCCAGTAGCCACATGTTGCCAAAATCTCCTGCAGCCATACGCCGGGAAAGAGGTGACATGCGGAATATGAAGCTGTCATACGTACTGCCTGAGAACACTGCATGCACGTCGATGAACCTCCCACTGGCATCACAGACAGCTTGCACATTGATGGAATGCCATCTGTGTCTGTTGCAGAAGATGTGTGCAATGTGATGGGGTGGCTGAAGGGCCACATGGGTACAGTCAATTGCACCGAGCACACGTGGGAATTGTGCAAGGAGATAAAAAATCTCTTGCTGCGGTTTGTCTCATGGCCAGTGTATGTGGCATTTGTATGTAGTTGGGGGCTCTAGCAGTGATGCATCTCAGTACCTGATGCAGGCAACAAGACTGGCTCGCCTGGGAAATGCCCACAAGGTCACTGGTGACCCTTTGGATTGACCCAGTGGCAAAGAAGTGTAGGGCAGACAGGATCTTGAGATATGCTGGTATTGCATGTGAGCAGCAGGTCACAGAATCAAGTTCCTGCTCCCACTCACAGACCATATCCAAGATGACTTCTGGTGGGAAACGGTACCTGGCCCTTACATTTTGGCTGGTCATTCCAAATAGGTTGATCCTCTGCCTGAAAATCCTTTCAGCTCTCCTCCTCCTCCTCAAGTAGTTTTGCCGCATGGCAAGGGGCAGTGCTACGAACACATTCAGTGACATCCTGAAAAGGTCTGTTTGTATCTGCTCTGCATTTATCCATGTTGGTTGGCTGGGATTGGCTGCAGTGTATCAGCTGGTCCCTGATGGGGGATGGTAGGCACTTAACCCGTTAAGCGCGCCGCAAATTCCGCCCCAGTGCGGACGTTCCATTGCGCGGGTGGAATTGGAACGTTCAGCAGACGTGCGCAGCACTAGCGAGGTAGTGCACGCGATGTCCGCCGAACGTCCCAGCACTTAACGGGTTAAACAGGTGTTTACCCTTGTATTACATGACCAACTGCCATAATCCGTATATCCGGCCTGTAATCGGAATTTCCGGCCCGTAATCGTAATTTACGGCACTCTTGCGTAAATCGCGGGCCGTATTTGTGAATTCCGCCAGAGTGCCGTAAATTCCGACCCGGTGCCGTAAATTCCGGCCCGGTGGCGGAAAATACAGCCCGGCGGCAGACGTTAAGTTAGTAGTCTTAACTTCATTCTGTGAATCCCGAAAGTAGTAAGTTCATTCTGTGAATCCCGAAAGTAGTACGTTCATTCTGTGAATCCCGAAAGTAGTAAGTGCATTCTGTGAATACCGAAAGTAGTAAGTTTAGGATTTAGTCTTAAGTTTATTCTGTGAATGGGGCCCTATGTTCTGCCAAAATTTAGGAAACCCAATATTGATTGGGGTATTTTCAATGTATTTGGTGGTTGTAAAAGCACGCACTTTTCTAAGAAATGTGTCAATTAAGCTCATATCCCAAGAACAGGACATTGCGATAGACAATTTTTGATTTGAAGTAAAATGTATAGCCCATGTGAGAAAATCCCAAAACTATGCAATCGATTCTTGCCAAGTGTGTTGAGAAGTCATCATCGACATAGGCAATACCTGATTGTCAACATTTTTTAAATGGTTTGTAACCATGGCTGAAAACAGTCTTGAGTTATTCTTATATCCCTAGGGGAATGAACAGAATTGCTTTAGAGAACCTATAGGCACATGCATCAAACATGACATTTGCGATTCCTTATTAGCGAAAAATCGAGATTCGCTAATACGGAAGCGCAAATGCCTATGCATGTAGGAATCGCTGAGAAAATATCGATTTCGACAAATTCCTTAATTGTGACTCGTAAATTGCGAGTCGCAATTAAGATTGCATGCACAATTTGCGAGTACCAATAGGTCCTCCTAAATTGCACATGCAATTTCAAGAGTGTCAAAATGACACTCTGTTGCACCCCTGAAAGGCATTTGTGTGCGCAACATGAAACTTTGAAAAATACACTGAAGTGCATTTTTCAAAGTATTTTGCTAATTACCATCAAGTTCAACTTCGTGGTAAATTGCGCCCCCTATTAGCGAAATCGCTATTCGAAAGTGGGTCTTGCATTGCATTTAAGGAATCGCAAATTGCGATTCCTTAAATACAATTGCAATTTGAGAAATTGCAAATAATTGCGAATTCTCAAATTGCGAGTGCCTTGAACCTTGATGCATCACAAATGCCTTTTTTGCGGGCGCAAACGGACAATTTTTGCAAATCGCACCGTGTGCGCTCGCAAAAAATGGTTGATGCATGTGCCTA
Source organism: Lissotriton vulgaris (assembly GCF_964263255.1). Taxonomy (NCBI): domain Eukaryota; kingdom Metazoa; phylum Chordata; class Amphibia; order Caudata; family Salamandridae; genus Lissotriton; species Lissotriton vulgaris. Next base: position 1,966,143,990 of record NC_141687.1, read on the forward strand.
CTAGAGCGCTAAAGGACACCAAGTACCTGCTTTCAAGCAGTATATTTTGGCAGAAAAATCAATTTGAGGTGTCTAATTTGGTTTTGTATTTTTTATGCACTATATATATTTTTGTTCTTATGGAGTTTTATATACTTGACCCAAAGGTATTGAGTGCTTTACACGAGCACCATTTCAGTTACATGAGGACACATACATTTTTTTGTTAGGCACGGGGAGACTAAGTAATTTGCCCAGAATCACAGGATATTGGGTGTCCCTGCCGATACTTGAACCCGGTTGCCCAGATCTGAGGTTGACCGCCCTAGCCATTACACCAACTCCTCTCCCCTATATTGTTCATCAGTGCCTCATTGTGTGCGTCTGTATAGCAAATGTGAATGTAGCAGTGTTCAAGTGTCTATAATCTAAGGCTAAATGATATGAAAACATTATTGGAAACAAAGGATAATTCATAGGGGAGGTGCAACTTTCTATTACAACATGGTATTCATGCAATGTGAGAATCTCTCTATCTTATTTTTCTGCCTTACTTTTAATGGGGTATTATCTTTGTGAAAGTGGGGTTGACCTCAATGGTATTATGTGATAAGGGGAACCCTCATCCCCCCCGCACATGGTTGTGGTATAGCGCAGGAGCTTGCGCTAAGGCCCACACCTTGGAGTACGGATATTTTACTGTATGAGATCAAAAAAGGTAAAAAAAGGCAGGTAAATTAACTTTTTCTCCTCTGGGGCAATCCATACCAAGCTCTGGTGTCCAATCCTTTTCAACCAGGAGAATATCATAGCCGAATGACAACTTCTCCTAAAAGAGGATATTTATTGTATGTTGTATATCCCCGCCATTTGGAATTGCATTTCATTTAATTGATGCAGCACACTCGAATCAATTAAAAAAAAATATTCGGTTTGTAAATAACCATAAAAGTAGTTGACAGTAAAATAATAACACATAATTATACCAAGAGTAAAACCAAGAGCACTTACATATATATATCAATAACAGTAGCAAAAGTACATGCCAAAAAATGTGGAGGATTTCCATCTAGTATCCATAAAATTCATTTCAACATCATAAAACAATTCTTTTATGTACGTTGATTGCTTTGGTGATAAAAAAGTGCAACATTAAGACAAACCCTAGTACCATTTAACTCAAGCATATATTTCTGGGGCACCAATATGCTATCTATTATCTTGTGCACGAAAGAGGGGTTTTAAATAAAAATGCCTAAAATAAAAAAAATCACTGAATAACATAGTGCATGGTGCTTTGCTTACTTTGCCATCGCAAGGGCAAGGGATCGTATCGTGGGGACAAATCTTCATATTGGGGCGAGCAACTAAGTGGTGGGCAATCCCTTACCTGAATCTGGTTAAATCAAAACAGTGCGTTAAATCTGAAACTTGAGTTGGATAACTCTGGCAGCCATCATCCAGCTCAAGTGAATAATAAAATAAGACAGTTGAATTCCCCCTCACATCTCGCTTGAGCTTCCCTTGAGAAGGTCATGAAATTATCTTTGATGGGGCTTTTAGTGAGTATAGTTACCAATAGGGGTTTGGGCTGGATTGGCATCTTAAACAGATCAGTAAAAATGGAGTTAATGTAACTTAACCAGGGGATACACATTGCTTTATCCATGGCCAAGCAATCAGAATTGATTGATCTAGTAAAACTAGTCTCATATTTGGTACAAATGGAGCATCTAAGCAACAAGCGGCACAGTGTGACTATATTGGCTAGATGCTGTAGCCTTCCCTCTCTAGGAATTATCTCCGGTGTTTTATCAATAAAAATGTTCTACATTTCTTTTGCTTAGCCCCACAGATCATCGTGTAAGTTTTATTTTTGTTAACCACCAAATTCCTGCGGCAATAAAGGCCTCGAAGGCGTTCATTTGTCGCTGTAAGCCCACGGGTGTCCTTGCCAGCAAAACAGCATTATCTGAATATAGTAACAGGCTCCGGGCGACTTGAGGGGCATCCACTTGTGTAGTTTGTCGACCCTTATCTACCCCATTAATAAACAGAGAGAATGGAAAGGGGCGACCACTCGGCCCCCCCGAACGTATGGTTGGGTGCCCCGATCCTCCCGGGAAACAATTTTGGGCGGGGGCGTGTCTCGGCTGGTATGGCCGAAGCGGCGTAGCCGGGGCGCGCCTTTTCCCGCCCAAGAGGGGTTGTCCTAGACACCTACACCGATGGCCACGCCCAGTAGGCGTACCGGAGGAGGGTACACGCCCTCCCGAAGAAGAATAAGTAGAGCGGGAATCCGAAGAAGCGTCCTCTTGTTCCTGTGCTCTGAAGGCTGCACCCACTCATTGCTCGTGAGCCCTCGACGGAACAAGGAGCAATTTTGAGAACTTGCAATTCTTGTGTTTCTCTTTCAGCGGCTTTAAGGCGAAGAATCCTGGACCGTGTTGATCAACTCGGAGCGGATAATCGAAACCATGTCTGGCAAGAAGGCAGGCGAAGGGTTCCGAGACAGACAAGGTGCTACGCATGTTGGTGAACCGGATAGCCCGCTAACGATGAGGATATGCCTCCTGAATTGGCCACCCAGTTGGCCGCATGGCTCAATAAGAAGACAGGGGGTGCTACGGCGCCCGGAGACACGGCCCAAGAGGCCAAGTTACTAATCCAGCAGTTGCGGCAGTCGCGAGATGCCACGAAGGCGAATCTTCCTCTTGTTTCCCCACAGGTGATACCGGAAGGACCGGCGGCTGGTCGCGAGAAAACAGCGGGAACAACAACCGAACCGGGTAAGCTCGCTTTGCCGCTGGCGGGGGAGGGCTCATTACCCTCAAGGCGGGAGAGGGTTGTACAACATATCCCGATTGCCACAAAAGAATTGATATGGGCAGACAAGTATGTCAATATGTTTTCGTTATTAATTGACCATCACGAGATGGAATATGCTAAATCACAGAAAGATTTGTGGCACCCGAGTGTCTGGCGCACCAAAATGGCGGAGTTTAGGGTGGAGGAGACGATAACAAATTGGGCGAAGGCCTTTGCAATGTTTACTGCGATTATTGGCGAACGTAAGCCCGAGGTATTGACTGAACTGTCTTGTTATCAAACTCGTATAATGGATTTTTATGAAATGTATGAGGGGGACGAATGGAAAGGTAACGACATGAAATTCCGTAAAGCGAAAGAGTATGATTCCTCTCTGACATGGGACTGCCTCGACTCAATTTCTTGGCATAAGCAGCTCCTGCCTGGGACGGCAGTCTCATCCTCGCCAGGCGGGAGTGGGTCGGGGGTTTCCCGCCAAAGGCCCACGGTGCCCTTTCGAGCAGGCGCCGGTGGTGATCACCAGCCGAAAACCGGCGGAATGGTGGAAAGCGGGGGGGTCTGTTGGGGCTTCAATCGATTCAGAAAAGGGGGTGGTGATGAACAGAGTGTCTGAATTAAGCAGATCACTCTTACCCAGTCCAAAGATCAGGGCTTGATCCATCACCGTTATTTATCTCACTGCACCATCCCAGCTCAGAACCTGGCTATATGCAAATCAGTCTGTCCCTGGCCCAGTGCATCATGGGAACAGGGCAGACTAAACTACCAAGCCAATTCTTCACCAGAAAGGAGGCAAGCTACCGGGGACCGGTTTCTGGCATTTCAGCCTTCTTCGGCCCGGCTTGCTTGAATCCTGATGGTGCAGTGAGAAAGGGACTCATGTCTGAGTATACCCTGCCACACCTATAGTGGCCAAAAACGATTCAGAAAAGGGGGTGGTGATGAACAGAGTGTCTGGATTAAGCAGATCACTCTTACCCAGTCCAAAGATCAGGGCTTGATCCATCACCGTTATTTATCTCACTGCACCATCCCAGCTCAGAACCTGGCTATATGCAAATCAGTCTGTCCCTGGCCCAGTGCATCATGGGAACAGGGCAGACTAAACTACTAAGCCAATTCTTCACCAGAAAGGAGGCAAGCTACCTGCCACACCTATAGAGGCCAACAACGATTCAGAAAAGGGGGTGGTGATGAACAGAGTGTCTGAATTAAGCAGATCACTCTTACCCAGTCCAAAGATCAGGGCTTGATCCATCACCGTTATTTATCTCACTGCACCATCCCAGCTCAGAACCTGGCTATATGCAAATCAGTCTGTCCCTGGCCCAGTGCATCATGGGAACAGGGCAGACTAAACTACCAAGCCAATTCTTCACCAGAAAGGAGGCAAGCTACCGGGGACCGGTTTCTGGCATTTCAGCCTTCTTCGGCCCGGCTTGCTTGAATCCTGATGGTGCAGTGAGAAAGGGACTCATGTCTGAGTATACCCTGCCACACCTATAGTGGCCAAAAACGATTCAGAAAAGGGGGTGGTGATGAACAGAGTGTCTGAATTAAGCAGATCACTCTTACCCAGTCCAAAGATCAGGGCTTGATCCATCACCGTTATTTATCTCACTGCACCATCCCAGCTCAGAACCTGGCTATATGCAAATCAGTCTGTCCCTGGCCCAGTGCATCATGGGAACAGGGCAGACTAAACTACCAAGCCAATTCTTCACCAGAAAGGAGGCAAGCTACCGGGGACCGGTTTCTGGCATTTCAGCCTTCTTCGGCCCGGCTTGCTTGAATCCTGATGGTGCAGTGAGAAAGGGACTCATGTCTGAGTATACCCTGCCACACCTATAGTGGCCAAAAACGATTCAGAAAAGGGGGTGGTGATGAACAGAGTGTCTGAATTAAGCAGATCACTCTTACCCAGTCCAAAGATCAGGGCTTGATCCATCACCGTTATTTATCTCACTGCACCATCCCAGCTCAGAACCTGGCTATATGCAAATCAGTCTGTCCCTGGCCCAGTGCATCAAGGGAACAGGGCAGACTAAACTTCCAAGCCAATTCTTCACCATAAAGGAGGCAAGCTACCGGGGACCGGTTTCTGGCATTTCAGCCTTCTTCGGCCCGGCTTGCTTGAATCCTGATGGTGCAGTGAGAAAGGGACTCATGTCTGAGTATACCCTGCCACACCTATAGTGGCCAAAAACGATTCAGAAAAGCGGGTGGTGATGAACAGAGTGTCTGAATTAAGCAGATCACTCTTACCCAGTCCAAAGATCAGGGCTTGATCCATCACCGTTATTTATCTCACTGCACCATCCCAGCTCAGAACCTGGCTATATGCAAATCAGTCTGTCCCTGGCCCAGTGCATCATGGGAACAGGGCAGACTAAACTACCAAGCCAATTCTTCACCAGAAAGGAGGCAAGCTACCGGGGACCGGTTTCTGGCATTTCAGCCTTCTTCGGCCCGGCTTGCTTGAATCCTGATGGTGCAGTGAGAAAGGGACTCATGTCTGAGTATACCCTGCCACACCTATAGTGGCCAAAAACGATTCAGAAAAGGGGGTGGTGATGAACAGAGTGTCTGAATTAAGCAGATCACTCTTACCCAGTCCAAAGATCAGGGCTTGATCCATCACCGTTATTTATCTCACTGCACCATCCCAGCTCAGAACCTGGCTATATGCAAATCAGTCTGTCCCTGGCCCAGTGCATCATGGGAACAGGGCAGACTAAACTACCAAGCCAATTCTTCACCAGAAAGGAGGCAAGCTACCGGGGACCGGTTTCTGGCATTTCAGCCTTCTTCGGCCCGGCTTGCTTGAATCCTGATGGTGCAGTGAGAAAGGGACTCATGTCTGAGTATACCCTGCCACACCTATAGTGGCCAAAAACGATTCAGAAAAGGGGGTGGTGATGAACAGAGTGTCTGAATTAAGCAGATCACTCTTACCCAGTCCAAAGATCAGGGCTTGATCCATCACCGTTATTTATCTCACTGCACCATCCCAGCTCAGAACCTGGCTATATGCAAATCAGTCTGTCCCTGGCCCAGTGCATCATGGGAACAGGGCAGACTAAACTACCAAGCCAATTCTTCACCAGAAAGGAGGCAAGCTACCGGGGACCGGTTTCTGGCATTTCAGCCTTCTTCGGCCCGGCTTGCTTGAATCCTGATGGTGCAGTGAGAAAGGGACTCATGTCTGAGTATACCCTGCCACACCTATAGTGGCCAAAAACGATTCAGAAAAGGGGGTGGTGATGAACAGAGTGTCTGAATTAAGCAGATCACTCTTACCCAGTCCAAAGATCAGGGCTTGATCCATCACCGTTATTTATCTCACTGCACCATCCCAGCTCAGAACCTGGCTATATGCAAATCAGTCTGTCTCTGGCCCAGTGCATCATGGGAACAGGGCAGACTAAACTACCAAGCCAATTCTTCACCAGAAAGGAGGCAAGCTACCGGGGACCGGTTTCTGGCATTTCAGCCCTCTTCGGCCCGGCTTGCTTGAATCCTGATGGTGCAGTGAGAAAGGGACTCATGTCTGAGTATACCCTGCCACACCTATAGTGGCCAAAAACGATTCAGAAAAGGGGGTGGTGATGAACAGAGTGTCTGAATTAAGCAGATCACTCTTACCCAGTCCAAAGATCAGGGCTTGATCCATCACCGTTATTTATCTCACTGCACCATCCCAGCTCAGAACCTGGCTATATGCAAATCAGTCTGTCCCTGGCCCAGTGCATCATGGGAACAGGGCAGACTAAACTACCAAGCCAATTCTTCACCAGAAAGGAGGCAAGCTACCGGGGACCGGTTTCTGGCATTTCAGCCTTCTTCGGCCCGGCTTGCTTGAATCCTGATGGTGCAGTGAGAAAGGGACTCATGTCTGAGTATACCCTGCCACACCTATAGTGGCCAAAAACGATTCAGAAAAGGGGGTGGTGATGAACAGAGTGTCTGAATTAAGCAGATCACTCTTACCCAGTCCAAAGATCAGGGCTTGATCCATCACCGTTATTTATCTCACTGCACCATCCCAGCTCAGAACCTGGCTATATGCAAATCAGTCTGTCCCTGGCCCAGTGCATCATGGGAACAGGGCAGACTAAACTACCAAGCCAATTCTTCACCAGAAAGGAGGCAAGCTACCGGGGACCGGTTTCTGGCATTTCAGCCTTCTTCGGCCCGGCTTGCTTGAATCCTGATGGTGCAGTGAGAAAGGGACTCATGTCTGAGTATACCCTGCCACACCTATAGTGGCCAAAAACGATTCAGAAAAGGGGGTGGTGATGAACAGAGTGTCTGAATTAAGCAGATCACTCTTACCCAGTCCAAAGATCAGGGCTTGATCCATCACCGTTATTTATCTCACTGCACCATCCCAGCTCAGAACCTGGCTATATGCAAATCAGTCTGTCCCTGGCCCAGTGCATCATGGGAACAGGGCAGACTAAACTACCAAGCCAATTCTTCACCAGAAAGGAGGCAAGCTACCGGGGACCGGTTTCTGGCATTTCAGCCTTCTTCGGCCCGGCTTGCTTGAATCCTGATGGTGCAGTGAGAAAGGGACTCATGTCTGAGTATACCCTGCCACACCTATAGTGGCCAAAAACGATTCAGAAAAGGGGGTGGTGATGAACAGAGTGTCTGAATTAAGCAGATCACTCTTACCCAGTCCAAAGATCAGGGCTTGATCCATCACCGTTATTTATCCCACTGCACCATCCCAGCTCAGAACCTGGCTATATGCAAATCAGTCTGTCCCTGGCCCAGTGCATCATGGGAACAGGGCAGACTAAACTACCAAGCCAATTCTTCACCAGAAAGGAGGCAAGCTACCGGGGACCGGTTTCTGGCATTTCAGCCTTCTTCGGCCCGGCTTGCTTGAATCCTGATGGTGCAGTGAGAAAGGGACTCATGTCTGAATATACCCTGCCACACCTATAGTGGCCAAAAACGATTCAGAAAAGGGGGTGGTGATGAACAGAGTGTCTGAATTAAGCAGATCACTCTTACCCAGTCCAAAGATCAGGGCTTGATCCATCACCGTTATTTATCTCACTGCACCATCCCAGCTCAGAACCTGGCTATATGCAAATCAGTCTGTCTCTGGCCCAGTGCATCATGGGAACAGGGCAGACTCAACTACCAAGCCAATTCTTCACCAGAAAGGAGGCAAGCTACCGGGGACCGGTTTCTGGCATTTCAGCCTTCTTCGGCCCGGCTTGCTTGAATCCTGATGGTGCAGTGAGAAAGGGACTCATGTCTGAGTATACCCTGCCACACCTATAGTGGCCAAAAACGATTCAGAAAAGGGGGTGGTGATGAACAGAGTGTCTGAATTAAGCAGATCACTCTTACCCAGTCCAAAGATCAGGGCTTGATCCATCACCGTTATTTATCTCACTGCACCATCCCAGCTCAGAACCTGGCTATATGCAAATCAGTCTGTCCCTGGCCCAGTGCATCATGGGAACAGGGCAGACTAAACTACCAAGCCAATTCTTCACCAGAAAGGAGGCAAGCTACCGGGGACCGGTTTCTGGCATTTCAGCCTTCTTCGGCCCGGCTTGCTTGAATCCTGATGGTGCAGTGAGAAAGGGACTCATGTCTGAGTATACCCTGCCACACCTATAGTGGCCAAAAACGATTCAGAAAAGGGGGTGGTGATGAACAGAGTGTCTGAATTAAGCAGATCACTCTTACCCAGTCCAAAGATCAGGGCTTGATCCATCACCGTTATTTATCTCACTGCACCATCCCAGCTCAGAACCTGGCTATATGCAAATCAGTCTGTCCCTGGCCCAGTGCATCATGGGAACAGGGCAGACTAAACTACCAAGCCAATTCTTCACCAGAAAGGAGGCAAGCTACCGGGGACCGGTTTCTGGCATTTCAGCCTTCTTCGGCCCGGCTTGCTTGAATCCTGATGGTGCAGTGAGAAAGGGACTCATGTCTGAGTATACCCTGCCACACCTATAGTGGCCAAAAACGATTCAGAAAAGGGGGTGGTGATGAACAGAGTGTCTGAATTAAGCAGATCACTCTTACCCAGTCCAAAGATCAGGGCTTGATCCATCACCGTTATTTATCTCACTGCACCATCCCAGCTCAGAACCTGGCTATATGCAAATCAGTCTGTCCCTGGCCCAGTGCATCATGGGAACAGGGCAGACTAAACTACCAAGCCAATTCTTCACCAGAAAGGAGGCAAGCTACCGGGGACCGGTTTCTGGCATTTCAGCCTTCTTCGGCCCGGCTTGCTTGAATCCTGATGGTGCAGTGAGAAAGGGACTCATGTCTGAGTATACCCTGCCACACCTATAGTGGCCAAAAACGATTCAGAAAAGGGGGTGGTGATGAACAGAGTGTCTGAATTAAGCAGATCACTCTTACCCAGTCCAAAGATCAGGGCTTGATCCATCACCGTTATTTATCTCACTGCACCATCCCAGCTCAGAACCTGGCTATATGCAAATCAGTCTGTCCCTGGCCCAGTGCATCATGGGAACAGGGCAGACTAAACTACCAAGCCAATTCTTCACCAGAAAGGAGGCAAGCTACCGGGGACCGGTTTCTGGCATTTCAGCCTTCTTCGGCCCGGCTTGCTTGAATCCTGATGGTGCAGTGAGAAAGGGACTCATGTCTGAGTATACCCTGCCACACCTATAGTGGCCAAAAACGATTCAGAAAAGGGGGTGGTGATGAACAGAGTGTCTGAATTAAGCAGATCACTCTTACCCAGTCCAAAGATCAGGGCTTGATCCATCACCGTTATTTATCCCACTGCACCATCCCAGCTCAGAACCTGGCTATATGCAAATCAGTCTGTCCCTGGCCCAGTGCATCATGGGAACAGGGCAGACTAAACTACCAAGCCAATTCTTCACCAGAAAGGAGGCAAGCTACCGGGGACCGGTTTCTGGCATTTCAGCCTTCTTCGGCCCGGCTTGCTTGAATCCTGATGGTGCAGTGAGAAAGGGACTCATGTCTGAATATACCCTGCCACACCTATAGTGGCCAAAAACGATTCAGAAAAGGGGGTGGTGATGAACAGAGTGTCTGAATTAAGCAGATCACTCTTACCCAGTCCAAAGATCAGGGCTTGATCCATCACCGTTATTTATCTCACTGCACCATCCCAGCTCAGAACCTGGCTATATGCAAATCAGTCTGTCTCTGGCCCAGTGCATCATGGGAACAGGGCAGACTCAACTACCAAGCCAATTCTTCACCAGAAAGGAGGCAAGCTACCGGGGACCGGTTTCTGGCATTTCAGCCCTCTTCGGCCCGGCTTGCTTGAATCCTGATGGTGCAGTGAGAAAGGGACTCATGTCTGAGTATACCCTGCCACACCTATAGTGGCCAAAAACGATTCAGAAAAGGGGGTGGTGATGAACAGAGTGTCTGAATTAAGCAGATCACTCTTACCCAGTCCAAAGATCAGGGCTTGATCCATCACCGTTATTTATCTCACTGCACCATCCCAGCTCAGAACCTGGCTATATGCAAATCAGTCTGTCCCTGGCCCAGTGCATCATGGGAACAGGGAAGACTAAACTACCAAGCCAATTCTTCACCAGAAAGGAGGCAAGCTACCGGGGACCGGTTTCTGGCATTTCAGCCTTCTTCGGCCCGGCTTGCTTGAATCCTGATGGTGCAGTGAGAAAGGGACTCATGTCTGAGTACACCCTGCCACACCTATAGTGGCCAAAAACGATTCAGAAAAGGGGGTGGTGATGAACAGAGTGTCTGAATTAAGCAGATCACTCTTACCCAGTCCAAAGATCAGGGCTTGATCCATCACCGTTATTTATCTCACTGCACCATCCCAGCTCAGAACCTGGCTATATGCAAATCAGTCTGTCCCTGGCCCAGTGCATCATGGGAACAGGGCAGACTAAACTACCAAGCCAATTCTTCACCAGAAAGGAGGCAAGCTACCGGGGACCGGTTTCTGGCATTTCAGCCTTATTCGGCCCGGCTTGCTTGAATCCTGATGGTGCAGTGAGAAAGGGACTCATGTCTGAGTATACCCTGCCACACCTATAGTGGCCAAAAACGATTCAGAAAAGGGGGTGGTGATGAACAGAGTGTCTGAATTAAGCAGATCACTCTTACCCAGTCCAAAGATCAGGGCTTGATCCATCACCGTTATTTATCTCACTGCACCATCCCAGCTCAGAACCTGGCTATATGCAAATCAGTCTGTCTCTGGCCCAGTGCATCATGGGAACAGGGCAGACTAAACTACCAAGCCAATTCTTCACCAGAAAGGAGGCAAGCTACCGGGGACCGGTTTCTGGCATTTCAGCCTTCTTCGGCCCGGCTTGCTTGAATCCTGATGGTGCAGTGAGAAAGGGACTCATGTCTGAGTATACCCTGCCACACCTATAGTGGCCAAAAACGATTCAGAAAAGGGGGTGGTGATGAACAGAGTGTCTGAATTAAGCAGATCACTCTTACCCAGTCCAAAGATCAGGGCTTGATCCATCACCGTTATTTATCTCACTGCACCATCCCAGCTCAGAACCTGGCTATATGCAAATCAGTCTGTCCCTGGCCCAGTGCATCATGGGAACAGGGCAGACTAAACTACCAAGCCAATTCTTCACCAGAAAGGAGGCAAGCTACCGGGGACCGGTTTCTGGCATTTCAGCCTTCTTCGGCCCGGCTTGCTTGAATCCTGATGGTGCAGTGAGAAAGGGACTCATGTCTGAGTATACCCTGCCACACCTATAGTGGCCAAAAACGATTCAGAAAAGGGGGTGGTGATGAACAGAGTGTCTGAATTAAGCAGATCACTCTTACCCAGTCCAAAGATCAGGGCTTGATCCATCACCGTTATTTATCTCACTGCACCATCCCAGCTCAGAACCTGGCTATATGCAAATCAGTCTGTCCCTGGCCCAGTGCATCATGGGAACAGGGCAGACTAAACTACCAAGCCAATTCTTCACCAGAAAGGAGGCAAGCTACCGGGGACCGGTTTCTGGCATTTCAGCCTTCTTCGGCCCGGCTTGCTTGAATCCTGATGGTGCAGTGAGAAAGGGACTCATGTCTGAGTATACCCTGCCACACCTATAGTGGCCAAAAACGATTCAGAAAAGGGGGTGGTGATGAACAGAGTGTCTGAATTAAGCAGATCACTCTTACCCAGTCCAAAGATCAGGGCTTGATCCATCACCGTTATTTATCTCACTGCACCATCCCAGCTCAGAACCTGGCTATATGCAAATCAGTCTGTCCCTGGCCCAGTGCATCATGGGAACAGGGCAGACTAAACTACCAAGCCAATTCTTCACCAGAAAGGAGGCAAGCTACCTGCCACACCTATAGAGGCCAAAAACGATTCAGAAAAGGGGGTGGTGATGAACAGAGTGTCTGAATTAAGCAGATCACTCTTACCCAGTCCAAAGATCAGGGCTTGATCCATCACCGTTATTTATCTCACTGCACCATCCCAGCTCAGAACCTGGCTATATGCAAATCAGTCTGTCCCTGGCCCAGTGCATCATGGGAACAGGGCAGACTAAACTACCAAGCCAATTCTTCACCAGAAAGGAGGCAAGCTACCGGGGACCGGTTTCTGGCATTTCAGCCTTCTTCGGCCCGGCTTGCTTGAATCCTGATGGTGCAGTGAGAAAGGGACTCATGTCTGAGTATACCCTGCCACACCTATAGTGGCCAAAAACGATTCAGAAAAGGGGGTGGTGATGAACAGAGTGTCTGAATTAAGCAGATCACTCTTACCCAGTCCAAAGATCAGGGCTTGATCCATCACCGTTATTTATCTCACTGCACCATCCCAGCTCAGAACCTGGCTATATGCAAATCAGTCTGTCCCTGGCCCAGTGCATCATGGGAACAGGGCAGACTAAACTACCAAGCCAATTCTTCACCAGAAAGGAGGCAAGCTACCGGGACCGGTTTCTGGCATTTCAGCCTTCTTCGGCCCGGCTTGCTTGAATCCTGATGGTGCAGTGAGAAAGGGACTTATGTCTGAGTATACCCTGCCACACCTATAGTGGCCAAAAACGATTCAGAAAAGGGGGTGGTGATGAACAGAGTGTCTGAATTAAGCAGATCACTCTTACCCAGTCCAAAGATCAGGGCTTGATCCATCACCGTTATTTATCTCACTGCACCATCCCAGCTCAGAACCTGGCTATATGCAAATCAGTCTGTCCCTGGCCCAGTGCATCATGGGAACAGGGCAGACTAAACTACCAAGCCAATTCTTCACCAGAAAGGAGGCAAGCTACCGGGGACCGGTTTCTGGCATTTCAGCCTTCTTCGGCCCGGCTTGCTTGAATCCTGATGGTGCAGTGAGAAAGGGACTCATGTCTGAGTATACCCTGCCACACCTATAGTGGCCAAAAACGATTCAGAAAAGGGGGTGGTGATGAACAGAGTGTCTGAATTAAGCAGATCACTCTTACCCAGTCCAAAGATCAGGGCTTGATCCATCACCGTTATTTATCTCACTGCACCATCCCAGCTCAGAACCTGGCTATATGCAAATCAGTCTGTCCCTGGCCCAGTGCATCATGGGAACAGGGCAGATTAAACTACCAAGCCAATTCTTCACCAGAAATGAGGCAAGCTACCGGGGACCGGTTTCTGGCATTTCAGCCTTCTTCAGCCCGGCTTGCTTGAATCCTGATGGTGCAGTGAGAAAGGGACTCATGTCTGAGTATACCCTGCCACACCTATAGTGGCCAAAAACGATTCAGAAAAGGGGGTGGTGATGAACAGAGTGTCTGAATTAAGCAGATCACTCTTACCCAGTCCAAAGATCAGGGCTTGATCCATCACCGTTATTTATCTCACTGCACCATCCCAGCTCAGAACCTGGCTATATGCAAATCAGTCTGTCCCTGGCCCAGTGCATCATGGGAACAGGGCAGACTAAACTACCAAGCCAATTCTTCACCAGAAAGGAGGCAAGCTACCGGGGACCGGTTTCTGGCATTTCAGCCTTCTTCGGCCCGGCTTGCTTGAATCCTGATGGTGCAGTGAGAAAGGGACTCATGTCTGAGTATACCCTGCCACACCTATAGTGGCCAAAAACGATTCAGAAAAGGGGGTGGTGATGAACAGAGTGTCTGAATTAAGCAGATCACTCTTACCCAGTCCAAAGATCAGGGCTTGATCCATCACCGTTATTTATCTCACTGCACCATCCCAGCTCAGAACCTGGCTATATGCAAATCAGTCTGTCTCTGGCCCAGTGCATCATGGGAACAGGGCAGACTAAACTACCAAGCCAATTCTTCACCAGAAAGGAGGCAAGCTACCGGGGACCGGTTTCTGGCATTTCAGCCTTCTTCAGCCCGGCTTGCTTGAATCCTGATGGTGCAGTGAGAAAGGGACTCATGTCTGAGTATACGCTGCCACACCTATAGTGGCCAAAAACGATTCAGAAAAGGGGGTGGTGATGAACAGAGTGTCTGAATTAAGCAGATCACTCTTACCCAGTCCAAAGATCAGGGCTTGATCCATCACCGTTATTTATCTCACTGCACCATCCCAGCTCAGAACCTGGCTATATGCAAATCAGTCTGTCCCTGGCCCAGTGCATCATGGGAACAGGGCAGACTAAACTACCAAGCCAATTCTTCACCAGAAAGGAGGCAAGCTACCGGGGACCAGTTTCTGGCATTTCAGCCTTCTTCGGCCCGGCTTGCTTGAATCCTGATGGTGCAGTGAGAAAGGGACTCATGTCTGAGTATACCCTGCCACACCTATAGTGGCCAAAAACGATTCAGAAAAGGGGGTGGTGATGAACAGAGTGTCTGAATTAAGCAGATCACTCTTACCCAGTTCAAAGATCAGGGCTTGATCCATCACCGTTATTTATCTCACTGCACCATCCCAGCTCAGAACCTGGCTATATGCAAATCAGTCTGTCCCTGGCCCAGTGCATCATGGGAACAGGGCAGACTAAACTACCAAGCCAATTCTTCACCAGAAAGGAGGCAAGCTACCGGGGACCGGTTTCTGGCATTTCAGCCTTCTTCGGCCCGGCTTGCTTGAATCCTGATGGTGCAGTGAGAAAGGGACTCATGTCTGAGTATACCCTGCCACACCTATAGTGGCCAAAAACGATTCAGAAAAGGGGGTGGTGATGAACAGAGTGTCTGAATTAAGCAGATCACTCTTACCCAGTCCAAAGATCAGGGCTTGATCCATCACCGTTATTTATCTCACTGCACCATCCCAGCTCAGAACCTGGCTATATGCAAATCAGTCTGTCCCTGGCCCAGTGCATCATGGGAACAGGGCAGACTAAACTACCAAGCCAATTCTTCACCAGAAAGGAGGCAAGCTACCGGGGACCGGTTTCTGGCATTTCAGCCTTCTTCGGCCCGGCTTGCTTGAATCCTGATGGTGCAGTGAGAAAGGGACTCATGTCTGAGTATACCCTGCCACACCTATAGTGGCCAAAAACGATTCAGAAAAGGGGGTGGTGATGAACAGAGTGTCTGAATTAAGCAGATCACTCTTACCCAGTCCAAAGATCAGGGCTTGATCCATCACCGTTATTTATCTCACTGCACCATCCCAGCTCAGAACCTGGCTATATGCAAATCAGTCTGTCCCTGGCCCAGTGCATCATGGGAACAGGGCAGACTAAACTACCAAGCCAATTCTTCACCAGAAAGGAGGCAAGCTACCGGGGACCGGTTTCTGGCATTTCAGCCTTCTTCGGCCCGGCTTGCTTGAATCCTGATGGTGCAGTGAGAAAGGGACTCATGTCTGAGTATACCCTGCCACACCTATAGTGGCCAAAAACGATTCAGAAAAGGGGGTGGTGATGAACAGAGTGTCTGAATTAAGCAGATCACTCTTACCCAGTCCAAAGATCAGGGCTTGATCCATCACCATTATTTATCTCACTGCACCATCCCAGCTCAGAACCTGGCTATATGCAAATCAGTCTGTCTCTGGCCCAGTGCATCATGGGAACAGGGCAGACTCAACTACCAAGCCAATTCTTCACCAGAAAGGAGGCAAGCTACCAGGGACCGGTTTCTGGCATTTCAGCCTTCTTCGGCCCGGCTTGCTTGAATCCTGATGGTGCAGTGAGAAAGGGACTCATGTCTGAGTATATCCTGCCACACCTATAGTGGCCAAAAACGATTCAGAAAAGGGGGTGGTGATGAACAGAGTGTCTGAATTAAGCAGATCACTCTTACCCAGTCCAAAGATCAGGGCTTGATCCATCACCGTTATTTATCTCACTGCACCATCCCAGCTCAGAACCTGGCTATATGCAAATCAGTCTGTCCCTGGCCCAGTGCATCATGGGAACAGGGCAGACTAAACTACCAAGCCAATTCTTCACCAGAAAGGAGGCAAGCTACCGGGGACCGGTTTCTGGCATTTCAGCCTTCTTCGGCCCGGCTTGTTTGAATCCTGATGGTGCAGTGAGAAAGGGACTCATGTCTGAGTATACCCTGCCACACCTATAGTGGCCAAAAACGATTCAGAAAAGGGGGTGGTGATGAACAGAGTGTCTGAATTAAGCAGATCACTCTTACCCAGTCCAAAGATCAGGGCTTGATCCATCACCGTTATTTATCTCACTGCACCATCCCAGCTCAGAACCTGGCTATATGCAAATCAGTCTGTCCCTGGCCCAGTGCATCATGGGAACAGGGCAGACTAAACTACCAAGCCAATTCTTCACCAGAAAGGAGGCAAGCCACCGGGGACCGGTTTCTGGCATTTCAGCCTTCTTCGGCCCGGCTTGCTTGAATCCTGATGGTGCAGTGAGAAAGGGACTCATGTCTGAGTATACCCTGCCACACCTATAGTGGCCAAAAACGATTCAGAAAAGGGGGAGGTGATGAACAGAGTGTCTGAATTAAGCAGATCACTCTTACCCAGTCCAAAGATCAGGGCTTGATCCATCACCGTTATTTATCTCACTGCACCATCCCAGCTCAGAACCTGGCTATATGCAAATCAGTCTGTCCCTGGCCCAGTGCATCATGGGAACAGGGCAGACTAAACTACCAAGCCAATTCTTCACCAGAAAGTAGGCAAGCTACCGGGGACCGGTTTCTGGCATTTCAGCCTTCTTCGGCCCGGCTTGCTTGAATCCTGATGGTGCAGTGAGAAAGGGACTCATGTCTGAGTATACCCTGCCACACCTATAGTGGCCAAAAACGATTCAGAAAAGGGGGTGGTGATGAACAGAGTGTCTGAATTAAGCAGATCACTCTTACCCAGTCCAAAGATCAGGGCTTCAATCGAGGCAACTGTAACAGACCGCAAGGAACATGTAGGTTCAAGCATGTGTGTGCGGGCTGTGGGAATTCCTCACACCCGGAGAGTTCATGTAGATCCAAAAATAACGGGGGTGGAGGAAAGGGAGGCTCCAAGCAGGAGTGAGGCTGATCGTTGTGACCAATTGCCTACACCCGTTGATCTCATGGCTATGACTCCTTGGTTAAACAAATACCCTGATCATGTCTCCGCTGGGGTGTTGAGGATGGGATTCTTATACGGCTTCCACATCCCGGCGGGGGATTTTCGAGGGGAACCTTTTTGTAAAAACCAGCTATCAGCGCAGCATAATCCAATTGTGGTAGAGAGAAAAATTGCAAAAGAAGTGAGTCTTGGGCGAGTGGCAGGGCCTTTTTCAGCGCCCGTCAGTGGCGGATTTCATCTGTTCTCCATTAGGGGTGGACCCGAAGAAGGACCCGGGGGAGTTTAGGCTGATCCATAACCTGTCTGCCCCAAGGGGTTTCTCGGTGAACGATGCTATTGACTCAGAAGTTTGTTCGGTGCGGTACGCATCATTCGATGATGCCGTCGCCATGTTAAATCGCCTGGGCCCCGGGGCGCTGATGGCGAAATCAGATATCGAATCAGCGTTCCGGTTGCTCCCGGTACACCCACAGGATCAGCGTTTGCTAGGTTTTGCATTCCAAGGGAGTTATTACATGGATAAATGCATGCCGATGGGTTGCTCCATTTCTTGTGCCTATTTTGAGAAATTCAGCTGTTTTTTAGAGTGGGCATTCACCGAGGCCACAGGGCATAGGCATGTTATGCATTATCTAGATGACTTCCTGTTCTTGGGAGCAGCCGGCGACACGAAATGTGCGCAGGCGCTACAGGACTTTTGTATCCTCATGAGGGAGTTTGGAGTCCCATTGGCACCAGGTAAGACGGTTGGACCATCTACTTCACTGGAGTTTCTGGGAATTGAGCTCGATTCTGTGGAGGGATGTTTCCGTTTGCCGGTGGGAAAGGTAGCTAAATTTAGGGCTTCCCTGGAACTTTGCCTTAGTAAGGAGAAAGTGACCCTGCACCAGTTACAGCAAACAGTGGGTCAGCTTAACTTTGCCTTGAGAGTTATACCAATGGCCCGCCCCTTTTCACGCTCTATTGCACAAGCTATGGTTGGTCTCAAAGAAGGACACCACCGCACGAGACTGTCTGCAGAGGTTCGCCAGGATATGCGCATTTGGTTGGCATTTCTGGTGGACTTCAACGGTCGAGTAGTGTGGAACAAGCCACCAGCGTCTTCGGACGAGCTGGGTTTGTGGACTCGGCGGGGAGCGTGGGATTTGGCGCCATCTTTGGTAACTGATGGTCAGCGCAAACATGGCCGGCGTGGTGGCACTCCTGCGGTCTCACAAGTAACATTGGGTTCCTGGAGCTATTCCCTATTTTTGTTGCTCTGATGGCATGGCCGGACGATTTCAGAGACCGCTCTGTGGTATTTTGGTCTGATAATATGACTGTTGTCGAATGCATTAACAATCAGGCAGCACGCTGCAAATGGATCTTGAGATTGTTGAAGGAAGTTGTGCTGCTTTGCATGAGACTGAATGTACAGTTCAGGGCGAAACATGTGCCGGGCGTACTGAATCATGCAGCTGATGCACTCTCTCGTTCACATATGCAGGCGTTCAGGGGTTATCTACCTACAGCGGACCTAGTGGTGGCACCATTCCCCGAAGCGCTTTGGCTAATCGGTGCCCCGGATTACAAGACCTCGTGGCAGCAAGCTTAGCCCCCAGGACAAGGAAAGCATACGAAGGAGCGTTTCGTTCCTATTGCGCATTTTTGGGTCCGACAGGGAGTCAGAACTGGGGTCAGGAGGGGTCCTTTCTTGGGTTCTTGGTGGCTCTACACCGAGTAGGCCGATCAGCGGCAACGGCCAGTAGGCACAGGGCGGCCATTTCATTTATGGCGCAGGTGCATGGCATAAAAGACCCAACAAGTTCCTTTTTGGCGAGAAAAGCCCTTCGCGGCTGGCAGCGCCTTGAGGGTCGCAAGCAGGATGAGAGGCGCCCGATTGGCTTAGAAAGGTTGTCCCTACTCATGGCGAAACTAGTCGAGACATGCTCCTCCCAATTCGAGGCGGTTTTGTTCCGGGCAGCTTTTGCGTTAGCATTCCATGGGGCGATGCGGGTGAGCGAACAGGTTGCTAGGAATAAAAAAGACGTTGAGGGAAGCCTGTGCAGGAATCACGTCCTAATTAGGGGTGATTCAATGATAGTGACGATAGCCAGGTCCAAGACAGACCAGGGGGCTACGGGAAACAGTGTTATTGTGCAGCGCATGCGAGGGTCCCCCACTTGCCCGATACTCTGTATAGAGGAATACTTGGCACTGAGGGCTGCTACGTGGGGGGAGAGTTTGCTGAGGCACAGGGATGGCACCCCACTGACGAGGTTTCAGTTTCAGAGGGTGCTGGCACTGACAATCGCTGCCGCAGGCATGGACCCGAGTGATTTCGGGACCCACTCCTTTAGGATAGGGGCGGCTACTGAGGCTACAGCCAGGGGTCAAAGTGCTGATGAAGTGAAACAGTTGGGACGATGGTCATCGAATTGCTTCAAAAGGTATGTGCGATTGCACATGTTGTAAGTCAATTGACATGCACTCACGCTTCTTGTCTTTTGTTTGAATTACAGTTTCGCGAGCATGTCATGCGGGGCGGAATTTGCAGTCGACCCAGTACCAGGAGACCAGCGTTCATGGATCACCGTCTGAGGAGAGAGTGGTATGGGTCGTGGGCCACTAATACGTGAGGCGTGCCGGGGACGTATTCAAAGCAGGTGATGCGACTCGCGCAGCTGGGGAATACGGGTACAGAGTGGCCTTCCACGGAAGGGGCGGGCTCTGTATTGACCAATTCGAATCTTTTTGTTGAGGGTCTCTTAGGGCGGCAAAGTTTACCGCCATCTGTAGTCATAGTACACCTGGGGGACAATGACTTGGTGACACTGGGGAGGCGAGTATTGTTCGAGCAAGTTTTGTCTGCCGTTAGCTGGTTGGCAAAAAGAATCCCGGGGTGCACGATTGCCTGGTCCCACATGATTCCCAGGAAAGTAAGGCGGGGGGCCTTTCGGTGTCAGCACTGAACCATTCGATGAAGAAGGTTAACAATAAAATTAGTAGATTGTTTCGCTCTGCGCAGTTGCATAGTATTCCTCATGGGTGTATTCGGGGTGATCATATGTATCTGAATGATGGGGTTCACCTGTTCCGGGAGGGGAATGTTTTACTCATAGGAGACTTCATAGCATGGTTAAGGGGTTTGAGGAAGCATGACCTTTAGGAGGAGTTTGGGGGGGCCGGATAGCCGGTCAACTATCCGGCCTGTGGCGGTAAGGTCATGATCGGTGAGCAGTAATTTCAAGGTCCCTAGAGGGGGGCGCCACCCACTATGAATGGGAGCGCCCGGGGGGAGGCGGCCATTGGCCCCTCCCACTGGGAGGCGGCACCCACTAAGGATGGGTCGCCTAAGGGGAGACGGCCATAGGCCCCTTCCAAGGGAGGAGGCGGCTATATGCCCCTCCTACTAATTTCCCGGGGCCCGGATATCCGCGACGGCGGATAGAGAGTGTGGGGATGGGGGGGGAGTCCACGCTGTTCTTCCTACAGATACCTCACACTGGAGCTCGGACGACCTTTAAGATGGCGTCGAGCGGAAACGGGGGCCCCCAACAAGACAAGGGAAATTACAGTTGGCAATGAGGGTACAGTCCTCTGCGCATGCGCCGCCACTCACACCGTGAGGGCGAGAGTTTTGGTAGTAGGGATCTGACACCGGTTAAGACCTTGCCGTTGGCCCTTAATGCTAGGATGTACAATTTTAATTTAGAATGTATGCATTTGCAGGATGTTAGACTCGGCTAGGAAACCTTTGTATTAGAGATTTGTTAAGGTTAGCCAAAGAACATGTCTTCATCGAAATGTAATAAATGTAAAATTGTACATGATTATGAAACTTTTATTTAATGTTTTACATTTTGTTTCATATTTTAATAAATACGGCCGGGAGGGTGACTCCCTCCCGCCTTCCAAAAGTTCAGAACTGCGTCCGACTTCCCATCCTTGGGGATTGTGTTGGGAGGGGGTGACGGGCATCCCGGCCATATGGAAAGGGGCGACCACTCGGTCCCCCCGAACGTATGGTTGGGTGCTCGATCCTCCCGGGAAACCATTTTGGGCGGGGGGCATGTCTCGGCTGGTATGCCCGAAGCGGCGTAGCCGGGGCGCGCCTTTTCCCGCCCAAGAGGGGTTGTCCTAGACACCTACACCGATGGCCACGCCCAGTAGGCGTACCGGAGGAGGGTACACGCCCTCCCGAAGAAGAATAAGTAGAGCGGGAATCCGAAGAAGCGTCCTCTTGTTCCTGTGCTCTGAAGGCTGCACCCACTCATTGCTCGTGAGCCCTCAACGGAACAAGGAGCAATTTTGACCCACCCACCAGCCCCTTATGGCAATGTTTGTTTTGCAATAAAGTTTTGCTGTGATAGGCCTCTTTTTCCTCTGTTTAAAAGTAAATGAATGTTTTGGTTGAGGATGTGCCTTCTGTCTGTAGGATTCTGTTTTTTCTTTAGGAGTCAACAGGTTGATACAATTAGACATGCTGATTTTGCTTTCTTAGTAGGTGAACAACTGTCGTATTTATTTTTTGGTCGGGCGGTAAGGTCATGATGATCGGTGAGCAGTAATTTCAAGGTCCCTAGAGGGGGGCGCCACCCACTATGGATGGGAGCGCCCGGGGGGAGGCGGCCATTGGCCCCTCCCACTGGGAGGCGGCACCCACTAAGGATGGGTCGCCTAAGGGGAGACGGCCATAGGTCCCTTCCAAGGGAGGAGGCGGCTATATGCCCCTCCTACTAATTTCCCGGGGCCCGGATATCCGCGACGGCGGATAGAGAGTGTGGGGATGGGGGGGAGTCCACGCTGTCCTTCCTACAGATACCTCACACGGGAGCTCGGACGACCTTTAAGATGGCGTCGAGCGGAAAGGGGGGCCCCCAACAAGACAAGGGAAATTACAGTTGGCAATGAGGGTACAGTCCTCTGCGCATGCGCCGCCACTCACACCGTGAGGGCTAGAGTTTTGGTAGTAGGGATTTGACACCCGTTAAGACCTTGCCGTTGGCTCTTAATGCTAGGATGTACAATTTTAATTTAGAATGTATGCATTTGCAGGATGTTAGACTCGGCTAGGAAACCTTTGTATTAGAGATTTGTTAAGGTAAAAGAACATGTCTTCATCGAAATGTAATAAATGTAAAATTGTACATGAATATGAAACTTTTATTTAATGTTTGAAATTTTGTTTCATATTTTAATAAATACGGCCGGGAGGGTGACTCCCTCCCGCCTTCCAAAAGTTCAGAACTGCGTCCGACTTCCCATCCTTGGGGATTGTGTTGGGAGGGGGTGACGGGCATCCCGGCCATATAATAGAGGCCCCAGAACACAACCTTGACGAATACCTCTTTCTACCTTAAAATATGGGGTGCATTCACTGGATGGGCCAAAATGTACCTTACTTGATAATTTCTCGTATAACCTTGTGAGAAAACAAATAATCAATCTAGGCGTGCCAATTTCAAGCAGGGTTGACCAAAGAGTAGAGTGATTGACTAAACCAAAGGCGCTACTCAGATCCATGAAGCAAAGGTACAATGTACCGCCTTTGAGGTGCGTATATTTGCCTTTTAATAGGTCAAGATTCACACATTGCTCTATGGTCCCCATTCCTTGTCTAAAGCCAAACTGCGCTGGCAAAAGTATTTAGAGTTCACAAGCCCACTCTTCCAGTCTCTTGAGAAACAATTTGCTCATCACTTTCACTGAAGAATCTAAAAATGAAACTAGGCGATAATTCTTTGCTTCAGATTTGTTACTGTTTTTGTAAATCGGGTCTATGATAGACATTCCCCATGAGGACGGTATTTCAGTAGTTGCGGCCATATTGGAGACTGTAGTTAAAATTGGGACCCACAGGTCAACAACAGTTATATAGACGTCCAAGGGGACCCCTTCAGGCCCAGGGGCTTTTCCTCCTGCACTTTCTTTCAGTGCTTATAGGACCTCTTGAATTGTGATATTCAAAGGTAAAGGGGACCAGGCATACTGTTTCACCCTTGATATATCGTCATTCCTTATATATGGTGAACTAAAGATTTCTGAGCAGTGAGCAACCCAGGCATCACATGTAATATGGGATAACAGCTCTGGGAAAGCATTGCTCTTTAAGAAGGGTGCGTTGACGTGTCACAGAAAAGTTTATTATTCACTGTATCCGCGATCACTGTCAAGTTAGCCTATGCTTCCTTAGATAGCTCTTTTTTTCCTAGCAAGTATTACATTTTTTAAATTAAATTTAAGGGATTTAATTCATGAACTGTCTCTAGGATGGCAAAGGAGGGCCAATGTAAATTTTGGGAAGCTATAATATACGCATGATTAAACCAGTCTCTACGTTGGCCGCTACCTGAATTGCACGGACGAGTCAGCAGGTCATTAATTTTGTTAATGCTACTAGTATAATAGAGAGTAATCGGTTGGAAGTAACTTCGTCCTCCAAACAATAAAAAAAATATCAGTACAACCAATGGAAAAAATGCCCTGGGTGATTTTAGTTGGGTCAACTCTGGAACTTAATGCGAACCCCATTTGGTCTTGCAGGGGTAAGATTGAGGATAGAGCTTGGCGAAATTTTGCTGGCATTGCCGCAAAAGAAAAACTTCAATTCAATACAATTATGATGGCTCAGATCCGGCTTTACAACTTTGGGTGTGGTGCACCACTTGCTTGCGTTGGCTGAGATTAAGACGTGATCATTGGTTGAGGCACCCCTTCCTATAGAAGTAGGTATTGATTCTCCATTGACATCACATGCACATTTTAATAAGTGTAAGTACCATTTGGTGATCATAGAGTTTAATGTAGCCCCATAATCATTGCGGGGCAAATGTAAATAATCGTCTCTGGCCTGGTTGGGTACCCCGCACACCTGTGTAGCGGACAGAGGGCAGGATTGGATGTTGAAATCTCCTGCCCAAATGAGTATAAAACAATTAGAAATTGAGGAAAATAGTGCCTCAATGCCACCATTGAGAGCTGAGACCAACTTTCATTGGGTAGAGTTGAAATATTTAAGTTAATCAATATTACATCCCGGCCTACTTTGAATGTTAATGAATGTGGCCCCATAGTTATTTTTTTATATATTTATCTGGAGCTTATTAGAAATAAGGATTAAGAGCCCCTTTTAGTCCTACCTGCAAGCGATGGGTCGGCCTCATGCCGATGTGAGGAAAAACATTTTAAAAAAATGGGAGCGGTACACTCCGTTTCCCGGATTCATATAATATCGAAGTCACTTAAGAAATCTAACCAGCCTAGTGTACCCTGTTTGCTTGCTAGTCCACCTGCATTCCATACTGTGATTTTATAGGACCCGTCCAGCCCAGGGGGGTAATGCACGGGGGTCACAAGTTTTGCCTTACCAATCTCAGGAGTGTGTTATCCACATTGGTTTTCATAGATGGCAATAAGGCACCAGTTAAGGTATTATCAGCACACTCGATGTCATTAGTGTCCAAATCGTTATCCACCTTACTTGCCCACCCGGTTACATCCTCGTTTGTCTTATGTTACCCTATCTCATGTCAGTAGATAGCCTGGAGACTGCTTAATGCTTGAAACCTATTAGAGACCACCAGAAATATATTTCATGCCCCCTCAGCTGGCAATAGGAGTATCGAAGGTGTCAAGGGCTGTATTGATATATTCGACTCCATAAACTGGGGTCCCTACAATTGATTATAATACAATCCCCTTCACATTGTTTCCTTAGGGGGGCTACCCAGCTCACCCTCCTAGTAAGAAGAATTTGCTGGGCACCACCTATGGGGAATTGGCAATTCCTGTGAATTCCTGTGAAGGCAGTGTACTACTCGATTCTTCAACGAGTCATGAGATTCAATTCATTCTGGTTGAAAGGGGGAAACATTGACTAAAACTGCCACATATGGGCATCATTCTGGCGGTAAGTTAATAGCGGCATAGGAACCCTTATTATTAACTCCTCTGGTCCTTTCAGAGTAAGAAAAATAAACACTCTTGCTCAAGTCGGGGGGGGGGTATCACTTGGTGTCAAATGGATTATGTTCTCAAATGATCGCTGTACCGTAGTCCTCATACGGGTCGTGGGAGCAGGTAGACGATCGCCACCCATAGAAAGTATCTTGGTCACAGTGTTAGCCTCCTACAGCCTGTGACCTACTGCTGTTTGTTGCCTCTCTGAATGATGTCTATGTGCATCTATTCGTCACCCTGGCATGCTGCGTGGTGTAGTTGCTAGTGCTGGATTCTCAGGGGCTCCCCCACTCAAGCCCTCTTAGGCTGGGTTGGAATGATTATTTTTAATCTGTTCTACTTCCGCAATCAGGAGCTCTAACTTATCTCTGATAAGAATCAATAAATTCTCCATTCTAGATACTATTCCTACTATTAGAGGTGCCCAGTAGAACTCCATAGAGGGATTAGGCTGTGTCACTACCTCAGTTTGCACTGGGGTTACTGATGATGGTACAGGCTTACCACCATTCATCGTGGTGCCCTTCCTGCACTTTCTCTTCCTCTTAGGTGTGGGGGGGAGGACAGTTGAATCACTGAATCTATAGTCACTCTACTCCACATGTGAGTGGCAACCCACTCGGGGCAAATGGGACAATGATGCTTTTGTTGTGCCACTTTGAAAGGCTACAAAAGTTAAAACTATACAATCAAGGCAAAAAAAAAAAACCTTTGTATAAAACACTAAAATACACAATGAATCAAATGGGACAATCAAACAGTTATGGCTGTGAAGGACCCTTAATGTCAATTGGGGGCTGCAGCTCCTGGCTGATAGAGTCTCATACCAAATGTTGGGGATGGTCTTCACCGCTTGTCCGGGTTAGGCAAAGTCACTTATAAATGTAGAGTGGTACAATTCCTTCAGCCAATGAACTCCAGAGAAAATGTTATGAGGGCCCAGCCCGGCCTCTTCCGGGCAATGACGGGTAAGGATGGGCCCGCCCTTGGCCTGGGCCTTCACTGAGAGCGCCCGCATGTATCTCGCACTGCGGGCCAGGAAAGGCACCTTTACGGCAGCAAGAGGGCTGACCTCACCTACCGCGCCACAAAGAATGCTGGGGGACTGAGTCCCACCCCGCCAGCAACCCCAAGGAGCAGGTATGGAATAGTTGGGGCTTCAGACGGCCTGGTTGTGAAACCCGCATTGCAGGACAGGAAAGGCACTTTTAAGGCAGGGGGAGGGCTGACACAGCACTGCACAGGGCACTGGAGGACCGAGTCCCACCCCAGCCAGAAACCACAAGGAGCAGGTAAGAAATTGTTGGGGCCTCGGACTGCCTGCTTTGTGAAACCTGTGCTGCGGGACAGAAAAGGTGCCTTTACGGCAGTGAGAGGGCTGACCTACGTCCCACACCGCACAGAATGCTGGGGGACTGAGTCCCACCCCATCCAGCAATCACAAGGAGCAGGTAAGGAATCATTGGGGACTTGGATAGCCTGGTTTGTAAAACCCATGCTGCGGGACAGGAAAGGCGGTATGAGTCTCGCAGAGCATATATAGTTGTGTTAAGGGCCTTATTAACTGCCATGTGTTATATTCTTTTATGTCTCCCCATTTCCCTTTATTTTCTTGTTATTGTATGGCATATGTATTCCCACACAGTGGGTTCAATTGAAATTGTTATCTCTTTAGGCAATTATTTTCTGTCCTGAGGATGAACCGATATTATGTATGGTTCGAAACGTCGTCGACCTAAGTGCACTAAATGCATAGCTGACAATAAATATTCATGCATATGTGTGAATTGTGGATTATCTGCTTATGATTTATGATATTCAGATGACCAGATTTTGCCTACTATTTTTGAGTTTTGTTTGTGTCCCTTCAGTGGGTTAGTTGGACATCGGCTGGTGTCCCATTTCCATCACACTCTGTGTCTTATTTCGTTGTGATTATTTTTATCAAGATATTAAACTGTCCGGCTGGACATTTCTTAAAGATTGTAGTCCTATTTAGTCTATAATTATTCCCTTGACATTCTCCCTGTTGTCTAAGGACCACTGTTTTAGATAAGCGGGACAGGAAAGGTGCCTTTACGGCAGAGGGAGGTCTGACCCCGCCTCTCGCGCTGCCTTGAACGCAGAGTCCCACCCCAGCCAGCAACCAGGAGGAGCAGGTAAGAAATCCTAGGGGTCATGGATGGCCTGGTTTGTTAAAAGTTACTGTTTCTCCTCTGGGGCAATCCATAAAAAACTCTGGTGCTTTTCAGCCACGGGAATATCATAGCCGAATGGCCAGTTCTCCTAAGAGAGAACATTTATTGTATGTTGTATATCCCGTCCATTTGGAGTTGCATTTCATATAAGTGATGCAAAACACTCAGATTTCTACCCAGTGTTTCCACCTGGATATAGTCACTCTTTGCTACTCCCGCCAGACACTCCATAAGAGTCTGGCAAACTATTGTTACTCTGCCGCACTGTCCAGCATGGTCAGAGCCCATCTCCGCTCAGAAGCAGTGTCCTCAATATCCGTGGCATGCTTGACTTTAAGACCAGCCACCTTCTTCTTTTTGAATTGAGGTTTGGTCTGTTTAGGTTTATGTTCCTGTTTTATTATATAGTCAGAAGAGCGTTGTGAGTCCTTCTTTGGTTTCACATACTCCTTTGACATGCTCTCTCATCGTTCCCCTATCTCCCAGCATTTTTTTGGATGAATCCTGAAAGGAACAATATGATTATGTATCAGTATCCTGATACCTGCCAGGCATTATCACTATTATGCAAACTATAGCGTTTTTCAGTGAGCTCATGTTGAGGAGATCCACCCCAAGTTTTAGTATTTTCTTTATTTTTCTTATTATCCCTCTTCTTCGTAGTAGAAGACTCTTATGCCTGCTTCAAGTTATCCTTTTCAGAATTACTCTTAATTTGTCATTTACTAGGTCTTGCTTCCAAATGATCCCTTCCTACAGTTGCATAGGTTTCCTCAATACTTTTAGGTAGGTTGCGCTCATGGTCTCCCGGAGCAACCTGCATGGCTCACTCTCAGATAGTCAACATTGATGCTTTCCCTTTAATGTTACTTAACATTATTGCGGATACTGCAGCAAAATTGACAACCAATTTCATCTCCAAATCCAGAGTAGGGGCTGCTCTGTACCCATTCTCGATCTGTTTAAGCACCTCTGGCAAAAAAGCTAATGAGGGTGTACCATATGTTCTGGTATGTATGCAATAAAGACTGTACTCCAAGTTGTGCAGTCTTCCACCAGGGACGTCATCCCATCGGCAATCATATTGTGAGAATTCTATGTTTTTCTTGGGGTCCTGTATGGGGAAACACTGCTTCAAGCTGATTTGGTTTTTGTCCAATCCAGAAAGGAATCTCCTCACATCTGATGGAAACTTTATCCATGAATGCATTGATGGTTACTGGACTAATTCCAGGTGTAGCCAATTGTTGATGTGCAGCTTGAGCAGCCCTTGCAGGATTGATCTTCATTGTTTGCATGAAGAATTGTGTCAAACATCTGTATATTCTGACCTGACCTGTGTACAATGTACCTAGTTGCGCTGTTGTCAGATTTGTAATGTCTGAGTAGGGTGCATAACTGGTTAAGACTGGCCATGTTGCTCCCTCTTTGCTGAAAGGACCTAGTCTAACTCCACTTGTAGTATGTGGTAGGGGCACCTTCAAAGCAATTTTGGTCTTCTTGGTAACTTAGTGGTGCTTCTAGTGCTTCACAAGCTGTGTATTTATTAGGTGTTTCAGCTATTGTATGAGCATGAAAAAGTCTTGAGTTTACATTTGCTGCTGGAAATGTAACCCATGAGTAGAATATCTCTGTCCTAAATACTTTGTGGGCCTCAACCATGAAGGTAACGTCTCCACTCGCAAGGGGCAGTCCGTGATGTTGTAACACTCGAGTAACTGCAGGTCTGCAGTTTATTGTTATATTAATTCATTTCAGTACAAGACTGGAGGCTACAATTCAGCATATACTTTTATTTGCTGCTCCAACATGCAGCCCTTTAAAGAACATTATTACATCATAAACATATAGAATGTTTGTAAAGTATTATAACTATCCAGTGCACAGCGCTATCTTCCTCTTTTGTTAGCTGCTATCGCTTACTAATTACTCATACTATGTGATTATTCTTAATTTATTTATTTCTACTATTGGAAAGCACCTCTTTTTCTTCAACTTTAAAAGTAGGGGGCAGACTAAGACTGTTTGTACGGAATTGGGAAATGATAACTTGCGACCTTTGGGTCTTAGAAACAGTTACCAGCTTCAAAATCGATTTTTGGCAAACACAGCATCAATTCAGGGTACTGAAGGAATTACTCTTAGAAAAAGAGAAGATGACCCTTATAGACATACAGGTAAATCAGATGTTTAGCAAAGGAGCTCTAACAATAGTAGGCAACCAAGACACTGCACAAGGTTTCGGAAGTACAATATTGCTGATAAAGAAAAAAGACAAGGGGTGGTGGCCAGTCATAACACTTTGATACCTAAACAGATTCTTAACTTAAAGGCATTTCAAAATGGAAGGTATTCACTTTTAGAGAGATATCGTACAGTAAGTAGATTGGTAAGTAAAACTAGACATCAAGGATGCTTCCTTTACATTTCCCATGGACAAGGACAGCCAGAAATATTTCCGTTCTAGATGGAGAGGCCTACTTTACCAACTCCTTTGCCTTCCCTTTGGGCTGTCCTTGGCCCGTGGTGTTTCACAAAGATACTTCGTCCAGTAGTCACTTACCTCAGAGAGCGAGGAGTAAGATTAATCATATATCTAGACAACATACTCATTATGTCGCAGGACAGAACAGAGGTACAAAATCATTTACTTATGACTATGAATCTTCTGGAGAGTCTGGGCTTCATTATAAATATGGAGAAGTCAGTTCTGACTCCCAGATTTCCTTGGCTTTCCGGTAGATTTGGTCCTATCCCGCCTGATTGTGCCTCACAAAAAAGTTGTAAAGATAAAAAAAGAAGTGAAGTCAGTTTTATCCAAGGACACAATGCTTCTCAGAGACCTCACAAGAGTCTTGGGCCTACTCTCTTCCTCCATCCAAGCCAATTGTGCCGGCCCCTTGCACTACAGGGGTTTACAGAGACTAAAGACTTTAGGTCTAAGGAAAGGGCTATGGTTCGGAGATTCGATTCGCCTTTTACCAGATGCACAAGAGGATCTAACTTGGTGGCTAAACAACCTTGGTGCATGGAACGGCAGGGCCATTTTCAGGAATGTACCGGAGTCCGATGCAAGCAACACAGGATGGGGAGCCCGCTTAGGAGTGGTAGAGACAGGGGGAAGATGGTCCCAAGAGGAACAGTCTTTTCATTTAAATTGTTGGGAAATGATGGCGGCCCTGAACTCTGTTATGAGCTTCAAGGACCTTTTAAGGAATTTGACTTAGACAATTTTACAGCTGTTTCTAATAATAAACAGATTAGGAGGTGCGAGATCCAAGGTACTCTCAGACTTAGCTTGACAAATATGGCTTTTTGTTGGGAACATAAGATTATCCTAAGAGTGGAATTTATTCTAGAAATTCAGAATGTAAGAGCAGACTTGAACTCAAGATTCCTTAGGGATTCCAGCGATTGCAAATTACAGAAAGAGGACTGAGGGCCCATTAGGATGGCGGGTGGATTGCCCTCGCCTGGCCGGCGGTGGTCACCGCCGACCCGGCGGGGCCATCCACCCGCCACCCTCGCAGCAAAGACCCCCCTGCCATATTACAATGGCTGGGGGGTCCACGGTGGACGGAAAGACAGACGCTTTTCCACCCGATCGTCAAGTCGACTGTGCGGAAAAGGGTTCAATATGGTTGCCGCCACGGAAAGGCATGCAGAGTCTGTCTGTTGGGGCCCGTTGCGGGCCCCAGGGTCTCCAGGGGCTGGGGGGCGCACATGGGGGGATACCAATGGTACCACAATGTAGTTCCATGCACAACATGGCAGGCACAGCGCCGTGCCTGCCATGTTGTGGATGGAAGTGCACGACATGCCTTCCGGGCATTGTGGCGGGCGTTGCCGAGTGCACCGCCCGCCGCAATGTCAGGAATGCAGGATGTGCCCACCAGTGTGGTGGGCGCATCCTAATCTCTGCAAGGGACCGCCGCACCAATGGTGGGCGGTCCCATTCCACGGGAGGATTGCGGGAGGACAAAGTCTGCTTGCCATCCTAATGACCCCCTTTGTGTTGATTCAGGACCTTTGGAGCCCAAACCAGATAATTCTCTTTGCGAACAGATTAAACTTTCAGGTTCAAACTTATTTCAGCTGGAAACCAGACACAGGGGCTATGTCAATAGACGCTTTCCTTCAGCCTTGGAGCAATTTCTACCATTGTTCTTAATCCAGAGTGTCCTGTGGAAAATGAGAGTAGAATCCAGCAGTATCATTCTTGTGACTCTCTTTTGGAAATCTCAAGTGTGGTTTCCCCAGATGATCGAACTAGCTATAGATAACCCTCGTGTAGATCCAGCATCCATGGGCCTCCTTCAGCACCCAGAAGGAGAGGACCACCCTCTGGTTTTATAGGGGAAATTAAATTTCTTGTCCAGAGGATTTCAGGGCACCTAATAGATATGCAGACCTTTCATCAAAAGCTAAGAACCTATTGGATGAATCCTGGGCCCCAGGAACCAGAAAATGATATAAGGGTATGTGGAAAAAATGGTGCAGTTGGTGTCTGGAGAGGAGTTTGGACCCCGTGGAGGTCCCTATTCAACATATAGCAAACTACTTAGCGACCCTTTTTAACTCTGGTCTCTTATAGGACCATTAATTGTTATAGATCTGCTATTTCATCCAAGCATGCTTTAGTTAATAATCTAGCAATATGTGGTAACTCTCTAATTAAATGAGTTATGAAGGGCATTAGACTTAATAGACCCCCCAAAGCACGTTATGATTCCTTGTGGTATTTTAGCTTAATTTTGAAAGTTTTTGTATCTTGCCAAGATAATACCTTTTTAACACTTAAACATATTTCTATGAACTTGGCTGCTTATTAGGATGGCGGGCGGATCGCCCCTGCCGGCCCGGCGATAGCCACCGCCGGGCCAGTGGGGGCGATCCACCCGCCATCCTTCCATGATTGCCACCCCGCCACATTAGGATAGCTGGGGTGTCTGTGGCGGAAGGGAAGACCGTCCATCGCTTTTCCACTGGTCGACACGTCGACCGGGCGTAAAAGTGCCACAATATGGTATAAGACAAAGCCGACTATATCAGGATGCCGGCGGAGAGCAGCCTTTCCATGGCAGCATCGCCGCCATGGAAAATCATACTGTGTATGCTGCCATAGCGGGCCCCCATGACGTTGGGGGGTGGTGGTTGCACATGGGGGGTACCTATGGTACCCCCCTGCATTGGCATGGACAAGTTGGCATGCACCGCGTGGTGTCTGTCACATTGTGCATGCCAATGCACAACATGCATTTCCTGCATTGTGGCAGGCGGTGCTATGAGCACCGCCCGCCATAATGCTGCGAATGGGGGATGCCACCGTCACGGTGGCAGTGGCATCCTAATTGCAGGTGCGGGACCCCCTGGCAGACGGTCCCGCATACCGTTACGGTGGCGGGCGGACTTTGTCCGCCCACCATCGTAATAGACCCCTATGTTTGATTCTGACTTTTACCCTTTTTTCAATGATTGTGAAAAATTATGCATGAAAGTTTATGATAACAAGATTGCACGATTCAGAAAGAGTGGAGTTGACCAACTGCTTTCATCTTATGTAAAACCCCATAAACCAGTCTCATCAGCAACTCTAGCTAGACGGATACGTACCATAATGAGTGAGGCTGGCATAGATATGTCAAGATTTGGAGCCCACTCATCTAGAGGGGCAACGTCTAGTAAGGTTTTCTGGTCAGGATGATCCCTTTTGGAGATTCTTAAAACTGCTGATTGGTCAAACCCCAACACCTTTGCCAAATTTTATTTAAGAACAATAGTGCATGTTGGCAGTATAGCTCTCAGCAGCTTTGAACATGCATAATGGTAGCCTCCGGTCTTCTATTGAAATGACGATTCTCCAATTATTACGTAGAGAGAATCTTGATTTCATTAAAGACAGACGGAGGCTAACATTATCCCACCCTCCTCACTCTATGAGGAGAGAAGAGGTATTAAGGTTTTTTTGAGTTTGTAAATTTTGCTAACGTGTACGTTTCTAATACACTTAACATCCAGTGCTCCTTTTCCCCTTAACTTTATAATCTTCTTTATCTTATTTTAGATAATTCCACCTAGAAATGAGTTGTGCAACTAGATGGTTTTACAGAACTTCTGTATTTTCATACTACCAGAAATGGAAACCTTTCACCCTTGTATTTTCGCAGCTTAAAGAGAAAGATCGCCGTGTGCACTGGATAGTTATACTTCTTTACGAACATTCTATATGTTTATGAAGTATTAATGTTCTTTAAAGGGCAGCTAATCAAACTATATGCATAGTGTAAGCCTCCATCTGTATTTAATGAAATAAAGTTTCTCTCTGTATAATAATTGGAAAAATTTCATTCTTCATCGGCCATTTAAATCTGTGGAGTTCAAATAGGGTGGCCCTCTATGGGGCGATCCTTTGAAAGGTTTAAGCTTGAACAACCTACCAACACCACAGATGTCTACGGTTAGTAGGCGAGTAGGGGTCTCTGGGTATACAAAAGAAAACGACTCGGGTAATCCATTAAATAGGAACCCAAGCTAGAACGATGACAGTGCCATGTCATATGGTTTACACTTTCTGAGTAAAAACTGTGCTTTTTTGGACAACATAAACGTCAAGGTTGGTAAGTAGAAATAATATCGAGTTTAAAATATCATTGTATAATAATATGGAATTTTTAATGTTGATAGTCAAAAATATTGCGGTTTATTATATCGATGTCAATAATATCAATTTCGGATGTTGCGTAAAATATCGTTGGTAAAAATATCGATTTTGTAAATATCGTTATAAAAAAAGATCTATTTTGTAAACGTAGTGTATTTTTTTTATAGTATACATTTGTAAATATAATAATTTTTAAGAAATTGGAAATGTTTTATTGATACGTTGTTGTAGGAGCGGTATGTTGGGTTTATAGGGGATAAGAGTGGGGAGTGTTTTAAAAAAAATAATAATAAAAATGTTTTTTAATTAATATTAAAGACATTTAGAAATGTTTCTTAGGAGCTGGATGTTGGGGTTATAGGGGATGAGAGTGGGGAGTGTTTAATTTGTTTTTTAAACAAATAATAATAAATAAATAAAATGATTTTTAGGAGTAGGATGTTGGGTTTATAGGGGATAAGGGTAGGGAGTGTTTAATTGAAAAAAAATGTTTAATAATAATATATAAATTTTTTAGGAGCTTTGCTTTGTAGGGGATAAAGGTGGGGAGTGTGTCACATTAAGAAAAATGAAATAAATACATTAAAAAATGTTTTTAGGGGCGAGATGTTGGGTCTCTAAGGGATAAAAGTGGGGAGTGTTTTAAAAAGACTAAAAATTAAAAAAATGATTTAAATATATATCTATACTACTATTATAAAGAGAGAACTTGCACCTTTTGGCAAGGTAAACACGGAAACCACAGCACCAATCTACACACCCAATACATTGTTTGAATCCTCAGGGTGTGTAGATGGACATAGGCGACAGAAAATTAAAAAAAAACGTAAATTAAAAAATAAAAATTTCAAAACAAAGTAGTTCCCAAACTAGCGCCGGCCGCGACGTAGCCGTCATGACGACATGTGGGGGAGGTGCGGTAACGTGCGGCGAGGAGTGGCGTGGAGTCTGCAGTGGGCCGCTCATGGAGAGGCAAAGAGCGGCGAGGAGTGGCGGTAAAGTACGTTGCGGGCAGCCAGGTAAGGTAAAGGCAGGCTGTAGGCGGGAGGCGGGCGGATCGAGGCGCGAGGCGGGAGGCGGGCTGGGCAATGTCGGGCGGGAGGCGGGAGGCGGGCTGGGCAATGTCGGGCGGGAGGCGGGAGGCGGGCTGGGCAATGTCGGGCGGGAGGCAAGAGGCGGGCTGGGCAATGTCGGGCGGGAGGTTTATTTACATAGCTGCCAAGGTTTCAAATGGCTATGTGTTACATTTTCAGAATGTCAGTGGAATTATGAGTGACATTTCAACGAAGGGAAAACTAATTGTAGCAGACTGCAGCATGCACGACGGTCATTTGGGGCATGGCAGCCGAGTCGAGCCAGTGGGCAATTATAAATATATGTTAGATCATGTGTTGTGATTGGTAGAAGTCAAGTGAGTGTTTATGTGGGACAGAGAAATCATTTTACATTACCTGAGCTGGCCTGAGAAAGGTGTCATGCCGTGCACGTTGTGTGTGCGTGTGTAAGTTTCACTGACGATGTGCAAGTATGCTGCCCCCAGCCCCCTTCTGCCCCGGGCAACGCCGGGGCGGGCTGCTAGTATTTTTCTAAATTAATAACAAATTTATATTCAAAGTGTGATTTTAAGGTTGTTGCAGATAAGTTTGTGGAGCAATTTGTTTTTAAAATTAAAAGAAAATTAAAGAAGTAAAAAGTTGAAATAAATTTTAAAATAAAAGATTATCTGTTGTTTTCATATGGGATAACAGTAGTGAAAAATAATTAATTAAAACAATATATAAATTTTAGGAAGAGGTGTGTTGTGTTTAGATGGGATTAGTGTGCTATTTTTGTTGGAAAATGTGTAATAATAGTTTACCTGTCAAATTTTTTATACAAAAAATATTGTTTTTAAAACTTTGAATGATTGGGTTTGTAATTATTAATGTTATAAAAATGAAAAGTAACTTTTTTAATGTCTATTATTTTATAAAACCTTTTGTAAATAAAATGTAATAAAAAATGAAACTTTTTATTATTACATATTTTATAAATATGTATATTTTTTTTAATTCAAAACATCATAACTCTGGGGCTGATTACAATGGCGGCAGTGGCGGTCCCTCCACCATCTGCATGCCCCATTGCCTGCCCGCCACACTTACACCACAGGCAATTGTAAAGATTGCCTGGTGGAGCGGATAAGACCGGGGATGGATATGGTATCCAGCCTTCCCATTGCGGTGGAACAGCCTTGGAAAGGCTGGCAGAGGCTGCATTAAGGGAGCCTGTTGCGGACCCCCTCAGTGTTAGGGGAGCCAGTTGTGCACTCCTACATTTCCATGCACAAGGTGGCCGGCACCGCACGTGCCTGCCACATTGTGCATGGAAATGGACAACATGGCCATTTAACATTGTGGTGGGTGCTGCAGCCAGCAGCGCCAGCCACAATGTTAAATTGCTGGATGCGACCGCCGCGGTGGCGCTCACATTGTAATCAGTGGTGAAGGACTGCCGCATTACAGGTGGGCGGTCCCGATCACGCAATTTTTTCTTTACTTTACTTTAATCGGCCCCTCTGTTCTGGATATGTTTTTAGAAGAGGGAATAGATTCATATATATGTATAGTGTGAAACATTGTCTATGTGCTTATGTAGTTTTGATTGGGAATATTACATTTTATGAGTTTATTATTCAGCACCCTCCATGTGTTAATGTTGTTTGGATTTGGAATATAACATTATATATGTTTAGTGGCCAGCACTTTCCCAGTGTTATTGTAGTTTGGAGTTGGAATACAATACTTTAAATGCTTATTCTCCATCACCTTCCCTGGGTTTTTGTAGTTTGGAGTGGGAATAGTATATTTTAAATGTTTATTGTCCAGCACTTTCTCTGAGTTAATATAGTTTGGAGTTGGAATAGTAAATTATATATGTTTAGTGTCCAACACCTTCTCTGAGATTTTGTAGTTTGGAGTGGGAAAAGTATATTTTATATGTTTACTGTTCAGCACTTTCCCTGAGTTAATATAATTTGGAGTGGGAAAAGTCAATTATATATGTTTAGTGTCCAGCACCTTCCCTGACATTTTATACTTTGTAGTGGGAATAGTATATTTTATATGTTTATTTTCCAGCACGTTTCCTAGTTAATATAGTTTGGAGAGGGAATAGTAATTTATATATGTTTAGTGTCCAGCACCTTCCTTCACATTTTGTAATTTGAAGTGGGAATAGTATATTATATATGTTTATTGTTCAGCACTTTCCCAGAGTTAATATAGTTTGGAGTGGAAATAGTAACTTATAAGGGGCCGATTCCGACCCGGGTCCGAAAGCACTCCGTACACCGGCTCGGTCGGAGTGTTTTCCGACTGAGCCGGAGTTATTTGAAATATTTTTAAGTTGTCGATATTTTATTTTTGACGATAATTGTGTGATCTATATTATTGTTTTCAATATTTGTGTTATTTTGCATGTTTATTTAATGCTAACGATATTAGTTGTAACAATGATATTGATTTCAATTTTAGTGATACCGATTTTTGTGTTTGACGATATTTATGTGTTGATATTTGTGTATTTTTCCAAGTATAGCATATCGATATTTATGTTATCGATATTTGTGTGTCGAGAATTTTGTAGGTCGATATTATGAGTGTCGACATTATGTCAGTGATCCGTCAGGGTTATTGGAGACTGATTCTACGCACACCATCAGGAAATGTTGGTCGTTGTCCTGCTAGCTCACAGTGCACCATCCTTACCCTAAACTGGCCTGGTAACACATGGATTATGTAATCTCAGAACATGGCAACCCTAACTACCCAAGGCAAAAGATCTAGGACACTTTCGTTTGGTTATTACATACCCAAAGGGATACACAAGAAATAATCAGCAAGGCTTTTTAATATTTATTGAAGCATAGTGATTCTTATATAAGAAACGTGCACTGCAATAATCAAGAGACGGAAACAGAATAATGGGATCAGCATTACGAGAATTGTGAAGAAGAAATAATGTTCAACCATTGCGCTGTAACAGAGAATTTATGCGTGCATAAAAGTACTCCTACTTAGCACTACCTAGCCTAGTGTACCTAGGGTGGGTGAATCTGCCAGAATTCCTGTGTTGTGATTTAACTCCCCGTTACCTTTGTGAAAGAGTGCCCGTGTTGGTGCAGAGCTGGGCATCATCCCTCGCAAGAGGTAAACAGAAATCACCTGGGCTGGAATTCCGGCATATGGTGACTTCTCAGTGCCAGCGAGGTGCTTCTCTGAATAAACAAGGAAGTGATGTGATTTATATAAAAAAAATCACCCATGTTGCCATGCCAAAGCCCCAGTCAGGCCGCTATTGTTGATTATTCTATGATAGCTCAATCGCCAAGTGGACAATAACAAATAACAACATTTTGCGGAGTGAACTTAGCTGTTGTACAGAATGTTCAGGGTAATTGATAATATGCCTATGAAGTGAAAATGTGAGCAGAGCCATTTCGGAGAATATTATTCTGCACAGGCAGGCAAGCAAATGTGTATCAAATGGTAAACAGTCAAAATATCGAGTACAAAATATCGAATGGACATAATATCGAGTTTAAAATATAGAATGGACAAAATATCGAATGGACAGAATATAGACATCAAAAATATAGTTTTTAAGGTAAGTAATGTAATATCGAATGTTAAAAATATAGAAAGTTAAAATATCGAAGTATATAATATAGGTTATTAAAATTATCGATTTTTTATTAATATCGAATTTTTTATAGTGTTTTTATGTTATTATATGTGTGAAAAGTGTGTATTTATGGTATAATTAATTTTAATTAATGAATTTAGTTTTTTTAATTTTTGCGTAATTTAATTCTGTAGCAGGTTGTGGGTTTATAGGGGATTTGGGTGGGAAGTAATTTGATTATAATTAATTAAGTATGTAAAATTATTTATTGGTATTTATTTAGAATTAATTGTTAGTTAAGTTTTTATGGGTAATTAATTAAATTTCAATTGCCAATTAATTTAATTTAATTGATTAATTGCTAATTATGTTAATTTTACTAATTTATTTTCTGTAGCGGGTTGTGGGTTTATTGGGGAATAGGGTGGGAAGTAATTTATTTATAATTAATTAAATAATTACATTTATTTAATTGTATTTAATTTGAATTAATTGTTAATTAATTTTTAATTGTTAAATAATTAATTGTTAATTTGTATTTATAGTTAACCTATTGTAATAATTAATGTTAATTAGTAATTTTAATAGATTAATTATTATATTATATTAAATTGGTAATTACTTTTAAGTAATTTTTTACAGATATTAATTTATATTTTTTTAAATAATATATGAAGTATTTACTTTCCCTATTGTTGCACTCTCTGGAGTGGGAATAGTAATTTTGACCCCTACGCTATCCAACGCTTTCCCTACTGTTGCACTCTTTGGAGTGGGAATAGTAATTTTTACCCCTACGCTATCCAACGCTTTCCCTACTGTTGCACCCACTGGAGTGGGAATAGTAATTTTTACCTTTACGCAATCCAATGCTTTCCCTACTGTTGCACTCACTGGAGTTGGAATAGTAATTTTTACCCCTACGCTATCCAACGCTTTCCCTACTGTTGAACCCACTGGAGTGGGAATAGTAATTTGTACCCCTACGCTATCCAACGCTTTCCCTACTGTTACACTCTTTGGAGTGGGAATAGTAATTTTAACCCCTACGCTATCCAACGCTTTCCCTACTGTTGCACTATTTGGAGGGGGAATAGTAATTATAACCCCTACGCTATCCAACGCTTTCCCTACTGTTGCACTCTTTGGAGTTGGAATAGTAATTTTTACCCCTACGCTATCCAACGCTTTCCCTACTGTTGCATCCACTGGAGTGGGAATAGTAATTTTTACCCCTACGCTATCCAACGCTCTCCCTATTGTTGCACCCACTGGAGTGGGAATAGTAATTTTAACCCCTACGCTATCCAACGCTTTCCCTACTATTGCACTCTTTGGAGTGGGAATAGTAATGTTTACCCGTACGTTATCCAACGCTTTCCCTACTGTTGCACCCACTGGAGTGGGAATAGTAATTTTTACCCCTATGCTATCCAACGCTTTCCCTACTGTTGTACTCACTGGAGTGGGAATAGTAATTTTTATCCCTACGCTTTCCAATGCTTTCCCTACTGTTGCACTCTCTGGAGTGGGAATAGTAATTTTTACACTTCCGCTATTGTACGGTAATAATATTGGATATTATTTAATTATATTATGTTACTATATATATATGTTTTAACAAATATGATTTTAAAAATGTTTTTATAACTTTCATTAATTATTTAATTATTATAAGTTAATTTAAGTATTTTTAAATATATTTTAGTAAATAATTTTTAATATTAATTTAATTTATCATTGTTTTTAATAAAGTCGATATTTTTTTAAACTATATTTTTGTAAATTATATTTTTTACTCAATATTTTTGTACTTACCTGTTTGTAGATACAAACTCGATATTCTGTCTGTCGATATTTTGTCAACAATATTTTTGATAGTCGATATTATGTCAGTGATCCGCATCAAATGTCACTGTGTTTTTAAGAAAAGAAGGCAACTTTAAAATGTGAGCGTATAAAATTGGAATATATGAAGTTACAATGCATATCGTTACAAAGCATACTTTTACTTCGCAGTTTTACAACGCAACTACCATTACATCACATGTTTTTAAAACACATACCATTACAATGCATGTTAATTGACATACATTAAAACTATTCTTACAAAATATTCCATTACAATGCATACTAATACTACGCATACCATTACAACGCATAATATATATTTTTGTATGGTGGTGGGGGCAAATTTTCTATTCCTACTCCAACAGGTATTTCCCTCAGGGAAAGTGCTAGATGGTGGTGGGGGCAAATTTACTATTCCTACTCTGACATGTGTTTGCCTCAGGGAAGGTGTTGGATGGTGGTGGGGCAAAATTACAATTCCTACTCCGACTAGTTTTGCCTCAGGTAAAGTGTTGGATAGCGGTGAGGCAAATTTACTATTTCTACTCCGACCTGTGTTTGCCTCAATGCGTTGTAACGGCATGCGTTGTAATGGCTAGTGTTGTAATGGCATGCGTTGTAATGGCATGTGTTTAAATGGCATGTGATTTAATGGCACATACATTGTAATAGTTGCGTTGCAAAGGCATTATGATGTAATGCCTGTGTTGTAATGGATGTTTCCCATAAAATGGTGTTTCTATTCGGGCCTAAACATATAACCACACAACAGCAGCCTGGCTTTCTTCAGATCAGTGAAAGATACGCAGCAAAATGTTTTTACTGCCAGAGACAAGTATCAAGCTAGATGTACAGTAAATAATAATTGTATTTCTTTCATTAGTGCCCACCTACAATTATGCTGCAGGAGAAGCATACAAATCAAAGCAACAAACACCGTTCCAACAGGACAAAAACATTCTTCACACATACCCCATTCACTACACTACCCATTTGACTCTTACCTTTGCTGGTTTGCGACCACATTGTGAATTACATTTTACACAAGGCACTAACTCTATTTGCTTAATCAGATCATGGAACACTAAGGGGCAGATTTACAAGAAGGCGCCGCAGCGTGGCATTGCAAGACCTTTGGCTGCGCCACGCTGCAGCACTTTCAGAGCAAAGGAATGCAACATATTTACAAGGATATGTCACATTCCTGTACTCTCCCCTGTGGTAGTGCACAAACAGCTGTCATGCGCCGGCGCAGGCACCCTTGCACCATGGTGCAAGGATACTTGCGCCATGGGGAGATTGTTCTTGTGCAGGAAGGGGTACCTTCCTGCACAAAAACAATCACTACAGCCATTTTCCTCTTTTAATGCGTGCTTTATAATGCAGCACTCATTGGAAGAGCAAAAAAACGAGGAAAAATGAAAACATTTCTCCTCGCTGCGCCTCGCTACGCCACCCTTAGGGTGGCGTACCATACTGACGCATTTCCAGGTTTACGAATCCTCGAAATCTGGAAATGTGTCTGATTCCATAGGTGTTGCATGGGAACACCCACAGCAACACCCATTCAACTCCCCTTTCATGCAAAGTGCTGTGTGTAAAGGGGTCATATTTACAAGGATAGGAAAAGCCAAGAATGGTGGCTTTTCCTGTCCTGGTAAATAAGGTGTGTTTGAACAGAGAGAGACCCCTTGTCAGCAACCAAGGAAATGGAGTACTATCAGTACCAAAAACATTGTCCCTATATTCACTCTATCAGTAGTGGATTTCTTAATTCATATACAGCACATAGATAAACTTTAAAAGAAAAATTCACTCATAATCCCACTATAACATACAGTGCAAAAAGGTCAATTTATTTCTTTAGTACATGTGAGTATTATTAAAACACAATTCATATAATAAAACACCTATAATAAAAAACAATGCTTCAGTTCAACATAATTAAAAACAATAAAATTCATCAAGTCAGGACATAACATAACATCTTATAACACTTTTACCACAGAGAACCCTAACAAAATAGGGAAAAGAACAATGATAGACAGTATACTTTGTCTTTTAGCTAGACAGTTCCCTAGGAATAATTTTAGAAAGATTTGCCTGGATACATATATTCTATTTTTTATCTACAGGTCCAACTTGTCCGCAAGATAATGTACAGAAATGCGTTGACGCGTTTCGATGGGTATCTGATTATTCCATCTTTGTCAAGATAGTCATTACGTTCACTTTTCTTCGTGGTATGTTTGATTGTTATATCCTGAGTGAAAGAGAGTTGATATTTGCACTTATTCTTGTACTTCTTTTGCAGACTCGAAGAATGGTCTATTACTGGACCCCGTAATTAAACGGACTAGAATAATTGCCGTATATTCTTGAACGGGTCAATCCGGTGCCCCAGGTTACTAATTCTGTGTCCAAAAAACCTGCATATGAAGTCCAAAATAGAGGGGCCTTAATACATACACCTCCTCACCTGCCGATGCGCTTACGTCACGCTTATTAGCTCATGGATTCCCCGTCCTACTTCGTCCTTTTGTAAATATGGGGCAGTGTAATGCGCTGCCAGAGCATCACAAAAAGTGACGTACTGGCAGCGCAAGGGGCTTGTAAATCTGCCCCTAAGAACTTTTCAATGTGTTATGAGCATTATTTTTTCTAGAGTACGTTAGAATTCATTATGTTCAGTGCCTGTTTTATTTCACCAGGACCACAACACTTCTCTCATGAGCTGTACCTGGTGCTGCTC
Source organism: Lissotriton vulgaris (assembly GCF_964263255.1). Taxonomy (NCBI): domain Eukaryota; kingdom Metazoa; phylum Chordata; class Amphibia; order Caudata; family Salamandridae; genus Lissotriton; species Lissotriton vulgaris. Next base: position 1,966,187,317 of record NC_141687.1, read on the forward strand.
AATAACAAAACTCAAACATCCTTCCACATTTCTAAAGCTACTCTGACTATTGCCTTTAGTGTTACACAATATCCGGTTCCGGGAATTTGTGTTTAAATTAATCAGCATAGCATATATTTAATTATCAATTTCCAGCTCTGCATGCCTAGAGACTATATGAATCTGCAAATCCATTACATTTACATATTTTAAATTACATTGTGCAAACCCTATGACCTTATGTTTAGTCAGTCTTTCCTTTTCCAGTGACTTTTATTTGCAATTAAGTAGGGATTAGGATATGAAACCTTCTTTTAATTTAAATGAGAATCCTAAACATTATCCCTGTCCAATGAATTCCTCTAAGATCCATTTACAGATATATTTTCGTACTATCATATCCCAGTCTAAAGGAGAGTTGCATTACCCACTGTATACTCCTGGAAACTTAGTTGAGACTTCCTGGAGTCGATGCATCAGCTGCATGATGAATTCTGCTACTCTTCATTTTAGAAAATATGTGGCATATTTACAAAGAAGTGACGGAGTGCGGCGTTAGCCTTCTTGGCTTAACACCGTGCTCCGCCACTTCTGAAAGGCAGGGCTACACCATATTTATAACAATACAGTGCAGCCCCGCATTTCCCCCTGCGCTGGTGCTAAATTTAGCTGCCTAGCATCAATGCAAGCACCCTTGTGACTGCTTTGTGGAGAAGAATTGTTTATGTGCAGGAAGGTGTGCCTTCCTGCACATAAACAATTTCAAATAGCGATTTGTAACTTTTATATGTGCTGTTTTGTGTAGCACACATAGAAGTTGCAACTCATCATTTTTAAAACTATTCTTTATGTGCAGGAAGTTTTGCGTTTTCATGTGTGCTGCATAATGCAGCACACATAGAAACACAAAAAAGAGTGGAAATAAAGCATTTTTCCTTGCTGAGCCCTGTTAAGACCAGGTTTTCCCAGGTTTTAATTTTGGCGCTGCCCCATATTTACGCCACTCTTATAAATATGGGACAGCATCAAAATCAATGGGTGTTGAGGCAGAAAGCCCACCGCAACACCCATTGTCCACCCTTTTCATGCTAAGTGTAGCGTGAAAGGGTGCCTTATTTACAAGGCAGCGCTAAGCCACAATACTGCCTTTTAAATAAGGCTAAGCCCATATTGCCACCACAACATCAAAAAAGTGACGTTTTGGTGGCGATAGAGGCTTGTAAATATGCCCTTATGTGTGTTGGCCTCTGACCAATTTGGGTGTATTGTGCTAAGTAACACAGAAGGGGACCCTGATGGGACTCAGATGCGCCTGTTCCTCTGGGGGTAAAGCTAACCTTTCCAATCTCCCTTTGCCACCTTGTAACTGCACCCTGCAAGAACACTACTCCTCTTACACAAATTGTTACAACAATATCTGACCTTACTTATGCAAGCCAGCTGGTTTGACGTACATTCTGCCGAGCAAGTCTCCAATATCGCTACTGCATACCTTAAATAACGGCAGAAAGAGGGCGAGTTCCTGATACCTTCTAATCATGGAGATTTACCCTTAAGTACAGTATGCAAAGCTTTTTCCTGTGAACAGTTGTCAGTTTTAGTAAATCACACCGATATCGGGATTAGGCATTGAAACAGTATTATTAACAAGGTTTTTAATTTGCATACTAATAGAACGTTATCATTTTAATCTATGCATTACATGCCAAATTAATTCCACGTGTCTGGCTTACCCGTCTTATTCTTATTTCTGAGACACTGTAAAGGACCTCAGGTTGATGCTGAATTCTGAGCTATCAATGGAGACGTCAAGATCTACCAAACTTGTGTCCTGGACTGATAGAGCTACCTCTAGAATATGGCGCACCCTTGTGTTTCCCCTAGCGCTGGTGCAACTAGAACTGCTTAGTTCCAGTGCAGGGATGATTGTTTATGTACAGGAAGGAACACCTTCCTGCACATAAACAATCAATAATGTTGATTTGCACCTTCTATGTATGCTGCAGGATGCAGCACAAATGGATAGAGCAAAATACGAGAAGAAATGAATAATTTCTCCTTGTATCGCCATTCTAACACCTGGTATTCCATGGCATTCGTTTTTGGTGCTACCTCAGCCTTGCAAATCTGGAGCAGCATCAAAAAGCGATGGGTGTTGCAACGGAACACCCACAGCAAGACCCATTGCATGCCCTATTGCCACAGAGGACTGCAGCAGAAAGTGGCATATTCACAAGGTGGCGTTAAGCTGCGCTAAGTGACTTAGTGCCACCTTGCAAATATTGAAAATGGTGCTGCGCCACTGTAGCGTCCAAAAAAGTGATGCTCCAGTGGCGGTGAGGGCTTGCGAATATGTTCCTAAGTTTAGTGCATATCTCTGCCAACTAGAAACCCCATTGTTAACAGGAGCCTAAAAAATCTGTACAGACAATTGAACTTGATGTGCTTCAAATTAGTGGCAACCGCTTCACTTGATAATAGACACCAATCCTTGGAATTAATGTTGAGGATCAATTTCCTATTCTGTGTTTTTAAAACCTCATCATGCTCCCTCTTCCCCCAGATATTCACACATCCAGGATTTATGAACCTTCAATATAAAACCCATGTTGCAGGTATTGTATATAGAGCAGCTCATAGCATAACCTTCCAATACTTCTTGCATGTCGTACCCCAGAAGCTTCGAAGTAGTAAAACGTTGATCTAGGGTCCCTCTCTGTAATAGATTCTACTGTGTTCAATTCTGTCATAATTACTTAGGGGTCTATTAGGATGGCGGTCGGAAAATCACTCTGACCGCCATGGTAGTGGGAAAACACCGCCCGCTAGGACCGCGGCATAACCGCCGGTCCAATTAGTATGCTCCGCAGTCGAAATCCGACTGCGGCGGTCGGATCACGGCATATAACATTGCGGCGGCTGCTGCTGCCAGCACCACCTCCATGATATCCAAAAAGGCATGTCCTGCATATCCCTGCGCTACGTGGCAGGCACTGCACGGTGCCTGCCACCTGGTACAGGGACATGTAGGACTCCTCCAGGGCACCCACACCCCCCAAACACATTGGGGGCCCCCAATTGGTCCCCGGAGACATTCCCTGCATGCCTTTACATGGCGGTTCCACCGCTGCGGAAAGTCTGGCTACTGCCGGCATCATAATCATGCCAGCTGAGCCTGGCCCTGCACCGGCCCCATTTTAGCGGGGGGATGACCACCACCGGCCCGGCGGCAGTCATCCGACCGCCTTCCTAATAGAGTCCTTAAATTCCGTTCTTCTGTAATTGACTGGACACCACCTCCAACCTATAAACAGTAAACAATCCTTTGAGATCTCCCCAGGGGTTTCTGGATTAAGTCATAAAGGAGCATGGAAATGTGATTCTGGGATTTTCACAAATCTTCTAATAGTAATCACAATATAACAAGAAGCCACAAAGATCGGGAAATGGATTTGGAAATTTGAACAGAAATCTCTGAAGTTCATGTTCCCAAGATTATCACAGAGCACAGCTAGACCTGACTCAATCGATATCAGTAAGTAATAGAATGTGACTGTAAAATAATCCTCTTGAAAATTGCAAAGCCACACTCCTCTTGAAAACTATTTAGCTTTTTTCTGCTCATCTTAGAGTTTTTTATTTTCCCAAATAAATGTCATAATCATAGAATTGAATTCAAATAAAAATCTTTTTAGAATGAAAACAATTGGTGCGGAAAAAAACAAAGGTTACTGGGATATTATAGTTAGGCTCAGATTTCACAACCACAAAAACATGGAACTTCTGCAGGTACAGTTACCTGAGCTAATTATAACTTACGTCTCCGCAACGTACTGCTTATGACCTCACATATTACATCACTCATGACATGGTCAGTGACATAACTGATGGCATCTCAAATTACATCACTGATGACATCATCCAGTGAGTGTAAGTGTTTCATAAATATTTCTGAGACTTAACCTCTTCGCCGTAGCACAAATTCCACCACGGTGTGGCAGAATTTGATGCGTGCGCAGAACGGATGGTCCCTGGCTGTCCGACGCACATGCCCACCGTTGCGTCGGAGGGCCGGGGGACATCTGACGCATTGAAGAGGTTAACGATAGATACTAAGCTACTGCATACGTTACATTACTATTCTTTCTGTCCTACTAATGAGTGATACCATTTCTAACATGTGTCACCTGAGTGGCTGTGTGACTGTCTATATCAGTGTGTGAGTAGCTGTCTGAGTGGGTGTGTGGGTGTGTGAGTTGTGTATGGATCTGTTAGTGGGTGTGTGAGAGTGGCACTATAGGTCTGTCAGTGGGTATGTGAGTGCCTGTATGGGTCTATGAGTGGTGTTCTGGGTGTGTGAGTGGCTATGTGAGAGGTTACATGGGTGTGTTAGTGGTTTTATGGTTGTGTGAGTAGATGTGTGACTGGTTGTATGGATCAGAGGTTGTATGGGTGTGTAAGTAAGTGTCTGAGTAGCAGTGTGGGTGTGTGAGTAGTTGTTTGGATGTGTGAGTGGCTGTGTGACTGGTTTTAAGTGTGTGTGAGTGGGTATGTAAATGGTTGTGCAGATGTGTGAGTGGCTATGTGAGTGGTTGTATAGGTGTGTGAGTGGTTGTTCCCGGGTCTGTGAGTGGGTGTGTGGGTGGTTTTGTGATTGTAAGAATAGTTTTGTGGATGTGTGAGTGGTTGTGTGGGTGTATGAGTTGTTGTATGGGTCTGTAAGTTGGTGTGTGAGTGGTTGGATGGGTGGGTGCCTAGATGTATAAGTGGTTGTCTGGATCTGTGAGTGGGTGAGTGAGTGGTTGTGTGGGTGTAGGAGTGATTGTACGGGTGTGTGAGTGGGTCTGTGAGTGGTTGTGTGGATGATGTCATATTTGAGATGTCATCAGTGATGTTATTATGTCATGAGTGATGTAATTTGTGAGGTCATAAACAGCGCATTTCAGCGGTGAAAGTTATTATTAGCTGAGGTAGCTATAATTGCTGAATTTCCATGGTTTTATGTGCGTGAATTCTGAGCCTAATTATAATGTCCCTGTAACCTTTGTCTTTTTAAATTAATTTCTAAGGTTTTTGAAATGTATTTTTCTTAGCTATAACGTTCCTGTAACATTTATTTTTTTGCAGTGACTTTCTATGTTTTTTTTACTTTTATTTCCTAAGTATAATGTCCCTGTAGCCTTTGGTTTTTAAATGAGTTTTTATGGAATCTTAGTTTTTTCTTGTAATTTTTAGAGGTAGTTTCATTTCAATTTTCCAACTGTAATATCCCTGTATGTTTGCTTTTTTCAGTGAATTTTTAGATGTTTTTAGTGCAAATCATAATACAATAATATTTTCATATCTAATTTAGTTTTTTACTCTTTTTTTAAAGTATACTTTATATACATTTCAAATGTAAAAAACTTATCATTGTACTTCATTGATTTTTTTTACTGTTTTTGTAAAATGCAGTAAGACAAGTTTGCTTTAAAAGAAATTGCATTCATGGACCTTCCACGGTACAAAGATGAAAGTTACAAATACAAGTACTCTATGGTTTCTAATACCGAGCATGTAATTCATCAAAAACCTGTAAAAATGATCGTACATATATATGTTTCTAGGATTTTAGTAATGATATCAGCGTGGACATATTAATTTGCACAGCATGCATATCCATGTGTCTTTTTAAAGATACTTACTTTTATTAGAAGTTGCACGAGTCCACAAATCTACAGACTGAATCTGTAGACTCGCTCGATGATACACCGAAAACCTTAACTTCTTATTGGGTACATCATTCAGAACCCCACCCATGTTGAAAGAAAACCACACCTTAAATCAGTTATTTCCCTTTCAGCTCTTTATAGAGAGGGTAGAGAAGAACTGGTGCTGTGCTTTTCACCCTTTTTTGGTAAAAAAAACAACATAGGGAGGGTTCAACTATGTCTTCCATTGAGCAAGAAGATCCTGCACCTACTGTTGAAAAGGAAGAAGAGATGTGACCTGTTAAAAAGGAAAGCGATGTGTTGAAACACATCAGCATACCTTGTGGGGAGAAGAAGGTTAGTACAAAGTATGTGCAGTGCAATATCTGTGGAAAACAACTATCCAGAGGCACTGCAAAAAAATATTTCCATGGGACAAGTTGCATGTAGAAGGACTGAAAAACATCCATAAATTCAATCTAACAGAATGATGTGAGAGAAGGCAGGTGAAGCAGGGCCTTCATCATCTTCAGGAGCTTTGTCACAACGATTAACAGCTAAAGTAAGCACTATTTCAGATGTCTGTTAAAACATACATGACATTACAACTCACTGTGACAAATGCAACATGTCCATGGACTTGAAGATGACGTCAGTGGCTGTATACCTTGATGCAGTGAGGAATCATTGTTGTTAATTTCTTTGTGTTCTTAGTTAAAGCTTCATGTGTTTCAGAGACTGAAGCCATTGCTGTTTCCCAATTCCCTTCCCTTACCTCTTTTATTACCTTGTCTATTTTTATTCTTAAAAAGAAAACACAAAAAAATATAAAACTGTTACAAAAACCTTTAACATAAAAGATTGTTCTTTTTAGAATCACCATCTGGTCAAACAAAGAGTTAACTCTGTGTTTTTAATGTGTCAGTAGCTGTATCAGTGTGTAGCTGGGTGTGGCAGTGCCTGTATCAGTGTTTACCTGGGTGTGTAAGTGCCTGTATTGATGTGTGCTTGGGTGTGTCAGTGGATGTATCAGTGTTTGGCTGGGTGTGTCAGTATCTGTATTGATATGTGCATGGGCGTCTCAGTGAGTGTGTCAGTGTCTGCATGAATATGTCAGAGGCTGTATTAGTGTGTGGCTGGGTGTGTCAGTGGCTGTATCAGTGTATGGGTGTGTGAGTGGCTGTATCAGTGTTTGGCTGTCTGTCTAAGTGGCTGTATCAATATGTGAGTGGCTGTGTCATTCACACAGCCACTGTGTCAGAAGCTTTATCGGTGTCTGCCTGGGTGTGTCAGTGTCTGTAACAATGTATACGTGGGTGTTTCGGAAGTTATATCATTGTGTGGCTGGGTGTGTCACTGGCAGTATCAGTGTGTTGCATGGGTTAAGAAGCTGGATCAGTGTTTGGCTGGGTGTGTGAGTGTATTGGTGTATGGCAGGGTGTGTGAGTGGCTGTTTGAGAGACTGTATCAGTGTTTGGCAGAGTATGTCAGTAACTCTACCTATGTGCACGTGGGTGTGCCAGTGACTGTATCAGTGTGTGCTTGGGTGTGTCAGTACTGATAACACCACAGTAACGAAAATTCAAACCACAGTACTTGAGAAAGGATTCAAGACTGGATGCTAATTAATAGCTTTTTATTCTTATTTACGATTTTATCACAAAGTACTTTTTTATTTTTCAAAGACAAACATATAAAAGAACACTTCAATAACCAAACTCAAAGAATACAGGTAATCATTCACCATATCACTCATATCACAACCAAACAATCAGCAAACATTCAGGGGGAGAAGGGGAACACTAAATAAAGGAACTACAAAATTTATCAAAACATACAATATTTACAATATGATACACTACTGTACATGGGACAAGAGAAGCCAAAAGTCTGCAAAAAACACTTAAGTCAATTGTTTCAATAATCAATCACTTTTAGCGTACATTCCTACAACTAAATGTTTGAAATAGTTCTTAGATTTTCTACAAAAGGATAATGTACATGGAATAGTGACAAGCCACAGTTGTTATGTCATTTTATGCTTATCACTAGAGCAGCCACCTCAGTGTCTGCTCTAGTGATAAGCATAAAATGACATAACAACTGTGGCTTGTCACTATTCCATGTACATTATCCTTTTGTAGAAAATCTAAGAACTATTTCAAACATTTAGTTGTAGGAATGTACGCTAAAAGTGATTGATTATTGAAACAATTGACTTAAGTGTTTTTTGCAGACTTTTGGCTTCTCTTGTCCCATGTACAGTAGTGTATCATATTGTAAATATTGTATGTTTTGATAAATTTTGTAGTTCCTTTATTTAGTGTTCCCCTTCTCCCCCTGAATGTTTGCTGATTGTTTGGTTGTGATATGAGTGATATGGTGAATGATTACCTGTATTCTTTGAGTTTGGTTATTGAAGTGTTCTTTTATATGTTTGTCTTTGAAAAATAAAAAAGTACTTTGTGATAAAATCGTAAATAAGAATAAAAAGCTATTAATTAGCATCCAGTCTTGAATCCTTTCTCAAGTACTGTGGTTTGAATTTTCGTTACTGTGGTGTTATCAGTACTGGCAAATTCTCTTTTGTTATGTCCTATGCAGGCTCAGCCATACTGATTAGAGCCAACCCTTAGTAGTTTATTGGGTGTGTCAGTGTCTGTATCAATGTGTACCCGGGTGTGTCAGAGGTTATATCAGTTTGAGGCTGAGTGTGTCAGTGGCTGTAGCAATGTGTACGTGGGTGTTTGAGAGGCTGGATTGGATGAGTAACTGATTAACCATCTATATCGTAGTGTACCTGGGTGTGAGTGGCTGTATCAGTGCGTGCCTTGGTGTATCAGTAGCTGTATTGGTGTGTACCTTGGTGTGTCAGTCTCTGTATCAGAGTTTCACTGGATATGCCAGAGGCAGTTTCAGTGTGTGGCTGGGTGTGTCAGTGGCTGTATCAGTGAGTGCATCAGTGTTTGAGAGGCTGTATTGTTGTTTAGATGGAAAACAGCACTACTGTATCAGTGTTTGGCTGGGTGTATGAGTGGCTGTATTAGTGTCCGGCTGGGTGTGTACACTAAGAACGTAATTTTATGGAACAGCACTGTAGAAGTAATTATTAAAATACATAACTCCAATGGATGATGCCATAGATCTGTATTAAAAGAAAGAAAAAACACACATATGAGTTACTTTTACAATTTAAAAGACTGCACAATATATTTACAATTTTAGTAATGCATAACCTCATAATAAAAATCAAATTACTACACATTTGGTATGCTGTGATGCTATTACATTACAATTAAGCATTTCATTTTCCACTTTTTATTGTTTTCAGATTCTATACTCATACACCATAAACGATTTACTGTTGAAAGGATCATCTTTAAACAGAGGGGAAAAACAATCATAATGATTGTTGAAAAACAAACCAAAACTGCAAAATATATCACTGCAATTAAGAAACAGTGTGCATTGCACTCACTACAATTTTTAAGGCATTCTTTTACCTATACTTCATCTTCTTTTGTAAAGAAATATATCCTGTAAATGAGACCTTCATCATTAGAACTAGTTATAGATATATGAGGAAGACTACCATGTGAAAAGCCTTATGAAGACATTGTCTCAGGTAGGCTGTAGGATGTCAAAAGTACTGATAATGGATGCAGAACAAATACCCTATGCCACATTTTATGAGTGGATGTGTACATGCTTGAGTGGGTTTGTGAGAGTCTGAGTGAGTTTGTGAGTAGGTGTGTGAGTCTCTCAGTGGGTATGTGAGTGTCTGAGTGGATTTGTGAGTGTGTGTGTGTGTGTGCATGGGTGCTTGAATTGGTGCTTGAGTGTCTGAATGGGTTTGTGAGTGGCTCCGTGAGTATCTGAGTGGGTCTGTGAGTGAGTGTGTGAGTATCTGAGAAGATGCATAAGTGTATGAGTGGGTATATAAGTGCATGTATGAATGTCTGACTGGGTGTGTGAGTAGAGACATGGGTGTCTGAGTGGGTCTATGAGTGGGTGCATGAGTTTCTGAGTGGGTGTATGAGTATATGTTTGAGTGCCTGAGGGGATCTATGAGTGGGTTTGTGGGCATCTGAATGGGTGTGTAAATGGGTCAGGAGTGTTTGAGTGGGTCTGTGAGTGGGTGCATGAGTATTAAGTGGATGTGTGTGTTTGAGAGGGTCTGTGAGTGGCTGAGTGGGTTTGTGAGTGGGAGTTAGTGTCTGAGTGGGTCTGTGAGTGAATGGATAAATATAAGAGTCAGCATATGGGTGAGTGTATGAGTGGGACTGTGAGTGGGTATATGAGTATCTCAATGGGTATGTGAATGGGTATGTGAATATCTGAGGGGGTCTGAGAGTGGGTGTGTGAGTGTCTGCGTAGGTATGTGAGTATCTAAATGATTCTGTGAGTAGGTGTGTAAGTGTCTGAGTAGGTGTATGAATGGGTGTGTGAGTGTCTGAGCAGGTCTTTGAGTGGGTACATGAGTATCTGAGTGGGTCAGTGAGTGGGTTGTCTGTGTAGGTATATGAGTAGGTGTGTGAGTGTCTGAGTGGGTATGTGAGTGGGTGTGTAAGAGTCTGATTGGTCTGTGAGTGGTTGTGTGAGTGTCTGATTGGGTCAGTGAATGGGCGCATGAGTGCCTCATTAGGTGTAAGAGTAAGTGTGTTAATGTCTGAGTGGGTGTATGAGTGCCTGAGTGGGTCTGTGAGTGGGTGCATAAGTGTCTAAATGGGTGTGTGAGTGTCTGAATAGGTCTGTGAGTGGGTGTGTGAGTGGGTCTCTGAGTGAGTATAAGTGTCTGAGTGGGTTTGTGAGTGGGTGTGTAAGTGTCTGAGTAGGTTGTGAATGGGTTTGTTTGTGCGTGAGTGGGTATGTGAGCATCTGAGCGGGTTTGCGAATGGGTGCCTAAGGGATTAAGTGGGTCTGTGAATGGGTTAATCAGTGCCTGAGTGGGTGTGTAAGTATCTGGGGATGTGAGTGGGTGTATGAGTATCTGAGTGTGCATGTGATTGGGTGTGTGAGTGTCTCAGTGGGTCTGTGAGTAGGTTGGTGAGTGTTTGAGTAGGTGTATGTGTGTCTGAGTGGGTCTGTGAATGGGTGTAGGAATGTCTGAGTGGGTCTATGAGCAGGTTTGTGAGTGTCTGAGTAGGTTTTTGAGTATATGCAAGAGTGTCTGGGTAGATCTGTGAGTGGGTGCATAAGTGTCTGGGTAGGTATGTGAGTGGGTGTATATGTGTCTGAGTGGGTCTAGGAGTGGATGCATCAATGTCTGAGTGGGTGTATGAGTGGGTGTGTAAGTGTGTGAGTGGGTGCATGAATGTCTGAGTGGGTTCGTGAGTGGGCACATGTGTGTCTCATTAGGTCCATGAGTGGGTGCATATGTGTCTGGGTGGGTGTGTAACTGAGTGTATGAGTGGGTCTGTGAGTGAGTTTGTGTGTGTCTGAGTGGGTGTATCAGTGGATGTGTGAGTATCTGAGTAGGTGGGTGACTTAATGGGTCTGTGAGTGGGTGCATGAGTGTCTGAGTGGGGCTTTAAGTGGGTGCCTGAGTGTTTGAGTGGGGCTGTGAGTGGATGTGTGTCTGAGTAGGTCTGTGAGTGGGTGTGCCAGTGTCTGAATGAGCATGTGAGTGGGAGTTTAAGTATGTGAGTGGGTACCTGAGTGTGTCTGTGAGTGGATTCATGAGTGTCTGAGTGGGTGTGTGACTGGGTAGGTGAGAGTGTCTTTGAGAGGATGCATTTGTGTATGAATGGATCTGTAACTGGGTGCTTAAGTGTCTGATTAGGGGTGTGAGTGGGTGTATGAGTGTCTGAGTGGGTGTGTGAGTGGGTGCGTGAGTGTCTGAGTGGGTGTGTAACTGTCTCAGTGGATCTGTGAGTGGGTGTATAAGTGTCAGAGTGAGTGTGTGATTGGGTGCATAAGTGTATGATTGGGTGTGTGACTGGGTATGTAAGTGTTTGAGTGGGTTTGTGAGTGGGTGTGTGAGTGTCTGAGTGGGTCTGTGAGTAGGTTTGTAAGTATCTGAGTGGGTTCATAAGTGTGTGTGAGTGGGTGCATGAGTGTCTGAGTGGGTCTGTGAGTGGGTGTATACGTGTCTGAGTTAGTGCATGAGTGGGTCAGTGAATGAGTGTGTTAGTGTCTGTATCAGTGTGGGAGTGTCTGAGTGGGTGTGTGAGTGGCTGAGTTGGTCTGTGAGTGGGTGTAAACGTATCTGAGTGGGTGTGTGAGTGGGTGTCTGAGTGGGTTTATAAGTGGGTGTATGAGTATTTTAATGGGTCAGTGAGTGGGTGTGTAAGTATCAGAGTGGGTGTTGTAGTGTCTGAGTTGGTGTGTGTGAGTGTGTGTGTGTGCATGTCTGAGTGGGTCTGTGAGTAGATGCATAAATATCTGAGTGGGTGTGTGAGTGGATGTGTAAGTATCTGAGTGGGTGTGTGAGTGGGTGGATGATTCTGTGAGTGGGTGCATGATTGTCTGAGAGGTTCTATGAGTAGGCGCATGAGTGTTTGAGTGGGGCTGTGAGTGGGTGTGTATCTCAGTAGGTCTGCGAGTGGGCGTGCCAGTGTCTGAATGGGTCTGTGAGTGGGTGTGTAAGTATGTGAGTGGGTATATGAGTGGGTACCTGAGTGTGTGAGTGGGTGTGAGCATCTGATGGGCTTGTGAGTGGATTCATGAGTGACTGAGTGGGTGTGTGAGTGGGTCTGTGAGAGAGTACATGAGTATGAGTGGGTCTCTGAGTGGGTGTTTAAGTGTTTGAATGGGGTGGGAGTCAGTGCATGAGTGTCTGAGTGGGTGTTTGAGTGGGTCCTAAGTGTCTGATAGAGTGTATGACTGGGTCCATAAGTATGTGATTGGGTCTATAACTGGCTATGCAAGTGAGTAGATGTATGAGTAGGTGTGTGGGTGTCTGAGTAGGTCTGTGAGTGTGTGAGTGAGTGTGTGAGTCAGTGAATGAGTATCTGAGTGAGCCAGTGAGTGGGTGCATGAGTGTCTGAGTCTGTGTGTGAGCGTCTGAGTGGGTGTGTGAGTATATGAGTGGGTCTGTGAGTGCCTGCATAAGTGTCTGTGCAGTTGTGTGTGTGGGTATCTGAGTGGGTGTGTGTGTGTTTCAGGGGGTCGGTGAGTGTAAGTGTCTAAGTAGGTGTCTGAGTGGGTGTGTAGGTGGGTGTGTACATGTCTGAGTTGGCCTGTGAGTGGATGGATAAATGTCTGAGTGGGTATTTGAGCATCTGAGAGGGTTTATGAGGGGGTGTATAAGTGTCTGAGTGGGTGTGTGAGAGGGTGTATGGGTGGGTATGTGAGTGTCTCAGTGGGTCTGTAAGTGTGTGCATAAGTATCTGAGTAGGTGTGTGAGTGATGGGTGCGTGAGTGGGTGCCTGAGAGGGTGTGTGAGTAGCTGGGTGAGTGTCTGAGTGGGTCTGTGAGTGGGTGCATCAGTGTCTGAATGAGTCTGTAAGTGGGTGCCTGAGTATTTGAGTACGGCTTTGAGTGGGTGTGTTAGTGTCTGAATGGGTGTGTCAGTGTGTGGGTTTGTGCCTGTGTGTGTATGGGTTGCCTGAGCATCTGAGTGGGTCTGGAAGTTGATATGTGAATGTCTGAGGGAGTGTGTGGGTATGACTGTGAGGGGGCATATGACTGTTCTCAGTAGGGCTGTGAGTGGGTGTGTAAGTGTCTGAGTGAGTGTGAGACTGGCTGCATAAATGTGTGATTGGGTATGTGAGTGGGTATATAAGTGTTTGAGTGGGAGTGTGAGTGGGTCTGTGAGTGAGTTTGTGAGTGTCTGAGTGGATGTGTGAGTAGGTTCATAAGTGTGTGAGTGGGTGTATGAGTGGGTGCATTAAGGTCTGAGTGGGTCTGTGAGTAGATGTGTAAGTGTCTCAGTGGGTCTGTGAGTGGGTATGTTAGTGTCTGAGTGGGTCTGTGAATGGATGTGTAAATCTATGAGTGGGTCTGTGAATGGGTATGTGAAAGTCTGAGTGGGACTGTGAGTGGGTGGCGAGTGTCTGAGTAGGTCTGTGTGTGGTTTTGTCAGTGTTGGAGTGGGTGCGTAGGCCTGTGAGTGGTTGTGTGAATTGTTATGTGGATGTGTAAGTAGGTATGTGAGTCTCTGGGTCTGTGAGTGGGTATGTGAGTATCTGAGTGGGTCTATGAATGGGTACGTAAGTATCTGAGTGGGTATGTGAGTCAGTGCAGGAGTGTCAGAGTAGGTATGTGAGTGGGTGCATAAGTGCCTCAGTGGGTTAATGAATGGGTGTGTGAGTGGATATGTGACTGTATGTGTGACTGTCTGAATAGGTCTGTGAGTGGTGCAAGAGTGCCTGAGTGGGCCTATGAGTGGGAATGTGAGTGTTGGAGTGGGTGTGTAAGTGTGTAAGTGGGTGCATGAGTGTATGAGTGGGTGTGTGAGTGGATGTGTAAGTTTGTATTTCTAATACATTTTATAACAATTTTCACAGCTGGAGAACGTTCTCCAATTTATAAAATGACAGGTGCAACTTTCTACTCAGGTTTCAGTAAGCCAATCATAGCATTGCTGTTGCCACGTGGATTTACAAAGCGCTGCAAAGTTTTTGGAAGGGTCCCTAGACACAGCCTGGAACCCTAATACCTCACATACATAAATATATACATACATACATGTATATGGCCCTCCTTCATGAACCTTATTGTGCCTGGCAGCCCCTCCCCTCAGGGACTTATTTATTGTAAAAGGCAAGGGGGGCATCTGGCTCTCCTCCATGAGCCTTACAAGGCCAAAGGGACCCCACGGCTGTTTTTTTAATTAAAGGGGGGGGGGGGTGTAGCCCACTCCCCAAGTCTTATTAGTCCCTGAGGACCCCATCTATTAGGACTACTATGTACAATAAATGGAAGGGACAGCGCATCCCCCTCCTTGAGGATTTTGTGGGTCCAGGGGACCCCATTGCCCAGGGCCAACATCAATTAAAGGTGGGGTACACTCTGGGTACCCACATACACTTGTTGGGGTCTATGGGGGGAACCCCAGGGGCCTCACAGCCCCAGCCAGCTCCCATCCACAGGGGCAGTTACTTATGCTGCTTCCTGTGGGAGGGATCAATATCTGTCTTAATCAGTTACCCTGCCCACATCAGTGTGGGCAGGGAAACAGATCAAGAGTCTGCTCCCAGCCGGCGGGAGCATCTTCAAAGCTCCCTCCATCTGGGAACAGACTTTGTGTTTGCTCCTGGTTGGCGGGAGTTTAATAATGCTCCTGCCAATAGGGATCAAACTCACGTTTACCTGCCCACTTTGGTGCATGTAGAGAAACTGCTGTGTCCCAGCGATGGGCTCATGGGACATAGCATGTGAGCCGGCACGGGAGATGGCTCCTTTGTAATTATTTTAGGCCCAGGGGGACGAAGTCCCTTGGGGCATTTAGAGGCTCTTGGAGGTGTGCTGTTCATCCTCCCTTTAAAACATAGTATGGGCTCATAGGTATGGGGTCCCCAGGGCCTAAAACAGCCTGGGGAGGGGGCTGCATGCGCTCCTACCCCTAAAGTATACTTGAGCCCCAAGAGATGAGGTCCCAGGGCCAAATATGGCCTTGGAGGGTACTCATCCCCCCAAAAAATTTTAAGTGTCATTCATGGGCACTGGGCGGGGAGACTGTATTAAAAATGTTCTTGTGAATTCACAAAACCTCAGCAAATCTGTGCCAAAATTAAAAGAAAATGTTTGTGACCCCCCACCCTGCCCACCCTCCCCCCGGGACCCCATCATCAGGACTCGGGGTTCAGGGTATTTCTACCCTGACCCCTTTTGTCTTTTTTTACCTTTTTTTAGGACTGTGGACTGAGTCCCAAGTCCTTAGATGGCCGCCACCACTTCCTGTTTGAGGTGGTCACTTACCAAATTGCAGCACGAAGGTATGCGGGCGAGGAAATACCGGTTTACACTGAAAAAAAACCATTTAAATAAGTAACCCTCCCCCCCCCCGGCGCTAGCTCATGTGGCACATCGATCGAGAGAAAGTGTACCAATTCGGTATTTTTTAGGGGTTAATCATCCCCTTTTTTGAAGCTGACCAGCCTATTTTTGCGGTCAGCCTAATTGAGATAATAGGCACACTATAAATTCACATAAGTATCCCAGAGTGTAGTAGGGATCATATTTGGTCCTGATGAGTAAAGCAGTGGGTACTGCTTTCGAAACATGTCGACCAAGTAGGGAGTAGGATTTACCCCCTACTTACTTCCTTTCCCAGTTTTAGCGTTTCCAGCTTGGGAACTGAATAAAGTGTATTTTATCCACTTGCCAGGATTTTTTTTTGGTCTTTTTGTAACTAGCTTATTCCCTACCACTCTCACAAATCCACCGAACATATAGCCTACTCACATAAAATCAAGTGCTCCCGCGTAGTCGTAGGTTGCAGCACGCCCCGCCCCATAGAGGGACGGGAAGACCCCTATGATGAAGCATGACACTATGGGATTCATAGTGTGTGAGGGGTATTTTGAAAACACATAGTGCTTCTCCCTTACATTTCTAGGGAGCAGCTTTCTCACACATCACAATAAAATTAAAAAAATAAGAAAAACAAGATAGAATCTCATTGTTTGTATACAGTCTGACTGGAGGTCGATTCTATCTATCAGAAACCTCTAACCTCCCTCTCTTTGTTGTTTTGAGGTGGTGACAGACAATCAGATCTCACTTTGAGATCTGTCAGCTCTGCAGAAAACCCACGGCAATAAATATACGGATTATTTTAGCTTTTATATCTCCGGAACTACTGAACTGATTTACACCACAACACAAAAACTCTCTTTCTGGAACAAGATCTAGTTTTCTGTCAAATTAGGTCTAAATCCGTTCCAAGCTTTGGGCTGTAGAGATGTCTAAAGTTACTATCGGAAAATAAATGGGGAAAATGCATTTTGGGATGCCCCCCCTTTCTCTGCCTCGCCTGACGGATTACCGCAAAGATTTCCATATGCAAACTAGTCAAAAATATATTATAATAATAATAATAATAACAATAATAATAATAATTATTATAATAATAGTTAATTTGTAGAGTGTCTGGCCACCCCAAAAGGTGTGTCCCCGCGTTAGAAGCTTATCAGCAGAGGAGACTGCTAGATTAAAGTTTATGCAGCCAGGTTTTCAATCCTTTGCGGAAGGTAAATTCAGATTTCTCTGTGCGTAGCCATAGAGTGAGTGCATTCC
The DNA here is from genome assembly GCF_964263255.1 of Lissotriton vulgaris. Taxonomy (NCBI): domain Eukaryota; kingdom Metazoa; phylum Chordata; class Amphibia; order Caudata; family Salamandridae; genus Lissotriton; species Lissotriton vulgaris. Next base: position 1,966,204,170 of record NC_141687.1, read on the forward strand.
AGTTCTTGGCCGCTAGGTAGCCAAAGGATTGAGCGCCCATCCTGGTTTTCCTTATCCTCGGGACCATGAGCAGGTATGCTCCTGTTGATCTTAGCTGGCGGTTGGGATTGAATGGAGTGAAAAAATCATGCAGGTAGCTTGGGCCTTTCCATGTAGGCTCTTGTGACAGAAACTCATGGCTTTAAAGAGGACTCTCTTCTCGATAGGCAGCCAGTTTAGAGAGTCAAGGGCTTTTGTCGTGGAAGCACAGCTAGGAAAATTGAGGACAAGGCTTGTCGCTGCTTTTTGAATGCGTTGGAGGCACAACATGCAGGCTTTTGGTGCCCCTAGATGGAGGACATTCCCGTAGTCAAGTTATGAGGTCACCGGAGTGTGGACTAAGGTTTTCCTAGCCGATACAGGGATGAAATCAAGGTTTTTTTTTAGCTTCTTCAGGTGCTGAAAAATCTCACTGCCAATTTCCTGGTTTGAGATTCAAGTCAAGTCAAAACCACTTTATTTCGATTAATTAAAATCCTAAAAGTACACATACAAATCACACATCATAAAATAAATTTAGGGTGATAGGAAAATATTAAAAATACATAGAAAATCCTGGTGTTATACAATTTCATATCCTTTAAAAGAAATAAAAACAAAGAAATTCATAATTCACTCATAACTGGGCATCTTAATTTTCTTGACCGTACAGCTGCTACAAAATAGTTTGCGATGTTAAAAATATTCCAGGGGTTATCCAGTAATTGCAGATATAATAGGGCAGGTTTAGCCTGTAAAAACCCCTTGCCTCTTAAGAGTGGAATTATAAACTTATTTCTAATATCAGAATAATGATCGCAAAAAAATATAAAGTGCATGGTATCTCGAATCGAGCTACTGTCACAATCACAAAGTGCTGCCTCTTCTGGTTTACTCCAGCCATGTAAAGTTCCCAATAAAAGGTGAATCTGATTGAAACGGAATATAGTTAGTAACCAGCGATGATATGGCCTTGTTACTAGCTTTAGGTAGTGCTCAATAGATGGTGATGTAACTAGTAAAAAATGGGCCCTAACCAGAGGTTTTTTTAATTCCTCACCCTCCCGTTCCTAGGTCCTTAAGATCAAAAAATACTTTTTAACCCAACTAATATCACCTTTAACAATACCCTCTGGCGTTTCAAAAATTTCTGGGCGCCCAAGTTTCTCGAACATTAACCTAATATAGGAGAGCCATTGTATTTCATTCCCCCTTTCTAAAGTCACACAGTCTTTTAAAATCTGGCGATTTAACGTTAGTTCAGGGTTAAGGCAGGTTTTTAGCCAACAGATAAGAGGAGCCATGCTAATCAGGTCGCAAACATACCCCATCCCCTGCTCCTGATGGGTAGCAAATGTTGAAGTGAATTGGGGGATAGACAAGAGAGAGCGAAAAAAATTATTTTCGACCTTCTGTACCTCTTCCACTTGCTTAAACCCACATATTGCAGCCCCATATAACGCTATTGCCAGGCATTTTCCCTTGTAAATAGAGAGAATCGCCTCACAAGGCTTTCCCCCTAGTCGTTGGGCAAAACTTAGTAGTGCTGATGACGATCTTCCTTAGGAATTCTTTTTTTGCTAACCGCTAGGGGACCCAGGCACATCTGTCATCAAACATGACCCCCAGGTAAGTGAAGACCTTCACCCTTTTAACCTCGGCTCCCTCGCAATAAAAGGTCCTGACTTTGTTCTTACGTAACCCCAAAGACATAACATGTGATTTGGCAATGTTTACTACCAGAGCCACAGAGTTCATGAACTCCCCAAAGGAGTTCACTAGCTCTGTAGACCTATCGGGGTGCGAGCTAATAGGACGGCATCGTCCGCGTATAGGAGAACCGGGATGGTACTGTTTCCTATACGCGGGACATCCAAAGTAGCAATATCCAGGGATTTATCTATGCCTTTAATATACAATGTAAAAAGTAGAGGGGCCAGAATGCACCCTTGTCTGACCCCTCTACCAGATTTAAAATGTCTTGTACAAGTGCCCTCCTGTGTCATCCTGACGAACGCAAGTAGATCCCGGTGGAGATCTGCCAAATAAAATACCAAACAGGGGTCAATCCCTAAATCTAATAAAAGTGTCCACAGCTTCGATCTGTTTACCAGATCAAAGGCTGTGGATAGGTCCATAAGCCTAAATAGATAGACCCCTTGGAAGCTACAATGTATTTATTCGTTAATAAATACAAATTAAGGCACTGGTCAAAAGTACTTCTGCCGGATCTAAAACCATATTGGAGATTGGACAGAATCTCATTATCTGTTACCCATTCTGACACCTTAGTCAAGATAACTTTTCCCAGGATTTTAATGGAGGAATCTATTAAAGAAATTGGCCTATAACATCTAGGGTCCCCTCTCTGGCCTTTTTTAAATACAGGAATAATAGTAGAGTGGGACCAAGAGGCAGGAAACCCATGGTAAACAGTAGAATTAAAAACATTAAAATTAAAAACATTCGTTAAAATTTTAGCCCATAGTTTGACATTTCCCTTATGGAGGTCGGCGGGCACACATCTGGGCCTGGAGCCTTATTACTTGCAGAATCATTTATTGCTCTCTCCACATCAAACACTAGTGTGGCCAATGGGGAACTACTGGTGGGAGCAACAAAATAATCGAATACCTTGTTACTTGCATAGATATCTTCAAGGTGAGTCAACCACTCATCTTCTGGGATATTAATTTCCAATACACCATTCACCTCACCTGAGAGCAGTGGACTATTAACGATAGACCAAAACTTTGAATTATCTTTTAAGACTTCTTTAGACATCAAACTATTCCAAGCCCTTGATTAAATTTCATTTTTACAAATCTGCATGTTTAATTTATATTCTTTTCTGAGGCTAGCTATAAGGCCTTCATCCCTGGGTATAGCTTTCAATGATTTTATTAGGTTTTGGTGCGCCCTGGAGCATTTAGAGTCAAACCATCTTCTTTCTTGTTTTCGTTTAGGCCTTGTAGTAACGGTTAGATCTAAGGCAACCTGTTTACAAATTGCTTCAAAAGCTATAATAGTTTCCTCCTCCGAAGTAGAGCAGTCAGCACATTTCATGATATCTTCTTTAAGCTTCGTACTCAAAAAAGTGCTCAGGAACTATTTTTGCCCATTTTAACCTCCTCCCTTGGCCTTGGGTTATCACACTACTAGGGCCCTTGGCGTTAGCTGTGGCATCTATAAAGCAAAAGCCTTTATCCAGTACTAAGTTGACCAGGTTTTGATCACTAAAGGGAGAGCTAGTGGCATTATTAAAAAAATACATGCCCTAACAGAGCAGGGGATAAAATATATAATCAATAATCGTCTCGCTTTCCCTAGCTTTAAACGTTACAACCCTCTCATTGATATCAAAGAAACTTGGCTCATAGAGGTCAGCGTATGACAGAAGTTCTTCGAGAGCCTCCCACTTATAAGTATGTTCAAAGTGAGGAGGTGGGGCGAAAGAGGGACCATGAATTTAATTAATTCGACAATTAAAATTACACAAATGAATATTGAAATCACCCATAAGAAAAATATAAACAAAAGTGGTTTGTTGCGCTTTATATATTTCTAAAAACTGTGTCAAATAGCAGAGATGTTCATTACAATACTCACTATCCCCCGAATTATAAAAGTTAATTAATTATCAAAGTTTTAACATTATTCGAGGTGGTGAGCTCCGCTATTAAACAATTCGGAGAAGCAGAATTCAAGATTGTTACTGGTTTGGGATTCAAAAGAGAGTTTGGGGTCGAGCCCTATTCCCAAGTTTTTGACCTCAGCTTTCGGCTCATGGATAGGCCCTAGTGTTTGAGGCCACCAGGCTGTGACCCAGATAGAAGGTAATTTCCCAATAACCATGACCTCTGTCTTGTTACCTTTCAATTTAAGGCAATTGTTGGACATCCAGGAGGCCATGTCATTGAGACAGGAGGAGAATTGTAGTGCAGATTCGCCAGAATCTTGTGCCAACGTCACCACAAGCTGAGTGTCATCAGCGTACGACACCATGGAGATCTTGTAGTTGTCCATGATCCTGGCCAGGGGTCCAATGTATAGATTGAAACAGTTATTCTAAACATAGGAAGAGGTTATTGTGTACATGTATTTTTTAGATTCTTATTTTCACCTATGGTTACTTTTCAGGAATTCAGAGGCCTTAATGATTTTTGAAGCAACTACCATACTCCAACGAACTATCTCATATTGAACAGAAAGATGAGGAAGCGAGTCCGGTGGCACACAGATAGAGGTAGTAATGTCCAATATGAATACACCACTGCTGAAAAGGGCATGTGTCAGAACCCCATTCAGAGGACCACTGGAAAAGCAGGAGTGACTGGGCCCAGGAGTGGGGTCTGAGTTCTTGTACTGGAGTTCTGGACTTTTTGGTTCCGTCCAGAGGTGTCAGGGAACAACACCCAAAGACCCCGGAGTTCCACCTGCCTTGGTGCGCAAATGAACAGAAACACGGGCTTCTCGATGGTGGCGTCAAAGACCAAAGGTTTATTACTGCAGGGACACAGAAGTCACAGAAACCACACATGGGCAGATTCTAGGAGCCTGTTCAAATTGTACAAAGAGGGTTGTTCCTTATATACTAAATTTTAAGCTGGGGGCGAATTCTTTACATGTAATACATTCTAAAAACCTTTGTGTCTAAAACAATAAATATTTGGCGTTACACAGGAACCGTCGATAAAATCTGATACCAAACATCTACGAAGAGGGGTTCCCACTAGTTCATCACAATCCCTTGTCAATATTGCATTCAAGAGCCGGACCGCCTCATCGTAAATTTCGTTACCTCCCCCTAATAAAGATTCAGAAAGAAAGGAACGGAGACAGGTGTGGAAGATAGGAAAGCGGGATAAGAGATGTTTGTAGGTTGTAAATGGGCAAGGCTACCGGCTTCGGCCGCCTAATCGTGATCAGGACAATGGACACGAAGACCAGTTTAGCAGGACTGGCCTCGGGCAGAGGAGGCAGCCTTTGTTGAGTCATGCAGCTACAGCGTGATCTGGTTTAAGGTGCACGTGTCATGAAAGAGGTGAATCTCCGGCTAAGGCTACGTGTCCTTAATCGAAATGAAGTGATCAGAGGTTATTGCGTATGTGAGGGCAAGAAACACAAAATGGCTGCCATGATCTAAGATGGATGCCGTGGGTAGATCAGAAATGTGTTCATAACAGGAGTGCTCTTGCTCGTAGCATAGCGAAAACACCAGGATATGCTAAATGGATCATTTGCGGTTCGCTGATACCAATATTATGTATTTCCGACAATATTGAAAACACGGGTTCAAATCGTCACGGAACCTCAGACCCTCCTTTTGCCCTTACATAGGCAATTACTCAGTCTATGTCAGAATCTAATTCTATGCTCATCAGGTCAGTGACATGCTGTTGTATCATCATCCTTTCTCGTGCCTTTTCTCCAAACGCAGGTGGTTTCCTAAAACAAGTTGCAGCACAGAGACTACACAGAGCAGGACCACACTGGATAATCAGGCAGCATGAGAATAGGAATACTAAGATGACACCAATGACCATTAGAACCTTCCATCCCCACGCTGAGATCAGAGTCCAAAACCACTCCATGAAGGACCAGTTTCCCTTGTCTACGTGTATAGAGTCGGAAATCTTGTGTAGCTTAGAGATCGCCTCGTAGACTGTTGGAGCATTATTAGGAATAAAGACACAGCAGCTCGATTGGATCATTCTGCATACCCCACCTCGATCTGCAAGTATAACGTCTAGAACCATACGGTTCTGCAACGTCATGAGTCTATCCGCCTGAAGCTCAGCTGTCAAATTGCTAAGGGCACCAGCAGTTTCGGTAATAGTAGATTCAACTACCCGTGTTAGCTGACGTATGTTTCTACTATTGGCCATAGGCCCCCAGAATGGAAGGAAACCTTTGAAGAAGTCTCCAGCTTCCTGACCAGCAGTATCTTCTTTGCTGAAGACACCTCTCGCTACTCTGGTCTTGTGATAATCAGGTGAAGCAGTGTATGTTGGAGGCAACAATCGAGCAATATAACATGAACCTGAAAAGTCGGCAGGCAACCATGTATAAGCTCTGTCTCGACAGATGAAGTAGGTACCTCTAGCAGTAAGAAAGGCAGGGGAAGAGTTAGCCGGAAACACATAAGTCTCTACGCACTCACTCCTCCCTAGCTGAGCTCTCGGATTTCTCCCATTACCTTGCAAACAGACCTGACCTCGGTGAGGTACGACCCAGATTGGAGTTGAGCTTTTACGCTTGCTTTCTCCCAAACTAAGGCGATACTCTGAAGAATTCCAACTCAAATATACTCGCAATTCGTCTATAGGGTATGATGGAGTATTATTGACGTCCTTGATCATGTCAATAATTCCCTGGACTAAAGCTTTGGTGGCAGAGTTATATTTAGTGGAACGTGGTGGACGTGGAGGATAGGTTTCAAGGGCATAAGCAAAGATGGTTTGAAGGGCCTGAAATGATCCATTGTAGCTGAAAGGCAAAACCAGATAGGGAATACCTTTATCCATAGTGTGGGGTATCAAGCCACACACCCAGCAGTCTGTAGTGTTAACTACCAGTTGGTGTTGGTGCAAGAGCTGTACAAAAGTGTTATTAATGAATTCTGAGCGTCGAGCTTGCTCGTGTTCAGGAAACGAGTGAAAAGAGTGTATAGAGGGAACAGTAGAAGTAACAGGATCAAGGGGAGGTACTGTAGTTACTGGCACAAAAATCAAACTCATACCGAAAACGATTCCACCCACCAACGTTATCAAAACAATCAAAAATGTAATGGCACATTGTATTAAAAAGCATTTGCTGTGAAGAATTCTATAAAGTCTGTTTCTGCGAACATAAATCACATTTTCCCGTTGCAGCGCAGGAAGCTCCATCTTCTACAATCCGCTCGCGACCACTGATGATGTGTACGTAGATGAAAATGCCTCTATCAGCCCTGGGAGTTCCCAGAACCAACAGAAAGATCGACCTTGTGTCAGACCCCCGCAGATTCAACTAGGCACACAGCCACGACCCTACGGCTACCCAGACGGCAAGGCAATTTTAAAAACAATAAGCAATAGCAAACTTCCTGGCTGAAGGCAAAAGTTCAAAATTTCAAAATATCACAATGGGCAGTTGCCTGCTTTATTTGTCCATATCACGAGGTCGTAAATTGTATCTTTGCTTCGCAGGTACTGTTTGATCGGCAAATAGTGTATCACTGGTAGCTGTTGCAGTGTTCAAGTTCGCAGATGACAGAGTTTTTTCTGATGCAGGGGACAAATGTTCAGAGTTTAAGGGAGTCTTTTCAGGAGGAGAGTCAGAGTTTGGAGTGTCGGTGATCAATTCGGCATCGCTGAAAGGGATGAACTTTGGCGTGCGTTCAAATTCGGAGGCACCAATTCCCTTCTTCACCCAGTCGTCGTAAGGAAGTGGCAAAGGTACACGCTTAACATGAGATGCGTGCACCCAATGCTTGCGACCAGCTACACGAACTGCGGTTCTTGTCACAAGCAGGACCTGGAAGGGGCCGATGTATCTGGGCTGAAGGTTCTTCGTCCTTGCGAAATTTCTTATTACCACTTGATCGCCGGGTTTCAGCTGATGCCCTGGACTCTCCGGAGGCTTTGGCAATGCATCGAAAACCTGTTGGTGAATAAGACTCAATTTAGCAGTCAAGTCGTAAAGGTAGTCTATCAACATAGGATATTCTAGAGAACAAAACTCCTTAGGCCTCGGCACACCCCAAATATTTGCCGGGCGGCCAAAGACGATCTCGTAGGGGCTAAGCCCTACTCTAGAATGTACAGTTGCTCTCGTTGATAACAAAGCCAAAGGAAGTGCGTCTGGCCAGGGTAAACCTGTGGATGCTTGTATTTTAGCTAGTTTTAGTTTGAGGGTGCCATTGTAACCCTCCACTAAACCAGCAGACTGGGGATGGTTCGCACTGTGGAACTTCTGTTTCAGACCTAGGCCGGCACACACACTCTGCATAACTTTCCCTATAAACTCACTTCCGTTATCTGACCATACAATCCGTGGCATACCGAATCTAGGGAAATATTCTTTGAGAAGAATTTTGGCAGTTGATAGGGCAGTATTGTCCTTTAGTGGGTATGCTTCGATCCACCTGGAAAAAGCACAGACCACCACCAGGACGTATTTCAGATTATTACAGCGATCCATGTGAATGAAGTCTAACTGAATCACTTCAAAGGGGCAGGAAGGAGGAGCGAAGTGACCAGTAGGAGTTGGAGTTCCCTTGCCAGGATTATGCATCAGGTATACCATGCAATTTTTCACCACTCTCTCTGCACACTTACTGATCCCATCATTCTTCCAGACTGGAGCCAACATCTTACAGATTCCTTTAGAACTTATATGCGCTACTCCATGCGCCATTGTCACCACTGCAAGCACATACGCATCAGGCAACATCCAACGCTGCTGCTCTGTCAAATCAATCCAACACCCATTCGAGTCCAACTTGCCAGTACTTTCTCTCCATACACGTTTTTCCTCCTCAGTTGCCTCTTTCTGAATCTCTTTCACACTTTCCATTGTATCCTCACACATTCCAGACTCAGCAATCCATCTTGCAGACGTAGCAACATACATTCTGCTCATCATGTCTCTAGCTGTCTGTTTAGCAGTTTCATCAGCAAAAGCATTCCCACGACCAACATCATCCGTGATTGCTTTATGAGCATTGCACTTTACAATCGCAACTTCAGTCGGCAAGGTTAGAGATTCCAACAAGTCGTTAACTAGCTGACCATGTTGAATCTTAGTCCCATGGGACGTAATGAAACCTCTTTCTCTCCACAAACGGCCAAAACTATGGGCCACGCCAAATGCGTACTGACTATCTGTAAAAACATTCACTCTCTTTCCCTTAGCTAAAACACACGCTCTCGTTAGAGCTATTAATTCTGCAGCTTGGGCAGAATTCTGACTCACTCTTGCAGTTTCCACAATCGTCTTCAAAGTCGTTACTGCGTAAGCAGCAGTCACATCACCATTCTCCAATTTAAAACATGACCCATCCACATACAGCGTGCCATCTGGATCTGATAATGGAGTGTCCTTTAAGTCAATACGTCCTTTTGTCTCTTCCTCCGTTCTAAAACAACAATCATGTGGCTCGGAATCACTCGACTCTTGATTAGCCGGCAACAGCGTTGCTGGATTCAATACATTACATCTTCTGATCTGAATATGACTCGCTAGTAATGTCAGCTCGTAACCAGATAGTCTCGCACTGGTAAGGTGTTGTGTCTTGGTTCGGTTCATGAGTGTGTCCACTGCATGAGGAACCATGACCACTAGCATGTTGTTCATCACCAAACCAGCAGATTGTCGAATGGAAGCCGCAGCTGCCGCTGTAGCCCTCAAACAACTAGGCAACGCTCTAGCTACTGGATCTAATGTTGATGAAAAATACGCACAAGGGCGTTGTTTATCACCAAACTTCTGTGTCAGAACACTCAACGCGCAACCTTCTCTCTCGTGAACGTAGAGCGTGAATGGCTTACTGTAATCAGGTGTACCCAATACAGGAGCTGAACACAATGCTTTCCGTAATTCAGTAAAACTTTCCTGACATTCATCAGACCATGGCACCGAACTCGGAACATTTTTCCCAGTCAAAGCTACCAACGGTTTTGCTAAAAGAGAAAAATTTGGGATCCACTGCCTACAGTAAGAGGTAATACCTAGAAAGGCACGTACCTCTCTCTGTGTGCGGGGAACACTCATCTGTGTAATTGCTTTTATTCCCTCTGGGGTCAACTTCCTTCCCTCCTTTGACAAGAGATGACCTAGGTAGGTCACTTCTTGGCAGCAGTATTGCATTTTCGAAGGTGATACCTTGTGATTCAATTTAGACAAATGATGTAATAACGAGATCGTAGCTGCTTTGCAAGTTTCCTTGTCATCGGCAGCCACTAGAAGATCATCTACATACTGCACTAGAGCAGAACTTGGAGGAAGGACAAAGGAATCTAACTGGCTTTTTAATGCTTGACTGTAAATAGATGGGCTCTCACAATAGCCTTGTGGAGCGCGTTTAAATCTGAAACTTCGACCTTTTAGACAGAAGCCGAAAATATCTCTGCTTTCCTCGGCTATCGGAATGCTGAAAAAGGCATTCTTTAAGTCGATGACTGAAAACCAAGTGGCTGTAGCAGGAATCAATGTTAACAAGGCGGTGATGTCTGGAACCACAGGAAATTGCGGGACCACAATCTTATTAACTTCTCTGAGGTCGATAACAAACCTATACACTGGAGGCTTTGTAGGATCAGTTTGTTTCAAAATCGGTAATACAGGACTGTTACAAACATTTCCTCTAGTTTCTTCAATCACACCTTTCTTAATCAAATCTTGCACAATCAATAAAAGTGCACGCTCACCTTCACTAGATATTTTGTATTGAGGAATTCTTGGAAATTTTACATTTGCTTTCAAAGTTACTACATAGGGTGGTATTTCTAAAAGGCCTACATCATTAGGACCAGTCGCCCAAAGAGAATCAGGGAGTGAACGCAGCTCTGGCGGGAGCGCATCCATTGACAAGTACATCGGAGAGGTGATTCTTTTACCCAATGTAAGCTGTACTCCTTCCGGAGAACAGTACAATGTCGCATATAGTCGTTTTAACAAGTCTAAACCAAGCGTCGTCAAAATCAGGGGTGCTTTCAATTGACACGGTCCAACAGAAATAGACAAAGGACCAGATATGGGGTTGTAAACAGGGGCGCCTGAAAAACCTACAGAAACATTTGTTAAGCCGGATAAAGGTGCGCCAGGGAGTTTCGCATGAATGATAGAACTTTTTGCGGCACCAGTATCCAACAGAAACGGTTCGACTACACCTGATGTTGCTACTGCGTCATAAGGCCCACTCTGATCCACTGGAACTGATACTACTCCCTCTCTCTGTCCATGGCTGTCCTAGTACCCATTTTGCTGAAATCCCTCATCCACTTCACAATAGTCTTCAACAAGATATTGTTGAGATCTATTTTGCTGAGTAGACTGGCCATTTCGTTGATCAAAGTGATTGGAAGGACGATCATTTGTCTGTGGAGGCATAGCACCTCGCCCTCGACCTCTAGAATTCTGGACAAAACCACCACGACCTCTCTGAGCTGCTGCTGCATTATTTTGCGCTAAGATCGGACATTCATTCTTGTAGTGACCCTCTTTCTTACAGTACGCACACTGGTTCCACTGATATTGAGGCCTAGGTGAACTATAATCTGTTCTTTGATACGAGCCCTGTTGCGTATTGGTCTGATTCATGCGAGGCGGATACGCCTGTTGCAAAAGAACTTTAGTTTTTAAATCTTTCGTTTTCTTGTCTGATTTCTCTTTTTCCTCTTTATCCCTATTTTCATAATACTGTGCAGTTGCAAGTATTTGCGCAGTTGTAGAAACAGCCCACGCACTCTCTGAATCCTTTAATTTATTGCATAATTCAGGTAACAAATTATGCACAAATTTATCGACAAACAGTCTCTGTCCTCCTTCTGTGCTCATATCCTGACCACTATGATCTACAAAAGTCTCTTCGAACCTGGTGAAAAAGTCGGAGACACTTTCGTCTTTCTTCTGCCTGCATGCTGATAACTTGTCCCAATTAAAACGCAATGCGGGCATCAGAGTCTTCATTAAGTCGATTATTCTACCTGGAAGATTAGCAATTAGGGGTTCGGGTTTTGCACCACCTGTTTGCTGACCATCCGCTGCAGTGATAGCTGCCCAATCACCACCTAAGGCAACTTGATGATCCTCTCTACGAATTTTAGCCCAAATTGGTTGCGGAACTACATTGCCAAATAACATATCGATGTCCGCTAAGTTCATTATACAAGCCTCAACTGTCTGTGTTAATTCCTTATAGTATCCCGCAGGATTCTTACGCGGATCTGGCAAGGCCTGCTTCACTGCTAGCACTTCGGCTCGCTTCCACGGAATGTGTATCCACACTCTTTGGAATTGCGCCGGAGCAGCTACAATACCACGAACATTGTCAGCTTGCACAGCTTCGCGCCAAATTGGAGGAACCTCCCTCATTGGATATTGATGACTTAACTTCGTCTTGCTTTTCTCTAAATCTCTCGGTGAACGAAGTGATGGATCATTCCTATAGCTTAAAATCAGTTCCATCGCTTTTTCTATATTTTCACCTACTATCATTCCTGCAGCAAACTCTTTCTGAACCTTAATTACGTCTTCTAGATTTGATTCAACATCATCTTCTTCTATCTCCTCACGTAACAGCGAGCACATCTCATCAAAGACATACCGTTGCGTTGGTTCTTTCCACTGCATAAATGTATCTAGCACGTCTCTCGTACTATATCTCCTACTCTTCGAAATCCATCTGAGGGCCGTGGAATCTAAAATTCCCCGTTCTTCAGTACTTGGAAGCTGACTACGTCTCTAAACAGAGTCAGAAGTAGGAGTCTTGATTAAAGTTTTATAGAAAGGAGACAGAATATTAGAAACAGAATCAGTGATTCTTTGACGAACAGAAAGTGGAGTCAACACACTCGCAGACGTAGAGAACACAGTAGAGGTAGGAACAGATAGCGGAACAGTAGGAGTATCGAGAAAAATAGTTTGTGGAACAGTAGGTGTAAGCGAGACAGATACAGGTATAGAAGTCGGCAACCCAGGAAGAGGAGGAGCCGTAGGAACATTCACATTAACCACAGGAGGTACAGGGACTTGATTCTGAGGGGCAGGAGCAGGAATACCAGGTTGTCCAGCAACCGGCAATTGAACATTCGGTAAAGGTGGAACCGTAGCACCTTGTGCATACGGTGGAGGTGACCTTAACAGATAAGACAGCAGAGGATCGTTTTCGGAATCCTCTAGTATCTTAGCTGTTTTCGATGGCAAGGCAGGGTAGCACTTGTCAATCGCTAAATTATGCTCTCTAATGGCCACCTCTATGGCCTTCTCACACTCGTTATCTCGCAGCTGCTTAGTCGCTTGCTCCAGAGTCAACTCTTCTTGCTCTTTCTGTTCTTTCTTTAACCTTTTCATTTCTCTCTGTTTGGATTCTTTTCGCCAGTAACGGAAAGAATCAAACATTGCCGGCCGGGCTTTCTTCCTAAACAATTTCGCTTCTAAATTGTCAAGGATTTCGGGTTCAAAACTGCCATGCAGTGGCCAACTAAGGACACCATCTTTCTCAGTGTATCGGACCCACACCTCATTATAAGATATAGGACCCACACCATGGGCCTTATTTATGAAGGACTTGCGCTGCCGATGCGTCACTTTTTCCCACGTTAAAAGTGACGCACCGGCGGCGCAAGTCCTTCATAAATAAGGCCCCATGTTTACAGTACAAGTCATATAGGGGAGTCCCAATCGGAGGAACCAGACATGAGTCCTCCAATCGTGAGTCACTGTTGCAACCGAAACAAGACAACATACAGTTTCTCCGACTTACCATTTTTCAATCCGGAACACAGAACTAACAAAACAAGAAACAATTATGTGCACCTAAACCAAGAACTTAGGCCTACCAAAACGAACTGATGTATCGATACCCAAACTAAACCAAATAGATTATCGTAACCAGAACAACCAGTGATAATCTTACGAAACCAAACCAAACCAAGAACCAAAAAGGATTTTAACAACCCTCACAAAGTAACCAGCTAGCAACCACTAAATACTTAACTGAGGCACTGAAGACGTCACCAAGGAGAAACCCGTCACGTTTCGCTGTACTAAGGACTGCACCTCGGGTCCAAGACAGGGCGACGGTCAAGGCAACGGCCCACTGCAGCCGTCCTGAACGGGAACCCTCGTGGAAGAGAACTTCGGGCCACTTTTGCGATATGCCGGGATCGATGAAGTGGGGCGCCTCCCTCAGGAATCTTCACACGAAGCTTCTCGAACTCTTCAGGCTTTTGGACCGGTACCGAATGACGTCGCCGCACGTTGGGCGCCAATTGGAGTTCTGGACTTTTTGGTTCCGTCCAGAGGTGTCAGGGAACAACACCCAAAGACCCCGGAGTTCCACCTGCCTTGGTGCGCAAATGAACAGAAACACGGGCTTCTCGATGGTGGCGTCAAAGACTAAAGGTTTATTACTGCAGGGACACAGAAGTCACAGAAACCACACATGGGCAGATTCTAGGAGCCTGTTCAAATTGTACAAAGAGGGTTGTTCCTTATATACTAAATTTTAAGCGGGGGGCGAATTCTTTACATGTAATACATTCTAAAAACCTTTGTGTCTAAAACAACACCTGTACTACAGTGGAGCGGGTTGTGACTGTAAGTGCAAAAAAATGTGTTAAAAATTGTCCTGGTTTAACTTAAAACATAATTTTTATTTTAAAGCAACCGAACAATGTTAAAAATATCGGTGGCGAGATACTGGTAGGTGAGTTACGACCAGAGTATCTCTATATGTGTCTGTGTAAATTGGTCAACATGTTTCTACCAAATGGGCAACTGCCTGGTATTCCTCAGGACCAAAAAACAGGTGGACGGGAGGTGTGGGCCCCCTAAAAGGCGCACCCTGTCCTAATCCCCTGTGTACCTACTGGAAGAATAGCCAGTGGTTGATGCGCTCGATCAAGAATATGAGAGCCGTCAAAAAAAGGAAAAAGAAAAAGAGACTTATTTATAGCCTCTAACGTGCTTCAACGGGCAGGGGGTAGGCTCTTCATACCGACATAACATAATAGTTTGCAGATGAAGGTGACGGCCATTAACCTACTGCTATCCTCCTCTGCTCGGCTTGTACTTTGTCAGAGTTATGTGTTTTTTTCACCCTGAGGGTAAAAATGGAGAGCCAATAGAGACCCGTCTCGGTACCTGCTTTTAAAAACTGCTGGTGCTGAGCACCGCCAGGACCCGGCCTACTTAAAGCCCTGGCGTCACCTGAAGGAGGGTTCTCTGTAAAAATAATAATTCCGACTTTTTTGTGTTTTGGCTTAGTGGCAGATAAGCGCCACTAGGGTAAAACTATTTTAATGATAGGGGATGAGACCCGAGGAATGTGGGAACTGAATGCTTTACATTTTCAAAGATCACACCATACTCTGCTGCCTGTGAGTGCAAACATGGCGTACTGATCCTCAGGCAAATGTATGTCGCCCCTCAGTGATTAACCAGTTTACTCCTCTGACGCTGTGTTTGTTTGTTTTCTTGGTGTTGGCCTGAGTGATCTTTTATGGCAGGAGTTGCAAAGGAAAAGCCAGCTATGGCCTCGCATTGTCGAACCTGTCACCTCTGGTGGCTCTATGGAATGCGACTGCCCACGGCCCCCACAGGGGGCCACCTCAGAGAGCGGCCCTCCTTAGATCCATTTGGGCACTGCCCCACCCCCACTCACATCTGCGGGACTCCAGGAGGAGTCCCCTTACAGTGCGCGTCAGACACGTCATGCCGTGGGCTGGGGAGGGTATTTAGGCCTCCCCCCTCCATTTTGGGTCCTTTTTGTTGCCTGGCATGTCGTTTCCCACCCTACCATGTACCCGGCATGAGACAGGCAGGAGAACCGCAGAGGACGTTGTAATGTTTTCTTTGTCATTGCAGGTGGAGTTACAGGGCAAACTGGAAGCAGCTTGGGAACAGAAGGATACGTCTGCAAGAGCACAATAGGGGTGCCAGAGCCAAATCTCAGGAGCCTCATGGGAGGGTCCTGGAACAATGACGTTTGTGACCTGTTAGTCCTTCGGGCGGTTCTGGGCCTGAACAACTGGGGGCTTGCCTTGTTACGCTCCACCCTTAAAGGGGCGTGAGTAATAAGGGACCAATGTGTCATGTGATCCAGTAAGGGGATCATCCCTTTAAGGGTAGCGCTGTTTGGGTTTTCCACAGTGCTTGGCTCATCAGGCGGGCAGGGCAGCATAGGTTTGTGTAGCTGCCTGCCCTTGGATCGCCCGTAAGATAAACCACTGTATTTGCATACTTTTGTATGGAATAAACCTGCAGCAATATTTCCAAACAAGTTATGTTGTGTATTTATTCATGCATGCCTTTTCTGCTGTGGTGTGGGTGCGGTCTTGTGCCTATAATGGAACTAACAGTTGGGTACTCTGAATCTACGTCATGAGCTAATCACCTCAATAGCCACACTCAGTCCCCCTCCCATGCTGCTCCACACCTCTGCAGCTTACAACACAATGTGGATTTCGGGGGTCGGGCTGAAGGCCCTACCCTCCTGGATTTCAGGTGGGCGTAGGTTCCAATGGCGAGGGGCAGCCCTGATTGGTTGAGGGGGTTCTGTGGGCAGGGTTTTGACAGGTAGTTAGGGACTGGTAAATGCTTGCCGGATGCCATTTCATTTTAAGATTTAGGGGCACCTCAGCTGAGAGTTACAGTTCTAGGAGTTTGTTCTCGGGTTTGTCACTGTGTAGGTCATGCCGTTAGTCATAAACTAAATGATCAGCCAGGCATTGCTGGTCCTGCAGGATGCGGGCAGGACAAATCTTCTGTCAGTCTGTGCCATGGAGGGTTTTCCATTGAGGCCCAGCTCCATTGGAAAGCTGCTGGGGGTGGAGCAGCAGCAGTTTTGGCCTGCATGTCCCCCTTGAGACAGGTTAGGAGGGGGGGTTGCAGGCACAGAGGGGTGCAGTATGCAGCGTGATGGGCCGGCCATCTCGGGTTGCTTTGCTGCGCTGAGGGAGGAGGGAGGAGGCGGCGTGTGCCAGCCAACAGCTCAGCGCTGCGACAGTTCACCGGGCTGTGGCAGGTTTGAGAAGGTCGAGGCAGCACCTGAGGGAGGCATGGATGCTCACTCTAGGGCTGCTGTGGGCTTTATTTGTGCTGGCAGAGGCAGTGGCAGACCTTTGGCTGCTCATGTGGGCTTCCACGTTTGCCGCCCCACGGAGGCCATCTGAAAGGGTGGGGGTGTGGGCTGGTGCTGGTGATTCCTGCTGTGGCCGCCCGCGACGGCCACAGTTAAGAGCTGGGGTGCCGCCGCCCCCAAAACTCTCCTGGGGAGGACCGACCCTCCTGCCCTCCCCCTTGCTACGCTACTGGGCAGAGGGTGGGCGGAAACAGTGTGTCCTCTGTCGGCTGCCTTACCGCTCAGTGCTCCCCCTGGGGTGTGTGAATTACAGGACCCTCCTCTAGCCCATGCACCATGTGCAGAGTGCAGCAGGCAGGGCTTTGGTCAGAAAGATGAGGGCATACCATGACTTCAAGTGATAGCAAGTTTATTGAAGTTACGTCTTTCACCCCAGCCTCCTTGCTTCATCCCCTCTCCCAGTCAACGCTGTAGTCACATTTGAATCATCACATTCTACAAGAGTATGACAGAGGCTAAGTTCTAATTCAATAGAATGTATACATACAAAGCTGTATCAAGGACACCACACATCTCCCTTCCTATAACATGACTTACTAAACTATGTACAACTTACTAATATAAAGATGACTAAACAACTGTTTCACAAACTATGCAGATTAGTACCTATTTCATACATATTCTTTCAAATACGCTGGTTTAGACCACTTGCCTAGCACTTTTTCTCACACACATACCTCTCTGAGTAACACCCCTTCCATTGTGGTATTCCTTGTTTCCCCTTTCCTTCTCTGCTCGTATGTCAGCTTGCCCACCCTACTAAGGTCTTTCGTCCTGACTGCATCTTTAAATACCTTGATATCTCTCATAGGCTGTAAATACCTTGAACTCTCCAAGGAGAAGCCTTTACGGGGAGCTTTTATCTTCATCACATCTCCCACGTCCACAACCATTCTCTTAACTGCCTTGCATGCATCAAACCTTTCTTTATTCTTGATCATCCTTGGCATTTCCACCTCATTCTTCTTCTCATCATCTCTTGCACTCCCCATGTCCTTTGTCTTGTCTAACACTCACGAAGGGCATACCATGGTGCCTGCCTTACTTTTACAGAAGAGCTCAAACGGAGTCTTTCCCGTCATTTCTGGTTGGCCAACGCCCTCTGAATTCTTCCTTTTAGCACATGGTTAGATCTCTCAACCATAACATTGGTTTCTAGGTGATAGAGATAAGTCTTCTTATGTACAATACCCCTATCACCCAAAAATGCCTCCATCTCTTTGGAACATGAAAATGTGGCTGGTTAACTAACAGTTAACACAGGCTCAGTTGCGCACAACTCTAGTGAATTCTATTGATCAAACTTTTTTTTGAACGTTTCAGCACATATTTTTATTCATATGTTTTACACTAATCAGTCAAACTTTTTCAACACGATATTCTGTACTTTTACGTTAACACATGAATTTCCATTTGCTAAACTAAATCAAACAAATATATACATTAAAAAACATTAAATTTTCTTGTATGCATCGTAGTCCGCCCAATGCATTTCGGGACAAAAGTAGGGTCCTTTCGTCAGGGGCAATGCTGCAAAATAACATGTACAGGCACATCAGTCTCTATGTATATATTACACATGGTTCATTGCATTTCCACCACCAAAGAAAAACACACCAAGTGAAAACACACCCATAGTGCATTAACCAACAAATACACCTTAACCCAAAAAGCGTATGTAAACTACTCACATTTACACACAAGTAAATGTATTTCTTATGAGCTTCGTTTCTTCTAGGTCCAAAAACAACTATAAAAAACAATGTAGAAACAAATCAGGCTACCGCCTAACGAAATATGAGTAGAGACTCTGACCACAGTCAACTCAAGCGTTATATAAATGCATACCTGCATATACTTCAGGTACATGCGTTCCGAAAACCCTTTCTCACTTCCGAAAACCCTTTATCACTTCAAAACGTAGTCGTTATTCGAAACCTGTTTGCAACAGAAAATAAAAGATAGACCACTAAATATGCTGTTCGTTTCCGCAGTTATCCTTAACCAAAACTCAATGCATCACACTCTAAAGGTCCTTACCGTTTATATCAAAGAACGCAGCTCACCAAACAATCCGCAAGGTAATCTTCCGACATTTGGAGTCTCCCGCGTTTGTGCTACCAGCACCATTTCCTGATTGAACTACTCTAACCTTCATCCCAATTGGTTACACCGATGATACTCTCCACCAATCAGATGCAAGATACCAATCCTTAACGTGTACGTCACACGTAACCACGGAGACCGAACTCTAATACCATCGTACTTGCCAGCCTAAACTAACTACCAACTCCGAGTAAAAACGACTGAACATGGTAATGAAATGCCGATGACTAGTTGCAATCATGATGTTCAACTATTTGTTTAAATACCCGACAAGTTCTATATTCCACCGAGATGAGAGACACGTTCCATATCATGATGCACCACAAGCGCGAATACACGTGGAAGTTTAAACCTCGTGTCACATCGAATTCAAAAAAACTTTATTGAACCCAAAAATGACACACAACAGTCACTGTCTGTGATCAATGTCAATAAAGTGTCCCCACCAAATGTAAAGTTCCACACAAAAGTGACAATAAATGAACAAAAAGTGAGAGAAAAGAAAGAGATGTGCAGAAAAAACCATGAACCAGCATTATGCATATATTTTGATGACGAGACAAAATCAGAGATTTTTTGTTAAAAAACAATCAGTTATAAACAATGATATACAATCCCTACAGCAGATTCAATGTATGACATTAGAAAAACATTTACGATAGTGATCACAAAAAGCTGCTTAACTCAATCCGGTCATTCAGTCCCCCAGGGGTCAGTGTCCCCAACATTTTTATCCAGAATGATTCTCTCTGTAGTAATTTCTTATTCCTGTCACAACCCTCTTTTAGTGATACTGTTTCAAGAATAGTAAATCTAAGTTGGGCTATAGTGTGTTTTTTTTCTAGCCAATGTGTTGCTAAGGATGATGTCATGGATTTATTTCGTATTCTGCTTTTATGTTCTGAAATACGAATTTTCAGTTTCCGCTCAGTTTTTCCAACATATAAAAGTCCCCAAGGAGACAAACTGGACTCCATAATCATACAACATGGTCAGGGAAAAACCTTCTTATAAAAACATCTGTTCTAAAAATGCTACCATATCATTGGTTTCTATGGTATTAGTCACACCCACCTCTGGCCATCTCGAGGGTACACCTAACAGCACGATGATGTATTTATTCACACTAAGTACCCTAGTAGGGCCCAGAATATCAATGGCTACCTCCTCCCAAGCTCCCTTGAGAAGTATCCTTAAGGTCATGGGCGGTACCCTTGGTTTAAGGACCTTGTCAATTCTGCTGCATTCTACACACTCCCTCACTGCTCGCTCAATGTGAATGTCCATTCCTGGCCATCAATACATCTGTCTTAAAATCTCCTTAGTCTTGGAATTTCCCAGATGTGCCTCATGCGGAAATTCTATCAAGTGTTCCCTTACACTGTTGGGTGAATTAAGTTTCTTGCTGCTTAGCAGAAAACCTTGCTACACTGCAAGTTCATTACTTTTACATAAGCTTTCAATGGCTCCTAAACCTTTGCATCTTTAACCCAACCTACCTTTACACCATTGATCACTGCCTGCAGTGTTTCATCTTTGCCCACTTCTTTAATCCACTATTCTTTAAGTACTCCATCACCTATGAGACACATCACATAGTCATCTTACTCACAAGATTCTTCTTCCTCATCATCACCCAAGGTTTTTCTCCAGCACACAAGAGCAACAATCAGCCAGATTGTTTACTCCACATGAAAATAAAATTCTTGTAGGCTGACTACCCACTTTCTTATTCTGGAGGGCATAGTGTGCAGGCCTTTTCAAAAATCTTTTTTAGGGCTTTGTGGTCAGGCTTAACCAAAAATCTCACCACCCCACACAAATGTTTTCACTTTCCTTCCTGCCCAGAAAATAGCCAACGCCTCTTTTCTCCACAATAAAATAGCTGAGTTCCGCTCCTCGGAGGTACCTCAAAATAAACAAATTAGTTCTTTCTTAATTTACCTGCTTTTGTAAAAGGACTGCAGCCAACCCTGTGGTGCTCTCCTCGTCCATAATAATGGTGTCTTGACCCAGTTAAAAACTATTTAATGAAGCTGCATTAGACAGATGTTTCTTCAGTACCACAAATTCTCTATCACACTCCTCATTCTTTCATAGCTTGTACCCTTCTTCAGCAGAAACCTCACGTTATGTGTTTTGTCTGCAAACTTCGGAATGAATTTACCATAGTACTCCTCCATATCCAGAAACTTTACCACCTCATCCTTACTTTGTGGTGTGTACATTTTAACTACAGCTTCCACTAATTTCTACCTGGGTTCTATGCCTGCAGCCGAAATCTTATGTCATAAATAATCAATCTACAACAGATTGAACTTGCACTTTTTTTCTTTCAATGTCAAGCCATTCTCCCTCAATTTTCCAAGTACTTCCCTTACACGTGAACTGTGTTCGGCCACACTCCCACCGAAAACCAATATGTCATCTTGGTAAATCTTGACCCAACTCATTCCACAAAGCATAATTTACATGGTTCTCTGAAACACCGCATCTGCAGAGATAATTCTAAACTCATTCAAAGAAACTTAAAAGTTCCAAACGGGGTAATAAATGCTGTTAATTCCTGTGAATCAGGATGCAACTTTACGTGGTGAGATCTATTGATGAAAAATGTTTCGCACCACCAAACAAGGATAACATTTCTGATATAGTTTGTAAAGGGAAGTGGTCCACAATTACACATTTGTTCAATTCTCTCAAGTCAAGTACATAATCTGGCCTCTCTTTTGTCCTTGTGAGCCATAACTACTGGGGCCACCTACTCTGTGGCTTCAACCTCTTCAATGATCCCAGCTGCTTTTAACTTTTGCAACTCCTCCTGCTTTTTACCTTTCACTCTAATAGGAACCCCTCTGAACTTGCTAACTACAGGGGTTGCTTCTTGAACTTGATCCTGTGAAAATACTCCTTTAGACAACCTAGCTGTTCACTGAAGACCTTTGGAAAATTCCATTTCATAACTGCGTCTTTGCGTGACAACCTGACAAAACTGTTCTCTGCTTTCCTTCCACTAGACGTTTTTCAGGTAAACCGCATGGGGTCTCATTGGGATCCTATATGACTTTGAGATCTCTCTGGTGTAACCAGATTCTCAATGAATCTCCTCTTTCAGACATAAATCTTTCCATTCACACTCCTACCCATCAAGTGAATGCAACCTTCAAAATATCCTATTAGTTTAATGGGCTCCGCCCGTATCCTTGTGGACGTACGTCTGGCCTGGGAAAACTCCCAGATCTTTCAAACTCTTGAGGTACACTTCACTAGGAATAAGAGTAATCTTAGCACCAGAATCAAAAAGCATGAATATTGGTACTTCTTCTATTAGCACTATTTCAAATGAACCATTGTCCCCTACATCCATTACTTGCAAAACAATCTCTTCCTCTTCCTCACTCTCCATGTTATAAGTATTCTCATGGATCTTTTTCTTTACATTGTCACAACCACAACATTTAGAAACCTGACCTTTACATCCACATTTATTACATTTGGCTTTCCATCCAATACAAACTTTGTTGCTAGCTAAGTGCGCATTCTCTCCACATCTGTAACATTACAGTGAAACATTTCGTCATATTTATGTCATATTTAATATTGTAGGTGTCTTTTCCTCTTTTTTGCGGAAACTCTTTTTTATTGCCTTTCTTGTGTTTTTGTACCACTGTCATGTCCTTTAGGATAATCCTGTCATGTATACCCCATTTTACATATATTGTCCCATCCACATGACAATAACAGTTCAGTTAGATGAGAGCGAGGGCGACATCCTAAAAGACATACAAAGAATACACAGAGACCCATTTCGAAAAGCACTGGGTAGAGTGAAGCCAAGAAAGATTCTTATCAATTTTCAGAAATATGCTCTGAATGAAAAATTCTTACATCTGCATTAAAGTTAATATCACTGAAAGACCCAGATTATACATTTGAATTAAGATCAGACATATCTCGTGTGACCTTAGACAGACAGTGGGAGCTGGGTAAACAAATGGATGATTTTATGACGTTAGGAGCAACAGTGCAACTTAAATTCCCGGCCTCGCTTCGAATAATGTATAACAATAAAATGCACATGATAAGGAGCATAAGGGAGGCAGATGATTTGTAAGAAAATATTAAGGGTGCCAGTGGGAGTGGGAGTGGTTAAGGAGGAAATTACTGTGAGAAACACATTGGTATACACTTGTAGATAGACACACAATATGTTTTTTAGTGCATTGGGAACAGCAGAGCAAAGAAAGAATTTGGACCAAAATCAGGTCCAAGAAGAAGAAGCAGGGGTGGGTTCTCCAGGGCAAAGGTTTGAGGGCTGGAAAGCAGGTTAGCATGGGGTGGAGAGCATATGGGAAAAAAAAAAAAAAAAAAAATCCTCAAGCATCATGGATAGAGAAAATGGTACTAAAATAGTAAGGACATGTCCATCAAATTTTGACCTGGAATGTCAATGGGCTGCGCGTAAAGGGTCGTAGGGATAGGATACTACAATATTTTAGAGACTCCTCTGCTCAAATCCTCATCTTACAGGAGACATATTTAATAAAGAAGGAATGTGTTGATCTTTTTAAAAAACAAAGATGGGTGCAGCAGGTGATTTGCACCGATCAGAGTGGGAATGCTACAGGAGCTGCCATAATTGTGAAAAAACAAGCAAAAGTATGCGTGACTAAATCAAGGGTGGATAAAGTAAGGAGGTAGATCATAGCAGAAGTAAAAATCGAGGATAACCCATTAACCCTAGTAGGCTACTATGGTCCAAACCAGACGACTGTGAACCTTTAAAAAATCTCTTTACTAATCTCTTAGAATTCCACACCCCAAATATACTGGAAGGAGATTTTAATGTGGTTTTAGAATTAAAATTAGATAAGTCAAGTAGGACAAGGATGACACCGACACCTAATTCGCGAGCACTTTTAAAAACCATGATTGCTGCCTGCCTTTTCTTCCTGAAGCGAGAGCTGCTGTTGTTGTTGGGACTTCTGGACTTCGCGGACCTTCCCTGCCGAGAATAACAACTTCTCGCGGCCCCCGCTGCGTGGGAGCCGCTCGAGCTCGGAACGGTGAGGAAGGTAATTGCTGCCACAGGAAGAGACTGACCCACAGAGTGTCTGCGGG
This sequence comes from Lissotriton vulgaris, assembly GCF_964263255.1. Taxonomy (NCBI): domain Eukaryota; kingdom Metazoa; phylum Chordata; class Amphibia; order Caudata; family Salamandridae; genus Lissotriton; species Lissotriton vulgaris. Next base: position 1,966,228,264 of record NC_141687.1, read on the forward strand.
ACTGCGAGGACCAGCGTGCAGTGCGGCGCTGATCTGCCACAGCTGGTCCTCTTCCCGCCCCACCTCCTGTTTGAATAAATCTTTCAGTGGAGAGAGCCTACCTGGTGCTGCCTGCCCTTTCTTCCTGGAGCGAGAGCTGCGGTTGTTGTTGGGACTCCTGGACTTCGCGGACCTTCCCTGCCGAGAATAACAACTTCTCGCGGCCCCCGCTGCGCGGGAGCCGCTCGAGCTCGGAACGGTGAGGAATTATTTGCTGCCACAGGAAGAGACTGACCCACAGAGTGTCTGCGGGACTGCGAGAACCAGCGTGCAGTGCGGCGCTGATCTGCCGCAGCTGGTCCTCTTCCCGTCCCACCTCCTGTTTGAATAAATCTTTCCGCGGAGAGCGCCTACCTGGTGCTGCCTGCCCTTTCTTCCTGGAGCGAGAGCTTCTGTTGTTGGTGGGACTCCTGGACTTCGCGTACCTTTCCTGCCGAGAATAACAACTTCTCGCGGCCCCCGCTGCGCGGGGGCCGCTCGAGCTCGGAACGGTGAGGAAGTTAATTGCTGCCACAGGAAGAGACTGAACCACAGAGTGTCCGCGGGACTGCGAGGACCAGCGTGCAGTGCGGCGCTGATCTGCCACAGCTGGTCCTCTTCCCGCCCCACCTCCTCCTACTTAATCACCAACCCGCACGCGGGACGCGCGCGGGCGATCGCCGGGCGAAGCCCGGGCCAAGGGCGGGCCCGTTCTAGCCTGTTCCAGACCGATCAAGACCGGACCGGGCCACCCCTCTTGCGTTTAAACTTCTGTGGGACTAAAACCTCTATGTACTATATATTATTCAGTTTATTGCGAGCGCCTGTGTTCCACCTTAGATCAAGCGCCATTAGGATGGCCACTCGTGAAAGTAGGAGCAAGGCAGCAGGGGGGGGGACAGCTAACAGGTACCCTCGACAATTTTATTACCAGAGCTAACTCGGTAATAGATCAGGGCATAAGTTCGATGGAGAAATGAGTGTCACTGGATCTAGCAGTGGTTAGAAGAATGTCACAGGACCCTGTAATGACCAAAAGATCGTCCTTGGGTCATATAGCATCTGCCAGAACTCCAGAACAGATTGAATGTCCTACCCCTATTGTGTTACAAGCAGATGTGCACCACACTACTAGCTCACATCCCCAGGTACCTACCTTTACACAAGTATCAACACAATTGCCTAATGATCATATAGCTCTCACAGGGCCAGTTACAGTGGACGATATTATAATCGAAACCATAGAGCGAGAGGTCCAGGAAGATGAGGCCAATAAAAGACAACTACGTGGGAGACGGGAGGGAGCTATATCGTAACGGAAACGCCCGACCGCTCCTGCACCTGCTCATGCTAGTCAAAAAGCGAAAGTCATCAAAGCACAGGGGAATAGGGACACAGTGAACAAAGAGGGGGAGAAAATAGGGGTTGCTCCACAGGTAGTACAGAGTGGGCATGATGAGGATTATGCTTTAATCGTTGTTAATCTAGATATACCAGAGGAATCACAGGATTCTCTAGTTAGAGACGAGACGGGAGACAGTAGAGCAGGGATGGCTGACAAAGGGACTACAATTCTGCTAAAGAACATGGGGGAAATTAAAAAAAAACTCCTAACCCCACTGGAAACTAGACTGACACGTATAGAAAACCAGTTACTAGAGGTTGAAAAAAGCATTATAACACTGGCAAGTCTCAGTATAGTTGGATAACCCTCAAAACCAACCGGGGGTGCAGCTTCGACAGCGCCAGTACTTGATACGAATATACCGCAACGCTCGACCCAAGGAACGAGTGAGAACAAGAAAAATGCAAGAATGGTAAATTTAGTAAGCATTGATGCATCAGTCAAAGAAACCCCAGTACGGGATACTAAGGTTACTAAGTCCAACCTGCAGGAACAGAAAGGGCATCAAACAGAGAGAAAACCGAGGGGAGGTTATATCAATCTACCACCAGATGTTAGTCCCTAAGTAATTGTCCTGACAGGGGTCCCTGAGCTAGGTAAGCAACATGAAGAATCCATTTGGACACTTAAAAACAAAGTATCTTACTGGCTAAACGAAAACAGGCCCTTACCTACACACATAAAGAGCAAAATCTTAATGATACGAAGGGCCCCTTGGATAGGCCCCTCAAGAAAATCAATAACTGGTGACTGTGTGGTAGTCAATTTTGAAGACCCACAAACTGTGCATCATATATTCTCATGGAACTCTCAAGGAGGGAACTCCGCAGTCGAAACCAGACCTCTTTCATTTTTTTATCCACCCAGGATGCGTGCAGAAGGTGGCGGAAGTTGGACTAGGGTTAATTATCATGCTCGGAGTGGGATCCGTGATAGGGCTTGGATAATTCAAATCAATGGGTAGAGGCACCAACCTTTAACAGATTCACCTGCTTAGATGCAGTAGATTGACTGAACCCAATTGTGGGTTGTACATCAAGCACCAAAGGTAGATTATGCAAACTGAGTCCTATGCCCAAACATGACCAAGGGAAAGGACACATAGAAGTCCCTAGTACCACCTGCAGTAAAGGAGTAGTCGTGGTAGCTTGTGTCCAGGGGGACGGACCACAGGACCCATCCACACATAAACAGGGGTATATAAATTGTGTAAACACACAGGGAGAGCGAACTGAATCCCTGGAAGAACAGATCTCCATGGGAGAGTTATCTATGGGAGCTATCACTTCTAATATCAGGTCTCCAAATCTGGGGTTGCCACCCATGAGTAGCAGTAACAATGAGATCCTGAAACTAATATCATGGAATATAGCTGGTGTAACAAAGAACCTGAGGGATCCCGATTGGGCAAAGTACATTGATTCTGGTGATTTTTGCCTTCTCCAAGAATCATGGGCACTCAATACGCCTCATAGGGTAGGCTATAAGTCATTTGGAATTGGTGCCATCCCCTCTGTAAGGGGAAGGCCATCAGACGGTTTAAGCACCTGGGTCAGAGTAACTTTGAAGATCAAGGTAGAAGTTATAGACACAAGCTCGTTGGATATACTGGTACTAAAAATTACAACTAGCGAAGGCAAAATACTTTATCTAATTAACGTCTATAATAGACCCGCTTCAGTATCCAAGGAATCTTTAACTTTGGTAAAGCTGGACTCCTTTTTAGGCAGAATAGTTGACAAAGAAGCTGTTATTATAGCTGGTGATCTAAATTGCAACTATGAACCTATCCTAGGGCTGAGCGATGTTTTTCATGAAGAAGACCAGGCAAATGACATTCCCTCGTTGGATATTAATGATCCTGTACATTGTTCAGTTCTGGCAGTTCAATTAGTGAAGTTGTCCGCGGAACACGGTCTTAGGGCCTGTAATGGACGTCTCCCGTCGGATACAACCAAAAGGCCAACATTTTATAGGAACAATTGCGAAAGCAATTTAGATTTTGTAATTGTTTCCTTGACTATCTGGCAGCATATGATCAACTTAGAGGTGAACGACAGGATAGAGAGTGACCATTGCCCCTTGGAATTACAGCTAGAAGCACGCTTGGTAAAGGGGGCTGGGAGCGCAAAGATAACGGATCCATATAGCGGTTCACGTAATGAGATTCTCGTTAGTAACAACAGACGAGCCTTAAAGTGGTCCCACATAGTGGAACATGGCGATATCCTTGCTGAAATTTATTTACAATTCGCAAGCTCATTGTCGGCCTTTATAGGTTCCCCACCTGAGGACGTCAATCTTGGTCGCTTCATTGCACTTCACAATGAGCTTTTCAACACCTTGAAACTCCTAGTTACAAAATTGCCAAAAAAGAACCATCAGAAACTGCAAAATCTGTCCCATAGTAAGCCATGGTATGATAAGACATGTAGGCAGTATAAAGAAAGCCTTTTATTGGCGATTAAAACCAAATCTCCGGATGATGTTAGGTTGGCAAGAAAGATTTATAAACACGTTCAGGTTGTTCCAAGGAAAGTTTGGGAGGAAAAAAAATTGGACGGATATGCTGGTAGCTGCAAAGGCTAAGGACAATATAGGTTTCTGGAGGCTAGTTGCCAATAGGAACCATGAAGGGAGAGTTGTTAAAGATGTTTACCTTGACGAACTCACGTGGGTTAATCATTTTACTACTCTTTATAAAAAATAAGATGACACCACTAATGTTAATAGTGAGGAGGCTCCATGGTCCACACCTTCGAATGCCAACCTGGATTTCACAATAGAGGAAACTGAGGCAGCCATTAACGCAGTGAAAAATGGTAAAGCACCTGGCTTAGATAAAATTTGTGGGGACCTCTACAAGCATGATCCAAAGGTATGGGCACCTTATATAAATCATTTGTGCAATATGTTGTCTTGCAGTGTAGATTTTCCAGAAAGTTGGAGGGGAGCTGAGATTGTTTTAGTTTTTAAAAAGGGTGATCGGTCGGAATCCTCTAATTACCGACCAATTAGCCTAATGGACAGTCTACAGAAAATGTATTCTAGGCACATTTTAACCCGTGTAAACTTGTGGTTGGAAGATAACTCGGTCCTCACGAAGTTCCAAGCTGGGTTTAGGAACAAAGTGAGCACCATCGACCAAGTTTTTAGATTTTGCTGCCTTTATTGGAAATACGTTCAGATTAAAAAGGGTCACTTATACGTTGCTTTCGTAGATCTCAGGGCAGCTTTCGATCTAGTGCCACGAGATCTTTTATGGAGGTCTCTCCATATGGCAGGGCTACCCAACTGTCTGTTGGTTCAGATAATTGGGTTGCAAGCCAAGAACTTTGCTAAAGTGAGATGGGGCCCCAATGGGGAATTAACCCAGAATATACCTATTGAGCGTGGCGTTCGCCAAGGCTGCGTCCTGGCCCCCACTTTATTTTCCATTTTTGTGAACGATATTCCTGCACACTTAGGGGGTTGCAAAAATGACTCGCCAAAATTAAATGGGGAAAGGGTACCCGCATTACTATTCGCGGATGATACTATCTTAATTTCTCAAACTAAGAAAGGCCACAGGCACTACTACATTCATTCAGTGACTATTGTAATAGGAAAGATTTGGAAATTAATGCCAAAAAACCAAATGTATGGTCCTAAACCCTATTAAACCAGAAAAAGGTTACCTAACATTAAATGGCCAAAGACTGGAGTCGGTTCAAAACATTTCCTATTTGGGGGTCACCCTTGACTCCAATTTCACGTGGAGACCCCAAATTGAGAAAAGTAAGTTAATATTCACTCAGAATACTATACCTATTCTGAAGAAGCCGGGTGCAAGCATTAGCAAAGCTGTGTCACCAGCACTAGAGCTATTTAAATTCAAAGTTCAATCGGCAGCTCTTTACAGTGCTGAGATTTGGGGGCCAATGTCAAGGGACGTTTTCACAATTTCGGAGAACAAATTTATGAGAAGCCTTGTAAGGGCCCCAGAAGGCATCCCTTTAGTACCACTTCAGCTAGAGTTAAATGTTAAAAGAACCGACCATCATACTATTGTGCGGCCACTAATGTTCTGGGTGAGACTTTGGCAAACACATGAATTGCTTGACTATAGAAATGGGTTAAAAGAGGTAATGGGCATGGATGTATTGAACTCCAATGTTTGGCTAAAACATGTTAGATTGTGGTTAACCAAGATTGGTGTATCTCAATTTTGGGAGAACCCGGAAAGGTTACCACATAACTCTAAGAAAATGGTGAAAATTGCTTTTTGGGGTTTTATTAATAATCAAATGATTAATGGAAATAGTGGTGGGACTTTAGTAAACAACTTCCTAAGGTTCAAGGATGAGCCTCTTTTTAAGAATTTCCTAGATGAAGTTGAGCCCCCGCTAGCAAAAACCCTTTTTATGAAATTAAGATATGGAAACCTTTTGACCAACTCAACCCTGGCACGCTGGTCTAGAAGGGGCAATGTTGTTGATGACCCAACGACCAGCGATACATGTACTATGTGCAAGGGTAATCTCAAGGAGGATCCTTTTTTTCTGCCCAGCCTATGTGTCGGCCAGAAGAAAGTGGATCAAACCTTTATGTAATCTGTTGGGAATAAAGTCATGTAAGATGGATTTAAGAATGATCAAAACTGATACAACTCGGGGGCGTGGCTAGCAGCCAAGCATGGCGGCCGCATAGTGTGAGAGCTCCCGAGGGCACTGCAGCCTTTCAATAAATCCGTCACATCTATCCGCCACCAAGCGCGCCTGAAGCGGCGGCGTTCGAGTCCGGGACACAAGCGGTGTCACCGGTCCAAGTTTCGAGACAATTGGCGCACCGGAGCCTGAGCTGCAGCGTGTGGCGAGTTGGGGTCTACATCCAGGGGTGAAGCACCGACCTCGCGTGAAATCCGGACCCCGGCGGAAGTGCGGCGGAGCCGGCCGGAAACAGTGATCCCACCCCGGTGCATGTCGGAAAGATCAGACCAAGCCTACAACTACTGGCAGAGTCCTCCGGTGGCAATCGGGCTGCCACGAACACCAAACAGAACCTGAACAGTACGAAGGTCAGTGCAACCCCGGCCTGGGCCGCGCGGAACGGGGACAACATCCTACAACTACAACAACCCCCCCCAAGAGGACATAACTGGCGCAGCAACACTACAAGGGGCAATAGCGGTCGCCGCGTAGGAGCGAGGGAGCAGTGGGCCCGCACGGTCAGCCAAAACAGGAGCCAGGTGGACGGTGCCCCGGGGGGACGACGCAACACCGGACACGCGGGACCACAGGAGGAACCCCCAGGCCCGCTACCAGCAACGTCGACACAACAGAAGTACCCCACCACGCGGCGACCGGTCCAGTGCACGAGACTCGGAGCAGTATAGAACAGCGAGGGGGGGGAACACAGTGACCGCTCCATCCCGGAGAGAGGCTACCGGGGGCAAAGACACGATACGCATCAGCGGCTCCTAGACTCTCACACCAACGTCCAGTGAGACCCACTGCTACCTTGCTAATTCCGCCTATCAGAGACTTCAATCGGCCCACAGGCAGCGGTCGCCTGGGGCATATCTCTGGCACTCGCAAGCCCCAACACCATGGCGGGAAAAGGCCTCAGGAGCGGATCCACGCAAGCCAAACTGGATAAATTTGCATATGGCCACCAAGGGCAACAGCAAACTACAGGGCGACCCTCCACAGGCCCTGCCCAGGAAGCAGAAAAGTCGACGAAAATAACACTAGAGGACATCATGAAAACGCTCTCAGAAGTTAAAACCACAGTGGGCGCCATCTCCTCAGAAGTATCTCTGCTGCGAGCGGACTTTCACAAAATGGCGGAGAGGGTGTCGCAGGTGGAAGTGGTCACGAAATCGCTCGTAGAAGACACCTCAGAGCTCCAATTGGCCATGGAAAAGATGCAAAAAGTCACCAAACTCCTGCATGACAAGCTGGACGACCAGGAAGGGCGTTCACGCCATAACAACGTACGTATCCTTGGGCTTCCAGAGACGGAGGGGAAGGGGGCCATGGACCTCTATGTTGAAGACCTCATCAGGAACAAGCTCCAGCCCAAGGGCCTGTCGCACTTCTTTTCGGTGGAGAGGGCGCACAGAGTCCCGGGGGGCCCACCCAAGACGGGGGCGGCTCCGAGACCGGTACTAGCCCGGCTCTTCAACTTCAGGGACAGGGACGCAATATTGCAGGCGGCGAGGAATTCACCACCAGTACGGATTCAAAATGCCACCTTAGCGTTCTTCCCAGACTACACGGCAGAGGTGGCCAGGCGACGCAAGTCCTTCACGGAGGTTAAGAAAGCACTGCGCGACAGAGAACTGCCATACTCCATGATGTTCCCTGCTAAACTGCGGATAGTGGCCGAGGGGAAGACCTGGTTTTTCGACACGCCAGAGGTGGCTCAAGAATGGCTGGAGGGCTGGCGACCAGCGGGGCGACGACACCGCTCACAGCAAGACCAGCAGCGACACCGTGCTGACCAGACACCGCCCAGTCAGTCCTCCCACCGACCACACCAGGGAGGCGAAACAGAAATAGAATCGGACCTTGAGAGGGATCCACTGGCCTCTGGACAAGTGGCTCCGGTGTAACATTTAACTGCTTTATTTTTCAAGACTGTGTGGGCCGCGAGACCGTGGCTCGGACGTAGCTGAGTAGGGTGGGCACAGGCAGTGCCCGGAGGGGACTCACCAACCCTACGAGCAAGTAAGATGTATAGGGGAGGGCTGAAGCACTCTGCACAGTTGGGGAAGCGGGCGGGAGTTTGTCCGTGGAGCAGGGTAGCAGGGAGGGGGGATGGGTTTGAAGTTTATTTGTTGAAATGTTTACTCTTGTTTGTAGTCATCGTTCACCACCTACACAGTAGTATCACCCTGACATTAGCACGTCTCCTACACAGCACGACACTAGCCGACGCATGGGCTGTGCCGCAGCACACGTTGTGTGCAAGACTCCTTCGTCAGCCTAATGGCCAGGCCACTTAATCACACGCCCGCCGAGGGCCCCTCCACGACCGGGAAGATTCCCCCACTGCGCATACTGACATGGAATGTCAGGGGCCTGGGCGCCAAAATCAAGAGAGGCTTGGTCCTTCAGGCCGTAAAGCGGCAAAACCCGGATGTGGTCCTCCTACAGGAAACCCACCTCACGGGATCCACCTGCAAAGCCCTAGACAGACGTGGGTACACAATGGTAGTCCACGCCGACTTCACTACTGGCTCCAGGGGAACAGGCATACTGGTGAGAAGATCTTCCCCCCTTATGGTGTCCAGCCACGTAGCAAACGACCAGGGTCGCTATGCCGCAATCCACGGCCAGTGGGAGGGCAGGGCCCTGAATGTGATTTCAGTATATATTCCCCCAGCCCTACACTCGGTGGCCTTACCAGCACTGGGCAAATTCCTTCTTGATCTCCCTGATGGCGACATGATTGTAGGGGGGGACTTTAACGCAGTCATGGATCCACTTAAAGACACTTTTCCCACCAGAACCAGACCGCGAGGTACTACACCACTGTCAGACTTTACCGAAGCCCTAGGCCTTGTAGACCTCGGGCGGACACTACACACAGAGGCCACCCACTACACTTACTACTCAGCGGTACATAACAGCTTATCCCGTATAGACTACTTCATGACGCTGGGGTTGGGACTGGATATGGTGGAAAAGGTGGACACACTACCCAGGGGGGTCTCGGATCACTCTCCAATCGTCCTGTCGCTGATCACCGGAGGGAAACGGAATGCTCAACTATACCCAATCTACCCCAATTTCCTGAAAATCCCCAAGATTCGAAAGAAACTCAAACTGGCGACGTCACTGTATTTTGCTGAAAACACGGGCACAGTAGAGTCGCCCTCCATCCTATGGGAGGCGTACAAAACGGTCCTCAGGGGGGCGGCCATTGCGGCGATTACGGGACACAAACGAGACTCACGGAAGGAACTCACAGACCTGGAACTTGCACTGGACACGGCCAATAACGCTCATATGACAGACCCCTCCCCGACCGCGACACACACGCTCATGCTCCGGCAGCAACAATACCTAGCCCACCTCAAAACGACAGAGAAGGGATACATCGCGAACACTAGACATAGAATTTATGATGTGGGCGACAAGGCGGGACGAATGCTGGCGTGGCTGGACAAAAGAGGGAATGGAGTGAGAGGTATCCATAGGCTCAACACGGAGGGTGGGCGGACACTGGTACACCCGGAAGACATAGTAGGCGAACTAGCGCGACACTATCAAGAAATCTATACACCGGAACGGAGGGTCACACGACAAATGGCGACGGCAACACTCGCAGACATTACCATCCCCAGCATTACACAAGAGGATAGCGACGCCCTAGAACTAGACCCGAGGGGGGAAGAAATCCAGCTAGCGATCATGGCGTTACAGTCAGGTAAAGCACTGGGCCCTAATAGGATACCGGTAGAGTGGTATAAGTCCGTGGCTGCAGACCTCAGTGCCCCATTGCTGGCCATGTACTTAGAGAGTAGGGACAGACTAGAGCTGCCACTGGATCAACGCACAGCAACGATTGTAGCCATACCCAAGCCCGGAAAACCACCGACAGAATGCACCTCATACCGCCCGATATCATTACTGAACATCGAGGCCAAAATACTAGCTAAACTTCTAGCTACCCGATTGCTGCCCCATCTCAGTACCCTAATCCACCCTGACCAGTCGGGCTTCATGCCCCACCGGAGCACGGCGTTGAATCTCAGACGAGTCCACGGAGTGTTGGCCCGTGCACACCTCCTCACGGAACAGGCGGTAATCCTCTCCCTCAACGCCAAAATGGCGTTCGACTTAGTAGAATGGGAATACCTCTTCGTGGTGCTGGAACGCATGGGTTTTGGGCCAAAATACATAAGGTGGATACGGCTGCTTTACACAAAACCAGTGGCACAAGTGGTGGCCAATGGCCACACGTCGCCGAGATTCCCACTGGGCAGGGGGACCAGACAGGGCTGCCCCCTGTCCCCCCTGCTCTTCGCGCTCGCACTTGAACCCTTGGCCATCCAAATCAGATCGACACCACTGTTCGCGGGCATCAAATGGGAGGAGGGATGGGAGGACAAAGTCTCGCTATACGCAGACGACATGCTCATATACATGACCACGCCCGAGACCGGCATCCCAGCCCTACTAGACCTTTGTGACACGGCATGGACGCACATCGGGTTACACACTCAACTGGTCGAAATCCACCATATACACTTTAAAAGGCCCAGAGCCAAGACTGCAGGGGAACTGTCCAATGCTTAGGACATCGGCCTCTTTCAAGTACCTAGGTATTGTTATCGCGAGCGGGGAAGCGGACTTTTTCGTGAACAACCTAAAACCACCCATGGATCGCCCGCCAGCGGATGTTAAGCACTGGGCGGCCCTCCCCCTGACCCTACTGGGCAGGGCGGCATTGTACAAGATGATGGCCCTCCCAAGACTCCTTTACGTACTGGAAAATACTCCACACCTGGTACCACAGCGTTATTTTCAACAGATTGTGGCACTGGTCACGGTCCTGCTCTGGGACACAGGCCCGGCGCGCATAGCATATGACAAGCTGGTAAAGAGCTGGTACGAGGGTGGCATAGTGCTCCCCAACATCCAGCTATATTACTGGGCGGCCCAACTCAAGATTATAAACTACTGGATCCACGCCCCGAAGGACGACCCGGCCTACCGGGCAGACTGGTCGCAACTTGGGACGGACTGTATGCTGTCCGTGCTGTACAACAAGTCGCAACTAAAGGCCCTGATCGGTCCGACCAAGCACACGGCGGCGCTATGGCACATGGCACAGGCCCGTCTGGGGTGGGCAGGCCGACTCACTAAAATGACGCCCTTGTGGGACACGAAAGCGTTGGGGAACCTGAGGGGCTGTAAGGGGTTTGAGCGGTGGGACTCAATAGGCATCTCTACGATAGGAGACCTCTGGGACAATGACTCAGTATTACCACTTCCACAGTTGCAACAGCAATACAACCTCGGACCCACAGAAACGTTTAGGTATGTCCAGATTAGGCATGCATTACTACAGGCAATCCCTACCGGCACCACATTACCAGACTCCTCTCCTTTGGAAGATAGATTACTAACCGATTTCATGCTCCAAAGCGCCACCTCCCTTACATACAAAAAGCTGATCAACAATCTCAAAGACCCGACGCTAAAACTCAAAGGGAAATGAGAGGAGGAACTAGGTGAGACAGACGAATTTGAATGGAATGAGGCCCTGGCCTCCCCGAAAGAGGTGGGAATCTCCAGTAAGCTCAGACTGGTACAGCTTAAAATCTTACACCGTATCTATTACACCAGGACACTGCTGCACAAAATACAAAGAGCAACACACCCCTTCTGTTTGCGAGGCTGTGGGGAGGAAGGGACACTGTTCCACACACTATGGGAATGCCCGCAAATACGCGAATTCTGGAGACAGGTGCTCCGATCCGTCTCCCAGGCCCTCAAACTTTCCATTTTACCCGAACCACGTAAATGCCTTCTAAACATCTGGGACCCAAACGACCTGGGTAGATATGAACTGATTTGGGCGTCACTGGCATTAACAGTAGCTAAACGGGATATAGCACAGAAATGGGGGGCGCCGGAAGTGCCCACCGCCAGTAGATGGGCTAAAAACATGGACATCCTAATGGTGACAGAGAGAGCGGTATATGTGCTTCGAGCGGCGCCCCGGAAATGGAACAAAGTTTGGGCGGCATGGAATATGTACAGAGGGGAACTTTGTGAGCCCTTACCAGAGGGAGAGGAATCAGACTCCGAAGGGGAGGAGGAGTAACTGAACAGCTGCGGGGAGATGGCCTCGGACATATGACAAGGTTATATGGGCGGCACTGACCTGGCCATTTAATGCACTACGAATAGCAGCGCAGGGTATTACGAACTGTGGGGGACGTCCAAGGGATACGATGACACATGGTTGGGGGGGTATGTTGGGAAGTTTGTTCTTAAGGGTTAATTGGAAGGGGACGTATCCATCACTGAAGTTGAGGGAGGGGTTATCGAGGGAATGCACTTTACGAACAAATGTCATATATTGAAAGCATAGACGAAACCCATGATACAGCGGAAACTATGTCTTAATTACGAGAATGTAGCCCGTAAGTTATTGCAGAGATAAATTGTACGAAATGCAAGATTACCAATTAGATGTATGCAATTGATTAACCACTATTCCTTCCAAACAATAAAGTTTTAAAAAAAAAAAACTGATACAACTCAAACAATTGTATTTAGTGTCAGCAGATTTTTGCTTTCCAGCCACTTTGTGCGCAGGAAAAAAGGCCTAAAGCTATAAGGACAAAATCGTATTCCACTTGTTCACTTGGTTTTATCAGTTTAGTGGTTTGACTGTATGTACTTTTTTTTAACTTTTCCAGCTCTGTGTTCCAATGTTTAAAAGCTAGGTATGTTACCATGTTTCATACTTATCTTTTTAAAAAATTGTATTGATTTTATTAGCAATAATTATTAGTTGTTTTAATAACGGGGTATTAACATGAATTTTATCAATGAAATATGTTTAATGTGCAAATCTTTTATGGCCATGTAGTGCTGAAATAAAGATCAATTGAATTGAATTGAATGATTGCGCAGCACACCCTCTGTGATCTTTGGAGAGAAAGGGTAGGCAATCAACAGAGCGTATCTTTCTATAATAAAAAATATTGAAGTATGTCCAGAATAGACTACTTTTTAGTAGACTGGAGCCTTAGGGAAGATATTCCACATATCGATTATAAGCCGGCACACCTTTCAGATCACTCTGCAGTTTTATTAACATTAAAACATAATACCAGATGTCAGGAAAAGAGGTGGACCCTAGATCGCACAATTCTGACCGATAGTGAGATAATGGGTAAATTGAAAGAGGAGGTTCGGGAGTTTATCGCAATTAATAGTAGCGCAGCTGCAAATGCAATAGTTTGGGATACCTTGAAGGCATTCATCAGAGGAAAGATTACCAGTGAAACCTGCTATAGAAACAGGCAGTGCAAAAGGGAAATCACAGGGCTAGAGGAAAAAATGGAGCAATTGAATATAGAGTTGAAAGGTATAGTCTCAGAGGAGCAAAAGGTAGATCTAGAGAAGAAGCAGCTAGCACTGAAAACCAACTATCAGAGATTCCCAACTTTAGGGTTAAAAATAGGTTGGAAGCTAGTAAACTAGCCCACTTTGCATATGGAGATGGAGCAAGTAAACTCCTAGCCTGGAAGGTCAAGACAGATCTGAATATGAACAGGATTAAGGAGATCAATCTAATATTGTTCTAAACAGAGATACCGACATCAGGGAAGCCTTTAAAGAGTTTTATCGTATTCTATACACAGAAGAGAAAGAAGGATTATTGGATGCCGAGATAGAGGGCTGGCTAGCGATTTCAATCCAACCAATAGATCTTAACCAGCAAGATCTCTTAAATCAAGCGTTTACTCAAGAGGAAGTAATCAGGGCTATTCAATCAAGTAAGGGGGGTAAAGCAGCCGGGCCCGATGGCATTCCCATGGAGCTCTATAAAATGCTAGTAGAAGTACTATCGCCTATATTGACAACAGTTATGGGTGAAGTGCTAGAACAGGGCATGCAGGTACCGAAATCTTGGAATAAGGCTACAGTTATTCTGATCCTGAAACCAGATAAAGATCTGGTGGTTTGTGAGTCGTACCGACCAATATCACTTCTAAATTAAGACTTCAAAATCTTCTCAAAAATATTGGCTAGTAGATTAGACAAAATGTCAGGCTGCGCAATACATGAAGATAAGAGAGGGTTTGTGAAGGGGAGGTACTTGCAAGAACTCACTTATGAATTAATTGGAGCTATTGATATAGCGACATCCTTCAATACTTCCTTAGCAATAACAACATTGGATGCCTCAAAGGTTTTCGACAAGGTGAGATGGTCTTACCTATTAGCTGTATTAAAAAGATATAATCTTGGAGATAAATTCTGTAGAGCTATATAGTTAATATATCAGGCAAGGGTTTTAGTAAACGGGAAGCTATACTCAGGGGTACGAAACAGGGCTGCCCACTCTCTCTGCTACTTTTTAACTATTATATGGAGCCTTTTGCATCCAGACTGAGAAGTGCAACTGATATCCTCCATTTCAACAGGGAGATTGGGTTAGAAAGGTTGCGCTTTATGCCGACGATTTAATTGTGTACTCATCTGATCTGAGCATTGCCTTACCCACCATTCTAAGAATAGTGCTAGAATTTGTGTCGGCTACTCAGTCAATGAGCATAAAACAGAAATCATGGTATGGAATCAAGTAAGCGCCAACCCCCAGGTTAAAAGGGAAATGCAATATCTTGGGTTAAGGATAGTTCAGGATATCAATGAAATTGCAGAAACTAATTTGAGAAGGGTCTTTAAGGAGATCATTCAATTAATGAAGATCTGGGTGCACCTTCTGTTAACGATCTTAGGTAGAGTCAGTTTGGTTAAAATGACCATATTGCCAAAGATAACTTTTTTGTTTAATTCTATACCATTGCACTTCGACAAAATTACTATACACAACGTACAGCAGGTGATAAATTCATGTATTTGGGCCAACAAAGGGATAAGGATTTCTTGGAAAAAGTTGCGGAGGAGGAGGAGGGAGAAGGGAGGCTTAACATTGCCTGACATACAATACTATGCATGGGCCTTTCAGTTAAAAAACTATAGAATGCTAGCAAAGTCACCAGACGGCTCTATAATAGGTTCAATGTTTTTAGCAATATTAAAACTATCCAGAGTAAATACAGTAGGAATCCTTTTCAAATTTGGTGACCCCAAATAATTAAAAAAAAATCTAAGTAAAGGTGCTTCAATCAATGGTGAAAATGTTGTATCACATTAGACGCCTATCAAAACTAAATTACTACTCTTACTTTGCTCCAATTTGGGAAATACCAGGGACTCCTGAGTCCCTAGACGATAAACTGGCGGTGCCCATTAAAAACGCCAACCTTAATGTTTGGGGGGACCTGACCAGGGAAGGGGACTTGCTACCCTGGCAAGATCTCAATGGGTTGACGAAAAATACACTGTCAAAGTTTAAATATATTCAACTAAAAAGCTGGCAGCAAAGTAGAAAACAGGCACTTGACGTCGGCAACATATTAGAGGAGCAACTGGTAACAAACCCCATTGGAATCAAGGAAGTAGCATTTTGGTACTGGCACCTTATGGAGACCATGGGCGGAGAGTTTGCGCTGGCTGGCACTGGCTGAGGAACTCTGGGGAACATACTTGCCTAGCGAGCAACTGCAGAATATTTGGCAAGTATCTATGTGCACACTTTACCTCACTGTTAAACCTGCTTTTTTTAAGAAGGAACCACCTTTTTTGGCTCCACAGGGCTTATATATCACAATCGAAAAGCTATCAAAGATGGGAAACGGGAGTCAAACAAGTTGTGGTAAATGTGGTTTGGAAAAAGCGTCTGCCGTGCACATGTTCTATCAATGTCCTGAGATCAGAGGTTTTTGGGATAAGGTGGACTCATCATTGTTAGGTATTTTGAACCAGCAAATAAAGGTAAGCCTGTCTTTGGTCATCTTTCGGGGATGTTTTTATGGGCCACACAAGAAATCTGCAGTTTTATGCCCTGCTACGTGCAAGAAGAGAGATCTGTCGTAAATGGGTGAGCAACATACCTCCGAAGCATTCTGAATGGTTGGAATCCCTTGTGTATATGTCCAGGATGGATTTATTAGTAAAAAAAGCTAAGAAGAAAGATTTCTGAAATTGTTGTTGGCATGAATGGAGACCGCTTTTGGCCGCCATAAGTGTGGCAGGGTATGCTCAGACGTGAGTCCCTTGCTCACTTTGCCACTGGATTCAAGCAAGCCGGGCTGAAGACAGCTGGAATGCCAGAAACGGTCCTCGGAAGCTTGTTTTCGGTCCAGGGAAGACATGGCTTGGCAGTTCGGGCTGGACTGTTCCCATGAGGCACAGGGTTAGACTGATTTGCATATAGCCATGTCTGAACTGGGGTGGCAGAGTGGGCTAAAGAACGGTGATGGATTAAACCCAGATCTTTTGACTGGGTGTGAGTGTTTGATTGATTCAGATGCTCCATCCATCACCACCCCCTTTTGTACGGCATGAATGGAGACCCCGGATAGGACGGTGTAGAATTTAAAGGGTATTGTGGATCAAGAACATAGTTATGTCCAATGATTACACCGGCATTTCTACTCTGGTCTACTAAAGAGTTTTTTTCCCCGAATCCTAAAGCAGCGCCGGTGTATACCCTTACGCCGAGGAGAGATATAGCCGTTCGAAGGAATATGCCCATCTTAGTAAGCCCAACAGTGGTCAGTATCTTTCTCAGTTAAAGGGCTGAAAATTTGGACATAGGAACCTTCTAAGGTGAATGAGGACAAAAAAAAAAAAATAACGATTCTAAACAGGTGACCTTATACTTAGTAGCTGGCTCCTGTCTCTTTGACACCAGGCTCTCGGTATTCAATCATAATCCCTTTACCTGATGTAGATAAACATGTCCTAAGGCACGGTATAATTATTCTGTATAAGGGTCACCACTTTTTTCATCCTTGGCCAGCAGCCAACTGTGCATAATCGCATTTGTTTGAAAAAACATTCATGGTAGTTTCCAAAGCATTTATGGTTGTTTTCAAAACATATTGATTCTAGAAGAAACCCTGGAGTGACCACTATAGCATAAAAGACTATTATTTACCCCCTACAAATCAGAGGAGAATTCCTTCCAAGCTGACACAGGGTCCTGCATGCTGAATCTTTGACATGCAACAGTCTGACATCCCTTGCGGAGTGTCATCCTCAAAGCTGAGACAGGGTCCTTCGTTCTCAACCATGAGGTGAGGGTGTTGGTTCTTCCCTAGGGGTTTCTTGGCTACATACATACATATACATGCTAGACATACAGATCTAGACTAGGTACATTTAGGCAAATTACTTAGGGCACATTTTAGGAATATGCAAGTGCTACTGTTTTTATCTGAACTGCTTGTGTTAATCTTATTAGCACTATAGTAAACATCTATCTATTATTTGCTATCTTGGTACTTGCAATCTCTTTGGTATACTTCTGTCTCCTGATTGTTGCAGCACATATGTTTTACACAAGGCTGTCGCTGGACCAATAAATACTTTTTGAAATGTCCTAATCACCATGCTGTGTATTTTCTGAGAGTAAGCAAGTGCGAGTGTCTGAGCGAAACGTACTGTACTGTTTTCCACGATCCCTGAGAAATCAGGGTTATCAAGTTCAGTGGTTGCCAGAAACTGCCTACACTACTGTAGAATACAGGGGGGTGGTAGTGGCACTGTAGAGCTAGCTGGTCTAATAGCTGACATATTCTGTGGGGGTGTACGGGAGTGGTCAGGACATCAAGACCTCAAATTAGGTCATCCAAAACGTGCAGGTTCTGGGTTACTCCTAGGAACTACAAGACATGCTGCCACCAACGTTGGTTTGGTTCTTATATTAACAGTGAAAATCTGAGTAGTTCGGTTGAGCTTTCTCAGAAAGCCCTACTCACACCTTTCAGCGACATCTTAAGTGGGAAGGGAAATCCGCCTCAGCTGAGCAGATATACTCTGTGAATTTGGCTGAAGGTTTAGCAAGCTTGTAAGGATAAAAGGTTCCCCATATTGTGCAAAACCCTTAGGGGGTCGATTATGATGGCGGACGGAAGGACGACCGCCGGCCTGGAGTATGCGGAAATTGCTTTTTTCAGTCCACTAGCCGCGGCTAGTCCGTCCGCCATATCAGGATGGAAATCACTGTTAAATTTCCAAACGCCGCGGAAGAACATGCACAGCCGCGTAAATACACCCGACCCCGCGGCGGACGTAACCAATCCAGAGACACGCCGTATGGAATGACATCTCCAACCGTCCTCGAAATCACGATGACGGAAATGACACAGCAAATCGCTGAGGAGAAAGCTCCCTCTTTTTGGAACACCCTTCCCCTTCCTCTTAGGTTGCCCTCCCCACACACCAGGTTCAGATCCCTTCTCAAGACTTTCCTCTTCATTGAGGCCTACAATTAGTTTTCCCCCTCACGTTTCTTTCACTGTTCTCAGCACAAGCGCCAAGAAACCTTAAGGTGTTAGCTGCACTTTATAAATTTTTTTAACATAACATAACATAACACCAGCCTGAACACGGCGGATTCACCACAGCGGAGAGGCAAAACATTGCTGAGATACCCACCACAGTCAGACCGCCGTCATGGACCCAGCTCTACACGCATTTCCGCTACTCTTCGTGCTCCACCACCAGCAAGTCATGGACCGTCGCCGACGACGACGCAGGTACGCAAACACAACAACCGCTGTCGGAAGGGGAGTACCTGCCGGGGCTGTGACGTGGGGAGGGGGAGGGGCATGTTGGGGGTCAACAATGTATGGTAAACGGATGTATGCAGGTAAGTCAACATACAAATAAATCGAACAAATCTGACCCCACCCACCCAGAACACACACACACCGCCAACAAACAGCCACACCACGGACAACGCAATGGAGCAGAGCAGACGACGGAAACCATGCCCACAATCAACTAGGCAGGCAGGCAGGAATGGCTAGGCCACACAGCTCCCAGGCCCACATACACCCACCAACACACAAGGCATACCACACATAAGGAGACATGCTGGCCCGCCAACCCCACACCTCTAACAGACAGGGGCCCATACACCACACACTACAAAAAACAACACTGCTGCTCACACATAAACAACCAACACACACTCGATGAGCCCTGACATGTACACTGACAAAGTCGACACTGAACAACCTACTGTGTACCCACAAATCATGAGTGTGACACATGCACCAAATAAAAAACATCCACATAACCTGCATTGCATGGGAAGGCACTGTTGTCCCAAAATAAGCCTCTGAGTTCCTCCTCCACCCTTACACTGTCCACAGTCACATTGTAATGACTATCCCCCCAGCCAAACGAAAGGAAACAGTACAGGGCAATGGTAATGTGAAAGTGGCAGACACAGCATATACGATAGCACCAATATATCAACAATGCAAGGAGACAACCAGGAATGACACAGAGAAACCACTACACAGGAGTAACTTGCTTTATTGCACATAATAGAGTATGAGTTCTAGAGTAGCCAGGAGTATGGCCACTGGATAGAACTTAACAGGTACATCTGAGGCAGCACATGAGAGGGGCAACGAGCATCAACAGGCCATGGCACAAAACAAGTACATCTGAGGCAGCACATTAGAGTGGCTAAGTGCATCAACAGTCCATGGTACAGAACAGGTACATCTGAGGCAGCGCATGAGAGGGGCAACGAGCATCAACAGTCCATGGCACAGTACAGGTACATCTGAGGCAGCACATGAGAAGGGCAACCAGCATCAACAGGTCATGGCACAGAACAGGTACACCTGAGGCAGCACATGAGAGGGGCAACGAGCATCAACAGTCCATGGCACAGAACAGGTACATCTGAGGCAGCACATGAGAGGGGCAACGAGCATCAACAGTCCATGGCACAGAACAGGTACATCTGAGGCAGCACATGAGAGGGGCAACGAGCATCAACAGTCCATGGTACAGAACAGGTACATCTGAGGCAGCACATGAGAGGGGCTAAGTGCATCAACAGTCCATGGTACAGAACAGGTACATCTGAGGCAGCACA